>NC_082597.1:15932601-17300032 GCF_030936135.1 Gavia stellata | reverse complement strand
ATTACACAGGCCCACACAACTGTGAAAAAATCGAGACCTTTTTTCCACAGAATCGTCACTGATATCTTTTCCTTTCTCATAGCTAATTTCAGAGTTTAAACTTCATCTGTTACTCACTTCAGACTTCACTTAACCTGTACCAAGTGATAACAAACTGCTGAATGGATGATTTTTAATCTACATGTTTAAAATAAATTTCAGGAATTTTCTCAGGAAAAAAATGTGCTGTGTGCTGAATAATTTACCACTTTGAAGACAGAAAGAACTATAAAGACCTTCAGGAATTCAGCAAGATTTGTCTTACTAAATATGGGTATCTTAAAAGTCGCACCTTCTCTCACCAAGTCACCACAGGCTTCCAGTAGAGCCATCTGACAACTAGTCAAAACAGTCAATGGAGTTGCAACAGTGCAATTCACTGTGGAAGTTAGCATAAGTTAGTCCTAGATAGTGAAAAGTTAGTGAACTTTTGTTTTAGCAGAAGTAAACAAAATAGGGCCAACCTCTTGTCCCCATCGACAGGCTAGCATTTCTATGCTCAAGTAGAAAGTCAAACTACGCAACCAGCCTGCTCACCATCAAGAACTAAAAACATGTCCAGAACAAGTAGAGAGTGTGTGTCCCCATCCCATGGTGCTCAGGCTCTCCTGGAACAGCCCTGGTAGGAGCTGGGCAGGAGCTGTTTCTCTAACTGGGTTACTGGAATTCCCCCACCTGCTTTGTACCTCTGTGCTCCTTTGTGGGTGTGGAGATGGGACTTCAATGGGCTGATGGCTATCCTGGGATGGGTCTGGAAGTAGCCACTGGCAAGGTATTATTTGGGCTCCCCTACCTGCCATTGTGCCTCTCTTCTTCGTTTGCAGACAAGCTTTTTAATCATGTAACCTAACACACTTCTATTGTACCACTTATTATACTTTTCCTCAAGGCTATTTCCTGGACAGGTTTTTAAAAGTTTAATGTCCGGAATGGGATTAAGGGGAGAATCACAAAACACTGTTGTCTAATAATCACAATATTTGCTGAAGATAACCATTTTGTATGAACGTATTAGAAATCTGATAATCTGATCAGCTGATTCTTCATCGTTTGTTTGTGTGGGGTTTTGTTGCAGAAGCTAGATTACAATTAGCACGTTCTCTACTGATCCACAGTAGCCATAATCTGTTAAACAGTTTAACACTCATAATAATGATGCAGTCAATTTTAGGGGGTTTGGGCGTTGCTTTTTGGTTTGGGGGTTTTTTGGGGGGTTTTGGTTATTTGGGTTTTTTACTTTTTTAGTGTTAAGTTTTATGCAATACTTATTTTATTGCAAACAACTTGTGATTAGCTACTGAAATTGAAGGACTTCTTAAAAGTTAAGGTTCCTCTGCAAACCTTGATGACAACAGAAAGTGACGCAGTTTTAAAGTACCTTTTTCTGGGTAGTTTTTCAAGTTATCTAAGGAACTGATACAGTGAAGTAATATTACTTCTAACACATACTACGTTACTGTGTGCATAGGGTGTGTTTTCAAGTTTAAATAGTGTGTTTGTAAGAGTTTTCCTGAATTATGCTGCAGATACTGAAACCTTCCTCACCTGCAGATTTGAAGACTTTATTTACCCTTAAAATGAAGTAGCTCCCAGTGTGCACAGTCCCACCAATACAGAGAAGGGAAATAATAAAGAACATGTAGTTATATTAATAGAACTGTTTATGTATAGAACAATTAAGCCCTTGATTTCAAAACAAATACTGTAAAAAGTGCTGGTGTAGTCCTTGGGGAGGGAGGGTGAGGGGGACAGGAGAGATTGCAGGGAGGCAGGGAGGATTACTAGGGACTTGTCATAAAGACTGAGTCTGTAAATACAGTGATCAGGTGACTGAACTATATTTGGAACCTCTCAAAATTCAGTAAAAATACATTTATTACCAACCTCAATTCTGATTATTAAAGAGAATATGAATAATATTGTTAAAGGATGTTGCAGCAGTAATGATCACAGCACTCATGGAATTCAGCAAGAGAACTAACGGCTTACATTCATTACAAATCAATTTGAATCATTTGCAGTTGGCTGGAAATTAGGGAAACTAAATCAAAGGCTTATTTTGATAAAACACTAAGTGAAAATGTTTTGCAAAGGCTTTTCAAGTTTTTTCATGTTACTCAATTTTTTCAGCATGAACTGTATGATAAACAAGTCCTGCTGAATAGCTGAAATTTGCCTTTGTACAAAACCCAAATGATTGGAAGTAAGACATTTACAGACAGAATTTAGTCAAGGCTAATGGACTGGAAGGGCATAATTACAGGAATGCCTCCCCACAAAGCAGTGCTAGCCAAACCCTGATATTCATGATTCAAAAGGATTTGTTTCCGGTATGCATAAATCTCAGAAATTCAAGTAGATTAAATCCCATTAAAATATTTTCTAAACTTAAAATATAATTAAAGAAAGTTTACCATAGTTTTTGTAATGGAAATATTTCTTTTACTTTATTTTAAAGTTTTTATGATTTCATAAGGACCCTTACATTAAATTAAAGGAAAGCTATGTAAATTGTCTTTTGGTTTATCAATTTAAATGGTCTATTCTGAACTGTTATTTCATCCAGAAACAGTTCTAGGGACAACCTGAAATTATTTTGGCATGGAAATAGGAAACTTCAGATGCTTTTCCAAGCTTATGCTTGCATTGGAATTGTAAAAATTTAAGAATTTAATTGGATTCAAGTATTGAGAAGAATTTTTAGCCTGACAGCTCAACACTTCAAAGTTCTTGAAAGAGAAAATGATAGCTATTGTATGTGGGTCTCCTTGAAGCTGGCCAGTGTTTTCACCAAAATGAGCCATCTCCACAGAACATCACCATGCTATTTGATACAAACTAGAGAAATGCTTTTTGTAAATTATTTTATCAATGAAATCAAGTTCTTTATATAAACAAGAAAAAACTCTCTAATAAAATCTAGGGGAAAATGCTACCATGGGTATATTTTGGACACTGATAACAAAATACTGACTTCTGAGATTTTTCACAGGACTTCAAAGCTACTACTTAAACTAATGTTCAAGTTTGATGTTGACAGGTACAGAATACAAGATACATGAAAAGGTAAGTAGTGTATAAACCATATAAACCACTAAAGATAGATATAAAAGGGTCACCTGAGTAACAGAAATGGTTAATTACATCAAATATATACATAGAAGAAAATGTACAACTAGGAACATATTTCTTAAGAATTTTACATCAGATTAATAATGCATCATTAATGTAACTCAATTAGGGAGTTTTCTTGTATTTGCAATTATACTAAAATAATACCTAAGTACCTTCTGAATTTTGCAAATTGTTGTAGTTCATCCATATCCTGGTTCTTGTTATTTGAATATAAAGTCAGAATATGTGCCCTGTGTGGTGTTTTCACCAAAGTTTGGCCCAGAATAATATAAGGCTTGCTAAGCCTGAAAACTTCATCTGCCCTTATAAGGAAATCAGTGATGAAGAAAGTAAATGAAGTAACCCTAGTATATTACTCATAATGAACCCAGTAAAATGGGACAAGAAGAATGCTCTGTCAGACAGAGTAACCAAATTCATGATCATTCACTACAGTGCAATTACTATTAAAAGAAAAAAAAACAAAAAACCCACAAAAATTCCGAATCAAAAGATACACCATCCCATGAAATGTCCAGCTATACTTTTAAATGTTTGCTTTTAATGTCATATGTGAATTTGTAGCATACATTTAGATAAAAAAATGTAAAATATTTTCAATTACTCAAACATTATTTAGGAGTAGAAAATGAAGATTGTTCAAATAATTCATATTTTAAATATCTGTACATCCCTATGAACAATGGTTTGCAAACATCAAAATCCTCTCAGTGGGAGAAAAATCCATTGATCACAAGAAAGATTTTGATAAATTTAGTAGGATAAACAGAAAATATTTTATATTCCGGATTGCCTTATTGTTTGGGAATTGTATTAGTGGGAACAATAGAAATACAAGTAGGATGCTTGGATTTGAAACAGTGAGGGTTTTCTTCCTTGATGCTTGAACAAAAGGCAATAAAGATTTATGATGTGTTAATTTGCAAACTAGAAAGAAAAACATTCTTAAGATTAGTATACTCAAACTACGTCTAATGCAAGATGTAATGAAGTTGACAAAAATTTTGGATGAGTCAATTCCTTTGCTAATTGTCCAAACTGAAACTTAAATTATCATAGTCTATAAAGAAAGACTTCTATTGTACCTAACAATTTATTCTTTCTTAAAAGCCATGTCTGTCAATTGTGTATATCAAGATACCTCACAGCAAAAAAACCCCACAACTGTCACCTCATGAAGCAGTATGTATTCACCCAACATTCAAAAATGACATACTTACACAATTGATTTTTCCAGTCTGCTCCCCTGTGATCCAACTATCTCTCCCAGTGTACAAAACATTTGTCCCAAAAAATCCTGAAAAGCAGTTAACATAAAACCTGAGAATTGGTATTTCACATTGGAACAAATTTGGTTTCCCATTTATCTGGGCTATTCACTATTGTACCACACACTCTGCTGAACATCACATCTTAAAAATAAACCAGACTCACTATTACATATTTTACATAACACTGGATTACATTTACAGAAGTAATTCTAATACACTCCACTTACTGTTTTTATATTGCCTTTTTCATCAACAAAAATGAAACTGAGATAGAAAAAATCTAAATGCATTGGAAACATGACTGTTTCTTTACCTTCTTTAACTGGAGCATTTTAATAAATGTCTCTTTTATGAAGAGATTCTACAGTGATTCTATGAATTTCTTGGAAGTTAATTATGTTTGCAGAAATTCAAGCCTGTGCAGGCTTGAATGAGTATCCTGGATTGACAATTATACACAAGCATTGCTTTAATTACAGACTTTATTTTCGTGTTTCATAATTTAACTGTATCCCTAAAAATAGGCTAATTTTCATATTATAGCTCCCTGTAACATCAGTAGTATAAAAATATGAATGGATTTTCAAACTGTTGTATGTATATTGAAAAAAAATTTATGCTGCAGTCCAACTTTTTATCTCGCAAGTGAAAAGAGCTTCCTAGCTCTGTTCTTCCCAGCATCACTGGCAGTAGTGGTAACAGTAACTTGTGAGATTTGTTCATAAACAGTAATGAGAATTGAGACACTATAATTCCTATACAGCAAACCATAACTTTATGATACTGTGTATAGTAGTGAATATTTGTACAAGTAGTTCTGACTCTTCTCTCAGCCCAGGCCACTCATTCCCATCTCTGAGCTGTGTTAGTTATGGGTCCATACAGTGAACTGGATCTGAGAACTAATGCCACTGAAGAGGAAAATAACCCTGCAAAAAAAAATATTTTTGAACTATGTCTTTTAATTGATCTGACACTGCAACACTGTTTCCATAAAGAGTAAGTCTTTTAAAATGGCTAAAATTCATCTGAAAATGCTCAGCTCCTCATTAATTTTTAAAAATACCAGACGTGACATATTCTAAAATAACACCACTTTCTACGCTGAAACCATGTATTCCACAATTTTCTTCTTTTTTTTTTTTTTTTAGTGGAGTTTCTATTATTAATTCCTATTAGTTCCACAGTCTGTTATTAATGACAATTGTTCATTACTCTGTTGTTTTTTTCTTAAATCAGGAAGTTACCATGAATATAAAAGTCTAATAGCCAGTTTTATAAAAATTATTACAGACAGCTACAATGGCAGCACTGTCTAGTCTGGTTACTTCATACATCCATTATAAAACTTGCTTCATTTGCTTCTCATTTTGCCAAAACTGAGTCACTGAAATTGAAATTCTACAGGTTGACTCTTTTTTCATCCCCTAAACTGTTCAACTATTAAATGACACCACCCAGTATTTCCAAAGAAATGGGTCAACAGCTATTTTTAGGAACAGGGAAGATCTGACATCTGGTGTCTTCTTTGTCTTACAGTCAAAAGAAAATAAACATATTTAGGAAGGCATAAGCATTTCAGCAAAGAAAGTATAATAGCAAGGAAAAACTTACATGTTTTGATAGGTTAGGACTCTTTGAGTCAACATCGTAGCTTAAAAAAAAAAAAAAAAGAAGGAAAGTTTTATCAGAGTTGCCAGATGACAGATCTGAGGACAATTTAAAGAAACAAAAATGAAACAACTCTTTCACCTTTCAATGTGTAAAATTTACACAAACAGATACATGAATGGAAGTCTCACCAGTAAGGAAGGCAAATTGAATCATCACAGATTATAGGATTACGGTTCACTAGCTATTTGAAATAAAATAGTTTTCATCAAAGTACAGGCCACTAAGAGAAATTATTCTGATATTCCTGATTGAACAACGGAAGCTGCCAAAAACCAAAACAAAATATAAAAATTAATCTTAGAAAACAAACTAATTTGTGAATTATTTTCTTAGGTAATTTTTCAGTCATTTGACTAATTAGATAGAAATAACTGACAATAAATAAAATTGCTTTTAGCAAGAGTTTGACTTGTTCTTTTCAGCTTATCATAATCTTGTTCTTCCTCCAGCTAGAAAATGCCATTGTTTCCTTTCTACTCTCAAGTCAGATTTCAAAAAATAATTACTCCGTGAATTCAAGATAGAATAAAAAAAATTAATGTAAGAAATTCTTGGGGGATTACTAATCTCTATAGTTTCATAGTCTTCCATCTTTATCAGATAATTCACAGTAATATTTTTATCAAATCCTACATTCAGATTCAATACCAGTAACTAAACTGAAAAAGTATCCCCCATGCCCATCTCAGCCTCCCCTGCATGTTTCCATTCCCACAGTGTGGTATGCTATCCCTGTGGTTGTGCTGCCACAACTGGCTGTTGGGATGCATTAGGGACCAGATCACAAGTCAGGAGAACAGGAATCCCAATGTAGCTGGATGTGGTGCAGCACAGAAAACATATTGTAAACAAAGGAATTACTATAAAAATCACTAACATGAGTTTTTTAAAAAAAAAAAGTAATTGCATACTGTCTGGTGAAATCCAACAGAAAAATACAACTGGTAGTTTGACCTGAGGGCTAGCTACACAACTAAAACAAAGAACTAAAACAAAGAATCAGTAACAAATCCTCAAATATGAACAGAAAGGGGCCTGAGACATTGGTGGCTATACAGTTTAGGAGGGGGCTCATGCTCATTTATCAGAACACCAAAAATCAGAGATATACTGGCTGCTTTCTTTTTGTTGCAAAAAATATGAATCATATGAGGAGTTTCTTTCTTTGAAAAATAACACTTTGGCCAACAGTAGTACTCAATTTTGCTGAGGAATTTAAAAAAGGAACCTTTCTAAAGATGCTAAAACTTTCTAAAATTTTAATCCATGAGCAGCTATATGAGATTCACATTTTTAACTCTGAGTTCTGCAATATTTCATTTCTCATCTGTCATTGTTATAGGGCTCTAAAGTAAATTCAGACTATGGCTACACGGTCACTTGCAGGCAAACATTAAAAACAGTTATTCAGCTTTGAGTTCAAAACAGACTTGTGTCCAGGTAATCCAGAACAGCATCAGAAAGCAGTCAAGTCTTTCTGATAAGTACAGAGTATGTTTGATATTTACAGCTTTTCATAAATAAACAGGAGTCCATTTCTCTGAGCACATGAAGAATCAAACAGGAGACTATATTTTCCCTTCCAGGTCCAAGTCCTTTTCAGATAGCACTTATCCAGAAGTTCTTTGCAGAATTTCCTTTCTTTGCCTAGACTGACCCTAGCTTTCTCTTTCTTGTTTCATTTCTTTTGCTGTTCTCTTCTATTGCACTGCCTCCTCCCCATAACATACATGCATCCTAGGAGCAAGAGGCAACCAAATCAGGATTCCTACACAGCCCCAACTGTGTCTATTTCAGCAATCCTTCACCTACACCTGGAGGAGAATCCTTTATTTCACAAAGTGACTAGCTCTTACTTAGTTATTTTAAATAGCAGGCAACAGTTATACTCAGCAGATTTAATGACATTAAACCCAACTTCTAAAATAAAAAATAAAGTCTGCACCAGGCCTCTATGGTGAAGATGAAAGAATTTGTACCTAGCCATCCAGAAGCACCCTGTAATTTATCTTGGCATTGAGTATTTCCTTTCACTCCTTGAAATAGTTGAAGTCTAGATGGAAACAGCTAGCTGCTATTTGCGTATTGAACACAATGGAACTTTTCTCCTCACTCATCCCTCCAACACTTCTTGTTAACTTAGGAAGCATTCTGACATGCTATCAAAAGACATTTACAGTTAAAGAAAAATTAGATGTGGGGTTTTTTTTGTTTCCACGATATAGGAAATGCTGCCATTCAAGAGCATTTCAGTACACCCTGCTGGCAACTTAAAATCAGCAAAACTACAGGTAACTTTATTAACGTTGCTAACATACATCTATCAGGCACCATACTTTTTCTTCCACTGCCATGGGAAAACTCATCACTAATGTGATCACTGCCCTATTTATTTTATGCCCTGCTTAATGTACAGATTGATTTGCATCCCAGAAACTCGGGGCGGGGGGAGGCAGAGAAAACAAAATAAAATCAAGAGACCGTCAGAGTCACTTCAAAGCAACTACTTGGAAAAGTAAATGGCACATTGAGACTAAAGCCTAGAAGATTTAAAAATGGCTTTACCATGAACTTGCTAGGAGATTTTAGGCAAATGATGAAGTCTTTCCTCATCTGTTTTGCTGTCTACAAGACAGAAATGCAATAATTCTATATCAAGGCAAACTTGCAACGTAACTTTAAATTGGGAAGCGATAATACTACAACTTACCACTACTATAACCGAAACATGAGTAGGATTTCTCGCAATGCCATAAAACATTTGAGCGGGAGTGTTGATCTGCTCGAGGGTAGGAAGGCTCTGCAGAGGGATCTGGACAGGCTGGATCGATGGGCCCAGGCCAACTGGATTAAGTTCAACAAGGCCAAGTGCCGGGTTCTGCACTTTGCCCACAACACCACCAGGCAACGCCACAGGCTTGGGGACGAGTGGCTGGAAAGCTGCCCCGCAGAAAAGGACCTGGGGGTGTTGATCGACACCCGGCTGAATATGAGCCAGCAGTGTGCCCAGGTGGCCAAGAAGGCCAACGGCATCCTGGCCTGTATCAGAAACAGTGTGGCCAGCAGGAGCAGGGAGGTGATCGTGCCCCTGTACTCGGCCCTGGTGAGGCCGCACCTCGAATACTGTGTTCACTTTTGGGCCCCTCACTCCAAGAAGGACATTGAGGTGCTGGAGCGTGTCCAGAGAAGGGCGAGGAAGCTGGTGAGGGGTCTGAAGCACAAGTCTTATGAGGAGCGGCTGAGGGAACTGGGGTTGTTCAGCCTGGAGAAAAGGAGGCTGAGGGGAGACCTCATCGCTCTCTACAACTGCCTGAAAGGAGGTTGCAGAGAGGTGGGTGTTGGTCTCTTCTCCCAGGTGACTGCAACAGAACAAGAGGAAATGGCCTCAAGTTGCCCCAGGGGAGATTCAGACTGGATATTAGGAAAATTTTCTTTACTGAGAGAGTGATGACACACTGGAATAAACTGCCCAGGGAAGTGGTGGAGTCACCCTCCCTGGAGGTATTCAAGGAACGTGTGGACGTGGCATTGTGGGACATGGCTTAATGGGCATGGTGGTGGTTTTTTTGGCTGATGGTTGGACTTGATCTTACAGGTCTTTTCCAACCTTAGTGATTCTGTGATTCTGTGATATCAGGAGACCTCAATCTTTAGGATTAGAAAGTAACACAGTGTCTTTCTTGATATATTTATTTGCTAAGTAACTTAACAGATGATTCTCCTAAATCTTTCTCAAGAACGAATAAACTAAAAGAAATACACATGAAGGCAGAAATCTTAGGAACACACAGTAAGAATTAAGGAAACTCAAGCTAAAGTACATCTTGCAAAGGAAACGAAAAGAAATAGGAAAAGGGTTCTTCAACTAAAAAGGACATGTAAAGAAAAATTGTGGCCACTATGCATACTATACTGCAAAACTGACTGAATGGCTTTCCCTTAATTATCTATGAGGGTTATTCAAGTGCTGTCTCATAGGGCAAGGCTAGGAAGAATTGCTAATTAAAAAAAAAGGAGAATTAAAAAAAAACAAGACAAGCTTGATTATCACAAAGACTGAAATAATAAGATTGGGGTGAAATATAACAGATGACATGCAAGGTGACCTGGTGACTGACTCTCAATTCTACTTTCCAAAGAATAAAGTGAAAATCGAACCAATTCCACCAGTGGAATTAAATGAGTACATCTGGAATAATGTCAAAAGCCACCTGCTTCTAGAACAAATTCTTTCATTTTAAAATCTTAAAATTTAGTACACTTAGATGCATACTGGCATTTATTTTAGTAAAGAAAATTTTGGCACTGTACTACTTTTACAATATTTTATTTCTGGACAATATGTCCATACCTGTTTTATTAGCTATGCTGCAAGAACGTTGTAACATTTTGACATCCTTAGCCTTCTAACTATTTTCTAAAAGTAATGATTGTGAGTATGATTGCACTTTGACTAGTTAACAACTGCCAATTTCTTAAAACTCAGTCATTAATTATGTTACACATTTTTTTCTGAGGAAGCAATGCTAAATCAATCATGTTTATTAATGTATTCCATGTCAACAGATACTATCACTTTTCAAGTTAATTTTATGCTGGACAAAACTTAGTATGTTTACAGAGGCTGCAATATTATAGTCAAAGATTGTTAACTTACAAATCAAATCGCAGATTCTCTCTTTCTTCAAAGAAGTAGTCCATTATAAATTTTCTTACAAAATCTGGATTTAAAGTATTATCAATTACTTCTGTTCTTCCAAACTGTAAAAGAAAAGTACAAGTTTAAGCCACCTGCTATAATGAAGTATAATTAAGGAGACTGCCAATACCAGCAATATGTGAGATATGAGAGCCTGTAAAAAATTCTCTTAAACAGATGCCATGAAAGAAGATGTCTGTGTTCACATGAATAGATCAGTTATCTGTGGCAGAAGATAGACTGGCAGAAGACCTCATATTTCAACATAAAGAGTGGTGCACACCCTGTATCGTATGACCTAAACTTTATAAACATCAGCTCCCAAAGCCGATCAGAATCCACAAAAAATTGGGGAAGAAATTCAGTAACATAAAAATCCACTGTTTCCTCAAAAAAAAAAAATGACAACAGCAAACAAAAGCTTGCATATATTGTTTATTTCAGATAGCTTTAAATATTAGGGAACATAGTCCTTCCTCAAAGTGTATAATTTTTTGATTATCCAGCTCCTATTTCACCTCAGTTCAGCTCCCTGTTCATCTCTCTTGTCTCTGAGCTTTCTGCAAAATGTCTTTTCTTTCTTAGTGTTTACAGGAAGAGCCTTGGCTCTCGTCAAGCTGAAAATATTTTAATTTTTAAAAAAATAAATAACTTTTGATTGACTTCAGTTCATATACATCACAGATATAAATGACTGATCATAAAATATCAATGAGATAATTGTGTTCTTGTTTTAGCCATTCTTTCAAGATACTCAGAAAACAAAACAAAAAAGAATGAGTTATTATTGAAATGAGCATTTCATTTTGTCCTACACACTGAACATACCAAGACATATTTGAATATAGCCTACTGAAAAGCTTTTTGACAGTCTGCTGAAGATCATCGTTAAGGAGTCCTCAAAACCACAATTTGGGACTAGAGACTTTTGAATGACTCAAAGACTGCCAACCTCTTCATTGACAGGACTTAATAAACATGGATAAAGAAAGAATAAACTGAAGGTTTTTGAGATGTATTTCCTTAAAATGTTTTCATGTCACGGATGTGAATCTAAGCACTATAACCTGCACAGAGCCCCTCAGCCTCCAACAGGAGCTTCCCTGTCCTGGCCCCTGCATACTTAACATATATGTGGTATGAAAGGACAGAGCATACTCCACTGTCTCTTCTTCTCAAAACTAAGCAATTTCCTTTCATTGCTTGATTCTTATTAAAATAAAATGGTAAAGAACTCCAGCCACATCATTTCTGTGCTTTAAAGAACTCCATTGCTGTCAGCAACCCTTTTTTCTCCTTTGAATGATGTGCATGCATGCATTCAAACTTCAGGGGACTGATTCCAAGCACCATTGATTCACACAGGTCGTCTGGAGAAGTGGGCCTGCATCTAAGAGGATGACTGCTTTTAAAAACCTACTACCCACACAAAGGACTCAGGTACAATAAAATGTTCAACAAAAGTTAACACATCTTCAAGATACAGCTCTATAAAGTGTCAGAAAAGGGACAATCCTCAGAAGTGACACAGTGGTAATTTGCATCTTTACAGAGTGTGCTTGAATCCTGTTAGGTACCTTCACTTTTCCTATGCTGTGAGATGCTCAATTGGGACAGTCTTATTCAAAGATCTCCATGTTCCAGCACTTCCTGTAAAAGACAGAGAAGCAAAACTATCTTCCCAATGAATGATACCATCTCCAAATAAAAAGGCAAAGAATATTTATCATATAGTACCAATTAGCATACTCCTTTGCCAAGACTTTACATAATTTCTTAAAACCTAGGTGGAATGATTCCCTGGTCTCATCAGAACCTTGATATCCCCTGCAGGAAGGCTTCTGAATATGTCCATATGGCACAAATTGTTTAGAAAGCAAGTTTACTCATTAGCAATCACTGTATTTCTTCAGCTCTCCTAAGCTAAAGCAATAGCTATGAAGGGGGTAAGCATTATACAGATGTGGGCAGGAGAAATCTCCAGAAGCTTTCTAGAGTGATGAAGATACTGGATATTCAAAAGAAAATCCCTGAGTCTCTTAAGAGACTGGAAACAAATCAGAACACGAACAAATAGTTTCATCCTTACTGTTTGTTGTGGATGAAAAATGTCAGTCTCTTGAGAAATGATTCAAGGTATTCTCTGAAAAGTTGGGATAAAGTTGACAGGCAGAGTGCTGTAAAAAACAGTCTCTTGAAACAACACTGGTGACTACTATGGCCAAGTATTAATCAGTGAGAAACAACAGCAGTGGTAGGAAGTTGGCATTTCTATGGGAATAAGTATGGCTGGAATACTTGCCTGGGCTGAAGGGCCTTTCTTTCCCCTTTGAATTCAAATTTTATGTACATTCAAAGTCTCCAATCAGTTTCCAGGTCAAATAAGTCTCAATGTTTATAAATAAAATCTTCCCCTGTCAGCTGCATGCTTTATAACATTCAACAATATTGGAGCCAGGAAAAATTGACAGCTGGAATGGCTGATGAAATATGCAGCAATATCTAAGCATTTAGTACTGTTTGAAGGTATGCACTAAAAATGAGAAGCCACTCTGACACAAGCCAGCAAACAGCAGTTCATCAGACCAGGGATGAGAAATGAGAACAATGGGGCCATAAGGACCATCCGGTTTGCAGTTCTGAACAGCAATATATCTCATCTGTGTATTTTTTTTCCCCTCAAGTGTCCTATTTCTTCCATTCGCACTCTTACAGCAAACTGTCCAAATTCGCTAAGACTGGAATCAGCTGCATAAAGAGGAGATTTACCCTTAGTACTGAAATCTGATAAACGGTGACCTACTCTAGAAGCAAAGGATTCTGGGCCTTCAAAAGAAGATTCAAGGATGACTGCATTGTAACTGGCAAAGCTGCCACAGGCACAGCAAATAAGCACAAAAACATGTATTAAGTTCTGGTAGTCTCTCATGCTATGTCCAACAGAATCAGACACACATGTACAAAGATATCCATGAAAGTATCTCCAAGCCTGTGCAGATTCAAGTAGCAAATTGTCCTGAGAGACAACTCCTTGATCACCAGGCAGGAAAAGAAAGGTTACTGAAGTTCTTTAAATCCTCAGATTAGGACAAGCTTGAAGGAGAGTAAGAGGATCTTCAATCATGTGGGACCTACACTCCTATACACATGGAAAACACAGAGAAACAAGGAACATAGGCAGCTGTAGCCTAAGAAAGTTTACTTTCTGCTGCCAAAGTCATCATCTAAACTAAAAGGCACAAACCCAAAATAACTAAGTGAGCTCAGAGGATAACCTGTCAAAATAGTCCATTTAGGGGCACGAATACCTCTCTTGACAAACCTGTGGCTTGACACCTTTATAAACAGATCATTTTCAAAGAGTATGATCCTTCTTGAAATAGTAAAGGCAGTTTGCACAACAGAAGGATACACTTGACTTTGGAAAAGCTATTCAGAGGAAAAGAAAACTAATGTCTAAGGAAAACAGACAAGAATCATAGAATACATGAGGTTGGAAGGGACCTCGGGAGATTGTCCAGTTCCACCTTCCTGCTCAAAGCAGAATCAGCTAGAGTAGGTTGTCCAGTCAGGTTTTGAGTATGTCCAAGGATAGAGACTCCGCAACCTCTCTGGGGAACATGTTTCAGTATAAGATCACCTTCACAGTAAAAATACTTTTTTTCTTATGTTTAAATAGAATTTCCTGTATTTCAATTTGTACCCATTGACTCTTGGCCTTCCACTGGGTACAGCTGAAAATAGTCTGTCTCTGCCTTCTTTACTGCCTCACATCATGTATTTATAAAAATGGATAAAACGTAAGCCTTCTCTTCTCCGGGCTGAACAAACCCAGCTCTGTCAGCCTCTCCTCATATGAGAGATGCTCCAGTCCCTTTAACATCTTAGCAGCCCTTTGCCGGACCCACTCTAGCATGTCCGTATCTTTCTCATACAGGGGAGCTCAGCACTGGACACAGCACTCCAGCTATGGTCTCACTGGTGCTGAGGGCAAGGATCACCCGCCCTTGATCTGTTGGCAATGCTGTCCCTAATGCAGCATAGGATGTCGGGCTTGCACATTCAAAAAAACTCTCCATTTCACTCAGATGTAAAGCACTAAGGGACCGGGGACAAATGATTCCTTTACATAAAACTAATATAACTAATTATTTAACTGACAAAATACTATTAAAATTTATCTTACAGATGACACTAAACTGCTGACCTCTAAAAATCACCAGTCTACACTTTTCAAGCTAAACAAAGCATCATCTTTTTAAATCTGTTTTCCCAATTACATATAGCCTTTTTTAAGCAGAACAGGTTATTTCTATAACCCAGTCACTTACGACTAATAACAGCTGCTAATTAATTAGTTCTCCACATGGCCTAGTTTCCCCACTAACAGTTGTGTAGAGCCAAAATCTTAACATGGCCAACAAGCAAATACCTTTAGAGATGTCATTCAGGAGAGTAACAGAACCAATTTAACTAGTTAAAGCAAAATAAATGTTCAACAAAGAAAATCAAGAACAGGATTTCTGGATTTCCCGAGAAGGAGAGTCTTTGTCACCTCATAATGCAAGCTCTCCTGGTAGAAAGGGATTTTAAAAATTTATTTAGGCACTTGAATTTTTATAGCATCTCAATCTAGTGATCCAGCCTAAGGGACTATGAGGGTAATGGAAGATCATAACCTTTATTTTAACATCAGAGTTATAAAAGACTAGCGAGTTGGGTAAGTCCAATATCAAAGATACAAAGCAACTATTGTAACTATGAGGGTCTAACCCAATCCTCTGCTAACCACTTTCTGTATGAATTCTCTGAATTAATTCTTGGTTCACGATTATGGCCATGAATGAACTTGAGAATAATATCTAGTAAGCCCTCTTTTCTTGTTTTTAAAATTGGCAGTGTTTTACCACAATTGCAGTGAAGTTGTTACAATAATTAATCACCCCCATTCTGACAAATAAGTTCTTGTTTCTTGCCTGACTTTTATTTCACTTCCTTTTCCATCTTTTGGATCTTTCTATACCATTGTTAGACAGAAATGTTTTCCATTACAAAATTTATGTTCTTAGTGTTGGTATTTATAGCTGATTACAATTATCCTTAATTCACTTTTTCATTAGGAAAATAATTTGAGCTTAAGTTTTTTAGGGTAGCATATTTTATTTAATCTTTTAATAATTCATTAGTTTTACCTCTAGCCTTTTGTCTTTTAATGATCTTTCTTGAAATGTGAACAGTCAGAACCTAGTATTCTGTTACAATTCTAGGAAACTAAACAACTAAAAAATGGTTTAAACTATCACTAGGCTCTTGGCTCTGATCTAAATGACTTTTGAAAATTCTTTAGGAAGCTCCAGGTAACACTCTCCATTGGAAGCTCACTACAACAAATGGTATATGAACACACAATAAAAGATAATCCTTGTCTCAGAGTTTGCAATCTAGCCTCACTACATGTAAACAGAACAAATGAGAAACTTGAGTCGTGGAGAAAGAAATGCAGTACCAATAAAATGAGCCTGTTACAATACTGATTAATAGTCTCAAATAATCAGAATTACAGAGACTACAAGGAAACAAACACAAAATTCACAACTGCCAACCCCACTCTAGAAAAAGCATAGTTATAAAATGTTCCGCAGTGTGTTTTTCCCAAAGGAAGAATGATGTTTTTAATATATAAACTCACACTAATTGTCAGAAAAACCACAACATTCCTCCAACATGCATGCAGGCGCTCATATGAAATCTGTATACTACATGTACACATGATGGTGATTTCTATGTAACCCTTTTTAACTAACTGATGGTCATACAATCATAAGTATATAAAAACCAGAAAGGATTCTTCATTTTTCTGTGCTTTGGCTTTTTTCCAATAACTGTTTCCTTTGAAAGGAAACATTACTTCCTTGAAAAGATGGTGTTCTTTTTTCTTAATTCCCTCAAACAGTTGATTCTTTTGAGAAATCTGCCAGAGAAAGCTTTCCAGTGAACTGAATATCATGCAAGAGCAAAATTTATTCTTTCTTCATAACTGGGACAGTATAGGCTTCTTCCATACGCTCCATCCTTTGCTTCCTTTTGCTGAAACTTTTTCTGCTAATCTGCTACAAACTACATTCCTATTGATGCCATGTCCCTCTGCTAAAGAAGATACAAGCCACTGTTCCAAAGAAACTTCACCAGTACTCTAAAACACCCAAAATCTAAATCCCAATAAATGTTGATTATAAAACGTATAGTCTTCGTCATTTTCATTAAGACAGTCTTCAAAATCTACAAAGATGACTCAAAAGCATGTCTTATTATGGTTCAAACAGTAATCAAATTGGTAGATGCTGCAGTGCAATGATTAAGTACTAGACACATGAGTAAGTGTCCACTTTGAACAAAATCAGTCAGATTATCATGGAATCATAGAATCATTTAGGCTGTAAAAGACCTTTAAGATCATCAAGTCCAACCGTTAGCCTAACACCGCCAAGTCCACCAATAAACCATGTCCCTAAGCGCCTCATCCACACCTCTTTTAAATACCTCCAGGGATGGTGACTGCGGCACTTCAGCCTGTTCCAATGCTTGACAACCCTCTCAGTGAAGAAATTTTGCCTAATATCCAATGTAAACCTCCACTGATGCAACTTGAGGCTGTTTCCTCTTGTCCTATTGCTAATTACGTGGGAGAAGAGACTGACACCCACCTCTCTACAAGCTCCTTTCAGGTAGCTGTAGAGAGCGATAAGGTCTCCCCTCAGCCTCCTCTTCTCCAGGCTAAACAACCCCAGCTCCCTCAGCTGCTCCTCATAAGACTTGTGCTCCAGACCCTTCACCAGCTTCATTGCTCTTCTTTGGACACGCTCCAGCACTCAATGTCTTGCTTGTAGTGAGGGGCCCAAAACTGAACACAGGATTCGAGGTGCGGCCTCACCAGGGCTGAGTACAGGGGCACGATCACCTCCCTACTCCTGCTGGCCACACTGTTTCTGATACAGGCCAGGATGCCATTGGCCTTCTTGGCCACCTGGGCACACTGCTGGCTCATCTTCAGCCGGCTGTCAACCAGCACCGCCAGGTCTTTTCTGCAGGGCAACTTTCCAGCCACTCGTCCCCAAGCCTGTAGCGTTGCATGGGGTTGTTGTGACCCAAGTGCAGGACTTGGCACTTGGCCTTGTTGAACCTCATACAGTTGTCCTAGGCCCATCGATCCAGCCTGTCCAGATCCCTCTGCAGAGCCTTCCTACCCTCGAGCAGACCAACACTCCCATCCAACTTGGTGTCATCTGCAAACTTACAGAGGGTGCACTCGATCCTTTTGTCCAGATCATTAACAAAGATATTAAACAGAACTGGCCCCAATACTGGGTGCTGGGGGACACCATTATCTAATATCTTATGATAGAAGTAGAAGGGGACGATATTTGCCTCTTGGAGATTAATGTCATATGTATAATTATCATTAATTATAATTTACAGATTAATTATTTTTATTATTACAATAATGTATTGATTTACATCAAGGAAAGAAAACATAAGAATAAGCAGTGAATTTCCTGGATGAAAACTCCCTGCAAGTTCTCAACAAGTTCCTATGGACTTGGATGTCCATGAACTGACCCATGCAGTACCATACATGCCTAAACGATCTGGAGCAGGGACTGAAAAAATAAAGTTACAAAACAAATACATTTTTACAGAATTAAAACAGGATAGATATATAAAAGGCAACTATGAAGACTCGGCAGAATAACATTATTCATACTGAGTGATTGGACAATAAAATAGCAGAAATTCCATATGGATGAATGAAACACTACATGCACATGAGGAAAAAAAGTAACAGCTAACTTAATACAGAAGTTAGGATGGCTGAATAAGCAATGTGTGCACATAGAGGAGAAGTCTTTCTGTTGATAGTCTCTACAGTATAGGGACTAGGTACAGCTCATGACAGTATTTTTTAATTTCCTTACAAACTGGTCACCTTTGCTATCTTGGGATTCCACTACAGCCTTGCCTAACTGCCTTCTCTCTCAATTTGATGACTCAGTCAAAAAAGATGCTTTTTCTTGTCTCCAGCGTATTTATTCCAGATTAAAAAAAAAAAGATGAACAGAATTAATGAACAGGAAGGCCTGAAGAATGGGAAGCCACGAACAATTTTAGAAGACACAATGGAAATTTACTGAGGATATAAAATAACATCTGGCAGATCATGAAGCTGGAAATCAGCATGATGAGGACCAGTGAGAGAACAGACTTCCAGACAGGTATAGAAATTTAATTTGCATCCAATGCATTCTTACAGTAGATGGACCAGAGGCTCAGAGCCTCGCTCCATAGGCAGTTCCTTAACACTTACCATTGGTGGCTATTGCCAGTAAAACTGCAGTTGGTTGAGTATTTTACAATGTCTATTATTTATTTAACAAACACTCTTGAAGTGCTCCCTCTTGTTTTCAGAATTAACACCCTCTTTGAAATGAAGAAATTCATATTTTTTCAATATATTATTTAAGGCTTCTGTAGATAACGGTAAGTTATACTTAGCCATATTTCAAATGTGTCCTCACAAAGTAAGGGGAAGTAAATACTTTAAAGCCAAAGCTCAAGATTCTGATGACGCATTTGTTGCCAATTATATTAATTGAAATACCTGATGATCACACTGTAAGTGAAAACAGGGAAACTGTTTTGAAAAACAACACTCTATTAAACTGAGAACGAAACATTTTCATTCTTTGCTGAGGATTTGGTGTGCAAGAATAACACTGGGAAAAACACTGGAATCTGTACCACAGGCAAAGAGGAGCCAGTGCCCAGAAAACATCTACCCTTCATTAAATGAAGGGTTTGATTTAACTATTGTATTGAATCCATCTGAATAGCTTAGATGAAGGGGAAAAAAAGTACACTGCTAGAATAGAGTGCTAGGGAAATTATGGAGATTATGAAATGACTTACTGTGTGTATGATCCCCAAGCATTTTCTGCAGTGTTCAAAAGAAAGTAATTAGGCAAAAGAAGGAAGAGAACTATGCATAAAAGCATATGGAACAGAAACAAGGTAAAGCACGTTGCCATGACTGAACACTATTCTTTAATGTCTAAACATATCATCAGGAACTTATTTTTTGTCTCAGTTTTGTCTTCTCCAAACAGTTCCAGGTGACTTCCAAATCTACAAGCTAGTAAAATATTAAGTAAGTGTTTAAATGCAATAAAATGGACACATATACAGAATTTTATTAAAAAACACAATATTAGTGCATTCAGCACTGCAGGAAGAAAAAGCACAAAAATAAAGATATGAGATTACCCATCTAATGTATATATCAACTAATCTTGTACCTACCACCTTATTTTTTACCACTACTATAAATATAATACATCACAACATATAAAATGCAATCCTGACTCATCCCCTCTATCATGCCAACCTCTGAATTTTGACTGTCATAAAAGCTACTAGGAATGGGATTCTACTCACTGATCTTCACATCTGACATAGTCAAAAGTGTAGGCTTTTGATCATCCCTTGGAGGCACTTCTAAAGAATGATTCATCTGATTGAATGCAGACATCTCAATTAGGTCTGATGAACTGCCCTCAGGATGTTATCTTTTTTCATTAACTATAAATAGTTTAAACAGTCAACTGAGTTGTAAATACCCATACCTAGACCTTCTCCTGATAGACAAGATAATTATGTCTTAAAAGAAAAAAAAAAAAACCACCATAAGATTTTCTAGCAACTGGCATGTTAAAAGTCTGGTTTAATCCCTGAAGTTCCTTAACTGGCATATGATACTATAACCACAAGCCAAAGTGCATCACCTAGCCAAGATACCCTCTAATCAGTGTGGAGATGCAATAACGTTGCACACTGTCCTGTTCAGGTGTTTTTGCTTTGGTCAAGGAGATAAAATGGCAGAAGACAATACAAAGCTATCAGGTGGTGACACACTTCAACCATTACAAACTTGGATCTGTTAAAATCGAGAGCAGATGGAATCTTTCCATCTACAATCTCCTAAATCACATCAAAATGAGCACATGGAACATTTTCTAAGTAAGGTGATAATATTATAATTTTACCATCAGGACAATTGTGATATTAAAAATGGTTAATACTTATTTTAACAGTTACACAAGAGAAGTAAGAAAATTCCACAAAATTACATATGAACCTTAGACAACAATAAAAGCCAGAATTTCTGACAAAATCCTCTTAACCCTAGACCAGAAAAGGACCCAAATGCTTTAGTGATGAACTAGGCTTGACTACCAAACTGCAACAAGCCACCTAGACAACTGAATGCCTGAAGACTCCTCTGTTTTCAGAGTTAGCTATCCAGACATTTAGAACTCTGTGTATGTCCACTACTTCTGCCAATTTGATTAAGATTAGTGAATTCCCATTAGGGTCCTCAAACTGACATTTCTTCACACAAATCATGAGAGGAATGTGATCCAGTAGGTATACTGAGAGGATGTCTAGTACACAGTTCAGAACAACAGAGAGCAGCAATTCAACTAAAAACTACAAATGAAATAGGTACAACATTTCATGTATTGCCCAGTTATACGAGCTTTTCTCTAAGCAGGAGACAAATTCAATTCTCTTATCTCAACATGACAGAAAACACACATCCACCATATTTCAGCAAAGCAGAAAATATGTTTCTCCAGCCAACTGGCAAGGACACCAAACATAAGGGAAGAGGTCTGGTTCTGTGCCCCTGGTTCCTCCACTGGAATTTTTACACAGTAGTAATCACACAAATTATCAGTTCTGAAAACAAGAGTATGAGACCTCCTCTCTTTTACAAGGAAAAATAGTAAGTTCATTCCTCTCTTGGCTCTATTCTTAGAACACATGGCCACACAGGGGACCACCTACAGTGAAGAACAGTTCGATCAATTCTCTCTGTAAGGCAGCTAAATAGCGCATTTTGTCAGTAGAAAGATGACCACCCTTTGCCCAACACTGTCAACTCCTTCAAAGAATAACATTAAAGGAGAAAAATTAGATGAATAAGTACAGGGAGACAGTTCCAGGGTATAAAAGTTGATCTGCTGTAAATACCCAATTTAGAGGTATTTTAGTTTCTTAAGACATAGCTCTCCAGTGTTTACACTGATAGGTTAAGAAGACATAGTCCAACCTATGCATAATACCCTCCCTCCCTTCTTGCCTGATGTATACTCTATTCAGCAGCACCTAACTTCTCCCAAACACTACATAGGAAAAGTAGATCTCTACCACAACTGCAGGCTAGTTTTGCTGACACTGACCATCAGCACAGTTGAATCCTTCCACAGACCTTGTACTGTTTGAGTGTCTTCCTCTCTTGATATCCACAAACCTTGTCCAGATTGATAGCTAAGTTTGATGTCATTTATCTCAGGGAGACTGTAAAACAGGAAACTCATGTATTTTCTTTAATTTTATTCTCCCTTTTGATGGAAATATGCAATACTGATATGGAAATTGAGATTAATGTGACTAGGTTTTACATGTTTACTGGTACATAGGACTCCCGTTGTTTAGCACGGCATTCAAGAAGCTATGACATGCCCTTTTCTGCTACGGCAAATGACCAGCCTTAAGTATAGTCAAAAAGTTTATACATCTATAAATATGTATCTTACCTCTCTCCATTCTTTGTTTCCAATGGCTTGTATGTACAAAACACAGACTGTGAAAAGAAAAAAATGTTTGGTCATTTTCAGAATTTAACATATTCTTAAATTAAGTGAACCAATTTTGTAGTCTGTTGTGCTATTGAAATTAGTAACCAGGACAATCAAATAGTAGTATGTTTTCCCTCAGTTTTCAGTATGCCTAACCAGATTGGCAACAATATAGTCTAGTTGTTGCAGCAACGAGCTAATAAATAGGGTGGTTCTAAACCGGAAGGCAACAGTTACGCTTGACCTCCAGCAAATCACTTGACAATCCTTAGCAGTAGAATTGGATAAAAGCAGGTCTTCATTAACAGTGGATGGCCTGGCTATCCTAGTTAATCTAATGCATAATTACCCTAAATTATGCTTCCTTCAAGAGATGACAGAAGTAAAATAAAAACAAATGAGGACCCTACTGGAAAAAGAGACAGAGCAGATAAAAGTGGAAAAAGGAAAAAGTAACTTCTCAGATTTTCTTCCTTAATCCTGCTTCAGATTATTTTTATATATTTATCTTGCATATGCATCCTTTTTTAAAAAACCTAAAGTCTAATAAAATATGGAATCAATAAAGTTTATCGACCTAAGCTGTTTTTGAAAGACCAAGCAGCATAATCCCATAGGCATCACTCTCCTTACAGATCTGTTTTTCCAGTACAGAACCCACTACACATCAGTCTGCAGCTTCCATCACAGGGAATGGTGACAGAGGTACAGCGATTATAATCAGGTCTTTTAAACACTATTATAAGTACAAATGATGTGCATTGAAGGAGTACTATAAACTTTATTTTCTACAGTCGTGAACTAGTTACAGCTAACAACCATAAAACAATTTCTACCTGAAACTCCACTACAACCCTTTTCTAAACAATGGAAATATAGATATTTGAACACGTTTTTCCTGACAAGTTCTTCTCCTGTGTCGATCAATATTTTTTCAGCAGAAGGTTAAAAATAATACTGTTTTGGGTTGCAACCTTGAACAATAAAGGTAGAAGCCTGGTTTTGTTCTCAATGAAGTCAGAATCATCAACAGAACAAAGCAGAAATGAAGTCAAGCTTCAAATTACATTTTCTTCTTACTTGAAAGGTATTTGTTCCACAGAAAACCAAAATCCCATTAGGCAGTAGCAAATAAGAGGAAGACTAGAAAAAAGCAAGTTCAATATTTTAGCTCACATAGAAGTTAGAAGTTAACACAATTCAACTTTTTTTTTTTTTTCAAATAAGATGTCTTGTAGAAGAAAAAAAAGCTTTTACAAAAAATTTCAAAATTATTCTCTGGAGATGTCTGTTTTCTCCATTTACTCTAAATGAAAGTTTGGGCAATCATGCTCCTAGCTTTGGTTCCTGCATATAGTAGGATGAATCCAAACCAACAAGCCTATTTTTACAGCACACTCTGGAGTAGGTTGCTGAACTATATTACATGAAGAATGAAATTAAATGGGAAAATGTGAGAAAACAGAGTGAAATGGAAGCTATGAAATCAGCTACAGAAGTGTCTGAAGGTTACTGAACTTCTGACTAACCTTTGCATCTAGTAAGTTCTGTGCCAAGGTAACCCTGGGAGAAGAAGGAAATGTTGTCAAAGGAAGTTTCCATAGATAAAAACAAGCAAAAAATATTCTCTGGAAATACCCCTACTGCTACCATAGAATCAGGTAGGCTCTCACAAACATTCCTTTCACTTTCCCCGTTGGAAACTCTTTTTTAAACTAATGTTACCAGTTCTGCAATAATGAATATTTTCCAGTTTTCAGTAGTGGTTTCCAAGAATGCAAAACTCTTACTAATTTCAAAAGCAGATATAATTGTGGATTTTGTCCATTTTGCCAAGAGCTTACACCTAAGTTTTCAATTAGAAATTTCTCATACGTATAACCCCAGTTGAAAATAGAACTGAAATTCATTTAGAGGAAAAGCCACTCCTTACAGATAATGCGCACTTTTGCTATTCAGGTATTTGTATTGTCCAGATTTTTCTTAAGCATAACCATTTTTCACTATCAATTTGCTGCTTAATTTTTTTGTACTACATCCTGCCCTGTGTATTAGTGTTAATACAGTAAATCAAGTAACAATTGTGCATTGCAGCTGTGGAACAAAAAGAATATTAAAAAATGAGAGATTTAATACTGAGGAGAAGAAAGCAACAATACAACTGTAAAATATCCACTACCATCAATTTTTCAGAAAAGAAACATTCTGGCACTCCCTTATTTCCCCAAATAAAAGAACAGCTATAAACAAAAAGACTAGAAAAGATTAGCATAGGATAATTTTAGTCTCCTACCGTGGTTATGAGATGGGAGTCACACAATATAAAAGGGTTAAAAAACAGGTGTAAAGCTCCACCTTAAAACTAATTCAGTCTCTTACTCTATTCCTACTTTTTGGAAGGCTGCTCACACCTGTCTGTCTGTCAGAATTCTAGTTTCCAAATTCCATTTCTTTATAGTCAGTTTACTATCATTTGTTTTTTTTATCCTTGAAGGACTTTCAGCAAGCAATGCTATCATTCTCACCTTTTCATTGTTGAGGCATTAGGGCATTAGTAGACTTCCATTTCACTTCACTACCAGTGGCTCCCCAGTGCTTCTAAAGGTATATCCCAGGAGTGGGACCACCTCTCTAGTTTAAGAATCATTTATATAAAACCTTAAATGAAGAGAAAAAAGCTAAGAATTTGTAGTATGACTAGCAATTTTCTGATATTTATCTAGGCTGCAGATGTGTCAGGTGCTTTAAATATAATGAAGATATATAATAATAATAAAATAAATATACATGAGATGATAAGTATGAGGTGCAAGTTTGGCAGTGATACATACATGTGCATCTCAAACTGACGTTAAAAAAAAAGTCAGTCCTAATGAAAGCTATAAAAAAGACACACATTTCAGACTTGCTGATAAACTTTGCAAATTTAGAATAATTTAAAAACTTCTATCTTTCCTCTAAAACTCACCCCAGAAATTTTCAGGAAACCATCCATGAGACTCGTCTCCATCAATGGTAAGATTCACTATCCTGAAAGGCTCTCGGAGAGATGGTTTTATAGAGACCCTGATATTATACTAATTACAATAATCCCTCAAAAACTTCTTCAAAGTCATATCCAACTGGAAAAATGCACATAAATAAGTTGAAGTTGATCTAAAGCTCTTGAACTGCTCAAACCAAAGATGTAAGGCTTCATGAAACAACCAATTTTTGTTTGTTTTGAGCAGAAAACAGTTAATAGCATTGTCATGGGGGAGGGGAAGGAATGAAGTGGGATAAGCAGGAAATTCTTAAGTTTCAAAAGCCAACATATCATGCAATCACATCCTAAGACAGAGCTGAACAACCAGTTCTCTTGTAATCTGGAAAACTGAGGGAGCAATGAGGAAGTTCAGAGCAGTGCATTGATGAAGAGTAACATACCCTCACAAGGAGGATGGCTGAGAAACCCTTTTGGAAGGCTTTACCATATGAGCTCTTCCAAGGGAAGATAAATCCATACCTATAGTCAGAAATATTAACATTTAGTAATTTCTAACTCTGGACACTGATACCACAGTGTCAAATTCAAGGTAAATTTAATGAAATCTTTCAATGAAGAAGAGGGTGAAAGTGCCAAAAGTTATCACTCAGTTCCAGATTCAGTTACTGAAATACTATAGTCTGCACCTTCTTATTTTGGGCCTCCCTTACCTACTCTGGTCCTTTCCCATTCAATGCATATATGCTTATCCTTTAGCCTGGCAAGTACTGTTACATCCAAACTGCCCACCTCAGCTTTCCCAAACATAACAACACATCTGTTCCCTTTCAAGGAGGTCTTAGCCACAATAAAGTCAGCCTTTTCCCCATGGCACCTAAATCTTTCCATGATCCTGCACCCAGTTCTAGCAGGGGCTCCCTATTACTCTTCACTGACCAGCTTCTGTATCTTCTAGGCAGAGCTTCCTAAAGGTCCCAATTATCATGAGATTCTTCTTATTGTTGCTATCTTCCATGGGGAGATCCTCCAGGGGAAGAGTTTTTACTTCTCCGGTCTTTCATATCAGACTCCTCCTATCATCATACTCAGGAGTCACAGGGCCCCAAGAGAGGACGTTCCACTCTGACCATGGTACTGCCACCACAGCTACACAGTGGCTCAGTTTGGCTAGCCAGTGTATGGGAAGAAAATGATTCTGCCTAACTGTCATTAGATGAAGAAACATGCCAAATTCATTAATCTGTATCTCCTTTGCAGGTCTTATTCTTGTCTCATCAGGGAAGCACTGCTTTAACTCATTCTCTCCAAGAAAATTAAAAAAAGGGTTTTCTCAAAAATATTCCTAGAAAAAATGGTCTCCAAACCAGAAGAACAGAATGGTCCAAATGCTACAGTAAATAAATATATATGCTATATATGACTCCACTGAGGAGAAAACACTGTCAGTAAGAGCCTTCAGTATTGTTTAAAATACTTCATGAACAAGGGCTATCCAAGTCTGTCCCATCTATATCTAATATCTCTACATTATTTCTGTAACTTTTCTCTAGGAAGGCAAAGTGTCCACTTCCTCTTGGCATGAATATACCAGATGACAGGGAAGTGGTTGCAATTGGAGTAAATAACTAAGTAGCAATTACAATATCAAAAAAAGGCTAAGCAAACCTCCTAAAAGAACTGGAGAAATCACAAGTTCCTTTTTAATTTCAGGAGAAGGCTGTTTATGTTGACATGAGAGTCAACTATATTCATGTGTGTCCCTCTCTGAGAAAAAGACCAAGAGGATAAAATTGGATTTTCACTATCAGTATGACCCCTAGATAACTGCATTGGAGTTTGAAAAGCATATTAGAATTGACCTAGTCAAATCCAATGAGACCTCAACATACTGAGTGACTCTACACGGTTCTATCTTGTATGAGATCCAACGGTTGCAAATTCAGTGGGTCTAAAAGTGGATCTTGTGAAAGTGGTATGATGCTGGTCTTGACACCTTTTTTAGCGAACAGGATAAAGTTACTGTATACAGACCAGCCTAAGAATGGCCTTTGTCCAAGCAAACAGACACTGAGGAAAGTTATCCTGCTGTACTTCCAACTACAGAAAACAGCAGCCCTTTCTATACTACACCCTTACCCCTTTCACTTTTAGAGTAGGGCCGTATCTCTGTGCTCAACTCAAGGACACCAGGAGCAAACAAACTAAATTGGCTAATAAAGAAACCTGCAGAATACTAAAATTAAATGTACACTGTTTGGAGAGTACCCAGAATCAAAGCTGCTTTGCCAAGTAATTTCTTGAATGCAAATACAGTATAAGCACTTCCAGAGCCAAGAGTTTCCCCCTCCTCTCTTTACCGAGGACAGTATTACTGTATTCCATGTTTTTGTACTGCTAACCTGTGACAGATAGGCCTGATTGGCAGTGTAACTGGGTACTCACAACTTGAGACCAGATCTCTAAAGCACACGTCCAATTTGAGTGCTTTAAATAAGCTATTTACCAGAAACAAGAAAGCAGTATGTTTTGAATTGATAGGCAAGGTTATGACACTTTAAAAAATATTTCCATATACTTTTCATCCATAAAAAATACCACTAGTTTACTTCTCAGAAATATTTTAAAGATAGATATTAAGATTTCTTTAGGTTTTCCTGCCACTCTTTTTCCTTGTGTCCCTTCCCCAGCATGGGTCACCCACCAGCCACAATCGCGTGGGCTGCCCACAGGCCACAGACCCTTCAGAGGTGTACTGCCTTCTGCATGGAGTGTCTCCTTTCAAGAAGGCATCTCCAGCAGCATATCTTCAAAAGTGTGGCTCCAGCAGTATCTTCGGCAGCTGTGTCTCTAGCTCCTAGCTGCTGCTGCTTTTTTTCTAAAATATGTTTGGGCAGGGGCACTGTGTGCTCCCCTGGCTGGCAGAAGTTCTGGCAGGCAATGGTTACATGGCTTTCAGAGCTGACTGGAACCAGCTGTGACAGCCACAGCGTGGTTCATGGCCTCCTCCCACACAGGTCCCACTGCAGTCCTCTGCTACTCAAACCCTGCAATTTACGCCTAATACAGTCCCCTGTCTGATAAAAACTTGAAGAACTTGTCCCTAATAATATTTGAGCTTAAAAACTAGACACCTCATCAATTCTGTTGAAAAGTGCCTTGATTCAATAAAGAGGTCTCTGAATTCAATCTATCAGGGGCAATCGGTCACTGACCACTCTCCAGAATTGCTTAATCTAGACAACTGGGTTTTTATTAGCTAACTAAAAAACAGTTAGTAATATTCAAGACACTCAATTCTGCTTCTGCATGAACTCCCAACACCAGAGGCACAGTACTGCAAGCAACACAAATATGTCTCCTTTTTAAAAAAAATGCTTTAAAGGTTAGGAACGTCAAAGGTACTCCTAACTTCATGCAGCTTTTCCCCAGGAAGTATAAGCTTTTCCCATCAAAAGTCTATCGTGGAATCTCCCTCAAGAAACTTTTCGTTAAAAACAGACAAACATACTCTCACAAAAGTACTCAAATGTTTCATACTGTCACATGACTCAGTAATCAAGTATATCTCATCAGGACATGGTTACATGTCCAGACACTTGATAGAAGTATATGTGTCTCAGGTTATTTCCACTGTCAATAAGCACAATACATGGTATTCTAAGGAAGAAAAGCCCAGGCTTAAAAAAGGAAAATGAACTTACAGATAAAAAGATATGGAGAGTTGTAGGGGAGACAACATGACCCAAGACACCATAATCTAAGGACTAGTCAATTAACAGTATGGAAGTACTTCGATTAAACACTGTCAGAAAAAAAAAAAGGAAATCTTTTATGATAAAAGTTTCATAAAGTGTCCGATACAGAAAGATAGTAATGGATTTTAAATCAAAAGTCCCATCATATATAAATCCATGGGCAAGAGAGTTTTTTGGGATCCGGTTATACATTAATAAAACTTATGGAGAAAATGTGTGTCACTATCTTACATATCTGAAAACAGTAATTCATAAACCATCATACTATTTTTGACCAGGAAATGTGTTTCCCAGAGACGAATTAACTTAATTTTGTTTTTCAGTGTTTGACTCTAAGCTTAGTGGACACTATGTACTGGCAGCAACAGTGTTTCTAGTTTATTTAGAAGTTTGCTTACTAGCTTTGAAGGAGGTCTAGAACAACAGATGCTAAAAAACAAACAAACAAAAGAAATAATTTTCTGCATTTATTAATTTTAGGAAAATGTAGGTTGACTGCTAAATAAGGGACCATGTAGCTCAGGAAAGCAGTATTTAATATAGAGTCTTTAAAATTCCAGTTCATATAACAGAAACTATAAGTGTAACTTACTTAAGACAATGTAAACCTAACTGACACTGAAGAAAATCACCCACCTAATTTTTAATCCAGTGTTTACACATTTGGAATATAAGATGAGAAGAAACAATAAAATGCTATATACTTACTCGGATCAGATTTAGAAAATGTATCTCTGTCCAAAAGATTTCTGTTAAAAAAAAAAAAAAGAGATAAAAATAATCTTATTTATAAAAAATGGTGAAAGATACCAATCAGATACCAATGCATAAATGTTTTAACAATTTTGATCGAGAGTCAGCTTAGTTTTCTGCCCTCCTAACATGTAAGATTTACTCCAAGTCAGTCAGCACTAACACTTGAGTTATCTCACATTTAATTTTCTTATACATTTCAGATTTCAGCAAGCTGTGGCTCATATACTCCAATACCATAAAGTGAAAAGCAACACACGACAAGCACATTAAATATATATAATGGACATCAGGAACAGAAATACCTTTAAATCACAAACGTCTACCAGAGATTAACTTGCTAGTTGAACCCAAAAACTTTAGACTTAAAAGAATGGCTATGAGATCTCAGAGACATCAGGAAATATCTGTAAGAATCTCATGGATGAGTAAGGTAAAGAGAACTAAAGCATACACAGGACATACACAAAATCAGGAATTTTCTACACAGCTACAAAATATCTACGAATAAGTAGTAAGAAATAATTTCTTTGTTATACAATGCAGTCCCTATATCACAGCCACACTTCAGCCTACTGAGAATCATACACAGATGAGGAGACTCAAATTAGCAGTAAGTCTAGAGAATCCAGACTGACCAGAAAACCATTCTCAGAATAGTTACCGATATTTCATCATTCAAAAATAAAAATTTCAAATAAAAAAAAAAAAATTATCTTGACAAACTAGAAAAATGGTCTGAAAACAGGATGCCATTGAACAGGGACAAGAAAGAGCTATTAAACTTAGGCAGGTAGTTTAAGATAGGTATTAAACTTAATCAACAGCAAAAATGCAGCATAGATGCATATAGCTGGACATAGAGCAGTTATGTCAAAAATAGTTCTAGACATCACAGTAGACCACAAATTGAATGCAAGTCAGGAAGGTTGTGCCTTTGGGAAAAAGGCATCTTGGAATACATAAACAAAAATGCCACTTTAGAGTAATTGTCTGGTCTTCATAATACTGGTCAACACTCAAGTCAAGCAATAACGTTTTGGGCACTCCAATTTCTTGCAATCTAAGACAGACATGGAGACATCAGAGTCCAGCAGAAGCAGAAATAATCAGAAGTCTATAGAACATATCTATGAGGAAAACACTGCTGCAAATTGAAGCTGATCTCCATGTAGACAGAGCAAGTAGAAACAGGTTTAACCCTAAATTGAATCTTCTGTACTGCAGGAGCAAAAGGTGAACTTTAGTCCATTGTTTTACCATCTTTCATTGTTAAAGGTGGCCAGACATGATGTGAAATCTCCACCACTGAAGGTCTTTAAGAACATGTTAGGTAGCTACAAGTCTTAATAAGTTCTTTGATCTTACCCTGGAGCAAGAGGAAGGATTAAATAAGCAGTTTACATCCCTTACAGCTTATTATTTTTAATAATTAGTACAGCCTCTTCAAAGGTCACCATTTATTACTCTCATTCAGATCTAAACCACATTATTCTTGTGCTACTGAACAGCGCTGAAAAGTGTATTAATATGTTGTTCAACACAGGTGTTCTAAGCAGCCCACTCGAACTTCAACAAGGAGAAGATACTGTATTCCCAATTTAGGTACCACCAAGCCCACATTTCACAACAAGCGATATGAACAAAAGATAACTTTAAAAGAATGTTGGGCACATCTGTTTTATTTACTTTAGCCAAAGTAGGCACAAGGATTAAAATTAGTATTTGTGAATGAACCTGAAGTTTGCACATGCTACTTCTTCAGAACTTCTCTAATCCACTCAGAAGTGGAATTTTTATATATGCATTTAATTATACTCAGAGACACTGTATTCCATCTTAAACAAAAATGTGCAAATATAAATTGAAATATCAACAAACCCAGGAAAATCAGCGATTCCAAGTCTGTATTTGACAATGACCACTACAAACTGCTTTAAAAGACAGCACAGTAAATTCTGCCATATTAGAATTGCCAGTCCAAAATTAAAATTTCCTCCTATTCCTCTTTAATTATACATACCTAGATATGCCATTAATTCATGGTAACTAGAATTGGTTTTATAATCCCAAAATTAATTGCTATAAAAACCTAGAATTAGGGTTATATGAAAGAAATAGTACATTAGATTTTGGGATAGGCCTTCCATGCTTACCATTAGGATTCCAAGCAATTTTAATTCCTCTGCATAAATACTACACAATGACCTTATAATTGGTATGTTAGTGTTTGTGACTGCAGATTAAGATTAAACCATTTTAATGACTCTTATACTGAGCTAAGGTGCTTTGAGTTTTTTAAAATATTTCCTACTCTGATTTTGTTCCTTTTTAAGTTTTCTTTCTCTATTTTCCCATAAATAAGAACATAAAGACTGGCCATACCAGGTACTGTAAAGCTCAGTCTATCCCAATACTCTTATTCCGCAGTTGCAAAAAGTAGCCACATGGGAACGGCCTAAGAACAAGGTAAGCATCTGTAATACTTCCTGAGAACGTTCCTGGTCACCAACCTTTAGCTGCTCAGGGACTTCTTGACTTAAGAACATTTCTGCATAGACAGTATCCCTGAAAGGATTGGAAGGGTTGAGATACCAAAATTTAACATTGTAATTCAGGTCAGTAAGTGTCATTAATTCACAGCTTGGAACTAATACAGCTTGTAATATCCTCAATTCAACCCTTCACACATTTTACCATAAATAAACAATGTCTTCAGCAAAGTTTGCAGACATGCCTGATCTTCCAAATCATTAATAACCAAACAAAATAGTAACATAAGAACTTAACAAGCTGTTCAAGCAATGCTGCCAATTTCAGAAGGAACTTAAAGACTACTGCCAACAGGAAAAAAAAAAAAGTCTGATTTGTCCATCAAATCACCTAACAGTTCAAGAGGCTGCTCAATTTCATTTGTGCGTTTTCATTTTAGGGGGAAACAATCAAAAGTGCTCCTTTCAATATTGAAAACTGCATGGCACATAAGCATAGGACAATCTACAACCAAAAGAAATGCTAAAAGCAAAAGGAGAAAGACAACTGGATGTATTTCTGGAACTTTATGTAGTCTTTATCCCCTTAATAGTCAGTGGCACTTTCTGCAGAGGCTGAGCAATACAGGGTGTATTTCTTTCCCTTTTCCTGAGAAAAACATTCTTTTTGGTAGTACACTATTTTGTCTCAGGAAACAGTCCTATGAAAGCTCACAAACTCAAAAACCAGAAATATCTGAAACTTCTGTTTCTTCCTCCTAATCAAAGTATCAAGAAAAACAGACTTCTATTTTGACTGAACATGGTGAGTATATTTTTTCTACGCCCATTAAGCCTTCCAGATAAGGAATGCAAAAAGAAAAGAGAAGGAATTGCTATCAATTATGAGGAAGAAAAAAAAAAAAGGAGACATGCTTTTACCTGGAGAAATACACACATCAAATACCTACAGCAAAGAAGTCTAGGAACATCTGTGCAAAAAGCGTTATTCTACCATCACAGATCTTGAAGGAATTCATTCTGCACCTGTCCATTCTGGAGTGGACCTTCCAAAATGGTTGCAATAGCATAGATGACTAAGGGAAAAAAACAAATAGGAGCCATGGCAATAACACCTAGTTAGTCTACACTGGAAAGCACAAGACACATTAGAAATACTGGGATAAAGATTTATTTTTCTGTATAATGAGAGCAATTTCCCCAGGAAAAAAAAAAATAATCAGTAAATAAGAAAAGTTAAGACATATTTAGCTATGCCTTTCAGAATCACTTTGTTCACACCGTTTCATGAACTCCGTAAAGATTTGTCAAAATAACAGTTTCTGCCCAGTGTTTTGCTTCAAAAACTGTTTTAGAATAGAATATTTCAGTTGGAAGGAACCTATAACAAACATCTAATCCAACTGCCTGACCAGTTCAGGGCTGACCAAAATTTAAAGCATGCTGTTAAGGGCATTGTCCAAATGCCTCTTAAACACTGACAGGCATGGGGCATCGACCACCTCTCTAGGAAGCCTGTTCCAGTGTTTGACCACCCTCTCAGTAAAGAAATGCTTCCTAATGTCAAGTCTTTTGTACTATGTTCAATGTAAAAACATCTCATATGTATAAATCAGATACTTCAAGAGTCACTGATCTAGTTAGCAGTGGTAGCTAAACAGAAATCATTACAGCCTATGTTGCTTTGTTTGATCTCACATACTCTATGCATTATATGCATGTTGACAAAGACTGACCTACATTAAAAAGTAACATTTACTCACTTTATTCACATACGCTTTGCTTCAAATTTGACTTTATTTTAATTATATACCTGAACTTCCTGCTCTGTAATCTTTTCCTTTTAAATTTAACCCTTTGTTAAACCCAACTGCTAAGCAGAAGTAAATCCAATTCCCCCTTCAGAAATGACAGAATTCTGGCACTGAAGAACTGACCACAGCAACTATAGAACCGAATAGTTTAAAATCTATTTCCCTAGCTTCAAAAGAAAAAAAATGTTCATATGACTGGAAAAATACTTATTTATACATTGCTTTCAACAGATCTGAAATTTTTAATGATAAAAATGTGGTTTACTTCAGATTAATTTGTCAGAATCTCAACGGGTGTTAAGGTCTTATGTTTATCTTCATCTTTAGATTACATTTAAGTGCATGCAAAGATTCCTTGGTTGTGAAATAACACACTCAGCAGTTTACAAACACAAAAGTTAGTTACCCGTGCAAAATTATTTTTAATTTTTAGAAAATACACATTTTCAATATATTATATTCTCATATTAGCATACACTACTTTCCTCACAGTACACTTGTATCACTCCATGGGAAGAGGAATTGTCCCTAGTTCATTAAACAGCTCATTAAACAAACGCATTTCTGTTTCCCTCACTTAATGCTGGGCCCACGTGCCTTCTTCAAGGAAGATCCTGAAAAAAAAGAAGCATCTCCACACTTTTTACTGTGAAGAATAGTATCCATTCTACTACTAATTGTAACAAAGCTATTACATCCTAGTAGTCACCGTCCCTCAGCCTTAACTGATATTACTGGACTTGCAATGGTCAGTCGTAGGCAAGACGACGTATGATCCAAAGAGCCTACTTGAGTGAAGAGTCCACTTGACTTCTTGCAGAGTAATTTCACAAACAATTTTTCAGTTGTAGTGCTAGCTTAAGTAGTCACCCTTCCCTAGCTATTTACTCTCTCCCTCTGTATTTTGTCAGAACACAATAAAAAGCAAGCTATTAGCCTCCAGATCTCTAGATTCAAAATGCCCTAGACCTAAAAGCAGATTAGACAATTTCTCAGAATTTTATCTTCTTGTCAAAATAACTGGTTCTTTTAGGAAAGGCTCACAGGTGAGAAATCAGTGGATCTCCTGACTAAGAGGCAATTAGGATGACCTCTTCCTTTCTGTTCAGACTGTCTCTACTCTTTGGTGCACTAGAAGGACTGGGAAGAAAGCAAACATATGCAAACTTAAGAAAACATCCACCATACCTCTTCATAACCTTTGGAGAAGTAATTGACTCTTCTTGTTCACAAGAAGACGAAGAAATAATTTTCACCCTCCCAATAACTTTGTCAGTTTAAATGTATATTGGTTCAGAAGCTATTCTCTTAAGGGAAAAAGAAAGGGAGAAGCAATGAGAAGGGTTAGACCAGCAATGCTTCCATGAGTTTAATGACAACCCACAGAAAGTCTTCTCTGGCTAGATGTATGCAAACAGTTTTAGGATGAAACCTCTATTAAAACTTCTGGCTACTCCAGGGGGTTAAAAAAACCCAAAGGAATTGCCAAGCTTATTTACTTAAACATAGCAATAGTTTTGCAGGAATTCTGTGGAAACAGACAGGAAGTACTGGATTATGAAGATACTTTTGCAGATGAAGCAGACCTGAACACAATGTTGGACTGTTCCAGTTTAAATAAAAAAGTCCATTCAGGAATATCACAGACTGGTTGAACTCTGCTTCAATACCAACCCAATTATTATTTGAAACCAATAGAATGAACCATCTACATTAATGTTTCTAAGGCTGGGCAGGTAAACAGTTTCTGGCTCTGAGGTATTAGTGATGTATCCTGGGGGATGGCACTAAGGACTGCTGGTGGTCGAAAGACCTATTCAATCTAGTGTCAACTCACCAGTCCTTTCCAGCTACTTTCGCCCAGCCCACCCAAATCCATTGATATGCTGTGCTGTTTTAGATATGATTTCTTTAGTAATGTATAGTTAATACAATGTTTCATTAGTGTATAACAATATAAAAAACATACAGAACGGTTTTGCATGTTTTTTCTGAAACAACTCTTAAAAAGGTATACATCAAAAAAGTAATTTAGAAAGCAAACGTATACCATCAACGTAATACTCCTCATCCTTTCTCAGCCATTACAGGGGTGTTGGTGAGTGAGGCACTGCTTAGATGGCAGTGAAAGAAAGAAAATGAGGAAAATAATACTACTACAGAAAGTCTTCATAATAATACATTTAAAGTTGTTACACACTTCCTAGTAACTAGCCCTTTTCCTGCTGTCAGTCTTCCCTTTATACCACCCTTCTGAGGCCTAAGGTTGCTGGCTTCAGCTGTGGGAGGGTGTTACAGAGAGCCATCTGTCAGGGTCCCACGTCCTGTCTGGGGAGAAGCATGAAGTTTACAGGGGTGGCAGTGAAGCAGGTGGTCTCAGGAGGAGTATGATATTGATGGCTTCTTCCTCCCCACTCAGAGGATCCCTACCTGGGCTATTTTTCCAACACGCTCTTACGTCTTGCTCTTGCTTCATTGGTCTGCACCTCCATTTTAAATCCACATTTACGGTATATAGTATGTATTACATCTGCGTGAGATTTGCTCTTTCAGCTCTTTTGGTTTTGCCCAGCTCCCAACCTGCATTTCTTTACCAACCACTGGTGATCCCTTTACAGCAGTGGTGTCCCCAGTGGCATCCCGAGCCCCCTCTTTTCAGCCTCTGCTCCAGCTCCTCCACTCTGCATCCTGGCATTGTGGGATGTAGCTTGATGGGCATGGTGCTGTGTGGTGTTGGGTGGGTTGGTTTTTGGTGTGTTGTGGTTTTTTTGGGTTTTTTTTAAGGTTGGACTTGATGATCTTACAGGTCTTTTCCAACCTTAGTGATTCTGTGATTCTGTGTCCCCACCTGCAAGGCCTCTGCTATCACACCACACTGATGCTCCTCTGCACTACGCTGTTCTGTGAGGGTCACAAACACATCATTCTACACAGAATAACTACTTGCTGCTACTATCTGTAGAAAGAAATATGGTTATACCACACAATTACACAGAGACAAGCCAAAGTGAAACTAAATAAGCAGTAGCCAGCTGGTCATTTGAAAAAACGCTGGGTTTGGAGCTAAGCAATCCCAAACAAAGCTCCATGTAGCCAAAGACAAGTTTAGACAAAACCTGTCAAGTCCTGAGACTTGCACAGTTAGTATGAAACCTGAGGCCTGTTCCTAGCAGTCGCAAGACTGAATTTACAGGGCAACAGATCTGCCTTAAATTCTAGAAGTCACATGGCTGCATGCTTAAAGTTCAAACAATATAGGCACATAGGTGAAAATCAAACCGTATAGGCTATCAGGAATGCATCCCCATAACTATTTTGATGGACACTGTCACTCATTTATATTTTTTCTCCCAATACACTCATTTTTCTCAGCTGAAGCCAGCTGGTTGTCTAGGCAGTTTCATTGCCCGATGAACTTCTGGAGGGCAGACTTTGGCCTGTTCAGGACACTGGTCGAGAGGGTCCCTTGGGAGTCGGTCCTGAAGGGCAAAGGGGTCCAGGAAGGCTGGACCTTCTTCAACAAGGAAATCTTAAAGGCACAGGAGCAGGCAGTCCCCATGTGCCATAAGAAGAGCCGGCGGGCAAGATGATCGGCCTGGCTGAACAGGGAGCTTTTGCTGGAACTCAGGAAAAAAAGGAGAGTTTATGACCTTTGGAAGAAGGGGCAAGCAACTGAAAAAGAGTTCAAGGACCTCGTTAGGTCATGCAGAGAGGGAATTAGAAAGGCAAAAGCCCAGCTAGAGCTCAATCTGGCCACGGTCGTAAGGGATAACAAAAAATGTTTTTACAAGTACATTACCAACAAAAAGAGAGCCAAGGAGAATCTCCATCCTTTACTGGATGCGGCAGGGAACACTGTCACCAAGGATGAGGAAAAGGCTGAGGTACTTAATGCCTTCTTTGCCTCAGTCTTTAATAGCCACACCAGGTATCCTCAGGGTATTCAGCTCCCTGAGCTGGAAGAAAAGGATGGGGGGCAAAATAAACTCCCCATGATTCAAGAGGAAGCAGTTGACGACCTGCTATGCCACCTGGACACTCACAAGTCTATGGGGCCTGATGGCATCCACCCAAGGGTGCTGAGGGAGCTGGCGGAGGAGCTTGCCAAGCCCCTCTCCATCATTTATCAGCAGTCCTGGTTAACAGGGGAGGTCCTGGATGACTGGAGGCTTGCCAACATGACGCCCATCTACAAGAAGGGCCGGAAGGAGGATCCAGGGAACTACAGGCCTCTCAGCCTGACCTTGGTGCCGGGGAAGATTATGGAGAGGTTCATCTTGAGGGCACTCACAGTGCATGTGCCGGACAACCAAGGGATCAGGCCCAGCCAGCACGGGTTCATGAAAGGCAGGTCCTGCTTGACCAACCTGATCTCCTTCTATGACCAGGTGACCCGCCGAATGGATGAGGGAAAGGCTGTGGATGTTGTCGAATTGGACTTCAGTAAAGCCTTCAACACTGTCTCCCACAGTATTCTCCTGGAGAAGCTGGCGAATCATGGCTCAGACAGGTGCACTATTCACTGGGTAAAAAACTGGCTGGACAGCCGAGCCCCGAGAGCTGTGGTGAATGGGGCGAAATCCAGTTGGCGGCCGGTCACAAGCAGAGTCCCCCAGGGCTCAGTTTTGGGGCCGGTCTTGTTTAACATCTTTAATGATGATCTGGATGAGGGGATTGAGTGCTCCCTCAGCAAGTTTTCAGATGACACCAAGTTGAGCAGGAGTGTTGATCTGCTCGAGGGTAGGAAGACTCTGCAGAGGGATCTGGACAGGCTGGATCGATGGGCCCAGGCCAAGTGTATGAGGTTCAACAAGGCCAAATGCCGGGTCCTGCACTTTGGCCACAACAACCCCATGCAACGCTACAGGCTTGGGGAAGAGTGGCTGGAAAGCGCCCCCGCAGAAAAGGACCTGGGGGTGTTGGTCGACAGCCGGCTGAAGATGAGCCAGCAGTGTGCCCAGGTGGCCAAGAAGGCCAACAGCATCCTGGCCTGTATCAGAAATAGTGTGGCCAGCAGGAGTAGGGAGGTGATCGTGTCCCTGTACTCGATGCTGGTGAGGCTGCACCTCGAATACTGTGTTCAGTTTTGGGCCCCTCACTCCAAGAAGGACATTGAGGTGCTGGAGCATGTCCAGAGAAGGGCAACGAAGCTGGTGAGGGGTCTGGAACACAAGTCTTATGAGGAGCGGCTGAGGGAGCTGGGGTTGTTCAGCCTGGAGAAGAGGAGGCTGAGGGGAGACCTTATCGCTCTCTACAACTACCTGAAAGGAGGTTGTATAGAGCTGGGGGGTGTTGGTCTCTTCTCCCAAGTGACTAGCGACAGGACAAGAGGAAATGGCCTCAAGTTGCCCCAGGGGAGGTTTAGACTGGATATTAGGAAAAATTTCTGTACTGAGAGAGTGGTGAGACACTGGAATAAGCTGCCCAGGGAAGTGGTGGAGTCACCATCACTGGAGGTGTTCAAGGAACATGTGGACGAGGCATTGTGGGACATGGTTTAATGAGCATGGTGGTGTTAGCTGGTGGCTGGACTTGATGATCTTACAGGTCTTTTCCAACCTTAGTGATTCTGTTATTCTGTGATTTCAAAGAAAAAACATGCAAGATCAGCTTTCTGTCCTCAGCCACACGTAACCACTCCACAGACTTTTGATCCAACCTGGACACACATGCACAAAGAAAGCAGGAAAATTAAAATCAGACTTACAATCAGGATTAATTTTATATTCTGTATTTTGTACTATACAGAGTTACAAATTCAAATAATTTGTTATGGATATCTCTTTTATCGTTGCACCCTTCTGCGACAGGGATTTCTAACAAATGATCAATATTTCCAAAAAAACAGGAGGTAAGTACACTGGCTGGAGCGAAGCAATCTTGTCAGAAATCAATGCCTAGGACAATCAGAGATGTAATTAGACATACTTTTGGGTACCACAACCACTAGGGAGTGGCTGGTTAAGACTTTCAGACTGCCAAACAAAAGAAAAGACGTTTTGCTCCTCTGTGCAAGAAACTTGAAATTAAATTATCTTCATTACTGAGAATAGGAGTTGCTTAATTGTATTCAAATTCAACCCATTCATTAATATTAGATTTCTGTACAAATTGTGAAGCCGCATAGAACTCATCCAAACCAGGCATGGGCAACCAATTTTATTTCTGTTGAATTAACCAAGATAAGGAGTTTACGCTGCCTTCATGCACATTATGCCTGGTGTGGGAATATAGCCACTGTAGAGCCTATCCAGCATAAACTCAGAACGACGAGGACAGACTGCCTGATTGAGCGTAAAGCCTAGCAGTGCAATACAATCATAACAAACTTTCTAATTAGCAAAGCAACCCTGGACTATGTCAATATTTTACAACACTTTTACTATCTTTCAGATAACCATGTCATCTTTGATACATTACTAGAAGTCATAAAGTGATCAAACTACAGCTTCACTTTCCTATAGGTATTAAAAAATTCCTGTCAAGAAGATAATTCTGATTGATAACTCCTCATTCAGTAAGTAAATAAACATTAACATGAGGCATAATGAAGCTCTTGGCCTTTCATGTAAGATAAGGTTTCATAAAGGCTGTGGCTCAATCAGGAGACTGCAGGAAAAAAACTCGGCTGGTCCACACAGTAACCACGAGGAGCATAAATCACCATTATACAGATCACAACAAAAAGTGAAAAACTTGAGAGCCCATTGAACTTTGTATGTTCACACACAGCACAAACTTCAAGATATGTGATAACCATCATCTACTTGTGTTCTCAGCATTAAATATGCTAGTTCAGTCAACAACATAGTAACTGCACTGATAGTAGGGAAGATGGGAACAGAATACGAAGTTTATCCAAGATTTAACTATATTGGAACCAGTGAAGAACACCACCAGAGGGGGGGATACAGGATGACAGACACATGGTCTGAAGTTTACCTCAAGCTCACATGGGACCACAAGTTTACACACACAGCCGGTAAGTGAAGATTCAAGTCTAGGCACAGGCCTACAATCAGTATGCAGTGCAAATACCCCTTTAGAGGAAGAGGAACCTTTGGGCTGGAAAACAGTAGTGGCGTGAAAGACAAAGAGCAACCTATATTCTCTCTTCCACACCAACCAGAGGGCCAAGGTCCTGATCCTTCACCACATGACAATCGTGCAAAATTATGCCAGGCTGCAACAAATAAAGATTGCATAGCAGGTGACAGTGAAATTTTCATTAGACCATGGATGCCCTTCAGGGCTTGCGATGAAGGGAGCTACAGGGCGCAGAGGGAGATGGCTGCTAGAACAATTGGTCCAGACAACAGTGGACTATTACCAACACCAGAGTATCCTCTGAGATGACACATATAAGTTGTTCTGCCACATCAGGTCTGGCTCTTGAGCCAAAGAATACAGATTCCTGAAAAAAAACCCCAGAGGTTTGGAAATCTACATCTTACAAGAGTCAGAAAAGAATAGTGAACTTTTTGTTTGATAGGCACTGAGTAGTATAACTAGAAAGAATTAAATTAATTACTTGCTTTTCTAGCATTTGTAAAACTACAGCCAGTGCTGGCATTCAATGAGCCGTGGGAATCATATGAAAAGTTTTTAGTCATAAAGAAACCCCAGAAAAAGCATCCCCTGATATCTAAAACATTTCTGGATTTTATATTTTCATAGACAATTTCTCATCCTATAAGATGCACTTCTCCTTAAGGCTACCTGATGTGCCCCTGAAGCTAAAACAGGCTGGCTTGCAGAATAAGTAGTGCAATGCCATCTGCATAGTACTGGAACCTGGCTAATTTGGTAACATTGACAGTATAGGCATGCAGCGCAAATTAACTTGGGGAGTGCTGACAGATTAACCATACAGAATTAAAAGCTAAGTGAATAGAAGCTGTATCCTTACTGAATGAGAAGACAGACAGAAAAAGAAATGAAAGACTACTGTCTAGAGACACAAATTTATTTTGTGGCACAAACAGCTTGCACTGCTTCACTGACCACCAAGTTACAACACCTGTACAAACTGAAAGAAGTTCCCATATTTCCTATAATGAAAACATGCAAAAAAAGAAAAAAAAAATCTAGGAAGAACAGTTAACAGCTGATAATTGTTGATGTAAACTAGTGACCAAATTGGTTCTACAACTCTTCAGATATCAAGGGAAAACTAATGGCATGACCCAAACTATTTTAAAAGCAATTCTCTCCAGGTGTTAAGGAATACACAACTGCTAATTATTAAAGAATTTTCAGCATTCTCTGAACTTTGTAGTTTGCTCTTGCTGTATTTCACAATTTCATTTAACGCTACTTTTCGAGAGCTTGAGCCAATGAATGTGTTTACAGATGAATCACAAACGTGTTAATGATTAATCTCTGCCCCAACGTCATTCATTTTACACTCAATTTTGAAGCATTACTTTGTAATCAAAAGCTGTCATTCCAGCATATCAAGACGAAAGGAATCACCATGGAAATTCCCCTCCTTCTGCACTCGACATCGAGACATATCAGGAAGGAAGACCATTTTTTTTAAACAAGGAAAAAGAGCAGTTTTAACAAAACAGACATGGCTGTTCAGAGAAATTAACATTCTAAACTATGTACTGAAATTAGTTACAAGTAAAGTAACTAAGGTCAGAATTGATTTACTATATCATATACCTACCTTTCTTCATAACGATCTGATGGATTCTCAAATCACTATAAAACTAAGGTTTGAAGAAAACATTGCAGGTATATACAAACAACACCCGGAATGAAAGAAACTCCCATTGTAAGTGAACTGGGTCAAATCCAGCATAAATGTTCTCACATCTGTAATTGTGACACGTTATTTGAAGAATCTAAAAGTAATACTAAAGGTCCTGGAGTGCTTTTACTCATAGTCACACGCTCTTTATGGGACCAGGGTTTTCTGTGGTTGTTGCCAGTGAACTTTGCAGAGACAGGCAGCAAGTGTGTTTACATGTCAGCCTAGTGACTGTTTCAGTATACCAAATTCAATCTTACTATATTTCTCGTCACCTCAGCCTTCTTTTGAAATGCATCCTTAATAAAACATCAAATCATACTTTATTTACTAAGGGAAAAGAGGGAGTGGTCTGACAATTTAAGTTAAGAGCCATTCTGTCCTTGGAGAAGTAGTGTTAATAGCAGCAACTCCCGGGCAGCTACGTTAGAAAATGGAGCAACGGACTGTAGCACAAACTTTGTCTCATTTCCCAACAGGAAACACCACTAACAGTTCAAATTATCCGCTAGAAGCTGCCAACTCTGCTGGTGAAAGGAACCACTGCTCTGCAACTACTAGGGAATACTTAAGGAAGCTGCGAAACGTAAATGAAGACAGGAATATAGAAGTCCACAAGCAAAAATATTTTTAGATGTCTAATGGGAAATTCTCTGTGCTTCAAGGGAGAAGGCAGGATTTCTGAAATACTGATAAACAAACCATGGCCAAACAAATGTCGAGCAACGAAACTGCTTAGACTAGGTTTTGCGTTACGGGTTGGCATTTTTTTAATTTATCGGCAGCAGCACCAGGGTAAAACGTGACGAGGTAACACGCCCGGTTTCGTAACAGTTTTGCAAGAAAGCCTCAAACAATCTACGAAAGGATTATTCCGGATGGGAGTTTCCTCCGTCCCCACCCGCGGCACTTGGGACAGCTCCAGAAGTTAAATACCTGCTGGAGAAAACGCTCTGCGCGCACAGCGACGCGACTCCCGCTGCCCCCGTGCCCCGAGAGGCACGGGAAGCACTCGGGACGGCGGCGGCAGCTGCCCGTTTGGGGAAAGCCGACAGCTGCCCGCAGCCGCTGCGAGAGCCGGCGCCTCTCCCGCGGGGTCCGCCGGCAGCACACCGCCGCGGGCACGCCCAGTGCGCGGCAAGCGGGCCGGCAGCCGACCGCGGGCTGCTCCCGGGCTCTGCCCGAGGCCGGGGACGTACAACTTCCCCGCGCTCGGCACGCTCTCCGAGGACAGGAGGGAAAGCGCCTCGCACAGCGCCGGGCATGTGTAGGGCAACCCCGCGCCCGGCCGCTGCCCCTTCTCCTCCCCGCTCCGCTGGCAAGCCCGGGGCGCGGGGCCCCCTGCCCCGGCACACCGCGGGGACCAGCCCGCTCGCCTGTCTCCGACGCCCCGGGTCGAGCCGCCGCCGTACCTGCAGGACACGGAGAGCTCCACCTTGGTGGCCGGGATGCTGGAGCTGAGCACGTTAAAATCCCCCACGGACGCCATGTTCGGAAACCCACCACTTCTGCCCGGCTTCGGCTGCCCCGCCGGCTTCTCCAGCCCGAACATGGGGCAGCGCGGGGAGGGACGGAGGCCGGCGGAGAGGGAGGGGAAGAGGCGGTGCCAAGCGGCCCTCCGGAGCGCGACGCCGCCGCCCGCGGCGCGGAGCACCGGCCGCACCGCCGCCCGCGGGCTGCCACCGCCGACTGAGGCGGCGAGGCGGGAGCGGGGCGGTGACGTCACCGCGAGCGGGCGCCGCGCGCGACTGCCCCAGCCCGGGGCGCGCGGGGTGCCCGACGGCCGGTGCGAGGGGCGGGCGGGCGGCCCACGGCGGAGCGGCCGCGGCCGCGGGCGGGCCCGTCGCCGCCCGAAGGGACGCAGCGCGCCGGCCGCCCCGCCGCCGACCTGCCCCGCTCGCCCGCCGCAGTCCCCGGGTGGGGGGACGTCGCCGGGGCCGGCGCGGCCCCGAAGGGTGTGCGGCGGGGAAGGGCCGCGGTGGAAGCGCGCCCGGGGGGCGGCCCCGAGAGTTTTCGCTCCCGCGCCTCGCCTGTGTCTTCCCCCTCGGCCCCTGCGCGGGAACTCCCGTCCCGTCCCGCGGGCTAGCCGGGGAAACCCCTCCTTCCCCCTTGGTGGGTGAGCGGGCCCCGAGCAACTCCCGGCCTCCACGGGAGCCGGCTGCTGGGGAGGGAGAGCGCGGGCGGGCCGCGCCCCGGCCGGTAACGTCCCAAACGTCAAGGCTCTGCGCGCGGGCCCGCGGTGAAGGAGACTTATTCTCCCGGGCCACAAAGGAAAACGCACCCCGGCAGCAACCGCCAGGGACGTTTCGGGGAGCGCCGGCTGCCGCCCGCTGCGGCCGGGGAGGGACGGAGCGCGGCGGGTGCGCTGCCGGGCGGGCGGACTGCGCGCCACCAGGGGGCGCGCCAGAGGGGCGCGCGGTGCCGCTGCCGGCGCCGCGCCCCTCTGCGCGGGGCTGGGCGCTCTGCCGGGCCGGGCGGCTGCTCTCCCGAAGAGTCATCGTGAACGCGGGAAGGAAAAAACAAACCTAGAAAACGGGACAGTAATGTTAATTGCCCTCGTAAAGAGAACGATAGTTGTTATTACAAGAGACTTGAGGGGAAGGCCTGGTTTTACCTTGGTTATTATATGCGTTAAGTAACACATTGAAAAATGTGGATGTCACCCTCTCGTGTACTCGTGCAGGCCCTTATCTTTTTTAAAGACCCCTAATTCAGTCGCACTGAATCTGTTCGTAATAATTCACAGTAATCGTAACAGTTCCATCATCTTATTTCTCATGTATTTAATTTGTATCCATTATCATGGCACCTAGGGAGCCCCCAGTATTCATTTCACATCTTAGCAGTTTGATGAGATATGGAAGTGCTACCATCCCCATGTCACAGACGGGAAGGCAAGGTACGGGCAAATTAAACGCCGTGTCTGTAGTCGCACAATATGCAGGGCAGGTCAAAGAGCATGGGATATCACCCCAAACCCTGTACAAAAATCCTCTACTACTCCGTTTACGGTTCTACGCATAGAAACAACAGTGTTTAATGTGTTTATTTATAATAAACAAATGTAACTCTAAAGCGAAACACCTTGTCAGAATACATTAATTTTTTAATTTCATTTCTAAATTCTTGTTGGTGTAGTTTAAGTTTAATGCACGATCTCAGGCAGTACATCAAAATAGTGATGCACAGACAACTTGAAGGTAGACACCTGGTAAGCTCCTAGCCAACTGATTAAGCAGTGGGAATACAAAAGACAGTAACGTGGTCTTATTTATAGGACATATGCTCCCTGAGCGCAGCACACGTCTGAAACATAACTTCAGTGGCAGAAACTCAAGGAAGATATCACTGATATTTGTATTCACAACCTTCTAACTGCACACCCTACTTCTAATCTTCTGCCTCTGTTTTTAGGAAGATATCACATGAATTTTCTTTTCTTTCTTTTCCTTCTCTTGTCCGGTTGTTGAACACAAAGTAAATTCTCATCAGGTATCACCAAAGTATTTCCTCTTAAACCAGCCTGTTTGAAGTTTTCGGTACAGCCAAGAAACCACATACCTTCACAAGTATTCTAGGTGTGTCTGCAGGCAGCCAAACCAGTAAGCCTACAGCTGAAATTGAAAAAAAAAAACAAAGGCAAGTTTAGCTCACTATTATCTTTGTCAGTACAGTAGTGTGAAGGGATGGGTGAAGGACCACTGGTGTCTTGAGAAGCTATTGCCGAGTACAAATAGAGTAGTAGATGACTAAAAACTAAAGAACAGTTTTTAAGAAAAAATGAAAACTCTTTTTCAGCATTCTAATACTGTTCCTCTCTCTTTTATAATCTACTGCAAAAATCTAAACATAATCAGTGGGTCCCACAGGGCATGTCATAAATAACTTAAAAGGCATGAATAGTTATTATAATAACTCTAATATATTACCATATATAACTATTATAATAGCTATAGGCATGGGTAACTTAAAAGTATATCATGTAATTGTGATATGATCTTATATTCTTCCCTACTAATCCACTTTAGATGACTGGTTTGGGTTAGGTGGGAGTTTGGTTTGATAATTTTTGTATTATCTGATCTTAGTGCTTTATTTTGCTTAGAAAAATGGAGATGGTTATTGGTGATTCCATAAATAGAGCATCCTATGAAAATAATGGAGGAGTTAAGGAAATTGAAGTCTTCAGTGTTGCTGGGGAGATATCCATCTTCTCCATCATGTTTATAAAGGCACAGCTATTTTGTCTTCTCATGTTTCATCTTAGAGTAAGTATATAGTTGTCAAGCATTGGGAGTGATTTATACGGGAAAGAGAGAAACTAAAAACTAAAACGAGGGATAGTTAAAAGATATGCACCAATGGGGCTAAATATACATTATTACAATTCCAGAGAGGCACCTTGTATTTTGCTCAGTCTTGAATGGCACTGAGGTGTGGGGACTGGAACAATGCCTAAGTATTAGGACAGTATCTGGAATTTACGTACAAAATAGGTATCAGATTACAGTGCGAAAGAAACATCAGGACTGTGTGGTGTATATGCTATGCTGACATTTGAATAAGATCATTGACTCTGAAAATTTTGCAGTGGAAAGCAGGACATATTTTCCTCCCTTTCTTTTCTGATTGTTACTTTATTATTGTCAGCTGTTGCTAATTATCAGATAGCTACATAACTTGTTTCAATATGTGCAACCTAATTTAAGGAATGAGGGGTATATGTGCAGTAATTACAGCATAAACGATGAACAAACTACAGATTCCAGAATAGCTGTAATGTGTAACACTGAATGATTGCGTTAAAACATCACTGCTTCCAGGTTTCAGCAGTATAATTGAACCTGAATGCCACAGGATGCAAACATGATTACTTCCCTCCACCCCCTCAGCTTTCTGTCTTGTAGATCATTAATTAGACATCTTAAGAAAAGAAGTTTTATGATTCAATCTTTGCGCTCCTAAAAAAAACCCCACACACAAAACCAACACAAACTATTCTGTAAAAAGTTAAGGAACTGGAAATGGCATCTATTCTTCTGTAGGTATGAAAGAATATGTGGATGAGTATAGGAGTGAGCTTCAGCGTTACTGGAACAAAACAACTGTGACTATAACACAATAACATTTTCATGACAAACAAAATACTGCTTACTAAGTCTGAATTTGTGATGAACATACCAAATTCCCTGGTTCTTCCTCAAGTATTTGTTCAGTAATTCCCTTAATTAACATCCAACAAACACCATCTTTTTATCCTGGCTGCTGTCAAACTGTTTCTTTCAAGAGCCTGAAGAATGTAGGCAACTTAGCCATAACTTGGTCCTTTCTGATAGCTGAACATAGCACTGAAACAATGCCAATATCATAATACACACTGCAGTTTGAGAATTGTTACATCTTTCTTTCCTGTCTTTGATTACTATACTTAGCTTCCTCTGCATTTAGCATTTGCTAGGCCAAGTGGACTGATCAGCGCCACCATCATTACTGGAACTATCAGCAAGCACCATGCCTGAATCCAGACCACAGGCTTTAAAAACCATCCGTGATACAACATGCTGATGGATATGTTTAGTGCCTTTATTCTTCTAGTGAGAATTATGCCCTGTAACTCCATGATTTTGTAATCCACTTTCAAAACACACAAATACTGATGAAGCTCGGGTTTTGTGATAGTGAAGTCTAAAGGAGGTATCTGACTCAGAGGTTAGACATAAAGAAAAAATCTCCACTCCTTCAAGTTTTTCAGTTTAAATACTAGTTTTTCAAGTGCTTATGTCTGCAGTCTCACAAGTGTCAAGGAGAATACATTCTTCAGTAAAAAGTATCTAGGCTTATGTTTCAAAGCCTTTGAAACCTTTCCTTGCTGTCTGCAGGAGAAAAGAACACCTTGTCACCATGGCATAAGCATGAGGAAGTTAGTGAGTCATCAGTGCAGAGACAGCTAATAATTTCACCATTACTCTACCAGGACAAAGTTAGTAATGTGTTTGTTTGTATATCTCTCTACTAATTCCATGCAGAATAAAATCACAAAGTATAAATACCACTTCCCCTCTCCAAAGACACAAAGGATAGCTATCCAACAGATATTCACATCTCCCTGTGTTATCTACACCAGAACTGGCTATGTTATCTATCAAAGCACCTGAAGCACTAGATAAAGTTTCCTGGATTATTTCAAGCTTTCTTCCAGTTTGATCCAGGCCAGAAGAGACAGATCATCATTAGCACAACCAAAAGGCTCCTTCCTTCCACATCCAAAGGAAAGCATTATTCCGTAGGATCAGCACAGCCATTCCAGGCTAAGTAGTGGTAGCATCAGTTTTCAGTTTGATCAAGAGCTCTTCAAAATGTCAAAGACCCCTGAAGCACTCTCAGAGCGGTCTAGGAGGTGTCGTGGAATCCATTTAATGTCTTACACTTAGTACTGCATGGTAAGGTCTCTACATCTATGGACAGAGGAATTTTAGATCTACTGAGTACTTTTTCTGGCTCTCGTCTCAGAGGCAAGCATGTAGTATGGATCTCGAGTTCTAAGCATGTGATTTGGGAGTATTTTTAGTACTAGTTTTTAGGAGTCAATGAAGTCAGATTACAGTTCAGATTTCATTTTAAAGGACAAGGAATCAAACCAATTAAGTCTTTTTGAATGAAGAAATATTATCCATACACCCGCAACTGTGCCAGAGGCCAGACTGATTTCATTTCTGGACAGGTTGCCAGAAAAATGTAAGGATGCGTTTAAAGCCATTTTTCTAGAAAGACAACTCATGACTAGCTCATGGCAGCAGACAATTTCAGGTGCTGCTAAAGTAAGAGTGTTTAGTATGGCAGCAAGGTTGGTGACAAAAAGATTGTCTGCACACAATTTATCTCAAAAAGTCTAAATAACAATGTTCTTTTCCATGAACGTAAGATCAGACAGCCCCAAAATGAAACCTCAACATGTTCATCACAAGATCAGCTAAGCACTTAAGGAAAGTATTTTAATTTCAGAAGAAGAAATCTACTTCTTCCTCTCCAGTCACTTCCCATGTTCTTGGACTACTCTTGATGGTTGGAATTTTTTTTTCTATCCTTCCTTGCCATGTCTGCTCACTTCTAGGGATTTCATATTTCTAAGAAATATCAGCTGGTTTGCAGAAAATATGTGAGTGTTTCAAATCTTTTAGGAATAATATACTTCACAGTTTCTTTCTCTGCCTAACCTTTACCCACATCTTTTCCCTCAGCCTGCTACCAGAGTGTTCATAAAATGACTGCCACCATTAGCAACACATATTTGGAGGCAAAGTCTTCATATGTAAAACTTGCTTTGTGAATTGTCTAATGCAGAAAAAATTAGTGCACTCAGCCTCTACAGCTAGTGGGTATGTTCTCCAGTTATTTTCTTCATTGCAACTGAAGTCAAACTCAATTATTTTGGGAAAAAAATAGTTACAGCAATTCTGAACCAAATAGCAGCAATACCCTAACTGCTACATTTGAGCCATCCTTCTCCATCAGTCAGATTGTGCCTTTCATTACTCACGCACATGACTTCATGTATTTCCTAATAACATAGAGGAGGCATCAGCTCACACTGTTTTGGGCATGGAAGAAATCACTATCTCTGCCAAAATAGGCACAGATTTAATCTTTGACAGTAGATTCCACCAGAAATTTCATCAGGGAGCACCAACTGATGATCTATTACCCACCCGTAAATATTCAGACAAATGTGTACATGGTGAGGGTGATAACCTGGGTAAGTGTTGGATCCACTGCCTGTCAACAGTCACACACTCGAACTCACAGAAGTATATAATCTGGATGATATATCAGGTTCATGTATCATTTCAGCTTCCCAGAAGGATCCCAGTGGAGTCAGGGTAACACTATATATTCTAAATAGCCAGCAGGAAGCAAAACCAAACTTTGCTGTCAATTGCTTTTTAACAGTTTCTTTCATGAATTTCTCAGTGTAAGCCAAAATAGTGGAATTTTAAAAAAACCTGTCACCATATGTGCCCATACCATGTCTATTGCTTCATAATTTTGAAAAAAAGTGGTGGGTGTTTGTGTATTCCTCCAAAGATAAATGAAATCCCAGCGTGTTGCCAGATCCCCACCATGTGCTATTTTTCATGCAGTCAGGCTTACAGTGAAGCTTGGTCCCAAATTCATTTTGAAAGCTGTGTTTGATTTTTATGTTAATTACTTTATTCACTTCTTGATTCTTTTTTCCCAAGATTACACCTGTTCTGTGGAAAAAAACAACAAATGCCCTTTGGGCATAAAGCGAACATGGCTGTACTTTCATAGAGGAAAAACTTCACAGCTCCTTAAGGCTCTCTGTCATATTTGATAACCTACTGTTAGACGTGGAACCAGAAAATGCAAGCGTCCCCCACACGATGGGGTCCTATTGTCTGGATTCTGGGAAGAGAAGGAATTGTGTCTGGAAAGATTTGTGAACTCGTAAGAGGATATAAAACATTCTCAGTTTTCCAGCTGAAAGACTTTCTGAGTGAATAACAGACCCTATCAGTACCATCTGTGATGTTGACTTGGCTTCTGCAATTGATTTTATGTCTCAACCTAGAAGGACTCAAGCAACAGTAACTGAGATACTAGGAACACTATTAAAAAGCTGCACTCCCACAATTATCAATTATTATTCTTTGATAGGAGCTTTAAGTTCAGATGCTCAGTCTGGCAAAGCAGACTTTAATCCGTTAAATCACCTTGGCTTTCACCTCCAGAAAAGGCCTCCAGCAGTAAGGGCTTTTTGTTCAGATACTCAAAGAAACTTTATCATTTGAGAATAAATGTAATTTTCTGAGCTACTCAGTATGGTTGGGTTCTACAGAGCCATGGGTTTCTCTCAGCGTGCAGACACCAGGTTTCTGGGCAGGGAAGGGGCTGTGCAGGGGTCTGGGTTGCTCTGCCCCTCGGTGTGGGGTGGAAGCCTGGCTATTGCGTACACAGCTGGGAGGCCTCTGCAGCAGAAGTGAGGTCCTTGTACACAAGATGTTTTGCATAATTACGGTTACTGTGGGGCAGTCTTCTTTTTCTGCCCATTTACCAGAAGTAAGCTCCAAAGTGAATACACTAACTCTCTGAGAAGCTGATTTTAATCACTCGTGACTCATTTATAGCTATGAACTAAATTTTCCTACTTTACAGCATTTAATTTGATTGCATTTTATAATGACAGTTATAGTCCCCGTTACCAAACATTAATTTATTATATAGGATGATTTTGCATTAATAATGAACTATCAAAAAGGCAGTATGACTTAGAGTAATGACATTTAGCAACTCACTAAAATATCTAGAGAAGAAATGAGAACTTCAGAGAGTTGTTTCTCTTTCTTTCACGGAAACAGAAAAGGACCTCAGATAGGAAACTGAATTTTCAAAAATATTTCTTCTTTTTCATCCTCATTTATTCATGAATTTTAACTTCATCTTATTTTCCATGACATTAAAATACCTTAAACAAACAGTTGACAGTATGTGGATTGTGTTTCGGGAACACTGTACATATGATTTTCCTCATTTCATGGCAACATTCAAGCAATTAGGTTTTTAATGAGGCTGAAAATTTGTAGCCCAAATAATGTAATAAATTTGACTATCTTCCAGAACAACTGTGGCACTAATGCAGGAATGCATTTAACCATATTCTTGAATTCATAACTGTGTTGTTGGGTAGCAGCAGCCTGCCTGACTTAAGTGAGGTGTAAGCCCACATTTACATTTGCTGAATTTGGAGGGTTTATTTTACTATTTCTTTGCCTGTGTGAAAAGTACAAGTACGATATTTCTGTTTTCTCACATGTCACATTCTGCTGTCTCAATGTACTTATTCATATCCACAAATTATTCAAATGAGACCTGATCCATTACTTATTTTCAGTTTTAAAATACCACTTAGAATTGCACAATATTTCTCAAATGGGAGGTAAATTAGATTCTGTTACTTAACAGAATATGAAAGATTAAACTGTATCAGTACCATAGACTGAACTGTGCTGATGGCTGTCAGGACTTCTAATTCTGTATCTGCGATAAATGAGAACCTTTTGTTTCCTCTTCTTTTCAGAAAGGTCTTGCATCCTGATGAAAATATTTTTTTTTTCCTAAAGTGACTTCATACACATTATTTATCCAACTGTGGAATAAACATTCATCCTCAAAAATAAATAACTAATTACTTCAGGGCAATTGCCAGATACCAGCAGCATACATTCCAGAGTCACAGTAGCAAGAATTCTATGAAAATTATCCTACTGTTTAGGTAACCATAGCACAGTTGTGTTAAAGTTATTCTGCAAAAAGATGCTGGCTAGGTGCCAGCGCAACCAGCATTTGTCAAAGCTGAGAAAGTAACTTCATGAACGCTTCATTTTTTTTGTGAGGAAAAAAGAAACAAACCACCAAAAAATGCTAAAACAAATGTAAAGCAAAAGTAAATGGCAGGCTCTAAAATAGTCACATGGATTGCGTCCTGAATTTTCCTCAGAGGTAAACAGAAAGCTCCCTGAAATTAAAAAAAAAAAATCATTTATTTGACTAGTGGTTCCCCATTTCATATTTACGTATCTGATTTAGAATTTAACTATAAACACCAAAAAATTAAATTTGCTAATTCAATAGCTTTAAAAATGGTAAATTAATCTTACTTTGCATGACTAAGAGAAAAATTAGAAAAATATTATTCTTAAACATATTGGATATCTAAAATCACTGCAGAAAATTAAACAACCTAGGCCAAATTCATCCTTGTAGGAGTTCAACTGAACAGAAGTGAACAATGAACTAATTAATCCTCTTGAGTTTAACAGATAATTCAGTACAAATTAATATTACACTTTAAATATTAACTTCAGGTCCTCAGTCATTTACAGTTTTGGTGTATCTTTTCATAGTGATATAATTAGCATAGCTATGTAGAGTTATATAGCAAATTTAGAAGAAGTTTCATTACAAAATACATTTTTAGTCCAGTTTACATGTTTCCCAAGAAACATAAATAACCCTTTAAAAGGGCAAGGCACTTGAAAAGTTTGTACTTTTAAAAAGTTTCTGCTTTTTAAAAGCCTTTTGGAAGAATATTATATGTGCTTCAGTATTAATCTTTACGAAGAACAAGCTTGGGCTCCTAACACCAAGGATAAACTGCTTACACATAATTGCTGAAGATGTAGTAATCCTAACCCTCAGTCCAGTTTTAGCCTTGCAGCATACCTGATTCCAAGAACCAGTCCATGAATTCAATACGGAGTTAAATTCCTCTGCTACCTGGCATCTTGTAGAAGCAGACTCCTAACACAACCGTTCTCCTCAGTGCCACCTGGATCCCAAGAACTGGATCATGAACTGTGCATCAGAACGGCTCACTCTCAACTTTTGTTGAACTGTAACTCAGCATTGTTTTCTTAGCTCCATCACTGATCTTGAATTTACCTTTTACAAGACTAACCCTTACCTTGGCATAGCATTGGCTGAGAAGCCACTCGCATGGCAGAAACTCAGTATAGCAAGGAAATTTCAGGAGTCATGCTTCAAAACTTACTTTATTACCGCTTTTCAAATTAAAAACGTGTTTTACCTAATTATTCTATGATTCTAACATTCTAACATCTATATTTAGCCTTGTCTTAATAGTCCTTCCAGGCAGAGAATCTTAATTATGCAAATTAGTTATTCTTCATTATTATCTAAAGCTTAGTTTAATCCAACTTTTTAAACTCAGTAACTTTTATTTTACTTATTGCTGTACATGTCTGTCCAACTGTAAATCTAACATGAACCTTAAATACAGCTTTGCATCATGAGGCCATCGCAGCATGGTAGCTAACTTAGTAGGGAAAGCACGCTGTCCAAAACATGGAAACCTGCTGTTTTCATCAAAGAATGGTAGGATCACTGAGGTTGGAAGTGACCTCCATATTTCATCTAGTCCTCCTGCTCTGAGCATGGCCAACTTCAAAGTTAGGTCAAGTAGCTCAGGGCTTTGTTCAGCTGGGTTTTGAAACACGCCAAGGCAGGGATTGTGCAGCTTCACCGGGTGACCCTTTCCAGTGTCTAACCACTTGTAAAATTTTTGCCCTGTATCCAGTTAAGATTTCCCTTGCTGCAGCTTGTGACTGTTGCCTCTCATCCTTTTTGTTGTGCACCTAAGAGGCAACTCTCACGCTATCAGATACCTCCACTCAGGTAATGGAAGACAGCAGTTAGACTCCTCCTTGGGCTTCTCATCTCCAGGCTACACAAGGAGAGGTCCCTCTGCTCTTGTTGCTTATTATGTTCTAATCATCAGCTCCCTAATCATCTTCATGATCTTGCACTGACATCTCTGCAGCTTGACAGTCTTATAGCAGGGGTCCCAATGCTGTACCCAGATGTGACCCAGGGAAAAAAAAATCATTGCTATTGCCTGCTGGCTATGCCACTCAGACCCCATCCTGTACCCATGCCTGGGCTTAGCCATCCCAAGTGCAGAGCTTTGCATTTGTCTGCGTTGAAACCCACGAAGCTCCTGGTGGTCTGGTTCTCCAGGCTGCAGAGCAGATCAGCACCATAGACGCTGAAGCCGTAACCCTAACCCTAGCTGTGGCACAGCAAATCAATGTGATAAAAGTCTTTATCGGTTATTGTCTCTAACCTGATTGTATTTTTTTGTTTCCGACAGTAGCTTTTCATAGTACAAGATAGTATGGTGAAGAAATAAACATTAGTCGCGGTATAAAAATTAGGTCAAATTGTTCTTTTTAATGAAACCATTAATTTTTATCTCATTCAGAAGAAGTCCAAACCATAGGCAGAATGTAGCGTTGGTCTTAATATCAGCCTTGGTGCTTCCCAACCAGTCTGTGAACTTAATATACTGAAAGAGTCTCTCAGGTTGTAGAAGCCAAGCCATAATCACCTACTGCACCATTGCCTTATGACTGCCCCATGGCCCTTGGTTTTCCTATAAAATAAATACAGCACAAGAGTCTATTTGAGATATTCTCCATAAGTTAGATATATATTTCACTATGCAGTGGATCTTCGCACTTTACATTTACCCTATTCTTCACATTGTCTGAAACTGAATTTCTAATATTACACTTTTAGTTTATCTTTGAAAAGCTCTCTTAAAATATGCTATTCTTTTTATAGTTGCTTTCCAAAATAAGCTTCTTACAGACATTTGCTATCTAAATCTAATTAATTAAATTGATTCTTCTTTTGTAGTAAAGGAAGACAGATAGGGTGAGAAATGCAAATACTAACACATATCGCATATCCATCAAAGGCTTTTTTTCCCAGTATGCTTTCTGGGAAATTGCATCCCCAATGCAAATGAAAAATAGTAAAAGCAGTTCTACTAAACGAATAGAAGATATACAGGGTTTCTTTAACTCTCATTTTTTGACGTTTAAAACATTTCTAAACACCCCTTCCCCTTTGAGGAGAGAGACCATTGAAACATAAATATCTCATTTTAGAGCTGCAGAATTGTTCAGATTTAAACTAATTGTGTCCTATTTCTTTAATACTTTTTCTTTCTCGATGTCAATGGAATGCATATATTTTATTTACAATCACACTGAAAGTAATACTTTCATCATCTGTTTGTCATATTAAGGAATAGATTAGATATGTAAAAAAGGCTTTGCAATAAAAAGGGACAGCTTCTATTTTACAAAAATCATTTTTACCACAGAGTTTAGGATTGCAGAAGTTATTCAGCTAAATATGTGGAACTGTGACTACAGAAAAAAATTCTATCTTTTAAAAATTATTTGCTCAGATTAAAATAAAGTTAAAAAATTAATGGAATTAAACTATGATGTGGTGATCGTTTATGTTGCCCCTGCTCCTTACCATCATTATTGCATGAAAGTGAATTCTGAGACCAGAGTTACACTCAAAAACTTGTTATGGGCAGGAAAGAAAATGCACCTTATGTGGGAAGCCAAGAATTTATTCTTAGTCTAATGAAAATCTTAAGACTAATTACAACACAGTTATTAAGATTAGTCTAGTCACAATAATACTACCTGCCACAGTACAAATTATCTGATTAATACAGAATGACATTAATAATAGAGTAAAAACTGTTGTACAAAACCTTCCCAGTACACACTGCTGCTCTTGGGCTGTCCCTTAGACTTCCATTTTTGGTCCTGTATTTGACGGCATGAGTATTGCTAGAGAAGAAGATGGGGGTTGCAGCAAGCCATCAGCGTCCCATGCCCTTTGCCGGGAGAAGTATGATGTTCATGATGGAGTTTCTTCCACTTCTTTGCTGGAAGGAGGAGTATGATATTGATGGCTTCTTCCTCCCCCCTCGGAGGATCCTCACCTGGGCTATTTTTCCAACACGCTGTTACACCTTGCTCTTGCTTCATTGGTCTGCATCTCCATTTTACATCCACATTTACTGTATATGGTGTGTATTGCATCTGCTTGAGACTTGCTCTTTTTTATTCCAAAAACCAGTTTTGGACAGCTCCCAGCCTGCACTTCGTTACCAACCACTGGTAACCTCTTCACAGCACTGGTGTCCCCAGTGGCATCCCGAGCCCCCTCTTCAGCCTCTGCTCCGGCTCCTCCACCCTGCGTCCTGTGTCCCCACCTGCAAGGTCTCTGCTATCACACCATGCTGATGCTCCTCTGCACTATGCTGTTCTGTGAGGGTCACAAATATGTCATTCTACACGGAATAACTACTTGCTACTATCTGTAGAAAAATTATGGTTTGATACTAGGTGGTAGACACCTGGTCATTAGAAAAACTGCTGTTGCAGCTAAGCCAACCCAAACAAAGCTCCATGTAGGGAAAGACAAGTTTAGACAAAACCTGACAAGTCCTGAGACTTGCACATTTACTATGAAAGCCGGTGCCTGTTCCTAGCAATAGGAATTGGGCTGCTGGGCTACATGAGATCCTTCTTTCATATCCGTATCTTGGCCATTATTTTTTAGGGTCACACTTCCTCCTGGGGAGTCGACCTGACTGTCTGTAAGACTGCTTCTTCTCTGAGAATCTTATATTCCTTTTCCAAACAGAACAGCCTCAGCACGCAGCCGCCGCTTGCCTCTTCCAAAGCAGCTTGATGTCACGACACGGTCCTGCGACGCAAGACGTGAATTTGAACTTCCAGACTCAGGAAGGAAATGGATCTGTCTCAGTGCTGAAATCACTGCTCCTCTACGCAGAAGACAGGAGAGAAGGATGCTTTTCATGATTTACAGGAAAAGAGTGAATCTTACTCTGTTTCTGAAAGAATAAATATTCTGGGATAGTGAGCTGACACACAGCAAAATTTGTCTGTCATGGAGAGTGGTGGGATCTCAAACACAGTTGTTTCTTAGAGGCTAATTCTGAATAGCAGTCTTTTCCAGGTGTCTCTATTTATATATGCTCCATTTAAGAAATGTGGACTTCTAACATAGGCTTTACAATTCTCCTTAGGGGCAGAATCCTATAATATGGACACTTCAAGTTATATCTTTTGGGTACCAAGTCCTTTTCTGGATTTGGTACTTAAATTTCTGTCCTGACTAAAGTAATGCAATAAATGTGAAACAACTAGATCACAGCAGAGAGCTGAAGAATAGTTGGCATATGGTTATTATTAGTAGTTCTCTGAATTCCCTTTGTGCTCTGCACTGTGTTAACACTGGAATTGTTCCTGCCTCAAAGAGATTAAATTAGGTTAAGGTTCAATATGTGTATTTTAAAGATAACTACAGAGGATGGGTAACAGAGAGCACACAGAAAACAAATAATGCCAGACAATTACTTCTATTGATAAAATCAGTGAATGGAGACAATGCAGTGTAATACATCTAGATTTCACTAAAGGATTTGATATAATTTCTCACCAAATGATGTGTTGATTAAAAATTAGCACTATACAAAATGAATGCAGCACATGCTAAAAAGATTATGACTCAGAAAGTAATTCTAGAGAGCATTTATAATGGCGTGTTGTGGGATCAGTTCTATTCAATGTATTTATCATTTACTGGGAAACTTCACAGATAAAACATAATGAAGACCATTAATAAGGAAAAAAAGTAGTTCTATCAAGTGATTGGAATTTCACGGTAAACTGGGTTCCCTGGGATAATGGTGCAATGTAGTTAAATGCAAACACATGCCTCTAAGACACAAAGATATAGATCATAAGCATAATATGTGGAGCTCTGTTTTAGAGAGCAGCATGTCCAACATGGAATTGGAGACAAGGTGGATTACAGCTGTAAAGAGTTTATAGTGCTGTAGAACAGGAGAAGGTGAGTTGCAGCCCTTTCCTCAAGCACGGACTAGCCACAAGCAGCGGATGCTGTTTCCAAGGGGCCTTAGGAAATACAGAACAGGAGTCTTGAGTGTCAGCCTGAAACTCAGGGGAATTAAATTAATGCGTTTAAATTAATGGCACTTAAGACACAAAAAATTTTCCACATTGACAAACAATATTTTGCACACATGAGTTTAAATAATAGAAACTTTTAAGGGATTGGGTGAGAAATCATTTACAGCAAAGAAAACTACCCTCCCTCAGAACATACTGGCTGCAGTCCTGACCTGGTGCACCCCAGAGAGCAAAGAAAAGGTCAGCCACAACCCTCCTCCTTTAGTCATCCTCCACTTTTCATCATATAATCCACCTGATGGGGGGCCAAGGTGTTGTCTCAAAAGACAGAGCTTGTCTGGTGCTGTATCAGCTTAAGCTGTTACCACTCTGCTTCGGTACGGAGGAGCCAGAAAGGACCTTGTGCTCTGAGCTGAACTCAGCAACTTCACTTGGCTGCTCGCCACCCCCGGCCGCTGGCCTGGCTCCTAGCTGCTTCTGCCAGCTGTGCTCTCGGCCAGTTGTCCCCATCAGCTGTGTTTGCTCTTTGCAAGCTGCTCCGCGGTGTCACTAGCAGGCAGAGCGGCTGCTCGGCTCTCTCAGCTGCAGGCTGCTTGGGTGTTTTGCTGGATTAGTTCACATAGCAGTGCCTGGGGTGTTTCAGCTCTTTGGGGAGGTTCAGTGATGCGCAGGACTGCAGTAAAGTCGTCACCACAGAAAGGAGAGTCCCCAAATACAGTCTCTTAAAGATCGCTTCAGCCACTTTCTCCTTGGGGTTTCTTCACCAACTCTTCCTGCTTCAGCAATTATTCCCTGTGATTTTGTAGGATTGTCCAGGCTTTTCCCATCCTCATACCTCATCTGATTTTAACAGAAATGCTGTCAATATTACAAATGCCTACGGAATTTAACTCTGTTAAGGCCTGACATGCTGTCTGTTGCAGTCGGCAGTTCCCACTGTCCTACAGGTGCCCAGAGTGGGTGCGTCCCACACAACAGCCTGCTGCTCCCAAGGAAGGTCCACTGGTCTCTTCACAGCTCAGGCTTACCTAAGCAGAAGAAAAACCCCATCAGATAATGTGTCCCTGTACTTGTATTGAACACAACAAACAAAAATATCCTTGTAAAATAATGCTTCCGATTGTGGGGTTTTTTTTCATGTGAAGTGTATCTCTGCAAGAAATAGTCCTAGTTCATCGGTTTTCCTACAGCTTCAATTACATAGTTAAAACATCCAAGCTTTCGCTGCAGTACTGAAGCAACAGGGAAAAAGCAAAATTGTTAGGCAACATCAGCAAGACTGATCATTTGCCTATTTTTGGCTGGTTGTCAGAGCAAGATTAAGGAACCAGTTATCCTACAGAACATTAGAGCTAACCTTTATTAGGTAAGCTTAGTAAGTGGTCTTATAGATCACTTAGCTGAGCCAAACCAGTTAGACGGTCATTGCTGTCACACGTACAGGATGCAAATATCTCCCAAATTTAATGCTTAAACTATTAGCGTTGCTCTTCACTTTTTCAGATCAATTGTATTTAAAAATTCCTTTTCAAAGGAACTTCAAAAAACAGAGATGACTCTAAAACTAGTGTAATGGATTACATACTAGGTTCCCCAAACCAGGCAAGACTGAAAGCAGAACCACAAGTTGAATGGGGAGGAGAGGAAAAGCTATAAAACTACTGCTATACGAACAGCCATGCTGTTCTCAACAGTGCTAATCGGAAGAACATAGCCCCTTCTCCTGTCTCATAAACCTGCCTTCACCCTTTCTGCTCTTCACAGTCATTGTGTCCCTTCCTATCTGTTGACAAAACCTTTATACTATGAGTACCATAAACTACTTTATCCTTGTGATTGCTTTTTCAGTGTTTTAATTAAGATTATTTTTCTGCAGCACCATGCATTTCATGATGAAGGACAGTATATGGAAGACTGTGGGTCACCTACCTGCTGTTGCAAAGCTGGCTCACCTGGAAACTTCTAGGGATCAGTTCCTGGGAAGCGAAGGACCATTTCAAGAAGGAGCCATCCCTCCTACACTCTGTTAGGGATTCATCTAGGGAAAAAATATTTCACAGTGGGTTTGGCAATCCAGTTCCAGTCTGGTGCCTGCTGACCTGAAAAGCTGCCATTTCGAAGCAGTTGAAACTCCTTGGATGGAAATCGTCTCACCTAATATTGCGTACAGAGTAGGTGTGTACATGGGGCTAGGTGCCTAGGCTCCTGTTGTGATCAGTGAGACCTGGCAAACAGTAGTAATGGGATTCAGGGTGGGATTCACCCAGCCAGAAATAGGAGCCTGCTTCAGAGCAGGATGAGACACAGTGGAGGTGCCATTGTCTGCACTGACTGCGAGGGGCACCCCACTCATCTCCAAGTCTGGGCTGCAGATACCTACATTTAAGCAGGAGGAATCTCCATATTTCTTTATTCCCTGTGTTCAGTAAGACCAAAGCAAGTATGGCGCATACCAATAAGCCCATAGCAATTTCTAGTCCTAAATGGTATAAAACAAATAGCATGAAGAAAAGAAACTGTAACAGGTTTGACTTGTTAAACAAATGCAAGCATTGGTTGCATAGGAACTAACACATAAAACTCATTGTAATTATGTCAGTGATAGTAACAACTACAAGGAAGATTAATTTTGTACTATCTCTAAATTAGCATTTTCTATTTTCTAGAGGTGAAAAAAGAAGAAAGCATGAAGAAAGCATTTGTGCTCGAAGGGGTGGATTTCAAGATCTATTTATAATAAGATAGTTATTGCTTTTTAAGGTTCAACAGGAGATATACTTATTATGCTTAATAATGGCTCTGTTAAGAACACAGAGCCAAATAATCAACAGTTGTCCTGCTTCAGTAGATTTACAATTAAAGGGTGTGATCTGGAGTGGTAAAAGGAAGAACAGCAAAGTAGACAAAAGTGGGAGATAAATGGCTCTGCTTGAAAACCGAACACAGCAAAACAAAAGGCTATTAGAGAGTATCTGAAGTAGGTTAATAAAACTACTATGACACCAGCACCTGTAATGCCTACAGTAAAGTATATTTGCCAAACCTGAGTATCATTAAAACAAAAATTGATGCCATGTTTAAAAGGATGTCCTTCATAAAACAGTATTTCGGTAGTTGCTGATTTGACCTCTGTGCCTCAGAACAAAATACTGTAACAGTATTATAGATGCAACATTAGGAATCATGAAAGCTGATTCACTGTCCCAGAAAAATTAGCAGTGGCACACTAAACTAATAAAGCAGAAAGAGGAGCACTATGCAAACTAGGAGTATTTTAACACTCTGCTGGGAGTGCTGGGTTCACACCGTCTCTCCAGCAATTAGGCTGAAAGTTTTTCAACCTTCTGTTACAAATGAGGTTTCAGAGGGGAAAAGGCAGTGCATGTGCATCTTACCCCTCCTCTCTGATGTGTAAGGATGAGCTCAGACAAAAACAAAAAGCCCAAACTTCTCTGTAAATATATTTTCCGATTCCTTTCTGTCCCCCCACCAGTTCTGTTAATCTTTAGGGGAAACTTCAAAAAATTTTTCAGGCTATTTAGCCCAGCTCCTGGGCTAAATTTGGCCTTGAAGTCAACGTCTACCTTAGAAAGCAATACAGTGCAATAGGAGGAGACTGCAGAGTGAAAGGCTAGGTGCTGAAGAGCCCACACCTATCCTGTACACCTTATGGCAGATTTACTTCCATATAGCCTGAATGTTCCTTAATGGTTGGAGTGCGCCCTAGAGAACCTGTTCTGGTTTAGTTGATATGAAAGAAATTCACTTCACATTTTCCCAGACCCAAGTGCAGCCAATGGAGACAGTCAGGAGGTTCACTTCAAAAGCTTGCTCCTCATCTGAACTAAAATGCTAATATAGGGGCACCTTTGTCATATGCATCACTTACAGAAAAAATCAGTAGGAATTCACCAGTGCATCACCCAAAATATTAAATTTAGCCCTCAGACAATCTGAAAGTAAGAATGTATGCAAATATTTTTTATAACAGCAGTTTTGTAATCTACTTTTAAATCCTAAATAAAACATCCAGTTACTCTATTTTTATTGCCAGCTTGACATGAACATTTAATGTGCAAGTATTTTTTACAAATACATAAATAGCTACTTTTTCAAAACAGGGCTTAAATATGTAGCTGCTGGTGATTCACTAAGAAAGACATACTAACAATACACAAAAAAATGCAGTTGTCTGGTAAGTGTACACAAAAGAAGGTTCATCCACATATAAAAGAGCTCTTGAAGACATAACAGTCATCTTGAGATTGTTGCTTCATGGTTTGAAACTCCCCTTAGATGCTGAAAAACAGCAAGCATGTGTTTCATATAGGCAAACAGACTTGGCATCTCCCAATAAACACTGGGTTTACTTCCATTGCTTTTCAGCTCCGTGTTAATTCTAGACATCGTAAGTTGGAGTTTCTCAAATGCCTTCTCCTTTTCTAGTCTCTAAACCTCTATGATCACATGAGACGGATTAAGGAATAATGAAATGCCGCGTAGTTTGTGCACTATATTATTTTTTTTTATGTATTACTAAAAAATTTGTTTCTTCTCTGCCATGAAGTACAGTGCCTCCAGCTGCTTGATCTAAAAACACATCAGTATTAAGAAAGTGTTCTTTTGTCTTTACCAACTTGGCAATGGCTCATAACAGTTTTCCTTTCAGACTCTGCCCATGGAAGGAAAAAGAGAGGAACATTGCTTGTATCTTCAAAATTATTGTGTAAAGTTTTATATATATGTACATATGCATATATATAGATCCAGTAATTGCCATGCTTTTTATGTCAGCTTTCTCAGATTTATTCTCCAGACAGCATAAGCAGGTGGTGAAAAAAACTGATCAACACCCTTTCAAAGAGCAGAGAACAGTGTTGCTTTCCTTTTTGCTTCCTCTGAATTTCTATTAAAATTTCTATATTTTATCTGGGTTTAAAAACTTATTTTTAAACTAGAAGTTTAGAGACCTTTTATGGGTGATTGGCAAACTATCGTGACATCATGGTGTACCAAAGAAGTATTATAAATTTGTGATCTGGACTCTTGATAGAGAGGGAAAATACCCCCAAATGATGTTAGTACTGCTTGGAGAGGGCATCAGGACCAACATTTAAAGTAAGAGGCTCAGACAGACCCTCAGTGGGAAACCATGACAGGACTGAGAGGAAGCCCATGGTCCATGATCACCTAGGGATGAAGACAGGATCTGGAGAAGGCAGCTAGCAATTGAGAGGATATTTCTTGTGACATTTTTGGTATTGGTTATTCAGAGATCACAGATGTCCTGTTAAGTAAATGTCTCACTTGGCAGACACAGTGTAGTTTAATCACTCCTGAAGATGAAAGGGTCAACCAGGAACTCTAACGGGGGGGACACCAAGGAGTAAAAGTAGGGCCATTGAAGAGAAGGTGTAAAATATTGAGCAGCCTTCCTGATGTGAGCAGCCTTCCAGGTGTGACTTTCGGTAGTTTCCCAGAACACCCAGCTCTTCAGTGCTTTGCAATCCTTGCTTTGTCACCACGTATGGTAACACAAATGAGAAGTAGGTTGTATTTCACAGCACTTTGCATCTAAGAGAGAGCTCCATCACACATCAAATAATCCCTGGATCTGCAGGAGTTTGTACAAGGTCAGCAGCCTGTATAGTTTCTGCACATCCCCATTATCCCCGTTACATATGTGGGGGGAAGGGAGGGAAAAGGTGGGAGGAAACAGAGTAGTCCTTCTGAGCTATCAGCAAGATCACGAGAAGATTGCATTGTATCCCACAAGTGCTAGACTCTGCTCTCATACCAGAAGTGGAGGTAGGGCTGCTAGCGAGGGCTCGGGAAGCACAGGTGAAGCAGCATGAACTGAGAAGGAGTGGATAGAACAGAAAATGTCCTCATCAGGAAACTGGGTTGCTCTGGGCCCAAATGAGGGACCAGCCAGAGATTTCAATTGGGTCTACTATACCTTTTCTTTACAGGTTCTTTACAGTACCCCAAAATGGCTTTGGTAAATCCCTGAAGCTCCATTATATTTGAACACAAGCTACAACTGCAACGATCTCCTGAGCAAAGTTCAGTGAACTGAGAAGACTCATTTACAACTCTCATTACTTTAGGATCATTTCCGCTTCAGTCTTTTTCTGTAGTGCGACTCGGAAACAACCTTTAGAGACCATCTAGTTGCTACAAGGTCTACACAATCCCTTCTGGGTCAGTAGGAAAAGCCTCCCCATCTGTCTCAGGTCTGGCACTGCTCAGAATAGCTCCCAGGCTGTGCTCCTGCTGGCCATGCCCCTCTCCCTGCCTCTGCACTCTCTAGCCTTCTCCAGCTGACCATGTTCAGTTGCTCTCAGGGAAGGGCACTTTCCTCCCCTCCTTTGTGGCTTTCACCGAGCCCCAAGTGCAGCAGCCAGGACAGTGCATAGGATTATCTGGGGACCTCCATCCTTGCTATTTGGAACTGTGGTATCTACCCAAAATTCACAGGATTTGCTCAGTTTACCGAGTGACTTCAAACAGGAGAGGACACCAGAATACCCTGCCATACATTTTTTACTTTGAGGTGCCTATAGGATGGCTCCTTGATGGCCATGGGGCAGCGGCTACCACAGCTGGGGAATGACAGGGGATCATTGCTAGGGCTTCTAAAGGCAGCATTCTGCATCTGTGCTAGTTTTAATCCCTATAGTTTGTTAGTCCCTACAGAGAGACATCAATTTTGTCCACACATCCTCTGGCAGCTCTATTTACCCCTACTGATGGAAATGCTTCCTGCAAGAAAAAGCTCTGATTTCCCTCTGAGGCCAAGGTGCCCGTCTTGCCTTCATTTCATAATCCTTCACAGCAGCGTTTGCATTTTATGCATTTGCTGAGATCACAGTGGCAGGTCTCCCAGCCCAGGTGTCTGCATGCTGTTGCGGGGTCTCCAGCTACCTGCACCCACAGATCTGGGAGCAGGGAAGCCGAGGTGCCTCTCCACAGCTCGGGACAGGGATTGTGGTGGGACCCTGCACTCAGGGAGGTTGCATTCTCACTTGCATCGCAGTGCTGAGCACCGACATGTAAATGTTCCGATATCCCACCCCCGTCACTCAGGGGGCATGGATATCACACTCACCTTTCTGTGTCATACCGGCAGCCCAGCGTTGTTTGCAGCCTGCCCCCCGGCAAAGGGGTGAGGGCCGGGAAAGGGGTCACCCTCTACACAGCTGAGCAGCAGCTCTGCTGTAGCACTGTCTTGTTCTCTACTTCACGTTCATCATAGACCCAGTGACATTTTTCTTTTTTGTTCTACACACTTTGGCAACCTGAGTGGCAAATAGTCCCTGCATGAGAATGGGACTGAATTCCTTTAACTTTCAAAGAGATTCCGGTTACACCTGGTGACAGGAAAACGTAATTACCAGAACCTTCACAAGAAGTTGAACATTCAAAATATATCACATATCAAAACTTACCAAAAAGCTGATTATATCAATGCCATTTTATGATCTTTGTAACTGTGTGGAGACCTCCAAAAGCACTGACTTGTCACCAAAATCTAAGTACGTTTTGCAAAAAACCTACAAAACAGCCCTTTCATTATTCATAACTGCAACCCCAAGAGGGACTGCTGTGATCAGCTGGTATGACACAGGCTAGGGATACAGTTCCAAAAAATTCCTGAATTATTGAGCAAGAGCATTTCTTTCAGCAAAGTATTCAGTTCTCATTTTAAAATTTCTACCACAGGAGAATTCAGCACAGCTCTTGACAAGCTGTTCTGAGAGTCAAAATATCAGCTTTTGAATTTGTTTAGTTTCATTAACAGACACTGAATGTTACCTTCTGCCACTGGATTTCTGCCTCTGTACTGAGACTCCCATGGGACTGAGCCTTCTCTTGGCCATTAGACACAGGTTGAGCTCCTTGGTGCTCTCACTGGAAGATGCTTTTTTTCCAGTCCTTCGGACATTTTTGTGGCTTTTTCTGCATCGAACTTCGTTTTTTCAGTATATTCCACAAATTTCTAACACCAGAATGGGACACAGCATTCCAGCAGGGTGCAACCAGTATAACAAACAGATGAATTATAACATCTCTGCCTTTATTTGTCTGTATATCTGAGATTGCTCTATCTCTTTTTTCATTAAAACTTGCATTGAGAACTCCCGCTCAGGTGGTCGTCCATCAGGACCTTAAATCTCCTCCAGTGTCTCTTTGCTCTAACAGTGTCCCACCTTCTTTTTTCCATTCTTTGTTCCAAGACATATAATAGTACATCTGGCCATATGTGATTTTCTTGTCCAGCTTACTGAGCATAGCAGAGCCCTCTGTCCTTTTCCCCTTCATTTAATTTGTGCTCCTTTTCTCAGTGCAACTGATTCGGGCTACCACCATCTTTTCATGTTACACAAAATCAGCATGAACCTTTTGCAAGAATGGGCAGCAGGATCCCTTGAGATTAAACCTAAAATCACCCATTTTATATTTTAAAAAAATTGAAGTGTACATGGAGCAGCATGGAGAATGTTTAGTTTTTCTTTCTCTACATAAGTGAGTGAAGCCTAATGGCATATTCTTAGTGGTCAGTGCACATTGGCTGGTGATTTTCTGTGTTCCCTTTATGGCTTTGTAAAGCAGGAGCCTAGAATTAACTGGGTTTTGAAATGCAAAGTAAGATTTTTCCCTTTACATTTCAACTCCTTCAGGTTCAGAAGAACTCAGCTGGTGGGTTTTATGGCTAACAAAGGCAGGCTGGAGAAAGCAGCAGACTACGGACACTTAAATCCCAGCCTGAGAAGTTCTCTCTCCACTGAAGATTTGTATCTGTAATAAATTTAATCCCTGCCAACACTTGGGGAAGTTGGTTTAATATAATCTTAAAAGACAGTAAAATATTTGGCTGTAGATTCTTGGATCGAGCTCACATCACTTGTAACACAAGTTCTGTGTTTTTTGTCGAAGTCTTTATCCTTTTCTCAAAAACAAAAAAGAAATTGTTGGGATGGGAAAGAACAAGCAGTGTAACCAGAACTTCAAAAAAGTGTAAAAGATCTAAAATTACACCTGCAGATCGATGCTCAGAGAGGATAAATAGCCAGATATACACACACACATGCACACAAACTCCATTTTTCTTTGAAATCCCTAATACAAATGCTGACCAAGGGCTGTCTTGCTTACTTTTACGAAGTAAACATGTGAAATCACAGCCCAGGGCGGAGGTATTACTGACTAGTGATTTCCTGTTGTGTTCACTGAAGCTACAAGGAGCAAGATAACAAGAAAGGAATAAAATCCAGGTTGTAATACAAGCCTCAACAGCATATTGATGCCAGTAGGAGAGTATTTTTCTCCTCTTATTAAGATAGATATGAAATTGCTAGGTTAGTCACTGATTTCACAGAAAATCAGTGAGCACTGGCTGGCCCCACACGGTTATCCAGCCAAGGACTCTTTGCGGAGGTGACATCTCCCCTGCTCTCCAGCCACATCTGTGCTCCAACTTCTGCACCAGTTTCCTCTTTCACCACTCGTCAGCAAATTTACCACCTCCCCTCTCATCTCCCACTCCTGCTTTTACCTACACTGTAAGGCAGATTAGAGACGAACCCTCCACAACAAAAAAAACCAGCCCTCCCCCCAAACAAACCAAAACATCTCGTTCCCCCCACTCCCAGCCAGGGTGTATACAAATTTGCTTTCTCTGACCTGGTGCTCAGATGTATCTTTCTCTTCGCTCTTTTGCCATGGTGAGCAGCTAACATCCTCACTTTTGGGGGAAAACTGAGGACAGGTACCTCTTTGATGCCATCTTTGCAAAGACCACATGGGTGAGGTTGGATTCTGCACAGGACTGGTCTGCTTTAGTTGTCCCCATCTGTCCCACGCTGTCAGGCCATCCAACAGCTTTCTCTGGTTATGTCTGCAACGTGCATGGGGTGAGCAGCCACGAGGCTCACACAGGCAGCACAAGAGGATGGATGACTGGCAGGGTGGCCGAGCCCCAAGACAACATCTGCCATGGCCGGTGGCAGCTGGGCCGGCACCTCCTGTGCCAGCTGGAGCCTCCGGCTGGTTTGGCCCCGCTCTGAGCTCTCTGGTGCAGAGCTGTGACACACAGTACAGACACGTCCTCTGGGTCTCTGCCGTTCCTCAGATTTATGCAACAAGTACTGCTCTTTCTGGCTGCCTGGCTCTGGTGTCTGCTCTGACAGAGGTTCTCCTGATACACACAGCTCTCACAAACCGTACTGACATCCTTCCTTTGCACAAAGTCCTGAAGGCTGCTCATTCCACAGGCTCAGAGGGGCATCCTTTTTAGTGTTTATTTCATCAAGGAGTCAAATTTTGTGCTATACTCCTGTGCAGGGAGGATGGTTGCCACATTCATCACCTTAGCTCAGCTTTCACCCCACTGCCCATATTCTGCTCTTCCTCAGCCCTTCCCCACCATCTTCAGCTATGCCTTTTTGTAGTATCTTCTTCCCACAAAAGAGCTGATGAGCAAATTGCTTTCTCCGCACTGTGCAGAGCAGACATATTTCACAGCAGACCTTGCTGCAGCCAGCAAAAGCTCTGGTCAGATGCAGGTCTTAAGGTTTCTCCTCAAGACCCATCTCACTTTGAGAAAGCAACCTTTAGCAGCCAGGCAGAACCGTGTTTGTCTTCCTGCAGCTGGCATAAACTGGAGAAATTTACTGCTGTGTTGTGTGTCCTGGCTAATTCAGAAGAAATGTGATCGTGTAAAAACCCTTGGATGAAATCCCTATCATTGAGTGGTCTAGAACTGAACATTGTGAAAATCAGACACTCTTGTTAAAACACGCTGCACTTGCACTTGTGTCTGTACATCAGGAGCAGTTTCCCATGGAGAAGTAGTGTTGGGAAGCTTTTTGTAGGAGTAGAATGCGGCTGAGGTCTTTCCCTGCAGAGTTGTGGAAGCAGAATTAATCTGCTGGGAACAGACATGGCATTTCTGCCATGAGTAGGATTTTCCATACATTTTTGTTATGGTGGGAGGCAGGAATAGGAGAAGTCACAAGCATCTTAAGGAGCTTGAGGTGAAGCTTAAGGCTGCCAGCAATGTTCTGGGGGGAACTTCACTGCTGGGGAAGGCAGAGTTGGTGCTAGCAGCCTAAACTGGATCACAGTTCCTTCCCAACCTCCTTACTGGAGTATTTGTTTACTGTTAAAGCTCATATGGCTGCAAATTGTGACTCAGGTTTCTCATGAATAAATATCAACAAAGGTAAAAAGAGTTTTTTAGCTTAGATTTGAAAGCGTGGGAAGAGCTGAGTTTGTGAAGCTCTGACCATGCCATGAAGCTGATCCCTCCTGTCAGAAGTCACGGTGTACATTTAAGGTCACCAACCATTTGCTGTCGTAAGAGCTACTCTAACATGGGGAAAACTCTCCAGAGAGAACCAGATTCTCAAAAGAAATCCCCCAAGTTTTCAACAAATTCTCTCTACAATGGCTGGATCCCAAGATATGCCTGGGCTGCATTTATTACGGTTCAGGAACATGGAAAAGGAGACAAACGCAAGTGATCACTACAGTTGTAGATTTTGTAGTCTGGAACTATTGATTGATTTATACCAGCTGGTTATATACTATTTCATATAATATTATATTAATATTTATTATATTATCTATGATAGGTATTATATATTGTATTAAAGGCTGATTATGTATTATATTACTAAAATAACAGTGGCTCCTTAGAGCTATTTCCACAAGCTGGAGCTTCTTATGGTCATTCAGCAGCCAGAAATAGCTGAAGTACAAAGCAGATATAGGCATCCCCAACCTTTGATTAGCTGTGTTTCCCACGCATTCTCCTGACAAACACACGTTGCCTCCCCCAGAATAGGGCTATGTAAGTTAAGCTGACTATCTGGTTGTTCCTTTTTTTTTCTTGCCACCATAGGTTTGGAAAAAAAACAAGTGTATGCTGTCCAGAATATGGTCCCGTTAAGATATTTTCCAAGTATTATCTCCATCTGCAGTGAGAGAGAACTTTCAGGATGATTCTTCTATGCTATTTTGAACGCACATCAGTTTATGGTAACACTCATTAACTGCTATTGAAAATTTTATTTGAAGAATACTGAGTTACAAATACTACATAGGAAAAGAACAGTCATCAGGTACATAAGCAAAGTTTTAATGGCTAAATGTTTTTTTACATTAAAAACAAAGCAAGATCAGTATCTGAGGGCCAAGGATGCTGAATTATGCCGTGCTTTCTGACCAGTCTAGTGAATCATAATGTTGAGTTCCTGAGTAAGTGGAGCAGAAATCCATAAAGTGAGTTTCTGTGAAAAAAAACACAAAAATAATGAACAACTTTATGTTAACTTAAAAAAGACCAGCTCAAAACAGAGAATAAGAAGGGAAACTTGAGCTTAGACCATCATTCCCTTAACCTCATCTGGTAGGCAAGACTGACTTGATGGCAGTATGCATCTTTCTACTGATGTATCCAATTCAACATCCCTTTTAGAAATTCAGGAACAGCTTAAAATTAATTAATAACATGAATTAAATATGAAATTATAAATACAATACCTGTCCTGCTCTCTCTCTGTTCAATGTTAAATTTGATGTATTTTATGCTACTCTCATAATTTCCATTTTCAGTATTTCAACAGTTTTATCTTTAGGTTTCAGAATTAATAATATCTTAAAATGCATGATATCCGTTCACACATCTTAGCTATTTCTTTGCCCACCCACAAATTCATGTTAAGCTCACTCTAACAGTCTGTGCTTAGATCACTTCTTCAAAGTATGTAATGTTTTCGTCTTTCATCAGAAACAGTTCTCTACCACTACTTGGTAAGTAGGAGGTCCATTTCTTGAACGATTTGCCTTTTATTCAAATACAGGGCTAGACTCAAACAAAAAGACTGCGACCCCATCCAAACACTAACCCAAAAGTGATAGGCAGCTAGAAAGGCTGCTCCAGATTGCACTACTGCACGGACATTGGGAGCTACGGACAGTGGGAACCTCCCTGCACTTCCCAGCAGAGGATGCAAGTGGAAGAAAAAGGAGAACCTTCCTATGCCCAGGTCATTTTGTTGTCAGCACAAGCCTAGTCAACGGAAGTGCTCCTCCAGCATCCCTGCTGCAGTTACAATACAGTTCCTGTGGCTCTTAGGTATGGTACTCCAGGGGGAAACAAAAAGATAGAGACTCCTAATAATAGGAAGAGTCTGTGATATTACAAATGTCAGATCAGGGTAGCACTGCATGAATCAGAGAGAAAGAAGTGGCTTATTACTAAGCAAACTGCTTCTATTTATATACAGATAACTATGGCTCAATTATGCACTTAAGCACTGCTTTTAGGCAAATTTGCTTTCTGTAAAGCAAAAGCAATATGGTACAAGTTACTTTCTACTACATCGCCTCAAACAGTACAGTCTTTGTGCTTGTTAAACTATTATACAGTATGTAATCTCATTAAGCCTGTGAGAAAGTGGCAAATTTGCCCTTTAGATTTTGTTATTTTTTTAATTACACGGATTGTAAGTTTTCAAGATCTAAACCCAAGCTGCTAGTGCTTTTTTTTTTTTTAATTTAATAGACACTCAAACATGACAGTATTATAGGTAATGGCATTACAACATCTGTACGGGGATGGTGGGAGACGTTTGACTGAGTTTCTTAGAGTTGTAAGAGAAATATATTTAGTGGTTTAGCTTACTGCCTGATTTAAATAATGTAATTTTTGTGCAGTTTTGGACCTTTCCTATTACAGCAGCTTGGTGGTTTTTTCACCATTATTTGAAGTAGTTCTTAAGTCACTGAGATCATCTTTTGCGCTTAAATCAAATTTTAAATAATACTTCTGTGACAAGCTTTCTAGTCTTTCTTAATCATCTTTTTATGTGTTGCTGTTAGTATGCAGTTATCTTCTGGATTTCTGTGATTGGTGCCTTCAAGCACATCTCAATGGAATGTTGTCTTTACCCTGCCACATTTATGTTGCTTTCAGCTTTCTTAGAGGCAGCTTGGCTGTTTGTTAAACAATTTCTTCCCTTGAGGCAATACTGATTACATTTATTTATGACATCGTCTCTGAAAGTGAGTTTTTTACGATTCTCCAAGGCAGAAATTTATTCTCAGTGATTTTCTTCCTTTATAGATTCCTTCAATAAAAAATGTTAGAACCAGGTGCACATAATGGGGATCACGCTTTGGTTACAAATAAACTTAAATCATTAAGCCAAGTGGGTAGAGTAACATAAGATGTGACATCCATTGCTTGTTGCCTCAGCTATCGTTGATTGAATGATGAGTTAGTGGCATCTTATAGTGTTAGTAGTGGGAGTTCCCTAGATGCAGACCGGTGCTGAGATGTGAGTTCACATCTCATAAAAGTGTGCATGACCCACTTCAGCTTGGTGGCTGGTGACAGACATGGGACAAGTGACCAGAGCAAGGGAAGTTTACTCAGTGTTGCTCTTTTCGTTTGTTCTCCTGTGGAAAGGAAATTGGGACAACAGAGGCTGTCACAGCTCTTCATCAGGGGTGTTCAGTCCGTCCCCTTTGGGGTGTCTCTTTGTCGGTGCTAGAGGAGGAGCATTGCACAAGCAAGTCAGGCATTTTTATCTGGGACACTGAGGTTGGACACTTTAAGATGCTGAAACTGTAACTGTTGTCTCACTGTAGTGACAGTTTCTTAGGAGCAAACGTACAGCAGAGATTCACCTTTCCCTCCTTTGAAGATAGGGAGACACTCATTAGAGCCAGCTATGCTGTAACCATTTTGGACGTTAGTTGTAAGAAAGTATCTCCACTACTTCTTTTCAGCAGCTGACATATAACTTTGAGAGGTTTTCTCATTTCATCAGAGTTATAATAATGTCCATAAAACTTCTAACATTTCTCCCAGTTTGTGGAGCTATATCTTCTTTTCATTATTTCATTGGTTTAAAAACTTGTATAAGTGGCAGACACTACATGAGAGAGAGAATAAGTGTATGTGTAATAGCAAAGATTAAAGTTTCCTTAAAAAGCTCTTGCTGACCCTTCTGACCCCACCCCCCCACCCCCCCAAACCAAAAAAACCCCTCAGACTGTTGTTTCAAGAATTGATGTCTGCTTATACTTGGAAATATAAAGGGTTGTGGATGAGAAACTGTTCCTGTTACTCATTGACTAAGCCCCTTTCCCTAAGGTTTTTCATAATTGCTCAGCACAACTCTTACCCCACTCAGATCATAAGAGAAAGCATCTCCACGGATGGCTCTTCCATTCAGAGCAATAGCATGAGGCCTCAGTTTCAGGCCAAGAACCGTAATTTTGTTGTACTTCAGAGTGTCAGCCCCTCGGTAGCCATTTTTAAGTATTTCTGTTTTCAGGTTTCCCTGGAAAAAGCCACAAAGAAAATTTTAGGACCATGACAACTCTTTGGAGGTGACTTACTGCATACTGTTATGGTTGTGGTCTCATCTTTGTCAATGAAAGTATAGAATGTCTTCCAATGTAGACATTAAAGTCTGAGATCGTAAAGGAAAAACAACATTAATTTTCACCTAAGAAAGGTTTCGTGTATCATTATAAACTAACAAAGTAAGAAAAAAAATAGCATTTACAACATTCATTTGGAATCTTCTTGGACATGTTTTTTCTAGTTGTAATCAATGCAAATTTGGTTCTTGTACCCATTTACAGGGAACAGTGGCATATGCAAAGCCAAAATCCAGATACGGAGATTCAATTAGTGACCTTAAGGCAGATTTAATTAACATCCACAACTAACTGCCTTAAACCGTTAGCATCTTCCACAAACATAAGCTACCAGATATTTTGCCCCTATTTTATGCCCACATCTCCACAGCTCCTGCTAGAAATCTCTGCTGTGTGTGTCCCAGCTTTAAGGACACCGAAGAAACACTGTATGTCCACAGAGCCTTGTTTGTTATACTTCTTATTTACTATATATCTCATATTTAGGGTGTATCAAGAGGACATACAAAGTCATTAAACAAATTCATTTGGATCATCAGCGACAGTAATTTCCCATACAAGCAATGAAGAGGAATCATTGCATTTGTTATGTGATCAAAGTAGTTAAGGAAATAAAGATGAATTACACAGCTCAGGAAATGATGAATTGCTATGCAATCATGACTTTTTAAAAATATGCCAAGGAGAAACCCATGATGGAACCTTTTACATAAATTAGCTTATGTTGTTTCAATGGTGCATGGTAGGAGGGGAGCAGAAGCTAGATCACAGTATTTGTAACTTAGAGCTGTGCTTAGGCTGCTTATTTCCAGCATCCACACTAAAAATAAGTGCTAATCCCCAGCACGCTGATTTAAACTGCCTAAATAAGGAATGTTGACTGTTATGGAGGAAATGGGGAGAATGTGTTACGGTACTTATATACGATGTCTTCTCCCCATTGGCAAAGCTCCAGCATACAGGGGGGTTCAGGATAGGGACCACCTCTCTACAGTGATTTATTGCTGTCTCAGATGTGACCAAGCAGGAGCGCTAGCTCAGGGTGGCCACATGGACCCAGCAAACCCAGTGTGATGCTGAACTCAGTGACTACAACTGTATTAATATATAAAGTTGCACTTGAGCTCTGAGGCCCTGAGCCAGGACTCAGCAGTAGACATTATTGTCCCTCTGACCAAGGTCTAGAACTGGAGGTCTTGGGGAGACAGGGAGGTGATGGTCCAGGGGAACGAGTGACCCTCTCCTCCCCAACCATCTACTGGTTAAAGCAATTGCCCAGGAAGGTCCTGAGTTCTCATCAGAGGGAGGGAACTTATGGGTATCGCTCAAAGCTCCATAAATGCAAAGCACAAACAAGTCCTGGATCCGAGGCCAGAAGCCAGGACTTCCTCCTGCACTTCTGAGCAGCAAAGTCATGATTTTTCTTTCTTATTTTCCTGCTCTGGTCCTATGAAATTCACCTCTTCTTTTCCCCCACATTTTCCCCCTGAAAATTGGACCAGTTTTAGGAGGAACTTGCTCTCAGGCTATTCAGTTACCTAGCTGCTAGCGTATTCTTTCAGAAGCTGCCATTTCCTTGGGCAAGCCTTCCCACCACCATCCCTTTAGTGTCTGGACTCACTTGGTACGGTCTGAGCACATCTGCCTTGTCTGCCACCTCTGGGGATGGAGGCAGAGTTTATGGCTCTCCCTGCTCACCCCTGAAGTACCGATGATCTTATACATCTGGCTCATGTACTTTTCTAGGCTGGTAGGCTTAATATATGGGGCACTTTGACTTGGGGCACTTTGACTTAGGTCACTTAGCCATTATGCATGTCGAAAAGGAGGTGTCAAGTGAATTAAAACACTGACTGCAGTGAGACAATACCCAAGAGCAGGCAGCTTGAATCGTTCTCTGAGACTTAAGTGCCTGCACTAGTCTTGAATTCTTCTTTGTACTTCTGGGTTGTTTAAACGAAAATATAAATGAGAGGGTCTAATCCTGTAGCTGTTACTTGCACAACACTCTGTGCTGGGTTCAGAATAAATGCTATGATGTCAGACCTTATCAGTAAATCTTAGGGACCAAAACGTATGTATTCTCCTAAAACTAGGTGTGATTAAATTATTCATCCACAATTTTTAAGGAATATAGAAATGTGCAACAAATACCAAGGCTTTCATACATTTCTCATACCTCTACAATTTACTATTTGAGATGGATTTTTTTCTTTATAAACACATAATAAAAAATCAACATTAGAGATTATTGGAATGCAGATAGCGACTTCAGTCATGGATTTACAGGCAGAAGTCAAATATAGGCAATGAGAAATGGAAGTGCCAGTGAATCAACAATCTAATTTGCACAGATCAGAATTTAATATAAAACTGGATATTGTTTTTCTGTAGCCTTCCTGCAATAAATTACTGTACACAGACTACAGAAGGCTGAAGTGATTTTTCTTTCTTTTTGCTGTTGAACTATCCTTTTTTTGAAGAAGAAAATTTTTTTCTTGGTAAATCAAGATGAAAATAAATGAAAGATTAAATTTAAAGTCTAGACACATGGCATTAGTTCCAGGAAAATATCTCACGAATATATAAGACTACATCATAAACCCCATCAGTTTACTCTGGCTTGCTCTCACTCCTGGAAGACATACATTCTAAGAGCAATATGACAATATGGGTTAACACGATTTTAGTCTTTTGAATATTTTCTGTAGGCTACTTTGGGGCTTTTAGGAATACACGGCATGCAAACTATGCCACAGTCTACATACAACATCCTATTTCTTACCAGGTGCTGAAATGTACATAAAATATGATCTGTGTAGATTGCCGAAGTAGGTTAAGTTTTTTTACAATAACTCCCACAACTTACTGTCATATGCTTAATCAGCTTCTAGTAGATTCATTTTGTCATCTTTTTCTCAATTGAAGCCTGGACTTTTGGGTTTTTCTATTGAGCTTTCTCAGGACATGTCTGTGCAGAAGTGAGCACTGCGCGAAAGGCATTAGTGCAGTGACCCTGGGCTAATCTATTTCTGTGCTGCATGGAGCATCTGATCAGCACGGTGGGTTGCTGGTGGCATGCTGAATCGCTCCGCGGGAGACCAACCATGGGAGCAATCTCTGTGCTGTCAGACAAGGAAATGTAAGCTGAAGAAGTGAGACTACATAATTCGCTGGTCCACAAAATAAAAGCTTCAAGTGACCAAAGTTAAAAAGTTGCTGGGATATCCTGAAGAGAGGAATATAGCCTCTCCCACCCATCAGTCTGAAAGTGTTCACAAGAAGAAGACAAGGAAAAGTTCCCTCATCCCCAGAAGCAGCAACTGGGAAATAAAATAAAAATCTGAGCTGAAAAGTGGATTTTCAGATTCACATCACAGCAGGGACATTAACGATGTGTCACTATGATACTCAATGAAGCAAACACAAAACTATAGCATCATAGTTGGATTATTTTGTAACTGTCTGTAAATGAAAGCATTAGGTAGCTTACCGGGTTTAAAAGCTGAGCTGTAAGAAAAAAGCTTTCCAGAGAAGAGTTAGACATCAGCACCTTACAATGGCTGCACTAAAATACCCGTATGTATGTATGTAGGTACCTGGTATGTTCCTACTTACTTTGCTGTATGTATATTTAGCCAAGAAGTAGTTCTCCTTTTCAATGGTATCTGCCAAAACACAGAACATGGAGGATTGGTATCAAAACAGGGAGCAAAATCCATACGCAGTTCACATTAATTGTAGTGAGTGGCTAACATCAGACTAAGATGATCTGTGGGTTATTTTATCTCTTCCTCTAGTCTTCTTAGGATGATCTCAGGGGAATGCAACATGAGTAATTGCCCTCTCTAGCAGGCCAGCTGTTCCCAGTGTCACACCTTTCTCATATCAAAACACCGCACTCTGCTTTTCATCTCGGTAATGTTCAACTTAGGGTCAGTTCTCCAGCTATTTCTAGCAGGAGCCAGTGCCATTATGCTGCTGAAAAGGCGGCCTGAGGAGAGCCCTGTATACAGACACTGCTTCACAGCAGGGGACTGGGCTTACCGATTGAATCGCCATCATCCCAGAAGAGAGACCCAGAAGCTTCTCCTTGTTCATCCAGGGCGATAATGAGCCCAAATGGGTTCAGACGGCTGTTGACAAACACGTTGAGAAGTGTCAGTACAAACTTGTGGGCACTGTCCCTTCCACGTTGTTTAACAAAAACGTCTGAACACAATTAAGTCCAATTTTAAGGCTACAAAAAAGGCCACAACAGAAGAATGACAATCATGCTCACCAAAAGGGCTCCTGAAATGATGACAAAAACTTTACCTTGCCTTGTCCCACTGAAGTGTAAAATACCCATGTTTCGAGTGCTCGTGTGGACAAGTTTCCCCTTCTTTAGTGGCCTTAATGTATGATAACTGGGCAGCCTGGGAGATGTCTGGTCACCAGTGCTACCTTACTACGGTTTGGTTTGGTTGCTGCACGGTGCTGTTCCCTTCCTTCCCTACTCACATTTAGTTTCTGAGAATGGCCAGTGAGGCCAGTATATTACCCATTGGTGCGGGGAAAGAATTTTCCTCAAAAGAGGTTTGAGCTTTTCCACCTTGCCCATGGCATTGGATAAATACATCCAAGGAGAAGAGTTTTGCATTTTTCCCTTGCATATGTTTACTTTGAATGACTGGCAGCAGGTCAGTGTGGCAGTAAGAGGTGCAAAAGCTTTTCCGAGCATAACCACAAAGCCAGGAGTAGGTTTCAGCTGTGCAAACAATGACGTGGGTCATCTCTGGGGTGTCTTCTCTTCACAATGGAGCGAATAGTGGGATAAAAATACTGTGCTTATCACCTGGGGTGGCAGCTGGGAGCTGCAGATAGCCTCTCTTCTGCAGCTTCTCTTGACTGCTTTTTTGTCTGTCTGTGTGTCTGACCTGCACCATGGTTGGTTGGTGACGGACATAGATAACATTACCTCTTAGTAGTGGTCGTGGCTGGTGCCTGTTCTGGCAGGATGTAGCCTCCACGGATGAACAGAGGGATCTTGCTCAACGGGGCAGCCACAGTAGCATAGTTCTTGTTCCAGCTACTTGGCAGTTTATGACCCTACCACAAAAATTAATGCAGTTAAAAAAATGCAAATCCAGGCACTATACATTGTGACCATATACCACTGAAAAACAGATCAAGGGGTACATTTTAGTCTCAATTACATCAGTGAAAATGCAAACAGAAAAGCGGATTTCAGGGGTATTATTCCAGTTCCTTTTTTTAACATGAAAGAGGATCTAGCGCCTGCAGTTATGCATATGCATGAGATAGAAGCATCATGAATGAAAGACAGCAAATCATCTTTAAGAATGGCATCATTATTCCATATGCTGTGAAAAAACCGCTCATCAAGACACTGAGCAAAAAGCAGAAGAAACTTTTCCTTTCTCTTTTTATGTATACGGAGCCTGTCACATTTCAGTTTAAGGTAAGTGATTCATAATCATTTGGGAATGTCAACTGTAGATTTTCTTCTTTTTTAAGGACAAGTCTTCCCTTTTCAAAAAGTAATTACAGCATTCAATGAGTGAAAACTTTATACGTGTAGACAACTAGCATAAGTTATCTGCATTATTCTTTCCTGGTTTAATGCCTCAAAACCGGGTGTAGGCAAGGCTTACATACAGAGTAGATAACAGAAAGGCTTTGCTCTTGCCCTCTGTAAATGGTAATTATAACTTATGGTAAGTATCCAACCTTGTTTTTGAATAAGCTTCATGTGTATGGCAAGTATGTGCCAAAAGCTGGGAGCTGAGCTTTGCTAATCCTGGGGGCATGTTCCACAGGCAGGGCAAGGGATGCCGGGGCTGTCGTCCCCATGCCAGGCCCAGCAAGGGGGGCTCAGAGGGAACCATAACAAGGAAAGCCAAATGAAATGCTCAACCTTGCATTGCCATGGTCTTACAAAAAGAGAAAAGGGAAAGGGTTGGATGAACGTCCACCTGAGGACACCAGCCAAATGCTGGAAATGAACAAACGTCTTTAAAAATAATTCTGAATTTCCTCTGAGAGCATTTCTGTCCTGCGTGCTCCTCTGCCAGCATTGCTCAGGGTAGTTAACAACAGCCTAATGCTCCTGGGCTCACATATCCGAAAGCTCTTAGCATCAGCCTAACTACTACTGCTGAAGCCAACACTGGTCTTATCTTCCATATTGCAGCAGAGCATAGTTAGGGTGAAACTGAGCACTTTTGGAAATGCAATACTGGAGATGGTGTTCAAAAGGTCAAAACTTGTAGTCCCTGAAGCTAGAAGAGGCTGGCATTTTCCACAGAGCAGATTGTTCTGCATCTCTTGGAAGCATCTTTTGGAGGGGAGCCTCACCCTCCTCTCTAAATATGCCTTCTGTCAAAAGTCATGCATGTGCAAAACTGCATGCATGAAATGGTTTGCAGCATGTTCTCAGGAGTACGACTCAGGTTTCTGTCTCTGTTTCTATAGAGGGAAGTGCATCAGTACAAGAATTAAACCATACAATAAGGAGGGAAAAAGAAAGAAATCTTGACAGTTTCATGAATTTCTTGAAAATTCAGTTCTCTGTGTCTTAGAGCTTTACAAACCAAAAATAGAAAATAAAATGCTACTGAAAGCTGTGTAATTTACTTTCCCAGCTAGTCTGGTGTAGACTTTTTGTGTTCTAGTTTTCTTAAACACAGATGCTGAGGTAAAAATACTGCTGAACATTGCTAAGAGTTATTTTGCTGTACCATTTTAAATTACATAAAAAAAGTGTAAGAAACTGAATCTTAAAAATACATACGGTATAGTAGTCAAACCATGGTGCTTCAGGGAAGTATACATCCACAGATCTTGCTCCCTGTAATTGTTATAAAGTGATTAAAGTCTTTCTTCTTTTTGCATTTCTGGTATTATATTAGCTTTATTATATTTGCGCTTGGAGAGATGTACGCTGAATATACTAATAACATCAAATCTTGGCTATTATGGCGGAGTTATTATCATAACAGTGGACTAGTGCTGGCTAATCTATAATGTTAAACAGATGAGCCTATCCTATCTGGGGGGTTTTACTGCAGTTCCGTGGGATGAGTCAATGTTATATGATTATTTTGGTCTACTACATAGCTCTATGTCTTGCAAATATAACTGGCCTAGGTGCACTCCTCTAACATCTGAGCAATCCCAGCGAGGTCTATGGCAGCCTTTGCAAGATAGGAGTTTACATCTGATGACAAAATGGGGGGACACCACTGCTCAGAGACTCTTGCATGGTTCCTGTTGCAGAAACAGGCAAAGAGTAATGTCTGCCAAGGAGGATACACAGATATTTATCTTCTTGGCAACAATTTAAAGTTGTAGATAAATAATAATAAGTAATGTGCTGCTAACTGCACAATTGCTGTACTTTGATTTGCAGCATGCGTTGTATCATATTGCTGCAGGGATGAAATCACGCCAAAGGCACTCTAAATTAATAAATCCAGGAAAAGTTGGAATCAAAACATACTTCCTTTTTTTGTCGCGAGTTGCTTATTCTCACAAACAGATTAATTCTGACTCTCAACATAGATGTCTGCTCCTTTGCAGAGTTATAGTTTACCCCCAAGGTTTACTGCAGGGAGCAGGTGGAGCATAAAAAGTAAAGGTGGAGGAGAAAAGTTAAGGCAAAGTTACCATTTGACATTTTAGGGATTTCTTTTACATATATATATACACACACACACATATATGTAAAAACAAATAGAAGGAGTAAGAAATAACTGATTTATTAAAGTATGCAAATCTCACATGAGAATACAAGAATTGCTAAACTGGAAATTTTTCTTGTGCTGCAGCTTGTCTCCCACAGTGGGCTGTGCTAGGTGTTTCAGGCAAGGTGCCCTAGTGCTGCAGTAAGTAAAGTTGGGCTAGTTTGCTTTGTCTGTTTAGATCTTACTAGCTGTTGAACAATTAAAGGTTGGCTTAATCTATAAAGCGCCTTGAAAACTTGAATGAAAAACCCTATAAAGTCAAGATGCCCCTTTCTCCATATTTTCTCTGCATTATTATGACAGCCCTGGATATTCTGGTCTGCAGAGAAGTGTGTAACCACCATCTGAATCGTGATGAGCCTTGCTTTCATGACTCCCCAAATAACAAGCCAGAGTGTAAGGCAGTTCCCTGTTTTAATTTTGATGGATGGCTCACTTGCTACAGCCTAGGACTCAAGGAGCGAAGGGAAAGCCGACCCTGACCCACCTTCTCTAGACAAGCAGGTGCCATGCTGCAGTTTGATGCAGTCCCTGCTGGCCTGCAATGCCACGGTGAGGGGCTTACAGCTCACCTCTGCCCCCGGCCCCGCTAGCTGGCACAAGCCCTGGCTGCCACCTGTCTCCCACCGCAAGACCCAGCAATGTGTTGCCTCCAACACTCTGCTTCCCCCATCAGGCCACAGGCACCCAGCCTTCCTTCTGTGCTGCAGTCCCCCAAAAAACATCAGGAACCCCTTATCTAGAGCCCCTATCATTTTATATATCCTTATAATGTTCCCTTTCATTCACTTCTTTGCAGGAAGCCACCCCTGGCTTGTCACCCCCTCTTTGTGGGTAGGTTTCTCTCACATCTTTCATCATCTTGCTGGTCTGAGACCCTGTGAAACCTGCTTGTTAGTCATCAGCTATTAGAAACCTGGGGGAGTCTGAAGATGAAGGACTGACAAATGAAGTGCCTCGATGGAGTCAGAATGGTTTTAGATGCAGAATTTCCTTTTAAATTCACAGAAGCACAAGAGCTGGATAAAAAAAGGTGACTAACAGTGGCCAGTTTCTTTGTTTGATCATCCGCAACATCTAGAAAATGTATCAGATATTCTGGCAGCATGCTGATCACAAACAGCTTAAGGATACATCATATGCAAATATTTAGCTCTGCTCAGATAGACCTTTCTGGTGCTGTCAGCAGTCAGTGGTGGGGCAAAGAGAGAAACCCGCCCTTGCTCCAGCCGAGCAGTGAGAGCCCTGACCCCAGCACCATGCCCAGCACAGCCATAGGAAAATGCTGCTTTTTAAAACCTGTCGTATTAGCAGCTAACTTTGTCATTGCTGTTTCTGTAATGACTGTGTTTGCCTGAGATGCTGGGAAAATCCTAGCACAGCCCTTGAGATGCTGCAGTTCCAAAAGGCTCTGGATGAGTGTTAATATGGAAACCAGTTTGCTTTAATATCTGTATGTTTCTTCCTAGCTCGACAATCACTGCTCTGTGTGTGTGTCCTTGGAGGGAGCTGTCAGCTCAATAACAGGAGCACGCAAGGGGCAGCATCCAGCCTGTTTACATCCATTCGGCGCTTGGAGTAGCAGGGTGTGGTGGTGCATTCCTTCCCCTCCACCCCTTCCCGGGCCACTCTGCAATCTCAGGAATTCCGGCTAGGCCTTGGCCTTTGCGCAATGAGTTGGATGGTTAAGTGTCCCTTGACTGTACCAGGACCTCTCGCATGGCTAAGGTGGGGAGCAGCACTGACCGAGCCAAGCACTCCTGTTACCCAACTCAAGACAGGTATAGAGTGGGAATAATCAGTCATCCCCTGACAGCCTTGGAACATCCCTTACCTGGACCATAGCCCCAGTGGAATGGTAGCAGTGTTACCGGAATTCCAGTAACTTCTCAGTAACTTGCTGATGACTAAAACCAATTATCTTAGGAACCTATAAACAGCGGTCCCAAGTGAGACCTTTTGAGCTCTCCTGGACTGCAGTGGGCTGCAACCAGCATCTCTCTCTGAGTGGGACACCTCTCAGAGTTTCACTAACTCTCCAGTTTGTGAAATTTGGAGGACCGCCACTGAAAGCAGGTGACGAGACCTGGGCTAAAACCCTCTCCTCCTCGAGGCTCAACCCTGGCCTGTTGAGAAATGCTGAGACATGTGAAGTGAATATTACACAGAACTCGAGGGGAATTTTTAACAGGTATATCTTTTATACTATCTCTATATCTTTGTGTCTGTGTGTGTGCACGTGTGAATCAATTTGATAACTCAACAGCAAGTATAATAGTATCATTCCAAATCTGTAATCAAGCCACTGTTGTGATTGTAGTAAATTCTATCAACTCACTTTGTAAATGTTAAACTAATCCATGATGAAGTGTTGCTAAGATCTTATGATTCACCTTAACCTGTGAATGAACTTTAGACTGCTCCTAAATAGATATAATCCTTTAGATGTAAACCATTGACCAAGTCTGAGACTAGGATTAGATCTAGCCGCCCCTAGACTCCTCTCTGAGAAAAAGTTTAGAAAGCAAGACAACAACAGAGGTCTATTCTGAACCTCGTGACTCGATGGGAGGGTCTTCTCTACTCTTTGTATTTCTCCCACTAGACATAAACCGTTGTCCAAGTCTGGGACTAGGAGTGGACCCAGCCAGTCTTCTCTGGGAGAGTCTCCCATGACTCAATGGGAGGATTTCTTCATTCCTTGTACCCTTTCCTTTCCCTTATACATGAACTGTTGACAAAGTCTGAGACTAAGTCTGGATTCAGCCACACCCGAACTCCCCTCTGACAAGTTTAGAAAGTAAGGGGGTCCATCCTGAACCTCATGACTCAATGGGAGGGTCCTCTTTACCCTTTTATTTCTCCAGTCTCTATGTATAAACCATTCTGATTCAACTCAAATTTTATTTCCTTTGTATGTTTTAGTAAGTAATACAGCGAACCTTGCCATTGAATTCTGTTAAGTCGCATTTTTATAAACTTCTATTAAAATCCCTTTTTCCAATATCCTTGATGGTGATTCTTTAAGTGGCCTAAACCACTCATTCATGACACAGGGAAATGCCCTGCCCTCACTTTCATCCTCCCACTTCAAGGGAAGTGCTGTGCCCTCACTTTCATCCTCCCACTTCAAGCACTGGGCAGCTCTGTACTGTCTGTGCTGCTCCGAATGTGTTCTGCAAGCTTTGACAGTGGAGGGAAGAAATGGTAGATATGAGCAAACATGCCCTGAATGTCATCCAATGCCCTAAGTGCAGTTCATTTCTTTTATTCCAGCATGATGGCATTTTTTAATTACAGTACTTGCCTCTTGAAGAACGGGAGCAATCATAAAAGCAGGTCCCCAAAGGAAGGCAGTATCTATTCCATGAGTCTGCTGATCAGAGGTAAATCTAGTGTTGAAATACAGAATGTTAATTCACATTTTTATAGAACTTGCAGAATATTTTGATATTACTCACTGCAACAAGAAATATACTTCCTCAAGATAACCTTCAACACCGCCAAATATTTTTCCTGGTTGAGGGAATGCCAAAAGCTGGACAGAGATTGAGAAATTATAGTAACACCTACCATACTGGAGCAAAGCAGAACCCCCACAAAATGCTGGAGCTGATTTCTTTTTAGAATAGCAGCAGTGGGAAAACAACTAACTTAATTTCTGTCCACTGGGTTGAGACTTCATCAAGGGAGCCAAAGAGCAGGATAGTGGCCAGGAGAGGGAATACAGAGGAATAACACTGTGCTCTAGGATCTAAAGCATTTGTGAAAATCCTTGGATTTGGCTTCCCGCACCTTTCACAGATTTACATTAGAAATCTTTTGCAGGACAAACACAAAGCAATGTTCATACATATTGTGCTTTTTAGCTGCCTTTCCTGAATGGATGAAAACTTATGGAATTCAGTCCATTTTATTCAATGCATTAAAATCATTTTGGATTCTGATCATGTCCTTCAGAGCGCTTACAGTCCCGTTCGCCTGGCATCATCTGCCAGTTTGGGAAGAGATCTCTATTCCACCATGCATCAGCTAATGAAAATATTGAATAGCACCTGGCAAAAAGGAGAGATCCTCCCCATCTCAGGAACCTCCGCTCAATCTGGCATAAAATCCTTCAGAATTTAAACAGGCTTTCAATCATTTGTAAGCCTGTCTCTGAGGAAATTCGTAATGGATCCTCGTCCCCTAGTTAGCTTATAAGAATGTCACGTGGAGTATGTCCCAAGCCCTCCTAAAATCAAGGTACCTTGTACCTCCTGCTTCCTCCTGCTTCTCTGCTCCCTTTCCCATCCAACAGCCCTGCTGCCTTGTCAAAGATGGCATCTGGGCTGGTTACCATCATTCGTTTTTGACAAACTCACACTGGCTGTTGCATATTAATGTATTATTCTCTAAGGGCATACAAAGTATTTGTTTAAAAATTTATTTACTGTGTCTGTTTAACTGACTTTGCAGCTGCCCCTGTCCAAAGACAGGTTTCTGTTGTATGCTGGCCGGAGCAGAATGGCTCAGTGTCAGTGTCCTGCTCTGACACCCTGCCTGCCCAGGGCATAGGCGAACACTGCACCCAGCCCAGACTTACAGGAATTACCTCAAATGAGCAAAACCACCTTGGCAATAAAAAGACATCCATTCGGTGTTCAGATTTCTAAAATAATGCAAGTTTAAGCGAGTACATGGAACTCCGGAAAAAACGTTCTTGAAGGCATGCCTCAGGCTCTGCCTGAAAGAAACCTCAATTTATTCAGAGTTTCTTTTTCTGTCAAAAACAGTAGCTTTTTTGGACACCTTGATCTTGGTCATTATTGCATTTTGACATAATGCTTTGTAAATATTTAAAGTGGGGTGTGGTTTTTGATGAATTACCTTGTCCTAAAGTTTTTGAAATATAAAACATTATTTTTTCTTGTAATCTCAATAGCTTCTCTGTATTTTTAATTTTGCTGTAATAAAATTATAATACTGATTCAATATACTTTGTTGTGGGAGATTTCAGGAGAAAAAGCTGACCAAGAAATTATGACAACAGAGAAGTCAACCTTATCTGCATGTGGAATCAAGCATCTCACCATCTAACTCAGCACTCTCCTGCAGTTGTAGCAACCATGAGCACAAATTCAGCAAAGAAATGAACTTTCCCATTTTGAAAACATAAGCCATTAAGCCATATCTGTGATCTATGAAAGGTGTTTAATTTCATCTACATGCTTCCTATGGTTAGCTGCTGGCCTCTCTTCTGTCTTACTTTTCCCCTGTTTAGCCATTAATCAGAGCTTTCCCTTCCAGTAATGGATTACTACCTCCCGGTCTTTTTGGACAGCTGAGATACTGGCGTCTCTGTTTCACTGAGTGAAAGCCTCAGAGGCACCTAAAATGCTTATAGGAATCTGCTGGGATGTTGTTCTTGTTTGCTATTTGAAATGAGCACCTAAATATTTGAAATCGAATGAAAAATCTGCAATGACCACATGAAATAGCTATTGCTTGGAGACTCCCTGCCCAGGCAGAGTTGTTTTCACGGTGAGGCTTGTGAACAGCTTCACCTGAAAAACTAGTGCAGTTTTTTTAGCTCTCCTTTGTATTTCTTACAAGTAAGGGAAAGGTTTGATGTAAAATTCCATTACCTGTACATCAAAATTTCTGTTTCAGTTCTCTCTTTCTCTAAAACCCCCATTTCTCCTCCTGTTAGCAGCTGGGTCACTTTCTCTGCTTGAGCAGAGCCACTAAACCAATGAATATTAATTAGAAATGGTAAGAAATACTCATTAAGTAACAATAGTAACCAGAATTAACTAATAATAGTAAGAAATACTTTTAAGCCATTTTAGGATCTAGCTGTGGCAACATTAGCAAGTGATGTTCTCACTAGGATGGGACCTCGGTAGTGAAACAGTTTGTGTGGGTCTCCTGATGCCTGTGCTCCCTACATGCATTTTAGAGGTTTTACGTCCTAGTAATCCCAGTCTGGTCCCACTGACTAAATTCCCATCAATGGTTGGAGTGTTTTGGCTCAGTTTCACTCAAAGGAAGTCTCCGCTGGTGCAACTGAGACTGCTCCACAATTCAAATCAAAGCAAATTTGGAAATTTGCTAATGTAGTTGTGGCCCAAATAGAGTACAAGTATGCGGGAATGGTCAGAAAGGCAGCTTTAACATCACTAAAGTAATTCTGTATTAGCAGAGATTAGCTAATATTAATGCCGAAATGAACATGGTCATTTCCAATATTAACACAAAACTCATTAAGCAAAAATAGAGCTAAAATAAATACTTGAAATAGCATGTAGACCCTTGTAAGACATGAGTACCTATAAAACTTCTCCTTAATGTAATCCAGTTAAATAAGGTAGCAGAGTAGGAAGGGGAAGGATACTGCTTTTAAAATTTATCAGTTAGCCATTACGCTGAGAGGGCAAAACAGGTTTTGTGCATATCTTTTCCACACTCAAATGGTCTGCACTTTAGTGTAATCTCAGTTTAATTTGCAAAAAATGCCTTACCGTTAAACCAAAATGTTTTTAACCTAAAAGGAGAAAGAACATTCAACAGTCCAGGACTTAGCCTGCACCAATGAGACTAAATTGTGCCAGAGCTTTGGGCAGTAGCCTTTCATATGTATTATTTGGACTCCTTTTGCTCAAGTCTTTGCATAAAGCACTCTGAAGCAGAAAATTTACCAAAAGCAGGTAAAAAGCTAATTAAAAGATGCTGAGAGGGAAACTAAACCTCACTTTGATTCCTGCTTCTTCCAAACAGAAAAAATGAGTTGTTCCAAAAATCTAAGGTCACATTTTCTGAGGGATTTTTCAGTCTATATTTATTAATCTTGGTTTTGCACCTGCTTCTACACACAGACATCTCTATCTCTGTTTTCTCTGTGCAATTTGTGGACACAGATGTAGGTTTCATACACAGCATGCAGATGCAAGTGCTAAATTGGAAAATGCAAATGCTGTGGATGATTGGAAAATGGACACTACTCTGTATGAGGCCTTCTTGGTATTCTGGACCAGAATACGGATTTCATAGATTTCATTCAAATACAGAAAATACAGGTATGTGATTCCTATTTTTAAAATAAAAAAGAACTCCATATTTGCCTAAGACAAGAAATTTTCAGAATTCTCCTTAGTTTCTTTTTTCACTAGAAAAAAATATAGATTATATTTTAATGAAAATCCATTCCATATATTAAAAGTTATTTTTGTGCATATAATTTGATTAGATTTAATTGTAAAACTGTTCTTTTTAAGAGAGAGCATGCAGTAATATTACTGTGAATATTCTCAAACTGATATCAACTAGTTTATACATAGAAGCTGAACTACTTTTGTGAGTAAAATACGATAAAAAAGAGAGACTCCAAACTCACTCGTGCATCAGTGACCGCACCACCGTGTTTCCGTGAACGTGAGACTCGAAGAACAAGGTGTATAAGTATGGCAGCAGTGAGTATCTGATCCGAAGCGTAGCGCGAGATATCTTGGCAAACTCTTCTCCGAACACTGCTGGGTCTTGTTCCTATTAAGGAAAAGCTTTGATTTGTACTGACCATTATAACTAGGGACTGCAAATTCAACAGAGAACCTGTGTGCAACCTAAGGAGAGCTGTGGCTGACATAATGCTACAAAAGTGAATGTTTAAATAAGAAAAAGCACTAATTTGCAAACTGGAAGATGTATTAAGAACAACATCCATTATCACCAAACTAATATTTGTATAAAATTTTTCAATTTGAAAAATTCCAGTGAGTTCAGAGATACCCACCGCAGAGAGCCCCACCACAGTGTATGTATGTGAGCCGTCTGCAACCGCCCCTAACATCACGACAGGAGGGGAGCTGGGGTTTCATGTCTGTGCTCAGGGAACAGACACCCTGTCTCTAGAAATGAATTTGTCCTGGAGATGCAAGCCCTCTGGGACAGAGAAGGTGAAACACAGGAAAAAGAGAAGAGTGATAATCTGCAAAACAAAGACAAAAGCAGAATTATGTTGGCCAAGAACATAAAGGCAAATCTATTTAAAAGTAAAAGTAAATTCATGGCCCTGCTGAAGCCAACAGGAGTGACCGAAGTCACCACGTGTGGTGGGGAAAACATTTCATCCATACAAAGAAACTTGATTTCTCCTCCTGTGCCCACCATTTTAGGATGCTCCAACTGAGGGGACACCCACCCATGAGCAGTGCCCCTCGCCTCCTCGCTGCCAGCGATGCTCTCCTGAGAGAGAGGGCATGCATACTGGGTCCCACCATCAAGAGGGCAGGTTTAAGCAATCTGTCAACACTCGTTGGCTGCTTCTGATCTACTTCAAGGCAACCTTGACTCTCCCCTGCGATGGGATGTGGAGCACGCAGCCTGGGGCACTGCTGATATGGGAAAGAATTACATCTCCTTTAATTCCTCCTGTCCGACCTTCTCCAGCCCTAAAATGAGCCAGCTAATGAGTCACACGACTCCCTTCCTCCCTCACAAAATTGTCCCATAATACTCAGTTTTCTCATTAAAATTGAAGAATATATGATGAATTTCAAGGATAATGAAACATAAAAGGAACAGAAGTAACAAAGCTTTTTATATTATCTAGTGCTTTTCAGACAAGAAAAGTATTAATTAAACCATTTGAAATCCCCAATGGATTAGGCAAAGTAGATATTTAAGATTTTATTTTAACGCTAAGTTAATATTAATTAAACTCAATATTTAAGTTAAATTTCTCCATTATTATGTTTACATCAGAATTAGTTACTGATAATATTCCCTCCTGGCTCTGAGCTCCAGAACATCCATCTATTATTTCAAAAATTGCACTACATTTTTACCAGTACTCTGACACTGTACAAATATTGCCTAAGTTCACAAAAAAACCCAGACAGACTCCTTAGGCGATGCTGAGTCACCCAAAATGCCTTGTTCATTTCTTTCAGTGAACACAATGCTTTAAATGGATTTAAGTAATCCAATAAAACCAAATGTATCTTCTGTTACTTCTGTCATTCACTCAAACACCGAATTGCAGCTCCCGTCACGTAGACCCATTGCTCTTTTCCTGCTTATTAAATTGTGCGTATGTGATTAGTACCCACTCACCCAGGTCAGACCCGCTTTGCATGCTTGAAGGGTCAAGCAAACTTGTATAGATAAGGTACCTCTAATTTTAGTGCAGAACTGACACCTCACGGACGTTTGTTGTCCTGGAGAGAAATATCTCAGCATATCTCAGGGATCTACAGGGTAATTCCTGACCCTTTTAATGACAGCACTATAGCTTATTATTCCTGCATTTGCCCAGTTGCTGAATGTTCATCATACTTTCATGTAGAGACAGAGGTCTTTCTGGGGGTGTAAATGTTGCAACATTTTGATGATGCAACTTCAAAAAAACCTGAAGGTTAGCTAATAACCTGAGCTCTAGCACTGCACAGATCTGTTTACAGAAGGAAGAAAAAAAAAGACATTTACTGAACTAGCAGAACCATTTCATCACGGCTGCAGATAAACACAGTGTACTTACAAAGCCTGCAAGACCTTAAAACTGTTCATAGTTAGAAACAACCTGATACTTCTTTCTATCTGCGACAACTCGTGAAAGGACTTTACAATAAGTCGAAGCCACGGCATGGGTCTGGACTGAGACTGCACTTCTTCATCCTTCTCATGGGCTCATAGGTCTTTTTTAGTCTTTGTTGCATCTTGGCTGGTAATGCTGTCGCTATCGCTGGCTCTCTTTGGAGTTCTCACATGTTTGTCTGAGTTTCTATCATCTGTGGCGTTTGTCTGAAACTTGCTTTTAAAGAACAAGGAAGGCGTATAATGCCCTCTCTCCCCTTCCTGCAATACCTATTACAGTTACAGAAGTACTGAAACAAAAATTGAAGTAAACAAGGGAGAAGGAAGATGTGCTGACACTCACTGGTTCTTAAACAAAACCTGGACTTCAGCAGCTAGAAGATGGAGGGAATGAATCTTACCAACAGTGTGGGAAGACCGTTTTCTGTCATTCAAAGTACGCGGTACACATTTCTGCAGGGCTTTCGGATGTTAGATACTACATATTTTTCAGCATTTCTATGTCATCTTTACATTATGGATGGGAAAAATTCACACTTCATTGTGTAATTCCTGCTCTCAGTGCAGCACTCCTTTTCACCCGCCACTCCATTTTACCTGAAAATAGCAGGTTAATTTCTGAGGAAGTAATATATATCACCATCGTCGTGACTGTAATCATAGACTACAGGTTTGTGTAACTTCATTTACTTACTGCATTTCCCTCTGCATTGTGGTTTCTGGAGAATGGATAGAAAGAGCCAAGCTGCATCCAGCGCAAGCAGAGTTCGTAGGTAGTGTTATAGTTAAACCCACAGATATCAGCACCGATCTAAAGAAAAGATAAAATCATTGGATAAGTGTTTGTGATTGTGACTGAGGCCCAAAAATGAGAAACTACAGAAGTTTGTTAATAAAAATAATTTTCAGAAAGAGATACTTATTTCTGATGACTTTATAAGAATGCTCCATAATGCTACGAATTTTTCTGGGACTGAGATTGTACTGGCTCCTAGAGCATTAACGTCACTGTGGAAGATCTCACTGTATTTCAATAATTCTACAAATTCTCCAGCCCAGTTTGCAAAACCAGAAATGTATGGAGGGACCTCAATGATAGAATGCACAATCTAAAGAGATCGGTTTTGGATGGCATGCAGTGATTTAATCTGAATCTAGCAGTGCTATTTTTGTTTCTCTTCAGCCAGCCAAGATTGATGACATTTAGCTTTTTTTAATATGCAGTTCCTTATGCTGTGGAGACCGTTACTGCTGGCCATCTCAAGCAGCTTATTCCAGAAAACATTTGAGTTAATTTAAAGTGATATTGTGTATGAGCCAGCAACTGCCTGAAGGACGCCGGACTTACATAGGGGATGCCAAAAAGGTTGAATTCCAGGATTCCAATGATTGACTGGTGCATGTCCTTCCACTGAGAGAAGTTGTCACCCAGCCAGTGACCCCCATGCTTCCCGCTGCCAACGAATGTAGACCGACTCAAGACAAACGCTCGTTTTCCAGTTGCCTGCTGGGCAACACTGCAAAGAAATGCAACAAGATCATTAAAAATAAGAATGGGAACTGAAAGAGTCATATGATAGAGCTATCTTTCAGGCACAATTTTATCTGAAGGGGTGTTATTTGTGAAGCAATTATTATTGTGGGTCCCAAGTCATGTGAAAATGTGGCTGCAAAACTGCAAATAATGAGAAGTTTTACTCAATGGCCAAAATAAAAACCAAAAATTTATCTGATCCACAAATGAATTTGTTTCAGGTTTTTTTTACTCTTCCTAAAAAATAATTTGTGTTTAATTTATTCTCAACAGTGTCTCAAACTGAAGAACTGAAACAAAATTTCCTTTCTGTATTAGTACATTTTAGTGTCTTACAGGCTCCTAAAACCCAGTATAATATGTATTTTTTTTTTAATACAGGATTTATTTACAGATTTGTGTTGGCGAACAAAGTTCTAATATTCTGGAATTAAAAGTAAAAAAAACCCCAAACCAGCATCAAAACAATACCTGAACATCTTAAAAAAAGAAAGAATCAATATAGAAAGCAAAAATGTAATAATTCAAAATGTCACCCCATCCTTGTAGTATTTCCTCTGGTTTCCTGTCATTGTTTCATATATGAGGTTTCATTACAGAATTTTTCCTTGCCTTTTGAAAATAATTTTGCTGCATCACCAGAAAATCAAGGAAGTGCAATATGGCTTATTAACATAGCTGTTAAAAAGTTCCTCAACATAGGATAATCTCTGTACATAATTACATATTGCAATATTATATATTGCAGGAACTGAAATTCAGTTCTGCTTTAATATGATTTGGGCAACATAACTTAGATTGTCTGGGAAATCCTAGCATGAAATATTAGTCATGTTGTTCACCATCCACCTCCTTCTCCCTTTCCTTAATGAGATTTGATCAAGAGCTCTTTCATCCATATTCATAATGGCCAGTATTCAGTATTGGTTCTGTAAAGGCACAGAGCCTTTAAAATACTTCAACATTTGTTTCTGAAGCAAAAACCCCAACAGCTTTCATGCAAACCTAAACATATTAACCTTATGGGCCATATGCAGCAAGAGGTGCAATTCCTGAACCATGCAGGACCTGCTGGTTATGGGTTGTAGGTGCACTGCTGAGCTCAATAACTGCACAAGACTCCATGTGCTTTGTATAAATGGCATTTTGGAGCCATTTCATGGATGTCCTGAGTATGAGTCCTCTCCTCTGGCTGTGCAGCACAAGTCTCTGGCTCCATTTGCAAATGCGGGTGCTAATGAGGGCAACGTCGGATCAACTCAACTATGACCCAGAGCTGCATAAACAATTTGCAACAAGTAATTTGTTGAATACATTTCAGTCTATTGTGAACCATTGCCGAACAGGCCCTAATGTTGTCAAATGTATTCGTTCATTGAAATTATTTACAGAATATCCTGTGCAAATAACTCTTGGTGTTAAGCTATGCACAAGCTGATTGCTGCTAGTTCATGTATCCAAATTCAAGCCATTTGACATGAGACAGATGACACATTTCCTATTCTCTGGCTGCATTAGAATAATTTTTAGAATTGTTTTTTATACGATCGTGAACTTGTCATTCGTTTTCAGCCAATATCCTGCAGTTGATGCTGGTTTGTTAAATATTCTTGTCAGTAATTTAATTTAGTATATTATTTGTGAAGAGCAAATGCAGAAAGAGTATACAACCAGCCTTGAAAAGAAATGTGTTTGAGAAACCCAGACAGATATGTATGAAAAATTCTTCACCAAATTTTCCCAGCTTTGCAGCAAATCTGGCCTCTACTTATGCTTTTGCTGGTGCTCTCCAGCCTTGAAGGAGTCTTGACATTTGGCTGAACAAAATATGTGTTTCTTTTGGAAGAAGCCCTGGAAGCAAGTGCTGCAGGAATGGGGAAGGTTCACAGCCCTGGGAGAGGCTGCAAGGAGCCATGCAGCAGTAGCCATCCAATGGTGTTGGTTTGGGTTAGCGCAGCCAGGACAGTGTGCACGCTGAAGGGGCTGGGGAAGATGTGCCGGCACATGGAGATTTTGCTGCTAAATTCACAGCGTTTGTCTCGGGCAATTGGCTTTGCTGGCACAGAGCTTGAATAAAACTAAAAAAACAGCTCAAGAAGACAGGCAAATCCAAAGTCTCTATTCCAACAGTATTACTAAGACAGTGTATGGTTATGTGGACCCGAGTGTGTAGAGGACAAATCTCAGTGGAGAGACCAGTGATGGGAGGATCTTTGCTGAGATTGGGGCGTAGGGGCCCAAAAACCGTGCCAAAAGTCCCATGCGTCCTAGCTGGGCTGGGTGGCCAGCAAGGTCCAGGGTTTGAGGGCTTTCTGCTCCTTCTCTTGAAAGCTGGACTGCTCTTCAGCCAGGCCCACAAGAGCTGGCAAACTGCTTCTGGCTTTTACCCAGTGCTTCCCTTCCCCCAGGCTTGGCGTATAAAATACAAGTGCATCAACACCGTGAGTAGGCTCACTTAGCCATGCCCTCTGGATGCTATCACAATACAACTGCTGAAAATGAGTGCTAAATACTGAAATAAGCCAGCACAAGGACCCCTGCTTTGGCACTTACGTTGCCGTATTAAACTTATCCATGCTTTAGCTCAATCTCCACTGGAAAAGGCATGATTTGCCCATTTGATTTAATCCAACAGCTGTCACTCCAACTTCACAGCAACAGTCTGCCTGCGTAAGCTAGTTTTGAGTGCTTCCCAGCTGCAAAATGAGTTTTACAGTAGCCGACAGCAACTGTGCCGCAATGCAGCTCTGCCCTCCTGGACCGACTGAGCCCCAAGCCAAAATGCAAAACGCTGCCTGCCAGGAACCAGAGGCAGCTCCAGAAGCAGCCAGGCGAGCTGCGTGTTCGGATCCTTCACCGGCAGCAACAGAAACTCCTCTGCTTGGGCCACGGTAATGAAGGGATGGAAAAATTCCCTGATGCCACACAAGGCTACTTCTGCAGCAGCCGCACGTGAGCAGCTCTAATGGAGGGTAGGAACATCTTGCTCTAGTTATACAACAGCAGCAGCTGAAGAGTTAGGCCCTACAAGTAGATCCTGATTTTTAGCTAAGAAAAGTAAAACTGGAAAAGATTCCGTTTCTTCTTCCAAGATTCTCTTTTCTTGAAACTTCTTACTAAATGACAAACAGTAAAATGAAGCATAGAGCTGTTTCTTATTAGATACTATTACAGATTTCCCAGGTAACATCAGCAGCTTTTAAAATGTATTTCAGTCACCTGAAATCTGCTTAGAAATACTTAGAAAACTTACTGGAAAGTTGGTGCTGTCTGTGACCAGCCGAAGAGAGAATGTGTGTTATAATGCTCTCCAAGGTAAGTCTTGGAGTCAGGACACAATGTCTTTTGTGCCAGGGAACGATCAGAAATGCCTGAGAATGATACAAAACACTGTAAAGTTATATACATCACGATTCAAATCTCTTCATATTTCTACTCATTTAGGGGTGAAAACACCAAAGGATTTGGGAAGAGGAAAAGCCAAAGAAGTGCACTGACTAGATGTTAGCACGCAGCCATGAATACCTGTTTGCAGACAGGCACATACATGTGCCCTCAGGAGGGTAAGAGGACTGAGTAAACACTGCTAATTAATTTCAAGTTTTATGTCCAATAATTCAAAACATCTGTACAGATATCACGTATTCAGTAAGCAATAGCCAGAAAGAAAGTTTCTGCATTGCTGAATGAAGAATACACCTCCATATTCTTTTACATAGTGACAAATTTTACTTAAGAGCAAAAATGTTGCAAGAAAAAAAACCAACAAAACCAGCAATTCAGACGCCCAGGGAACCTGTATGGTTGAGTGAAATTACGAGACCTCGGTTTGCGTATCACTCAGCTGCAGATGTAGGTAGATAGCATGATTCTGCCCTATCATGGCAAAATTCACACCTAAGCTCAACTCTAGCCCTTCTCTTCCCCTGAGGCATCTAGGACTAAAAGTCAGCAGGACTAACAGCACAGCCCCAAGTCGCATTGCGAGCAATGAGTGGGGAGTGTCGGAGGTGTGCAGGGGAGGAAAGAGCATGAGGTGCAGCAGTCCACAGGGTGTCATCTGCCATGGCCCGATACGCTGCACAGAAGAGAGCAAGGACAGATTATAATGGGTATATTCACATGCGGCTGGATTATTCAGGAACTCTTTCTATCAGCAGGTCACAGGCAGTGGAGGCGGCGGTAGCTTTTTGCCTTCAGTAATAGACGGGGTAGCCCTGATGTCGCTGGCACAGCACCGGTTTAGCTGAGCCAAGGGGAAGCAATATGAGGCACAAAGTGGCTGCACAGATGCTGCCTGGTCTTTGATCCCATATTAAGGAGATGCTGGCAAAGCCCATTTGGTGTGGAAAATGTGATTCTCATCCTCTGCAGGTATTGTCCATGAAAATGCCATGTGAAGTTCAGCAGGAATTGGGCAGATCAGATATTTGGTTTATACGATGTATCTATTTTTAGAGATGGAGGTGAAAATATTATAAAATCCTCTCAAAGAAAGAAAGAAGGTAGATTTTCAAATATTCTTCTTTTGCATGCTTAATTAGGTGCATGCACTATTGTAAATATCTCTGAGTGAGCAAGCAATCTCACTGCCTAATCGCACTTTACTGTACGTTTGCAGTTCATTACTACAAAGTGCGTTTTTTTGTACCTGAAACCCCATTACCCTCTCTGCTCTGCTGTGCTACCACAGCTGGAATCCTTGTGTTTGGATCTTTAGACACAAAGACTGCAGTGTGGCTGATCTGCATCAGAAATAACTTAATTTATAGGCAATTTCCAAGTATCTTTGACTGATACAGCTTTGAAGAAGACAGTAAGGTTCTGGGGAAAGTCACACTTAATGTCCCAGTGGCACTTAATTATTAGCCCTATAAAATTAATGTGGGACATGAAAGAAAATGCTGCCATGAGTCTCATTTTCATGCTTCATTCTTATTCTGAGTATTTTGTATTCTGCCTCAGTAATACTGATTATTTTACAATCGCATATTAATCTTCAGTATAAAGTGTTTTATAGAAAATTGATTTGTAGGACATCTGTTTTTAGAAGTTCAAACCACAGTTACATGTAATCGTGGTTATAATTTAGATAAGGAGGCTGAAGGCTACATTGACAAAAAGCCTGAGGCACTGACACTGGGACTTGCACAGATTCAGTCACCTATGAAAAAAGTGAACCCTCAACCCCCTGCCAACCCCAGGAGGGTCCTAATGTCTGGTGGACTAAGCAGCTTAAGTCCCACCTCACACCTACAGCAGTCAAGGGCTTGGACAGCCAAGAGCATGCACAGTGTTGGCATAAAGTGGAATATAAAAGAAAGTCCTTAAACACTGGTTGAAAACAAACCTCCTACATCTCGGCAAAAATGCCTTAGGCTTCTGTCTGCAAAAGGGAGACCAACACTGTGAGTCGCAAGCAGAAGTAGGTGCATATGTGGATGAGAAGGAGAGAGGCAGAGAGAAACTGGGCTCAAAACACACCTGTCTTCATCATTTCTCATCCTTACATGTCATGTAGATATCTAGGTCTCTAAGTCTGACTCCCCTATAATGGCTCAGACTTCAATGCTAGTTGCTGCAAAGCTCAGCTTCATGGCTCAGAAGCCTCTTTATGGGTTCATGCCTGAGTTCTTTATTTGTGAGGGTAAAGGGAGCTCTGCTGTTTTGGCCATCTTCCCCAAAGTCTCACACCTTTTTTTGCAGCTCTGAATGCTGACAAAAATGGAGGTAACTTAAGGCAAAGGTGGATATGTCTCATCAGTTCCTGGGCTTTGGTCAATGACAAGACCCACCAGTATACAAGGGCCAGTATACAACAGTTACAATCAGCTGTTTCCCCACAAAGAGAGCAAACACCAAAATCATAATTAAAAGCTCTGCTTCTGGTTTCAATAATTTACAATCTCTTTATAATATTTTGTCATGCTTTTGTTACGTTTATGTTTCTCTTGTTTTCAGAGTGAAAAGAAATGAGATGTAATAAATAAAATGAAGAATTCACACGACAGTACAACAGTCTGAAGGGAAAAAGGGCACATTTCCAATACTTCACTATCAATAACTCATTTAGGTATCAACTTCCAGCTGCATATTAGCACTGATTGGGCAGCCAGGCTTTCCTGGGGAAATGTTGGCTGGATTGATTGCCAGGACCACTGGCACTAATTGTAAGTACTCATGGCTTCCTGGGCAAGAACGAGCATGTCATTAACTTGGCTACTGGAAGAGGTGTTCCCATTCCTATCAGTCTCCCATAGGCTTGGGCATTTTTAAACTTATTTTTAGCCCATTTCTAGTAAGGCAATGAAAATTTTTTTCCTAAGAGAAAGAAAAGGTTTTGAATTAAGGCATCAGGGAGATGCCATCTTCCTTAGCATGGTTTGTGGAAAAGGCAGAGACTGCCCATCCCCGGGACTAGCAGTTGTGATGGTAAGGCAGAAGGGTTACTCCTTCCATAAATCTGTACCTGTGTTACAGTATACAGGTAATCTTGCCCTTTCTCTGATGCAGACCAGTTGCTCAGAGAATGGCAGGGAAGGCCTGTTTTTCTAGTCCTGTTACAAGGCAGCCCCAGTGATGGAGGAAAGTGGCTTATGTTTGATACTCCACCAAAGCTGAGCCAATGGAGTCTTGAACAAAAATGTAACTGAACACACAAAACAGGCAGAGAAAGATGGAAAATGAAAGGATGGAATTTTTTCTAAGAAATAGCCTATCTAGGATTAAAAAAAAGAAAGACTGTCAAGGAAACTTTACTTACTAGGAACGTAAGGAGGGTTATTGATATCATTAACAGCACATCCAGGATACTGGCCTCTTAAGAAATTGGACGGTTCATTCATATCCTTTAATAAAGCGAGTAAGACACATGTCAAAAGCTTCATTTCCTTTTTTCAAAAGAAGGGAGGGGAAATATAATGAGACATACAATCCAGATCCCATCGTAGTCAAGGACATCCTTAAACTCCAGACACATCTGGGTCCACCACTCAACTGTCCTGGGGTTGGTGTAGTCAGGAAACACCGAGTCTCCAGGGGGCCAGGCCTAGAATTCGCAGGTATAACACCTGGTTATCTTCTCATTTCTGTTACACAGCTGCTTGATCACTTTGAAGCAGCACTAGACCAAATGCATGAAAGAATTTAATTAACCAACCTTTCCAACAGCAGGAGTTATACCATCGGAGTTGTTCACCCAGACTCCCATTTCCTCTCCGAGATCATAAGGCCTGTAAGTGCCTGGTTCTTCGTCCTTAGTTATGAAAGGATCCTGAAAACAGTGATTACACTTCCATTATCAAAATCCCAAAGGTAACAATTACTTTTCTATTTGCATATTTTAGAAAAATTTGGATTATGATCTTAATGCAGATTGCAATAATATCAGAAGAAAACAGCATTAAAATTTAATAAGAGTTGAAAGCACATAATAATTTAGGAAAAGTTATTAAATGTGTGTCATGAGTATTTCTTGTATAAGGCAAAAGTGATGTGAAATTATTAAATACCCTCATGTTTATTTTTTATGGGATATTCTATGTTCAAATTATTTTAGAGAGGCACTAGATTTTACTTCCCCCCCTGCCAAGGTCTCTGCTTGGCAGAGCTGTGTGCCACACTGGGCATTCCCACATTTGGACACCTCTGGATTTCCTCCAAGGCAATCCTCATTCCAGCTGCCTCAGCATCAGCAGCTGAATAAGTAAAACTTTTCAAGTGGCTTGAAGCTGGGACACTTCCAACCTCAAAAGGACCTCCTTAGCCCTCCCTGCAGATCCAATGACAGACAAGTGTGTTTTATGCCAGTCTGGTGCAGAGTAACCAACTCATGCACACCTGTGGGGCCATATGCCTCTGTTCTCCCCAGGCGTGAAGACCACAGCATTTTACACCCCATAGCTCATCCTTGCTGCCCCTTTCACTGCTTGGGGTGGTCACCACCTCCCATTGCTGCCAGTGGCATTGACACCACCAGCTTCTCTGCCTCAGGATGGCCATCAGTAGCCACCAAGCTCATCAAAAGGGAGCCTAATCTGCTCCTGGGGAAGATGGTAGCCCACCGTGCCAGTAAGTAATCAAGTTAGGAATACTTTGAGAGGCCAGTGAATGAAGAGATTCCATTCAACTCTGCTCAGCAGTCAACTGGGACTAAAATGAGAAAAGTGTGCTTTTTGCAATATGTCCCTAATTGGGACCAGCTATCTGCTTTGTGTTATTTAGAACAGAGGAAGATTGCAGCCATTTTAGAAGGGAATTCTTTACTTTTCTCTTAGAAAATTTTATTCCCTCAGGTTCTGCTTAAGGCAAAACCTTTCAGTTATGAAACACAATGGAGAAAAACACCACTGAAACAATTCTTCCATTCACTTATAGCCTGTGCAATAATTTAGGTGAACTTTAATTAAAATGTGATAGAAGTCTAACTAATAAGCTTCTTAAGAACAAAAAATATCTGATCTCAAATGGTAAATTTCTTTAAAGGCATGTTTTAAAGCTCATTTTAATACCTAAATTAATTGCCTGATTTACTTGCAAGCCCTCTGATAGCTATAGCCCTGGTGAGGCAAGTATATACTTCCATGCCTCAAAAACCGAAAGTCCCTGCTAAATCCCTACCTTAAGCGTAAAATTCTGTTCGACTTTAACTATGTAGCTCCAGTGTCACCTCCATAAAGAATATAAGTGTCCATTACATTTTTTAACTTGTTTAATAGTTTAGCTTTGGAAAAGAGAAAACTGTCCATCTGCAATAATTATCTCATAATTGTGGAAAAGATGTCTCTCAAGAGACTTGCGGGCTGGAAGAAGTCAGGTTAATTAGCTACTCCTAATCCAAACTTCTGGTTTCCTGCAGATGAAAGGTTATTCCAGTGCATAAATCTAACATATTATGCAGGTTTAGTATGGTCCTAAAGAGAACAAAACCCTCCCGTGCATTCACGGTTTGTTTGTGGGGAAGGAAGTTAATGTCTGTTAAATCTTCCCTTACTCATCTTTTTAGCAGCTCTTGGGGAGGAGGTGTTGAGCATCCTTAACTCCAGCTGACTACCCTGAGACCTGGGGCACCCAGCACTTACCCAGACCAACGCACTTCCACCTATGGCCCCAAACATAGATTTTGACGCACATCCATAAAAACTCATCTCTGGAAATTTTAGTCTCTACAGCTCATAGAGCTGGACTTTAAAATGTTAGCGCTGTCAAGCGTTATTTTGAAACATGAGCATGTTGCTATTGACTTTTAAGTAATTTGTCACTCATGTCATTCCCAGCAGTTTCTATTTTTAGTGTGATTTAATGGAAGGTATACAAGGTCTTTCATTAAAGCTCCTCTTCAGTAATAATGTTTATTTTACATTGTAGTCATTGTTACTTTTAGAACTTCTTTCTTTGTTTCTAAAGAATATATGTGCTCTGACTCAGCTGAAGCATGCGTGTTATTTAGTGCAATAATGATGACCAAACATTGCCACTCTTAGACAAAAACTCCCTTAAATGGAGGTGGCCTCTGAAAGAGATCAGAAGAGAGAAGTCCTGAAGGACTGCATTTAGAGACTCCAGTAATGGGGCCATGCTACTATCAAGGTGACCACAGGCATGGAGGGCTCTCAGCTTTGGATGTAAGTGTGGGGACTGGACTACCTGATGGTGGGGCACCAGCCACCCCAGCAGTGGTGGCACAACCAAGTTCAGGGTCCCATCCTCAGGCAGGTTAATGGTGTTAATACTGCTGGCTGTCAGGACGTGCACTTTGCTTGTGACCATAGCGGCCTGAGATGAGGAGGACTGAACCCATCTTTCCCAAATCCATTTACTAGAGGTTTTACGTGACACTAAGTGACTGCAATCAGAGCCCATTTCCTGAGATCATCATGAGAGAGGCAACAACCTGCTACACTTGGGGAACTCACTCATTTCTGTCACTACCCAAAGGGAATCTAAATAATAGAAAATTGTTCTTTCGGTATCAAACTGGATTGCACTTGCCTTGATTGCAGTTAGCATGGCTTTGTTGTCACTTGGGAATGAAACCCTTCATACTGTTCCAGCTCCTGACTCAGCCTATGGGAATGCTTTACATCACTAAAGAACGCTAACAGGCAGAGTTTGACAGAAATATCAGCAACTGTAATAAAGTGAAAATAAAAAACTCACTACCAGTGCAACCTATACTTCCCATTAGCTTTTAAAAAATGAAGGACAAACTGGATCAGCTTTTGTTCTTTTTCACAAGCTTATCTAAAGAACTAGAGCAGAAGACAGTTCCTAGTTACAGGTTAGTGGAAGAAGGAAAGAAGGACTTCCTAGCTGGATCCCCATTAGCTCCTTGCATGAATTAAAAATTGTTGTTACATTCCTTGCATCTGCCTACCAGCTGAATTTAGATTTATATAGCAACAGCTCCTTGCACTGCTCTAGCACATGTCAGCTGAGAAAATGAAAGGGCTTTAAAAATGTTGTCGAAGTTAAACTCACAAGTAAGAAGATAACGTAGCTCACCCACTAAACCGTGACTGCTTGCCTGTAGCTTCTTACCCAGCAGCAAGTGCAAAACAACTGGAGGCATCCTAACTTTGATGAAAAAGAGGTGACTACCATGTATTTACTGAAGGGCAAGAGTGTGCATGGGAAGAGCTACCCCAAACTCATGGTATTTTGCTGATACATTCATGTCTCACAAACTTTTTTGAGATAAACCAACAAATAGGCAGGTGGTATTTAATGTTACAGCTCTAAGAGATTAGATAATTTTTACAGCAGTATTGAGGATACAGGGAACCTAAACTGCTTAATAGTCGGAAAAAGCACTAAGTCCTGACAGCACATGTGCTCATCTACTGCTTGGTTAGTTATTTACAATGATGTATTCAGTTAATTTTGGACTATTTTTGTTGCTCTCCATCAGAGTGACTCAGTAATCTGTTACTGTTTAAACTCTGTGCCTTGGACCTTTGCTGATGGAAACTGTTTTCAGTGCTGCAGCCTGGAGATTCTCATGATTTACAGCTGCAGAAGAACTGGGACCTTCATGGGAATGTATCTTTCAGGACAAATTGCAGGCAAACAGCGTTCACTATATAGGCTGCTATTTCCATCATCAATATGTAATTGATCACTTGGGCTGTGTGGTTTTGTTGGAGATTCCTAGCAGCGAGTGCAATTATAGTACAACAAAGTGAAGATTAGGCCAATAATAAGTACAGAGCAGATATTTTTAATGAACCTACCAAAAAAACCCCAGCAGACTGAAGAACAGCAAAACTCATAACTGCATTTTAAAAAGAAAACACTGATATGGGTATCTGTGGTGCTGACTGGTCCATTCTCAGTCATATGCTAAACTTCACAACAAATTGTGGAAGAAAAAATACGGGCAGGGAGACACTTCTGACTTTATCTATTTGACAAGATAATGTGAATTTTAGATTAGGAAACTGCAGTAGCACTTGGTTATCTTGGCTCCAGTAAACATCTGATACACCACCACAAGTGAAAGAGGAACTGTCCCAGAATTTAGGACTCTGGTATTCAGTCTGTCTTCCCACAAGACTTTGATGGATGTCCCCATGACAAGATGAGGAACGTGCCCTTATTTTAAAAGGACTGGATCAATTTAGGGCCTAAACATTAGTGGCCTGTCCAGTATGATTCAGCTGGATGAATTGGTCTCCTTACAAGCATGAGCTGCCAATATAATGTAGGTAAATGTGATGCAGGGTTTTGTCATATGAGACAATTTTTAGCAGAAAGAAGGAAGTATTTCTGCCATTCTCCAAACACTGTGGGGGCATCATCTGGAGCACTGTGAAATCCAGTTATCTGCTACACAGTCAAATGCATTCAGACTGGGGCACATGTTGGGGAGAGCTACTACAATGAGGTCTGAAGACCTCACCTGATAAAAAAGAGAAAAAAATACTTCAGTTTGTTTAGCCTAGCAAAAAAGGTTCAGGAAGAATACGCTTGTTTGAGTAAGTATATCAAGAAAGAAAGTAGAAGGACGAGAGACTGGTAGTTTGAGGTAAATAAGAATAGTAGCACCTAAATGAAAGGTGTAAGCTGACCATTTAGGCTGAAAAATAGAAGACTGCAATTACAGAAAAAAATCCTGAGAGGGACTCTGTGGGATTGTCTCTTCCTCATTCCCCTGTGGGTCCGCTCAGCCTGAGCCGTCCCCAATGCATCTGTCGGATCTGTTCGCAACGCGTGCTCGGGGAGGGACCCCTGGCCCTGGGCAGCCAGCTCCCCGCTGGGCTCACCTTGCAGACAGGCGTCTTTATCCTAACGTCTACCTTAAATCTTTTCTGCTGCAATTTAAAGTACTTTTCTTCTTATCCTGTCCCTAGTGGTTATGGAGAACAAATTACGCCTCTCTTCTCTGTGGCGATGCTCCGCACTCTGCATGCGCTGCTCTGGGTCTCAACACTCCTGAGCCTTCCCACCCCAGTCCTCCCCAGGCAATGCGCTGGGGAGTGCAGCCCTCCTACTACTGCGCTGCTGGGTGGCCCTGCAGAGCAAGGTCTTATGCATCTATCAAGGACTTTAGTTTCTTCATTTATTTAATTTTTTATTTAAATTTCAATTTAATTGGTCTCCAGTTTTCTTGCCACCATTGGCACTCACTTAACTATTCTGACAAAGAGTAATTTCTGCACAAGGACTTGTATGGGGACTTGCTGGAGAGAAACAGCAAACTTCTTTGTTGGAAAAATTGATGGGGGAAGATGGAAAACTCCAATTTTGACTTCTCCCCAAATTAATTTGCTTAGTCATATGTGAATTTTGGTTACCGGGTCAACATACATTGTCCACAAATTTTCATGCAAACAAATGTCTCTTACATTAATTTAGATAAAAAGTAAGTATAAGGCAACATGAATTGTAGTTACTAGCTTTCCAGAGTGATTATGAACAGCTTTTTTCCACTATTCAGCTACTTTTGTGTGCTCATTAAACTCATTTGTTCATTTTCAGGAAAAGAATCTCATGAAAGCAATCCTATCTCAACTCAGCCCTGAACAGAAGCAAAATTTCTCATAACTTAGTGGGAAAGAATGAAAGAGAATTAATGTTATGGTGTAGAGATGGTGCTGGTACACAGATATCTAATAAATGTAACGCATTTAAATATGATATCTATGAGAAATTATTCTTCAGCTCTTCTCAACAAATGACAAAAATGGAAAATCTGCTACAATAGCATGTGCGTGTTAGCACCTAGATACTTCTATGAACACTATGCTGCAAATAGTTCTTACAAATGGAGAAATAATTAGCAACATCGTTAGTTTACCAGAATGACGACATTGTGCATTCCTTCCTTCTTCAGCTGTTGGAGGTACTCTGGCAGACCTGCGTAATTCACTTTATCATAGGTAAAGTCCAGGTGACGTTCCATGTAGTCGATATCAAGATGTTGGACATCCTAAACATTTTTAAAGTAAACATTACATGAGTACTTCATCCAGCTCTGTAGCCCTCAGCACAGGGAAGACATGGGCCTGTTGGAGATGTTCCAGAGGAGGGCCTCAAAAAAGATCAGAGGGCTGGACCACCTCTCCTATGAAGAAAGGCTGAGAGAGTTGGGGTTGTTCAGCCTGGAGAAAAGAAGGCGCCGGGGAGACCTTATTGCGGCCTTTCAGTACTAAAGGGGGCTTATAAGAAAGATGGGGACAGACTCTTTAGTAGGGTCTGTTGCGATAGGACAAAGGGTAATGGTTTTAAACTAAAAAAGGGTAGATTTAGACTAGACATAAGCAAGAAATTTTTTACAATGAGAGTGGTGAAACACTGCAACAGGTTGCCCAGAGAAGCTGTGGATGCCCCATCCCTGGAAGTGTTCAAGGTCAGGTTGGGCGGTGCTCTGAGCAACCTGATTTAGTTGAAGATGTCCCTGCTCATTGCAGGGGGGTTGGACCAGATGACCTTCAAAGGTCCCTGCCAACCCACACTATTCTATGATTGAAGTGTTTGATACAGAAAATCAGAATGTAGGCAACTGCATTTCTAAAAGGTAACTAACGTATGAAATGAAACCTAAGAGATTGCTATAATAATTGTAAATAGTTGTCAAGCCAAACTCAGCTCCTATAAACTTACATGGTAGCAATGGACAAAATGGAAATGTGGAAGTCCTAGTTTAGCAACTGTTTGGCAGTGATATGCAACAGAAGTACCATAATTTATTTTAAAAATGCTAGCACTTTATACGGCATAATAGTAAATCCACACCAGAATCTCCTGCTGTGCAGCTAAGAGCAGCACTTAAACCTCATGTTCAAAGCCTGCTTTAAATGTTCTTTTAAGCATTATAAAGATATTACATGCAAAACTGCTAGATCAGATTATGAACATCCTTTTATTCGATAATTCTCTTTGTAGGATAATCACTTTTCTTCTGTTATAATTTTATTCATCTCACTTTGGATTGTAAAATTAGCATACATGGTGAAAAGTTCATACTTACATATGGAATATCATAGTAGTGCATGCGATCGACAGTTTTCTTTAAAACATCAATGCTGCCGTAACCCCATCGGGAGAGATGAAATCCCAGAGACCAGTAGGCAGGCATGTGTGGGCGTCCAATGGCCTACAACAGGAATGAGGAATACAGACAAAGGGTGACTTCAAGAGAAGTTATTCTGAAACATCAGAAGAGGCTCCCAGCTCATTTAAGCCATGAAGATCAGGGCACAGGTATCACACATCCATGAAATACCCTTTCCTTTCTCAGAATGACTCACTGTACAGTATGCTTGGCTTCAAAAAAAGTGCTTCTCCTGGTGGACCCTTGTCCTTAGCAGCAGCTCTGAGTGACACCCATACTGAGCATCACTTCTAAGAACACCCCAGTGGAAGACATGGTTTATAAAACCCAGGCTAGCGTCAAAAGAGGGTCTCAGCCTCCACACAGCAGCACGTGCCTTCACTTATGTGGTGCACGCTGGTGGAAACCCAGCGTGGAGCTTTGCACCGCCTGACCCGTGCCAAATCCACAAACCCTTTGGTCAACAGCAGGCAAATCTCTGACGCTACACAGCAATGTCAGCTTTGCTATTTTCTCTTGCTGCATCCAGCTGAACTAACTCATCAAGAGTCTGATATTTATTTGAGCTCTCTGAAGTTTTAATTATATTTACACACCACCCCGATGAAATTCAGTTACTTATGACTGACTGCTCTTATTGCTGGCCCACAGCATTGTGTTGCCAGGCATTGACAAACCTCTTCAAGGACAGAGTTACTGTTTGGTCCTGAAATTCTCAACTGAAACATGAGGTAATGAGTTAAATATGATTTTATAAAGATTTGATTTCCACTGACTCCACATAATCCACCTGTAAATTGCGTGAGGAAACTCAATTGAGAGCACAGGGGAGCGAGGCATCCTGCTCTGCTTCCACCAGTGAGACCTGCTCTGGCAACCTGGGACAAACAGCGAGCAAACATGATGTGTCTGTTCTAGAAATAAGCTGAAATCTGGCATTGCCTCATTAGTACACACTGGTGTTTTCTGGGGGACATCTCTTGAAATCCTTACTCCAGTTTTAAACAGTTAGATCCCATGAAATTAACTTTTGTTCAGTACTTCTAACATCTTTGCAGGCAATAAGTGAAAATCAAGTAGCTGGTAAGCACCCATTAATGATGACTTAATCAGTTGCAGGTATTGGCTCCCATTGGCTAAATAACTGTTCCTCCCTTATTTTCTTGTGGTTCTCCATAGTTAGGTAATTACACTAAGAAGTGAAAAAGCACAAAACTTGCATATTGGCAGCTAAACCATCTACTTCAATTAAATAAAACAAGGCACTCCTGGCACTCTGTATCTATTGCATTGCTAAGCTCTCTGGAGATCACAGTGCATAAAGGCACATCTTCCTATGGGATTTTCTCCAGTAAGAGTCTGACCTGGGAAAGCAATGCTGAACTTGAACTTGCTTTAGAATACATCACAGGTGCTAGAGCTGGTGGGATGTACAAACTGCACCAGACAGAAAAACAGGTGCGGGAGTGAAGCGGGGAAAAGCAGAGGATGTTTTAATGCACCCAAGCTGGAAGAACACACAGGGTAAACTGCTTCCAAACAAGAATGGCTTGTGGGCAGACAGGCAAACTTTAAGCACTAAGCATCACAAATTTGGCTACGCAGTGTGCTTTTGCTTGTTGGGATGCTGCTATCTCACCTAAGAAAAAGGAGGAGGAGGCCAGAACAACTGGTGAGGTTAATGCTTTGAGTCCCTCCAGGAGGGATGCTCCGGCTGAGCAACACAGCTGCCTCATACACCTGCTACTCGTCCCGTTCCACCACACTTAACTCTCTTCACGCTCCTCAACACCTACTTCACCTCCAACTTAGTTGGAGGCTGAGCCCTTCAGAGGAAGCAAGAGCAGCTATCAGCAGCATGCTCCTGATGCAGCTGCGCTTAGCCTTCACTGCATGCTGCTGCACCCTTGCCAGGAGAGGCCCTGGACTGATGAAGGTGGCCCTCTACCATGTAGGAGGAGGCCAGCGGGCAGAGACATGCCATTGCCACCGTGGTGCAGTCTCGCCTGGTTACATGTGTCATTAGTTATTTCCAGCTTGTGTGGATACACCTGACCCCCCCGACACTCCTTCAAGCTCTGCTGGGGTTTCCCATGGAAAGCTGAATGGGGCACGATGGCTCAGGACGATCTCCTAGACACCCTGTGAGCCAGTACCAAGGTGTCCAGCAGAGCACAAGAAGCCTCAGGGCAAGCAGTCTGCTTCTCTGTCACAACTGCACTTGCCCTATTAAGGATAAATTTGTCTGAGGAGGCAGCAGAGCTTGTTTTAGACCAGCCAAGGCTGCAAGATGAGCTCTGTGAACCCCACCACTTTGTACTCCTAAAGCAGATGTACATTTTGCCCTTGCTTTCTCTACTGTAAACAGAGAATGACCTCTACAAAGAAGGTTAAAAGGACAGACCAGAACAAAAGAAATCTCTAATGAAATGAAATGTTTTCTGCACAGGCTTCTCCCTTTGGACAAGAAGAAGAGGGAAAGCCAGCTGATAAATATTAATCCTGTGGCTGAATGCAGAGGCCGGTGCCCTGTCAGGATGTCTGTGTGGCATCTGCTGCCTTTCCCCGAGCGGGCTGGGAAACGGGAACCGCGGCAGGGGTGACCAGCCTGGGCAGAGGCAGCGGGAACCACTGGGCAGCCCTGCTCTGGGTCCTTTGATACCCGGGGTCGCTCCTGGCTGGGGAGGACAGTCAGCCCGGGACATGGCCAGTACAATGTGGTTCAAGAGCTCGATGGGGATTCGCTTCTGCCCCCATGTTCTATCGAGCACCCAGGTAGACGCCAGTGGGGCTGGAGGTCGAGCTGTGGCCAGCGGTGTGCCAGCCAGGGTCCTTCCCAAAGGGCACGTCTGCAGCGCTGGGGTTTGCTGAGGTTCAGCTGCTCATCCTTACGTGACGGTGTTGTCTCGCGGGCAGACCGCAGAGCTGCCCCACACGCGAGGCAGTATTTCGTGACAGCATCCCTTGAGGAGTTTGGGATTACAGCTGAACCAACTGAAGAAAATCCACCTTGCAAGCAGGATATTAAGTTTTAAAGCAATTAATTCCCCAGGTTCACCAGGCTGGTGCATCTATGGTGAGCTTAATTGAAATCAGCAGAACATTTGAAGAGGAAGGATGAAAACAGGGCAGCTGGGAAAACAAATGTTCTTTTTTCTAATTATGCTGTGGACTCTCTCTAATGGATCCCCCTGAAGCTTCCTGATAAAGTAACTGACATATGGTACCTACTTGCAGATGGATCAGCAGAGGCAGAGATGTAATTTTGCAAACCTGAAATGTTGGATTTGATATATATTTAGGATCTAGTTAATTCATATAGATTGCATTCTGCATACAAATGATCATAAAATGCAGTAGGCAGAGAAAGCCTGCTTGGCAAAATTGACTCCCATAGAATCAGAAAAGGTAAATGAGATATGGCAGGGGAACTGAGGGAGGAAAACATGAGAAATGCAGAAACAGCAAACATATGGGGTATCCAAGTTGAGGAAAAAAATGGGAAGATACAGTAGTGCAGAAGCAGAAAGAAAAATAGATCCTATTTTCTGTTCCACAATTCCTCCTGCACTTGGTTCTTAAACAACTCCTGGTGTTGTTTAATAAATTCACTGTTAATTTTTCCAGGTTTACATAACTTGGCATTATGTAATTTTTTTCCACTTTTTTCAGATGCACCTGAGAGCTGATGAATCTAGGAGGCACCCTGGAAGCATTTTGCAGTAAGAACAAATCTCAGTGAAAACATGTACATCTAACAGCTAAAATCTGTACCCAGGGAGAAGGCGATCTGTATTCACTTTCCCTGTGTTGGGTTATTGGACAAATAACATTATTACTATGAGCATCAAGGATATCAACTAAGTTACAAATGCTATATAGTAAATCAGGTTCCTATTGTATTAGCACTATGATCAAAGACTTTGATGCAAGAGAGATGGATGAAGAATTATGCCCTATATATCACAGAGGCTGTAGAGGGAGATACTGTTTCCTATGCTTACAAAGGAGCTGAGATCTCCAGCAACACAGATACAGGGTCTCAATGTGCGAGATGATTGCTAATCTTGCACCCTAATTAGCCACATAAAATGACTCTTGAAGCTTGGTATTTGCTTAAACTTCCTTTCTTTAAGGAAGAGCTGTAGGAGGAAACTATAAAAATCCAAGTGGGCTAAAGCTCTGGATTTAGAAACAGAAATAGTGTGTTTCGACAGTCACACAATGGCTAAATTACACAGGTGCTCCTCTGGCCCAAATATCTGTATCCAGCTCATCCTCTGTAGCTGAGGCAGGCAGGTGAGTGCTGTGGGCACCTAGTCAGTCAGGGGGTAACCTTCCCTCAAAGTCTATGCACAGAAGCTGAACTTTGTTTTAGGAGAGCAAGAAGAAAGGCCCTGCAACTGCTGAACCATTAAGAAGATGCTCACAACATAAGAGTCTAAAAATTCTAAGGACTTTCAATGCCAAGGTCTTGAAACCTCGTTCTTTGCTGCACAAACACTTAGCAGCTGCTTAGCCTGTCTTGGGGGGACCCATGAATTCAACTGCAAGACTCTCACTGAATCACCTGTGATAAACTGTATGTACAAGCAGGTTCCCCATGTTATCTCTGAAATAGGAGGCTGGACTCGAGACCTCCTGAGGTCCCTTCCACTCAGAACTATCCTACGGTTCTGTAAGGAGGAAGTAAACCAGCAATCTGCTCTCAAAACAGAATTAGGAGACATGCAGTATGCTCTCTTAAAGCTTGTCATTGGATAATTTGTGATAAAATAACAAATTCATGGCCTTCACTCCACCCAACAGCTGTTAAATGTCCATTTGTTGAACTGTAACTTTCCTGAGTGTCTTGTTATGGAGCTCATATGCTACTGCTACACACTGTTACTCTGTCCTTAAAGGCCACCAGTAGACTTGGCAATGGTGGTCTGGTATTAGGTTTGGCTGTAGAGCCTCAGCTACGCTCAGCTCAGTGGCTGAGCTCTTTGGCTTATTACTGCTTTTTCCTATCCTCCTGCAAACCAAGGCGTTTGCCATAAAAAGTGAGATTGGTGTTATATAACTGTTCCATACACTGGACCTCTTCTGTAGTAAGAGAAAAGTGTGATTACTGTCAAATATATATATAGCTGTGGCAGGACCTTCTCTGATGTGCCAGGAGCAGCGCTCCTCGCGGCTGGGCTCAGGGACAGGAGGGAGCAGAAGAACCGGGATGGAGATTTCTCCTTCCCATTGCAGGATGCCCAGCACATGCCCTCTGGCTGCTGTCATTGCTGTAGCGCTGTGATGCCACTGGCAGGATGTGTCCTGCAGATCACCTCTGCTCCGTGCAAGACACAGCAGGGGGGACAGAGGCACCAGCATTCAGCCCTCTGCTCCCTTCCCACTCCCTGCATCACCCTTGGAGCCCTTTTAAAGCAGATTAGCCTAAGCCAGGCTGGCACCTAGGCCCACCAAGGCTTTCGCTGCCACCTGTCCTTACCCCGAGGATGCACAGAGAAGATGGTGGCCCTGGCAGAGCAGCCACCATCATCCCTGATCACCATGCAGGGAGCCCTGCCCTTGGCACAGCCTGGCTGCCCCTAGCTGGCTACACAGCAGCAGCTCTGGGCAAGAGCCCGTGGGCCACCCCTGGGTGCTGTCAGCAACCTGGAAAGGTGCATGGGGAAAGCTTGTGTGCTCCAGAGACCCAGTGAAGAGCTTCGTTACAAAGCTGTCCTAACTCACTGGTTTGGAGGGAGCTGCATAAAAGCACTGAGCAGAGCTAAGCTCCTAAATCTTTCACAGACACAGGCACGGTGTGGGCCAGAGGGGTTGCTCAGATCTTGAAGGCAACATTGAAGGCAACAGCACAAAATGTTTGAGAAATACGTGGCGCACTTTGCTCTGGACACAGCTCCCTTGCTCTCAAGGGCCATGCACCGGCTGGCACCTGGCCACCCTGCCATACCACTGGAGCCATCCTAGACAGGATGCAATGGGTGGTCCCTGCAAAAAGACCTGTGCAGTGATTTTGGGCAGATGATTGCATAGGTGGGAGGCAGGCGCTATTCCCCCAAGGAGCTCATTGCAGCAGGGCAATCTGGCCCCACCAGGGTCCCCTGCAGCTGGGAGCTCCCAAAACACCACTTCCCAGAGGAGACCCATGCAAACAGCTGAGAGAGGTGAGGGATGTTGCTGAGCGGTGCCTTGCCGACATCTGTCACGCTGTTCCTTTCCACCCCCTCTCCTTCCCTGGGACGTGACAATGACCGCACGGGAGAGTCCTCTCAGTGTGACAGAAAATACAATTGAAAAATAAAGTCTTTTCTGTCTCCTTCACCTTCCCACATCTCTTGTACATAAAAGCCAAATCATTACCCTAGAGACTAATAATATGGTAATTGTAACATTTGTGATCCGGGAATTTCAGGATGTTTACTGAAGAAGTTATTATTTCACTGTGAAATTGCTACCATGCATTCTTTAAGATTCCCTAGAGAGCTGAGCACAAGCTCGAAGAATACAGAACAGGGGATTTTTTGTCCTGGCATGTGACATGTCTAGTTAGGAGACACCCACTGGCTCCCCTTTACCTTGTTTTCTTCTCTCCAGCTCCATTTCCAGAGAAGCAGGGGTGGAAAGTGAGCTGCCAGTACCCATCAGCTGGGGAGTGAGAACTCTCTCATTTTATTTTCAGCTGCTGGCCACCTGCTAAGCCACAGAAATGCTGCCTTCAAACACGAGTGAAAGACTTTTCAAAGAAATGGGGATGGCTCTAATCTCCATCGCGCTGCTGCAGCAACTCCCCTGAAATAGGTGCTTTCATCACAGGGATCACAGCTGCGGCTAGGAAGAGAGTCACTTTACTTCTACTTTCTTTCTTGGTTTTTTTTTGTTTGATTGCCAATGTGTAAGTTCAAAACCCAGTTTTACAGTTGGTCTGTGGCACTGTAGCTGGAGGGGAGGACGTGCAGCGGGAGCTGGAAACCTCTGAGCGACACAGCAGTAGCTCTCACTCCAGGACGTGGAGGGGTACCAGCAGCCTCCCACCTCTCTGAGAGGCGGCACCACCTGAACCTCTGCTTGGAAAAGGAAGGTCTAGCAGAGCCCACCACCCTGGGGGGGCCCCAGCCTTCCCAAACCAGTGGCATGAGTGAGGCTTCTTCTCCCTTCCATCACCAAAACAGAACCCAGCAATACTTTCTGGGCTAAATCCTCTTTTTCCCTTGGTCCGAACCACAATATTTCTGTTCCCATTTCGGGTACTTTAAAAGAATGCAAGCATAGGACATGGAGGGTTTAAAAAGCCAGGAAAGACAAAATGTTTGCTAAAAATCAGAGCTCAGGCCCCTTGGTGGGGCGGCGGAGGGGACGGCACAGCACACGCACATCTCACTGCGAGCTCCGGCTGCCCAGCTCCGGGATGCCCTACCGCAGGCTGCTCAGCACCTCCGGTTGCAGCTGAATCCTCAGGGTCTGCACGCATGAATCCCCCTTCGCACAGTGACATGCCCCTTCTTAGCTTTGCTCCACACTCTAGGCTTGGCACTGGTTTCTTTAGGTACAGAGCTTGGTTCTGAGATAGCAATTTTCTGTGCAAGGGCCCAGTTAATGCATCACCTGGCGCTTGGTGACCAGGAAGCACATGTTACCTGCTACTTTTTTCTAGGCAGCCCTCACCGGATAAGAATTGCATGTACACTCCCAAAACAGCTATTTGCATGTGTATTCTCAGTTCTTTGGAAAACATTGGACAATTGCAAAGCATGTAGTTATGCTCTGTGAGACAGCAGTAAATATGGTTTTTTCACATCTGTGCTCTCCAATGCAATTACATGTGTTTTCATTAGTAAAAAACAGGCTGACAGCTCCAAAATCAACAGGCAGCTCCACTGGCAAATAAAGGTTTGAAGCCTTTGAAGTCCAGCAGATGTAAAGTTCCCAAACATTCCCATCTGTGCTCTGCCTAGTTTGTTTTCTCCACCCACAGTGTCAAAACACAGTTATGGTCATGTAGTGAAGACTGTAAAACTATCATCACAGCCCAGAGAAGAGTAAGCTTGGACAAATTTCTTTCTAATCATTGTATCGCTTTAATGCACTCCTGCTCTCAATACTGAAATGCTGCAGGAAAGGCTGGAGACATGCATTGAATGCCCAACCAGTCTGCTACACTCAGACCGACCATTTGCAGATGCTTGAGCACCTGCCATGTTGCCCATGGACAGAAAGCTACAGCTTCGTATGAACAGATGAGGACAAAGCTTTGGCTGCACTACCTGCTGATACTACCAGATACCGACGGCAGTTTGTTACAAGGTACTGCCCTGTGTGCCAAATGCACTTTTCTACTAACCTCCGTGTATTGCTGAATTACGTTTTCGGGAGTTGGTCCAAGGAAGACATAGAAGTCAAGGATCCCTCCAATAGTGCGGAAAGTTAGGGATGGGTTTGGACTCAGAGTAACATCTGAAAGGAAAAAAACAGGTTCTCAGTACAGATTAGCTCTGCATTATGCATGGGAATAGTTCAAAGCTGCGTCAGGGGAGGTTCAGACTTGACATTAGGAAGCATTTCTTTACCAACAGGGTGGTCAAACACTGGAATAGGCTTCCTAGAGAGGTAGTTGATACCCCGAGCCTGTCAGTGTTTAAGAGACATTTGAACAATGCCCTTAATAATACACTTTAACTTTTGGTCAGCCCTGAAGTGGCCAGGCAGTTGGACTAGATGATCGTTGTAGGTTCCTTCCAATTGAACTATTCTATTCTATTCTATTCTATTCTATTCTATTCTATCCTATCCTATCCTATCCTATCCTATCCATCTATCTAGCTTATCCTAGCTTATCCTAGATGCACATATGCTGGGCTTTTCTGTGCATAAATGTATCCCCAGGTAGAGGTGGCTACACATTCAAGTTATTACCTGACGCCTTGTGGGTACGATCGGATGAGCAAACAGGACCTGTACGTAGGCTAGCAGTTGCCCAGTGTTTCTGTAATACCCGCTTTCAGATTGGCATTGTGCAGCAATAAATCACAGAAACCCACAGAGAGTAGATTGCACAGATCCATTTGTCTCAGTTTCATTTATAGAAAAGGGAACCACAAGCTTGTGTTTAGGGTTCCTCTCTGCTATTTTAATCTTCTTATTGGAAGTCATTGCCTGCCAGGGGAAACCGATTTTATAGACTGAGTGAAGATTCCCCTTTTCTGAAATTATACCACCGGATTAAGGTGGTAAGGTGACCATGGCAACACACAAAGCTATTCTCCACAGACAGAATATAGGACTAACCTAAATTGATTTGATTCTGTTATGCCAATCCCAGAGGAAATTTCTTCCACCTTCTCTTTTCCCTGTATGTACATCTATTTTCAGAAAAAAAATTAATCATATATTTTCAATGAAAATACCTTACCTTGTTAAAGAGTAATTGTAATGAAATCCCTTTGAAAACTTTATAGTAATTCCTGGAACTTCAGTTATGGAACAGTCACTTATATTTGTACCACATTGAAAAAGCAATCAGTAAAACAGTTTTTTATATTTATTAATTTGCCATCTTTCTATATGCAGTCCATATAGGGAATCCATATATCTTTTTACCTTGTGCATTGGAGTTCAGAAGGAGAACACCATGGGCATTGGAGTCGGCTTCTACACACATATAGAAAGGGTGAACTCCGTAGAGGTTGGCAAATGACTGAAACATAAACAGCACATTAGGTATGGCTTGACTTCGCTATTTTTCACCATTTTTATCAGCTAGGTACATATGCAAAGGAAATAAATTAATTCATATTTAGAGACTTGTTTTGAAAGGTTGGGGATTTTTTCATCTGAACTGGTGTGAAAGACAATTTGCTAGAAAAGAGTTATTTTTTCTACCTCAACACAGTGCTTATTAGTTTCTCTTAGTTAAACCCTCCATATTCTGCCAAACTCTCCAAAATGGCATGGGTAAGAAATACTTTGCTAGTTAAACTCATCAACCACTGACCCCAGTTTAGCCAAACATCTGATGAGTCCTGCTGAAGTCCTGCTTGTTTGAATGAACAGGGATTTATCCAACATGAAATTAAATGCTTTCCTGAAGCAGGACCTTGGCACACAAAATACTTTTTTCTGAAAACTGACTGCACTGTGAGAAAGCTTCTGATGAAAGGTTTCAAAGTCCCCTCAAAATGACTCATGGTTTTGTCATTTAATTAAAACTTATGACACCTGCAAAAGCTGTGGCATTCCGTGTTTGCCACCAATTCACATTAGCAGTGTTACCATACAGAGAGAGGTGCTCCCTTGGCAAAGCTGTACCTCGCCACCTCCTTTCTGTGGTACAAGTTTAGGACAAAGTGTTGCATGAAGTGAATTACCGTTGGTGCCTGATCCCTGCTGAACATGCCATAGGTAACGAAGTCCATGCTGTGTTTGAAGGATGGATGCTCATGTTCACCAAACCCATACACCGAAGTGGATGGTACAGTAGTTGTGATCTGAAGATACTGGTTTGAGAAAAACAGATCAACCAGGGGACTGTCCCACCTGCAGCAAATATTGGGAGACATGAATAGTTTGCTTATCTTTGGTATACATAATTTTAAGTTCACATCTGGCTATTTATACTTATTCTGTATTTTGGAGAGTAACCATATTAAAAAAACATTACATTCTATGCATGCATCTAATGTGATTAACCTAACGCACATTAAATTCATCTTGCAATGGCTGCGGACATCTCATCTACTTGTATGATAAAATGCATCAGTATAATTTTTAAAAGAACAACCAAAATAAGAGAAGACACTATCTATAATCCTATTACCAAAATAAGTGGTTGCTTGTGCTATTTCTATGACAACCAACAGGGCAGGCTAAAAATTGTTATTACGCAGTGGGGTTCAGAATCCTTAATGAGAACAACACTTAGTTGTTATCAGTTTTTGCTTTTTAATGCTTTGCTGGATCAGGACGCGAATACTCTTATTACCCCCAACTTTATGCAGGTGCCTAAAGCAGAGGGATAGCTTCCTCGAGACTCTGCTTGAATGAGATGTTTTTATTGTGATGACTCTCTCCTGCTTCTCTCGCCAGCTTATGCCTTTATTTCTATTGAATCATCTGTGGACACAGGCTCACATTTTAATTAGGTGTTACATTCTGTTTCCTATCTCTAGTGCTATAATGAGCTGCAAGCTAGATGGAGGAGAACATAGTCAAGCTGTGGAGAAGTGTTTCGTTAATGGTACTGTGTATGCCATGAGTACCACATTTAGATAGCACCCTCTTGAGCCTTGTTTAACGATGAATTTGTTACAGCTAATTAAAATAAATGAGCCAAAGCCATAGAGCATAGAAGTGGCATAACTCTCCTTTTAATGGTCTTTTGTCAATGATTTTGACAAAATTAAATGGTTGATCAAATTGACTGGTAAATCAGAGAAGTGGAAGATGGGCTGTGTCGGCGGGGAGCAGTGCTACTCTGGCGAACGGAGTGCTCCCTGGTGAGCCCTGGCTGCCACCCATACCACTGGCACCCCTGCCTGGGGACAAGTCCCCGCTGCTGGGAGGATTGGGAGGGCACCGCCACTCCCACCATGCCGGCCTCGGGCAGCTCTGCTCTCCCCATAGGGAAGCAAGGACAACCACTCACAGGGATACCCAGAGGCGGATCCAAGACACCCTCGTACCTCTCCATGCAAAAGGCAGGCACAATCCATCCCTAAAGTGTCCGAGACAAGTTCTAATTCAAGCACATGTACTGAAAGGTCTATGTATTTTTGAAAAAGTCTATTTGGCCTTTCTCACAAGCAAGAAAAGTAAGAATTTGTGTTAAAGTCTTGATTTGGTTGTTTGCCAGCAGCAGCTCTCCCTCCCTTCCATCATCTCCTCCACCTACACGCAGTACTGAATAAGGTTATTTCCTTATAGGAAGGTTAATGCACGCAAAATATCCCTGAGAATCAGATCCAGCCCTTGGCAAACAGAGGCCTTTCTGCAAGAGGCTGCTGGTGTGTAGGAATGGGGATGGGCTTTGGAGCTACATTCCTGTCCAAAGGAGTGCCATCACGTAGCTCTCCTCTGTGCCGAGGCAGGCACGGTCACTGCTCTGAGCAGACCACAGAGTTGTGCAAAAACACAAAGGATGCCGGAGGGGAAGTGCTTTGGGAAGAGCTTAAATATCTGTCCTAACTCATTGAGCACTCTCCATGATGTCTGTTCAGAGGATATGAGGCTTTCTATGTTCATGGTACCCACATTACGGCACTGACATTTCCCATCATGAGAGCAATTAGTGTTACTATGGCCCTAAAAGTGCTCCTTCTGCTCAGCAAGTCCTCTCCTTGCCCAGGAGGGTCACTGGGGTGGTGCAAACCTCAACCTTAGGAACAACCCCTCTGCCCCACCACATCTTTAAATGGCACGGAGAAACTTTTATACCTTGTGCATTCCCTCAGGCCACTGTCCCGCACTCAACAAAACAGTGCCCTTCTCCGCACCCCTCCATCACTCGGCTCCCCAGGGACTGCCACTCCCAACAGCGCAGTCCCCTGTTCTGTGCTGCCAGCCATTGCTCTCCATCAGCCTCACCTTTCGTTAGACCTCTGCTTGCCAGAACGGCCATGCGCTAAATAGAGCATTAACCATGACATCAAAAGACTGGTAATGACTCTCTCTTTTTTCCAGGCACCATTATGTCTTCTCCATCTGAAAAAAAGCATGGGGAGGTTTTCCCCTGGCACACCTCTCTGCCTCCACTCCCAAGTGGCTGCCCTCCTGCTCTGCAGCGCACTGTGGTAAGCTGTTGTGTTGCTTTATGTGTTTGCTTGTGTTGTGTTGGCAAAGAGCAATCATTTAAATGAAAAAATAATGTCTGTCATTCCTTAAACACTTGGAGACAATAAAAGAAAATGTTATATTTCTTCCACCTCCCCTCCTGCTGGTTTAAAGCAGATAGAAGGAACAAAACAAGAGACAGCATAAAATGACACCATGTGCGCAGGAATTGGCGTGGTTCTCCTCCGATAATCCTACAAACTGTAACAGTGCTGTGATGGACAGCAGAAGGGATCTAAAAATCTAAAAAATCTAAAAATACAGCTAGGCAGCTATTTACTGTCAAAAATTCAACCCCTACCAGCAGTTAGACATGGCAAAGCCTGTGAAGACGAGAACCCTTTTCTTTGCACGAGAGGTAATAGCTGCACTCAGGTTCACTGCTGAAAGTCCGAACCCCTTAGTGCCTCCGTGGAAATACAAACGTGCCTCCCCGCACGTCTGTCTGGCCCGTTGCCGGCTAACAGTTGCCCGCTGCCTGTCCAGGAAGTCTGACTGATAAAAGCTAGCGTTTTCTTCCAAACACCGCGCACTATACTCAAGAGTAAACCTCTCTATTTTTTAACCTCACATCAAGGAAAAAAAGAATGATTCAGGCTTGAAAAGGTCTGTGTGAAAATTAACATTTCTGTCCAGCAGGTGAACCAGTCTCACATCCAGCAGTCGACCCTCAGGCCACCAGGACGAAACGTAACTACGGCACCGGGGAAGTACTACTAAAGGAAGGTGGGTAGGCAGATAGATAAAACACCCTGTTCATGTTGAAGGTGTAGTTTATGACTAACGTTGTCACGATGTTTGAGGGGGGATGACTAAAAGGCCGTATAAAATGGTTTTCAGAAGTGCAGTCATCAGTCCTTTGTAATACGGACTGGACGTGACGATTTACCTGGTTGAAAGACTTCGCTCAGTTTGAAGTGTATTGGAGACCAACAACCGCTGCGTGTGCAATGGCTCGGAGCACTGACTCTCGCCTGCTGTGAGCAAGCAGCTGGTGGCACGCACTGAGAGGACTTATAAAACTTCCAGAATTAGGAGACTTGGGACATGTATATGATACACCATTAAGACACGCATAATGCATTAGTTGGATATTCAAAAATCATTTTAGGTTGGGAGAGGGTTTTTTTTCTTCTTGTTGCAATGAATCCAAGGGAAATGAACTTGTTACTTTAAGGTGTGAACGCCTGTCCCACTCAGTCGCTTGGAGAAAACGTTCTCTCTAACATCTGCTTTTCTTGGCCTCTAGACCCTTTGGAAACCGTAGCCTTGTGAAAAGGAGCACACCGTATATATTATCTGGGTGCAAATTCAGGTGAAAACTTCACATGTCTATCAGAAAAGTGGGTCTAAGCCTAATGGCAGAGATTTGGCATACCTTTTCAGAGGGCACAGGCTATCACCATATGTGCAGGCTGCCTATAAAGTGATAAAGCACCTCAGGGACTGAGGAATATAGGCCCTATTTTCAGAAGAACCTCAAATATACTTGACCCCTGACTCACCCCACTTGAGTTGCTGGGCAGCATCAGCTTAGGAGCCCAGGTCTCCGTGATTTTCCGTTGCTCTCAGATTGCTGAAAAATGTTTCTCACAACAGCCATTTTCCTTATTTGCTGTAAGTCTTGGGGCATCACTGGACTGCAGAAGGCACACCAAGAATGAATTTTTGTATACTTATCTTACTTTCAAGGTGATTTATCAAATAGGTGGAGAAAGTCAGCATGAGTAACCAACAGATTTTCCACAAACGTGACATTTTAAAAGAAAGAATTGCAGAGTATATTTACAGTTATTGACACAGTTCTGCTCTATTTCTACTGTATTCGTCATCGTCATGGTATCAGGGCATTTCCTATAAGTGGCTGGATATATAATGCTTCATTTTTGTTCTGAAAAACACTTGGATAAGTGATATACCTACAATACTTCTTGCCTACATAACATAAATCTTAATGATTAGAAGACTAAAATAATGGCTCTTACAAACTAGGAGCAAACCCAAGCTACCCATGATGCACACAATTTGCTCCTGTTGCTTTCAGCAAAATTGCAGTTTAAGACAATAGCATTATAAATCATTCTAATAGCCTTGCCTATGTAAAAGCATCTTCATGGTAAGTGGCGTCTGTGCTTACTACCACAATCAATAAAAAAGGCAGCTGAACTCTGCAGCAGCCCTTTTGGAAATTAGGGAAAATCTTGATTAGATTTTGGTTATTTGTGCCACATCTTCCCAAGTGTGATAGTAAATGAGGTATTCCAAATAGAGAGAAAGGAGCACTTATCTGGCTCAGGAAGAATGTTCTGCCTTCCATTATTTGTATGACATCATGAAGGAAAAGTCAGTTGGAGAACGGATATTAAAGTGGAGAATCAAATCAATAGTCCATCCCTCTGTAGCCTGTCTCCAGCAATGGCCCAGGCCAGATATCGCAGAGGAAGGCGTAAGATGTCACTCAGAGCCAGACTTGCAATAATCTGCTTATGGAGGAAGTTTCTGGCTGTTTTCATAGAATTAGCTTATGTTGTGAAACATGGAGACAAGATAGTTGGGTTTTTTTTTTTTCTACAGATGATTTTTTTATTATGCGTGAATGTGTATCCTGCTAAGCCTCCAGTGCCAGTACTGCCCTGGGGCAAGGAGTCCCACAGAGCAATCACACACTGCAAAATGAGGATGTCTTTGTTATTTATCGCTGCCTTAAAGCATACAGATCCATGCCTTTTACTCTCTGTTCTTGAGGAAATCTATGCTTTCTTGAAGCCTTCATGCTCACACTTGATACTGCCTCCTCCAGTGGTCGCTGCTGTTAGTGGCAGGAGCAGAAAGGAGAATAGTACTCTTCCTGAGAGCACGTGCCACTAAATAACACAGAGGCTCTGTTTTGCTCCCTCATCTGCCTTATTACAACCCAATATTTTCCCTCCTGTTTTTATTGCTGTAGGGCCCTGGCCAACAACGGGCCAGTTTCCCAGTAGAGCTGCAAGATCAGCTAGGATAGCGCAAACGAGGATTTATTAAACTGAAGTCGATTACAAATTTTTTGACAAAACGTTTTGCCACTGATCACGCCGATTTGCCGAAACGGGTATTTTCCAAGCATCATGGGAGTGGGGAGAGGTTTCCCACAGACTCTGCTGCCCCACAAGGCTGGTAGTTTAGGAGGTACACCTCCGGGGCTGGAGACCCAGGCTCAAGTCCCCGTCCTTCAAGGTTCAGATATAAGGCTTGAAGCCTTAAATCACCTGCAGGTTTGGGTTACATCCCAGGCAAAATGGAAAACACCTGACATCTCTATGGAAGTGGGGGCTCAGACTGCCCCTGGTCTCACCTGACCTCCTCAGCACCTCACCAGCGAACGCATGGAGGTGCCACGTCTCCACCCCCATGGCTTGGAGTGCTGCTGGCACAGGGAAGGACCTTCCCTGGCCACCGGTGAAGCAGCAGGAGCGTGGGAGAGGGTGAAGAGGGGCAGGAGCAGGCAGGACTGGATGGGACAGAGAAAAGGACAGCAGTGGAGGAGAAGGAGAGAGGTAAGAGGCAGGAAGCCAAGAGGCGTTACCAGGAAGAGAAAGGGAGGCAGCCCAAGAGTCCCCAAGTCCCGGAGCCCCCAGCAGCGCCTGGATCATTTCCCTGCATGATCCCATCTAATTCTCGCCCCATGCAGGTGAAGCAGTGGCTGTTGCCTGATTACTTTGGAGCAAGCTGAAAATGAGGCGGGACTTGGCCTTTTGTTGTTGCTCCTGGCTCCATGTGAGGTTTGCAATCAGCTGTTAATCGCTCTCCCCTCACATAATTCATTCCTCTCCCCTCTTATTGTGATTACACGGAGCCTGAGTTTGTCCTGCCCTCCCTGAGCAAGCGCGTGGGTAGCTTGGCTACGGCAAAGGCTCCTCGCGCGCAGCGAGCCGGAGAAACACCTGTAAAGTACATTCAGGAATATCTCAAAGTCTCTGCTACCTCTCCCCTGCACCACTTCCAACGTGGTATTAAACCATTCCTCACGAGGAAGGGGCTTTGTGCGCATGAACGGCAGAGCTGGGATGGGGTTTTATATCAAGCAGACAGACGGGCAGCCTGCTGTCAGCTACCCCATCACCCCAGTCTGCGGCGCAAAGGCACCGACAGCAGGATAGACTGCACGACGGAAAGGAGGGCAGAGAAATACAAGCGTGGACTTTCAAAGAACAACCCAAACCCATACCATGTTTCTGCTCAGGACAGGCTGCTCCCTTCCCATGTGGACTGTCAGCTGTGCCAGACCACGCTGGGGATCGTGAGGGATTTTGGGCTTTTTTTTGGGGAGGAGGGTAATCCAGCAGTGTGAAGTTGCTGGTGAGGGATAAGGAGCATCATGTGAAACAGATTTCTGGGGATTTGGGATTGCTTTACAATGAGAAAAGTTTCCTCAGAGACATTAGAAAGGTCCAGCAGAGTGCCCAGACCTGGTTCGGTGTAGACACGAGTTATTATCCACTCACACATGGGGAGTGCAACTGCAGCACCTGTTGAAGAGGCTTTATTTGCCCACATCAACTGTTCTGAACAATATTTGTGTGCATATGAAGACTAATGACTGATTCAGCTGTTCATTGAGACAGCAAGGCCATGGCCCTTCGCATCTGAAAATAGGAGACTGAAGGCCCCCCCGGGTGTTACCTGCTTGCCTGTTTCTCAGGGACACTTGCCTACCCAGCCTGCCCTAACCTGGCACAGCCATGGAGGCCACTGGCTCTGCAGCTCGGCACCCGGCCCCAGGCGCGCTGGGTGGCCTGGAGCAGCAGCTCCCACCTCTGGAAGGAGCCCAAAGAAAAAGGTTTGTTTTAGCACCTTCTCTGCAGACTGCACCTGGGACAGGGACGAGGGGACAAGGCAACGATGAAGACGCTCTGCAGCAGTTCCTACTGAGCCCTCGCTGCAGCCTCAGAGCACGCTCTGACCCACCTCCCACGTGTCCAAACCTGCCTTTGGGCTGGTTGAACGAACATGAAAATCTACTTAACGTGCCAGATGCCACCGGTGCTCCCCTGGAGCCAGCCAGCCAGTACAGTCACCGGTGGGGATGCTCTTGTAATGCTACTTGCTGAGGCTTCATCCTCCCCAGTTGAGCCAATGCAGCAGCCCATGGCTTTTAGGGCAGGATATGTAACCTGCTTTCCTGTTTTGAAAGAAGATTTACATCTTCACAGCTCTTCTGGTGGCTAAGGAGGATGCAAATCCCTATAAGTCAGGCTGTTCAGGTATCCCTGAGCATCTGCATTCACTCACTGATGGGGCGGACTGGCAAGACAATGAAAGGGAAGCATTTTTGTTCCTCGCACATGGAATTTAACTCCAAATATGATTCAGCTGTGAGAGAAATGGCTCCCTGCCGGGATGCGATCCTTCAGTCTATAAGTACTGGCTGTGCCATTTCACATGAAACAAAAATTCCTGGGAACACATAATTTCCCTTTCTATATGCAAAATTCCTTGTCTGTTGAAGAGAATATTTTAGTAGCAGCACTGCCATTGTTTGCAGGATAAAAACCCAGTAACCACACCTCACATTCACCTGCAATTTCCTCCTTTTGGGGCCAGCTGGGTTTCAAGAGAACTCCTTTACCTGCCTGGAGGCAGTGTATGCTTTTCCAGCAGCGATGCTCGACATCAGAGCATCGCTGCCGAGCGCCGCGCCAATGCTGCTAACCAAGACTGCCCTCTACCTCCCCAGGCTCTGCAACACATTGCTGCTGCACCCCACGCCTGCGTGGCTGCTGAGCACAGATTTTGGGGGACAGGGGGTGCCCCACTGCCAAGGGCACAGAGGAGGCTTCCCCAGGCCCACGGCAGGCCGGTGAACGTGCTCTCCTGGAAACCTGCTCAGCAGGGACCGACTTGTGCTCCGCTGCCTCTCGCTGGAGTTGCGCCTTTGGCAGCTCAGCGGATCAAACCCTGCATCTGCTTCATGGCGGGCCCCTTCCCTGAACTGGGACATCCCAAGTTTGAGCATGCCCTGACTAACTGAGCCTGAATCCTTGGGGTTTGGGTGAGGATGAGGACTGAATGGGAACGGGCCATGAGCTAGCTGCTCGCCATGTCTCGTTATGCATTCGCCTCTTACGTCACCATTCCAATTAATGAGCCTTTACAAAAATCTCTTAATACAAAGAGAAGAAAAGTAGGCCTTTAACGTAAGCCCACTGTTTTCACAAAGCTGTTCAGTCTAACAAGGAATTTAATTATTTTCGTTATCTGAGTAATGCATAATACATTCATTTACAACAGCCTGCAAAAAGAAAACTTTACAGAATTGGCTGTGACATGTATGAAAAGAGATGCCACAAGAATGTAATTTAAAAGGATGGGCAGCTAATTAAACACCCAGTGCGGTGGTTCCATCTGCAGACTCAAACCATTCTAGAGGCTGTATTGTCTTACTTGCATCACACATGTTAAGCCATCCTTACATTGCTCACAAAGATAATGCTTATATTTTGAGTCTGTTTAACAAAGAATTTCTTGGGGGGGGGGAAATCTGAGTTGATTTTTTAAGTTCTTGATTTGGGTTAGATTTTCTAACGCATAAAATGAACCACTTGGATCCCAATGACCTTCTGTGAATGTGCTTGCACTAGTAGTGGGGCGCAAGACAGGCAGAGCTGGTGCTGAGGACCCAGTGGCCGCACACGTGTTGGGGGCTTGCTCTGAAGCAGCCCGTTAGCAGGCGAGGCGCATCACATGTGCTCCCAGAGCACATCTCCTCATAAGGTCATGCTCCTCAGGACCACTGCAAGGTCAGCCAATGCACAAGAGGTGGGTATAATCAGGAGATTCACGTCAAAAGGTGCTGCTGATCTGAATTAAAATGCTAACATAGACACAACCGCAGCCTAATGCAAACAGTACCCATATTTCTATGGTCTGTGCATCTCCTTCGCCCACCTGAGTCAAGCAGTGATAACCCAGAGCAGTCTGTAACACGGTCATTTGTCACCCCAGACAGCCAGAGACTGCTGCTAATGTCATGCTGTAGCATCCCCAAATACAACTGGCAGGAGCACACCTTGACTGGGGTGCAGGGAGCTGATCCTTCCAATAAACTCCCTTGCTGAGTAGCATTGTGCACTAGAGATATGTAGGTGGAAGCCAATAAAATGGGAAATTATGACACCTGGTGACATTTGCTGGTGAGGGGAGCTTTTGCTGAAATTAAACTTACAGTATCAGCTTGAGAATACAGCTGGTATTTTTGCAGAGTGACAAACTAGACCCACAGATGCCCTTCACTGAAATCAGTGGAAGTTAGAGGCTTACAGTCTCTGTGGCTTTGAGGTTTAGTTTCCTAGGCCTACCTCTTGGAGAGTGTCAGGAGAATTGGTGCTCAATTTCTGACATATTTAAACACCCCAAATTTCAGAAAACTTAGTTCAGTGCTTTCACAAGTTGAGTCTCCCAGCGTCCCAGGCTGTGATGTTGTAGCCTCAAAAGTTATTTGACTTGCTTAATAATCTTTCCTGCATACATGTAGATAATCTCCCATTATACAGGCACATACTTCTATTAATAATCAACGTTTTCCAAGGATGAGGCATAAATCTGTATTTATACCACTCGCAGTTTGTGCTTGAGCCTGTACCACACAGACCCAAGCAACAGGGTGTGAGGAAACAGTGCCCACCCCATCACTCTTAAATTCTGCGAAAAGTGACGTTAATGACAGCTGGTACTCACAGCACTGTGCCGGTGCTTTTCCTCTTGATCCTGAAGTGTGAGGAGTCATCCGCGAACTCCACATCATAGCTGGCTTCATCGGCAGCAACCCCCGGGGAGTCAATCTTGAGTGGGACTTCAAACCGCTGCCTATTAGGGTCGTAGAGCTAAAGCAAGGCAAGGAGGAGGCAGGTTAGCTCGTTCATTAGCATGCATTGCTTTGGTTAAATGATTCCCCCCCCCCCCCCCCCAAATACTCACCCTGAACCGGAGCCTGTCCCTTGTCTGGAACTCCACTTCCAAGACAACTGGGGAAATGTCATTTCCGAAGAGGGACAAGGCCTGGCGCTTGTTCAGTGTTACCCTGCAGCAGAAACACACGCTGCCGCCCACCGCCACCGCTCGCTGCCTGTGAGCACCCTGGCATGGTGGGGGGGAAGAACTCAGATATTCTACCTCAGCTCTTTAAAAAGAAATCATTGACTTATCAAGAGAAATTATCTCTGAGGTTAGCTTAGGCTCTCCTTGCCACTAATGGATAAAACAGGCGCTCCTGAAGCAAGGAGACCTCATGGTCTACTGGGACACAGCTCCCAGGGCGGGAGGGACCACCCTGTGCCAGCACCAAGTTTCCTCACCAGCGGCATGGTGTGAGCACAGGACCCCAACTCTGCGTCCCTTACACGAGGTGAAACGCATCCATCATCCTCCTCGTCGCAAGCTGAGCACGCAGTAGCAAAGTGGCTTAGGGAAGTTCTCCAGTGAGCTGCCCCTGGGGTGGCAGCGGTGGTCGCTGTGCAGTGCTGGACCGCTGCACGGAAGGAGCTGAGCACGCTTACCTCCAGCCTTTGGTTGTCTTCTCAGTGCTCCCGCCCAGGGAGTATCCGTAGGGACTGTCCACGGGGAAGAAGCACCAGGGAGCGTTGGCCATGTCGGTGGCACACCAGCTGCAGCCCCGCGCCTCGCAGGCCTCCTGGGAAGCGCCCGGCTGGGGGTGGCAGTCGATGCGCTTCTGCACCACCACAGCCCCGGCACACTGCCCATCCTGGTCTGAGCCAAGGCACCCGCCTAGGGCTCGACATGGGGGAAAAACAGTCAGGGCAGCAGAGAACCACATTAAAAAACCCCCTACAATGCAATGTTCTTTAGTTATCCTTTTTTTGTTGTGTTTTCTCCCCAATCTGGGGCTAACACGACTGAGATGACGGCAGAGCAGCATGCCTGCTCGTGACTGAGACACGAGCAACTGGTTTGTTTTACAAGGCAAGGCAGTGGGTCTGTGTTGTTCAGTGCTCAGAGCTGCTGGTGCTCAGCTGAAGCACGACTTGCGTGAAGTACTCATGGAAAGTTAAATAGCAGGCGAATGAAACTGCTGGTGAGGGGGGAGAGCAACACCTCCGGCTAGCTGAACGGGAGGTATACTTCAGTAAGGACTAAAACTGTTACCGATATTAAAATGCTACTTTTTCTGTATACTTACTCTCTTTCATGTTATATGCAGAGGTTATCGATATGTATAGATAGAAATATGTGAAATCAGCATGCACCTGTATGATATATATAAATATAAAAGTACTGATTACATGTATATTTGTATTAGGCTTCATTTCTATATTATATGTCTACTACTTCTATGTAGCATTAGTAGTTTGTGTTCATACAGGTATGGTTATGAGTAAAGGGAAAATGCCAGCGGTAAAAGAAAAGGCACGAATTAGTCATTTGCACAATCATCCTGACAAAGACCTCTTAGTAAGGTGCTAAAGCTTTTCCTTTCTGCAGCTGCAGACTGAGCCCTGTGGTTCCCAGTGCAGAGCGAGCCTCCTGAGAGCAGGGGGACGGCGAGACAGGCTCCCTGGCGTGCTGACAAAACGCTCTGTTATCAAATATTCTTAAAGAGAGCAGGCGTACTGCAGGCAGCATACTTATTTTGAAGTTAACTTATGTCATTTTAGTCATTACAGCAATATTCAAAGATTAAATCTACTTGAAAGATGACGGCTCTTTTCCATAAAATGACTAATACCTCTGCTTTAAATTTTTTTTATGCGGACTGTTGTGTGCTTGAAAGCTTAAAACGTGATTGCTGTTGCAGTCTGGGCTTCTCCAAATAAAGAACTTTACAAGCAGATGTGCACAAGCAATAATTACGTATACTGGGAAAACAGAATAGAACTGTAGATTCACTAGCAAATGCCATCATGCTGCGATGGCAGAGCTGATTTCCAAGTAGGGGATGGGAATGCAGAAAAGCAGGAGCTGAGTGCCATCTACATTTGTCTCTTGAGAAAACTCATCCCCCCTTTGACGTGGGAGCATCTGACTGTGAGGTCTGAGGCTCCGGGGATGTGCGGCAGAGCTCGCTCCTCCTGCCATAACACCTTATATCACCTTCTAGAGGCAGGCATTAATGGGTGAAACCTTGTTAACCTTTGCCAGCTGCCAAACAGGCATTCCACCCTTGTTTTCTGGGGTGGGCAGTCATGCCCCAGAGCCAGCTGCTTTCTGTCCAGCAGTCACCCCCCCGATCTGTCACATAGGAAAGCCCTAAATTCTGATCCCCTTTTTCATCCGAAGCATAATAGGAATATGAACGTCCCTCTGCAATCCCTAAATTATTTCTTCTTGGAGCAGAAATCAGGGACGATTCATCAATGGTCTAATGAAACACTGAGGACTCTGAGTCTTGCCTTTTCATACTCTGTCCCTGATGAAGATGTGGGAATTTGCGTGTCTTTCCAAGTCCCATGAAAATAACTGCCATTGCTTTGTACTACTATGCACCAAATACTCCTGCTTATTGAGGGAGAGGTGAAAGGATTTCAAAGGCTTCCCGCAGCCCTCTGGATCCTGAGGTCCTTAAACCTCCACAACTACAGAGGCTTTTGGTCTCTTCTCCCAAGTGACTAGCGACAGGACAAGAGGAAATGGCCTCAAGTTGCGCCAGGGGAGGTTCAGGCTAGATATTAGGAAAAAGTTCTTTACTGAGAGAGTGGTGAAACACTGGAACAGGCTGCCCAGGGAAGTGGTGGAGTCACCATCACTGGAGGTGTATCAAGGAACATGTGGATGAGGCATTGTGGGACATGGTTTAGTGGGCATGCTGGTGTTGATGGTTGGACTTTGTGATCTTACAGGTCTTTTCCAACCTTAGTGATTCTGTGAAAAAAACGCCATATCAAGCACCACCTCTGCAGTCAATGCATGGCTTCTGTGTTCAGCAGCTTTGCACTGCTGTGCTTTGTACATTCAGGTTAACACCTTGGCAGACGAAGCACAAAATGGAGTAAACCCATCACATTTCATTTAGGTTTTGGGGTGGTTTTTTTTTTAATGGGAATCAAATGCAGCATCGGTATTTTCATTGCTGAAATCAAAGAATATGACTGAACATACTACAGCATATTATTAACTTGGCATCATTTTACATAGCATAGGTTCATGGGAGACATTTGTCAACTCATTTGTGTAATAAAATGCTTACAAAATACATCATAAGAAGGATAACATGAATGAAAAAGCTAGGTTCAAGGGAAAAAAAATTGCCCCAGCATGAGCCAAGAAACTTTTATTTTTTTTTTCCCCCCAGCAACAAGAAGCTTAAGTTTCTCAGCAAATTTTGAAAGCAAGCACTTGCAGGTATGAGCAGCTGAACAAGGCTGCAACCTCATTCATCCCTTGTTCCTGGATTTACTTCTATTACATTACAAATGGGAGACTAGCAAGTGGGAAGATGCAATTTTCTTTGTCTACTTTTAAAAACATTTTTATTTTAAAATCTCCACATCATTTTCACTGCATTTATGGCCTATGTCTGTAAATGTACATAGAAGATGAAATGCAAATGAGCAGTTGAATTCAGCAATAGCTATGGCTACTTGCTGCTTTTCACGATAATTTCCATGGGAACAGAAGCTAAAGAGAGGTACTTTGAAAGATGTATGTGAAAAATTATCCCCACTGATTTTTAAAAACCCTGACTTCAATTTTGTGAAGTTAGGTTAGAAAATGCTGCAATAAGGCATAAGCAAGGAATTAAAATATTACCACAGGCCTTTTAATTTAATAATATTAGTCTTTACATTTTGGGTTCATCCATACATTTCAAAGGCATTTGCTGCAGAGGTTCCATCTTCCTTTATCTAGCAACATAATAAGATGCATTCCCCCCTTATTAGAGTCTGGACCAAATTAATTCTGGTATACTGGGGTAAAAAAAAAAAAAAATCACAGCAAACAAACTAGCAAAGCACAGGGTAGCTGTCAGCAGCTGAATGGTCCCATTGACTCCAGTGTGTCTGTGCTGGTGCCCAAGAGCTGAAGACATTGTTGGACCGGGGTATATTTCTAAACAAGGCAACCCTCGAAGCTTATGGCAAAATACAAGCGCCATACATTTACCTGCAAGCACAACAGTCAAGAAACACAGGCTCCTGATCCTCTCCATGGTCGAACGCTGATTTCTGTGGGCAGCACAGAGCCTTTTATACAAGGCAGGGGCACAATAGGCACCTGTTCCGAGACGTAATAAGAAGCATTGCAAATATTTTCTCAGCATTCATATATTACGTGAGATTAATTATAACACATGACCTTGGCTGTATTTAAGAAGCAGATAAGATGGGATGCGGTTACTTACTTGTCCACAAACCTTGCTCAACTTCTGAAATCTAACTTTGAGAGAGAACATGATTTTCCCATGACTGCTTAGAATTCTTAGAAAAAGACCACCTTTTTTTTTTTTTTAAAAAAAACATCTTCAGACAACTGGAGACCAGTGGTTATTACCTTTTTCTGATTTCATATTGCCTTTTGTCCCATATGTAGTTTTGTATTACAAATGAAAAGTTTGCAGAAAAACAAACAGTTGAAGAATTCTCCTTTAAAACAAGTCACTGACACTGTGACCTTTACAAAATGACGATTTTCTTGCAATTACTTGATGGCAAGAACTTTCAGAGTAAAGCTGTGCTCCATAGTAAGATCCGGTTTAGGTGGAATGTCTTCCTTGAGGAAGAAAAAAAAATAATCTTTCTAGACACACATTTACTAAGTCATATTGATGCCTATCAGGAGATAGCTTGGTAAAGCAAAGTGTCTGTGCTGTCAAGCATGACCAGAGAGAAGCCTCTGCAATTCAGACTGCTGCCATGACAGCCCCTCACCATACGGTGCGTTAAAGCAGAGCAGCTGGACAGCAGGTAGTCATTTCCTAGGTTTGTAAAGACTTCTGTCCCGCAGTTGAAAAACACAATATTCATATGAAATCTTACACACACTAAAAAACTACAAATACCCAGGGTTCCCAGATGACAGCCATGAGTGTTCAGCTCCAAAACCAGGCGTCACCAAGCTGTTGGCATCATTTGTGTAGCTTGGTACAGTGGGTAGCCTTTACCCACTGGGCCAGGCAGAACAGGGACCTTCCACCAGGCACACAAAGCCTCTCCCATGAGTCTTGCCTGTAAATCCATTCTCCACTGGGAGTTTTGCTCAAGGTTGTGATATGGTCCCAAATCTTTTGTGTGTACACCCCTTAAGTAGTCAAAAAGCATGATAGATAAACACTAATTGGTATTGCCGCTGTTTATTTTAACTAACCTATACATTGCTTCTTAACAATATGTATGATTACTCGTTTCTGCCAAAACTTGGAATAAATCCGCAACCTCAAGTCGCAAGCAGTATGCCTTTTCATCTCCTTTCAAGCTGAGCTGAGAAGGAAATAATTCCTCTAAGATGAGCAAGAGGCATCAGAACTTATCTTTGTTTGACAGACCATATGGTAGACCATAGGTAAGAACTGTCATCTCTTAGGAACAGGAGCTATCTGCTTCATTTTAAGTCTGTACTGTACTTAGTATGAGGGAATCCTACTACGGTTCCTAAGTACTATCAAAACACAAATAATGGCCAACGAGAACACAGAGGTGGGATACCAGAACAACCTATGGGCTGTATTACTCAGCAAGCTATTTTACTGCATTGTGTAAAATTGTGCATTTTATATTCAGGGCCTTTGCAAGGGAAATGAATTTTTGTAAGTATGATGAAAAAGGCAAGGAGAAGTAGTTCACATTCACATCTTTATTTAAGTGTTACCTACATAAGCTATAATTTACAGACTGATATTTTCTGGGGGAAAAAAAAAAAACAACCAAAAAACCCTCAATATCCAAACACTGTATGTGAATCTACATAAATTTTTAAAATTTGCAGAATTTACAAATTAATATTCAGAGCAGTTGGGTAAATTATACATCCTCCCTCAATATCCACACTCTAAGAGCTTTAAAAGTCATACAGGCACAAGATAAGGTATTTTCTTTGTACAACCATCTATTTACATAGCATTTTCCAGTACATGTGGTTCAGTTCTCAAAGTAACTGCCAAGGTTTGCAAAACAGTGTATTTAAAATACATTTAGCAGCATATAAAATTAGATAAAAAAGAAAGCATTTTGCTTTAAAAAAGAAAATGTGAGATGATAGAAACAAATCCATAAGAAAAATAGATTAAGATAAATTTCTGTTACGACATTAAGATCACCTAGTCATTACAGAATATAGGCAAAACATTAATAAAACATACCAATTTATGAGCATTTGAGTTCTAGTCCTGAGCACAGAGTATACACAGCTGCACAACTTTGGTCAACAAGGATTATATGCTAACATTAACACAAATCATATGGCATTCACTGGTAGCAGGATACAGCCATGTCAGATAGATGTGTCATTAACAGCTTCTTCCTATCTTTTATTCACTTCACTTTCCTAACAACAGTGTAAGTGACCTTTAGAATCTTGAAACAACGCCTGTCATAATCAAAGGCTTATTACTGGGACATCATAATTCCCCTGCTACCCTAAAATGCAAAACAGCTGATCATACTTGTGAGTGAAATACAGCAGAGCACTTGTTATATATTCCAGGTTATAATTTTGAGATGGTCATTAGAGAAGACTGATTTCCAGTTAATTTTAACTGCAAGTGTTACATATGCACACAAATTCAGCCATAACATATAGTTATATATATGTGACCACTGAGACACAAGCATGTTACCAAGAGGTTATTTTTTTTCTTAAATACAGTACATATTTTAAGGACAGCAGGTCTAAGTAGAAGAGTTCACTCTTATTTGTTTAGTTCATTCCACTCATCAGTGTTCACCTAATAAGCATGCAGCAAACTGCATAGAGTGCACCTCAAATTCATCAATATATTAATTTATCCCCATCATTTCAATTAGTGGCAAGATCTTCACTTGCATCTCCTGTATCTGAGCTCTGTCCATCTATTATATTTCGAGCTTTCCAGATCCTCACAGTCCGGTCACTGAAAAACAAAATAAAGCAGTATTAGAGCTAGTTAATTAAATTGGGGAGGGAGAGAGACAGGAGGGGTGGGGTAGGGGAGGGAAGCACTTTCTTAAAAGCTCTGGTGTCTTATTCAGAAAGGCATTATTAGTGAAATAAGATTTCTGTAGTGGCTATGCAAGGATCATTCTACCTCCACGAGACTTTGAAATCCAAGACTTAAAACATTTAAGATTCCCTAACCTTATCACAGCACTGGCTACTACCTTTAACCATTTAGGCAAGTATAAAGAAAAAGAAAGTAGGAAAAGTAGGAAACTAAAAACCCTACTATATTATTACTTCATTTTTTAAGGTACAGCTAACAGTAATAGGCTGAAGTAGACTGACATCAGAGAAGAGCATCCATCATGTAACTATTTGCAACTCAGCAGACCACAGACAAACAGCCAGTGTACTACAGAATTTGAGAGACAGACTCACTAGGACAAGACATTGTCCTAAAAAAAAGGTGTGAAAAATTATAATATGTTAAATCAAACAGGATCTGAGATGTGCTCAGTTTGCATGAGAGGTGTCAGTCTGTAATAAGAAAAGGTAAAAAAAGCACAGAACCACAAGATGACACAAGGTCAAAAAAAAATAAAAAACCACACACCAAAAAACCATCCTTCTTCAATGAGTTAGTGTTCAGAAGCCCAGGAGAGGCAAGCTGTTAAGTCTGTACTTTTGGCAACAATCACTATTTACACAATTTTAAAGTATGTGTAAGTAAAGTATCATATGGAATGTGTTACAAAACTCTATTATCATAATTAAAAAGCAAAATAAAGAATTAGTCTTTGTAAATAGTAATTTATCCTGTGAAAGAGAAGTAAAGTTAAGAATTTCTCATAAAAGTTGAGTCATGTGACTAGCAAACATTGACTCATGTATTCCTCATATGCCCCTCAAAAAAAGCTGGGAGGCAGCAGTCACGGCAGACTTTATCACAGTATAGATGTTTTCTCACTGGAGCCTTCACTTCACTGTAAATTGTCAGGAATACCCTAAGTTCTGTAGACCTTCGCCGCAATGTTACAAGTGCCAAAAGGCTGGGATTTTCTTTCACTAGTAATAAAGAATAAATGTGCATATATGTTCTAAACTTATTAATAATCTTTAGGCAAACAGAGACATAAGCTTTGACATCTCTACCCCTATCTGTGAATGCTTAACCATGAAAACTGGCCACCAAATGTGGAAACTTAGCAACTCTCAAATGTGAAGTAATCCTGCTTCAATTCAGAAAGTCCTGCTTTCCTTCAGAAGAACAGAAGCTTCCGCGATTGGCACCAGAAGAGAACATGACAGCTTTCACAGCTCCTGTGCTCAGGCTACACCACTAAGTGTGCTCTGTTGCTGTCTCCTGCACTTTCTCCAGATATTTTTCTTGGTCACGTCCCCTGAGTTTTCAGGTACTAAAGTTGCTTGCTTTTACTGAGGAAGCAAATATTCAAATTAAGGTTTTTAAAAGGACAGTAGGACAGCTTGCAAAGCTTATGCTATACATCAGCAATTAAAAAAACAAAAAAACAAAACAAAAACCCCACATACCTTGGCTTTTAGAAAAATTCCCACAGGTCAGGAGTCAGTCCTAGCAGTAAATTGCCCAACTATAGAGACAAGCTGGTTAAATTCTCACTATTGCCAAATTCTCCCTGACATCCTGTAGATTGGTGGTCTCCAAACACTGATATATACCCCTATCACTAAAAAAAAAGATTTGAGCATTCACCCCCATTGTATGTATATTTATTAATTTATAAATTATATACATGTACTACTGAAGTTCTAGTATTTTCTTCCTGCACCCTAATGGATCATCTTGTGCATTCCCTGGGGTGCATGCTCTCCACTTTGGAGACCACTGCAGTAGATTATTAGCATTTAGGGGCATGGACCAGGTCTCCTCATGCTTGCTATGAAGTGACTTACACAGCTGGAGATCTCCTAAATGCATTGGCACTGGCAGAATTCCAGCAGGAGCTAGAGAAAAGAAAGATTAATGGAGAAGAGAAACTCACTCTGCTGCTGTGAAAATCTGGCTGGAGTTGGTGCAGATTGCATTTATAGGGCTGTCATGTCCCTTCATCTCCCCAATGGGTGCGAAGGTATCCACATTCCAGAGCTTGAGGGTGCCTCCTCTGCAGCCGCTGAGCAGAACTGGAGCACCAGGTACCAGGCCAAGAGCACACACCCAGTCTTTATGAGCATTAGGAACTTGCTGGAAAAGAGGAGGCAGGCAAGTCTCACAGGGCTGCAAAAACTTCTAGAGGAACGAGCACAGAAATGGAAAAATCCCGAGTTCTAAGCCCAATTCCTGTCCTGCAGTAGATTTGCTACATGACTCTGGGTATATCCCAGACCTGTGGCTTGTCCTCCTTTAGAGCAAGGAGGGTGCTATCTTCGATGAGGCTACTTCTATACCACGAGTTTGTTTCTCTTTGTGAAATAGTACTGCAAAACAAGAAGAAAATCCAATATGCGCAACTGACCCAACGTGGAACAGAAATTAATTTAGGATAATCCTAAATCTGCACATGTTCAAATGCATATTTGAACATATGGTCTCTGTATATGTTTCAGGTCTGTCTGTAAAATAGCTATAAAACACATGAAAAGAAAATCCAAAATACACCAGGGAGACAGAAACTGTTTCTGTATTTGCCTTCCTCCTTTCATAATTTCCCATTACACATTATAAATTAATGTTGTGATGTAGCACTTAGCAAAAATACATTAATTCTTTATTGAGGAAGGACACTAGCATTTTACTGCTAATTCAGAAAGCAAAATACTGCACAGACTGGCTGAGAACCTCCATTTGGTAGCAACACTCTGGAAATAATAGACGAAGTTTGCTGTCTTAAGGGGACCAACAGTGGCTGTTCTCCAGTTCAGTTTGGTAGGAACTGCTTTGGTTTGCTGCCTTTCTCATATTATGGAGCACATTCAGCTTTCGAGGATCATCTTGGAGTTATATATATCATATCCACTGCTATCACGATGCTGGTGGTCTGGTCCTGCAGCGCTTCACGGAACTGAGAGGGGGAGTGGTTCTTGCAAATCTTAATTTTGTCAGAGCAGTGTTTTGTGGCTTTGGATGTATAGCACCAAGGGAAGCAGATGATCTCCATATTCTTTTGAATAGCATGTTTGTTAAGTGATTTTCATCAATTCTAGAGGATTAGACGAGGATTAGACTTGTTTAACACATGTATGCCAAACCAGGACCTCTGTTGAAATGTTAGCATTTATACTTTAAAGCAGCTCAGCTCTGTTTCAGGTTTGTTTATTTTTTTCCTTCATCTAAAACAGTCAAGTATACACACCAAAAGAAAGTTGCAACAACAGAAATTCTGACTGGATATGGGGAGGGAATTCATACAACAGTACTTTAAGGAGTGCAATGGGTCACCCAGAGGAGCTGTGCAATCTGTGGCCTTGGAGATTTTGAAAACTCACCTGGGCAAAGCCTTGAGTAACCAGATCTAACTACAAAGTTGGCCTTGCTTGGATCAGCGGGCCCTTTCACCCTAAATTACCCCATGATTAGCAAAAGTAACAGCACTTTTCTGCATTCCCTAAAAAGACAGTGAATAAAAATTATTTATATTGTTTTGTCAAATGCTTTAGTCTCACCTCCTTGAAAAACACACAACATTTTATAGAAATAAAAAGAAAGAAGGAAGTGTGAGATCATTTTTATTAAGTTCTACTTTTAAAACCAACAAACAAGCAAGGAAACATGAATTCTAGAAATTATGAAATGCATATATACCAAAAGGAAAATAAGAAAATGAATACAACTAGTCCACTGTTACATACTACTTCACCCCTGCCCCTGTATTTTTTCTGATGTTAAATTAATTGCAATGGCAAAAATGCACATTGCATATTTTAATGAGCCTAAAATGCAAGAGTGAAGATGATGCTTACAATTTCAATAAAGTCATCCTGAGAATAAAAAGTCTTTCCTGTTCCTGCGGTCCTCCTGTTTTTGCTAACAAGCTGCTTAGTACATTTCCCTAGAGACAGATATGAGGGCAGATGTCCCAATATGGCCAAGTGAAGATATTCTGTAAGAAGCTGAATTTCTGAATCCTTATTTTAACTGTGAAGTCTTAGTAGTATTCTGAAAAGGAACTGGCACCCAGCTGGACAATTTTGAAAGAAGGTCAATAAAGTTCGTATATTTATGGAATACTAAGTATGCCTATATAGAAATTTTTTTCTTAAGGTGACCAGTCCATTATTCTCTTATGTCCTAAAACTTTAATATTCTATTTGTTTCCTTGCTATCAGTCTGCACATTAAATGCACATAAAAGGCATGTTCCTCCTCCCTCCAAAAATTATTAAGTGATTGGTATCTAACCAAACCTTTGCAAAAACAGCAGTATCTTCTGGCATTTGTTTTTCTCACAGTCTCAACTTAAATGATTGTATCTCTACCTCAACAACCTCTCATAAGACCTAAAAGAACAGACTGGCTTATAGCAAGTAGCCAAAATCAGAGGTCTCCATGTCAAACAAATTAGAATGAACTTCAAAGTTTCCCTGGATTTGAGGTCCTTTTTGCTCCCCCTTTTTTTAACTTTTTTTTTAAACAATAAAAACTTACAGCAAATGTGTTCTAACAGCAAACAGATTATTATGTGTGTGTTGTGTATGTTACGTAACATATACATTGTATAACAAGATGAATGGAGATCTAAGGAATAAGCTTCTTTTTGGAAAAAAGACTGGGTGGAGTGAGGTAGGTTGTAAACCCTCTCTACACAAGAAAATATTCTGTAGCCTGATCTAAAGCATTGTTTGTCATTAATGAGTTCCCAGTCCAAAGCTTACCAACTTGTCAATGATAGGGATGATACCGAATGGTTCCAATCGCAGAGGAGGCAAGTGCTGCCTTCATTCTGAAGCAAAAAACCCACATACTCAAGAGCTAAAATAAAGGGCTAACCACTTCTTCAGAATTTCCTGATGCTACATACACTAAAAAGAAAAGCAACTGCATTGCTAGTGTAAAGATCAAGTACACTATCGACTTCTTTCTTGGTCAGTGCTCTGTGCCTGCCCTAATAAAAACATCAGTATCTAAGTGAATAGTCATTGTATAAGCCTGAACATTTACACAGCCTGAAAACAGTTCTACAGCATGACTGTCACATTAGCCACATAATTTTTTCCATTACCTGAAGAAGGTCTTTTCGAGCCAAATCCCATTTCTTAATTCCATTATCTCTGGATCCACTAAAAAGGTTGTCTCCCATAATAGCAAGTGCTTCAATGCCATCATAATGAGGAGGTTCAAAATTGTGTGTAGGACTTACACTTCCAAGAGCCCCTTCAGTCACATCAAACATCTAAAATAAATAAATAAAAAAGAGCAAATATGATAAGCAAAATTATCTGCCATCTAACCAGCTCGGAAGACATGCAGCGAATAACTTCAGGGAAAAAACTTGGAAAGTCTTATTACAGGCCACTGTGTCATGATATATATTTGACAATATTTATCTACTAGAACCAGTCCTTTCTCCTCTTCTCCCTCTTGCCCGAAACGGGAATGCTTCACTGACTTCAGAGAAGACTGCTCTGGGAAGAAGTGCTACTACTTGTTTATGTAATACACAGTATCTTCACAAGGAAGAGCCTATATATACACTACATGTTGGGCTAGAGAAACAAAGTTCATGAGTGAGTATGGGAAACATGACTCACACTGGAAGAACGCACAGGCAGCTGCAGGAAGAGGCATTAATATATTTTTCTGGACAAGGTGTTTTAGCAAGGATTACATACCATTACATGCTGATGCTTTCCATGGACTAGACACACCTCTCTCCTTGCCTGTGCTCCAAGAATGGGGTCTTAAAACAGATTCTTTAAGTGAGGCTATTTTAACAATTTAAGGCATAATCAATCCCATCAGCTCTTTGTCCCTAGAGCAGCAGTGTAAGCCATCCTGTTTCATTTTGCATTGTAGCCAGCCAGAATTCACCCAGTTAGACTGAGCTGAGGAGGAACAGATGAGCTGTAACTTTTTAAACCACTACCTCTGTTTCACAAGCAAATGTCAGACTTCATCCCCTATTATTTGCTCTTCATTGACCTTTTAAAATGATTAAGCTTGGCAGTAAAAAATGGACAGCTTGGTAGTGTAAAAGAATACCTTAAGTGAGTTAAAGGTATTTTAAAAGTTACTACATTCAATTAACATGCATCAGTTCCAGCTGTAACAAAAAAGTTCAATGATACACCAGAAAAATTAAGCACTTAGACAGAGTTGACTAATATTCCTGGTTCAGTAGACAAGACAGTAGTTTCCCATGGCAGGTGAAAGCAGTATCTGTGACCAGACCTACTCCCAGTGGACCTACCCATGTGGAGAAGCACTGAGAATTCCCAAACTGCTGCACTGACCATGCACATACAGATCATTTGTACTATCCAAAGCGGCTTGACAATTATGGAGGCATTCACCTTGCAGAACACACATTACTCTGCAGCACATACACATGACCAAAATATCCCTGGATATTCTAGTGGTGTAAGTCAAGAGGCAGGTGGCCTCATAAGTCTTTATGTAGCCTGCCCACAGCAAGGGAGCACACAAGAATGGCAGATAAACTTCTCTGACTGTTGACAGCTATGTATTCCCAAAGCCCTTCCACCTCCTCACTTGTCACATGAGTTGGTAGCATGACAAACTTGCATTACATGATCACATTCTGTTGTCCCCACAGAGGTTCTACACTCGTTACTCTGCCAGGATGGTAGCTCTTAACTAACCCTGTAGTCTGCACTGTGCAGAAAAGTAATTATTAGAGTGCTTCTCTGTCACCCTACTGCCTAAGAATCCGCTGGCCTCTAACCATAGCGACTGCAGATAGGATTCAAATCCATGGCCCAAACCATCAAGCTATGCACCCACCTCCTAGGCAATCTTCTGAGGCTGGTGCAATGCACAGCCAAGCATCCAAGAATTGCAGGATAATGCCTGGCTCCTGCTTACTCCCAGATGTGTTTATACACCTTTTCCAGTGCGCGACAAGTATAAAGACCAGAATGAAGGGTACCCCCTCACAACAAGCTACAGCATCTTGCTCATTCTGTCTTTGGCCTCATGAATCACACGTTGTTTGCAGTGTGAGGGTCAGCTTTATGGGGAGGATGATGTATAGTTCCCATGGTTTGGTGGTTTGGGCACACACCTCAGAAACAGGTGCTTGTGAGTTCAAATACCCCCCTGGCTGAGGTGGGCCCAAAAAAGAAAAAAGAAAGAAAAGAAAAGGAAAAAACAGAACCCCCTTCCCCCCCAAAACAGATTCCCTATCCCTGAGTGAATTAATCACAATGCCAAGTAGCAGGAAAGTATCATCACACCACTGGCTATGCTTTGAACACAACTCAGAGCAACCTGCATGTAATGAATACACCAAATAGACTGGGCACCTTGGCTGAGATGTGCTGACCTCCCTCTCCTTCCCCACTCCAGAACTTGGGTAACACTTAAGCAAGAGCCTGGGCTAGACCCCAGACTCTCTTCTGTAAGGAGCACACAGTGTCTCTGCTGAGGCAATTAGGTCTGCACTCCAAAACAGAGGCACTGACTTAAGATACTTTCAAGAGCTAAATGTTACTTAAGAGTAGGTGTTATGAAGTCTTGGAGAAATATTCATACACCTGATGTCCACCTTACTGGGGATTAAGAAGAAGTTTAACTATAGACAACCATCCAAACAAAAATAGCACTGAAGTGATAAGCATTTATTAAGACTGAACATTATTCATGATCTATAACTGATGAAAGAATTTCCATCTTGGCTATCACGTTTCAGACATGGAGATGTGAGTCACTTCTGCTGAAGCTTGCATCCCACACTAATGTGAAGAGTTAAAAAAAAAAAGCAAATACTAATGGTTTACCTTTATATAATGATCCTTTGAACCAGTGACAATAAGATCTTGTCCATTGGAAATTCGATCTACAGTAAGGCACATAACAGGACCCTGGTGACCAGTTAGCTTTCCTGTAGACTGAAATCTTCAAGAATAAGAGAAGAAATGAGGATTTGTTATTTTTCCATACATACAATACAGTCTATAGCACAGTTTCTGCCAGAATGGATCTTTTTATCTTCACCTATGTCTTGACTATTCATCCTCTGGTTTACACATACTCTATTGCTCATATCCATGGGTAAATGTTAAATCTATGTTAAATGTAAACAAAAGCTTCCATTTATGTAAAATAAGAATTAAAAAAAATAAAAGTAAAAGATAAAATCAGACCCCTCAAAGTAGTCTCTGTATTTTGAAAGCACTCTTTGGGTGCAGGTTCTGTTTGAAAAAATGCTATTATAGTGTGGCTATCATTGCCCCATATTATATCACATTACAACAACTGGCTTTCATCATATCATCAACAATTACTAGTCAGGATTCATGCATCTGTCACCTTACAAGAGTCTGTTTTATAGAGCCTGTCTTAAACAAAACCTTGTGGTTTTCCAATGATTTGTACTGAAACGATTCACCATAACCTTAACATCTGAGGAAATCATGAGCACCTCCATTACCTCAGTAACCACCACAGGATGGATTAATCGATCCATATCTTAACCATATTTTGCCCAGGTTATGGACATTACCATAAAGAGGAAACACTTCATTGACTTTGTTTCATATGCACATGTAATCACCTAAAGAATATTCTCTTCTGCTAGTGTTCAGTACCTTTTCAGGTCCCACATCCTCACTGAGTTTCCAGCAGCTGCATACAGGAATGTGCCAGTTGGATTTAGTGCAATATGATTGATCTGGTTCTCTCCAGCTGGGATAGTGACAGTTCTGTTAGTACTTCCTGAGCACACATCACCAGGCATCGCTTGGCCCGAAGACCTGAGTAAAGGCAGGAAGGAGGAAAAAAAAAAAAGAAAACAAACCCTACATTATGTTCTCCCTACTTTGCATACTGTTTAAAAACAAACCTATTTACCTGAGCAAAAAGGCTATAAAGCCAATTATGAATACTGAACATTTGATAAAACACTATAGGCATGAATGCAAATTGTTTTGTGTTTCCATGTATTACCAGTGCCCCACACTGAACACATAAAGAAAGCTTTCAGCACCACAAACAGTGTACTTGAATTACACTGTGCTGCACTATTGAATTAAATCTAATAAATTTTATCTAAAATTAAGACTCATTTAAAACTCTTGGCATTTGGGGTTTAGCACACTTACGTCAATGTCCGAATACACTTAGCAGAATCTCTGATGTCCCACACCTTGATATAGGAGGTTGAGACTGTGAAGACCAGGCTAGTGTAGTTGCAATATTTTATAGAAACAACATTATTTGGATGGCCCCCTAGAGACATAATCTCTTGTCCAGTTACCAGATTCCAGACTTTACAGGTACGATCTAAAGACAGACAAGAAAAATGGGGAAACAAATAATAAAAAAAAAAACACAGAAAACTCATGTTTTTCCAAAACTCAGTAATTTTAAAAAGTACATGCATTCATTTGCACTCATACATATCCTTCCATTTAGGCAGACAGTGCAGAAAACCAGCTAAATTAAGTAGGTCTTAGAGAATACACATGGGCATCATCTACCATCATCAAAACTAAGCAAGGTTAATCATTAAATGTGCGTTCAAGTTGTGCATATTGGCTCCCATAGCATTTCAAAAGGATAAAATTCCACCTCAAGGAAAGTGAAGTAAAGATACAGACAGTTTAGAGGCTGTAAAGTTTGCATGATGACAGATCAAGAGAAGAACCCAATCTTTAATTCAAGAATTCTTCATCAAGAACATAGTTCAGGAGGGGCTTTGAGGCTCAACATGAAAGAGTACTGACTGCCACAACAAAACTACAAAGACGAGAAGTGATCCAAACTATTTGGTGCTTTAGGAGCCTCTGAAAATCCCAGTGTAAGTGCTTTAGTCAGTTTTCATTCAGTATCAAAAGGTATTTAAACACTGTGACCTTTTGTGTACTAAAATCCCAAACACATAGAAGTCTTCAAGAATTTTGCAACACAAATGGAGAGCACAGGAAATTCTCCCTGTTGTACCATGTCGGTATCACTCCATATATTTCAGAAGTACATTTTTACTCAAATAAGTACTGGGAAGATGAAGAGAAAGCTTTGTGTGCAGACAGTAGTTATAATAGCATGAAGAAGGTAAGTATACTTAAGAACTGTCAGCCACTTAAAATCCCAGCTATCAAGACCAAAGCTCAATATCCACAATGCACCTGAGAGCTTATTGGCATTCCTGAATTGACACCGGCGTCTAGTGTTATGTGATGTCAGTGACCTAAGACTTACTGTTTCAGCAACAATTTCCAAAAGATTTAACCTTATTTAATTAAACAGCTGTCTACACTCTTGAGTATAAGTGTACTTTGTAAATTTTCCCCTCCAAAAATATATGCAGGAATAATTCTTCCATAAGTATGGGAAGAGCAAATATTTACAACATCTGCAAGCATACATGTGATAAAAAACAACAAATCACCTTTAGAACACAAATCTGGATATAAAGTAAAAAAATTTAAAAAGCCTTTTTTTTCCCCCCCACATAGCCACTAAATTAAAGATATCAATACAAATCAACTAAGCAACATTTACAGAAACTAAATATATGTCCTTTTTTGCATTTGTATACACTTCCACAAATGCTGAAACGTTGGCTTAAAACTTCCAAGACCAAAAGTTTGCCAATTCACTGTAAGAGTGTGTCTTGGTATTTTTAACAGCCAGCAAGTAGAATAACCACAGCAACCATACCTGAATATTAGTAGTAGAAGACCTGCATCTAATGGGGTTATCTCTATATTAATATAGGGATAAAAAGAATGCTGTGAAATTTCAGACTTTATTCATTATGTGAACTAGTGGAAAGGAGAGCTTCCCTGTCAGTAGGTGTTGACTTCTTCCCAGCTACCACCCTAGTTCACCTTAGCTTTAATATTTCAAGAAAATTAGGGGGGGGGGGGAGCGGGGAATATCACAGGTTATCACACAGGTTCTATTTAGGAGAAAAAGAGTCTGCCATAGCTTCAGCTGCACAACTAAGAATACAGCAAGTCCTTTAGCACAAGTACCTTACATGAAAAGGCCCAGAGAAAAAGAAAAACACAAAAAAATCACTTTTTGAGTAATATTAAAAAGGGTGTTCATGAAAAATAACCACTGAGGTCTGGTTATGTTATCTTCAAGCCAAACTGAATGATTACAATGGAAAGTCACCAAAGACAGAAGGAAAATGTTGTCTTCCAAAACACTGTTTCTACCATCTTGAAGAGTTCATAGACTGGCTGCACCATCCTGTAAGGAATATAGTGACTACTAAAAACCTAGCCCCTCCCACAACAGCCGTACAACTCTTACACCCACAAGGGGCAGGCAACAAAATGCACAGAAGCACGGAAGCGGAAAATGTCCTTAGCTCTGCTAGAAGAATCAACCTATGGCATGAAGACTCTATTCAAACTCTGTAGGTAGCACAGCCAAAGATGTACTAATTCCCACCTCTCCCCCTACCCTGAGGCTATCACTTTGCATTGCACATCATGTGTGCGCATTACTGTGATTGGTTCCATCATATCACTCAAGAAATGTTGATGTTATTCTTGATAGTTACTTCTTCCACTACAAATAAACAGCCAAATGCTACCCATTGGAATGAAAAACCTGTAGATAATTACTGTGAATCCTTCTTCAGCTTACGTTGCAAAATGGATCCTCACAATTTTCCACTGTGTTTACAGCACTAAGCTCAAACTGAGAATTTCACAATAGCCCGAGTTATTAAAGCAGCCTCTGTAGGCAGCACAGATGCACAGCGCTTGCCCAACCTTTAGATCCAGTGAAGAGAAGATCATCAGTTGCATCAACACAGAGCACAGCCTTGGTATGTCCTTCAGCTGTATAGATACACTGAAGCGGGGATGATCGTATGCATTTTGAAGCAGGGAATGGGTTAATTATCCCCCTAAAGAAAAAAAGAGAATGTGAGTTGGGCATAGTAATAGACACAGATAAAATTAATTTACTTAATTGTAGGGAAAAAAAATTAATCTAATTTTCTTACATGTGAGGGCAGAACAGCTGAATACCTTTCATAAATGATGTAAGGATTTTTACTATTTAGCTTCAACAAGTGTCAACTCTGGACTATCAGTTAAAGGAAATCACATACAAAAACGAACAAATGAAAAAAAGACAAGATGCTGAATGTTGGCTACATGGGAAAGTCTGCATAATGCTGAAAGAACCAGGATGCTTAAAGCTCTTGGATGCCTAGGACCAACCTTGAGACTGCAAATTGCATAGACCTCTTAATCTAAATAGCACACCCGAAAAAATGGAGCAAATGTAGTGTACACTGACAATTCCAAATTCAGCTGGCATTTCTCATCAACTGGCTTCTACTGGAAGGCTTAGAGAACTGCTGCTAGCTTGTGTGCCTGAGAAAGGTTCCTACTGCACCCTGTACTCAATACCACACTTGTATTCGAATGGCTAAAAGGCAGTATGGTTGGAGTACAGATAACCCAGAGGAATCTTCCTGGGGATTTGTAGCTAGTTCTGTGGCGGTGCCAAAAGATTGTAACTTAGCCTGAAGAAAAAAAAAATAAAATCAGAGTTCATCACCAAATAAAAACTAGTCAGCAGTCTAAAATCCCATGCATACAACTGCACACACACATGAATCCCACTGATTTCTGTGAAGTGTAGAAAAGCCTCAAGGTAATGCCCACAAACATGCAACACAATGCTGTGACATGATCAACTTGCAGTTAAGACTCACTGTCATGCTCTTTTGGATATTATACATGTAACTGAGGAAAAGGAACTAAGCCACAGCCCCATCTCACAAAGAAGGAAAAAAAAAAGTGTCAGATGCTTTAGGAAAATGTAAAAATTCCATAATGTTGCCCAGAAGCTTGCTACAGGAAGGAAAAAGTCCTTGCTGATATTATCTAACTTTGTGGCAATTAGCTGGTTATTTTATACATTTTCAATGCTCAGAACATCTTCATTCATATAATTCATTACTCCTCCACAATCTTTTTATAGATTTTACTAAATATTGCCTTAAATTGATTGAAATTAACTTCCTCATTTTGGAAAGGCATTCACCTTTCAATCTGCCCCTTTTTATGTTTTCAAGAATACAGCAACAATTTACTTCATTATTAATTCAAGTCTCTATGCTTGAAAACTAATATGGTTTTCTCTGTACTATTACCCAGTGGATCATGCTGCCTCTAGACTGAATTATTCCTACTGCTGTTCTCACCCACTCGTTCCCTTGACAAGCCATGTAAAATACATGTCCAGGAGCTATTTATCTACCTGTGTGCAGTGCTCTGAAATCTACAGACAAAAAAAATGCTACAATGACCAGACAAAGCCACCATCATATTATTATTAGCCCTTTGACTGCCCTTCTCTTGATAAACCAATTTTTCACTGAGTACCAAAATCCTAAGCCATGGCTTAGGAACATGAGTGGGGACATTTCTTTCATCTCTTAAGCCACTGTGCATTCTGTCAGAAAGGCATAATAAAAAACCTACTCTTTTTTTTTTTTTTTTTTTTTTTACACTGGGATTTAATTTTTAGTGACTAAAGCATACAACTGAAAAAGAAAAACAAAAAGAGAGAAGTATATAAAACCTTAGAAAATGTCTGCTCCTCTTTTTTTAAAGAAAACAAAAGAGAGAAAGAATATATCTAAGAAAAGGTTTACACCATACTTCATTTAAAAAGAAAAAACCTGACATGCTTAACATGATAAAGAACACCCTAAAAAAGGAGCGAGGGGAGACATGCTTGGCCAAAATTTCAGATTTTTAAGTTTCTGGCAAAAGCAAAAGAGATACAGTGCATAAGTATCAGGAAAATTCATGCAGCAAAATGAAATTTCCTAAGAACTGGACTAACTTCAGTGAGAGATGCCAAGAAAACAGAAAAGAGAGAGTACCTGTGTACCTCCGACAGAGAGGAATCACTTTCATCAGACCTACAATCAACAGTGGTGGAGTTGTGAGGAGAAAGAATATAGGTGTCAGCAAAGTAAAGTCTCCATATGAGAAGAACAAACAACAGCATGGCCAATTCAGAAAAGCAATGCATATCCACATACAGTATGCAGCATTGCTCAGGGTATACCTTAAACCTGTGATGGGGGGGGCGGGGGGGAAACGCATAGAATAATAATCTTGAAATAGCATTCTCAGCGGTTACACTGGTAGACTGTCTCAGCCCAAGAAGCTGAGTAACACCAGCTGAGCCATTTCTTATTTCCCCAGTATTTTCTTACAGAAGTAAAGGCAACAAAGTAGAAGGAGAAGATGGATGCATAATTTAACCTCCGTAACATAGTGCTTGCTGAAAATATCAAAAGGAAAAAAAAAAGAATTTCTGAACATCAATGCCTGTTAAGTGTAGAAGAAACAAGTAAAATGTTAATCATAAAAATATAAATGTTAAAAGTGTTGATAGCCCACTGAAATAAGAACAGCAATTTGCAAATGATCCTAAGTTCAAAATCCTTCACTTCTCGTTTTCAAAAACTTTAAAAATAAAAAACAAGAAAACACACAAGAAAAAAATCCCGTCCAGATACGAACATTTGCAGTATGTCTTAAGATAGCCTTCATTTTCAACTCAAATCAAACAGATTCAGCAGTTTCAATTTGACTTCAAAGTCAGTCCAGAGAAAATGAAAAGGGTTGGGTGGGAGTTAGCAATAAGATAAAGGGAACATAGCTAAGATAAAGAAGTTACAAGCACAGTTAAACTACTGAAAGCCTTGCAAGCTACTGCTTGGTATGTAGTGACTCTGTAGACCACTGAAAAAACCCAAAGTTTTTTTTAAAACAATAGCGTAAACAGACAAGAGCTATTTCTTGTCTTGCTACAGTTAGAACTAAAGGTTTATTCTAAGTTTTAGTTGCAGTTCATAAATGCTGCATGGCACTAGTATCAGTACTGAAACCTGCAATAAGGATTCTGCTCAAGACAAGTCCATTGCAATTTGGAGTAAGGCTCCTAACAGGTGCCTAACGTGAGGAAACTGAGCTCTACTTCTTCTAAACAAGGTATGAATATTATCTGCTCCTCCAGATCACCTCCTAAAGTCAGTCTGTTCCATAATTTGGATAATCTCTGAACAACTGTGTTCTAGCAATTTCAACATCCCATCCTCCAGGGTGCTGTTGTGACAGCACTCGGAGCAGCGCTGGAGTAACCATATAATTGTCAAAAGCACTATTTTCCAAATTGTTAGCTAAATCCTATTTTCAACTATAAACACGCACACAAATACGCATACATCTAAGAATTCTACCATTCTTTTCTATTTTGGGTTTAAAACTACAAATAACAGACATAGCCTAGAAAACAGGAAACAAGGTTCAGCAGGAAATTGCTCTTCTTGAATTTTTACAATGGTTCCATGGAAGTTTAAAATATTTTCTTTGAAAACTACACAAAAACATGAGAAATGTCTCCTCCTGTCTTGCAGAAGAAGGGCAAAATATCTAACAGATACTACACTGATAACTTGAGCACACTTCGCAATTCCCTGGTTGGGGGCTGAGGCTTCCCTCTTTGACTTACTTATCCTGCTGAACTGATGTGTTTCCCTGAGAAACAGTAAGACGACTAAAAACATTCATTTCATTACGGGGCCGGCTTGGTGGGGAAGTAGGAGGTGACAGACTAGCCTCTGGGGCTCCAGAATCTGAGCTACAAGAAAAAAAGAACATCTTCTTTAACGGGTTATGAATGGTTAGAGAAGTTAAATGCAACACGCCTCAAATGTTAGACGCTCTTTTCTTAAGCGAATAAATAAAATTATAGTGCAAGCTACAGATATTTCCCAGAAGGCAATAAACTTAAGACTAGAAACTGCTGCAGAGTGCAAGGTGGCACAACGTTCAAAGTTTACGTGCTAACAGCAAAAGCTCCAGGCAGAAAACACACATATGTAAAATGAAGAAATTCTTATAAAACTGCAGTTTCTTAGAGAAATTGATGACTTCCATTAAAAAAAAAAAGTCATTTGCAAATGCTCCAAAGGACATTTTCTCAGGGATCTGCTTCTGAGTTATTTTGTACAGAAAAATACTCTGGGGGAAAAAAAAAAAAACACACACAGAGGTTGAGCACTGAATAATTTCTCTGCCAACAAGAAAGCTGTCCTGGAATTAAAGAAACAGAAAAATACAGATTTATTTTTCAAGAAAGTACACTCAAGTTTTAAACTATGTCAGAGAAAATAAATTTAAAATAATCTTACAGTTTTTGTTCTTTTATCTTTGTCTTTTCCATTGTTTTCTCATAGGCTTTTCTCTTTGCTAAAGGTGAAGGCTCAGGTATCTTCTTCTCTGACAGAGATGGCTGTCTAGAACTAAAGCAAGAGGAATCATTATTTTATGTTAAGGCCCTTTACAAACTTGCTTTTCTTCGACTAGCTGTCATTCTCCCACTCAGATTTCAGAATGTGCTCAATCTATTATTGTCTCTCTTGAATCTACATTCTCTATATTTGTTCTTACATTTTAATATAGAAATACACCAAGTTTATTAACTTTTACAGTTCATCAACATATAAAGAGCCAGATACTGAACACGCAAAGGAGATCTACTAATTCAATAATAAAAGAGACTCACTAAAAGAAATACAGTGGAGTATGCAGCTCAAATTAAGACCACGGAGAAGATGGAAGGTCTGACTAAGATCTAAAATTTCAGATTCCACAACTTTCATCTACAATAGACCACTTACAGACATGAAGAACAGAGAAATCATGACGACTCTTACATATTAATTAAACTTTGCATTAACATATACATGTTTCAATATCAAATTCAAAATTAGGAAGTGAAAAAAAATATTTCCTGTTGACAGTCTGACTATTGTAACATTGCTTCTCTTTGTCCCCCCCTTCCCTTCTTGCTTTCCATCCCTCCTTTGTCTCTCTAGTTCTTGCTCTAAAATAATTCCAGCTCACAGTCACTGTGGTCTTTCTCCCAACCGTTTATTCCCCATTAAAAATAGCAAAAAGATCAAGAGTGCAACATTAATGTTGACACCCAAATGTCACCATTTCACCACAGTCAGATAAAAAAAGAAGGGAATCTGGATGGTCTCCACCCTTCTGAACTCCTGTTTCTCACTAGCTGGGCAATCAGAAAAGCAAAATTTGCTTTGGTTTACCCAATTTTTGTGTGTTTAGAAGTTGTTTCTATGAATATAAGGACCAGAAGCACTCACTAAAGAGAGAAAGCAGATTCTGAAAGTGCTTTTGTGCCACACAACTTTATTAAGGAGACAAAATTCAGCTGGCAGGCCACCTGCCTGACATGGTTACTAGCACCTGGTCTCAGAGCTCTACAGGCTGCAGATCTACATAGCTGCAACTTCTCTGCATGAGAAAAGCTGTACCGGTTTCCCTTGAGAGGAAGTCTGTGCTATATAAAATCCACCTGGGGACTGGCATGCAGAATAACATGATTTAACAAGGACAGCACAACCAAGAACAGCTACTTGACTCAAGTAGCTAAGACTGACTGTCCGAAGTGATCACACGCACACTAAACACAAGCGCTAATTGGAAGGTGAAGGTCCTACCTGTAGGACCTTGTGTCAAGAGTGCGTGCAGACCCTAGAGTTCCCCAGGGTCTTCAAGAGACAGGAAAAGGAGGACAAGTGATAACCTATCTGGTTTTGCACAAAAGCCTAGCAGTTAAAGCACACAAAAAGAAGGGGACAAGATGGGTTCAATTCCCTCCTCAAGGCCAAAGCACCCATATCTCCTTACCTCTAGGCATACTCTGCAAAGGACATAAAAAGAGTTGGAAGAGGACACACTCCCTCCTTTTCTGCATGCTGGACCAGTATGCATTTAGGAATGCAAAAGTCCTGCGGTCACAAGTCAAATCTTATGATCAGCCTGATAGCTAGATCTCTCAGCAAGGATGACAAACTTCGTTTATGGTCTCCACTACCATGGTTGCCTATGTGTCTACTGTGCAGCTACTGGATTAAATAAACCACACCAGAAACTGGAACCCAAGCTTCTCTGCCTCGCACCAGCGTCCTGCATACTCAGTCATGGAGCCAGCTCCCTCTTGCTCACTCTCTACCTACCCCTTGAGTCTTCCATCTTTGACTCCAGAGTGGCACATCCTGAGAGGAGGGTGTAAAGAGCATGATCACATTATGAATTCTTTTTGAAAGCCTGGAAATGCAGGTATTATAAATATGCAGCAGTCTTGCTGTAATGACCTTCCTAAGCATGTATGTAAAAAACAGGTGCATGATGTCAATGACCTGAATGAAAAGGAGCAAGACACACACCTAATTATAGGTTTCCAGTGCCCTTTTAGATTTCCCAGGATATCAGACATCTGAACAGAGCTGGCACAAGAACTACAGGAGACCACTCTACTCTGAAGAGACTGCTGTAGAAAAGTTGAGCATATCAAAGGACAATGGCACTAGCCATCTTTGTAAAAATTCCAACCAAACTAACTTGACCACGTGCATTTAGGTGCCTCTGTGAATCACCACAGATTTGAGAAAACTGAGGGTTTTCCAGGGTGGAGCAGTTTATACATATGCAGACACCTTGATTTGCACCCAAGCATATAATTAATTTCTGTTGCTTCAAGAATGCGTATTTTGCATCACTGTTACAGCTTCTACATCCCTGAATGCCACTTAAGTAAATGGCACAAGGGAGATAATGTTTATTGCAGATAAGACTGCAATCTGCTCCAGAAGAATGTATTTTATTACAAGACATATGATGGCACTACAGGCCCATATAGGAAGACCAAATGGCTCACAAAAAGAAGCTTTCTTCAACAATGACCAGTGACCAGCAAAAATAGCAATACTGTATAAAGTGTATAAAGTGAGTCTTAGTTTTGAAAAAGCATCTCAGTTGCAGTGAGGAAGTCACTGCAGACTGATTGTGGGAATTTTTGATCACTTATCTGCTAAAACATGATCAATAACAAACCAAAACATATGTGAGGCCTACTGCTGATTGAACTGATTTACTGACAGCACGTAACACTCTAATGCTCACAAAACACAGTTTTTGGAAAATCCTGTTTTGCCTCATTGCTGGCTCACTTTCACAAATGGATACATTCTAGAAGATGGAGTGAGGCAAAAGTTGGTATTACCTGAGTCTTGGATGCCAGGCCATAACACTTGATGTTTTAAATCTTGAAGCTTCAAAAGTCTCTAGTGATCTCACACTAACTGCTGAAACAAGTGGGTTTCTCCACCTATCCTCACCCCCAAAGAGCATTCTTTCCAAGCAGATTCTACTTGCAAAAAAGCACTGAAGCCATCAGCATGGGTTAATAATTGCTGTCAGAAGTGTTTTACTGTTCATGATTGCCACCTCAAGCAGATGCTAGAAATACATATTAAAAATAATACAAATTGCAAATGTACATTAGATGGAGACTGCTGTAAAAATATTATGCAAATAGGACAGATGGATAGTGAAAGATGCCTAATTCCAGAATCTGTAACATGAAGTAGCTATGGGACACAGTTTTTCCATATCACTGAATGCGGCAAGCGCATTCAGTTTACGCATGAGTTTGTGCAATATAGGAGCTAGTACTGAAAAAGCCAAGAAAAGGGTCTCTAGCAGTGAATGGCTAATAATAGTGATATTGGTAGATATAAGAAGAACAGCAAGAGAAAGTGAAAAAAAGAGTGCATGTGAGAGAACTGCTGGCCCCAAAGTAAAAAGACAAAAATAGTATTTTTAGTTCTATTTGTCATCAAGTAATACTTTCAATTTGTAAATCTGTTCTGCAGGTAAGTGCAACCTGCAAATAGAAAGGATTTTTGAGGATTCAAAATATTCAACATGTTTTTTTCAGCGTTACACTTGCATGCTCTATTACTGTATAGACTGCTTCATTTTAAGCGTGGTCCACACAAGATGACCCACAGAAAAATTTTACCTAATAGTTAGGACCATATACAGATACTATACTATATTATATAAAATTTTTGGGTAGGGTTTTTGCTCTCTCTACTGTTCTAAGCAGATTCTCAATAGCTCCCTGAATGTGCATTTCCCATAGCACTAGTACAGCAAAGTATCCAAGGTACTACATGGACTTTTCCAAATAAAGAAGGCTACAATAGGTCTACGGTGACAAAGCAACCTAACAGAACTTACATCTTCAGTAAGAAACATGTTACTTACAACAGTGGAGTTATACTGTCTAGAGTGGTGATGGTAGAAAAGAAGGACGAGCTTTGTCAGTATTATTTAGTAAGCTTCAAGTATATCAACGTCCTTTGTAAAGTTAAAATAACAGATTAAAAGAAATTGGCAACATGCATTTTTTAGAAGCGAAGGATAATTAGTACAGCATGGCCAAACTTACATGCTGCCTATCTTAGAAGGTAAGCCAGATGGTGGGGGAATAAACTCTCTGTCCCTAGCAGAAGTATCATGTGTGTCACCAGTCATCCCACTTTCTTGGATTTCTGCAACTGATGCAAGAGGGCCAGCCAAAGTAGAGTCTGCAGCACTAATGTCAGAGACTAAATCACTGCTGTCTGCATATAGCAATTCCATCTGGGTAGTAGTCCTCCGGCGGGCCTGGAGACAAATAAGAAACAAGTTGTGACTTAAACATTTCATGGTATGTGTCAAGAGTGATACATTCAAGCTTATCATTAGCTGCTAACTAGCATCCCCCTCAATCACTTGGCAACTACCTTTGGAAAGTAAATCAAGGAGCTCACCTCTACTCTTTGGCAATGATTTCAGAGGAGGCATGTCAAATTCAACAGCATGAAACACTAATTTGACAACCGGTTTCCAAGGATATCCTTTCAACCAACTACAAGGGCCTGTCGATACTACAGGAGTACAATATTACTCTCCTAAGGTTTATCCAGATGAAATGTTATAAAGCAGAGAGGAATAAAGTGAAGTGTAAATTTAAATAGCTACAGTTATATTGGCATGACTTCTTACACCAATGCTTTTTCTGATATACAAACTTTGCTTCTTACTTAGTTTATGTCACTTCAAAAGTAGTTTAAGCCAACATGAATTAAGATTTGCTCAGCATTTCAACAATAGGAAAACAACAGAAAACCTAAAAAAAGAACCAAGCTTTGCGCAACACAGTCATTTAAAAAAAATTGATCATACATGTTAGGTGCGACGATGCTGTGAAATTAAGATCTATTCCTCAGGAAAGAAAGGCCACTGCGGAAGACAAAGGTCCAGTCTGAACAGAGCCACTACTAAAATGATATGTTTATTTTATGCCAACATTTTCAGACCAAACTCACTCAGTTTATGTGCCCAAAGAGCTGCACACCAATGAACGCTACCAATAATGCAACAGCCAACCTAGATATATTCCTCCAAAGCCATCTGCAGTTAGAAGAGTGGAGACTAAGCTTCTGTTTACTTTGCAAACTTGTTTTATGCTCCTGTGAGCACAAAAGAAAAAAAAAAAAAAAAAAAAAAAATCGCAATCAGTGAGCATGTTTCCAGTTCCCACTGCTGTATTAAACTGCAGCCAGCCTAGATATATTCCTCCAACACCAACTGTAATTAAGAGCCTGGAGGTCAAACTTCTATTCATTTTATGAACTTGTTTTACATTTCTATGACCACAGAAGCAAATCGCAAACAATAAGTATGTTCACAGTTCCCACTGGCATTAACATTAAACTGCAGCCTAACTAATACTAAACTGCAAATCTACTCCAGTTCGGAGCGCTAGTAATTGGAAGAATGTATCTCTTTCTGAAACTGTGAAAGTTCAACCAGAAAATATTGAAAAAGTATATTTTTATTGTTGTTTCCCAGAGAGGAGTATCACACAAAAGCATATTACATACAAATCACATGAACAGCACATCAGTTCACGTTTTGCATGTCTTTGTTTATTAAGGTCTCTAGAGCAAAGCAAGAGCATTCTCCAGAAGGTGCCATTAAAGTATGAATTATTATAGAATCATAGAATCATTTAAAAGACATGCAAACGAATCATTATCATCACTGTACAGCCTACCTTGCTTTTGGGTTTGACTTCACCACAAAGCTTCAAAAGATCTGGAGATAATGAACTGAAAGAAAAATTGCATCACAGTTAGAAAGAAAATAGTCATGTTTTTGCAGAATGTGTATTTTTATTTGATTCTTCTTTCTACTGAAATGGTGGACAAAGTGTAATGAAACTATGTCTGAGGTATCTCCTAATGGATACATGATGCATTACAAAAATAGGAAATTATAGTAATTTTTCTAGAACCAGATCCAGTTACCTGTTAACAAAGATTGCTCACCTTCCTTCTGTCCCAGGACTATGCAATGGGGCATCCTCATCAGTACTATCTTCCAAATTTTCTAGAAAATTTCCAAAAGAATAATGTTAGTCTGTCAGTCTACAACAGGACATGCAGGTTTTAAGTGCTATACAAACCAGCTCAGACAATGTTGAATGTAGGTGAACAGCATACAAAAGGCAGGGATTTTCAAAATATCTTGACTATTTGCTAGCCAGTCCCCATTGAATTTTCCTGGTATCTAAACTAAGCTTTTTTTTCATACAATCTAAACAAATCATACACCTAGGCACACTGTGCCAAATGTGGTCCTCTATCTACTGGAGAAGAGCAGCGAGGATGACAGAAAACCAGAAATGAATTCTAGAAGGAAATCTGGAAGAAAGAAGATAAAGAAAGGAAATTAACTGCAAGACATGGAAGAGACAGGATTTAAATCAATGGACAGTAAGGATGTCTCTTCCTCTTCTTTTTTGTAATCTTCTTGCTCTAAGACAGAATCAGCCTGGTTATAATGAAAAAAATTTGTATTTTTAACTAGCTAGCGAGATGAGGCTCAGCCTCAGCTTATGTAGAATAGCACCATTTGGGCTGATAAGAAGCAAGCACTTAGTACATAAGCATTTAGGTTTCAAAACAGGATGATGCCACCACTTAATACTAAAGAACTGCTTCCTAAAAAGAGATTATTTATATTGAAGTTAATTATGAAATGCAGATGTTCAGTAGAAATACTCCTGAAGTAAAATAGGTACATAAACCTGTTCACAAAAGGCAAAACCAGCATGCATGTCACACTAATACTGTCGAACAACAGATTAACATGTCTGCATGCAAATGGTGCAAAACATAAAGCTCAGACAACCAGTCCAGAGCATATGTAAAATAAATTCCAAACTGTTGGGAAACCAAATCTCTTAACCTGCATGTTATTCTAATAATATATTTTAAGTATAGTTTAAGGACATAGGTAATATATTCCTGCAAGCAAAATCCCTTATTTTTTAACATACTTAAGAAATTTTAAGGATTAAATAACCTTGTAATGACATTCCTTTACATCTCTTCTTTATTGTTAGAGACGCTTTAAGTTTATTTTCTTAATTTCTGCCATAAAGCAGATACCATTTGTAATGCATAGAGCCAATATATTTGGTACTCATATTAAAATATGTTTGTCCATGTATATGTTTTAAGTGCATGTTCATGCTTTGGAGAAAGGGAGGAAAGATATATAGTTTCCAGTTGAATTCTGATAAGGAATGAAGAAAAGAAGAGGAAAATGCTGCCTTCTTGTGTATGCTACATCTAAAAATGTTTCCTGAGAAAGTCAAAACCATACATCAATCTGGCACCAACACCAACAATGCACTTCAGAGGTACTCAACTGCTGTATTAGTTTTAACAATGTGACCTTAATTATCAGAAATACAACAATATTATAAAGAAAGCAGGGTCACAGGAATAGCACTCTGAACTTTCTTTTTTGTTCAATCCGGGATTTGAGCCCACATTAAGCCTTTTCTACACACGTTATTATTCTGTCTTCTGCAGAAGAGGGGAGCTAGAGTATTGCTCCTTCTAGCAAGGTACAAAAGCAGCATCAATAGAATAAATGCATTTTTTAAAAATACAAGATTCATATTAGGGTGATGTTACTTCATCCTCTTCTCATAAAGAACTTGCAATCAGCTTTTACAGGTAACAAAGTAGAAAGTGTGGGATGGACACAAAAGATGGGATTTTATTTGTAGGCTCACCCTCATGTGACCTGACATGTATTGATATTTTTCTTCAGTTTGTCTGCAATTCAGCACAGGAAGACTTCAGAAAGCCCCCAGGTAGAAACCAGCACACCGAATCAACAAAAAGAAATTAGAAGAGACAGAAGAGCAAAATTCTGCAAGAAGTCCTGAGTGAGAAGAGATGAAAGGAGCAATAAAGTTACTAAAGGCACTATTGCTTGCGAGGAGCAGCTGAGATGACTGCTAACAAACCAATGATTATAGAACATTGGAGAGCTTTTCTGATGACTTGTCTTCATCCTCATGCAGAGGCAACTGGAGCATACCAGTACAATGCAGCACACCAGCATGGTTCATCCAGACATTTGACCAGCCTCTCAAGATCTGCACATACATGGCTGTGAGTCACATCCATGAACATCCAGATGTCACGGGTGGGAATGAAAAGCACCTCCTACAATTCTTCAGAAAGGAGTCACTCCAGCAACACTTCAGGACTCAACTTTGTGGCCATGTTAACTCTTCACAAGAGCAGATGGGATAGCAAATGGCAGATGGTTCATCCACACACAAGGCAAGTGTGCATTCAAAACCCATTCTGAGGGTCAAAACCCAAGCCTGTGACGTACCTTCCTGCAGACTGAACCCTTTTCTTAATTCGATGCTTGAATGTAGGTGCACAACTACACTGGGGAATGCCCAAACTTCAAGCCAAGTGTATTCAAATGGCTAAGAACTTTTGAAGATATCAGAGCTGAAAGTAGGCATCAAGGTAACGGTTCACAAGCACCCTCGAACATCCAAAGCATCCCTGGTTGCATCCTAAACAACCCTTCTGCTTAGGATGGGGCTGGCTGGGTAGTGCCACTGAGCTGTCAGGAAGCTTGGTGAAACTGGTCTCAGGATCTGCTGCCAGCCACACTTCCACCTCTGTCAGGTTACCAGGGAGTCCCTGCAGCAACAGAGTCCCTGCTGACCAGCAGGCACTCCCACCCTCGAAGCATCGCTACAACAGTGTCTAAACTCCCTGCAGATCAAAAGGTTTATCCACTAGTGATCTACAAAACACAGACTATCAACAGTTTGGATTTCAGTGCAGACCAAGGTTAGTATGGCATATTCAGCCGAGATAAACCCACAGTGAAGTTTCCTTCCTATGAAGTGTTAGCATAGTCCTGAGTGGCTTAGGTGTTTTAAAAGCCTCAGTTCATGCTTGCAAAGTGTTAAAAAGCTTCTTTAATGAGATAGACTCTACAAAAATTTTGATGATAGAGCTACTGTTCCAATGCATTTAACAAGTATCTTTTCACTGCTCCAGATGCTGTTAGTAAGTAAAAGCCTGCCCAGAGCTAAAGAAAATGCAATACTAACTTCCTGACTGGAGAAGCACTGCTCTCACTCTAACAGGGGTGAACACACACACATGCACACACATTAAGAGTCTATTTTAGACACACTATGATATTAATAACCACTGAGGTCCCTGAATAAATACCGGCCATATGCAGCAAGATGCCCTGACAGAGATCTTCAGGTGTCACCTGTCAGGAAGCTGGCAAAGTTCTCACCAGTTTACACCAGATGATGATCTATACACTTTCAGGCAGTTTTGTGCTTTTGAAATATTTCAGATGCCTATGCAAACTAGCACAGGACAGCATAATGGGATTAGACGTAATACAAGACAATACAAAAGGAATTGTTACTGACATCAGGAATATTTTTCTAAGTTTCAAACATAGCCAATTTTGTGGCTAGGAGCAAGTGAGGGGACAAAAGCATAATTTATTTGGGAATCATTCAAAAGCAACAATAAAAGACTCATCACCTCAAAATCAGTGAAGTCAGTAACTAAACCAAATTTAAAAAGTGAGATATAATCCGCATTCTGTAAAACATTTACATTACAAAATAAGCTATCTGCAAAAGGTTAAAAATGACCTGCATGTTAAGAATTACTTTTTTTCAGACCTAAGAAGATGAGCAGAATTTATCACAACTATGTCAATTGTATATCACAAAATAGCTTTATGTAGTCTGAACATACTATAGGTTCATAAGCAGTACGTTATAAATTTGAAATACAGCTCTGCTTACTGTGGTCGCTTCTTATCTGACAAATCTAACTAGGGCTGTGGGTGGTTTCAGAAAAGAAGAAATGCTCTGTAAGCTCATGATAATGACTACATTTACAGAATAGTTCATGCAAACTTCGCAAACTCACAAATTCTAAGATGCACCAGTTAGTGAACATGAATGAATTAGTAACTCATGCAGCTGTACAGCACACAGAAAGCTAAACATACTTACCCAACGGTATGCTATCTAGGTCTGTGTAAATAACAGCAACAAGGAAACAAAAGCAACACTCCAATCAAAACATATCCATTTAGAAAAAGAAATAAAACAAAAGTACCCAAATGTATTCTAAATTTTTCTTAATATCATCTCATGAGAAGTAGAATAGATGCCGTAACAGACATACACTGCCACTTTCAAAATCACTAACATATGATGATTGAACAGGATTGCATGTTTAGAATTTCACATTCAGAAGTTGAAATCATATCAAATTGTAAGTGCATAGTCTTTTGTAAAAATAACAAGCAGATTATCTGGATTAAAAAGTCTCAATAATAAAAAAAACCTTATTTCCTACATTTCACTGCTGAGGGGATATACTTAAAAGTCACATGCATGCACATCAATTGTGAAAGAGAGTTTAAGTATAAGTTGTTAAAATACAGCATCTATTCAGAAAAGAAATAGCCTAGAATGCCCAGTACAGCATGCATGAAAGGCAAACATGACATGCAGCTGACTATTCAGAATACAAGGTGACAAAATTACCTTGCAAAGCATGACCCAGCAAAGCATCAAGTTCAGGATTTAACTCGGCTTTTTCTTTCAACATATGAAACAGCAGTTGGTTTTGAGTAGCACTAGTAATCTCTGTCTGCTTAAGGCGTCCCTCAAGAACTTTAATCTGAGCTTCTTTCTGAGCTGCTTGGAGACCCTAGGAGAGAGAAAGAAAGAAAAAGATGACAAATGCTTTATCACAACTCTCTTGTTACAAAACGAGAATTGCCAAGACCTTTTAAAAACTACAAACACAAACAACATGTACTTTGTAACCTTCCTTTCACATCCTAAAGATCAGGTGTCAACTAAAGGTCTTTCTTTTTTTATATTTTTTTTTTAAATTTGCTTTTAAAGGGACTCATTAAGCATCCATTTAACTTGTGTTCCTCAGACTCTGCCTTGCAAATATGCATCTAGTGGCTAAGTTGGATGTGACTCCCGAGTACAATTCATAGATCCTTTGCATTTATTTAAGAGTAGCAAGCATCTGGAAAATTAACATCTCCATTTTTCACAAATAAGTTGTCATTTTTTAATTATTACCTATGATGCTCTATAACAAACAACAGGAAAAAAAACACCAAAAAAAACCCCAAAACACCCAAAAAACCAAAAAGCCACCAACCCCAGAACAGTAATGTTTCCTACAGAGTCACTCAGTGAACTTCCAGCTTCTGCTGAAAGATCTCATGGCCTAACCAAGGAGAGAATCCATTCTAAGGGAACTTCCATAGACCCATGGAATAGTGGGAATTTTTTAGTTGTAGAAAATGTAGCCAAGGAAATTTGCAGAGAATGGTTTCCAAATAGAAGAAACAGTAGGGAAAAAAGAAGGTACAACACATATTCTCAAAGACTTGTAGGATATCAGAGGACCTTTGAGTGCCAGCACTTGAGAAAGAAGTGTAGTATTACAGACTCACACATTAGATTCTGATTTTATCATGAACTAAAACAACATAGACACATTTTGCATGTGGAAACAAACAACAGAATAGACAGCAGGCACGACCAATTTTGCAAAATGTACCTTCAGTTTTTCTGCACAATAATTACTTATCAGAAAGAGGAGAAACGTCTTCACTTAATGAAGCTTTTATCATAAGGAGAAATTGTTAACAGAGCAAATCAGAGGCACTTCTCATATTAATGCTGCTGCAAGTAGTCAAGTGTCCATTCAACCCACCCAAGGGCTGAAAAGAATCAGGAGACTGAAATTTGCAGATGCCAATGTGATTGTGGGAATTTTCTTTTCCTTTTTTTTAAAAAAAAAAAAAAACACACGAACTTTTTTTATTATCTGCACAGTGATGAATCAAGAGGGCAAAAAAAAGGAACAGAGAATTGGTCAATGGAACTGACCCAAAGCCCATTTCAATAGCCTTGAAATCTTTCATTTGATTCAATGACACTGAGTATGGCCTCTAAAGAGGAAAAAAAAGCAGCAGCAAGACGATATGATACATGTGTGCACAGAGTTATAAACTGCCAAATACTAATTTTGAAAATATTACTTCCCAAGGCTTTTGGAAAAAGCCCATATTGCTCTACTCAAAAGTAGAAGTCTGACTAAAGTATGCCACGCATAAATATATTTTAAAGGCTCCTATTTTTAAGGAAGTGGCTGAGCCGGTCTTTAAAAAAGTTCCTGAGCATTCTTTAAGAGCTTGTTGAAAAACATAGAAGGAGATGATTTATTTGATTACGAAAAGCTAGTGCTCTTCTAAGAACAACACGAGGTAATTAGTGAAGTAGACTCTACTGGGGGTTGAAAAGCAGGCAACAGATTGAAGGGGACAATGGATCTCAAGGGCCTTCACACTGAGAACCAGCATGATGCAGTAGCATTGACCAGCTTTGTTTTGTCTGGCTTACTTTTCACAGGTATAAATTCACATTAGTTAGTCTTTATGTCAGCACAGTTCTGCTCCTGGTACATGGCATAGTCCTGGCACACATATATTTAACTTAATGCATTACCTTACTGATACCCATTGTGAGGAAGTGATCAAGCAAATATCGAGCTTCTGTCAAAGTGCAAGCATTAATCACTGCTGTTACATCCAAAGTCTCTCCTTCTTCCTACATGTGCAACAACAAAATGTCAGATGGTGAAAAATACAATTTTTTTTTTTTTTTAACTTCATTACAGTAGTCATAGAAAACAGAAAGAGTGAAGATGCTGCAATATCACCCAGTTCATCCCCTTGGTACCTCTAAACCATGTCTGACAGAAATTTTTCCAAACTATCCACAAAACACGCCACAGTACAGACTGCAGCCTCCCCAGTCTCTTTCAGTGCTTCAGTTTCTTTCCTATTAGAAAGCTTTTCTCAACCTCCAACTCAGACCCCTTCTTTCTACAAGCTAAACTATACACAGTGGATGCAGAAATGAGTGCATTTCTTCATTCTGCAGCCTTCATGCATTTGAAGGCTTCTCCCCCTAGTCTTTTCCTCATTTTTCTTCTGATTATTCTCAGTCAGTACTAAGCACTCTGGTACCCTTAAGAACTGTTAAGCCTTTTGTGTTCACTACTTCTTTACTGGTAAAGTCTTGTAACCTCATACCATGTTGTCCAAAATTCAAGAAACCCTGATGTGAGTAAAGTAGTAAAAGCCACTGGCAATGTAACATGTATTAAAGCACATATTAGCTCAAGGTGGGAGAGGAAGAACTCAAGCACTGCCATATAAAAATACTGGTAAGCATTACAGTTCAGATTTCATGCTACCATGTGCCAAGAGACCTAGGACACTGTATGTGGTGGATTCTTCCTGCTAGATCATGTAAGGTATGATGTGCATAAGAGTTTTCACATTTGGATTTCACTGCTTTTGGTAATATTCAAAATTCTACATCAATTGTAATAGACAATTTCCCTTTACTAAATTAATCTGAAAAGTCAACCCTAAACAAACAACTTGGCCTGAAAAGTCTCTTTAGTTATAGAAAGCCACTATTCCATAATTGAAAATATACTAAAATGCAATATAAAGAGTTTATATAAATTGTTACATACAGAAATACTTAAATATACTGAAAGTATACAAAAACAATATAAGGGAGTGAAAGTATATCAACAGCTGCAGGAAGATGATACAAGCTGTTAGCCTTCAGTCCCAAGAATTATATTAATTTAATGCCAGCAGAATAGAAAGCATCAGCTTTGACATTTAAATGCTTTGCAATCTTAACTTGCATTACTATTGACACTAAAATTCAGATCTGAAAGTTCAGTTGCATAAACACTCTTCATTTCAGACTTCACCCAAGTTTTCACCAATTTTCACTTCCTGGTTCAATAATTACACAGCCAAAACACAATTTCTAAATGAGAACATTTTCAAGGCTGACACAGTTGTTTCTTCTTTTCTCCATTTGACCATTATTGCATTAATATTTGACCTACCTTTGCTTCTTCCATTTGCATAATGTTTGCTTGGCAGTCAGAAATGCTGTCATTAATGTAATCTATATTCGCAGTTAGTGATTCCATCTCTTCATTTATGTTTTGGACATTTCTATCTGCTTCACTGCCACCCCCATCCTTGATGAGCTTCTCCCTTTTCTTTGAAAGCTTTTCTCTTCTTTTTGTAAGTTCTTCACGTTGCTATTTTCCCCAAAGACATAATATTACACAAAAAGGAATTAGTAAACACTTAGGGCATTTAAGTGCCTTTTTGTTTTGTTTTCCTTTCCTTGTTATACTTTAACATATCATGATTTCTACAGGAAGAAGTTCTACAGGTGAATATATTAATATGTTTGCACATGATTCGATTAATGTGCTTTTTATTTCTTAACTAAGCATAGAAGTCCCATGGTCCAAATGATTACTGGAGTTGTTTAGAGCTTCTTCGTTGACTGCAATGGATTCCAATCACTTTGCCTATGTCACCATCACAGCAATTAATTTACAGCAAATGTAAATGCACTGCTCTCTCTTTATTTAACATGACGATACAGCCAACAGTGTTTAGTAGATCACTCACCGTAAGTAACCTGTTCATATCTGCCTCCATATTGGAAATGGTCATCCTCTGCATAATGATATCAGTAACTCTGCGTTCAAGTAACTGCCACTTCATCCTGGCTGCCTTTGAGGAGTAAACTCTGCTTGTCAATCCTTTCCGCTGATATTTCTTTCTGTGATAAATTCAACAGAAACGTACAGCTAAGTCTAAAGTAGTCCAATTACACATTTGAATGTAGAAATGATCAGGCCAGAAGATTTTTCACGGACAACTTAAACATTTCTTGCAGAATTTCTTGTGGTTTTTCATTGCACCACACAGCTACCTGCACCCAGTCCCAAACTCTACTGCACTCTAATACACTGCAGTTGAAAAACAGGTACCAAACACCGTGGCATCTTGTATGATGCACCGTTGAAACCGAATGCCACCTAAGAGTTGTTCCGTATTTAACAAGGAGATCTGCTTCAAACCACAGTGGAAGATGACCAATAAACCTAGTACAAACTGTGTTTTCCAACAACTTTTTCTTTGTACTTAAGATCACTGGAGGCATTGGACCAACAAGGGCATTTCTCTTTAAGAATAGATTAACTGGATTTTGAAATTTTGAGGTTTCTTAATGCAATTTGTCCTTTAGTGCCATTTTACATTATTCCACACTGTCTTGAACCCACAAAACTCAAATTGCATTTGGTAATGGTAAAATGCCCATTTTATGAGCATCACGTGACAGCAGTTTGAAAAGTAACAACTACTGCAATACGTATCATCACAAGGTTATCTACTAGAAAGTCCATGCAATTTTTAGTTCTCTTGAGAGTACTACACAGTTCTAATCCTTACCCTGTTCCATTTGTTGCAGTTACAGATAATGCTTGAACCCTTGCAACAGGAATTCTCATCTTCTGCTGTGCTGCTATTCTTGAACCATCATACTCAACTGGTGAGCTAGAACTTGGTTCCTGTACAGGATGCTCAGGCAGACTCAGCTTTCGACTTACTTTTCCTGCCACTTTATCAGACAGAGGCCTTACTTGCCGACGAAGGGCTGTGACCTGAAACAGAGTGCAAAGACATAATTACCTCTCCCCAAAACCACGTTCTAAGTTATAGCAATACAATATCATTCTGTTTTCAAAGATGCATTACTATTTTACCACAATACCTCTTCAGTTTTGCGACGTAAGATTACTTCTTGATTTCTTTTCTGAGCTTCCAGAAGCTTGAGCTGATGCTGTGAAAAAATAGAAGCAGCACATATTTTTTCCATTATCTGCCACAAGGACTGTATTGTGTAAAAAACAAACAAACAAACAAAAAAAACAAAAAAAGATGACCTTAACACAGTAATACAAGTTTGCAAAACTGTTGTGACATGAAGAGATCAAGTCACAATGGTTTCTTGCTCTTCCTAGGGCAGAATGAAAATAAGTGTTTCACTATATCAATTCTCTATCAAAAAGCATACTTGCATGCAACTAAGGTGGTAACAACAGTTTTGCAAAGTTTAACTAATAAAATAATATTTAATAAGTATTTCAGTAAGTCTTCTATTTTCTGTTGCACTTATCACCTGAAGCTAGGAACTAAGTTATCATAGAAGTCAAAACAAATAATGTGCATTTTGACTCGTGAAAAGACACCAGTACATTGTACACTGAGACCGGTACATGCCGGTCTCAGTGAATGCATATACACATGGTCTGCCTGCAAGTGGACGCACATCATAATGATAGATGCTTATTTCAAATGAAAGTTCTTTATCTGTCAAATCACCTCTCGTTTGCGTTGCTCCTTTTTAAGCTGTGCAATCTCTCTGTTTCTTCTCGACTCAGTCATTCTAGCTTTCTCCTGCTCTTCTTTCATTTGTTTCATCAAGCGAACCTGTAAAGAGGTCATCACTTCGAAAAAGCTGTTTACACTGAAGTGCTGTTCCCTGCCCGCACTCATATAGAGTTTCTTCTTCAAATTGCCATCTTCTAGTACATTACACGCTTTTAGCGATTTACCTCCTCTATCTAATGTGTCTTCTTCACTAAGTGCTGAAAAACAGCTAATAAGCAGTGCAAGCTTCTCCATGTTTGATACTGTAATTTCTGTTCATTAAACCTAAATGCCACCCCTCTCCCCAAGGAACAGCCTAGTCTTCATATCTTTTCTGTTTTCAGTCTTCTGAGCAGCTGACAGCAAGAACAGAGTTACCTGGTAGAAAAATGCACAGGAGATTTCAACCCATTTTTCAGTAAACACTCATTGTACAACACTTCAATATACTGAAATATACCTTGGTTTTCTTCATCTCTGTCACCTCCTGCTGCAATTTCTTCAGTTGCTTTTCATATTGAGACTGATTTTTAAGCAATCGTGCGTGTTCCTTTTGCGCTGTTTGAAGTCTCTGCAGTTCTTTATTCATGGCTTGGAGTTTCTTTTCATATTCTGACTTGATTTTTTTTGCTTTTTCTTCTGAATAGGTCTCTACAGAACCTAGAGCAAAAGGGAATTCACAATATTTTCACTTTGCCAGTCACAGGAGATGACTGCTTCCTCTGCTTTTAGCATTATCTGCAATATCTTTGAAAAATTTGTCTCCAGCTTCCGTCACCCGCACTGCCTCAGCTTTCCACCTTGTATGTCTTCTTGGATAAGAGATCAAGTTATTAACACTTTCCTTCTGATTTCTTTGCACTAGACAATAAATATCTGAGTACCTGAAGACACAGATACATACATGCTTATTCACACATATGTGCACAAGATCCTAACAGTCCCAACAGTCATCAAGCCTAGTATCCCTTCTCTGGCACTGATCACAAGGGAAAGTCTAAGGAAGAATAAGGGAACAGCAAAAGCATATAAAGTATATAACTATAGAGCATATATACTATATTTTTAAAAAGAAAGAAACAAACTAAACACTTCCCCCAGTACTCTCCCAAAGTTCAACTATTTGTGGCTTAGGACTTCCTGAGCCAGAGTTAGTTTTTCATCTCCATATGATTACATATTGAAAAAAGTTTGGTCAGTAAAACATCTTTGCAAGGCCACTGATCCTACTTCTTATTTTTATGCAAATCCAAAGAAAGGGGAAAGGGAGGAGAGGGAAAGTACTTTTAATTCAGGAAGTATCTCAAGGACTATGTTAAAGTGAGAGCTCCTATAAAATTGAAAATGCTTATTCAACCAAATCAAATACCTGTTTGTAGCAGTATCTTTTTAAAAAATCTCTCAATTTTGGTAGAAACTAGAATGAGTAAAGTATGATTCACTGGCATTATGGGTACAAACCTATTTCTGTTTTCTGCAATTTCTTATCACATTAGAAAAAAGAACTAAGGGAAGTAGCAAACAACTAAATTTTAATATCTTACACAACATGTAGATTTAAATGATTTTGTACTTCTTACCCAAGTTTTGAAGAACCTGATCTCTTTCAAGCTGAGTGTCTCGAATCTTATGTTGTAGCATCATTAGTTTCTCTTCGTACTGTTTTTTCAGTGTTTGCAACCTTCGCTGGCTGTTCTCTAGCTCATCTATCAGTTTCTGCTTAATGGCTATTTCACAGGTGATATTTGCCAAGTCAGCCTGATAATTTTCTAAAATAAAAAGATTAAAAATTAAGACTTCTGTTAAAGTAACAGTGAGGATCATATAACTATAGATACCCCGTGCAATGTTAGGGTCATTTCCTGACATGTAAATTGTGCATAGGAGAATTCTACACAAAGCACAATACAGCAAGCAAAACTATTACCTGCAATTCATGATAAAGTCTCCCACTTAAACACTCTCCCCATCCTAGAACTGGGGAAGAGGTAGGGAAAGATATCTTTTATTGGATCACAGTTGCCCATATGTTGCAATTCTTCACATTTAAATCTCATCATCAGCAACCTGTCCTTCCTCACACAAAAGTTGCACAGGCTGTGAGACTTCAGTCACGTCTCAGGGCTGGAAAATAACTGTCATTCACAAACCCAGCAGATTATAAAAGGAAAATTTCAGTGCTGGCAGACTCCAAGGGGAGACTTTCCCTTCTCCAGCTCATAGAAAAATACAGCCAAAATTCTGAGGAGAGAGGAGCCACCTCAACCATGGAAGTGGAATGGTGAAGGGAATGAGAAAAGTAGGAGGAAAAAGTATGGAAAAAGGACTAACCCACATGCTAAGTTTATAAAAGTTTAATTAATTTCTTTAGTCAATTAGGTCCTTTTTTGGCTTAAGATTATGTGCTCCAGAATAAAGATGTCAGCTGAGGATTTGGTTTTTTCCAGGTTCTGCAACTCCTGCTAATGGTTTGTGTGACTCAAACAAGAAGGAACCAGACTTGGTTTGCCCATTTGGCCCAACTCACATGAGAGAATTGCTGGTGATGCTGTCTCTGACTCTAGCAGTCCTAATTTGCATACCACACATAAGCCAGCTGTTAATCCTTCTACATAAAACCACAGCCTCTGAAAATGAGAAAGGCTGACAGACTTCCAGCCTTTCAAAATTAAATTCTACCCATTTCCAAATTAACTGAGTGGGAGCTATAACCTTGGTGATTAGTCCAGAGACATAAAAATAACACAGTACTTAAACCTTACACTTTGGATATTCTAAGATATGTGTTATCAAACACCTGATGGCCTCTGGTCAATTTTAAAGCCAGTATGGGGACACCTGATCAGATGTAGATTACATGTTTTAACACCATAACCAAAAAAGAATTCACTAGACATACAATCCACAGAGAATTATGGACAGTGGGTTGACAGCACACTGTCTTGCCTACCAAAACCCAAGGAATGACAGATAGTATTTGTAAAATTCTACAAAATATTGCACTGACATCACCTTTTTCATCAGAGTCAGAATCTGATTCATCCGAGCTTTCAACAACTTCCATGTCATCTTCATCCTCCTCATCATCATCTTCTTCATCCTCATGATCACTTACTTCCTGAATTTCCTCCTACAAAACGTACAAAATAGAAAGATGTTGAAGCACACCCACACTTTTCCATCCACAATCACTTGTGACTATCACTGTGAAGCCACAGCATTCACCTGACCCATTCCTAATTTCCTTTCTATAGCCTTGTAAATCTTTAAACAGACAATGAAGAAATAAACCGAACAATTCTAAATACTTACTACTTCCAATTCATTATTCTCTCTCTCCGAAGTGCCTTTTTCATCTCTCTTCTCCTGCTCGTTATCTGTGTTATCCTCTTTAACACTAGCAGAATAGGCACAGACACAAAATATTCACAAACTGAAATGGCATGTGTTTCCCATCCCCCAAACCAATAAGTTGTCATTCCAAATAAAGATGAAAACCGAAGTGTAGTTAGGCAAAGGTACAGGTGTTGGGCATGGGTAAAACACAACTTCCAAACTCCCGCAGATAATAAAAGAATGCTTAATTACTCTTAATCTTAGCTTGCAAAATAATATTAATGATTAGCACATTGTTTTAGGGCATATTGCACAACTAGGACAATCAGAATTTTGCACAGAAGTTGCAGTATACCCAGAACAGCTTTCACAAGACAAAGGAAGAAAATTGTGTGTAGATACAAGATACATTACAGGTATTACTACTACACTCTCAAGCTATAACAGAGCCTACTGTGCTTACAATCATCTGAAAATCTATGTATAAGCCTTAAACAATATCCTAATTTATCATACTATAACTACTCTGTTGATCAGTTATCTACTTTGACATCAAGGGAATGCTCATAATAGGCATTGATACAACAACAAACAGAGCCAAGAAATACTGAATTTTTGCAATAGAACTGTCCATCTCAAAAAGATATTTTTCCCAACTATTAAGATTAAATTTTAGTATATTTCCATGCTTTTGCTTTTCAGACTATGGTTCAAAACTTATTTAAAAGTCAAGTATCTCTATATTCTTTCTTCTCTTGGCAACCTGAACTGTAGTGATAGCTTATGCAAATCACAGTAGGGGTTTGTTCTGTTTTAAAGGTTTGGTGTATTAGCCATCAGGATGAGTTTTAACATTTTTAAGTGCACATTTGAAACATCACATGCAAATGTAAAATTCAAAAATCAATGGCACTCTGCAAATAGTCATGGACGAAATGTTGGTCCCTCTAGCGCTATGTGTACAAAACACAAACCAGCCCCAAAAGATGGGAAATCATGCTAGAACAGGGCTAGACACTATAGGGGGTAATAATGAAAAAATGTGGTTAGGATTGCATAATGTGGAATCCACCCCACCTAACTTCAGCTGCATAAAAATTTGGAAGTTATGTGCTGTCACTAATCAGGCAGGGTAACTAGGAATGCACATCTTCCTCCACTGACACCAAGACGGGCCCAGGCTCAGGGTCTAACTCTTAGACAAGTCCAGTACTCAGTGCAGTGACAAGAAATATTCAGTAGATTCAAGACACTATAATTTGGCATGTGACACCTAAAAGCTACCTTTAAAACAGAGCTCTAGTCTGAGTGCCAGTTAAGTAACACAGTGCTTCTGTGCACACACAGTTTTTTGTTATAATATTTTTTAACATGTTCAGTGCTATCTGGTTCCTTCTGCCCCACTCATCACCAGTGAAAACAAATTCAGCTACATCTGACCATGGGCAAGGCAGAAAGCTTTTGCTTGGACCATCTGAATCTACACAGTAGCCAGGGAGGCTGGAAGTAAAAAGCCTAACCAGATTTTTACAGAAAACAAATGCCAAACAGGGAACAGAGCCACACAATCTCATTTCCACATATTCTCATCTCACTCAGCCCACAACATGTTCTGTTTTATGTTGGTTAATAAGCCTAAATGATAACAGATCTTAGCTGCAATCTTTGTGCAGATTGAGGCAAATCCCCAGTTTCCCTTCTGCCTGCACACAGCACGGAGCTCACCACTACAGAGAATTTGTGTTCTGCCTAATAAAGGGGAGAGACAGGAGGAAGGAAAGCCAGCAGCTGTCCCAGGCAGAACTGTACTGCTTAATTTGTGTGCTACTGATCTGTGGACTCACATCATCTGCATGAATTCAGTGGGAGTTTTTTGGATCAAAGTAGACAGGTGAAAAATAAAAGCTCTGTTACTTTCATTTTTAATGACAGTATATTTTTCTTTTTAGAGCCCTCAACTTAACTGCTCTCTATGACTAACTGCTTTATCTACTGCTTTGGCTGAAACTGAATGGAAGGAATGGTCAAGGCTTCAGTCACACGCTTTCAAAAATAAAAGCACCAGACTTAAGTGAGGTGTGAGGGACCAAGACCTTCTTGATCTCACATGCCAAAATTATTATTGTCGTATACTGCCTGCTATACATTTCATACCATATGAGCTACTGCGCCTTCTTCCTGCCTTTCATTCCATACAGGCCATGCAAGAAAGAAATCTACTTAATTCTATAGTGATTCCCAAAGGCACCACCTCCTCACAAATGCTTGCTCAATACTGTGCAATCCCAGAGTCAACCTCAATTCCACAACAGAGGTTCCTTCCAGTTAAAACACTTGTTGAAAGTCAAAACACAGGAAAGAATTTTGAAAAGCTAAATGAACTACTCTTGAAGTACCTATGAATCTGCCCAACTTCTTTTCATGTATGACAACCAGTTAATTGAAATGACAGGTAATTAAAAACCTGGGAAATATTCCAACCTTCTTTCTTCTTGACTGCTTTCCTCAAGTTTCTGTAGCCTTCAAAAGCACGAGGTACAGTATTGGAAGGCCAAGCCAATGAAGGACAAACCAGACAGTGAAAAGCAAAAGTGATAAGAAGGTAAAAAAATGATATATGAGCTTGTGGAGTTTAAAATTAAATTTTAAAAGATACCATCAAGACACAACTAGTAGTAAAAAGGCAATACATTTTGCACAGTTGGAAAGTAAATAGAAAACAAAGAAGCAGCATTTGTAGGTTAACTAATCTGTCACCATCAACAATTGTCAATTCAAGCTACACGAAGGAAGAAGTTTTAGATATAGGCAATATATTTCACTTTCAGAATTATTTCTAATATGGATTTAAAAAAATCCTAGTTCTAGAAAGAGCTTTCTCCCCTTTTGCCACCTCAAACTGGCAGGTAAAATAGCAGAAATTGCAAGAAGTACTGCCACTGAACCAAAGTTATATATTATATATCCACAGGAATATATCAGAAAAAACCCAATGCACTACATTTATATGTGCTGATAACATATTGTAAAATAAAATAGAAATGAGACATTTTTAGTACTAATATTCTAAATCATATATTCTGAATATAATTCATAAAAATCTTCAAACTGCATTTATTTTTTGGTTTGGGGTTTTGTTGTTTGTTTTTAAATAAAAAGCAGAAAACTGCAATTTATTTTTCTGGGAATCAAAAAGTACATGCTAATGATTGCTTGTTATTTTTTAATAAATTAACAAAAAATTTGCATCAGAAGCAATGAGATGGACAAAGTGTTAGTATTTTTACTTGTACTTTTTCCTCTTGAACAAATGTGGATGTATCAGTAAAGGAATGTCTGCATGACTTATATAAGTGTAGAGATGGCTTAAATTTCAACAGCTACTGAAATTCCTCATGTTCCCATTATGAGCAAGTTTTGAGCAAGAGCTTTTACTGCGTTTTCACCTTATACAGCCTGCCATCTTCCTTCAGTATCAGCTAGGAGCTAACATGCTGAACCCCATGTAATTTTATCACTAATTTAGTTTAATAAAGGTTAGGAAAGTCAAAAAACAGTCAAAAAAGGTTACCAGGTATGTAAGGCTGACTAACGATTGAAAGGGATGTGGGAGGTTTGCTCTGGGGCTTCTGGTGAGTAGGTCACCCTGTGGGACACTCCAACCAAGCATGTCAGTGTAGTCAAAACATTAATGCTGTGTAAACTGTTTCCAATAAACTTTGACAGATGCTTATTAAAGGCTACAGATATATAGCAGTACATACCTGCTGCTCATTCAGAAACTGGCTCTTAAATCTTCAGGCTAGCTCACAACAATTTAGATAAGTTGCATGTATTTAAAATTATGCACCTTTCATCATACTGACCCATAACCAGGAAATGAACAGATCAAGAAAGGTAGCAGATGGGGCAGAACTATTAACTAGGCTTACTGATAGGAAAACGCTAGTTAGACAACTTTAAAAGAACAGCAACCCTAAAAAGAAGTAGTACAGTAAAAGCAGCTAAATGCCTGTAGAAGACAGAAATACAGCAAAGAACCCCTACCAAACTGCAGGGTAAATTGTCCCTTTGCAGTACATTAGCATACCCCCATTGCCAATTCCTGAAATTTCAATAGAATAAAAATTCACAGTGATATATCCTGAACACAGACGTTGCATTTCATTAATTATATAGAAGCATTCTGCAGGTTACAAGTATGACAGGCTATATGCATAATCTCTCAAATGCTAACATTTTGTAGCTTCTAAGGAATTATTCTCCTAATATATGCTCCTCAGAAATTTATAAATATTTATTACAAAACAGTCTGCAGATGGGCCAGTAGATAGATTCAAACCTTACCAGCACTTTGAAGAGTATGATCCCATTCTACAGAACACAAGACCCGCTTTAAGATGGAGGCTGGACCATCAAGAGGTCTCTTCCAACGTAAATTTTTCTATGGTTCTCTAATTCTATAATGCTAGGATAGAAAACTTATCTCAAAAAAAGTTGATGGAAGTAGTCCCTACTTCTGGGTCAGACCACTTGGCTATCCCCTTCACAAGATCATTGTCCTGGTGTGAGCAAGTGTGACAGGACGCAGAAGCGTCTTTCAGAAAAAGAAAAAAGCAAAATTAACAGCCATGTGTTTTACTTACTAATGTATGTAGGGTAAGATTTCCAAATGTTTGGGTTTTTGGTTTTTTTAAAGTGATCATCTCCTACAATAAGAGATATTACTCAATATATCTAGTAACCTTCATCTGTTTTTTGGTCACAATCCTGTCTGCCACCTAATACTCAGGTCCCAACCTAACAATTGGGGCTCTATCTAAGCATATATTTAAATGCATGTTAGAATTTAAAATGTGTTGAAACATACAAAATAAAATATCTTTGTTCTTGCATTTATAGTTAAAGAACATATTGAAGTGTCTGGCTGAAGAGAGGCCAGAACATTCTGCTGATTTAATTTAATACTTCCATCCTCCCCTCAAGTTCCTACAAACATGAGACGGAAAAATCTATTAAAATCCCCATAAAAGTACAAGAGTTTCCTGAAAAATGATAAGCAAAGGAAGAATCTAATTGTTATTAAAATGAGTGTTCTCTACAAGTATTAGACATTTGTGTGGTCAATGAATTTATAGATATAGCACCTCAAATTGCAGATATCACTAACTCAAATCTACTTTATACTTCAACTATATTTCAGGCTTATACTGTTTTAGTTTTACTTTTAACTTGAAGAAGTCTGAAGGGCCATTAGTACAAAGAGTAATAGATTAGAAGTGTGGAAAGTTTCAAGGAAAAGGGAAAGATCTTTGATGGAATCTACACAAACAGATCCTTGCTGTACTAACTGCTGTCTGAACAGGCATTTATATCAATGTCTAAGAGCATTTTAGTAGATGAGAAGTTGGACAGCAAAAACCAGCAAAGCATGATGTTGCAGAGAATTAGGAAACCTCAAATTAAAAACATTCATAAAAGCAAAAAGATAAAGAATAGAAGCCATTCCAAGAGCTACCAAAGAATTCCCAGCTATTCAGAATATCTTTTCTTCAGAAAGCTGTTTCAGTTTTGACGTATGGTAGAAAAAATTTATAGTTTTTGTTTTTGAAAACTTCTGTTGAATTTCAGATGCATTTTAAAAACTTTTTAAAAAATATCAAAACTTATGGAGAGCACCTGTGCTTTTACCATTGTGCATAATTATATAGAAAAATTCATTACAACAGGGACATTCATTCTACAAATACTGCATACTTCACTGGAAGAAAAGATGCAAAAGAAAAACAACTATAACTTGAATGTGTAAAAGGGTTTGAAGGAACAGCAGTTTAGGATCCAAACCCACACAGCAACAATGAATGAATTTTAAAGTCTCAGTGGTTAAAAAAATACACATCTTTACTAATAAAGAGAAAACAAATAGTCTTATAATTCATACACCACCTCTTTTTCTTTTTCCTTTCTTTTTTTTTCAGCTTTTCTAGATCTTTCTTGGCTATATCTAGAATTTCCATTGTCTCTTTCTCTGAAGAAAGCATAGAAGGAGAAAATGCTGATGGTCCACCAAAGTACGTGGATCTTGTTGAAGCTCTTGACAAGTTGCGTCGAAGATTTTCATTTACTGCTTCACTTTCCAATAATTTTGCTCTTAAAAAAAAAAAAGAATTGTAGACCATGAATCACAAGTGTTGCTAATGTATGAGATGTATACTCTTTAGCATCTGTAACTGCAATGCATTACCTTCAGTTTAAAAAGAAACTAGAAACCAAGGTGAAGTCTCACAAAATACAAGTCTAGTAAATCCTTTGACGAGACCATTTTACACAATGGTTACGTATTTTGTACATATGTCATGTACCCTAGACACAATAAATATAAATGTAAATGTCTGTATACATATGCACACAGATATATATACAGACATACATCTGCATACCCTGTATATACACATTACACAAAAGATACAGTATTATGTAGCTCTAACACTAACTGGGAATAGGCCAGATAATTTTTTTTTGCATGATACACATCCAAGAAACAGAGAAATAAAAATATCTAAAATATTTAATACTTTTAATTTAAAAGGAAAGCATCTGCTTTCCTTTTTAACACTAAATTGTAACAAGCAATTTCTCAGTACTATCATTTATATAAGAGGTTATGAAGTTATCATAAAACAATTGTTCCAAATTTTGCTGTCCTTTGTGCAACAACATCAAGTCATCATCATTATTTAGGCAACATCTTGCTTTCATTTATATTGTCAGCTTCATCTTCAACATTTTAATATTCTGTGGCCAAGAGCAATACCAGATGGTCTTAGAAGCTGAAGAACCACTGTCATAAAGTAATCTCCACACAGGAAAACAACTGAAGTATTTACTTGCTAGCACTTCTAGTATTTTTTTTAGTAAGAACTGTTCAAATACATATTATGCAAATACCTGAGATCTTCAATTTCCTTGATATAATTATGAATCATGTTGCTAATTTCTTCATTTCCTTCTCCTTTCAAGGATAGAGAGAAAGGGGGGGGGGCGGGAAGAGAAAGGACGGTAACAGTATAAATATCTGAATACAGCTACTAGGCACAAGGTACCAGCAAAAAGAAAGACTCATATGGGCTACACATTTAGATCTTATCTGATTTGTAAAATATACTTCGTCCTTAAGCTGCATTAAGTTTTTGGTTCCTCTGTGTCATATGATCAGGATTATTACAAGTAACTTTCTCTAATTCATTTGTTTTCCATATTAGCACCTTTTAACAATGCATGTACCGTAAATAAAAGTAACCTGACAAACAGTGCACACAAAGAACAATGCAGTCACGGTAAGTCAATTGGTTGATTATTCTGAGGTGAAAAGCAAGCCAACATTCACCCATCTGTTTCCAGGTTCCTCACCCAAAGCAAAATATTTAAGTTCATGTATAGCTAAGCATACAAGCAATTAATTTCCAAAGGTATTATTTCACATGTCATGTTGCTCATAATCCTAAATGAATGGTCAAATCGGGGTACCAAACTATTTCTATTAATAGAAGTCTCCAGAAACAAAGAATTAGATGGGGCCCTATCCCTGCCAAAGCAGATCCTACATTACTGTTACAAAAGCATCATTTCATTCTAAGGGACCCATGAAACAAGACCATATAACTGATTTAAGTTCATGAACTTATTAAGCAGTTTACATGCACCCACAATGCACCCACAGCATACCTGCTCTGGCTAGCACTTGGTTGGCCTGATCACTCATAAGTTGTGTTATTCTGGCTCTCAGTGCATCAATAGTCTCTTGCATTGCTTTAATTCTAACACGCAGGTTGTTGTTTTCTGTTTGCAGCATCGCGTTTTCATGAAACATGTCATTGATGCTTTCAACGCCTTCTTCATCTATAATCCTTTTACCCTTAAAAAAGCAAATATATCTTATTACTAGTAAAGGCTGACCTACACAAGAAAAATTTTTAACTTGGCAAAGGCAATCCACAGATTACTTGAAATTCCAAATAGACACCCCTAGCAAAAGATAATCTTCTCTCAAAAAGTTCAAAACAATGGATAAATTGATAGTTTTCAAAACATTGATGTCTGGCCAACACCTTAGCATTTGGGTCCTGTGTAATTCCATCTTAGTCTGAAATACAAGTTCTTGAAGAGGTTAAAAAAAATGAGAAGACAATTCTTTATCAAATCAGGATACTATCTCAAGGATAACAAAGGAGGAGGACACTATTTGGTAATCACATTTATTGCTGAAAACATTATTTGTTTAAAATTTCAGGAAGAAATGGGCTGGATATTAGGAAAAAATTCTTTACTGAGAGAGTGGTGAAACACTGGAACAGGCTGCCCAGGGAAGCGGTGGAGTCACCATCACTGCACGTGTTCAAGGAACATGTGGACGAGGCATTGTGGGACATGGTTTAATGGGCATGGTGGTGTTAGTTGATGGTTGGACTTGATGATCTTACAGGCCTTTTCCAAACTTAGTGATTCTGTGATTGTGTAGTATGAGTATTTGGCTTAAATAATTTAAAATGTATTTTTAAAACACAATTTGTTTTAGCTGTCTCGTAAGTTTTTAAAAGCAATACACAATAACTGTTCACATTCATTTATGTGCTAATCTAAATTGTGGTCATTTTTGCTTTGGAAGTGACTGTTTCTCATTGCTGAGCCTGACAAGGTCAATTTTTGCCTTTCAAAAAGCAAATAGCATGCAGCATCTGTTGATGTCATCGGCATTCATTGATATATCTTTTCTCTGGGGATGCAATTTAAGTTTTTAAAAACATTTGGTAATCACTGGAATTAGAAGTGTTGTTTAAGTTAAGGGTGCTATTCAAATTTTTAGTTTATAGAGTGGAAGTAGCCAACAGAAAAACAAGCTGTAGAACTACAGGCACTTTAAAGCAGAAGAAATCCTAAGAGGATAAACTTACTGTTTTGTATTCCATAAGTTCCATCTGTAGCCGTGTAATCTCACTGCGTAAAGTATTTATTTGTTGACTAGCCCTATCCTGATTAACCATCACCTTGTTCTTGATGTTCCGTGCCCGATTGGCATACTTTAATGTGTTCAAGGTTTCCATGAAGTCTCGATCTGAAGGGCTCACACACGCTATCATGAGTGTTTGACTGCAAGTTACAAACATAGGTCAGCATTAAACATCAAGAACAAAAAGAGTAGAGAGAAACTAAGAAGTCTTCAGGTAGAAGGTGAAACAAGAGTAGTGACTTCATGACACTTGTGAAAATATTCCTCTATCTAGATCATCCTCTGAAGGTGCCCAGATGGCCTAAATTCCCAACAGATAGGTGGAAACACCTACATTTGATGGACTAAGTCCTCCCCTCCAGGTTTGGAGGAATTTGCTTCTCTGTTTTATGTTAAAGCTTAGGTGACTGCGTTAGGAAGAGTGCGCTGTCTCCAGGGCAATGGAGCAATATCTGCATTAGGCAGACTGGATTCTGACCTTCACTTTCTATAATTTCAGACTAAGACAAACAAACTAATCCTTCCAACCCTTTGTGAGGTAAACAATTACCTTCAGCATACACATTGTGAAACTAAACTGTAAAGAGTAACTAGCCTGAGGATACAAGGAAGATTCAGTTTCAGGAATTCTTCCTCAGACCTCCTGCGTACCTTTGTGTCAGTTCCCCAAACTGTTTGAGTTTAGTCCTCAAGATAAGAATATGTGAGATCAAGAACAAATTTTTAATTCCGACATCAGGACTACTTGTCCTTTTGGTTGAGAATGTGATTATTTTTCTAAACCTCAGAGGACTGGTTCTGCTAGGTGTCTGTCTTGAAAATTGAATAACTTGAACTCCATTTTCCTATCTGAATTGTATAACAGACTAGGTTTTTTTAAAAAACTGTCCTACTCCCTTTATTTTATCACTTCTTTAAACTGCTCTCTTCCCTAGAAGTTATGTAAGTTTTCATTTTTCATATTATACATTGTGAAAATCCTTTCCAAAAACACCAATACTCCATATTCTTACTTGAATAATTCAAGAAACATCAATACTTAAATGCTGCTTCAGAACTGTTACAGCATTATATCTAAAAACAGCATTATGGTGAGAATAGTACAGCGATAAAATGCTTTCATCATCATTAACTCAGGACTCACAGCAATCTAACCTGAATCATTACCAGTAAATCTTTTTTAAGTATTTGCAAAAGAGAAACAATGATGTGGACTGTAATACCGAGGGTGGAATTTGGAAGGCTATGGAAACAGGTTAACAGAAATCTAATAACCTGATTTCCCAGAAGAAAAACTGCATGTTTATTAAATTTAGCTTTCCCAGACTTTTTGGTTGCCAAAGTCTGGGTAAGAAATTATTCAAATTGTGTTAATATGTGTAACTCTTCCTTAACAGCAAACTGCTAATTTGTCTCAGCATGTATATCACCTGGAGAAGCTCGAGAAGCAAGCTCATGTGAACCTCATGAGGTTCAACAAGGCCAAGTGCAAGGTCCTGCATCTGGGTCAGGGCAACCCCTGGTATCAATACAGGCGGGGGGATGAAGGGATTGAGAGCAGCCCTGTGGAGAAGGACTTGGGGCTACTGGTGAATGAAAAGCTGGACATGAGCCGGCAATGTGCACTCGCAGCCCAGAAAGCCAACCATATCCTGGGCTGCATCAAAAGAAGCGTGACCAGCAGGTCAAAGGAGGTAATCCTGCCCCTCTACTCCACTCTAGTGAGACCCCACCTGGAGTACTGTGTCCTGCTCTGGAGCCCTCAGGACAAGACAGACATGGACCTGTTGGAAAGGGTCCACACAAGAATGATCAGAGGGCTGGAGCACCTCTCCTATGAAAAGAGGCTGAGGTAGTTGGGGTTGTTCAGCCTGGAGAAGAGAAGGCTCCGGGGGAACCTTATTGCAGCCTTTCAGTATTTAAAGGGGGCCTGTAAGAAAGATGGGGACAGACTCTTTAGTAGGGGCTGTTGCGATAGCACAAGGGGTAATGGTTTTAAACTAAAGGAGGGTAGATTCAGACTAGATTTAAGGAAGAAAGTTTTACAATGAGAGTGGTGAAACACTGCAACAGGTTGCCCAGAGAAGCTGTGGATGCCCCATCCCTGGAAACATTCAAGGTCAGGTTGGACAGGGCTCTGAGCAACCTGATCTAGTTGAAGATGTCCCTGCTCATTGCAGGGGGGTTGGACTAGATGACCTTTAAAGGTCCCTTCCAACCCAAACTATTCTATGATTCTATGATCACATAAATAAAAATAGGTGGTGGTGGAGGGGGGTGTCCACAAATCTAACATCATTCAGAAACAGGAAGAAAGAATGTATCTGAATGTCCTTGTAAATGCACTGGGACAGCATTTGCTACTGTACACTAAACTATGCAATTTCTCCTGGAGAACAGGAGGGGGAGCAGTGGAGCTGTAAAATGGGAAAACATTTTAGAGTCAAAATAATATTTCAAAGTGCAATTTTAGAAGTGGTTTGTAAAAATGCTCATTAGCTCGTATATTTGACATAAAATTTACTCAAGAAATGCTATTTTTAGTTATTTTCAGAGAGAGCTTAGAAGAGTTATGCTCTTGATTTCTGCTGATTTTTTCATAGTTCTTGAGTTTCTTCCTCCCTTAAGCACTTCTGAAAATTCTAGCCTTTACTTTACTTGTTTTGTCTGGCTCTTTGCTTTTCCTCACACTGCAGTGCTGCAGGGTGTTACTGAAATTATCTCTCTCAAGAGCAGAGTGATGATTTAAGAATTCTCTTCCAGTTTTCCCTATTTCTTTGTGAAATGCCCAGAAAACTTCAAGCCCTCCTAAAAACAGCAGTCAGTCATATTAGATTAAATAGAGCAATAAGAGTACTACCTTGCTAAAGTACACTCAACTGCACCCCCTTTTGTATTTGTACATGTTAATGTTACTAATATGAAATTTGCATTATTTTAAGAAATTTGTTGATGTTTGCTTAGACAAAACTTCCAGAGGCCAAAGCCTCTCTTCCTTGCCTGTGCAATAGGCATACAGAACACGGTTGTACAAACAATTCTGGTAATACAAACACCAGAAACAATTCTGAATTTGATTTTATTAAGCTCTAATCCAACATCAGATAACTGGACATATGCACAATAACCTGAGATATACAACCTTTAGAAAAAGATGGCAGTGTCTGTGGTAAGCTGACTCCAAGCTTCTGCACATGGCAATCAGTGCAAACAATTAAGCATCACTTAAAAAAAAAAGTAACAAAAAAAATCTCTGAAGGAGAAACTCATCATAGGTTTAAACTATGAAGTAATTAATAAGACTGTAACACAATAGCAAAGTTTACCATTTATGCTGTCTACAATCTAAAGATGTCTTCATGGAAAGGACTTGTCCTGGAAATGGTAACTTCTAAGTAACTCGAAGCCTCATGTCTAGTAAAGCTACAATAGCACTGAAAAGAACGATGCAAAAAGCCTCTTTAAAATCTTTTCCCTGCATTGCCAGCACTTTCTGTCATAACAGTAATTTATCCTCTGAACCTCCCTCCTACAAAAGGACTGGCTATTTTTACCATTGTTTAATGTTTATTTTTACTTTCTGAAGATTATGTACTCATTCATATTCATTCACAATGAAATACATAAAATGTTCTTGTTTTCATACCTGTTTCCCCCAAGAGAGTCTTGAAGTAGCCTTGTAAGCTTTGAATCTCTGTATGGTACATGAGTTGCCTTCTTACTTTTATCTCCCAGTGCACTTATTACATTGCCAAGTGCCAGCTATAAAACACCAAATCATGTAACACACAAGTTAGAATCAGTTCCTGAGTAGTTTTATTTTTAAAAAAGCTATAAACTGAGGTCTGCACATTGTGAAGAAATGAATATGCTCGTGAAAGTTAACATAGAAAAAATTCTGAATATTTTTACATTTTACAGTAGACATCTATAAACTTTCATGCTCTCAACAGTGAATCAGATGACTTGCATTCTGGTATCTGCAAGTGCTAAGTGCTTAGCACAATTTGTGTGCACTGTCTATTCATATGTCAGTCACAGTTAAAACTACTTCATCGAAGAAACATTTACTTCTGATGATTATTAAAGCTGATCTCTACTTCTAGCAGTAGCTATATTCCTTTTAAAATTAATTTTATCAATCTGCTTTATGTTAGATTTAGAATAAGATATGGGGCATTAATATGAAAAAAAACCCAGAATTTACTGCCTCTACAGATCTGAAATAAGGAATGTCTGACAAAGATTTAAGCATTTAAGGCTTGAAATTATGTAGTCCATGGTTATCCTATTTCATTCCTCAGAAAGGGTCTAATTCATATTTATAAACAACCTAACATTTGGCTGTAAAATTATTTTTAATGTGCAACTGCACATACTTCAATCAGATTATTCATAAGCCAAGTTAAAGAACATTCCTCTAGATGGCACCCTGTACAGCCAGTTCTTGATCTTGGAAATGGTCTTACTGCATCCAGCAGTTGAAGAAGTGCATATACACCACATTCTGTGACTGCTTTGAAGCGTTTAAATCACTTTCAATCTGTTTCCCAAAGCTGAGGGCTGGAATTCACTGTAAATGAAAGTTTTGTGATCATATAAAATATTACTTTTATCACACTGATTTTCACCCTCATGCACTTTATATCCTATTTGTTAAAGATACATTTATATCACCTAAACCCCCAAATTTCTGTTGGCTCTGTGTTTATATCAAAGATGAAACTGAACTGTATTGTCTTTCTCTTCTATATAATATAACCAGAATAACTACAGAATATAATCACTGTCATGATGGCAAGAGAATCACTAAGAAAGTTCTAGTTGCAGAATACCTCTCTGGTACTACACACTAGACCAGAAAAAAAAGACATGTTTTCACATATAAAATAAACACGTAGTTTTAAGTCTTTAAAAGAGAATTGCACAGAGCCCCCACACAGCCAAGGAGCTCAAAACAAAGGCATGAAATTATAATCTCCACTTGTCACTAGCTCTACTTTTCAGTGTAGTCATAATTAAATAAAACATTTAATACAGTTCATTAAAAAAATGCATAGAAAGCCAGTACACAGACAGAAAAAAATGAATTGATGCTATAAGTTAAAAATTTTATTTCTACTTAGAAGCGTTTTGCCTAGGGTTATTTTACATTATGTTTCATAATTACAACAAAGAACCAGCATTTATTGATCAACTAAGCTTATTCATTGTCCCCATTTTACATGCCTGTACACCTTGCAAACTGCTTGCAACATTCTCCAATTGTTTGGGTCTTGACAGAATAAAAAATAAAAATCGTGAAAGGAATATCTCTACAATATCTTTTAAAAGTTAGAGTAACTAACTATATTTCACAACAGTTATAAGTACTAGAATTTGCTAGTTAGGGTCTAGTACAACCAAGAAAATGTTAGCAAGCCAGAACCCAGTAAGAATCAATATATGCTGTTATGTCTCATGCTACAGTCCTTGTTCTGCACATGATGCATTTCTACTTTAGGGATTACTAAAAACAAGCAACGCAAAAAGGAAGAGAAGATGGTACCAACAGCCTATGGAAACAAATTGTACAGTCTTACTAGTCCACAGTTGATAGAAATGCCTTCTTTTGCCCTTTCTCCTGTTGCTCCTGTTCGCTTTAACCTTTCAGATCCCGCTAGATCAACAAAATGGAACTTGGCAGTAAGAGTTTCGAATTCATTCATCTCAGAAGATTCGGATATTATCCTGTTATCGGTGGCATTATCCTGAAGTAAAAAAGAACCCATAAAGCTTAGTAAGATCTTTCACATTAACATTTGTCTACTGCAAAGTTCAATCACCAATTATTTACAAGACTACCTAATTTGTCATGTCCACCTCCTTCCTTATTTACTCATTCTCCTATAACATCAGTATCTCTCAAAAAACTCTCTTCAAGAATGATATGTGAGTGGATACGACTAAAATGAAGACCCAGCTCTAGATGCACATGAATACCAATATACCAATTAATTCTAAATATGGTCTACAATTGTTTCAGGGCAGGGGAGAATATATATATTAAAAAATACAAAACTCGTCAGCAAGTTGGGCAACAAAATTTGTACCTCTCCTGGAATGCAAGTCTTAAATCAGTTGTCAAAGGAAATTGATATTAAAAAAAGTAACGATAATATTAACCTCCTAAATTACCAGTTCATAAGCCTGCCAAATAACTGAAAGTTATTTTGATTTTATACCTCTCTAATCCCTATCATCAGCTTCCCTGTGTCATGGTTCTTCTGCTTTATTTTAGGAATTACTCTTTGAAGTCAGTTTTCACAGCAGCCAGTATTTCACCAGCACTTCTGACTTGACCAGGAAATAAAGACAGATGAGGGAACAAGGGAGAAAGAAGAGGTTCCTTTCTTTTTTTTTCCCCCACCAAGTAAGTTGCAATGACTGGCACCTGACACATGCTTCCATCAGTGCAGGAAATCTGCCCAGGAACACACTGCGCTTCAGGTAGGTACTGTAGCCTCAGCCTCTTTCCACTTCACATCCCAAAGCACAGCAGTAAAATTATCCTTTTTCATTAGATAATGCCAAGGTTTTTTCTGTGGATTAGCGTAGCTGTACCATATACTGTGGAGACTTATTTTACTCTAAGTGTAGCTAGACCTGTTGTCATGAAAGCAACACTGAATGAGACAAATCTTTAAATGACTCATTTCCTGACCGTCCTGCTAAGATACCAATTGCAGGGCAATTTTGACCTACTTGCCATGGCAGCATGTAATAGGCATATACTGAGTGTATACTGGACTTATATTCACACAGCCCAATCTACAGGCTTTATTAGGAATATTCTATCACAGTAAGCATGGTATTTTTTTTTCTTAAAAAACAAAATCTCAGGTATTCTGTGGCAATGATCTTTACGTCCTTAGCCAGCTAGCCCAGAGCTCTTTCTGGTATTGCAAGCGGTAGCGCGTGTGGCTGCGGACCAAACTGTTCTCACAGTAGTTCAACACTTCACGCTTCTTAAGTGATCTTTTGTAGCAGTTTCAGAAGAGAACAGGAATTGTGCCACTTTCACTAGACTGGATATCACACCTTTTCGGCTATTTTGACATTTACGCTGCTGCTGGATCAATCCCTCTTTCCTAGCCCTCAAAGCAATGATTAACACATCCTTTCTCTCTCACTTATTTAGTAAATCTAACATACGTCCAGGAAATTCTGAGAAGCACAAACGGTGTGAAAGCAGCGCAAGGAGCAGCGTGTCTGTACCCTGCAGCCCTGGCTGCCTGCCCACCCGGGGCAGCGGGACCGTGCACAGAGAGACAGGCACAGAGCCACACCATCATCCCAGGAACTGCGTTGCCCTAGTAACAAAGGTCTCCCAAAACTGTTGTCTACAGACAGCAGCAGCAACAGAAACTTGAGCTGCATCTCTCCCAGCCACCCAATAAGGGCTTGTATTAATTTATATTCCAGGAGCGTTCAGCGGCCAACGTCAGGTCTAATCTCTATTCTCCTAAATACTGCAGGGAAAGAAGAGGGTGCTGTCTTCAGATTCAGGATCTAGCAAGGTCCTGCTCCAGACAGTCAAGTTGTCTTGCTCATATCTCCCAAAAAAGAAGGAACAAAGCAAACGTTGACACAAGGCAGAAAGCAGCCACTTTTTAACAGAAGCCACAAGCTTCTGCTAAAAACCAGGCAGGGCCAGGCAAGAGTCCTGTGGGTGGCTCAGCTGGTGGGGAAGGCTGCAAGTGCACCAGCGCAGGTGGATTGCTGTGCTGACACCCTGTGGGAAATGAGGCTCCCAGATGAGTTCTCTCACTCTCCAGCTGCACAGTTAATTTTCAACAAAACCTCTGAGCAGACTGTCACCACCCAGTGACCAAGGTGCCCTGTCTGGGCTCTGAGTGTGATGCCAGTCCCTCCCCAGTGAGAAGACAGACAGCTCCCACACCACCAGGTCCACAGTTTCAGTGTGGAAAGCGGGAAGAAGTGTTTAAAAGGTGTATAAAGCAGGCTTACATACCACAAAGGACCAGGGAGAGACCCTCATTTTGCCTGCAAATGATTATTTGTAGTGTTAGAAAAAGCAACCCCCAGAAAAAGCAACCCCCAGAAAAAGCACTAGAAATCCAGTTCACTGTGCCACATGCTTAAAAATGTGATATCTATGTGTAAAACGCTAGCCAGGTACTTAGGAGTTCACGAAAATATTTAAAAATTTTGATACCTTTAGAATAATCTAATTAAGTCCCCCTGAAGCTACTGTAGTTTTCAGTGGTATGGATTTATTCAGAACTCTTTTCTTTACAAGATACACCAACAGCAACTAACAACTGAACATCCACATGGAAAAAAAAAATCTTCTACAGAACAGCACTGTATACATTCATAGTTTAAATTTCAGGTTAAGTGCACAGGCTTAACAACACATCTGAACCCCAATATATACCTATTTAAAATAAATAAGCTAAGTTTCAGAATTGAATGCTTTTCTACTTGCTCCTTGTTGGATATCAACACTTAATCTGAAATATCTAAGCATTTTCAGTTAGCTGACTGCAAGCTTAAACCCATTAACTACTAAGACACTTAAAAACACTTTCCCAATTAAAGACAAATCATATTTTAACTTTCTTACTTGTGTATGTTGCAACAAAATACTGAAGAAAACGCTAAGAGGAGAATGGGCAGGTTCATGTAAGAGGGTGCAGTTTATTGTTGCCTCTGGCTAGAGGATGGTTACATATGCACAGATTAAATCAAATTGTTATAATGCTTAGCAAATTCATCAAGCACAATGATGACTGTAGCATCTTTACTAAGTGCAATTCAAATAGCAGTGGCTGCCAAAACAATAATCACATTTTGAAAAATGATTACTAAAGTGAAGCTTAATAACAGCAAAGATACGTACAGTGTTAAATGCAGGACAGACTCTGGTTTGACATAAGTGTATAGTAAAGATAGCATGTGACCGAGAGCTCTGAACATTCATCTGAGTGCTGGCAGTAGTTCGAGACAAAGCCCCCAGCTTCAAGCACTGCATCATCTAGAAAAAAAACAAGTAGTACATTGTGTTGCTTGAAGTTTAAATAAAAAATGTTCCTATAACACTTATTGTTTTGGATATAAATAAGCTTTTTCTCTTTGCTATGATTTCAGTTCCTATATGCCCAAAGCACAAAGATTCTTAAATAAGCAAACTAAAAGCATTTTTTTCATGGTTTCTAAAAGAAAACACTTAAACCATTGTAAGCCTCTTTTTACTGTCCTCTGGTAGTAACATAGCAATCTTCCTTCCATTCACCTGTAGCAAAAAATGGACAATTTTTGTATTTTTTGTTCAAAAATGTATAGTACAATAACATTTGTATTCAGATTTGCAATGCACAGACACTTATGAAGAGCAACTTACATCACATTGGTCATTGTGCAAAGCTTTCTTGTCACAGGAAAAACAACATACATAAGGTTTGTGAGATTAGATTTACACACATGCCAAAATTTTCTCTCCCAGCAGAACTATACTATTAGCAGAAGTCTCTTTCTAGTGTTAAGCGATACTCACTTAATGAGACACTTATCACATTTAAGTCTATAGAAACTAAAGAAAATAAAAATTTCATCTAAACTTTACACCTAGATTGCCTGAGATGCAGATGTTAGCAAGCATAGCCTCTATTTTTAACTGCTTATCAAAACAGACAGACATTTTTAGAAAGCACTTGGTATGCTACAGAGTGATTTATTTTCAATGATCACCTCTGATTCTCCATTCACAGTTCGGGTTGTAACGCCCACTGTATAAATTCCTCCAGCTGAATCTTCATGTATTTTAATATTTGATTTTTTATTCTTTGCATCAATATCACGTGTGGTATCAAACAGATCAAGAATTTCTTCATTGTAAAGCTGAGGAGAAGACAAAAAAAGTATATTACCTTAAGAATTCCCCCAAAGACTAACAAATCTGCATATGGCACATACGGAAAGTTTTAAAGATCCAAATGACAAGGCTCTCAAAAAAGGATGCTCTGAAGAATCCAAACTGACAAGAACAACAGGATGATAGAGCAGCTGCAAATTAAGTCATCTGCCCACCTTACTATTATGCCACCCAAAGAAGCAGTAACTTCCTCCACATTTTCAGTTCTGGGAGAAAATTCTCTGGTGGGACCAAGGAAGGGGAGGCACTCAGTGCCAGCAGAATAAGGGCAGCAGTGGTTTCTGTGGCAGGCACCTGCTGTCTTCAGGTTTGACCTTGGGCTTGGCTTTTGTTTTGTTGATTCAGTTGGCTGCACCCTCCTCCAAACACTTCAAATTCACTCCACTTGCTCTCACTGCCATCACACCTTTTTTCATCTCCTTTCTCACACCTTAATAATTCTATGGCTCTCTTCCATTTAGATAAACTGTTCCTGCCCTGGAAGGAATTTAACATACAATAGTTTTTGTGCAAGCTGCTTCAAGACACACCAACCAGCAGGCCAAAAATAATATGTCATGGTTTCTTGAGCAGGGCTTTTGTACTTTCCTCCATACAATACCTACACTTTTGTGACCTAGATTTAGTTACAACTTTCAGGCACAATCATATGAGTAACAGCAACTATTTACTACATGTTTCAGACTGCTTAATGTTTACTGCCTGTTTCACTGAGTCTCGTGAAGGTAAGTACATGTACATTTAGTGGTCTTCCAACTCAGTATCATTAAGCACATCAGACTTTTAGGTCAGTAAATGATATCAGAACCAGCAAAGTCATCAGAAATTACTATCCAGTTGTCAGTGTTAGAGGAGATGGATTATCATTTCATAGGAATGTTCTGGGTTTTAGGAAAGGTGTTTAGATCCAATTGAAGATATCAGGGCAAACGTCAAAAAACGCAGAAAAAACAGTGTCCCAATGGGAATCTCATGGCTCAGGTCTCCACTGACATACGCTGGAACAGTTCCAGTATCTTCAATTTGGTTATACCAATTCGCTTCAGCAGATCTTTGGCCAGACTGATTAAATTCCTGACCAAAGTTCCTAGGTAAAAGCAAAAGAACCACTGCAATAGATCTGTATTCACCCAATGTACTTTCTCATACACTGAAAGCAAGAGGCTTTCTCCTCACGAGTGAAAATCCATCCCTGAGAAGAAAAGGCTCAGCATTTGTGAATGTGATGCTTTTAATTCTTTACATATTAAAAGTGAGTTATATTTAATTATTAGGCATCAATATTCTAAGTAGGAGCCTTCTTGCCAATGTTCTACCTTGCTAAGTGCAAACAAACTGGTGCCACAATTTAGAGAGGATCCTGATAATGCACCTACAATTGCATGGGAATGCATATGCCTATCTTTTGGAAAAGCTAGCAGGAAAGCAAGGAGTTAAGAAAGGCAGACTGCAGCAAACTAAAGAAAAGCAAGCAAGTAACAAATAGAAGTCACTGTTCCCAACAGTTATCCAGCCCTCAGACTTCGAAGTTATTCCAAAATAAAATGTTGCTTCAACTTGTTCAATGACTAAATTACTGTTTATGTAATCCAGCCCTAATGGTAGGCAGGATGCGAGGAAAAGGATACTTTCTGATACAAGAGTAGTGTATAATACATAACTAATCAGAAAAAGCTCTTTCTGGGAAAGCTCCAATTTAGCCTCAGTACAATAAAAAACTTAACAAAATGTCACTTTTTTGGTAAAGGGAGAATTTATTATATACATCATTTAACCTTTCTCTAAATTAGATAAACAAGACAGGTTTTACAATGTACATTTCATCTGAAATACGTTGTAATGGCTGCAATTCCACGTACCATTATCACTGTAACGTTCAATTAGTGCTCTGTATTTTGCGACTCTCGCAGTCACATTTGTAATGTTATGTCAAAAAACACAAGGAATTCAGAAACTACGCTGGTTACTACTCCTTACACTACTACTGTTGCAGCTGCCTAAGCAGAAATGAAGCAGCAGCTCCCCGATGTTCGAACAGAGAGAACAGGAGAGTACAGCATTCCCACAGCCCATGCTGAGGCCTAGACTCTCTCTAGGCAAACATTAGCCAGAGCAACAAAAAGCTCTGCTTAAGGTTAGCAGTGACAAACCTATACTGGTGCAAAACTAATGCCAGCTTGTTAATCTTTAAAACAATTATAGGAACATATGACTAAAGGACCTAAGGTTGCTTCAGCGGTAATAAAACCAACAGCTTTTCTCTTGGTTAATATAAAAGTGGGTTTTTCCCGCCCAAAGTAGATAAAATAAAGTTGCAAATACTGAACTAAGTAAAACACATTTACACCTGCTCTTCCTTAAATTGATTCTTCCTCTCTGTGTGCTTAAAGTATCAGATTTTGCAGCTTGGTAGTGAGTGTAATTATGTTACACCAAATTCAGTTAATTTAAAAAATGGTTCCATGGGCAGGAGGCACAGCATAAAAGCTGCAAGACTTTAACTAACAGCTGCTGCAGGTCGGAAAGATCACAGAGGTAGTGGCCTCTCTTACCAGTAGCTGTGCCTACAAGAAAACACAAAGGGAAGAGTTTTTCACAGCACTGACCCAGGTTTTCTCTGGGCCAAACAAAAGAGGGAACAGTGACACAGAAGCCCAATCCTTAACCACTGGGGATCACAGAAAGAAGTATTTTTATGCTAGGTTTCTTTTTTGGTGAAAGGAATATAAAAAGTCTCCTGAAGAGATTTTGAAAGCTGAAGAAATCAATGGCAAAGTGACGCAAGCAGGTGAAGCATGGTCACTATTCAAAGGCACAAAGTACAATTGATTTTTTTTTTTTAATAGTTTCTTGCTTTAAGGTTTTCTGAAGAATTACAAACAAGCAAGAGCAACAGGCCCCACAAACAAATGTGTGCTGCAGAAAGGGATAAATGATGACTAATATAACTATTCTTACACTTCAAAACAACACTGCAAAGGAAACTACTAAAATAATTGGAATAAGATAAAAAGGTTCATTTTCATAAATTGAAGAGCTGAAGCAAACTGCATAAAAATTCCTTTTGAAATCTTGAAGATTAATTCAAAACATCTCGTGGGAAAAGAATGTAGAAGTAGCAACCAGAAAAAATGTTTAATTTGCTTTCAAATAAAATACATGAAGTTACACACACAAATATAGATCGTATTTACCTCTAAGAACTGTGCATTCACTTTAAAATCTGGAGGTGGAAGTCCTTGTTTAATAGCAGCTTGTTTTTTTTCTTCAATACATCTGAAAAGATGCTTAACAGCACGCGATATAATGCCTTGTTCCTCTTCCGTTATGTTGACATCAAATCCAGTGCCCATGGTGTATGTTTTGCCAGCACCTGTCTAAATCAAAAAAGGAGTAGTCACTAGAACACGTTAATAGTACGGAATCATCACGTATGCAGTTTGTGAACACTAGTGCTAGGTAGTGACTACTAAGTTAGTCTGTCATCTTTACATTATTAACATGCACAACAACAGGTCATTCTGAAAAATGGATAAACAGTAGATGTTGGACAAACTCTACTGCTTATCCACAGATCACATACAAGAAGGCAGGGACAAGTTTAATCTTTCATAACTTTTCCCCTACAAGCTTCCTCTAAGCTGCTTACATCAGCCTTGAGCTATCATCTCTGACGTCAAAAAAACAGTTAATGTTTTCAACTGAGATGACTAATTAAAGCACATGTTTTGGAGGTAGAAGCAGCATTTGCAACTCTCTACTGAAGTAGATCAAATGACTCTTAATTATGATGTCTGAATATCTCAGGGAGAATATTATATTGTTCTCAATTTATAGGCGGCACTGAAAAATATAAGCTGTACCTTCGCTAGGAAAATAGCTTAATTAATGTGGAGTCCTATAGAAGACAAGGTAGTGTTGCATTTTCACTTAATTAGTGGGTCAAGTCTAAGTCAAAGGTAGAATCACACAGATGAACATAATCTACTAAACTGGATCTGCAAACTGCTTTCTTTTGTTAGGACTAGACATCACCTAGTGAACTTGAGATACAACATTTAATAGTCATGAAATTCAGCATCCAAGACCAAATTTTATGTAATCAAATCCTAAAGGAATATTCAGGAGACAATAACATGTTCTCTACACTGAGCTCAATGATATTTCAGCTTTGAGAAATAAAAGGGTGCCCAGTGCACCGAGACGGTATGTTCTCTATGAAAAATTCTCAGACTTTGGAGTCTGATCTCTACATTTTGGCTACAAACAACGTGGCCTGAAGTTCCCTAGGATCTATTTTTAAAAAGCTTCTCTTCCCAAAAGCATCTGAAAATCCAGAGGGATGGACAAGGCACATGTAGACGTGGCACTGCGGGACACGGTTTAGTGGGCATGGTGGTGTTGGGTTAACGGTTGGACTTGATGATCTTATAGGTCTTTTCCAACCTTAATGATTCTGATTCTGTGTGATAATTGCTCAGGAGAGAATCTCGGTACAACCTACCTCTATAGATCAACTGATTAAGTCACTAATTTGATTTGCTGCATTAGGGTGAATTCAGATATTATATGGATTCATGCTATTTTCAGCATTACAATTAATTCAGACCTACTGCCTATATATATATATATATATATATATATATATATATATATGTCTTCTGTGTTTCAATTGCCATTCTGCACAGAATCTATACAATCTCCTAAACAGTCTCCTACAGAATCTCTCATTTAAAATAAAACCAAGATGCTAAAAACAGGTTCATGCATTCCAAAACTTAAGAGAAAGCTCAGTTACAAGAAACTGTTTATTCCAAAATAAACACTTTAAAATAAAATTGTAAAGCTTACTTGGCCATAAGCAAAGACAGTGGCATTATAGCCTTCAAAGCAACCTTCAATCAGTTTTTCTATACATTGTATATAGATCTCTTCTTGCTGCGAGTCAATGTTAAAGACATAATCAAAAGTGAAGGCCTTATCTTTTCCCAAGAACACTTGAGGTTCACCAGGTGTTACAGATGTACAAATATGGCATCCTTCAATCTTCTCTTTGGCTAGCTGTGGTCTAATTCTGTTTTGGAAGAGAAAAAAAGAACTATTAGAAATTCTCATCATCAGAAAGAGGAGCATACAAACAATGTAAATAAGAGATCTGAAAGGAATTCCTTTCTGACTGAAAAATGAGAATTTTTCATCAAGCCAGGAAGCTTCTAGCTGTCTGAGCCACAGTACTGACTGTATCAGAACTCCACTTGCACAACTGTTCATGCAAATGATGTCATCTTCCCTGAAGGTTCACCTAACAACTTCAAGTTGACGACCTGCCTCAAACTCTGAATGTTTCTGTATGTATACTATGCATTACTAAAGAGTAACTTGCATGATCCATTTCAGACTTTGAAATGAGGCTTTCCAGTTTTATCAGACTTCTTCATGCTTTCATTGTAAAAAAGGATTTTTTTACTTTTTTTTAATTCATAGCAACAGAAATATGAAAAAAATGCAGGATAGTTTAAGTAGCAGTTTGGAAGCAAGGACCCCCAAAGCCTACAGGTCATCTGAAATGAAAGCCTCCTTGCTATGAGAGCAAGGAGAAGGCTCACATTTCTTCTTTTCCTTTAACAGGAAAGAAGCTTTGTCACAGCCAGAACACTTCCGTGAAATGTTTGGTTTCAGTGAAGCAACATACCTTCAGAGGACAGAAAAAGAACAATATCTAACAAGTTCTAAAAGTAAGAGTGTCTCATTCCTCATTATTTCCCCAACTGAGACAAATTCCAGCTTTTATTTCAGTTTGTTCTGTTTCTGACAAACTACTTTGTAGAATATAGCCATCTTGGACATCTTATATTCTACCATTTTATCAATTCCTCTGCATTCTTAATATTCTTGCAGTCTTGTCAAAATTGAATTCACCTACTGGCTCTGTGACTAAAGAAGATTGTGGAAGTTTACAATTCAACTGGTTTAACGGTTAACTATCAGGAAGAAAAACTCTGGCCAACATAACTTACTATTCTAGTTGTAATTAACTAATAAATTGTTTACAAAATTACTTTTTTTTTTTTTTAAGTCTTTCAGAGTTCTCAAAGCAGCACCAAATTAAAAAAAACCCACCAAACGTGTGGCAGCTTAAACGACAGGGGACAAATAAGGCTATATATATAAAGGGCGATAAAAAGTCAGCAGTACAGCTACATACTAACAAAATCATGGGATATTTTATATAGATTCTCCATTTATATCAAACCTGAAGCACCTATATTTACCTCCGTGACGCTACTTTCAGTTACACAATGTCAAAGCTGAAGATCTGTATACACAGAGTATACTTTAAAGGCACATATTCACCTCATATTCCGTGCTTTAAGGGCCATATCTACATTAGTGTTTGGTGACACACTGGAACAGGCTGCCCAGGGAGGTGGTGGAGTCACCCTCCCTGCAGGTATTCAAGGAACGTGTGGACATGGCATTGTGGGACATGGCTTGATGGGGATGGTCGTGTGTGGTGTGTTTTTTTTGTTTGTGGGGTGTTGTGTTTTGGTGGTTTGGGGGTTTTTTTTGGTTTTTTTTTTCTGTTGATGGTTGGACTTGATCATCTTACAGGTCTTTTCCAACCTTAGTGACTCTGTGTTTGGAGTAGCTATGCTGTCTTGAAGCAAATTACCCCAACATCTTCACTTACCACATGTTCATTTGGATCACAGAACAGTTTCAGTGTGCACAAATTATACCTCATTCAGAGGAAACTAAGCCAAAACATTCCATTCGAAACACACAAAACTTGTTCCAAAATCTAATGGAAACGTAAGGGTCCAAAGCTACCTACTGATCTACTGCGACCATGCCAATGCTCTCGATGCAGAGAGAGCTAGTCTCCAACAACTCTGAGTGGACTGCTGCAGACTAATTCAAATTATATCAGCACACATATACTTTAGTTCAAGTTAGAAATATCCTGTACAAATCATACAAAGCACGATGTATCTTCTTTTTATTGCAGATTACAGATTTTTCACCCAGGGATGTATATCACTGTCAGAAGTACTTTTCAGAATTTTTATTCTAAAGGTTTCATTATAACCCACTGTGTGGCACTAGAGAATAACCATAATTTATTTGTAAGGTTTTCTGCATATTGATTCCTTTACGGAAACTTCCTTAATGATTGGGCAGAACCTCTCTTGTCAGCATACCCTCTAGCATGGAGTGGAAATTAAGCAAACCTTTGAAAAATATCATTAAAAGGAAAGATTATATGGTGTGCAAAATAGGCATAAATATTCTACAAATACCATTTGCATTTAAGGACACAGAGTGTGTAATATAGGTCACAGATTTTCTCTATAATAACATAATAATTATCATAAGTTTTTTCCTTGAAATAAGAATGCTAAAAATAATTCAGGATTTACATAGCTCCTTCACTAACAACCAACTTGATCCATTAGCACCTGTGTCCACTAAACAAAACCTGACGAATATGTACAGAAGCTCATAATAAAGTTACTTTCTTCTAAATTAATGAAGATTTTGTAATAAAATAGCTTTTATTTCTAGGTAGAGAGAGAAAGTCTTCAAAGAGAAATTAAGCATATGCCTTTCCAAAAAACACTCTACACAACTGGAAAGTTGAACAAATTAAATATTGTAGCATGCTGTCTATAACACTTAACATTTAGAAAACGCAAACTCGGTAGGTTATTCTACTGCCTTATTTTAATGGAGTGAAGTCAGTCAGACGGCAAGCTTCTTTTTCAAACTAAGCACTCTCATTCTTTCCCTAATCCTGTGCAGACAGCACAAAGGCAATCAATTGTTCTTACAAGCATGAACTCTGAGGGCTTCTAAAGCTCCAGAGGTACTTCTTGCACTGTTTTCTAGTACAAGAAAGCCTAGAAAGACCTTTTCTAAAAACCAAGATGGAAAACACATTTTCAAAATTAAGTAATTTTTTAATTACTTAATTATGCATCCCAAAAACCCAACTTCCCCCCAGTTCTGAAAGGCTTTTAGCACTAACTTGCAGAATGAATGTTGACAACTTAAAGTTTTTCTTCATATATTTTCATTCTATCTTTTTTTAAAAAGAAGTTGAAAATTAATTTTCTACACTGAGGGATTAATGCAATGATGACAGGTGCTGAATAATTTTCTCTTTTCTGCTAATAAGCAAAGGCTCAGAGTGACCACAAAGAGGAACAGCATGCCTAAAATATCAGTGATTTGCATGATAATTATTATAGTGATGACAGGACTGTCAAGCAAGCAGTTTCGATGTCGGCCTGCAGAGACTTCCCATGAGAATTCTCCCAGCTAGCTCCCTGCCTTGCAGCCAGGCAGCACCTCCGAGCACTCTGCTGCTATAAAACCCAGCACAACAGCAAGCTGCAAGTGCATTACGTGTGACCATCATCAGGCCACAGCAAGATGCCATTCCAGACATCAGCTGAGCTGATGGAAATCTGTGTCACTGCTAACAGCTTGATACCAGCTCAATCACTTCCCCTGGGTTGTAATACAACATCCAGAGACCCAGCAGCGATGATGGTGTCCTTCCTCCCTAACTTACCACTAAATCTGAAGGCAATGCTAAGAGAAAAAAAGTAGCGTTTCACCAGCACACATGCAGCACAAAGGCAAAACAAAGCAAGACTCCCCACATTAGGAAAGCTTCACCCCAAAGACAAACTCCCTCCTCATTTTGTAGTTGCTCATACAGAACATCCCACTCTGCCATGGAGTGGGGAGGTAGCAACCAGAGAGAGATCACGGCTGTTGTCAGGTTTGAAAGGCATCTTCCCCAAAGAAGTTATGCAGATGAGAGATCTTCATCACGCAAGCTGAGAGGTCTGCTCAAGGGATACCTCACACTCTGAAATCTATGTTGCTCTCTTGATAATTTTAGCACCAAGCTAATGTGATGACCTTAATGAGTAAGCAACAAATGCCTCATCTTCAACCGGATTTCTGACCACTTATGAACAGTGTGAGTGGATTACCTGAACCTCATGGCTCTCAAAGTCCTACTATGAGCACTGAATATGTGGTCCCACAAGCAGCAGTCCTCATGCAAGTCAGATTCTGCTCCTGCACTGGGTATAGGAACATTTCCTCCACCTCCACCCCACACATCAATTGGGAAAGCAATTTTTCCTTCCGCTTACAGCCAAAGCTTTCCCACTCTCATGTCTTAATGTGGTCACTTCTGTCAGAAAAGCAGGCAGCGCCCATGCTTTAAAATGTGAAAGAGTTCATTTTGGTCCTCTCTCCTTGCCCAGTTCCCAGCCTGGCAGTCTGCCACTGGTATTTTTCTCCAGGACCAATTTGACTTCACCTATTTTGGCTTCTACATGGCCCCATCTCACCTGTTTTTCAGGCTACTCTCTTAATTGTATACAATCAGGTGTTTTCTACCTATTTCCAATCACATCTCCTTAGACATGGCAACTCCCCAAACAACACTTTGCCTTGCACCCTTCCCTCTCCTCCTCTCCAAAGCACGAACACACCCAACTCTTGTTTACACGTACTTTGCAGAGCCTCCAGGCCACACACATGAAACTTAATCCCCTAAATCTATTCTGCCTCAGCACACTGGGACAAGCTGTCTAATTAGGGAGGGCTAAAATAGTCAGTGGTGGCACAGTAATGCACTGTATTGTACTGGAACTAATCTCTCAGTAGAATAGGTGCACAATGTCTCTGCTAAAAATATTGCCAGCTAGAACAGACTCAGATAATACAGTTCAGGGACTACAGCAATCATTGGGTCAATACCCTGTGTTATGCAAGACAGACTTCCCAGAATTGATTCATGTTTAACACTAGATAATATCACAATATCCCTTTGAAAAGCATCCTATCTTAGATTATTTCTAGGGATGAGAATTATCCCAGTGATTTAAATATATTATTTTTATATATATGGATATGTAAGTATATAGATATATATACATACACACACATATCCCCTTTCAGCTACTGAAGAATTTTATCTCTGTGCCTGTTCATTTAAGAACCTCCCCATTATTTAATTTTTCCCCAGGAATCTCCACACACCTCTGATCAAGCCATCCCTTAATCTCATTTCATATACTAAATAAAATGAGACCAGTGAATTTTTTATTTTGCATCTCCACCTGAAGTATTGCAAATATTACTCTAACAAAAGGTAATTATCACAACATTTACCATACACCTTCTCAGCACCTGCACAGACTAGCAATAAGCAAACAAGAACTTCTAAGAGTGACCTATAAAGGGCAAAGCATCATATTATTCTTGCTTTACAGAAAGAAGAGGAGGGGAAAAAATGTTAAAAAGAAAAATCACAGTTTAATCATTCTGATAGCAATAACTAGCCAGAAGCTGTGTTGGAAAGAAGAAAAGATGACTATGAAATCCCATGTAAAGTTCTTTTTAATGAAAAACTCTGCTGTGGGGAAAGGACTGTTTTCACCTTGCTCAGAAAAGCATATTCAAACATCACTCAAACCACGTGCAGCGCAGAGCAGGAAACAAGTTAACCTCTAAACCCAAGGCTCTCCAATACTCCTCTCTTACTATACTAAGCCTATTAAATTTTGCACAATTAGGTTTCACATGTGGGTATATGAAGTATTAAATCCAAAAGCACCTAATAAAATATTTAATGAAGTGTAGCAGGCAATATAAACTGGGAAACAAAAGCTCTCCAAAACCAGAAAAAAGAAAACAGCTTCCTGCCCTTACTTTCTATGCCATTACATTTATACTCCTCAAACCACTCCCATTAAACATACTCCTTCACAACAAGGAGGGAGTGAAGAAAGCTAAACAGATTTCATCCCAAAGACACCTAATACTTCTGCCTGCATAAGCTTTTCAAGTATTTTTGCTAGCACACGTTGGAAGCTTGCTTGCTTCTACAATTATCAGCACCTCCAAATGAGGCCACAACTATAGTATCAGAATGCATCCATCTGAACTAGCTGATCGGTATATTAATTCTTTACCTCTCAACAATGTTTAAGGATATAAAAGAGGCTGGCATATGACAAACGACAGGTCTACCTCTTGTTAACACAGCAATAAGGATGCAGGAACAAACCTTCCAGCTCATGCCAGCAGCCATCACCCCTTAAGAGTTTCTGTTCTGTTGACAGCACATCTCAGTACAATGGCCCCTGCACCTCCTCTGTCTGTGGCAACACAGTCTGTGGTGCTAAATAACACCGGCGGGGGAAAAAGTGATCGTATTTGGTGAGTTACCATTCAGTACAGATGTAATTCTGTAATGTCCTTCTCAACATTTCAAAAGGCTTTTGGTGGCCAGTGAAACAAGTATGGCAAGTCTGAGAACTGTTTTAGTATGCTTTTACCCTGCTTTTTTCCTCCAGAAACACACACACACACTTGTACTTATACCCACAGTTCATGAAAAGTGTAAGTCAATACCTCACCTTCCAGCCCAACTCGTTCTGAAGAAATATAACAATGATTAATTTTTTTTTTTAACTCCAGAATGACACAAAATACAAATTGTATTCAAACCCAAAGCCTACAAGTAATACCACATGGCACTCTTTCCCAAGGTTATCATCAAAATAACCCCCTACACTGTTATGGCAAATTACAGATAAAGTCCAGGTCATTTGTCTTCTGCTTTTCTTTTTAAGTGCCAGGTAAGTAGTTGTCTCCAAGCAAGCCATAAATATACCGTACTATCAGTAGCCCTTGATAGCCTTCAAAAGGGAATTCATTTGTTTCAGGTGCCTACAATGGCAGAAAAAAGCCCAAGCCTACATAAAGTACATTAATGACTGAATGAATAACGGAATAAAAGCCATCTTTATAAATAAAAGCAAACGAAGTGTAAGACAAATTCAGCGTACCTTTGTAATCGCACCACTTCTGCAGAAAGACTAACTCAGTTTCTGGATGCCTTAATCATTAGTATTCAGTGGTATCAGTTAATGGTACAACTTCATATTAATGGTATCAATCACTGGTATTATACATACTGATATTATACATAATACTAGTATTAAGATGTAAAGAGGATATGCAATTACACATACACAAGTTACAGTGATTACATAAGATGCTGCTCAGCAGCCGAACTGTGGCAATTGGCCACCCAGCACATTGCCGAGTCTTCCCCCCCATCCCGGATCAGCTCCCACCCTGTGAAACTGCTCTGCCTGCAAGAGCCACGGGCACACGCCAGTCACCCACAGCCAGGGCAACGAGCACTAGCTTGCTGCGACTGTAACTCAATCGCTCTTACATAAGATCTGGGCACCACTCCCATCAATGTTTCTCTCAAGGTGCCGTGGCTGCCGTGGTCTAGACCGAGCTCAGCGCTGCCAGCAGGTGTTGTGTGTGCCCAGAGCCCACAGGGACTAGGCAGAGTCCAGGTGTTACTCAGCCTAAACTTACACCAGCTCCCTGTGCAAGCACAAGTGAGGCAGATGTTTTTTGCACGTGTACCAATGCTTGCCTTTAGACACCAGGAAACTTTCAGGCACACCAAGTAAGTATCTCGATGCAAGTTTGGCAGTACCAGAGAATAAAACTTCCCGGCTAGCTCTTGGACATAAAAATGTATTAAGGACTGTGGCAGAAGCTAAAGAAGGATCTATGTGATCCAGATTTTACTCCAAAGTCCTACGAAGACACTGATAAAAAGGTATGAGCATCCCTTCAATCCACGTGTAGCCATTAAACATGACCATTAAGCCCTTAGCTTAAAACATCCAGCAAAATTGGCCGCTAAATTACCAAATGGGCTCTGACATATAAATTAGCTATTGAAAATGTAATTTTACTACAAACAAAAAAATTCCTATTCAAAAATACACATGCAGAATACTTTGTTTCAGTGCTGCAGACTGTCACTTCCAGTTTGCACATAATGAGAAGGCAGCAAATGGAAAACTGAAATTAAATTGAGGAAATATACCACCGCTGTAACTAGATTTGTCCAGTTCTCCCCCTCTACATTCAGCCTCTACCTCTTCAGCTCTTTTTTTTTATTATTATTTTTAAACACAAATTTAATTTCATAAAACAATTACCCTCTCCAGCAGCTTGTGCCTGATCTGCTCATCTACCCATTAACTGTTCACGCTGGGGATTACATTCGCAGTGCCAGGCTGAGGCGGTTTCGCAGGCTGCTGCTTTCGCTTGGCTCCTGCACACCGTACAATAGCCGCATCTCTAGGCAGTCACTATGGCTAGCCAGAAAACAGTTTAGCGGTATGATTTCAGATTAATTCTTGTGCAATTCTGTAACAGCCTAGCAGGCTGTGCAACGCAGATGGCATCCTTACACTGACAGGCACAGTCCTGTACTTTTGCCAAGAAAAGAAAATACAAGGAGGGGAAAGGCCCAAGCCTGCCCTCACACAGACGACCTACTGCCCCACATGCTCCCTTCCCCATCCCCACCTCCCAGAGAAGGGCTTAAAGACCCTCCAGTAGATCTAACAGACCTCCAACATCTTTCCTTATAACATGAATGAATGCTTTCGTCCAAACCTCCTTCTTGCAATTTCTGCTGGACTGATTTACTCTCTAGTGAATGAAGAAATCCACAGCTTTCGAGAACAATTTGACTTTTGAGAGAAGGGGGGACTGTGTTGCAGGATTTGTACAGGCCTTGATTATTTCTAGGTCAAGACAAGGTCAGCTGTAATGGAAAAGCAGCACTACCATAAGCTTCCACGTGCCTGCCAAGCACAGAACTGGAACACTTCCAAATCCAAGTGCAATTTGATTAGAACCAAACTGATATTGGAAACAACATTTCTAAGGCAAACAGATTTTTTAAAAATTGTTCTACTGTGCTACTTGCCTTGGTTTTTTGTGAACATTTAGTATTATGTGTCTCACCACTCTCAGAAAGCTAGAAGAGAAATAGTAACACAATACCTTAGAGAAAATGAGATCTAAGCAAATGCAGCAAAGCTTAATTTATGAATTAAGACCTGAAGTATGGTTTATTATCAATAAATGAAACGACGAGTTAGGCCTTCCTAAAACTGAAGTTCAAAATCAATTTTATACCACACAGGAATGCAGGCACACCTGTATCACGCAATAAAGTCGCAGAATAGAGACCTTGGTCCCAGCAATCATGAGTCAAACATACTCCAGTGCTGAAAGGGACTACAGACAGCTGATTTCCATGTAGGTAACTAGCCTGGAGAGGCTGCCTCTCCTTATCATGAACAAGTAATTTTAGAGAGTAAGAAGTACATAAGTAAGTATCTCTGCTGCTACAGTGCAGTGGAACACAGTGCTCAGCTGTACTACTAGCATGGTCAGCATTAGCTCAAGGTCTGGACATCAAGTTGTACCAAATATGTGGACATACCATGAAATATTTAAGTCACTCACAGGCTACTCCTCCTGTAAGGATTAACCCTGAAAATATAATCCCTGGAAATCTTTTTCACCTTTAAAAAAAAAGGAGCAAAAAGGAACTCCAGAAGGTGCTAGCTCATTTCAGTTTTTATTTTGAGCTGTGGCTTCTAGTCTTTTAGAAAACCCTATGTACGCTTTCAGCTTGTTAGTCTGCTTACACTGCACTTCTGGATATCACCCCACAGTTGGTAGAACAGCAGAGACATCCCAAATACCTGGTTCAGGCATAAAGGGCAGGTCCCTTCCCCTGGTGGTCTGGGAATCCTAACATCTCCAAAAGGCCTGTCAGAAATGAAAGAAATGCCTTCAGAACCAAAATAGGAAATGCAGGAACAAGGGAAATACGCAACCCAAAAATTTACCACAAGGAAGCTGAGCCATCTGTGGCTTTGGATGACTGCTCCATATCACCAAAACTATGGTTTCCCAGAGGGTTCAACCACATAGAAGCCTGCAATTTGATGGCTGTCCTCGGGATATATTTATGTACCAAGCCCAATATCCAAAAAACAAATAAAAGGACAGAAGGACTGCCTTAAAACTGCATGTTAAATCTCCCCCTCTCTCTCTCTCACGTGAGTGCACTTGCTTCTTGCAAGTTTAAGGTTTCTATTGAAAAAATACATTTTAGCTTTTATGACTGATAAGCTCATGCATAGAAGTATGAAACACCATCTTCATTTCATTGGTGGTGTTTCACATCAATCACTAGCACTGACAATACTGAAGACTAGTAAAGATTACTATTATGAAAAAAATATGGTAGTAGCACCTGACGGTCACACTGCTTAAAGAACGTAGTGGTCACAATTTCAAAAGGAAAGAGGAAAGCAAGGTCTTTTGGTGTGTCCCCAGTCCAGCGTCTACAACTACTGCACTCATGGATACAAAGAGGTCAATTAGGCAATCAAGTGTATCTTTCTGTGGATAAGGATTTATGAAGAAAGCAATTCTATATACAAAAGAAAGAGCATGGCACCCTATATTTCTTTAACAAATTGGGGGGGGGGGGGTGTTCCTCAAAATTTAGCTTTAACACATTAAGTTAGTAGCTCTCATCATTCCTGCTCTGGAGCACATAGCTGTAAGGAGTGGCTGAGTCACACCACTGGTAAAGCTTACCAGAGACTGGTATTAATTATGTAATTAGGGCAGTATCAGGAAAAGGAATACACTTTCTGTAGCATCTTTCTGCTATATGACTGAATGCTTAACAGAGATTAAACCTGCTAAACAAGTGTCATTATACACAACTTAAGATGAAAAAGTTCAATCAAAATAGAGTTTGAGGAAAGCTTGTTGAAGAGTGCACAGCCCAGCAGCCTAGTAATGAGTCATGATAACAAGTGCTGCCAGTATTTTAGAAACCCCTGATTTCCAGAAATTTTAGAGTGCAAGAATTCAGCTGAGATAAAACAGTACTGTCAAAAGTAATGTGGTGAATATAGGCTATCCAACCCCAAAAAATACTGTAGTAACTGACGCTTTACCAGGCTACAGAATAACGTTTATTTAGGTATAAGGGGAAAAAGGGGAAGGAATTAAAAAAAAAACCCACACCAAAAAAACCACCACACCACACAAAACCACAGTCTGAGTACCCGCACACTTAAACTCAGTGACATTTAGAGTTCAGGGATTTTGAGGTAATTCAGGTACCTCGTGTAAGCCAAGGCCCAATCAGCCTAATGCATCCAAACACACCATGCCCATAAAAAGTACACCACTCACAACACAAACGTGAATGATGGTGTCAAGTCTTTATAAAAGCACACTGGTAACTACTGTATAATTACCAGAGTCAAACTTTACTAAAAAATACAGTTTTGTGAGGCAGCTGGTTTCAAAAACATTGCCCACAGCATCACAGTACACCGATGAATGAGCTAATAATGCCCACATAGTATTTTCAATTAAAGGCACAGAATTGACAGTGCCTTTCTGGTTCAAAAGCTGATCACTTCTACTTGCAGAGCAATGACACTATTTCTGCACACACCTAGAAAAAAAAATCTGTTTTACCTGTAAAGTCAAAGGAATAACTTTAAAATAAAATTATTTCATGCAATTAAGTGAAATGTTTTAAGAATAAGTACATACATTCAGGAACTTCCTCACATTCCAAGTTACCAACACCTTTAGGAAAATCAAGAATAAGTACCACAAGTATATTCAGAAATAAGCAAACAAAACAACGTTTATTCACTACAGGAAATTTTTTTTTTTAGTAGGAGAGAAAACAAACTGATGTAATGCAGGATTATCCAGACGACCAAAAGAACTCAGTCATGCCAGCACTAGGCTTCATCCAATTTCTTCCTCTTAACAGTTAAACATATGTCTATAGTAAAAGTTCACTTCTTCAAAATAGCCTGATTTTTTAAAAGGAGATACTCTTATTTTTAAACAAAGTTAAAAGGGTTTTCTGTGTCTGCAGCAAAGTACTCTTAATTATTGCCTCCCTTACCCACATTTCCCTTTCCTTTTCACAGAAGGCCACCTACCCACACACATACACTTACTCTCCCAGCCCTTAGAGCTATAGTCCAGAAATCACTACAGGTTCATGCCAAGACTACTGTAGCTCTTAAAAGTGTTTTCATTTCTTTCACCTCCATACAGAGAATTTATCTTCCCAGTTATATATTCTCAAGTCTGGGGAAGTTGGTTGCTTTACACCTATGAGCCACAGGTCCAAGAATTACATTTAACCAATTCATTTAACTCAAAACAAACACAAATTTACCAATATACTTATTATAGCTAAAGCTACAAGCCACTTCCCAAGTAATTACAGTTAAATGATACAACAAAAGAATAGGAGGATCAGGTCAGTTAAAAGAAAGTTACAAATTGTCATTAATCATTACGAAATGACTGTTTAGCTAACACTACTAAAATAACAACCAGACACTTCACAATGGGACAAGACAACTAAAAACAGTGTTTCAATAATCTGCTCTGAATAGTGCCTTCACTCTGTTAATTTTCAGTTCAACATTCTTGGAATGAAAACCACTGTATGACTTTTCTGCCACTCCTTGTAAAAAAAAAGCGTATCCATAACACCCGATCCACCAAGTTCCAAAGCAAACTGCAGAAAATTTCTTCGTATTTATTGTTGACTGTTTCTAATGAACAGACATTGCTCTGTTTCAAAACAGAAGGTAGACTGTTCAAGCAGTGACTGAAAGCTCTGAGCTGGTAAATCCTAACTGTGCAGTAAGGGAAAATAGCCCACTTGCTTTATTTAGTACTATCTGTTTTGAAACTTGCAAAAAAGAAAAGAACAATATTATCCACCCTCTTCAGTCCTTCTGGTTCAGCTACACATTTCTATATGTCTGAATGTCAATCCCCAATTTTTATTCTTTCCTTCACATCTATTCATCCTATTTGCAAGACTGCAAAAACATCCACATTAGCAGCAACAGCATCAAAAATTAAAATTAGTTTTTCCATCCGTCTGTTCCTATGCAGTGACACTGTATTCAGCTACCCTGTGAAGACTTGACCACCTCGCTGCTCTTCGTTGGCTTCAGGTGACGTTTAAAAGACGGCCTCTAAAAAGTTAATTAAAAAGTCAAGGCAATTCAGGAAATTATGCTAGAAATTCAGTAGGTAGCATTTTTCCACACTGAGTCATGCTCCAAATTGATTGCGCAGGACGATGCTGGATGCTCTTTTGTTGCAGGCAAGCAGTTCAGGCAAATATAAACTGACAGTCCCCAAACCACCACCACCCCCCCACACACACACTTCCTCCATTCTCCAATCCTCCCCAACAGTTGAGATGTTTGCAAGTTGTTTGGTACTGATTCCAACACCACTCCCCATGAAGTTTCAACCATGTGCAAAACTTGGATTATCTACCGGCCATAATCTTTTGTTCTGCTAACTGCAGGCTGATTTTCAGATGTGGTGGAGAGGAGACAGGAAAAAAAAAAAAGAACTATTTTTGTTAATGAGAGAATATTTAGCAATTATGTGGAAATACCAGTGGAAAGCTGAAATAATTGGAGATTAAATAACAAGAGAAGTCAAAAGAAAAGGACTGGTCACAGCTGACTAGTGAAACAAGTTTGCAGTTGGTACTGCTATAAAGACTATCAGGGCCTTGCTTAACATCATCAGTGCAAGAAATCCATTGGAATCTGAAACTTCACAGGAAAGCCAGTTTCCCCACACAAATTCACATCCCAAGGCTAGCAGGAAGACAGCTCTCCAGTGCAGCAACATCTGCACCAAGGGCCAAGCTGCCACCATTGCACATCCTCAGCCTTTTATCCAGTCCAAGGGAAGTAATACAGAAGGACTTACAAGACAATATATACACAGGACTACATAAGTGCAGGGTAGTAGCTTCTCACAAACAAATCCAATTCTCTTCATTTATACACCTCCAGTTCTCACAGAAGAAAACACCTGTAACACACACTCAGATGTATTACCCTGAAGAAAGGCAAGAAACCAGCATGATCAAAAGCTTTTTTAATAAAACAGTTTTGGCAGAAAATTGGGAATTTGATTAAAATGAAGACCTGTGTCTAAATGTGGATACTGCATGGAAAATAACATTTTGGCTGATAAACCAGAAACTTTCTCTAAACATTTCCATATTTTACTAAATATATTAATAACTGGAATATTTCAACTTATTTGTTTGATTTGGGCAAAGATATCTACATTGGGCAAAAAGCTGCAGCCACTATGGCTTCTTCCTCATTGCCTAGGGTATCAAATTTCCCCACTGCCAGTAGAGAAGACCATCCTCTAAGTAAAGATGTAGAAACATGTTAGAGAATGTCTTCAGTCGAATAAAACATTTAAAAACTGATCGACTGATGCTTATTACCTGACTAAAGTTAAAGATGTGATGCTTCAATATTACTTCTTCTAGTTCTCCGTTAAGAATTAAAACTATCCAAATCACTTATTGACTATAATAGCCAACTTATCACTGGAGATTTTAACCTAACAGAAAGTGAAAGAGCATGCTCTGCTACCTCATCAGGAAAGTATGGGCTAATTTCATATTCTTGACTTTTGATAACATAAAATAGAAAAGGCTGCTTGATTTTCTAACAGTTGAGCTTCCACTCCAGGCAGGTAGAAAGCCCTTCTTGGCAAGGCTGAACAAATTCAGTGTGGAAATCATTCTCCTGGTTTAATTGCTACTAGCATGCAGACCTCACTGCATGAGCAAGCCTACAGTTTGGAATGGCCACTAATAAAAATAATACAGGTACATTTCAGGAAAATTTTAGCTCTAGGACAGAGCACGTCCATGAAATAAGTGCACCGTGGTAATGCACCACAATGTAAACTGACAGGTTCACAAGATTCATGACATACACACAGTCAATAAAATCTAGACAGAACTAGCTACTTCCTTGCTACTTGTATCTGCTTTAAACAACTAATATCTATGCGGGCATTAACAGCCAGGCTAAGTACTTTCTGCTTCACATTCTAGCTGGAGGCTTAATTTTTCATTAGGTCTCATGTTCCCTGATTAGATTACAAATCCAACCAGAACTCCAAAACTATTAATGCAAAGTCACTTTAAAAAAAAAGATAAGTCATGCAGCAAGGTAGCTTACACAAATTAAAAGCAGTTCTCTCAATTTTATCATTACAGGTATAGGAGGCTCTACCTCCATTTCTAGAACAAACCTCCTCTTCCGCGCACAGCTGCTAGCCTGGGCACTGCTCTGCCAGCCTCCCTCAGCTCCAGTGCACACAAAGTGGCAACACCTGATACTGGGATCATTTCTCTCTGCTGAACACTGGGCTGCAGCTCCTTGGGGACAGAAAGAAAAGTCTGTCCTGACAAGCTTCTTCAGAGTCAAAACCCATTTCTTTGTTTTGACTGAATTAAATCAGCTCTTCTTGGCACATAATACTTCTAAATCAAGTATTTCCCAGCTGCTCCCCGAAATCATCAATGCAAATCACTTGTGGTTTGTCCGCATAAGAGTTCACAGTCCCTCATGCACTGGAGGTAGCACAGATGATTTCAAAACAAGTATCCTTATACGAAACAAAATGTTTCATATTGCCTTAGAAATTTAAGCTTACAGTAACTGTTTACATATCAGGACTACCACAAAACCAGCTGAGACGGCTCTCATGCCTGCCAGAAAACTTGTGACCAAATATCTCATTCCTCTGAGCACTTAACATCAGACAAGATAAGAGGTCTCATTTAGGCCAAAGGAACTAACAGGACAGTGCATAAAGGGAGGCACACACAAGGATTTCCAGGATCAATACCTAAGCTAACAAACTTTGCTGGGATATGGAAAACTCTGAGTTCATACAAAATAATGCAGTAATGGCATACTGGTAGTGCCTAAAGGCCAGGAAGGGTCTTATGCTAAGGCTTATATAAATCTTTCATAAAGGGTCATACATTTATTAAAAGCTACAGACATATATCTCTACAAAATAATCCATAACTTTAAAGCTGTTTCAGACTGTTTCCTCACCAGCACCAAGTAGTCAGAAGACTGGTTGTTAACGCAAGCTACAAACTTTGCATCGCTGCCTGCTATGAATCAGGCAGCTGCCTCCCACACCTATACATGCACATGACTTTCGCTCCATTGCTGCACTTGGCTGCAACCTCATACTACCACTGCTTTCACAGTAAAGCTCAGAAAAAAAAAAAGGCAAAAAAAACCCATACAGCAATAACAAAGATCTAGTGTTTTGGCCAACCTTGTTTCCACTTAAAATAATTTCCTTTAGCACTACAAACAACATTTGGGGGATGGGGAGAAGAGGTAGAAGGCTGTTTATTCCAGCATATGCTAAGGTAACAGGTACTTAGAAAGAAAAGTTGAATATATAGGCAAAACTTCCTAAGCTAACTGGTGTTCCACACAAATTGCCCAGAAGTATTAAGCAAGGTCTTAAAAGGGTGTTAGTAGATCAATACTATTTATTTTTTCAAGAATTTCCAGTTTTCTCTAAAACATGGACTTATAGTTCTTCCACCAAAATCTGCTTTTACAACTTCAGTGTCAAAGCTAAAGAGAAAAATCTCTGCACTGTTTTAAATTTTAGTATTTTGCTAACTCATGTTACACAAAATTTTAATGGTATGATTTAACGGATTTCATCACTGAATCTGAAGAAATGCTAAAGCAAGGAACAATGATAGCAGTGAAGGCTCTTTCCGTTCTTTTAAGAAAAAATATTTATTTATAATAAAATACTGTCACGGGTTTTTTTCCTTTTTTTAAAAACAACGTGACAGCTAAGCAGATAGTACCACCTTAAGATCCTCCCAGTGAAGTTTGTTTTCTCCCTGGTTTCAACTATAGACTTTGCTTGCCCATGCCTTATCACTTGACTTTTGTTTACACAGAAATACAGAACTCTGTCATCAAATGAAGCATAACTGCAAGGCAGCCCTTATGTAAGCCTCATCACATGAATAATTAGCAGTGCTCATAGGAAACTACAAATAGCTTATTTCCCAACTATACTTACCAGAGTTAACCATTTCTAGACCACTGAATTAAGAACCAGTGGCTGAAGAACGGTAACAGGACAAATTGAAACCATAAGCGAGAGACAGATTCAGGACAGGGAGCGGGATTACCTGGAACTAATGAAATGAGAGGATTTCCCTGCCTTTTGTAGTTTGAGGTCAGGACTGGTTGCACTTCACATACAATCATGTTTTTAACTAAACACATAATTGGATTCTCAATCAAATCCAGCTGACTGGTGTTACACAATATGTCAGATAATCTTAACAGTGTCAGAATGGATCAAAAATGTACAAATATCTTGTGTATTCTTTATACTACCCATCATCATCCTAATCAGGAGGTATCATAGTTTTCAGTTCAGAGTAACAAGACTTCAGCCCTGTGTTCCCACGCAGCCATTGCAAAGCAGCTCATTTATGTTGTTGACCTCTAATCTACAGTAGCAATGTTGGCAGAGGGGTCTTGCAAAGGCAGCAAAAATGGAGCAACACAGACTCAGCAGCAGGAAAATAGTACAGCAGTGACACTCCACCCAAAACCTGCTGTCACAGCAGGAACTGCTAGCTTCAGTACCTCCAGCAATTCTTGCTGGAACCATGGGTTGTTTTTTTTAAAAAACCAGATTTTATTGGTTTTAAGTCCTTTGTCACCCACCTTAGCTAACAATTTAAAGTAAACAAACTAGACCAGGACTCAAACAAGTGAGAAAAACCTGACCAAAAAAAAAAAATCGGTTTTCCTTTTTTAAAAAAGACACCCTACACCTCACATGAGAGGTCCTTGTGCAACCTGTAGCTCTCCTGTGATTTTTGCATCAGTCACAAGCACACTGAACAGAACAAGTCCAGTATGTAATGACACATAAGGATAACCAGAAAGATTTGTGGATTAGAAGAAAGGAAAAAAGTTCTGGCTGTCCTTGAACCTTTCAGACTTCACAATAAAACTGGACAGTCCCTGGTTCTACATCCTCTTGTCATTCCTACCTAGCTGTGGGGGAAGAAAGGCAGAGCTTTGAAAGTCCATTTCCTTTGGGAACAAAACTTTCCAGCTATTTCCACAGTAATTGAAGATTTCCCCTACCTTTGTGCTCCAAATGTACCTAGATCAATAAGCAGTAGGAGTCTCCCCAGCACATTAAATACTGAACGAATACTCAGAAGATGGAGTCATCACTCCAACACCAGATCTGACGCTATAAACAACAGCAGATGTCCAAGACTTTGTAGCTTAGCCCTGTACTGAAGAAAAAAAGCTAGAACAAGTCACACGGATTATTTAATTATTTTCAACTTTGGAAGCAAGATGGACGGTGTCCCCTAGCTGGACATTTGCTCATGCTTGCGCACAGAAGTGGGGACACTGGTGTGTATAGGGTATATGGCATCACCCACCTCAACAGGTAGTATATCCAGAGAATTCCCAGTACTGGTAACAGCTGCAGCAGAGAGACAGACCTTATAAGTTTTCCATCCAGTATCACTTTACATCAACCGACACTAGTGTGCACATATTAATATATCCATGTCTTTGTTTTAGCCTAGCAGTTTTCCTTCTGTTGTTGCCCTCAACTAGTTTTAAGATCTCCAAAGATGGAGCTTTCAGCCTCAAAGAACAAACAGATAAGGAAAATAAGCCTCAATAATCTAATTTATATATTGCACTTTAAAAGAAAAGAGATTCAGAGGGAAAAGGTCTTACAATGTGTTGAATGCATTAATACCCAAAACCCTGGGTTACAATATAACTTAAAATAATGCCTTAAACAGATTGGTTTTGAGTATTTGAATGCCACCCCCAGAGCCATTCTGAAGGATCTGACATTAAGAAGCTGGAGGCAGATCTTGCAGAAATGTGAGACAACTAAATGGCCAATGCATTATTAGCTGACAAGGAAGAACCAAACCAAAAACCCTACACCCTGCAGGAAACAGCAAGAGCGACTCAAGAAAAACAAGTTTACAAATTTAGTATTTGAAATACAGTTACTATCACTAAGACATTTAATGCATTAATGCACTAAATTAAAATTGTAGCACTGTTGCTATTTTGAACAGAAAGTGGGTTAACAGTCAGGATCCTACAGTTTATTTTTTATTATCAGAATGGAAAAATAACACAGTGCCAATTCATGTAACTTCTGAGCAAAAGAGGGGACCTCTCACACACATTGCTGTGCTGGACTGACGATCCCCCTCTATACCAAGGAGGCAACAAAACAGGAGAGCAATTTTCACTTAAAATACTGCAGTACATTACAAGCATTCTGCCCCACTGGATATTGCTTGGTTAGACATACAGCCTTGCCCAAAAGAAGTTGTTTAATCTTAAGATGAAAAATGCATGTATAAATTACAGAACACACATATAAAAAAAAGCAGTCAGTTGTCCTGCTAGACAACAATTAGTCAAATTTCCTTCACATATCTGATAAAACTTGGAAGTCAGTACCATTTCCTAGCTGCTAGCTGAGAACTCAAAAGCATGTATCTTCAAGAGATGCAGCTATTATGAGCTTCGAAGCACTTTCTTCAGTCTACCAATACATCCGTCCATTTTAAACAGATTGAACTTCAACCAGACAACTCTTATCCAGATACCAGGCAGACATCCAACAATACAAACCAAGCTGAATGTTAACTTTGCCCAGTATTCCGCACACATTATATGTATGCACAAACCCTGCAAAATAAATAAAATTTTAAAATCCATTTTTCAATAGACAAGACAAAAACTGGTAACACACAAATTATAATTAATTTCTGAAAAGTCATAAGAAACTGTTCCAAGATAAGTAACTGATACTTTGGGTTGTATTCATAAGATTATCATGTGCTTCACGTGATAAACCGCTGACTATTGTCTGCATTTCTTTCTGGCTTACAGAAGACATTGTTTGAACAAGCCAGAAGAACTGAAAGACTGAAACATGAACTGTCACAGGGGGTGGGGGGGACAGGGAAACAGACACAATTATTCTATGAGATGGTTGCGGACAACATGAACATCTGAAAAGCAAAGAAACATTAAACAGTGCTGGAGGTTAATTATTCTCACTAGTCAGCTTGGCCAAAAGAATAAGTGAGCTTAAACTGTGGCAGAGGAAATGCAGGTAGAAGATGACCACCACATATTTCTGCTCCTTCCTGGAGAAAAGGAAAGCAGATTGTTACCCAAAACTGAATTGCACTCCAAATGCCTTCACAGCAGCAACAGCACAGCTACCATGAAATACTCTTCAAGACAGGTAGGGAAGGGTTGGATGAGGGGAAGGAATAGACTTTAAAACAGACAGAATATGGAAACCATGGAAACAAACAAAAGCCTCCAGTACTTCATGCTGTGTATGTTTACAACACGTTACCTCCTAACAGCAGCCATATTGCCAGCACCACTGGATGACTGTCAGTCCCCCAAGAACCTGCTCTATCATATTCAGAACTCATCTGGGGAAGAGGCTGCACCCCCTTTGCTGAAGCTGTCCCCCATATCTCACCCTTTCCAACAGACCATAGGCACAGAGCTCTGCAGTATCTTCCTGGCCTTTAGGCCTTGCCTGCTCTCTTCCAATACAGAAGAGAAGATTACCAAGACAACAGACCCAAGCTCCTTACTGAGGTTCACATCAAGAGGACAAGAGGCAGTGGTCATAAACCAAAGCAACAGACTTCCCAACTTGGCATAAGGAAAAAATTTCACCCATTAGGACAGTCAAGTATTGGTTGCCCAGAGAGACTGAGGAAACTCCATCCATGGAGGTTTTTCCAAGTCCTAACTTGATAGAGCCTTGAGCTACCTTGCTTGAATTTAGTTTTGACCCTGCTTTGAGTGGAAGGTTGGATCAGATGACCTCCTGAGGTCCCTTCAAACTTGAATTAGTCTAAGCTTACCCTTCCAAATCTGTAAGGCTTTATTGTTCATGTGGACATTGTCACATGCCTGTAAACTTATTCTTCAGGTCCTGGCACTTGACATGCAGCTTCACAGAATTACAGACAATTGGGATGGAAAAGAATTGGAAAGGTCATAGAGTTTATTCATCCACTCTACCTTTCTGGACCAAGGTAACATCAACTATATCCAAAATGTTGCCAGCAGTTATCAGCTTGAACTGTTTTTAAAAGTCTCCTATATGGGCAATTCCACATCTCCACAGACAAATTGTTCCAGGACATCCATCTTTACAGTAGAAAAATATTTTCTTCCTATCTTTTACTTTTCCTACTGTAATTTAAGCCTATTACCTTTTATCCACTTCACCTTGAACATGAAGAATGATTTATTCCCTTCTACTTTATATTTGACTCTAGGTATTGCAAGACATGTCTCTTAGCAATCTTCACTCCTCACACTAAGGAACTGGTCATGTTTTCTAGACAAACAGTCATTTCCCTGTTTTCTCAATTCCACTCAGTTAGTGCACATTTTACTTGAACTGCAGCACACAAAACCTAACACTAGACATCAGCCAAGACATTAGCAGTACTGAACAAAGGGTATGGATTACTTTGCACCTTACATAAAAACTCCAGTTTCTACATACACTAATTTTCTTCTTTTGCCACAATACAACACTACTGTTTCATGCTTATTTTTTATGCATTGTTCATAATCACTTGAATTCTTGCTTACAGTAGCAGAGAGCGCACTGGCCCTTTATGGTCAGTCAAGCACCATCCAAGATGTAGGCCAATGCCATTTTATGCATGTCCTCTCTTTCCAAAGAAACATCTCAGCATTCAGCAGTCACAGAGAGTTAAAAATCAACAGAAGCATTGGCCTGGCATGGACCAGCCCTGCTTTCAGGGCTGCAAGCACAGAACAAAGCACTTTCATCTGAAGCTCTTAGCTGTACAATGTTTCTTCCTCTTTGGGGCCTACCAAGGCCTTACTTGTTGACATTTAAAGAACAATGAAAAGTCCATCTGTTCCTCAAAAGCTTTGCTAACAACAATAATGAAATATATCTACAGCTACAGTTTGAAATGCAGAGCCAAGACAGTGTGTTGACTAGATGACCAGCCAATGTAGATCACTTTGGGGACTGTGTGGGGAAGAAAAAGAAAGAAAATGGAAAAAAGACAAAAAAAGACACCCACAAAGCAAAAACAAATAAAAAACAAAAAAAAAAACCCACAAAACCACAAACAAAACCCTGAAGTCTGAAGCTTCTGGGAGTGCAAAAGAAAGAAAAAGGACATTTAATTATACTGGTGTTTAATAGTCTACCTGTCAATACCAGTTCAGCCCTATCTCAGATCTCATTTTTAGAGTTCACTGAACACCAATCCACTTTTGCCAAACTCAAAGTTCTGCTAGTGAAGATCAAAATGGCAATTTTACTGTTTCTGAGTGATGGGCTGACTGATTAGATTAGACAGAAGCGTAAGCCATGCTCTAAGTGATATAAATTGAACAGGTGGCCTTCTCTCTGACCTATTACCTCTTCAAACACTGTTAAAAGTAGACTCCTTCTCTTTTCCATCATGTCTAGAAAAATATATATTCACATATTTACTCCCCCTTAACCCAACATGAAAATATTTTTCCAATCTTTTTTTCCAATCTTTAAATGTGTTTCAAACAGTTTGCTCATAAAACAAATCAACCTGTCCCAAATATACCGGTTATTCACACACATTATTGTAACTAGAAAAAGAAAATACTGGAGATATTTAGACAGTATCAATAACCTTAGTCTGCAAAGTAATGTGTATAGATAAGACATCTTAAAATAAACATTCAAAAGCATCATATTACAGAGCCAGAGCCTAAAAATAATGATTTCATACGTACTTAAAATTAAAGACCAGACTTCAAAAGGAATGTATTTGAGACCAGGGAGTAAAATAAACCTTACCTGGACAACTTATGTAGAGTGAAAACTGAAGCAATGTGTGATTTGCTTAGCACGTAAAAAAAATGAGTAGTCAGCTATTTCCTATGGATTAAAGTGTCTGGTATAGGCATAATTATTTTCCTCTTCACACAGAAACACATGGTGGGGGGAAGGAGAAAGCAAGCCAGATACATCGTTTAGCAAAACAGAATTTTTAATTTTAACACTTTTCATAGAAGGTTATAACTAACTCAGGTGTTTTAGTAGCAGTTGCTTTTCTCATGATACTACATCATGTATTATTTATAGCACACCATGAGTATTTACTATACTTCAAAGCTACACCTTTGGCCTGAGGAGCTTATGACATAATTCTGAGATGACAATGCACAAAGTGCATTGGAGCATGGGGAGGGAAGAGCAGGAAAACAATATTAAAAAGAGACGGAAGACTCACTACCTAAACTCATAGCCCTCTCATATTCTCATAACGGTGGAGATGGGGACATAGACATTCTGTCCTAGGACAGAATCAAGCGTGAAGACAGAGGCACTACTACAGTTGACAAATATTTTTAATCAATACTATTGAGTGAGAGATTAGCAATTCCAAGATCTTGAGATAATGAGCTACTCAGAGTGACACTAAAGGTCTCGGGACTCATCTCCCAATTAGTCGCATGCTAAAAGGGAAGAAATGTCCATCGAGATGAATGCTAAGAATTACTGGTTTTGAAAAACAAATTTGATTCGATAAGTGACTTCTTCATTTTCACTATTTTGAATAAGCTATATAAACAGACATCTTAAGTCAGTTTACCTTCCTATCACTTTATTCCAAGAACATACAGTCTCACAGACAACATGGTACCAAATGCTTCAAATAGAGTGGCTTATCTGTGTTCCTACATTCTATACAATACTAAGGGTTATACCATACATGGGACATTTCTTAGCAGGCTTGCTAGTGACCCCAGAGCTACGCAAGACTATATTTCATTATTTGCAATATCTTTCTAGAGGATACTTTTTCTTCTATGTTTTAAACTATTACTGATGACTTGCATAACCTTTTAATCAATATTGCTAACAAGTCTATACTTCAGTATAGTCTCTTGACTGACATTAATACTCCACAGCTACACAACTTTTCAGTTTAAGGTGTCCCCTTAACTTCATTTTAGCAGTATTAAGCAAAAGACAACTAACACGGTTAGAAATGGGAGGGGAAAAAATAGTCAATGAAAATAATGAAAAAAATGCACAGGCTTAAACAAAGACAATAACCAAGTGGCTGGAGCATTGACCCAAAACATGGAAGACCTTTGTTCAAGACCCCAAATGACATTAGACCAGGTAAACAGAGAAGACCTTTTGATCAAACTCTTCCATTTGAGATGTCTCACAAAAGAGAAACATTTTCTGTCCAGTCCTATTAGCTATAACCTTCCACGTGTTCAGCTGTGGTAGTTGAACCATCATGCTATAGCATGCTACAGTCCTTTAACTCTTACCCACCTTGAGAATCATGTTTTATTCATGTTTTTAAAGAATCAATTATGTTGAACATAAATTAAAGGGAAAATAAGTGTCCTTCAATGCTACAGTGTATAAGAGAAAGCATTTCAAGAAACCTGGAGTATTTAAGTGCTAGTATGGAAAAGCTACATTAAATCTAAAACATCCTGCAAAGAGTTAGGTATTTGCTAACCAACTGAAGTATGCAGAGTTCCTGTAAGAGCATAAATGCAAGAACCACCAGTGAGACATCAAAAATTACCTAGACAACAAATCCTTTAATCCATTTTTAAATCCAGCGATGGAAATGCACTATTCAACTTTACACAACAATTTACATGCATTCTAGTAGAACAATAATATCATAACCTTTTACTAAGGTTTTGTTGCTCTCAGCTTTCTGTGTTGAAACTCCACCATAAACAGGTTCAAGGGATATGTCATTCATTTTTGTTAATTAGACTTAAAGACCTAAAGATGCTTAAAGGGTGCATTGTCCCAAACAGCAAGACTAGTATTTGTCAGCTGTAAACAAAAATTAATTATTCCAGCAGTGGCCGACTTCACCAAATCTGTTGAGGACACTAACAAAAATAAAGGACCAGATGGTACCCCCTCCTCACTCCTTATTTCCATACAGAGCCTATCCAGGAAATATTTTATGCTAATCAATTGTTAGCTCTGAATCAGCAGTTTTTCACATTTAAAAATACATATTGAACAGACCTTCTCTATGCATCAAACTCACTGTGAGGCTGACCTTAAAACCCTTTCACCGTTCTCCATTTGCATCTTGTTGCTATGGTAAACACATCAAACAAGAGAACATGTTGGGGGGGGGGGGGGGGGGCGGGAATCGGGCTGCATTTCTCCCTTTAGTCACACTGGAACAGACACATTTATTCCAGAAAAGTTTCACCAGGGAAAGGTGGAAATAAACGTGGAGAAGTACAAAAAAGGAAGAAGGAAGGGAAGAAAATGAACAAAGATTTGAAACAATTTTAGAGGAGAAGAGAAAGAGAGCACAAGAAAAAGGCACAGCTCATGTAGTCACTCTTGCTGGACTTGTTCAGATCTGGTTTGATTTCTAATTAAACTTTCTGGTTCACCAGTTCAAATGATACTTTTAACTTCTTGCAAGTATTTTACATAGGAATAATATTTGCATAACAAAAAATTATCTGCTCCAGCAGCCACACATATGGCATGATACTGAATCTTTTCCTTTAACAGAAAAAAAGTGCACCTAAAATGGTTTTATTTCCCCAGCAGTAATCAGGCAACAACACATGAAAGCAAGAATTCCAGCAGCCATCTCTGAGTGGGCAGCAAGGGCGATCTATAAAAGGCTTAAAGCAAATAAAGAGAAAGCAGAGGGAGGGAGTGAGGCTCCCCTGATCCCAAGCACAAGGGCCATTCAACTACTATAGAAGAATTTACAGAAGTCACACAGAAAAACTGAAAATGTGAAGCTTTGAGTTCAGTAAAAAAGGAATGTCTAGGCCAACAATATAAATCCCAACTCTCCATAGAGCATAAGTAGTAAAGAAAACACCATTAAATGGAAGTTGGTGACTAACTCGATGGATTTTCGAAGTGAAGTAAACTCTCAAGTCTTCTACAAACTTTGGGAAATACAACTCATCCACAAGCATGAACAGACCACTCATACACACCACTCATTGCTTTTTTCTGCTTCTTAAATTCAAGACACATCTATCTTTTGGCAAGGAATACATGACATCAAGGGCAATGTCCAACTAGGATTTCTTTCCCCTCTATCAAAGAATGAGTTTGTGTTTACATCACATGAGCAGTGGAAAGGGAAGTTTATTTCCTAGAAAGCAAGAGCACAGATTTCAGCCTGCCCCAAGCAATATCAGTTACAGATGATCAAGTCAGATATGATGAAACCTGAATTAATTCAGCAGCAGATGGTGTCGTGTCTTTCTTCCAGCTAAAATGCAAAACATATGGATGGGGTAAAGTTTCAGTGAAGGACAAGGGAATGTTTGTTTAAGTCTGGGAGCAAAGAGAAACATCAAAACTAACAACAGATATGCAACCTGAGCTTTTCAAAAACAAGATCACTTTTGTAGCTTTCCACTAACAGACTCTCTCCAAAAGAGGTATTTCCCAACACCTAACGTGTCCCAGAAAAATTTAATACTGTTGAACAATTTTTTTTTTTTTGCCTTGGTGCGGCATACTTGCATACTGATAGACTGCTGAACTTCATTAATACAGTTACTCTGAGACATTTTCCCCAAAAAACTTCCACAGCTTCACATGATTACAGATGGGTAATAACGATCATCTAACAAAAGGAAAACTTTGGTTCATTTTGAGGAGCCAATGGATCATACTGTAATCTATTGCTGTTGCTTATCTAGTTACAGAATGATTTATGAGAATGCTTAGCACTGTATGGGAAGCATGAAATGAATACCTCTGCCTTCCAGAGCTTATGATATATACCACAGCACACACGGCCATTCATCTGACACTGGATGATCTATTCATGGTAGGAAGCTTAAACACAGCTGTAAGCATTTGCAGAACAGCAGCCCAAGAAAGAAAATCAATTTGAACAGCCATCAAAGTGCTTCAAAACACACCTATCAAAAAAGACATGTTCCTTCCACTCAGCTGCTTCTTTCCTAATGTATTTAGCAGTAGCTGGATCTAGCACAGATAAGAACTTCAATGTGAAAGCATTAGAAAAAAAATGCTGAAAAAGAGGAATGCAAAAGACGAAAAGGTAGAGGGAGGCACGACAACAACCAACAGCAGATTCTGTATGGGGAGAAAAAACAACATAGAAACGAGCAAAAGAAAAAAATGCAGAAGAGGTCCAACTGGTCACATAGTTCAAGAACTGGGCGTACAAAAAGAAGAAATCCTGTGTTCCCATAACAAACCTTTGCAGTGGAAGGCGAAGGTTACATGGATGAACATATCCCATTTGCCTTATCAAAAGTTCACACTATATCCTGATTTCATGCCACAAGCAGCTTGTTTAGTTGCAAAAGTCTCTGTTCCTAAACTGAATTATTAATCAATAGGTTTTTCTAGAGTACTTCATCTCCCTTTTGGAATACCAAAAAGAGAAGCTGGGTGGTTTTAATTCATCAGCTACACTTATTACTCCCACCGTTATTAAAAAAGTTACCGGTAGATCCATTACATGTTGCACACGTAATTTCCATCCTTGGCAAACATCAACATTTCATCTTTGTGAAGCAGTGTCACAATGCGTTGCAGACATCCAGGGCAGGTATGAGAAGGAAACTTTTTAGATGATTCAGGGAAGAGCTGGGTGGCCAGATCCCTTCCCTCACCTTCTCTACACACAAGGAGGAAGGTAGCAACGCTCCCCCTCTTGCCTTGAGGGATGAAACATAGGGCAGATGTCAATCACAGCAGCTGAAGTAGTAGCAATGAGGTACTCTTGCCAAAGCAAGGAAGAAGGCAAATACACACAAACATTCCGAGGATGATGAAAAGTGGAAACTTTCACAGCTCTGCTCTTTACTGCTTACTGATGTGAAACATATTGATTATAAAGCACCATCACCTAACTCCTCTCTCCCCTGGTTCTTTGCATTCTGCCTGTTAACACAGTTTCAGCTGGGCTCCATCTTTCACGATGACAACATACCCAATGCCAAAGCCCTACCTCCTTTAGCTTCACCAACTGTCACTTCATTTCCTCTTATTGTCCACTCCACCTGAGCTGTCACCCAAGCATGTCTGAGTGACCATCTTACTTTTCTTGACTACTGGTCAGCTTCCACAGCTATTCATCTTTTCACATTGTTTGTCCTTATTTCTTCTTCTGATTTCATATAGCATCTCAAAAGGCAGTATTACAAATCAACACTGAAGCTTATCATCTATATGTCTGGGGCCTCCACTGACTCAAAGTGAATCAAGGCCATCTTCCTCCTTTGGAGGACTAGAAGACATATGTTTACTTTGGTGTTCTACATTGTTATGCCTTCTCCATAACAGGATCCAAATAACAGACATCCTTCCATGCTTTATCAGATAGTAGTCCTCCATGCAAGCCTTCTGGTGAGCTCTATCCAAACATTATTGCTCTCCAAGAGTTCCCGTGTTTAGCATGTATCCAAAAACGCAAAGGACCCAAGTCCACCTTTCTTGTCTTCTTAGATCATCATTGCTAGGCTGTCCTAACCCTACGGCTCCAAGCCACATGGAATGAGGATAGACACTGTTACCTATCCGGTTGGAGCTATTTCCTATTGGTTGCAATTCCTATGACACAGCTCAGGGCTGGTTGGTTAAAGTAAGCATAATTGACCTAATGGTTTAATGCACTGACCCCATCCAATCCCTGGATAGCTCATACAACGACTCTCTAAAACACAATACTGACACAGACCGCTGGCAATTGAGGATCTCAATCTTAGGCGAGAACTTCATCTACCCAGCATGCAGGAAGCTTACACACTGTATTTTGGCTATGGACACCACTAAAGTGGCAAGACACACAAGAATTTGGAGGTATAACCTATATCCTTTTTGTGGTCTTGGTTCCAGAAACACGAACTACGATGTTTATACCATTTCATAGCCTCCTCGGCAAAAGTTACTTTTCATATGCTGAAAGGACATTTACAAAAGCAAGACAGCAATTTCAGATGTACAAAAAGGATAGCTTTTCACAGGTAAAAGAAAAACCAGCCACCTGACTAGGTAGCTACTGTGGGGGCTCTCTGATTTCATCTGAAAACAGACATTATACACTGTCACAGGAAGAGGAAAGCTCTTTGTTGAAGCTGCACGCCATCATCAAAATTGTAAGACCACAAGTCTTTCAGTGGTGGCTGACAACAGAGAAAGAATTTTTTCCTTAATTAGGGAAAATAACATTAGTTACTGGATTATCTGCCAAACTATTTTCAGCTTTCATGCTTCACTAAACCGGAGTATTTAGCTCATCGTTCACAAACCCATTATTACAGTGAAGAAAATGGGGAGCAATCAGCATACAAGAGGATAGCTTAAAGGTAGTGCTAATTGGATAGAATGAAGTATTTTTTAATTGTCTTGTATACAATTAAGTGAGATAACCAGGTTCTGGAAAAACAATTTACTAAACAATTTCAGTGATGTCTATTCTATAACTTATGTTTAAAGTTTAAGCAAATTCGGCTTTGCAGTAAGTTCAGTGCAATATGCCTTTCCAATGTCTTACTTCAGTTACTACCACGGGGGCTGCAAACTAAAAGCTGGTCCTGCTGTAGAGCAAGCCTTATTCAGGAAACATACAAAGACAACGACTAATTCATCACAACAGCGGAGATCATCATTGAACTAAGCTCTAGTTCCCAAAAAGGACTGAAGAACAAACCCAACAAGAAAACAGAATGTAATATTCATAATGCACGTACAGCATGGCGCTGATACACAGTGAGTTGACACACCAGTTGAATTACAGGACTGTGCAAAATACACAAACAGAAATAATAAAAAATCATCTACAAAGAGCTACTGGTGGAAAAAAAAAAATGTGCATGCTTTTGTTCATGATTCCTAAGCAGAGAGGGAGATATCTTGTACATGAATAGTTATTCTGCCAAAAGGAGGAAAGCAGACAGGAGGAAAGATGCAATTCTTCATTACTAGTGAACTGCACTCAGACATAAGACGTTAGTTAAACAATTATGTTACAGAAATATGCCTTGTAACATTAGGAATTTGTTTTCAAGAGCTACAGCTGGGTGATTTTAATTCACTTTTACAAATTCTTTGCCATGTATTATTTCTAATCTATTTATCACGCACCTACAACTGTAAACATACTTGCACCAGTAGGTTTTATTTAATTCCTAGTGCAACAAACGTCTGTATTTGTAAATGAACTTACGCATCATTATTTTTTTTGGCTCAGAACATATTTAATATTTTCTTCAAATGACAGAGCAGTCTGTAAACCTGTAACGCCCTATTTTTAGGATCACACCTATCTCATATTTTCCTTTTTAAAAATACAGCCTAATTATGCTTTGGAATAATACCTCCCTGTACTTTATGTGAAAAACGCTTCAACAGATAACAACACTCACAACAGCATCTCTCCCCATAGAAAATGTTACTGTAATCAGACTTTAATGAACAACTGCAGCATACACTCCATGTTATCATGCAGGGGCGGTGTTTCTCTGTTTACTGAAAATGTTATTGAACTGTTCCCCCCACACGCACATACCAACAACAGCATGCAGTAACATCGCTTATTCCTACGCCCTTCAGAGAAAAAGCGATCCACCCTCTTTGTCTTCCTGTACAACCCTTGAATTATCTAAGAAGGTGAGATGTATGTAGTGGTTCCAAGGACCCACACTGGTAGATACAGACCTTCCCCTAAAGTCTGATTTCTCAAGGCACTATACTTCAAGTGCATGAGCATATAATATAATTTTCTTTAAAGGAAAGAAATAAATCATCATTCAGTATCACAATTAAAATCCAAATATATACATATACAGACATATATATACATGCATATATATATACATATGTTTCTCCTCATGCTTGAATTATGTAAAGACATCTTGAAAAATTAAGGCATCCATGAGCTAACCTGGAAGTTCTTCAAACAATAAAATAATACCTTCACACAGAAAACCAAGAAGAGCCAAGAGTTCACTGACGAACAACAGATCTTTATCTCTGATAAAAGAGTAATTTGCATTAGCTGATGTTTTAAAACGATATAAGCTCCACTCCCATTATGACTTCTACATATACCTATTCCCATTTACTGTGAGCAGCCTCATGGAAGTCCATCCCTCCCGGTAGGTAAGGTTAGACACAGCCTCCGTGGGATAAAAACCTTTATCCTTCTAAAAATATCGGTCTGCCAGGATCCACTCTCGCAAAGCTCCGCGATGCAAACGGCATCGCTACAGTCAAGGGACTGCTTTACTTCCATGAGTAAGCACTTGCAGCACCGGGCTATAATTAGTTGGAATACTTTTAGGGTCATTGCTGAAAATCAGAGAGGAATGACTGAGAAAGACCTCAGAACGGGTTGGGTGGTTTTTTTCCCCTCTGCTTTGGCTATTTCCAACTGCCGCAAGGAAAAAGAGGCTCAGCAGGAGCCGAGATGACACACGCTTTCTGCAGGGAAGATGTCCCTCGCTGCTGTCCCTGTGCGGCGATGCCGCTTTCCACGGGTGGGGAGCTCGCACCCCCGCTCCGCGCAGAGGGCCCACTCCACGGGGCTCACGGGCACGGCCGGCCGCGGTCACCCGCGGCGTGAAGGGCCGCGGGGAGTCCTCCCCCCCCGGCCCCCGCAGGAGGGGCGGCGCCGCCGCTTACCTGACCGCCACCCGCACCGAGCTCTCGTCCTGGGCGGCCGACATGGTGCCGGGGGGCAGCCGAGGGGCGGCCGCGAGCCTTGCCGGGAGCGGGGTCCGCTGCCGGGCCGAGGAGGGGCCCGCCGGGCCCGAGGTGGGGGCACTGCTGCGGCTCCCCCCCTCACCTCCTCCTCCTGCTCCTGCTCCGCCACCTCCTCTCTCCAGCCATTTTAGGTGCCTGAATGAATAGGTAGGAGCTGCGGCAGCGCAGGGCGGTCCGCGCCGCTCCTCCTCCTCCCCCCGCCCCGCTCCGGCCCTTCCAGTCCCTGGGCGGGGAGCGCTGTCAGTCAGCCCGCCGGCGGGCGGAGGGACGGGCCCCGGGCACCGGCCTCCCGCCCCTCCGGGGTCCGGCTCCCCCGCCCCGGCCGCCCCGCGCCCGCTCCAGCCGCAATGCGTCAGCAGGCCCCGCCCCGGGCGGCCGCTGCCACCGGCGGCGCGGGCACGGCGGCCGGCAGGGCGCCTGGCAGGGCGCCTGCCTCACGGGCCTCTCCTCACACACGGGTACGCGGCCACCGACACGGCTCTCCACGCACCGCTCTTCACACGCGCAGGCACGCACGCACGCACACACCCCCGTCCACACGCGCCCGTCTCCGCGCGCGCCCACATCCCCCGCGCGCGCCCACACGCCCTCCCCACACGCACACCTGTTATCTGGACACGCACAGCCCTTCCCACCCACACCTCTTGCACGCTCACCTCCTCGCACGCGCCTTTCCGCACACCCGTGCCGTGCTTACCCTCCACGCACAGCTCTTCCCACGCGTGCGCTGGGACGTAGCCCCACGCGCACCTCCTGCACGCGCACCCATGCGCTGGCAGCTGCGGGCGCACGCGACGCCATTCGTGGCGTCGGGCTTACGCGTGCCTCTCCCCCCACAGGTGCACACGCATGGCACTTGCGGGCCTGCAGGCAGTGCTCCCCGCAATTCCCCACTGACGCTATCAACGTGCACAGCTCTTGCACACGCACAGCCACATGTAAAGGCTCTGCACGCAGCTTTCAAGGCCTTCCTGCTGGGAGAGCGGAGCTTAGCCCCCTGTCAGGGCTGGTTTTTTGCTCTTCCACCTGTTTCCCTCTCCTGAGCAGGAGTGCGAAGTCCTCATTCCTCCTCCCCTGTCCCTGTGTGGTCCTCACGACCCTCGTGCCTGCGGGAGCACGCAGCTCTCCCATTTTCCTGGCCGTACTCGGCAGGTTTGTTTGCCCCAGCTGCTCCAGCCAGGCATCGCTGTTCTCACTTCGCTAATGAAATGCCTGGTTTTTAGTTGGAAACTGAGTGGGCGGATGGCATTAATTTTTGATGCAAATAGTATCCCTGCCAGGAAACAAGCCCGGTTATTTTGCCCAAAACAATTCACATTCCTAAGGAAGATTTTCCATCAGAATAGGCCCGGGTTTGAATTTGTAATGATATGCTAAAAACCTTGCAGTTCAAGTTGTTTTGCTTCTGATAGTGAAGGTTGTTCACGCCCAGGCCCCAACCTCTGTCAGAGATGGGCAGGTGAGGTCTGCCGGCAGGATGGGGCCTCTAGCCACATCCCTGGCTCTCTCAAAAGGCAAGTCCCTCCTTCTCAGAACAGATCAAATGTATTGTTGTTACTCTGCATGTTTCTTGTAGTTATTTTCTCACCCTTTTCTGGTTTCTCTATTCATTAAGAAATTGGATTGTTTCTGGAAAATGGCCCACCTATTATGCTATGCAAAACGATGGTCTTCTGCTTTCTTCTGAATTACACAGCACCACCATACAAAGCTACAACAGCGTTTCAAAGTATGGGGGACTTAAGCTGCGTAGCATATCACTGAGGTATACTGAGATAAAATTTATCTGAGGCAGGAAAATGGAGACACAGTTCAGTCCAAAGCCACCGAGGGAATCCGGTACAGGCAGAACAACGCCTACGTTTCCCTGGGCTTCCAGGCTCACTCTCCTCTATTTAATGCTGTAGTCCAGATGCTTTGCTTCTCCTTTTTTCGCACTATTTTATAGAATGGGCAAGATAGCCAATAAAGAAAAAGCTCTTGTGGGTGAATTACATCAGCATTCATATGAAATAGCCTCAAAATGAAAGTGATGGAAGGCTCCCAGTTCAGGGTGTTTCCAGTTAGTGGGGACTAAACACTCGTGACTGTGTCCTACATCTGTCTGTATTGGACTAAGCTATTTAAAAATACCTGCAGCCCATCCACGGTGAGTGGCATCCTATAGCATAATTAGGTTATCATAATTTATTTACATCAGATTTACAAATCAAGCTAACAACAAAGCTTAAGCAAAAACGGAAAAGGCAAAGGTCACTATTGTTTTTGCTGTAATAGCTTTAGTAACGTGGATACTATCTTAGCCAAAAGTATCCAATACTTCTTTTCAGCTGACTCAGCTGCAAGGTTACTGTAACAAGCGCACTCAAGCCAAATTTGTAGCCTGGCACTCTCAGTCTGCATTTGTTTCACGCAGCATCTTTTTCTGGGTAGGCCCCAGTCCAGCAAAGCTCATCCACATCACCCTGAGCATGCGTACAAATTCCTGCTAAGTCAGTGCCTCCAGCTCACCGCGTGAGCTGGGCTGAAAACCCAGCGGGGAGTAGCAGAAGCAGGAGCTGCCTGCAACTTTCTCAGTCCTGGCTGCTCAGACCCAGCATCACACTTTAGATCTTGCCAGGGCCATTTCTTTTCTGGCCCTCGTGTGCCCCTAGACATTTGCTTCAGCCTGGCCACATCCAGCCCTCTCTCTTCCACATTGAAAATGAAGTTAGCAGGCTAAAAAGTCTGGCAGAAGTCCTCCTGAGCTTAATGTTATGTATGCAGACAGGTTGGTATTTACAGGTTTGGGACCTTAATGACAAAGTTTTGTTATCCACACTGGAATTAAACAGGAAGTCATAAATTTTGGTGCTACAGTAAAACTATTCTCTTCTAATTTATGGTTATTTCAATCCTACAGTATTACACTCATATTTTCTATCTTAAATATTTCACTCCAATGCCAGACTCCTCTGAAATTGATGTAGCAAGTTACATTTAGTTTCTTGCCATGTTTCATGCAAATTGCCTGATTTGTGACCATTCAGATGTAAAACAGGAAAAAGACATCCATCCTATTTCTTTAATGGCAGATTTTTCTCTGTGTTCCCCATTTCCAGGAAGCATACAATCCTTCTATTAGAATAATCTGTTTTATTTTGTTTTTTCCCCAACTCGTCCAATGTAAACAAGCAGTCTGCTATACTGTTAACTTGGCTGCCCCAGGAAACTTAAATAAGTTCTCCTGCTTTTCATTTCTTGCAATGTGGTCGACCTCTGCTCTCCTGCATCCTATTCATCTCATTGAAGGAATAACTTCAATAAATAAGGGCAAAATTGCTCTCTTTCTTTCATTGTCTACATATGCAGCCACACTGCTAATGTCTTATCTTTAATAAAGCTGTATTGTAACATTTACAGATTTGTCCAATCTCACAGTTAATGAATGAGGTTTTCCAGAAGGTCCCCTCTCCTCATGCTCCTCAGTCAGCATGCCTACAGGCAGGACCTGCAGTAAAGCACCCCGTCCCTCCTGCGGCTCTGACACCACAGGTACCAGCCACATCTGGCCACCCCTGATCAACTGCAGAGGTTCCCAGAGAGGGGACAAACTACAACTCTGGGGAGCAGGATGGGTGTTTACAGCTCTGGTCCCTGCTCAGTGCTTAGAGGAGGACTACTAGGAACATCCCTCCCTGGCAGCCGTCCCAGGTGGTGGCTGTTACACTTTCACCTCCTCCATTCTCCTGCCATATGACTCAGCACCACAAGCTTTGTCCACTGGGGCAACCAAAGACCTGCATTTGGAAGGGTGAGGGCTCTGACTGACACGCACACACATGCACACCCTGCAGAGATGATGAAGCTGCCTATAGAGGTCCTTTAAGCCTAAGAAGCTGCCTAAAATCAGAGCTGTACACAACCTGGATGAGCCAAGCAGACTCCACTTAGGAGTCAGAGCCCTGCGTTTTCACATATGTGTGTTTGCAGACAAGCTGTCTAGGCCTTGCCTATGCTGTACCAGTTGGTTTTGAAATGATCTAATTAAAATGATGCAAGACCACTTAAATAGTAGACCCCTCGCTTCAAATTTTTGAACTGTGGTAATTTACCAGTGCTAAATAAGCCAGTTTAATCAAAGATTCAACTTATTAGTTAGCGCCATGCTAGGGGGTTGTCTATTTCTTTGACCTGCTGAAAATATCATTTAGTTCAGGGAAGAGATTCTGTTGATGGAAATAACATAAAAGTGTTAGAAGATATTGACATAGAGACAATTCATAACCATGAGGCTCTATTCCATAATGGTTTGATAATGATCTTTTATTTAAGATTTCACTGTACAAATCACAGAATCACAGAATCATTAAGGTTGGAAAAGACCTGCAAGATCATCAAGTCCAACCATCAACCCAACACCACCATGCTCACTAAACCATGTCCCGCAGTGCCATGTCTACACATTTTTTGAACACCTCCAGTGATGGTGAGTCCACCACCTCCCTGGGCAGCCTGTTCCAATGCTTCACCACTCTCTCCGTAAAGAAATTTTTCCTGATATCCAATCTAAACCTCCCCTGGCACAACTTGAGGCCATTTCCTCTTGTCACTAGTCACTTGGGAGAAGAGACCAACACCCACCTCTCTGCAACGTCCTTTCAGGTAATTGTAGAGAGCGATAAGGTCTCCCCTCAGCCTCCTCTTCTCCAGACTGAACAACCCCAGTTCCCTCAGCCGCTCCTCAGAAGACTTGTGCTCCAGACCCCTCACCAGCTTCGTCGCCCTTCTCTGGACACGCTCCAGCACCTCAATGTCCTTCTTATAGTGCGGACCCCAAAACCTTATCAGGTAACAGCCTGACATTCATTATATGGTTGCAATGTTCTCTAGTGCTTTTTCTGCTGAGTAATGGAGGTGACACTGTTTTGTTGATACAGGCAATAACGTATGAAATCACTAATTTCTGATTAATCTGTATCAATTAGAGCAATTGCACTGGTAGAAGGCTTCAAGCAAAATCAGTGTTTTTTGTCAAGTTAAACACTAGGCCTACCACTATGGAAGGCAGATATTCTTTCAGATACAGACAGGGGAACATTAAATGTTCAAGCACTATGGAAGAACGGTATTGATGCTTTGTTCTGAAGGTCATTAAATCTAATCATCTGCATAATTCATGCTGTTTTATCAAATTCACACACAGGAAATAAACAGCCAGTATATCATCGCATTAGTGACTATTGTTTTCTTGAATGTATATATTTAATAAACTCTTTTTAGCCATAATTTATTCAGTGATTTTGGAATGACACACCACAAAGCCTAAATGTTTATGCAAATGTGGTATAATATATACATTCTAACAAGCAAATTTTTTTTCGCATTCATTCATATGATAGTTTGTAAAAACGTGGACATTTTTGCTCATGTATGTGATCCCAGATTTTCTCTATAGTTTTCTCCCTGTCCGGGTCTGTCGTAATCCTATAATGAACTGTGTGACCCAACAACTGCTTGTATTCCAATATCTTCCGACACAGGAAGGATGACTGGACTCCCATGAAATTGGGTCTCATGAGCTGTTGCTGACGGGAATTAAGTCAGCAACATCCACTCGTCAGCAATAATCACTCCATTTTATTTAATAAACACTAAATTCTTCATCATTAATGTACACAGTGCTTCCAGGTTTCTACTTGGCAAAGTCAAACTTCTGTTTGCATTTTCCATATGATGCCTCAAGCTTACGTGAACCTTAGGCTTTTCCCTAGTCAGCTTTTGAAAGATCTTCACTGCACACTAAACTAAACTTCTAAAACCTGTTACATATTGATTTTAAGGACTTTGTAGCAGTAGTTTTTTCCTTCTCTGACTGGCTTCTCATTTCAAACTACAGGTCTTGGAAAGCTGTCAAGCTTATAAAAGACATTTCAAATGCTTTCCATTTTCTTCCCATCACTCACTGAGACTTTTGATTAAATAACAATGAGGAAAGAAGTGTTAAGCCACCCTAAACTGGCAGGCAAAAAAGTCCAACAGCAGAGTCTTTGCTTCCAATAACTGTGGAAAAGAAAGCAGGCTGCTGAAGGAAATTATCGCTTGGCTCACGACAGGATGGGGGAAGGTAATTTCAAAGTTGAGGAGGAAGAAAGGAGGGCAAGATGATGTTTATGTAATCAGAATAACACCAGATAAGGAAAAGAAACAGGCTGGTTCAGTACAGACAAGTGTGGAGAGAAGACAGTAGAGAAACCAGAAAGGATGGGGTGGAGAAGGAAGAGGGATCTCTGGGGTCGAAGCCAAGCAATGGCTCTGCAGGGTCGTTTCTGGAGCTGGTGAGCACAAGAGGAACAGCAGCATCAGGCACTTCAGAAGAGAGAAGAAAGGAGATCGGGTTTTTCCACTCACCTTCCAGAAAATGAATGAACTGTAAAGGAGAAAACATAGTGGAAAGAAACACATGGTTAAGGGATCGTATCTGGAGCTGAGCAGAGGATTCAATGGGAATAGAGCTGCCAGCCACACCACTACACGTGACGAGGAAAGAAATAATTTCTTTATGTACTAATGCTTTTTACACACAAAAATTGTACTGTGTTAACTATACGACTCTTAACAGAGCAGTAGTTTTCCTCTGCTCCTGGCAGCTCGGAGTGTTTGTGTTATATGACAAAAATGTGCTTATACCCATACACTTACTTATCTTTCTTCTGGGCCTAAGGACTGCTGTAGTTTGTACTACTATAACTGCTGTCTACACTAAGATGATTGTATCAGGGTAAATATTTTTATATAAATATACATGTTGCATTATATCCCATGTAGTACACGTCTAACATATATGTTAGATTCCCACCAAACCAGTGCTGCTAGAGTAGAAGAAAGCACAAGAAAGAGAACAGGGCTAAAACACATCTCGGGAGGAACCTCCCCCGCGTGGTCTTAACAGACTCATGACTCAAAGCAGTGGCTTTACACTAAGGATGAACGTGCCTTTTATGTCACCATGTTTTAAGAATTTGTTAGTTAACTGAAAGTTGCGATCAGCTGTTTTGCGGTAAAATCTTGCAAATTCACCCTGGCAACTGGAAGTCCCTTCAGGTATTACAGGACAAATATAAGCAATGGAGATGAGGGGACAAAAAGATCAGAAAGTAGCCTTTACAATAATGTAATTTAGTTTAATCATTTATGATAACACTATTCAAATCTAGCACAGTATGAAGAAGAAAATAACTCAAGTCTTAGCAGGACAAGACCTTACTGTGGCTTTGGGTTATTAAAGATCTCCTGAGGTGTAGCCACGTCCTGCAGCTTTTTGCAAGGGACTCCATCCCCTGAGTCAGAAACTTGTGCTTCTAAACCTGACCATTGGGCCTGATTCACTAACACCTTAAAATAAACCCAAAATGTTACTAGATCAGGGTGAGTGAATGTTATGCTTTCTTCACGCTATTGCAAAAGACTACAAAATATCTCCACAGGAACAGAGTGCTAGGCCAACTGCTTTACAGATCTGAACCAAAGCAAGTATGGCTCTTCCCCTTTCTCATGTGGGGAAACTGAGGCAAGAAGGACATGGGAATTGCAGATGCCGGTAGAAGAAATGGTTGTCAGAACCAGTATTAAGGCTGACTCCTGTGCCTGTGCAAACACTATTAGACCACACCTTAATGAGATGAATTATTAATACAAAAGCTGCACGGGAAATTCGTTTCTGCTGCCTCCCACCAGAACCAGCTGTTGAGACTTGAATGTGTCGTAGTTGCACAACACAAATTTTGCCTTAAGGATACGGTTACCCAACATGATGGATTTTTCATAATGTCCCTCCCAATAGTATCCTCATCCTTCCTCTGTCCTTCACCCTTCCCCCATCACCACCATGCTTTCAATTTTTGGTTCAGCCTTGTGGAAGGTACTGAATGACGGGACTTCTCTGTGCGTATGGTGAGCACAGCATTAGCAGTCGCAGGGCAGCCTCTTCTGGGCAGCCTTGCCAATCTGCCCTAGATAACAGAGAAAAAAATGAGCTTACGTATTTAAACTACAAGCATCAAAACCCTAGCTCATTCCAGATGAAATAATTTTTAAGTTCTCCACCTCTGGTAAATTACCCAGATGAAATTAGTTCCAATGAGGCCAGGAAATTTTCCGTTTCCCTGCAGAGCCCGTTAATGACTATTAGTAGAGGTTAGTTGGTGACCAGTTTTATGATTACTCTGTGTAAACACCTTGTCCTCCTGTGTTGCTGTCCCAGGCTTCCTCCCACTTGTCTATGTATTCAGTAGTGTGTGCCTAAGCCGCAGATGGTGAGTTCTTTGGGTTAGAGCTCGTTGTACAGTTTTTACGATGAAGCCCTATTTCCTAATTGGCATCCTTAGGCATTACCGCAATAAAAACAATAAATAGTAATAACAAAAAAATAAGGATGGAAGGTGGGTGAAGACATGACTAATTACCTAAACAATACTGGGACCACAAGCCACAGGCAGCGTGGGAGCTTGGGGAAGAGCGAGTGGGTGGAGAGTCACCTGCATAACAGAGGGTTGGGCGGGTAAAGAATAGGTCTTGCAAGACAAAACTGAGAGTCTTTATTTTGATAACATCATGGAATTTATAAATTAAGGGATGACAGCTGTAGACTAAGCATGGCACAAGTTGCTTTACTCTCTATGTGTGTGCAGTCTGGCTTCGTACTGTCACACAGACTCATGAAATAAAAAGCGTAGTTGAAATGGTGATGTAACAAGCCGGAAGATGTGAGAAGCAGGGGTTCCCAAACAGGGTTTGCAGAAGGACCACTTCTGTACCATGTGCTGTACCATGGCAACAGCAGCCAGGGCTGCTGCGTCAAGCTCTGCGGCAGGCTGCGAGCCTCCCCTCCCCTTCCCACGAGAAAACACGTGCTTCCAGGTCTGTGCGCGGCTACATGTAGGCAGAGAAGAGGCATTCACTTGTCTACGTAGCAGCAATGGCTAAACAACCATTCCTCACCTTCCCCCAGAAAAATGCAACAAAATGAGCGTTGTTTTCCTTAATATTTATTAGAAGTTGTTTTCATACCACTCATTGTGTATGCATTGCTTGGGAACGCTTAGGCCAAAGGATAATACTCAGAACAGTGACAGGCTGAATCTTATGTAAATTTGCATTTATGGACAGGGAGTGTAGATGTAGTTTGCTCCTGAAAGGAAAGAGCACTTCTTTGCACAGCAGGTAAAGAACTTCTGGAATTCATTGCCACAGGAGGTTGGGGAAGCAGGCTATTAGCAAGCATAAAGAGGGATTAGACAAGACTTGTGAACAATGCATCTATTAACAGATAATAAAAGGAACAGGCAGCTCCAATCACTGTGATCTTAGGAGACTGGACCAGAGGAAGAGGCCAGGTACACATGCTCTCCCCAAGCAGCACCTCTGATTGTCACCCTTTAGGCTTCGCTATCTGGATCTGCCTGCCCTGTCTTGGGCAACGTTGTGCTGGGAGCCTGAGCCACCTTGCAGGGTCTGCTGGGGCCTTCAAAACCTGTGGCTTGATCAGGGCAGATGGCCATCACCTGTGCAGCTCCCCCAGTGCCGTCACGGGCATTGGGCAGCAACAGCGTTTGTGGCTGTCGGTCTGACCCAGCAGGGCCTTTCTTAATGCTCTGAGGGGTTAAGTCCAACGTGGTGCTGCTCTCATCAAAGGAGCCAGCAACCAGCGTGGGGGACTTGGAAGTGAGTTATAAAGAACAAAAAGGAACTGGCTTTAACAATCCATTCACTGAGGCTCAGAAAAATATGGGTGGAGGAAGACAGAAGATTCTGTTAGTACACTATAAGTTTGATAATTGTTTGGGATAACACCAAAAGAGCTTACTGTCCAAAAAGTGCATAAAACCAGGTATTCCTTAATTTCAGAGGTGACACTGAAAGGAAGAGTGGATCACAAACTGGACATGACTTTGCAGCTGTCTGTTTTTCTAGCTGAAGGCTCTAACTCCATTTGATTTCTCCTCAAACCATTTCTGAGCACTTCTGCTGCCTTTTCTGGACCTCTTCCAGCTCTGTTACATCTTGCCTGAGATCAGGCAGCTGCACTGGAAGCTGCACTCACGATTAGGCTGCACCATGGGTTCTTAACCTAGCACAAGGGTGTTCTCTGGTTTTCCTAATCTTTTGCAAGTAAATTCTGAGATTGTCTTTGTCTGCTTGACAGGCACTGAGCTGACATTTGTTATCCACCATCTACCATCTTCCTATATGGTAGTAATGAATTATGGTTTTTTCCCCGCAAAATTAAAGACCATTTTCTCCTCTGTCTTCATGCTCTGAATTTCATATACCACTTGTTATCAGTGAGTCATTCTGTATTAGGAGATTCTTCTAGATCTTTTCATAAGTATTAAAGTTATTATCTCATTGTCTGGCTTTTCATGGAAATGTAGATCTTGGCAAAGATTCTTATGAGGCTCTGCTAATAAAAGCATTGACGAATTTGAGGCTGTTTATAGAAAAATAACAGGAATGAGGGAGACCTGTAACAACTGATAGACTGATATACAAGGCAAAAGACTTAAAATAACTCATTATACATATATGTATCCCTGACTAAATAACAGCCACAGAGCACATAACTAAAGAACAGAAATATATGGAAGGAATGAATGAAGAATGACTTAGGGTGGAACACAGAATGTGTTTGAGAAGAAGAATACAAAATTAAAGGAAACATAGAGGATCTCAGGAATAAACTTCATCACAGTGACCTAGGTACAGATCCAAGAGAATCTTTTCAGGGAAGTAAGAAATCCCTCACCACTGGGACACTGCAAATAGCACTGGGAAAAAAGGACCAGGAGCAACGGCAGTGAGCACTCACAGAAATGGACTGCATGACCTGAGGTATATCTCTGGTTTACGGGTGATGACTAATCAACACAGGAAAGCATTCTGGTTTCCTTTACATTTTTGCTTATGAGTTTTCTGTTCTTTGAGTGAATTCCTACTGTAATACATGGGGCACAGCATCATGAAAAAAGCCCATTCCTCTCACAACCATTGAATAGTAATTTAGTAGAGAAAAGAGCACCACCTAGTGCTAAATGCTATTTGTGCTGAAGTGTCTCCATATGCTCTGTCTTCTGCATGTCTTGATTTTAGTGTTTTCCCACAGTTTATCCAGCCACAGAGGAATTAATCCTTAGCAGCAAGGAGCATCCCAGCTCCTGATAAGAGTAGCTGGTTCATCAAGAGCTCAACATCTCAGAGTTTTGTGCACACTAAGGTAATGCCTTAGGCAGCTGGTTAACATAATTATGGTTATTTGTCTGATTCATTCAGGCCAGATTCTACTACCCTTACTCAGCTGGTGGAATTATGTGCTTCACAGATAAGCCTCACTGCTTTCACCGGAGTAAAAATTAATCAACACTTACAGGACAGGCTTAAGAAACCAGAAGACCAAACTCCAAATACTTGCACTTTAAAAAACAGGGGGATTCATTGCATTTACCTTCTGATTCTACACTCACAGAACCTTTTCAAGCTTTTCTTACAAATGTGAAAGCTGTACACTGTTTTGTTTGCTTGCCTGTTGTTTTTTAGGGGATTTTGGTATTTTTTTTTAGGAGGGAGGTCTTCAAAGAATACATTGCTTTCCATGAGAGTTGCCTTCATTATCATGAAGACAGATCATGTGTAATCTTAATTATTTTTTCAGCATTTATGGCTAAAATCCACTACTGTTAGCTTTGTCTTCTTCTGATTATCAATCCACATAATGTTAGTGTTCATATTTTTGGTCTTGAAACCCTTCCACTTTGTCTCACAGCATCAAGTTTTTCTGTCATAATGTAATTAGCATTTCAAAAGAGGGAAAGAAACAGGTAAATCAACTTAGAATGACTTTGCATCAGCTATCGTTATGTATTATTTAAATAGCTCCAGACTTGAAGATACATGTAGCATTGGTTATGTGGATTAATTTACATAAAAATGTCTTTAGTAAAATGTCATTTAGATATCTTTCTTACCCCATTTAAATTTGCGAGATTCCTAAGCGATCTTCAGTGACACCATGCTACCATGGCTAGATTAAATTTCCTTTATAATAGAATTATTTCTTTGACCCTTGAAATTATTCAGCATTGCACCACTCATTTGAACTGGAAGATGATGAAACTCAGCTGTTCAAATTCTTTCCACATCTTCCAATTTGCAAAACGTAGTTTAGTCCATAGAGCTTTTTATTTCTGTCCTTTATAATCCTTCTACATTTTTATCCTACCAGGCAGTTTTCACAAAGCATGTTCTTCAACTGAAAAGAAATGCTCTGGGTTACCTGCAGCTGTTTCTGCCAGATTGTATCTGTAGCTTCACTATTGCAAATATTGCCATCCACTTATGACCATTTCTTACTTGGAATATTATTTTCCTTTCTAAAATATCAGGTGATTTGTTTTGAATGTTTTTCTTTATAGGAATGTTTTGGGGTTTGGGTGTCGTGGTTTTTTTTTTTTTTAGTGAGTGGGATCTTGCTTTATTCTTACAGACTTATGCCCTCTACCATGAAAAGACAGCAGAATTTGTGTGTATAAGTATATGTATGTGAGTATATGCACAGGCCATTGAATAAGAGTGGTACAAACTCTGGGTACTTGCAAAACAACCATGATGCTTGTGTGTGATATGTGGTTGGTGTGTATTAACATTTTGAAGGCCACGTGGCTGCAGGGCTCTAATTCCCCCTAAAGCGACAGGAGTGCAGACCGTTAGGAGCGCAGCTGCAAAGGCTGCGGTCCAGGGACTGCTGGTGCTCACCTGTGACAGAGACTTGGCAGGACCATGCCCAGCTCCTGCTGGGCTCCGTGGGACACCAACACAAAGGTTGACAAAAAAGCCTGATTCAGGACATCTGTAACCATGCTGGTTCGCCATCCTACTGGGCAGGTCTCAGCCACTTTGCGGTGGAGGAGTAAAACTGCTGCACAGCTTCTGCTCTCTGGATCTTGGGATTAAAGTCTCATCTGCACCACCTACGGACTTCAGCAGGTGAAGGGGCTTTCTCCTCCCAGTCTCTTGAAAATATGTGTACTATCATATGAAGGACAAATCCGTTATATCAAGACCCCGTGGCTCTGAAGTAAAAACATGATAGCACATGGATACATGTTCATCTGAGCATGCATACATAGGCCTGATGCCTGTAGCTGTGTGCATCGGTTTCTGGTTTGTGGGAACCACCAGCCTGGTATGCTGTACCGTATTCCCAAGGATGCACTGCTCCCTCCACAAGCGCACACAAAAGAGATGCAAAGGTACTCCCAAGAGCTGATACTGCAGCGATCCAAGAGCTGCGCAGAGCTGAACATCCTCAGCTGGGCTGGGGGATTGCTGAAGACACGATCCTGCCCCAGGGTGTCCGAGAAACACCAACCTCCATGGCTGAGGCTGCACTGATTACTGTGAGTCACCAGTGGGTGTCATTTGGGCTCTTCAAAGGGTATAATTGCAAAATGATGTCATGATATAAAATACTTTGGAAAAGGCTGACTTTGTTTTTGCATCCTTTCTGTAGTAACAACTGTGGGGAGCATGGGAGAGTCTGTAGGGAGTGTTATCTCGTTGCATGTAGGTTTAATTCTGTCACGGCACTGAGCAATAGAATTTAACATCTATTCATAGCCACATTAGTGACAGTGTAATTAACTAATTAGTAGGGTCTAATTGCTAAAAATACAGTATTGCAACTACACTAAATTAAATAGCCTGTGTACTTCTAACTGGGAGAGTTATGAGTCTATGCTTTTTTTCCTTAGGAAACAGACAAGCTCCTGAGAAATAAAACCAAACCCAGCAATTCAAAGCAAATTTATACTTCGCTATGACTAAACCAGGAACAATAAGAGACTCTGGCAACTGCATAAAGGTCAGGTTTATGGCCTCATGCAAGGAGGACAGTGTGTAGCCATATGTTCATGGCACTCAGAGCAGTTAAGATCCCTGCTGGCACCAAGGGCCTGCTGCTCTGCCCTCCCCAGTCTGGCACCTTGGCTTTTTATTTTAAAAGGAAGCAGAAGTCGCCAACCCTACCCTTCAAACTGAGTGGTGCTGGGCTCCCCTTACACCAGCGCAAGGAGAGAGCGAGCCCCGCTCAGCTCTGTCTGGCAGCTGTTCAAGCCTCCTTCACCGGCTTGCTCCACACATCAAACCTGAGATGTTGCCAGGGTCTAAGAAAGCAAACCCCCACCTCTTAAAAAATACAGCTGTGTTAATGCCAGTTTGGGAGGGTTATGTTTCCCCAGGGGGCCTCTTGCTTTTCCCACACTCTGACACCGTGCCCACTCTCGGGAAAGTTCGGCAAGGGTGAGTCTAGTTGCAGGCAAGAAACAGGAGTCCAGCTGTGCTTTAAGGATAGCTTTTGCAGGAGCAAACAAAAGGCATCTATTTAAAAACTGTTACAGACCAAAGACTTTTTTTCCCAGACTGTCTATTTGTTCCTAGTTATGGTTTTGTTCTGTGTTTTCAGTGAGCATATAATTACCATGAATTATATAGCAGAACAGGGTGTGTATAAGGCACACCTTGAACAAGCTAGTTCTCATTGGCTTGAACAATGGCTTGAGAGGTGCTGTTTCCCAAGCACAGCTTCCAAACCCACGGTCTGGGAGGCCTGTCCAGAAAACTGCCTTGGTTTAAAACTTTAAAAAGTGACATATTGTACCTCCTGCAACATTGATAGTGCACTCCATAGCTCTTGGATTAACTAACCATAGCCTCTCCTTATAGCAAACACAGAAACATTAAAGCTCACCTATTAGAATGATATTAATGCAGATACAGATATTCACTGTCAATCAGTTTTAGCAGATGTCTAATAAATCATTATTTTCATGTTTGGCCAGGGAAAAGTACCCATCTTGCAGATTTTGAGCCATCACCATGTTTCAGCTTAGCCCTTAGATTATTCTGTTACAGAAGTCTTTCATGAGGGCATCCTGAAGGCTTCAACACGCAAGGTGATTTTAAAATGATGATGCTACGAAAACCTAAAGTGAAGAGCAAATCATCGACTGAAATGCTCAGTAGCAGAACATGCTGGTAGACTGAGCTCACCTGAATGGAAATCAGTGGTGTCGCTCAAGCCAAAATAAGAGGTAACTGATTATCACTATAGGCACAGGACTAAAATATGTAGGGAATATATGTTGATACTTAGTCTTCCTATTTACTTATTTCTGCATAGACCTGCTCAGTCTAATTTCCCAGTTAGGGTGATACAGCAGTGATTTAGAAATTTGCCTGAGAACTTGTTACAATTACGATTTGTGCTCCTTGCTGACAAAGCAAAATGCAGTAAAGCCGACCTGCTACCCATGCAGTGCTTAGCTCAGGTGGTAGATGAGGCCAGGACATGAAGAAAGCCTGGGGCTGTATACAGAGGATTTCCAGACTGATTTCAACTCCAGTACTTTTCACTACTGGGGTTAAGGTTTTCAGATTGAAAACCTTAAGTCAGTTTTTGTGCTCTGAACTAGCCTATTTACCTGGTAAAACAGTGACCCTATTTTACTGCTTGATGAACTGCAGGACGAAGTCCTTCCTTGCTTTCCTTTTTGTTCAAGCTGAAGTGCATGCTGTACACGCAGGCCTGGAAACGGGAAATGTGTCCAACTGAGCTGTGAAACTCCCTGCCGCGAGATACCATCGGACCAAAATCCCCAGTGACATTCAGAAGAGACCAAGATCTTTCTGTGTCCTTGTGCAAGGTGCTCCTAGGTTGTACCAGCAACCGAGTGGTGCTAGTGGCCTGTGCTTCGCAATGCAAAATGATAATTAAAAATCATAAATAAACCCTTCACACATCAAAGTCCAAGCCATGTAGTGAATAACTGGAGTTATAGGAAACTTCCTCTATGGGCAAATTTTTATATAATTGTCCACTACAGGTACCTGTCCATGCAGCTTCTGAATCGTCTTTCAAACTCAAGCTAAACCACTCAGGCATTGATTAAATTCAGTGCAGAAGCTTATTCACCTGGCAAACCCTCTTGAGATCCATGGAGAGTTTGGTCTGAAGTTGGGTAGAAACCAAAGTAATTGACATAATACTGCTTTTAACTTAGGAGGCAATTCCTGCCTTGCCTTGGCCAGACAGTGATGTGGGCAGCCATTTCATTTTTTTGTTTGTGTGGGGGTTTTTTGTGTGGTTTTTTTTTTTTTTTAGGTTGGACTTGATGATCTTACAGGTCTTTTCCAACCTTTGTGATTCTGCGATTCTGTGTGATTCATTAGAAAGACAGGATTTGCCATGAAAGCCTTTGTGCTGCCTTTTCCCTCTAACCCCTAAGTTGGGAGGTAACAAGAATAATCACTGAATTGTGCCTAAGGCCTGTAGACCCAGAATCCAGCTACGTACTAATACACGTTAATATCCACCATTACCTAATTCACTGTTCAGTCTTTAGCAAAACTACATATATTTCACTAGGATGTTCAGTTAAGTGGTCTGGCCTTCCTGTATGCTTTCTAACTGAACTGCTACTTACAGTGTTTCTTTTAACCTGTAGATTATGTCCTTTCAAATGAATCTGAACTTTAACCTGTGTTACTTTCACCAGCCGCATGCTGAACCACCTTCTGCTACCCAACATGTTTTATAAACTTAATTTGGGGTAGCAAATACTATGATTTATGTACTATGATACAAGCCCCTTTTTAGTTACTAGTAAAATCTTGTGAAATGTTTTCTGGGAGGGCTGAAATTTTCTAGGCTTGGCTCAGTTCAAAGGTATGCACATAAAAGGAAAAAAAAATAATAATTTCTTTTTGTTAGATGACATAAAGGTAAAAGATTTTTGTTTATTTTATAAAACATCAGTGTTGACAGTTCTTGTAATTTGACCAAGAATTTCAAAGATTTGATGTTTTCCATAAAGCCTGAGCTCCTGCACACCCATAATTATGCAAGAGTAAAATCCATCTGGATTTTTTAATAAGAAAGTATCCAGCACTCATATTCACAAAGAAAATAGGAAAATTTAGATTTGCCATATCCTAAGGCTCATAAATCAGAAACACAAAGATAATAACAACACAATAGTTGTGGTTTTGCAAAAATATCACTATTTTTAAGAAAAGCTGATCGAGGTGTGGCATTAGCAAACATGAAACCTTGCTCCATTCTTCTTCATGTATGTATCAGAAATGTTTGAACTCTGTCATTGGAAACAGATTATGCAAGTCATCCCCAGCACGTAGCACCTAGTTTTGAAGCATGAAGAAACAGGTTTTGAATCACCAGGGGAATGGTACTGAAATACCTCTCAGTAAGAACAGGCAGGGAAACATTTTGTCATGTTCCGTAACTTGTAGGTCCAGCTGGCTGTGGCACGTGCAGCAGTGCTCTGCAGAAAACATATTTTCCACGTGTATTTACGCAATATATGTGGCATGCCTTGACAGCCATATCAAGGCAGTGTCTTCTGGATGCAGAGGGAAGACTATGCCAAAAAGGCACAAACACCATAAAACTTTACCCACGTATTTCCCAGACTGCAGCAACCAGCAGTTTCAGAACATTCCGGTCTTGCCATCGCATTCAGGACACATTTGATAATCACCAGGGGACATACCTAAAGAAGCACATGGGTGTAACTCAGTGCCGGCAACGTTGAGTGGTGCTGCATCTGCATGAGGCATAACAATAGCTCTCCAAAATCTTGATTACAGTGGAAATAAAGAGTAATTTCACATCCATGTGAGTGGGTTGGCAGTCCACCAACAGCCTTCACACACTGCCTTGTGTCTCACCCACACAACAGCCACCCAGCCTGGCTATTCTCCTACTCTGGGACAGAGTGGGGGCGATGGGGAGCTGGCTGCTGTGGGTACTCGTGTCAGCATATGCCACGCACAAAGCATTAGATGGCCCTTGCAGTCTGTCCCTGTGCCCCACATGCTCATCATGCTTGTCACAGGTCCCAGCTGGTGGCCTGGGATGAGTGTCTTCTAGCATGACAGGAGGATGCTGGAAGTGCTGGTGTCCAGGCAGAGAACCATAGCATGCCAGAAAGGCATTCCCGTGGTCATGGCTGGATGTGGCCAGATGTTCCTGAAGGCATCTGGTGTCCCATAAGGACCAGGTGTTTAAAGATGTTCTACAAATGGGTTAAAAAAGCAGCAGCTAAACTATCTTCGGCCTGTACAATGCTGGCTGACAGCCCGTGGTCCAGGGGCTTGAAGTCAGCCTGGCTCTAATGTTTTGCTAGAGGTGGGCAGCAACTCCCCTGGCTGTGAGCAGCATCTTTTGGGGTGGAAAAGAGGTCTCTCTCCACAGTGGGAGGAGTGGATTTCCAGCTGCTCCACCTTACCCTTGCGGCTGGTTAGGGAGGGAGTCCCTGGCTGGCGGTCCCACCCCTCTGCCCTAGCTGGGGAGAGGCTCCTTAGTCTCATTCTTGGTTGACTTCGTGGCAGCCCTTGCACAATCCCTGGAACTACTGCCAGGCATCTCTCTTATGTGAACACCCCCAGATCTCTTATGTACTCAGCTTGAAACAAACTTAAAAGATGCACTGCTTCAAAAGGGGGTCGCTGCTGCCCCCAGAGGGGAAGCATTCCCCGGCTTCCCTCCGCCCTGGCTTTCCCTTTCCCCTGCCGCACCCCTCCTTTTTCTCTCCTCTGAAGTGCAGCTGCCCTTCAGCCTCCGAGCCTTTAACCTCACCTCATCAGTATGAGGCAGGGACTAATGCATTCCTCCTTTCCCAGTCGTTTCCACCACGGCAGGGGCCTTTGGCAGAGAGATGGGTGCATTGGCAAGGTTTCCTCACCCAGAAGCCCTGCAGAAGGGCACCCCGCTGTTGCTGCTGGCCTCTGCCCCTCTCCTTCGCTGGGGCCAGGAGGACATGGAGTTTGGGGAAGCCAGGCTGGCGGCAGTGTTTGCAATACAGAACAAACATTTAAACTGAAAGGAGCCAGGGGGACTAAGCTGTTTTCTCAGCAAAGCCAATTCTCACTTTTTTTATTAAAAATCTCCTAACAGTTGGATTTTTTTCCCCCCTGGAATTCCAGTTCTGTGGAGGCAAGTGAAGAGGAGAAGGCCACAGCCTTTTTAAAAAATAGAATACATAAGAGCAACCCATTTCTAACTTCACCGCCAGAGAGTAAAGCCTGAAAACACGAGCCATTGGCAAAGCCAAATGCAAAGCAGTGCCGTGGGTCTGTATGCCAGCTAGGTACTGTCAACATTGTGGGGCAGCCCCCTGTCCCGGGGACCTTCCCCAGCACCTCCTCTCAAGAATGCCAGCCTGGGATGTAAGCAATTATGCTCAAAACTCAGTGAATAAGAAGAAGCAAAAACACAATGGGAAAAAACAGTAAGATTTTCCAAAATATCCAATCCCCTTATTTCACCATAGGGTTGGGAGCACGTCCCTCTAATCCTGTCTGTCATCTTCAGATTCTCTGGTCCTGGACAGACAGGCAGCGTCAGTGATCCCTGCAGTGGAAACCTGTCTGAAAGTGAGTTCTGACAGTCTCAGATCTGCTTTCTCTGGAAGCCTCTCTGGGCTAACCTCTTCAAAGTGCAGGAGGGAAGCACCATCTGCCTGCTGGATCAGAGGAAGAGTGCATGAGATTTAATTAAGATGATTTTTGCCCTCCAGTCAGGTTGTTTAAAAAATAATTTTACCTCTCCTACCCCTTCAATTAAACTCGTAAGCTAGAGGGAGCAATGCACCCTGGAATATGATTCTGCCTCTCAGATGGTAGTGACCTACATTTGCGGGTGCTCAGCCCATGAGCGAATGCCCGGGATTGTTGCTGCCCTGCCGCACTGCACACAGGAGGAATGATCAAGCTGCTGGTTTGGATTAGAGGCAGAGTTTGACGTGAATCCTTTAATTTCTTTTAAATGCATCATGATTCATTATCTCAGGCGGGATCCCATATCAGGTGCATGAAGAAAGCTTTGTGAGAGGCAAGCTGAGGTTGTTTGATCAAAGCTATGCCCTAGGCAACATGAGAGTGCTTCCCAGCCTACTACAGCTGGTTTCTGTAAAGGCAGACAGCACAGGTTCAAGTGCTGGAATTGACTGGAAGGAAACTTAGATGTGTTTCATTTTTTCCCCAACACTTTTCCCTCTCAGCTTATCAGTCATGTCAGTCCTACACAACAAGGCATAACTAAAGGCCAAATTCAATTCAGCTTTCATCTACACCTGCAAAGCTTACATCATCTTCACTGAAGGCTTCCTAAGTGTGGCAGACAAGTATTTGGCTAGTGAATCGTCAGCCTGGCAGAGATAAAGTCATTGAAACTCTTGAGAAATGCTGTGGTTACTGAGCCCTGCTCATAGCAGTGCTGATCAGGATGCAGATCTGCTCCAATTAAGTAATGTAGCATGCAAACAATGGGGAAAAGAATTTGGGAAGGAATTTAGGGTCTGTGAATAATTTTGACTTCAAGTCTCACCAATTATATATTCCACGGTGTATTGCATAGTCAGTCATTCCCAAGAGCTGCTAAGCACCTTAAAATTATATTCATACAAAACAAACCCTTAAGTGCCTTCATAACATTAAGCGTCATGAATGCAGTTGCTATTTTATGTGTTGTGCCTGAAAGTAATGGCAATTTCTTAGCCTGCTAATAGCAAAAGGAGTTGCACTCACTATCAATAATCTGTACAGGACATGCTTGCCAATAAAATTACTCTAGCTATGCTGCGAAGGGAGCAAGCCTGGCTCGGGAGCAAACCTTGGCAATGCTATGCTGATACGAGTCTGCAAACTCAGCAGCAACGTGGGTTCTTGCAAGTTCCTCTCTAATAATCTAATCAGTGTCATTAAGGAAACCTTTTAAGAACAGCTAGAGATGCCTGGTGACTCTAAGCTTCACAGACCAAATATTTGTTTTGTTTAGTTTCCCTGACATGCCCTGTGTTTCACTACTCAATGTGGTTTTCAACTTGGCGTCACCTTTCTTTCCTGCCAGAAGCCCACCGGACTGGAGTTTTAGCAGCACTTTCCAAACAGGATTCCTGAGGCTTAGCATTACACGTGGAACAGGAAATCTGAGCCTGTAAGACAGCACAAAAGCTTGTGTATTTGTGCCTGAATCTGGTGCTCAGCCAACTGCAGGAGCAACTGATTGAGGTAAATGAAGCAAGACATAGGCGATGAAGAGCTCTCCCACCTCTTAAGTATTCCTGCATGCTGATGAAGTACGTTTGTAGTGAAACTCTAAGACCGTAAGATCTCCACGGCATGCGACAGAGCTGTGTTGTCGCCCCAACCCGAGCCCGCTGTGGATGAGGACTCAGCTTCAAGTGCAACAAAGCAAATAGTTTCTGCTCACACACGCCTCATTCTTCAGGAGAGCGTGCAGCCGTGCCTCTTCTGCCTCCACCCACGAGAAATCAAAAAAAACTTGAAAAGATCGTGACAATCAGATGGGATTAGAGCACAAGCCCAGATTATGGCCAGTTTAAGACCTGTTTGGGCAGGTGGATGCAGAGGTCTTCTGCCCGTGTTCCAGGCTGGCTGGGCAGGAGCCTGCTCTGACCTGGAGGCAGCCCAGCGCTGCGTTTAGTGCAGCCCAGGGTCACGTTGAGCCCGGCACTGGGTAATGCAGGGCAGGTCCTGCTTGAAGAAGTACCTTTTCAAGGTGGGCAATGCCGGCTAAACATGCTTTCATGGGTGCCGGGACAGGGCAGCCTGGGTCTGTCTGTGCTTGCCCACCTACAAATGCAGGAAAAGAGCTGGAGAGACTCGTCTTTCATGGCTCCAGGTCTTCAGTCCTTTCCTCCCAAACTGTGCAGCGAGCTCAGCATGCTGGCTGAGCTGTCCATGAAAGCACAGGGCGCTGCAGCCCTGTTGACTCCAGCAGCACTGGAGTTCCTGCTTTCATAATTGCCCGTTGGCCAGGAGGGGCTGTTTTGGCACCGCATAACACAAGCCATAGATGCCATCGAACAACGCCCTGTGCCAAACAGGCACTTTCTGCTGGAGCACCCCAGCACCCATCAGAAGTAAAACCTGTCCTGGCTTCATTCAAGCCTGAATGTGTCTACTTCCAACTTCCGCATCTCATTTATGCCTTTTGCAGTGGCGTAAGGCTCTGAATTCGCAAAGTAAACACGCATCTTTGAGCATGGCTTTAACGAACCAAACGAAACCACTTTGAACACGGCCTTACATTTCACGGCAGGCTAGGCAGGTATTTGATGATACACCCCTGAACTATGTCCTAGGTAAGAACACGCTTTGGCCCATCTGATCTGGTCTGTCTTTAAGGTGCCCCTGGGAACTCCAGCCTCCACTGGAAACTTTGACAGGCGGAACAGGTGTTAAAGCCAAGAGAGTTAAGAAGATTGTTTTTTAGGAAATAATCCTTGGTTGGAGGGGAAGGGGTTTGGAAAGGTTGGAGCCCATGCCAGTGCAATAACCTCGGGTTTCCCAGAGGCACTCAGTGGAGCAGAGGAGCAGGCGCTTTGGTGGTGTCCCGCAGGGAGCCGGGGCGCACAGCTCTCTCTGGCATGACTCCATCCTCACGGAGCAGCCCCGTGTCAGAGCAGGACGAGCAGGTCATGGGAGATTGACAAAGCCAGATCGGATGGACTAAGGGAACACCTAGCAGGCTCATTTTTCAGAAACAGACGTTTTTTAATATCTTTAAAACTGATGATGCCACCAGGGTTTTTTTCCTGGTTGTTAATTAAAACCTCTCTCAGACAAGCAGTTTTCAGCCCATGACTTGAAAGAGGAATTGAACCTCCCTTCAGAAGTCCCTGGAAGAAAGTCCTTACAAAGGAAGCGCAGTTGTTCTCCCAGGCCGGCATACCTTGCCTCCACTTTCATCTTGGCATGAAATGCATTAAGCACTCTTTCTTTCCACCCATAATAATGTAATCAAGAAGAGTCTAATAAACAAAGTCCTCATCCTCTGATGCTCAGCAGTGAACCATATGGCACATACACAAGTGAGGACGAGTGATTGGACAAGAGTTGAATTCTCTGTAACATGATTAAAGTGTAAAAATAGGCTAGCAAGAGCTTGCAACACCACCTCCTTCTATGCTCATTTTGCATTAGCAAGGAAAGGGGGATTTTCATAATTCTGCTTCTGCGGCTGTCATTTCATACTGGATATAAAGGGATTTTTGGTTGAATAGCAGAGCTCAGACAAGGTGTGTCATTATTTAAGAATTTATTATATTTATGGGTTACCTAGAAATACTCCGAAGGACATTATGAAAAGCAGTTGTGTGCTTCTGATGACCCCTTGCTGGGGTTAAAAGAGGATTAGTTGTTTTTCACAAGTATGAGCTGTACAAATTTTAAACCACCCTGGCATTGCAGGTATAAACTGATATTGGGAAGTGTTTGCTCAGTGCAAGAATGTCCTATTATTGTGAGCATACACCTAGCAAAGCCCAGCTTTATCACTACTAGCTGCACTTCAGGACCTTGCATTAGTACCTTGTTAGTTACTGACCATTTTAGTTGTGCAGATACTATTTCTTAAGACTTTTCTTAAAGGTGTTTGCTGGCTACCTATAAAAGTATTTGCAGGGTCTGGCCATGCGGTGTTCAGGGACTTCTGCTCACATGCACGTTTGTGCCGTACATCTCCCGGGGAGCAGGGCACCAGCAGCCGGTTGTCTCAGCACTGCACCCATCCTGGCAGGGACGGAAAGTGGACTAAAAGGCTGGGAAGGAAGACTTAGTGAAACCTGCATAATAAAGACAGAGATCTCCAAACACACCAGCACAGGGAACACCAACTGATAGAGAAGTCTCTAATAAACTTCATGTATTTATAGTATAGTGTGCTATAATTGAGGAGGAAAACATACAGAGGACAAGAATATTGAGAATGAGTGCATTTTTTTGGCTTGTTTTCTATATTGAATAGGTTGGGTTTGCTTCAATAACTTGTTTATCATTTATGGTGAAAATAATTTCTGCTTCCCAAAGACTCAAATCTTCCTGAAAAGCATCATGAATCTGATCTATTTGAAATGTGTCTCTAAAGCACAACAAATATAAACTCAGTGTCAAAGAAATTTCAATCTAAATAACTCCTATGACAATTTTCATGCTAAAATTGATCAATAAATGAACATTTTTGTTTCTTTCATTGTTCCTGTTATCCTACAAATGCTGTGTCAGGGCCAGCTTGTCTCTATATGTTTGATGACAACAGAAGAAAAGTAATGTGCTATTGCATAATTATTTTGTGTCCAAGACAGGTTTCATTATTACCTTTTTCCAACACATGGCTTCTCCCATGGGCTCTTTTGGACTTTTTTTTCCCAGACCTCATCCCAGCCTGGTTTCTCACTGGGGGCTCAGCCCCAGGACCCAGCTGGCTCCTCAGCCATCAGCCACCATCGCAATCTTTCTCCCTTTTTAAATAAATTACCTGTTTAAAACCAGATTGTTCATACACATCAAACTTGCACTGGGTGGGTGCAGTATTTTTAATACATCACTGTTACCCTCTCATAGATGGTCTCATTTACATGAGGTTAAAGACACTAATTTAAAAAATACAAAACAGGTGCTGCAGAATGAGTCGTCATCAGAAATAAGGCCATAGAGAGACAGCGTAAGATGTTCTTCCAGATACTCCCCACTTACCAGAAAATTTCAGCTGTGGGAAGCCTTTGAACGCCTCTGCTCTGAATATTTCCTGAGTACATTTTGCTCCTGTGATAGGAGCCTCGCTGTCCCATCTCTTCTGGGAATTCTTAACCCTTGGGCAGAGGCTCCAGGCTCCAGCACTTCACAGCGAATACATGGTGCTAGTCCTCCAGTGGCCTGATCAGAAAGCAAGAATGCTCTCCAAAATGCAGACACCAAAGCATGTCTTACCAAAAAAAGTGAAACTCAAGTGCAACCTCGCAGCTCTCAGCTCACCTCACCCACCACATAGCCTGTCTCCTCCTGGTCTGATGCATGAGCCCCAGCATGGTCCTACAGCCCCTCAGAGACCCCCCAAAATGCATTTCTCATGGTTCGTATCCTGGACTTTGCTTTCTGTCGGTGCTCTCCCTCTGACTGGGCGCAGTAGCTGGAAGGGAGGCACAGGGGACAGGCCTTCAGGCACTCATGAGGATCTAGTTCTCAAGTGACCACCACTGCCATGGGCTCCTCAGCTGCATAACCCCGGTCCTGTACCACCACACGGTACCTCACCATCCCCAGCCACGCAGCTGGGATGTGGCTGGACACAAGCCAGCTCTGGGTGCTAAGGAGGGAACCGGTGTCCTTAAGGTCCTCATACTCCTGTCAGTCTGCAGGGCTAAAGAGACTGCATTTGTGGATCTTAACCCCTAAGAAAAAAACATCTCTGTTATTCTAGGCCAACATGGGCACTTGCTTGTAATATTTGTGACATTGATGCTTTATGCATAACTTTATCTTACAAAGACCAGAACAACCTTTGGGAGTGATGCTGCTGAGGCCACTTGATCTTGCACTACCGGCACCGTCCTCTGGCACATAGCTCAGTGCCCAGCCTCCCAGCAGAACTTCCCAGCAAGTGGTGGCAGCTCTTGTCACCTTCTTGCCATGAATCAGGTCCGTGCCGAAGTAGATGGGCATGAAACACGAGAAACCTCACAGCAGCCTTTGATGCCAGCCTGATCTAGGAATGAAACACTTGTTTTAACTTGCAAACACGCAACGTCCACCCCTAGCTTTCCTACCCCATCACAGAAACGGAGGATGGGAAGGGGGTCCCAGAGCACACGCAAGCAGGTCCCGACTGCTTTGTGAATGATTCATAAGGAACACTGTAAACTCAAAGTAAATGCAACATGTTTTATTTGAGGTTGGAATAAATTACAACTGTAAAGCATAATTTATTGCTTTATAAATTTCTGCTCTTAAAAGGCATTAGTATCAAACATAAACAAAACAAAGACACATTTGATTAGCAGTTCAGTTCTCAAGCTTCATGAACAGCTCAGTAGGGGGATTTCATTCTATATACGGTTGTAATCTCTGATCACAGGCTCATAAACTTGACTTTGACATGCATTATCATCATTCAGACATATTGAGGGGACTGTAGATGAGTTCATTTGTTTTAGGATATAATTTTTATTGCGATTTTCCCTAAAATATCCCATTGAATACCTGGTCCTTCATTCCTCACTCAAATACAAATCCCACTGGTTTCAAAAAACTCCTTTAAAAGATGTGTGGGGTTTTCTACCCCTGCAGAAGGAGGGCTTCCAAGTCTAAAACAGGAATGAGTCTGGTCCCAAAACTAAGTGAAAAACAAACTCCTCCTAGGTTAAAATACTGAAATCCCATGCACAAAAAATGTTTCCTCCCATCCTGAAGATTCTTGCAAAAAATCCCAACATCATCTGAACGACCTGATTTGGATACTTTGTATTTTTATTGTACAGTTACTCCATGCCTGAGACTGGTATAAATTTTGCTCAGCACCTGTACTCCTCTAGGATGCAGACCCATGCAAGTCCAGTCTGCCCTGAGTCCTGGGGGATGAGAGGGTGCTCACAGGAGGCTTTGCAGTATCCAGCCCTGAATGCATAGATGCCGTGACACAGCGAGCTGGATCTGGCTACCTCCAGCTAGGTATGACAGGCAGAAGGAAGGCCAAAAAGTCACTTCCTCAGCCTCCTGGGGAGTCACAGCTTCTGAATGCCAGAAAGGGAATGAACATTGCTGAGCAGCTCTCATTGTACCACGAAAAAGGATTCCACCAAGGCATCCTGCCCTGCTCTGACCCTCTTGCACTGCCAGGGCCAAGTGGTCACCGTGCCTCGGCTCCAGAACAGCGTCTCCCTGAGCTATTCCCTGAGCAGGCAGCATGCACCTCTGCTCTTGCTTTCACAAAAAGATCTGGCTTATGCCCTGTATTACACCAGAGGTAAAACTCTCCAGACACAGAACCAGAGACTCCCGTCTCAATTGATCCTGGTGCGACTTCAGTTTTCATTAAAATTTCATCAGTAATGTATGTATCTGTTGCATGTTTTATGCATAATCTCATTTAAAAAAACATCAAACAAACCTTCTTCTAAACACGGTTTCCTCAGAAGATGTGTTTCTGTTGTGCCATGAGGGACAGCCAGCTTCGATCTCTGCGAGGCGGTACAGCAGATTTCAGGCCCTGCACTTGCCCATAATGGCTCCCAACAAGTCAAGCGCCACGGTAGAGCTTTGGTGGGAGGCTGGGAGCGTGCAGGGCCATACCTGGAGCTGTGCTGAACTGGGCCAATCATTCAGCACTTTTCAGTGTCCTCCTCATTCAGGACCTGGACAATCCTGGTTTAGCTGCCAGCCACATGGTAAAGTGCTTAACAGACGGGTGGGGAACACTAATGCCCCTTCCTCCACCTCAGCTCCTGCCTTGGGCTTGTGGAAAAGTAGCTTTGTGGCTGCTTTGTGCTAGCAGAAGGATACGCTGCAGCTGGGACAAGGGCATGGATGTGGTGCGTGCCTGATTCACCACCATCTTAGAGAAACATAACTCAGAAATGTGCAAGCCTTTAAAATCATCAGTCATCTCCTTTATGCTCACTGAGAACAGATTCTTGGCTGACTTCTTTTTTTCCTCAGCAGTTCTGAATTTGTCTTTGAAGATGAGACGGAGGAAAGCTAGCCTTCAGGGAGAGGGACAAGCAGAGACACTTGCAAATTAAAATGCATGCACATGTCATCCACCACAGCAGTGACCTCCAGTCTGCACTTTACAACACAACATCTTATTAGCTTGAACCTTAATTTCTCATCCGTTTCAAAGGTTCTAAAGAGCATTCCTTTCTGTGTCAGTGAGATATCCCAGGGGACTCTACAGAGAAAACTAATGAGAGGAACAAACTGTTGTCACCAGAGCAAATACAGGGTTACATTCAAGTCACAGACTCTGGAGTAGGACAGGGAGCAGACTTACTCCATTTTCTGGTGCAAGTGCTGTTGGGGATCTGTAAAACCAGCAAGACGAGCACACAGTGAGAAGGAAGATGGGTTAATGGTTAGTGCACTGGGCTGGCATTTGGCAGATGGAGTTAATTCACCTTCCCCTTGTTCGTGAAGCGATCACAAAAAGGAAAGAGTTTGTATTAACTTCAGGGTGCTCAAACATTCCCAGCTCAGCAAATACCCCCCAAAATATTTCTCCTCTCCTAACAGTTCTTAGCAGCTTATGCATTGCCCCTCTCAGACTAAGCACACCAGACAGAAATCTTCTAATGCATCATACTTCTTCTAGGAAAAAAAGAACCAACAAACTTCAGGATTGCTACATCTCGGCTAAGGCTCATTTATCCATCAGCAAAGGCTCTTACCCGCCCTGATCTTCACTCCCGAGCTGCCTATTTGCAGTGCACTTGCAGTCAAAGACAGTGGACCAGGAGACCTTAAATGCACTCCCATCTTTATTTCTAATTCACTGGGTTTTGCCTCCGGCAAGGCACTCAGGCCAGCACCGTCTTAGGGGTTTCTGTTTAAAGCACCTTCTGACTGACTGGCGACCAGGTTCCTACTGAACTGAAAAGCAGTGAGTGCCTCTGGAAGCAAAGCTGTTAACTGGTGTGTTTGCTCATGGGAAGGGCAGTGTTCAGCCGCTCTACAGAAATATGGCAGGCATATTAATTAGTGGTTACAAAATGCTCTAACTTTTCACAGACCTTTATAAGTGCTGAGCATTTTAATTGGCAGGACAGCCATGCCTGAGAATTCAGTGTATTGTTAGAAAGTGACATTTTCCTCTCCTACAGTCATTCCTGTCACAAAGTGTTTCATGGAACAAACAAGTGTCTATATTGTGATTTTTCCAATGGAGGAACTGGGTCAGAGATGGGCCCCAGCTGGATCTGACCCCTGGAACAGATGAATGACTTAGTCAAGCGAAAACTAAGTCACTTGGCACCTGGCCCAGTGCTCCATCCCCCCCACCAGAGGTTACTAAATTGGGGACATAAATAATCCCCCAAAGGAACTGATGTATCATGAAGGGCAAAGAGCCTCTATGCATAATGGCATAAAGTACAGCACAAGTATATTACATATTTAGCCCTATCTCTGCTTCTCTGTCGTGAGGGCAGTGGGCTGCTCGGACAGTTGTCTTCTCATCAGCCTATTACATTATTTCCTATGGAAATGCAGGTAAAAGTGTGTATGCGATTCAGTAGTAGAACAGGAGTCTGGTTTTACATGGGCTGAAAGAATATTTCTTATACCCAAATGAGATTTTTGCATGCATCTGCATACTCACCCAGATGCTGCCTCTGCTGTGCTCCATGCCTGAGTTTCATGCCAGGTTTGCTCTGCATAGCAGGCATATCATACGCACACAGTGGTACAAGAGCACATTCTGCAGGCCAAGTCTCAGGCAAAAATTCACCTACAAAACCTAAGTGTGTTGGTAGTTTTTTGCAGTGATTCAGGCTTTCACTAGAAATTAACATAAGCTGCAATGACTAATCTTATACTCTGTGCACTTGCTTATTTTCTTTTCACAGTTCATCCACTTTCTTCCTTAATACTAAAATGCCGAAGTCTTACATAGCATTCAGAGCATTATTTTCTGCTGGCTGTGTTTCTCTATGCTCTAAGCCTCTATCACAATGCATGCAAAGGATAATGGCTGAATTTGCAATGCTTTTAACTAAAAAAATAATTTTAAAAACATAAAACATAAATTATTTATTCCTCTTTATCCATTGTTTTAAGCACTGAGTCTTCTCCCAAGATTTTACACAGTTCATTCAGTCTCTGCTGCATTTTAGGAATTCCTGCAAGTTGGGATTCCAGTCTCTGTTTTTCTTCACTCAGTGATAAACGGATAGCAGTGTCCAACTGCTCGAAACTCCAGCCCCCTTGTCCGTCAAACTGCAGCAAGTGAGTGTGGTACTTCCTGCAGTAGAAATTAAAACATTAGTAATGGCTCAAGGAACAGATGGTTCATTTTTGCATGCAAATTTGGATGTCTGTGTCTCTTTTCAATGGTGCCTCTCAGGAAGTTGAGAGTTGTCCAGTTTTGCATCACTGGGCAAGACTCTTTTTTGGTGACTCATAACCCCAGGAAACCTTTTTGTAAGGGATTTGGGTATTTCAAAGCCTGTCACCAGGACCTCCCTAGGCCATCTAGTGAAATTCAGAAATGAGGTGCCAGCTGTAAGCTATTGGCACTGGTGTGGGCTCCCCAGCTGGGGCAGTCACCGTCTCAAGCAGCCCGCATAGCCAGGCTCACCCAGGCCCTCACCTGCAGTGACACTAGCAGCAGCAGTCAGCAGGGCTGCAGAGAGTCCCCACCATGGTCTGCTGTCCCTGGGCAAGGTGGCAGCCTTCCTCTTTTTGCCTCCCTCTTAGAAACATTGTCTGTGGCTGCAATTGCCTTCACTGCAATTCCACCAGACTTCTCTTTCTCCAGGAACCTCACGAGGAGCAGTGGACAAGGCTCCTTTCTTCCCCAGGAATGCTAATCCCAGTTAATTTTATTTACCTTGCTTTCTAAGAGACGTTTTACTTTCTTAGCAGAAAATACATTCAGGCAGGCATGGTGCACCTGAAGCTACCTATAAAGATCTAGTTTGTTTGAATTACACCTCAGTTTGTTCCCCTTCATCCTATAAGGCTGGCTAAAGAAAATTCCAGTCCTAAAACACGGTTCAGTTTGCAAGGGCCAAAATAAAAAACGTCTGTGTAGGAGTCACAGATCTGTCAGTGAGTTTCAGGGTGTGTGCACCGAAAATATTCAAAGGTGTACATGTGGAGTTTGTCAAGACCTGACAAGACATTCATCAGGAGATGCAAGAGAAAGAGCAGAGAGTTCCCTCAGAGCTGCTGGTATGACTGTGTAATTTATCATTATAAATTATAGAAGATGAGACACATCATAGAACAGTGATTATAAATCCCATCCAGGGAATGTGACAGTTTAATAAACTCAATAGCTTATGGCATGGGACTCAAAACAGATTCAACTCCAGGCTTAAATTCACCACTTCTTGCATATTATTCTTTGTGACATCAAATGCTTAACCCATCCCTCTATTTTTCCCCCACCAAAAAATGAAAAAATCAGGAAGCTAAAATAGCTGATTGAGACATCCAATGTTTGTGCTCTAGGAAAGTAGCCAATATTTTGATTAAAAGAGCAAATATTTCCTGGTATAATCTTGAGGAGGAGAAAACAGCAGGTGAAACCACGTGAACACAGTGCAGTCCCTGCGGAAGCATACTAAGTTAAAGGCATTTGATGCTTATTTCTGAATACTCAGCACTTCTGTTTACTTCTCCAGAACCCCACAAATAACCAGATTTCTGATAATGTCAATAGTACTATGGAGGTTAAGAGAGCAATCCCAAACCTTCCTGAATAGCACTAGTACTACAAAACAAGAAATGTCAGCAGGAAACTGAACTCAAAAGGTCTTTCTCACAAGTTCTTTTGCAGAACTTCCCCCCTCTGCATCATCGTTATTTGCGGGTGGGATCATAAAATCAGAATAGAATCATAGAATAGTTTGGGTTGGAAGGGACCTTTGAAGGTCATCTAGTCCAACCCCCCTGCAATGAGCAGGGATATCTTCAACTAGATCAGGTTGCTCAGAGCCCCGTCCAACCTGACCTTGAATGTTTCCAGGGATGGGGCATCTACCACCTCTATGGGCAACCTTTTCCAGTGTTTCACCACATCATGGTAAAAACTTTCTTCTTTAAATCTAGTCTGAATCTACCCTCTTTCAGTTTAAAACCATCACCCCTTGTCCTATTGCAACAGGCCCTACTAAAACGCCTGTCCCCATCTTTCTTACAGGCCCCCTTTAAGTACTGAAAGGCTGCAATAAGGTCTCCCCAGAGCCTTCTCTTCTCCAGGCTGAACAACCCCAACTACCTCAGCCTCTTTTCATAGGAGAGGTGTTCCAGCCCTCTGATCATTCTTGTGGCCCTCCTCTGGACCCTCTCCAACAGGTCCAACAGGTGCTGAGGGCTCCAGAGCAGGACACAGTACTCCAGGTGGGGTCTCAGTAGAGCGGAGTAGAGGGGCAGAATCACCTCCCTCGACCTGCTGGCCAATACACTCAAATACCTGTTTTCTTGACCAGTGTTTTTAAAATAATACCAAACTTTAAGAAAAATAAAGTAATACTTTTCTTTTTAAGTGTAATTTAAATTATTTTAAAAACAAATGTCCAAGTGGCATTTCCTTATCAGAATACCCATTTTTTCTTAATATTTAGGTCCTGATCCAACAAAAGACTTTTCCTGTCACTATCTCCACAGAGGAAGGAGGAATGACGGGGAAACTGTTCTTTTTCAGAGAAGCAGACACTGGTACAATTTCTTTCCTTTGAGGCAACGAATTCGTAATGGATTTTTTGTCATCAGCTTAAAAAAGCAAACACTCTGACAGTAGAGATCAAGGACTTCAGAACAAATAGTCTCTGCTAATGTCGCTTACAACTTCTTGATCTCCTTTTGCCCTTTAAAGTATTTGGTTGTTTTATGTATTCAGTAACTACATTTATTTCCTTTGAGGGACTCTTCCATACTTCGTACTCCCTCCTCCCTCACTAGAATAATGTTTCTCAGAATTCTAATATTTCTTTTTTAATAGACAATCAAATTTCAAAAGCTCACGAACTCTGCAGATAGAGGACACAACTGAAGTTAAAACAACAGATGTATTATTCCTATGAAAGGACAAAGAGCAGGTTAACCACTTGCCATGTTTCCCATCTTCTCCTAAGCACTGGTAAAATTCCCCAGGCCAGCTCATGTGTCTTGTCACCTTTACAGAATAATCTGGTGATAACTGTTGTGGCTGTGGTGTGGTGGACTAATTAATTGCCTCTTAGATACCTGCATGTTGCTATTAATAGCTAATAAATGAAACACATTTTAAAAAAATAAGAAGGAGGAATAAATATGTGTCAAAGAATGACAAAAAAATCAATGCTAAATGCATTTACATCGCTATTATTGTAGACAAGTTATCTTAGAAAGTGCAATAGATATTGATTGAACAACTGTACCAATATGAAGAGTAAAGGCCAATCTGCTGCCTGTCAGAAAGCTAAAAGCAAGGACCATGATACATCCTTGAACATACTTACCAAAGAGAAGGTCTGTGTGTTATAGAAAGCAGGGATATCCCAGCAGCTTTTGCAGCTTGGAATATCTTTCCTTCAACATCAATGCTTACAGCACTTGTGCATTCATCCAGCAATGCATACTTCGGCCTTTCAAAAGCAGATAAAGAACATTACTCGTCTATGTTTCAGACAGTATTCCCATGTATGATGTTTACTTGAAAGAACAACAGAAAGGAGAGAGCTGTTTTTGCCAGACAGCTGTCTCTCATCTACAGTTGGAAGCTGGCTAGCAACAACATAAAGTTTCCATGCATTGTTCAGGTGAAGAGCCAACTTCCAGGAAAAATGGGGTTTATTTCCTGGTTCATCTGAGTACACAGTGATCTAACTTCTATGTTCTAGTTTGACCTAGTATTATTCTGTCCTGTCATCAAGTCATGCAGTAGCTACAGCCAACTCAGAAACTTTCTATCCACTCCTATGTATGCACTGGGTTGCCTTTGCATGCCTGCAGTCTCCAAAACCAGAAAGTTTTGCAGCTTGGCTTTCAAACTCCCATAGCCTCTGCAACAGGCCACCAGACTTCTGCAATATTTGTAGGACAGATGCAGGGAAGATGGTTGTGCCTGAGATGTTAAAGAAAGGAACATCTGGAAAATGTAATGCTATGTTGCCAAAAGCAAAGCTTAAGTAAGAAGCATTGCCTGAACTAAAAGCACAGCTTGTGTGAATAAACAACAAGGTCTGTGGTCCTATGCAACCATCTAGCACTATTGCATATTGCATGGAGATTATAGTTTACTACTGCTCAAACTATTACAGCAAACATGCAAAACTCTTCCTCATTTTCAGATTACATCAAAATGCTTACTTATGGTAAAACATCCGAGCCATGCCCATCCTTTGTTTTTCTCCTCCTGACAAGACATCTTTCCAATCCATGATGGCATCCCAGCCTTTTAAAAAAAATGCAAACAAAACGCATCAGAACAATGTATGTTTATGAAGGAAATGCAGCTTCACTTGCAACATCTCTGCAATCTGCAACCAAAATTATAACGAGCATTTCTATTGCAGAAGAGACAGCTCAGGTTTGTGGATCACATCTTCTGAAATACCTCAGTGCCTTTCCACTGGCACTCAATTGGAAAAATGTCCAAAATATCATGTCAATTTTTAAAGTGGAATTTAACCTTCTTGGTCATATAGGTATTGTCAAAAAACTTTACTTACCATCTCTTTGAAAAAACATCTTTTACCTGTGTATAACTGATCATTTTATTCTGTCATGTTTGTTTTAAAGAAAAATTTGCTATTCCTTCTTGAAAGGTGTGACTGGAAATTTAAAAACAAATTCAAATAGATAAAGTGTAAAAAACAAAGAGCACTGCCGGACTTCACTCACTACTGCAGGTGAAGAATAAATGTCAGCAAACTCAACAGAAACACAGATGCAGACACAGGGATGCATCCTGTGTGCACAGACAAGCAGCTAACATACAAAACTGCATACAGACAGGAGGATTTTCTGTACAAACTTCCCGCTACTTTGTATTTAGAAATGACCCACAACTGTTATAATGCTGGGTATCCTTATTTAATATTCTGCATGGCCCCTAACTGATCTTTTTCTTTATCACTTTCAGATACATGCAACGGGAGCGTGATGCATTTTATCTGCGATCTTATGGCGGACTGGTGTTTCTGTGAGTACTCTGGCATGATTCATTCCCACTAATGAAAAACTTCAAATACCAAATTAACCTACTGAAAATAAGTTTTCAATCAAACAATCCAGATGGATAGAGTAGCAAAACAGATGAGTTTTGAGAAGGGAGAGTGTGGATGTAGATAAAATCTGATAAGACATTTCTCTTGATAGATCATCTATTCATTAGACAGGCAGCTGGAGCAGGGCCGAGCGAGGAAGAGAACATTTTTCCAAATCAGCCCAGAAGCACTGTAACTAAAAAATTAACAACACAACCAAAAGCCCTTTTCTGCCACTGTCCAACTGAAAATAAAGATTTGCCAGAAAAGACTATAAACAAGGTCAATCAAGGACGTGAGCTGTGTCATTTCTGATACCTGACCAAAGGTGACGTAAGTGGGGCTTGTGAAGGTGCAGGAGGCTGGGGAGTGTTCTACCCATGCTTGGTGCTACACCAGGGCTTGGTAGGTCTGAACAAAACCTTAGTGAAGCACCTGGTGAGAGGCTGTGTGACTGAAAACAGGAACTGATAATGCTAGAGACTGAATTCCAAGAATTTTCTCTATGTAAAATCATAAAATATAATGTCATGGTTTTTATATATGTCTATATAGTTAGATTTAAAAACCAGGCATGCACACACCAGAAATACATCACCTTTAGTAATCCTAATGTTTTTCCTTAGTTTCCTTCCGTTCTTGTTTAAGGATCCCAGTGGGCACCCCCCCAGGGGCACATACAGTGCTTTCTATCAGCCGGCTCCTAGCAAAGACGGAGTTGTGTAATGATTAACTGAATCACCATTTGGATGAACTCCGGTAAAGGAAACATACACAGAGGCTGCTGATGATGAGCAGACCTGGTGCTGGAACCACACAGAGAGCTGGAGTGCTGTTCCACCGACACGTTCAGCTTCCAAAAAAGATTGTAAAACACCTGGAGCTCTCCTTTTTGGCAAAGGGTTCTAGGGGCAAGGGATGGGAATGGCCCTTCATGAAAGCCATAGAAACAACTATGCTTCTGAAGACATCATTCAGGCTGCTGCATATATTCTTCTTATTTTTAAGCTAAGAATATAGATGAGCTCCAGGGATCTGGATCTGAGCTAGGGGGTGGGTGGGTGTGCATGTGTGCACATGTGCCTGGGGAAGCAGTGCCTGCATTCATACAGTTTCTTCCAGATCAACTGGTTTACAAAGACTTATTAAAAGTCAAAAAGGGAATGAAGTTCAAGAAGCATCATCATCTTATCAGCAAAATCGTTCTATTATTTCCTCTAAAGGTGTAAGATTTAGCCTCTGCTTACCAGGATACAATGGTCATCTCTGTGGTCACTTCAACTTACATTCTAACTGAATATTAGAAGTACGTCTTGTCTCTTCCTGCCTAGCTCCCTCCCTGAACTTTCCTATTTGCCACTTGAAATGTCTCAAACAACAGATAAGGAAGGATGCATTTTAATATTATCCCTTTTAAAAAGCCTTATGTCACCCATAGCTACATCCACTTTACAAATGAAGAAATGAAATGGCTTGTCCATGAATGCAGAAGAAAAGAAATGGCTTGTCCATGAACACAGCAGAAATCTCTCAGTAGGTACAAAGATAACCCTGGCTTTCAGAGTCCAAATTCCTTGCCCAGCTTCTTGTTACATGTAGCCTTTGATTGCACATGGTATGACGTAGACTGGATGTCACAGAAATGCCTTTTGCAACGAGTAAGACAAAGAGCATGTGTAATGTGCTGGGGCAGATTAACAGCAGTAGAAATAATACATACAACTAGTGATAGCCTCATGATAGCAGCATTTAATTTTCACAGAATCACAGAACCACTAAGGTTGGAAAAGACCTGCAAGATCATCAAGTCCAACCATCAACCCAACACCACCATGCTCACTAAACCATCTCCCACAATGCCACGTCCACATGTTCCTTGAACACCTCCAGTGATGGTGACTCCACCACCTCCCTGGGCAGCCTGTTCCAATGCTTCACCACTCTCTCCATAAAGAAATTTTTCCTAATATCCATTCTAAACCTCCCCTGGTGCAACCTGAGGCCATTTCCTCTTGTCCTATCACTTGTCACTTGGGAGAAGAGACCAACACCCACCTCTCTGCAACCTCCTTTCAGGTAATTGTAGAGAGTGATAAGGTTCCTCTCCACCTCCTCTTCTCCAGACTGAACAACCCCAGTTCCCTCAGCCACGCCTCATAAGACTTGGGCTTCAAACCCCTCACCAGCTTTGTCGCCCTTCTTTAGACACGCTCCAGCACCTCAATGTCCTTCTTGGAGTGCGGGACCTAAAACCAAACACAGTATTCGAGGTGTGGCCTCACCAGCACCAAGTACATGGGCACAATCACTTCCCTACTCCTGCTGGCCACACTATTTCTGATACAGGCCAGGATGCCGTTGGCCTTCTTGGCCACCTGGGCACACTGCTGGCTCATATTCAGCCGGCTGTCAATCAACACCCCCAGGTCCTTTTCTGCAGGGGAACTTTCCAGCCACTCTTCCCCAAGCCTGTAGCATTGCATGGGGTTGTTGTGACCCAAGTGCAGGACCCGGCACTTGGTCTTGTTGAACCTCCTACAATTGGCCTCAGCCCATCGATCCAGCCTGTCCAGATCCCTCTGCAGAGCCTTCCTACCCTCGAGCAGATCAACACTCCCGCCCAACTTGGTGTCATCTGAAAACTTGCTGAGGGAGCACTCAATCCCCTCATCCAGATCATCGATAAAGATATTAAACAAGACCGGCCCCAAAACTGAGCCCTGGGGAACACCACTTGTGACCGGCCACCAACTGGATTTCACTCCATTCACCACAACTCTCTGGGCTCAGCTGTCCAGCCAGTTTTTTACCCAGTGAATAGTGCACCTGTCTAAGCCACAATTCACCAGCTTCTCCAGGAGAATTCTGTGGGAGATAGTGTCAAAGGCTTTGCTGAAGTCCAGGTAGACAACATCCACAGCCTTTCCCTCATCCACCAGGCAGGTCACCTGGTCATAGAAGGAGATCAGGTTAGTCAAGCAGGACCTGCTTTTCATGAACCCGTGCTGGCTGGGCCTGATTCCTTGGTTGTCCTGTACATGCCCTGTGAGCACCCTCAGGATGAACTTCTCCATAATCTTCCCTGGCACCGAGGTCAGGCTGACAGGCCTGTAGTTCCCCGGATCCTCCTTCCGGCCCTTCTTGTAGATGGGCGTCACGTTGGCAAGCCTCCAGCCATCTGGGACCTCCCCTGTTGATAAATGATGGAGAGTGGCTTGGCAAGCTCCTTCACCAGCTCCCTCTTAGGTGGATGCCATCAGGCCCCATAGACTTGTGAGTGTCCAGGTGGCATAGCAGGTCCTTAACTGCTTCCTCCTGGATTATGGGGAGTTTATTTTGCTCTCCATCCCTATCTTCCAGCTCAGGGAGCTGAATACCCTGAGGATACCTGGTCTGGTATGGCTTCTTTTATAGTTCCTTTTACATCAGTTTTCTGAAGGAAAAAGCAAGCTATATTTGACAACAAAAAAAGGGTTACATGTGGGGTCTGTAGCACTGTGTATCCTTCATCCTTGTGAATCCTCACACTTAAATGCAAGACAGAGCATTCAGCTGCCGTAAAAAAATATGTTTAAAAGTTCCCTTTCCAAATCTACCTTCCAATGCACCTCATCAGACATGGACTGGAGTGTTACAGCTTCATGACAGAAGAAAGGCTGCCACAGCAAACTACAGCCAGAGACTCCACCCCTGGTGAGTTTTTGAACGTGGAGGCCTCTTGCACAGTGTATGTCCCCAGGCAGTTGTCAAAATGGAAGAGAGCCCGGGTGCTGTGCAGGATGAATATGCAAGGACAATCCTTAGTTGAGGAAGGAAAAAAGAGACCATCTACTGCATGAGCCCCACCTCAGCAGGATACTGCAGGGATTTGTGTCTCTTGATTTCAGAGCCACTGGAAAAGCCAGCAGAGCACTTCAGTGTTCCTGCTGGTACCAGTAACAAAAGCAAATCAGATGAAAAAGTCTCAGAGAGAGGAAATGTGCTTGTCTGTGTGTTTGTACATGGCCTAGCACAAAGGTTCCCTGGACAAGACCCAAAGATATGACAAATCTGCAAAATAATGAGGAATAATTATAATCTGGGGTGCTGAGAAACCATAAACAGGTTGAACTTGTTCAGTAATGTCATCAGCCCCAACCTGACAAGCCTAGTCACGCATTCAGCGTGCTGCTACACGTATTCATGGCTCCTCTCATGTGACAGGCTATTGGCAGCCTAAGGCTGCATCACGATTGACACTTGCTAAATATACACAGATTTTCAAAGTAGGTCAAAAAGGAACCACTTCATGTATATCTACTGCACATCTCCATGCTATTACCCACAATTTCTGGACATGCCTTTTCACCAGCCGTGCTGAATACAACTTTCTTTGCTACCCTCATTTTGCATGAAATTATTGTTCTGGTAGAGCTAGCAACTTCGCAGGTGTTGATGGGGGCACCTTTTTGATAATATAAAGGTAAATAACAGAAATGGCATTCCTCTAATATCCAGCAGGTGAAAAAAACATCAGTGTGGGCCTCAGTGGGAAGGAAATTCTGCCCCTAGCAGCAAGGGGGGGGCTACTGTCAACAGCAATTGCACTGGGTTCTTCTAGGGCTTGGGCTCAGGGACATACGGAATGGTGGTGGTGGGGAGGGGGATTGTTATTTTGGTGGTTTTGATGTATTCTGTTGCTACTGACTGAAAAAAGTTTCATGAGGGTTACACAGAAGCTAAATGCCAAACTGGGCTACTTATTCTTGTAACCATTCTATTTACTTCTAACTGGGTCAAACCTTATTGCTAGAAAAAGAGACAAATTTCTGTCATTGGCAGCAACAAGAACAACATCAGGCTCTTGTTGGCTACTTTACACTTGGAATCTGGTGACCCTTGTACTGATGCAATGTCGAAGTAATTCAGCTAAAGACAATAAAGTTACACCAGGACAAATAAATTGAGTTAGAGTTGCACGCTTCTGATTCCATCTGGCTTTTTCGTAACTGCCCATAGGGAGCAGAACACAAAACTGCAAAGCATCATATTATACACGCATGACATTCATGGTCAATTAAAGCACAACAGGGTCATGCTCTAAGGAGCCTGCTGTCTGGTAGAGGCTTAATACTGCAGACAGAGGTAAGGCTCTGAAGGAGAAGAGGATCTACAGAAAAAAGTATTGAAGAATTATATTAGATTTCTATAACTTAATGATTGACAGATAGTTAGCTCCATTCTTAGAACAGTTTATGGAAATGGTTCAAAACAGCATGGACATATCCCATATATCCACAAGAATCTGAATAACTAAAAATGGTTTCATTGATCTTTTTTTCAGATGTAGTACATTTTCAAAAAGTGTATATAATATATAAATAGAAACTTGCTGGGAATTTTTCAGCAAAATGTTTTTCTACTGGAAAATGCCAGTGTTTGTCAATCATCAAAGCAGTTTGCAAAAACGAGACAGTTTGGGGCAAATCCCTTGTTCTACAAGCTTTACATGGGATTTTTCATTATTTTGCAAAGAAAAAAGTTCAATTTTTAATAGTAATCAATTTAGTTTAAAAATGTGATTTAAAGTAAAAGAATAAAATAAAAATTGGAATTAAAAAAAATAACTCAACTATGTATAAACAAAAATTTCAATTGTTCACTTTTAACAAGTATTTCTCTGGCTTGCTGGTTCAAAAAACAGAATATGAGTCTTTGTCCCAGACTGGGGGAGCTCTGAAGAATACGTAAGCATAAAAAATCCATGTAACATGTCAAATCATGTGTCACGGATTTCCTCTCTGCTCCTGTTTTGGCACTTGTCCCCTGCAAATGCCCAAGGAGAAAAAGGAACAAGTAAGTGTATTACGATCCTAAAAACTTCCTGATATGTGGTAATCTCTCTCCCTGTTTTCTGGCTTTGCCCACTTTTGTCATTTTAGATCACAAAGTACCTAAGACACATTTTTTTTAACGTTTGTTTGTGCAGACTTTTGCACAGTGTGCCCTTATCCTGAGTGGAGTTTCAATAGAGCACCAGTGAACATTAACAATGCCCTCTAGACTTTTTTATAGATTGTGTGTGGCTCACATGCGCAGTCAGACAGGCAGAAGAGCAAGAATGGGGTCAGCAAGAAATACTTTCTTTGGCACAGAAAGTAGAGCGAGACTGATCCAAACCTGGGTTTTCAGCTTGGCAATACAGAACACTGACTCTAGCCAACGGCATCTTGTACGTGAAGCACAGTAACTGCCCCATCATCAGTTACACGCTCCAGCTGCAGGGTTATAAACCACAATGATGTGCGTTCAGAGACTGCTGGGGATATGGTTTTGGCCGCTGAGAGTCATGTGTTGTTCAGTACATCTACAAGTACCAGTGGGCTATGAATGCACACTCCACAGTGTCTTCTTGCCACTGACAATTTAACTGTTCCTCCTTTTCCAGCTCCCCATTCCAACACATCTGCTTGTTCTTCTGCAACCTAGACACTTCACTTTTAGTGAAGTAAGTGACTCAGGAATACTAACAGGAATAGTTATAATGTCAGTGTAGGGAGTAAAGGCCTTCTCTGCAACTATTCCAGTCACTGAGTTTAGCTCTCTGCCCACTTTTTCAATCCTTGTGTCATAGTACCAGATCTGAATAATAATATGAATCAGAGTGATGGCAGATTCTTATTTTCTATTGCAACTTGAGGGCCAACAGTCATTACTACATTCTTAACAAAGCAGCATTAACCCATGGAAAGATAAGAGTCTATCAACAGGATTGTGAGGTGGAGAAGTATCTGTAGGTATACAATTGCTGCTGCAAATGATTACTACTTCCCGCTCTAAAATGTGCAGAAAAGACACCACATGAGTGTCCATGCATACTTCAAAAATAAAATACACCTTCTGCCTTTTGAACAGAGCAACAGGCTGCCATCCAGAAATGGGAGTTTAGATGTTGCCTTGGGATTCCCAATGGCTGAAGCACTACTCTTGATTGTCAGAATGATCCTGAGAGACAGCAAGCACACACATTACAAGGCAATGCACCTGAAGTACCCTCTCAAAAAGGAGCACTGACAGCTGGCAGAGGGAGGCAGGGTACATCCAGCACTCCCAACATCAGCGCCTTAGAGGGGTTTGAAGATCCTCCTTCTTCTCTCTAAACGTTACCAACTTTGTCCTATGTCTGTTTTAAAATCATAATGATGGGGAGGAAATTCAAACTAGAAATTAGTGGCTGGTGGGAACAAAAGGATGAAAATTATTGCTATGCTTGGGGAAAAAAGCCATGAAATGCTCCAGTTCCTTAGACACAAGAGAAGCATTTAACATCTTGACATTTACTGTGCCAGTGTATTTACACTGTCCCCTACTCTTAGGACAAACAATGCTGAGAACACATGGCAACTTATACAGCAAGTGGTAGATCGCAACACTACTGCCAGCCAGTGTCATTTGCTTATTTTTAACTTGTTCACCCTGGTGGTGTGGTATCAGACACTCCTCCTCATGGCATATAGTCCTGCTGATCCCACAAACCAGGGAGGTGAAAGCAGGCCTGACTCTCTCTTCATTCATGTGCTTTTGTGTTGATGTAGTCAGTGACATTGCAAGGTTTTAAGACAGGTTACATTTCCTAAGAAAATGAAGGAAGGTCAGTGATCTCACAATACCATGAAAAGACTGGCCATTACAAAAGAACAAGGATGTTCAGCTTGGGCATGGATTTACTGGGGAGGAGAGGAGCACTTAGTTCTTCTCCCTCCATTAGCACCGGAGGCAACAACCATGTGGTTGTGCAGCTCCCACAATCACAAAAGGTCTGGATCCAGTTTTGCCAGTTCAGTAAGTAAAGGTCAGTCACACCAAGACACACATGTGAGGAATGGATTTTGTAAAGCTTTTTACAAAAATGTGCAATTTACCTCCTTCTCTTTGAACTATGTGGTACAGATGAACCATATGCAGGATGCACTCCAGATCTTGATCTTGGTAGCCTTTCTCGTGCATGTCATCCACTGAGTCTGGATAGATGACTTGATCACGTAGTGTTCCAATGGACATGTAGGGCCTGAGAAACAATACAGAGAAACTGGTAATCTGGAGCTGGCTCCAAGTAAGCACATCTTGCTGATGGTCTATGAGCAGAGTATAATGCTTTAAACATCCTGTTGCTAAAACTGGATTTATCTGTGGGTGCATTGTGTGTGGGTGAATATCTTTCTAAACTTACCCTAGGGGCAATCCATTGTTTCCATAACAGCTGATTACAGGGTAGCAACAGGGGTAGTATTAGCATGAAAACAAAACGACAAATCAGGCAGAATAAACATCCACTTCATAGCCCATTCTTAATGCTTTCACTTGGAATCAGGGAACCTCTACACTGTATTCAAGGTTTGGTACGCTTAGAGATTTAGAAATCGAATTAAACACCCGCATATTAAAAGCGACTTGTATCAAGTACATTGCAGCTCAAACAGCAAAGAATTCCATGGTGCAGCATGAGACGCCCAAATCAAGCAGGAGAGCACTGAAAGCCTCCTTTGCACACTGCTATTACGGACTGCAGAATTGGGCCCGGGCATAACTTAGCTGGCTCTAGAAGCCAGTGTAACACTTCTGAATTGCAAAAAGGCATACATTACAGAAGTTGATCAGCTTAAACCTCCCAGCATCAGCCTCCCTTTGCCAAACACAAGGCTGAGCTGTACTGTGAAGCAGCTTCTGAATCACCATGTTCCCAGACCAGGTAATACCATCCGTCTTACTAAAACAAGCTGTCTCCACATTGGAGCCAGAGTCCTCAATCACGGCCGTGTCCCTGGAATAACTATGGACAATCTCCACAATGTCATGAGCTGTGCCCAGCCTCTGGTACAGCACAGGCTCCAAAAATTCCTCCTAGTTTCTAAACAAAGTCAGCTCAAAGAACAGTTTTACAGCTCTCAAAAGATACCAGGCCATTCAGGCGAGGATAGCAAAGGCAATCTAAGACACATCTATCTGACTATCTCTCTTGCTGCTCTTATTCTAAGGATTTCCTGCAAAGAACAAATAAACATCCTGTCCCACAGACACTACTGATAGCCCTTGGAAGCTGGAAACACCCCGGGAATATCTGTGAGATTTTGAGTTTTGACGGGGAAGGCCAGAGCTGAAGAACAGTTAGGCTCCAGACTCTGTCCTGCTTTCTGTGCCAAGAGTTACACTAACTCCCTCTGGGTTCATCTGCCAAAACAATACTAGTCTTATTAAAGCTGTGGTGCCAGGGTATGATGACAGAGAGGAGCAGTTAAAATTGGGCCAGCAACGAGGAGTCTTCCAGACAGCTTGCTCTTGCCACTGAGAACTGCTTCCAAGAAGTTCACAGCGCATTGACGAGGGGTCAGTTTTCTTCCTTGAAGAGCTCTGGACCTGCGTGGTGGGAAGGTCTCAGCCATGCATTTGAGGCTTTCCCTGACAGACATGTGTAATACCTTAGAAGATTTCTTCCCTTCACTTGGATGTGTCTCTGCAGAAGGGGTGGATCTACCCATCGTTATTCTGAGAGTCCCTATAATAACACCACAGAGTAATTTGCATTCATAATGCAACAGATACAGAATTACAGAACTAAAGCAGCAACATGAACTGAAAGTCACATTCAAGCTGGCATCAGTTGCATTGGTTTTAGTGCTGCAGACATCCATGGTGAACTGTCTGTACCCACCCGTAGTTAAACTACTTTCACCACCAGCTGGGTGGGAAGGGCAGGGGATCTGAATTGCTCACAAATACTTGGTCATCTCCCTGCTGTGGGCAGGCACCCAGATGAAGTAAAACCAGAACCACAAGTGAAATACAAGCATTGCTGCTCCTCTTTGCTTATTGTTCTGCTTTGTGCTTATTGTGGGAAGAGTGCCGCTCTGGGCTGCTGCATGAACACCAGCATCAAGTGCAGTGAACCATTTACATTAATGGGGATATTGCAAAATCTCAACTCTAAAAATTATGTAACTTAATGAAATAATGATATATTGCATTTTCACAGTGCTCTCCATTTAAAATCCCAAAGGGCTTTACTTCTTACATATGTAGAAATCACTTCACTTGCTCCAGACTGCTGCCATCTCTGGGACAGAAGACAGCAACTCCACCTGGGCTCAGAAAAGTTGAGATCAGCTTGTGCATAAGACTGTGTAATTTAGGTGATGCTGCAGGTAAGGGCAAGGAGGACAGTTACCTATCATATAATTTGTCTGGGGTTTAATACTTTACTCTTGTGAAGTATGATCCTGTAATGATTAGAAGCTCTGAGATTTAACCTACAGCACAACTGGGAAGGCAATGCTCAAAAGCACTGCACCAGGACACTTGTTGCCATGCTGTTTATTGAGTCACAAGCACTGCTTCCTGGTACAACTGTATTTTCCTTGCATCTAATCACACCAGTACTACCAAGCATGTCTCTCCCCACCTAGTTTTTAAAACTTAAAGAAAAGCCCAGCCTGCAGTGGAATAATAAACCCCGTCAATTACTGACTCACTAGCAGAGAGGAAGAATGGCTTATGGTTACAGGTCTACCCCAGGAGGTCCGAGAGCATGTTCTGCTTCCCCCATCCTATAGGAAGCCACTCATGTCCCTGAGGGGACGCTTCATCTTGCTTGATATGAGATGTCTTGTTTGAGGCTCCAACTCTTGACAACAGAGAGGCACCTCTGTGGTTGGTTTATCCCATTTATTTTAGGGTGGGGATGGATTGCCTCCTGGGTGTGTCTTCTCCCTCAATGGCGGACAGAGTCCAGACAACTAACTTACTTAGATAACTAACTTCTAAAGTGCTAAAGTTAGATGAGATCTCATCTAACTCATACTCTCATAATCTCATACTAAACCAGGTTTCTCTAGCCGTAACTTGAAGGCAATAACCTCCTTACCTACCCTGGGTGCCACAAAGTCAAACACACTAAAACCTGTTAAACATCAGATGTTATTCTAACTGAGGTTACATGTGTGTGATAGCTAGACATTAAGTAGTAAGAAGTATGGGTAACTGGATACAGCAACAGTGAAATTTTGGCTCTGCCAGTTAAAATACTCCTTGTAAATACTCCTTGTAAAGCTCCTTGTTAAAATACTGTTTTAGTTAAATTTTTAGCAGTTCAAAAAACAAAACCAGTCTTTTTGTCCTGAAATAATACTTGAGTTTAACTGGACTTAATTGATTTCTGATGGGGTTTTTCCTTTCAGCCAGAGTGTCTGGGTTCCAGTCTCAAAGAAAGCACTCTTACAGGCTCTGAAAGCAACTCCTCTGCTGTGCGGAGGTCATGTCTTTGATGGTAATAGCTCTGCAATTGTTTTCTTTCTTTCTCTGCTCTCTGAAAAAAGATTCCTACACTGGTTTTGAGAGACAGGATTTAAGATCAGTAATCCTGTTTCAAAGCTCTGGTATCAAACCTCCAGAAAGCTAGGAAAACTTACTGATTCTTGCCTGGTTTTCTGGAATTTCAAGAACACTTTCAGTTCTCATAAACCAATCTTTTTTCAGTCAGTTTGATGGTTTTACTGCACCACCAATTTCTGTTTGGTGCATTTAGCGCTTCACTTTGCAGAGTATTAACTTCATTCTGCTGTAACAAGTCATCATCCCTAAGGCTTACAGCCTCCCCCTTGCAGTGCAGGCTTTAAAGAAAGATGATATCAAGACATGCTGTAATCTGAAGCCTGTGGTAAGGACAATTCCCCAGCACCGTATTGACACATGATGTTGTGTACAATGTTGGCAAAATATTAGAGAAATCATATGGGTAGGAAGGGCAAGTGTTGCTGATGATATGGTCTCTTTATTGCGGTTAGCTGTGGGGAGGGAGAAGGGGGCAGGTGCTACAAAACACATTGGAGTACATACCAGACACTTATCTTTCCAAAAGGAGGACTTACGTGTTGGAGCTGTTAGGTTTAAAGAGGGAGGTATAATGCCAGTGCAAAGGGATCGTAGATTAACACTGCACACTGTAATCAGGCAGTACTAACATCTATTCATTCACTGACGTCTTGAAGACCAGAGGGCGTCACTCTTTTTAGTAGCAAGTTAAGGAAAATTACTTGCTTAGATGTCAAGAAATTTCTGTTCCAAAATCAGAACAAGCCATATCCACTTGAAATGTTTACAAATACTTCCCGAATGTATTCAAAGGTGTTTTCATCTTCCATGCAAAATAAACTGTCCTGGAAGAACTGATAACCTGTTCTGACATCCATAATCACAGAATCACAGAATCACTAAGGTTGGAAAAGACCTGTAAGATCATCAAGTCCAACCATCAACCAAAAAAAGCACCACCATGCCCACTGAACCATGTCCCACAATGCCACGTCCACACGTTCCTTGAATACCTCCAGGGAGGGTGACTCCACCACTTCCCTGGGCAGTTTATTCCCGTGTGTCACCACTCTCTCAGTAAAGAAATTTTTCCTAAAGGAGGTTTTTCTGAACCTCCCCTGGCACAACTTGAGGCCATTTCCTCTTGTCCTGTCACTAGTCACTTGGGAGAAGAGACCAACACCCACCTCTCTGCAACCCCCTTTCAGGTAGCTGTAGAGAGCGATAAGGTCTCCCCTCAGCCTCCTCGTCTCCAGGCTGAACAACCCCAGCTCCCTCAGCCGCTCCTCATAAGACTTGTGCTCCAGACCCCTCACCAGCTTCGCTGCCCTTCTCTGGACACACTCCAGCACCTCAGTGTCCTTCTTGGAGTGAGGGGCCCAAAACTGAACACAGTATTCGAAGTGCGGCCTCACCAGCGCCGAGTACAGGGGCACGATCACCTCCCTACTCCTGCTGGCCACACTATAATATTTTAAATAATTATAGCAACTAATCAATATGCACTTTGAGAGCCTATAAAGCAACCTGAATGGTCAGAGTCTTAATTATAAGCACCCTGGAATAAGAAAAGGATCGAAAATATATCTTAATTAAGTGGCTGGCATCAGAAGTTAAGGGATATTAGTCCAGTGTAAGTGCCCAAGGAACTGCTTCCAGGTAGAGTCTAAAGCTCACCTCACCTTCCTTGGTACAGGCTATGATTAACACTTCTTCCATGCAAGGTAAAGTCTAAAAACATGTGGCTTGTGATTCTGAAATCCATCTGCATGCCCCAGACTGAGCAATCAGGACCTGACTTGCCATTTGCTCTCCAAGTGTGTTCGCAGTTATTACTGCACTATTATTCTCACAGATATGCAAAGTTATGTGGGAAAAGCTTTATATTCTAGAAAATTATGTGTAATGCAAGTATAAACTCTTGCCTGACCCATCTTTTAGGTTTCTGTCTCTGGCTGACAAGATGCCTCTCTAATATACCCAAATAGGAGAGAGAAAGGGGAACACTACACCTGGGATTCTCCATTTCAGATAAATTGCAGCTTGGATTTTCAAAGGAAATTGGGATGGTTTCAGAGTGCAATCCAGAGTGCTTGCTTTGACATCTAAAATAAAATGTATTCCAAATTTAGGCACCTCTGTTCATGAAGATGATACTGGAGCACAAGCTCCAGCCATGAAGGTATCTTCCTAGGAAACTTGGAAGATCTTAAGGAGTCAGTGCTTGCACTGAAGAATCTCCAGTCCAGAAAGCTAAGGGCACAGCTCATGTCTACAGATGTGCCTAAATGCTGTCTAATTCCCCAGAAGGTCCAGTACAGCATGGAATATGAAAGCAAGAGTTTTAAGTCTAGCGCAAAACACTACAGCTACTAGAGATGCGAGATGAGGGGATGTATGACAAGCCAACAGTTAGCAAATCTCTTCCAAGAACTGGGTTGAAGCTAAGTTCTTCTCAGCTTACAGGGCATCAGATTCCCATTTTTCTAGGCTAACGTCCAGGCTAAAGAGGAGTCAAAGGGAGGGCACCTTCTAATCTTCCCACTGAAGCAAGGGAACTGCTGCTAAGAGGCAGGAATCATGTGTCTGAAGAGAGAGTTACGGAAAGAGCCTAATTATATACTATACCAGTCAGAGTCCTGGAAGGAGGGAGACTTTAGTACCAATCCTTGTGCCATATATTATTTATGTTATTCCTTTTTTCCTAATGCTCTTTAATATAAAATGCAGTAACTATCCTAATCCTTCAGTAGCATTGTAAAAACATATTAAAGGGGATTCTAATCTTATTTAGGTGCTTGATCTCAGGAGAGGACTTAATATAGATAAAGGGGTTTAACATTTAGCTTTCAGTTTGGCACCTAAACTTCAGTAAGAGGCAGGAGTTCAGACATACATTTATATGTAGAGATTCCTATAGATTAACTCTAGGTGGCTCCCTTTACCTACCACACAACTTTTTTGGATAATTTTCCAAAAGCCCTAAATCTCTGCCCAACTATCTAGGGAATCCACCTATATTTAGAAGTGTCCATCACCTTGCTGGTGCCAAGATGCTAATTTTTAGGTGCTGTAATACCTCAGCTGGAATCACCTCAGTAGGACTCCAGCTTTTGCCATGCTCCTGATTTAGGTCAATAGTAAAAACTCCACGGTTTTCAACAGCAGCAAAGCTTGATAACAATGATGCTCAAGAAATGCCAGCCTCCACTAAGTAAAGTGATCTGGATTCCTAATAGTTCTTTGATGACATTAATAAAATAAACAGCAAAAAACTAATGATGGCACCACCACTACAACTTTGAGAAGATAAAGTGTCTTGAATGAATGTGAATTAAGTTCTTTTTGAGTGGTGTTGTGTCTACTACTCCCACACAGAAGGTGGTATCACCAAAGAGTTAAAAAATAATAAATAATATAATATTTAGCAAAATGTTAAAAAAGCAACAGGCTCAGTTTGTTGTATTGTATCTAGTTCAAGGGATTTTAGGACCAGCTAAAGTTTCAGCAACACTTCTAAAGATATAAATAATAGATGTCTCTTTAAAATACCCTACACTGAACTCTCCACTCAAATAGAACTAGCCATGAACATCCTCTAAATATTTCAAATAGATCAGTTGCCAGAGTGGAATGTAATCAGCTTATAGCTATTAACATAGTTAGCAGGAAATTAAATGCACAGTATGAAAGACTGAATTCTCAATGCATATAATTAGAATCTGATATCAAAGGCTGAAAAAATCCACTAATCAGTCTGTGGCTTTATTTGCAAAGAAGCTGCACATCTCTGCAAGAAAATAATCTGGGAGGAAATAATAACCAGAAAGGTAAAAGAAGCCTTTAACTTAAAGCATTATTCATGCTCAGGTATCACCTCATCTCATGATTTACTTATTCACCATAACCAAGATCACTTGCAATATAACTAGAACTAGTCAGATGGCATGAAACTTTAAGGTGCACAATTCACAAAATAATCCAGTTCAGTCTGTTTGTATCTTGTGATAGGCAAAGAAAACAGAAAGAACACAAGAAGACATGTATAATTAAAAACAAAACCCAGACAATTTCTACAAAATATGAGCAGCTAATGCAATCTGAAATAATTATACCTCCTGCAATGAATCAAATCAACCAGCTGAACAAATGAAGGAAGAATACTCTCCTTTTCTTAAGCATCCCATTTTTGCAGGCCCAGTCTTTTCATACGTCTGGCAGTCCTGATAATAAAAAGATTATTTGGATGGATGATCATGAAGATCAATGAATTGAAGAAAGAACAATGAGCTGTTCTGGACAAGAGTCCAGCCTGCCAGTCCCACCAGGCACACCCCAGCCTAAGAGGTGTTTCTGATTTTTATTACAGCAATGGAACACAATGAGCAAGGCAACTTCCCTCTTTTAGAAAGATCCCAAATTATTCATGGTTTTGCAGATGAGAAGTGACACCTTACTTTACAGAGAAGAGGAAGTGTAGACAGTGAAGCCTTTAGAGCAGAGGCTGCTTTTGCTCTGGGTTTCTACAATGCTTAGTTGTCTGTGGCAACATTTTGTGCATGCACTGGGATATGAATATGCAAGTAATACTACAGCAATAGTGTGTCGCCAGTGAGACACCCTGCCAACAAGTGGGAAGTCACACACTGCATTGACTTCACTCTCTAATCCTCTGTGAAACACTGCATTACACAGGACAGAACGCGACAGCGCAGAATACAAAAATGCACCATGTATATGGATACGTAGAACATTATTATAGCCATTTTATAAGCTTTATAGGTACCTGAAGTGGCCACAAGGGAGCTGTAGTAATCTCTAGCAGAAACTAAAATTGATAGGGTACAATTAATGCAAAATGCTAGGCAGACAAACAAGTCTGGAAAAGTCTTTCCTCTTGGGAAAGACATGCTCCCATCTAAGCTAGGCTAGCGCACACATGCTGAACTGCAGAAAGAAACCCACCTGCTACATGCTCCCATGAGACCATGACATAATTAATGACTCAGAAACAAAGAACTGAAAATCCAATGTTCTGGGGACTACTCAGCATTATTTGCAGAAGAGACTCATCTCACCTAAAAGTTACTCATCCAAGTCTGAGTGAGTCACCCCAGGCTCTCTTTGTAGTCAGTGGAGTCCTCTAGTGAACTGGTACCTCCAGTAGGTCTCATGTGTTTTAGATGTTTGTCCTAGGACACAGGATGAACAGCTGCAGTGGTCTGAACTGGAAGACTATTATGCACAGAGGAGTTAGCAATCCACATAACAGTTGACCTGAGCAGGCACAGGCCTGTGCTATACTTTGCTGCACTGTGTTGGGCTGTGCTGCACATACAAGTTGGCCTTCAGCCCTGTGCTGTCCTGCACTTATCACTTGGCTGCAGGGTAAACTTTGCCAGCTAATCGTAACAGAGGAGCCTGCAGGCAGCTCCCACTTGGCATCAGCAATTACGCCACCTGTGTCTCCTTGTCTTTATCTTGAAGTGAAGCAGCATGCTCTCATACTAACGTCCTTGTGCTTGACAGTAGAAATGATAAATGGAATTGTTTACTTCTAAGAAAATCCTACCAAAGCGCTAAAGACCATAATGCCAACGAACCTTAGCACGGATGGGATCAGTGCAGCATGCCATGCTGTGACTAGAGGTCCATCTGGTGCTGCACAACACTGGGTTCCTAGCATGTGATGGGATTTAAGTGCCACAAAGATGATGAACAGACTGGAGCCTCTCACCTGTGAGGAAAGGCTGAGAGAGCTGGGGCTTTTCAGCCTGGAGAAGAGAAGGCTCAGGGGGATCTCATCAATGTACATAAATACCTGAAGGGAGGGTGCAAAGAAGGTGGAACCAGGCTCTTCCCAGCGGTGCCCAGTGACAGGACCAGAGCCAATGGGCACAAACTGAAAGATAGGAGATGCCGTCTGAGCATCAGGAAACAATTTTTCACTGTGAGGGTGATCAAGCACTAGAACAAGTTGTCCAGAGACATTGTGGAGTCTCAATCCTTGCAGATAGTCAACAGCCATCTGGACACGGTCCTGGGCAAACAGCTGTAGGTGGTCCTGCTTGAGAACAGGGGTTGGACCAGATGACCACCAGAGGTCCCTTCCAAGCTCAACAATTCTGTGATTTTGTGATTATCTACGCTATCAACTTATTCCTTATCTCTAATAAAAGGAAGTTTAATTAATGCATTATAGAGTTCAAATACCTTTCTTATTGGGATTGACAATGAACATTTTCATTGGTGCACTCAAACAGTGAATCACCCTATGGAGGTAGACGGTTCACTCATTATAAAGCTCACACAAGGGTGTCTAACTTTTAGCTGCCTACATGAACATAGACAAATTCTACCTTTGGTGCCTGAGTTGACAGTTTATTGTGTTAACTTGTTGGGCGTGGGTGTTGAACACTTGTATACAAAAATAGCTTAGTCTTCTCTCTGGAAGGTGGGTAGTTACTAGTGAACACTGCATTGTCTCCAAGAAATGCAGAACAGAATCACCGTGCTGAATAAAACTTACATTTACCTTGGAAACCACAGTGAGCTGGAGGAGGGACAGAGGTGAGATCCTCAGCCTGCAGGCCGGCAAACATGGGACTAGACCCTAAGAAATGTGTCTAAGTGAGCAGACCGTGGAGAGGCTGGGAGAGGGTTGAAGGTCCAGTTCACCTTGGAGCTGGGACACAGTTCTGGAGCCCAGGACACAGCAGCAGGCAAAAGGGAGAGCATGGGAAGGACTACCACCTTCTCCTCAAGAGGGAGGTGTTGGCTATATCTACTATGTGGGTATTTAAAAGTATAGGGCATTGTAATGAGAATTTCTGATTGAAAACTGTAGTAAGGAGGAGAAAGGACTTCTTCCCAGGGAAGATGATACAGTTGTTATTACAGCTTTCAGTTGTCCTCCCCTACAAAAGCCAGCATCCTTTCAGTCTTTTCATATCAAGATTTTTATGCCAGGTAGCTTTTGTAGTTTATTTTTCCCAGTGTTTCCCAGTGTTATGTAGCCAAGTTGCTTCTCATAATTTGATATGCATAAGGCATTTGAAGCATGCCTTTTGACATTCCTATGTAAAATATTAAAATAGTAAACATTTGCCATTCTGTTCATCTGTCAAAGATCCTTTGTTGCACAGTTGCAATGTAGGGCACTAAAGTGGAGGTAACTGCTCAAGCTAGACATAGTAATGGCACTTCTCTGCAGAAACTAGGTCATGTAAATGCAACCACCACATTACTCCCTAATACGCAAGTTTGTCCATACCACTGCTAAGTTACACAGCGATCTCAGTTAACCTGTAGGTGAGTTTGGTCCTCTGGCACTGCTATCAAAACTAAATTTCAAAGGCAAGTGAGCTGTTTGCCTGAGCCAATTGAACCTAGCCAATTGAACCAGATAAAATAGATTGTCAGTTGCTTTGCTGGACGGACCCTATAAATACCAGCCATGTACTCAGTTCTTACAACAATCTCTTTAGTGACTTCATATTTATAAAATGTTTGTCAAGCTTAACCTGACAATGTACTTAAAAAAAATTTCAAAGCCTAGTTTTCCCAGCTTTTAAATGAAGTTCCATAAACAGTCTGGCACATACATGGATGCCTGGAAACGTGGTACAGGCAACGTGTAATTATCGGTGCTGAATGAGGACTTTTGATATTTAAAATCCCATCAAAAGAAGCAAGGTGGGGATTGGAGGCATTGCAAGCTCATGCTGGCAAGAATATGGTGTCCAAAATACGTTATGAAACAGAGCAGCTGATTGCCAGAGATTCTAGCAGAATTATTCCTGCAACTGGGTGTCATCACAAACAGAAACTTAGGTCTTCTGTAACATTGAGGAAAACATCTCAAAAGAATATAAATGGTGAAAGTTCTGCATATTAGTGACACCCACTTTTGTGCAGGAGCCAAAACAAGATTTATATGCTTAGTACTGAAGCAATACTCAAAATAGGAGGGGTGTTGCTTTGATTACAAGAATGGATTTCACCTTTTAGTTGCATACATATCACAGTATTTAATCAGCCATGCAGCTGACAGCACTTTAACATTATACCTCTGTGTCTCTGTGACTTGGTAGGAATGCAATGAGTTACTGAATGGATCTTAATCCTCTGAATGTTCAAGTTCTTTTATGGATCCCAAATAAAAGGGACTTGGCTTGCACCAAGTTAAGTGACCACATTGTGCTTTAAGTGTGCCATCTCCATGAGTCTGGACAATGAAGTCTCTCCATCCATCTGTACAGAAGGTGGTAATAATAGAAACTGCTTCAACCGAAAAGTCCACCAGTAGATAAGAGATGATACTGAAATCTCTGTATCAAATCAAGTCTGGACTTCCCTGGAGACTCAAACTTGTCAACAAGGGTCTTCATTGGTATCAAGTGTGGTACTGGCTTCTGTGCTTCAGACAACTGCCCACTAGGAAATGCACTAGTCTCCATATGGAGTAGAAGTTGAGTATGTATCAACTCAACTCAATTCCTCACCTATGTTTAGTCCTCTTGGTATCTCCCGTAGCCACAGCTTGCTCCAGACAGGCCCCCAGTCTGAAGGGATTGACGGACCAAAATCCTAGAGCATGCTGAAGTCCTTCACAACCATCAGTTCAGCAGCAGCCCTTAAGACCAGTGTTGGATTTATGTAAATATGTTTTAAATCTAAAGTAAGCCCCAATGCAGCAAGCTGACTAAAGCCTTCAGTCTGGGATTTCTGCAACTCTTTGCCTAATAACAGAAAAGACTTGTAAGCTGTGCTTTAATTAGCTGACTCCTCTGTCTGGCCAGTAAGGAAGGCACCTTGCATGGCTTGAGAGGAGGTAGCAGCTAATCCATAAAGCCATTTTCTATCTCTATTAGTGTAGGTGAATCTTGTTCACAATGTGCTATCAAGAGGTACTGTCATTACTTGTGATCAGTTAGCACATAGACCTAATTAAAAACCTTCAAACTTTACAGCTGTGAGTGAGCCTTCAGTGGAAATGGAGAGATCACCCAATGATCCTGGCAGGCAGAGCTTCAGCTAACCTACAGGGCAGCAAGACAAGAACTTTTCTGTTCTAGGTGGGACAAGACAGGACTTCCTTCAATCAGGAAGGCGAAGTGCAAGCATTTCTATATGAGTCCCAGTAAGATGAAATGAGAAAAGCTGTGCCCTGGCTGAGGGGAGAGCTTAACAGCCCTCTCAGATGCAAGGCCACTCTCTAATGAACAGCAGAATACTGAGTTAACCTGTCTTGAATTGATTCATTTCAAAAAAGAAAAAAGAAGATACAAAGTAGCAGCCAATTTGTTAAAGCAAACCTATATGAAAATAGTATGCGTAACTGAAGTATGTTTTGTTATGTTTTGCGTTAACACTATCTACCACAGACCTTTTTCTCATCTGTCAGGTAAGTGGTGAACTTTGGAAATAAACATATTTAAAAGGAGCACCAGGAACTTGATTACAGTAAGTATGACAGATAGATGCAAGGGGGTAGATATCTGTATAGCATGACATGAACTGATGGTAAAGTACTGAAGGAACAAGTCAATGTGGTGGTGTACTATCAGCAAAATGCTGAAGAGCAATGACAATTGCTAGTGCGGTGTTGGCATGTGCAGGCAGAGTACAGTTTAACTGCAGCTGATCCAACTAAAGGGATCATAGTTAAAGACAGAGCAGTATGAGCTGAGAAGAAATTAGCATGTGCAAAATACAACATAGCATAGAGACATCTGAGCCAATCTAAATGAGGTGAGGCAACACAGAATCACAAAATCATAGAATCACTAAGGTTGGAAAAGACCTGTAAGATCATCAAGTCCAACCATCAACCCAACACCACCATGCCCACTAAACAATGTCCCACAATGCCACGTTCACATGTTCCTTGAACACCTCCAGTGATGGTGACTCCACCACTTCCCTGAGCAGCCTTCACCACTCTCTCCGTAAAGAAATTTTTCCTAATATCCAGCCTAAACCTCCCCTGGCGCAACTTGAGGCCGTTTCCTCTTGTCCTGTCACTCATCACATGGGAGAAGAGACCAACACCCACCTCTCTACAACTTCCTTTCAGGTAGCTGTAGAGAGCGATAAGGTCTCCCCTCAGCCTCCTCTTCTGCAGACTGAACAACCCCAGTTCCCACAGCCAAGCTGTGCAAGGCTTGCACAGAACTTGCATAGGCATATTTGCACAGCACTTCACTTGGGCTACTTCTCTAACAGACCATACGCTAATGAGAAAGTAGTCTAATACAAAAGAACCATATATATACATACTATACATGCACATACTTTCATATGTAATATAGAGTATCTGAAAGTGAACACAACAATTTTGCAAGATTAAATTGTTTAGGTAATCAAGAATTGTCTTAGGGAAAAAACACATTTTAATGACAGTGGCCACTACTACCTACCTCCATGCTTAAGATAACATTTGAATCATGCTACAATCTTTAGAGTTTCATGTGCTTTTAATGTAAAAATTACTTTTATCCCTTTTTATTTATATCACTTAGATCGGAAATATCCTTGCTTGGTTTCATCCACATGATGAATATCCTTGGACTTCTTGAGGCAAATCACATCAGACATTTGGATTACTCAAAAGAGCTACATATCTAAATATCTATAGCTAATAAATAGAGAGGAACTATATCTTTGTAGCTGATGCAATATTGTTTAGTAGCCAAGGATACTTTTAGAATACTTTTAGAAGGAAAAACACCAGACAGGAAAACACTTGTAAAGGAACCCCAGATAAAACACCAGAAATAGAGCAGATGTATGCAAAACCAAACAACTTAGGCAGGCCAGATAAACCTTTAAACTGTTATGTTCCATATTGTCCTAACTTTAATAAGAAGACAGCAAGATATAGGCATATAAATCTTAAATGATGAAGAACAAACAACACTTGATACTAGTGCATCTTTGGTTGCCTCCATTTTAGCATCTGACAAGCCTGGTGTTGAAGGAACAAACTTATCAGAGATCTACTTGAATGAGCAATAGAGAGAAAATACAGAATGAGACCATCACTGTGACCACTGAGAAAGTGGTCAGGATTGGTCTTCTACTAGAACGGCACACAGAATTACAGAGAAACAATGCATGCTACTCGAAAAACATGCCCCTCTCACAAAAATGCCCAAATTACAGTAGAAGCAAGCTGGAGAGAAAAAACAGTAACAATGAAAGAGAAATGAGAAAGAAGTACAGTGGATTAAGAATTACTCCGAGCTCTATGAATGTGAATCAGTGAATCAGTCCTCAAGAAAGACAGAGAAAATGCTGATGATAGATATTTTAGATACATGCTGTGCTAGGAAGACTCGAGAGTTGTGATAGAAGGTTATGGAAGCAACAGAGACTGCATGAGACACTCCTCCATGCAAATAAGACAATAAGACACAGCTGGCAGAAAATAATTGATAGTTTATATCAATAACCCAGTGGTGATTACAGCTTTACTGCAGCTTTACGGTGCAGAGACGTTGAGGAATATTCCTGTGGTGTTGTCAAGGTAACCTGCAAGTATGTAGGTGTGCAATTCTGCTGGCGTTTATATCAAACAAGGGAGAAGTAAGGAAATGAGAGCCAACGTGTTTAGAATCTGTGTTTCCTTAAAACTGAAAAAGCTGAGACTTTTAGTTGGAGAGCAAGAAGAGCTGGAGTAAATGTTAGGAATTGCATGCTAGAGCTCACAAATTCCACAGAGATGCAGTCTCCTCCCATGTTTAATACCGACAAAGTAGGAACAGGGCATAGTCTGGAGAAATCAGACTACCTTCAGATACACTGTTGATATACCATGAAAGTATTGACTGCTTCTTTAATTCCCTAAGTGCTACATATACATCTTGTGGTCATATCTTTAGCATCTGTACTCATGCTATCCGCTACATATTTTCGTTAATTATTTCTTACTTAAAATTATGTTTCTGAATTCTGATTTGAATCATGATTCCTTACCAACTAGAGCACCTACAAGCATTTATTTTTTTATTCATGGTACCTTCTTGAGCAGTTAATTAAAAGAGGAATGCGAAGAGATGGTTAACACAAATGAATTTTACTTCGCAAAAGAGGGACAGAGAAGTAGAAGAAGGGGTAAGAGCACACACTCTGCCAGTTACTGAGGCTCCAATGAGATGTGACAACTTGTTGATCTGTGACCAGCTCCAGCACTGATCCATCCTTGAAAACAAGCTGCTTCCAGCACCAATATGATGCTGGGCTGCTTAAAGCCTCTTAAAGCCTCCCTCTCTTCTGCCCACCCTCCTCTTTTACAGGCCTGTCACCAGCAGCGGCAGAGCCACACTCACAGAAATCCCTGGGCTTCTCTCTCCCTGCTCCCCAAAAGGGCAGATTGTCCCATCAGCATTCACCAGAACTGTGACTGATTAAGGACAAATTCTGCATGGCCTGACCTATACAAGGGGAGAAAAAAAATAAATCTCACAATGATTCACAGTAAAATCTAAAAAAAGCAGTATAATGATGCCAAGCAATCTAAAAAGATAAAAAGATAGGGACTCTTCAGGCTCTGTTTTAAAGCCTAAATACTGCTAAGCAAAGCTAACTACAAAGCATTTGCAGTGCTGTTGAAATTTGGAGTATACAACGAGATAATTCACTTTTTAATAAATCATACTTTTGTGTGTAGCTTTTGAACTCGGCAAAGATACATGATTTCCCACACATTTCTGGAATACTACACTGGAATATTACAAACAGAGATGAAAAAATAATCTTTTCAGTGAGGTCCTGTTTACTGTGGAGTATTTTGTTCCTTAGTCATCACTGTATTCTCCACCATTCACTGTGTGCAGATGAGGTTCCTCCATTTGACTCAAAGAGGGCTGATGCAGAATTAAATTCAGCCACAGGCACGCAGGAGTAAGCTCTTACCAAGCTCAATGGTAACTGTGTCCACTCATGGACAGCCATCTCCCATGTTCTTAGACCAGAGGCATAATTTATACACTTAAACACAATGATGTCATTCTAATTCACCGCTCTGACAGACATCTGCCAATTCAAGAAAATTCTGCTATACCACAGTTTTTACCTACCCACCAAACAAAAGAGTGAGGTAGGTTGAATCCAGGTGATACTGCCCTACCACCTCCCAAATCCTCTCAGTTTGGAACATAAATTTTCCCTAAAGTTATGCTGAAATGTATATATGATGAAATGTAGGCAGGGCACTATCTTTTCCAGTCTGCAGTTTTAGAATTATGTCTAAAAAAAATAAACAAACAGAAGGTAATCCTAACAAAGCAGCAATTTGCACAGGGTTAATAAGCAAAATGGTTGCACCAGCAGGACCTTCCAAAACAGGCTGCTTTAATTTTGGGACTTCAGAATAATTTACAAAGCACTGCAGAAATTCTAAATGTATTCTAGAGCCAGGGGCAGAAAAAAACCCCAACTGAATGTGTCAATTATTTAGGCCATTAATAAATGAACTGTTAAAACACTTAGAAGTGGAATACTGGCAGAAAAAAAATGCCTGGACCACATAAGGCAATCCACACAAAAGCCCTAAAAATCCAGCAGATCTGTTGCAAATCTGGTCCAGAAATGTATAAACTTCAATTTAAAACTGAATCTCCTTCAAGTCATTCTTAGTGTCTCAGATATTCATCTAGGACTCTGTAAGCCCAAAGAACAAATACATTGGGCAAAAAAGCAACTCAGGATCCTCAAGGACATCCTAACAAACAAATCTGACTGATTGCTGCCCTATACCAGCCCCTTCAGTCACATTCACCCACAAATCCCTACAAGACTCAGTCTCACAGTCCCTTTCCAAATACAAGATACTTACAAGTGACAGGCCAGGCTTCTGAGCCCATAGAACCCATAATGACACAGCTGAACTGTTCCCCAAAGTAGACTTCAAAATCTTCAGCTGCAATCAAGGTGCAGCACTTTTGCAGAACAGCCCTCTCTGTAACTCACTGTTGCCCCATTTACCCAGACACTGCTCTGTCCCTTGGGAAGGGAATACCTCTGTACTGCCTAAAAAACCCTCCAGGAGAGCAGAGCTCACACAGAGCCACAGAGTTGAGCCATGGCAACATCACTTAGATGTCCCAAAGACATCACGGCAGCACCCTTTCTTCTGGCAGATGCTATTAGGGTGGACTGCATATGAGAGATATCTTCAGGGTACATAGCAAAGATGATATGCCAATCCCTACATGGCTTTGGTCACAGAGGGCTGCAAAGACGCTTGCTGAAACTCCATTTCCGACCAAAAGTTTTGAAATGTTCCAAAGAAGAGGTCTGCTGGACAAACTTACCCAGCACTGCAAAGTTAGGGGAAACAGCTAACAAAGAACCATATTTATGGAAATGAAACCCCAGCAGACGTGGTTCAAGCCCCTCAACCTGCACCTTGGCAAATCTGCCTGAACACAATGTGAGTCTGTTTGCTTTCACAGAATAAAGGGGACAAAGTAAAGGGCAAGGGCTGTAGGCAAGCCAGCCTCAGATGTTGATCTGAGAAGGGGCTGGGATCACACAGAGAACAGAAGTGTCTGAAACTCAAGATTTTCTGCAAGAAAAAAAATCAGAATAGCTTTTTTTCTGCCTAAGAGTAAAACTGATTTTAAGAATGTCCCGCACAATGGGAATTCTGAAACATTGTTTTGAAAAACATTTAATAAAGCATTTTGCTCCAAATTCCTCATTGAAACCCTTGAGTGGCTCAGAAAAATGACAATGGCTAGCAATAAATTATACATATATTTGAAAAGATTATAGATAAATGTTTTTTGTTACCTTCACCTGCAGCAAGGAAAATCTACTCATCCGTTAATATTTTCCATTCAGCTTAATAGCTTGTACTTTTTAAACAAGACTACAAACTGTACCATGAATACTTATTTTGCTCATGGGAAGAAATAAACTACAGAAAGCAATCAAAGATTCTCAGTATTTGATTTTGCTTTTGCAAAACAACCTAGTTAGAAGTCTCTAAGGAGATATTCTAAAATCAATTGCATTAAATTATGTTCTGAGAGTCCAACAGCAAGTCAGAATACAAATGAAGCACAAAAAAGCCATGTTTCCCGTAGTGAAATGAGCACATATTATTAAAAAGGCAATTTGCAGTCAATACTGGATTGGATTCTGGTCTTGTAGTGTAAAAGCTGAAGTTTTGAAAAATATTTTGAACAATTCAACATTTAGGAACCAAAACACTCTCACTTGTTTTGATCTTTGGTTTTAAAGTGAAATCAGAATTAAGATCTATTATGTCTATTTCAAATTTGTTTCAGATTCTAGTCTGTTCCCATGATCCCAGTCATCCAAGACTTTAGCCATCAGGGGAGCATAGGCTCCATCACGATGGTATGTGAGCCCTTTCCAATGACTGAACATTTGCATCACCAATGAGAAGGGATCTTTTTTTTTTTAGCACTCTCCACATAGCTGAGGTTGTGCTTACCACCTTTTAACTTGGCTGTACATGTCACAGATTGAAAATGAGAGGAACAGGGTCAAAATTCATGTAACCAGAAAAAAGGTATCACCTTGAGCACAACACATACCTTTGTGGTATATAAAACATGTGCTGCGGAGGGGGTTTGTAGAGAACTCCTTCATATACAGGCCACAAACCACTTAAAATTCTGAAGAGCGAACTCTTTCCACAGCCATTGGGTCCAGTGATTAAAAGATTCATCCCTTCCTGAACCTACAAAAGCAATGAAAATGCAAAGATGTTACTATGCAGTATACATGGCACAAGACAGTCTAAGACCCCTAGAGGGAGTTATGTGAGCGTTCATATCAAATTATCAGCCCGTTTCATTAATTACCTGCACATATTTATGCAACTATTCTGGAAACAGTGGCATTAGACACAATATGTGAGCTGAAATAAGGAAAATAATTTCTATAACGTCTGAGTATTTATATAAGCCACACTGATTATATCACAATGTCAATACACCACAGTCAGAATCAATTATTCTAATGCAGATTAGATCCAAAGGCATTAACAGCATACAGAGCAGTGCTATGCCCATCAGTGATATTAATTTAAGCTATGAGAAGCTCATCAAATGATTTGGAATATTTTCTTCACATTGTCCTTTCCTGTTTAATTACCAGTGATATTTTGGCTGTGATGCACTTGTTTTTATTCATTTGAATATTACTCTGTGTATATATGAGTGTATATTTATGCATAATCACAATGTCATTGTCTATGCTTTACATAAATATATTGACTATGTTATATTTTCTGTTGGTTTTGTCTCTTGAGCCAAATGAATAAATATAACTGTCTCCTTGACCATAAAGTTGTAATTTTACAAATCTGAAATTCCTACACTGAAGCCATTGCAAGTTTTGCCACAGCTAGGACCCTATCCTCCTAGTAGCTAATTCCTATACCAACAGAGTTGTCAAGAGGAACACTCTGCTTTAGCTAAATTAAAGGACCTGCTGGAATTATTCACGGTAGTGTTCCTGTAACTTCAACTATTTTTAAAAATAATAACATCTGCACTGGAACATGAGATCAGGATATATATGGGAGTAATTCCGTAAGATCATCCATTAAAATTGTGAGCAGGTACCGAGCGGTATCTGGAATAGCTTTTTAAAAACAACACAAATTTTTACTGAGTAAAGACTCCATGGTTGGGCTTGTGAACTATGCTGTCAACTACTAGTTAGTACTGCTTTTTGTGGTGATCAAGCAAAACTACAGACTCAGTTTTTTCACTGTTGCTGTGAACTCAGACTTTTAAAGGAGCCTATGTGAGTAAAGCATCCCAATTTCAATGAAATTAAGTAAAGATGGATGCAGACTCCCATATACACCTTTGAAAACCCCAGGTTGGTTTTTCACCTGGCAACAGCACCAGAAATCCTCTCTTCTCTTTCTTTGAGCAGGATAAACTACATATGTCTGCCTCTATTGAGCTACTATGCCTACCTTTCTGGACTTCCCCTTTTATCCATATGCTCCTCCAAGTACTTAACAAAAGGGACATTAATTCTGTGCTGTTTATGTTAATGTGATGGCAACAATCAGAAGATTCTTGTATATCATCTTACTTTGAAGTTTAGTCTGGAAACCACCACATCGCCATTCGGAGTAATAATAGGAACATTTTCACAAATAATTCCATGATCAACATCAATAACTTTCCCTAGAAACAAACAAACAAAAAAAAAAATTAGAGTTTGTGAAACCTTCCATTAAGCAATGATATGTGACAGTCTCTGTGCACGGCTAAGAAGTATAAATTGTTGAGTTTCAAACAACTCTTATGTGCTCCAGGTTCCCCTAGTGGAAAATCTGGATAATAAATCTCAGGTAGTCAGAAAGACACTGTCAGCAGTAGCCACAACTGTGCAATGAATCCCCAATTTAATCATAAATATAATGCACAATATGCATCATAAATATATAAAGCACTATAAAACCATGCTTATTCACATCCTACCTGTATTTACTGTGTTTAGTTTTAAATAGGTGGTCAATAACAACCACTAAAAAAGTTCAAGGACAGCCTTAGCCAAAGGCAGACCACTTTACCTTCTCTTGAGGTTTTCATTAGAAAATGGAATCTACTTTCACTGCCAGCTCTGAAACTCTCCTCCAGCAATGACAGCAAAGGAGAAAACATTTAATGGCTTGCTTCCATTTCTTTTTGAAGCCACAGACACTGTAAACGTTGTCTTGCAAGTATTTGTGGAAACCCATAAAACATATTTCACTCCAGTAGCTACACTTACTATTTGGGTTTCTGGCAAATTTAAATATACAAACTCAATCGGATATTTGGATACCCTGTAATACAAGAACTTAGAAATAAATTCTTCTGGAAACAGTAAAAAAAATGAAAGCAACTCTAACTTCTCAGTTGCCTGTTCATGGGCTTCTCTAACAGAACCCAAACAGCTGGTCTCCTGGACAAATATCAGAAATTGCATTTACAGACGAGATGCAAAGGAAAGAGATCCCTCTTTGTATTAGAAGGCTGCTTATTTTAAAACTCACACTAATCTGAACAAGGAAAAATGGAACTAAGGAAAAGTTTGAGTTTATTATAAAAGAACCTGATATCATTTCCTTCAGTTAAGGTTAGTCTTATATTTTCATTAAGAGGCTGTTATTTCAATTGCTTCCAACTTTGCCAAACTATAACAACCTGGGCAAAAATTTCTGTGCCATGGATCAGCCCAAGGGTTCTTTTTTTTCCTAAAATAAGTTTTATTTAAAACAGTTCTGTGGTGTCCAACATGACATTATGGAAAATGAAAGTGCTTTGCTGTTAAAAAAAAATTATTGCAGCCTTATAACATTGACAGGCTCTATTGCCTTCAGACTCCTACAAAGGCACTTGATATGCAACTGGGAGATCAACCACACCACACCAGGCGCGTGTTTTTGATGGGTTCACAAAAATGCTAACATACTATGTTAGCATTGCCAATAACTATGCCAAGACATACTTTTGTGAAAAAGGGTCATACCAGTCACTCCAACCACATGAATACTTGTGAAGGACTTGGCATTCATCTGACTATGTCTCCACAGAAGATTATCCTTCACAATCTCAAGCAAATTCTGCAAAATTCATTCATGTTTTTGAAGCACTTGGATACAGTGGAGAAATTCTAGTTAAAATAAATCTATGATAAAAAATAGTAAGCTAATTAAGTATTAAGTAAACTTAATTATAATTTCCTAACCTCACAGTGTTTGATTGCAACTTTACCACGCTTTTAAAGCATATTTATGTGTAATCAGAAAGACAATTTGGCAGTATTTGTACAAGATGTACAAAATTCTATTTCAATTTTAAAATTCTGAATTATCAGAATCACTATACATAAGGCAATATTATTATCTGTTAAAAATGTTCTAATAGTATTAATATTTTCACAAAGCTCTTATTGATAACAGTAAATGCAAGGCACAAAACAGACACCCCTTAGTTACATAAACTTATATTGGATGATTCAAAAGGAAATAAGTAGTATGTGTTCAAGGAGCCTTTGGCTCTTTGAAAATCTTGAAAAGATTTTTCTTTTCTAACAATGCAGACGCATATACATATGTGAGCATGTGTACTTTTATCTACGTGCAAATCCACTCTGCAGGGATTTCTGAAGTATCAAGACCAAAAGAAAGGAGGAAAAACAGTATTACAATGGGACTTGTCATGAAAAGTGGGGAGCCTGTGGCCTAGATTCATCTGGCCTAAATTCTACTTAAGTCTTTGTGCACAATGCTTGGTATTGGCTGGCTGCCTCTGAGAGCCTACAACCACTCAGGAGCAAACACTAGTCACCACGACTTAGGAGGAATTCAGGCTGGATGAAATGTGTGACTGTAGTGGAATCAAATCTTGGGAAAAGGCTGCAGAGAAAAAAGGAGTGGGATATTAGTATACTAGACCAAAAGGGATCGTGGACAGCATGCTTGCATATCTGAACTGTATTTGGTTTTGTTTTTGAAACACAGTTATCTAAAAAGAGCCCCCAAATTACTTTGTTGCTCCAGGAACTACAAACCTTTTCTCTTTTACATGATAAAATGTAACAGTTATAAAATGCCATTTCTTTTAATGTCAGCCAAATATGACCAAGATCTACAAGATTAAGACATAAGCTATTTCCACAGCTGCATCAGACTGTTTGTTATGAAGAACGTTGTCAGAGGACCTTTGAGAGATCTGTGCTGAAGGGCAGCACTGTTGAAATTGTTGAAAGAAGTTATTTCATAAATAGCACTTTGGTGCCTTCAACTCTACCTAGGTTTAAGTTTTCCGAAGCCAAAGGGAAGGAATGAGGCTTTTCAACACCACAGAGGGGAGAAGCAGAAGGCTGCAAAAGCTGCCTTTAAGTACCTCAGAGAGAAGCTGGATGCAAAAGAAAGAGAGAGGTAGAACGTAATGGAGCACGATAAGAAATGGATCTACACAGAAAATGCTCTGAGGAGCGTGGAGAGAGAAAGATAGTGGCACCAGAAAGATACAGGATAGGGAGAGGAGGAATAAGGTATATATTGATCAGATCATTCAGGAGGTGAGGGGGAGGGTAAAGTTGTCAGCCCATTTTCAGTTGAAAATTCCCACTAAATTATGAAAAAATGAGCACAGGCTGATTTATAGTCACTGAAAACAAAGTAGTATTTTCATCAAAGACTACTGAACCAATCTGTCTTTCCCTCCCACCCCAAACAAAATAATGTGGTGTTTGAAGATGAAAATGTTAGTCTCAGTTTTCTGAAAAAAAGTGTCTGAGGAAAGCAGGCACTGTCCGTGTGAGAATAACACCACCACCACTAATAAGAGTATAGTTGAAATGCCTTCTTGATTGAAAGTTTTCACAGAAAACATTTGAGCAATCTTCTGTATTAGAAAAGTACTGCATAAGCACAAAGTTACAAAACAGCAGGAGGTTAAAATGGAAGGCAACATGGTCTCTGGGTTATTAAGGCTGAGAGGCTGATTTGTTGTAGAAACAAAACCTCTGTTCACCTCCTGTCCCACTGCACCAGCCCCACACACAGGGAAATACATACAAATATGAATTAATTACCTTTGATTTCTAAGGGCCCATCGACGCGTAATTCTGCTTTATCTTCATTCTTGCTGTTGTTTTCAGACTCTTGAATAACAGCAGTTCTTTTGTAGATGCCTCTCTTCACCTCATCAAAGACCGAAAACATGTTGTAGACACGGGCGGTGTAGCCTGCTAGCTCAGTAACCTGAGAAACAACACATGCCTCATTTAAGTTATACTTCACAAATTCTATAAATGAAATGTTTGGGCAGAGATTGGTGAAAAACCAGCGATTCAAATCAGCGCTTCTCAAATGTTACCCTGGAAGGATCAACAATGTATCTTTTGACACCGATCAATTTTCATTCCTTGAGATTCTGTGCTAACCCATGTGCCACCTACAGCTCCTACCCGTCAGCAGACAGGGACAGTTTGAGGGGGACAGATTTCAGCCAATGTAAGCTATGATAGCTCCAGTAAATGAGGAGGTTGCACAGACTGCTCTTTTCCATGGATCAGTAGAGTCTTCAAACGGCAGAGAATAGCTATTAGCATATCTGAAAATAGAGAGCCTATCATACAAGATAAAAACAAAGTCTCTGCATTTGCCAGCAAAATAAAGGCCCACAGAGTGAGAAAAATCGGCATCTATAATTATTTATGTTTACTTCCCTGCATTCCCGAAACCCCCTGTGGGAAAGGTGTGCTTTTCTGTGGAAAACAAGCAGCATCAGGGCATCCTAATCTAAAATGTGGTACAAAAAAGAAATTACTCTTTTGTCGACTCCATGCTAGAATACCAGAGTTAGATCTGAGCCCTTGGATTAGAACTGGGCATTTTTAAGATGATGAGGTCTCTTAAAAGGCTTTCTCCTTTTTTTTGGTCCTTCTGTCACAGTTTCCACCTGGTGGAGACAGAAACAACAGATGTACGGACCTGGTAACTTCCCATTTGTGGGCAGCAACACCACCAAGAGCTCCCAAAGAACTGTCTCCATCTGCTGGCAGCGAAGAGTTAAACCCAGGCATCTTATTATAAATGCATTATTAGATGGTTTTAAAAGGATGAATTTTTATACTACATGCAGAGAGCAAGACAAGAATAGCACGAAAATGAGTTCAAGATTATAAAATCATTAACTTGCTGTGGTTAAATACATACACCCCGTGATTGAGTTCACCTGCTATGGCATACATAATTTCAATATAAAATCCTCTACAAATTCCCCTGTTTGTGCCAGATTCAGAAATGAGTGCTAGTTCTGGCCACATGGCCATGACTCCACTGGAGGTTAACAAGTATACAATGTCTCGAAAAACTCAGTTTAAAAAGAGTAATCACACAATGTTTCTACTCCATCAGCTGTACATTGTTTTGCACTATTGGTAATTGCATTAACAGCTGTGAAAAGTATTGGGCTAACGGCACTTGAGGCAGTAGATTGCACACAGGAGCTGTAACATCATTCTCCACACTGGAGTTCTTCTAAAAATTTCAGCAGGAGCTCGTGCCAGGACTGAGTGCTCCGCACAGCGTCGGCAGTGGCATTTGACGGAGAGAATCCTGTACGTGATGAATGAAACTTGTACCAACTGTGCCCCAGAAGAAACATAACTTGTAGTAAGTTTCTAAACCATAACCCTACAAACTCGCTTTGTCAAAACACGAAATACTACCATCTATTGACCTGCAAAGAAAAGTTGAGCCCACCTCATCTGCACGCTGAATTACATTGCCTGGAAGGAGGCTGCTTTGGTGGATCAGGTGGGCAAGAACTGGAACTTCACTACCACTGGAAGTGGATTGAAGTACACTGTCCTTTGGAAACTGCCTGAATCATGAAATGGGAATGACAATGTGATTAAAGTACCACAGTGTCTCTTGAAGGGAAGTATAAATGTAAAATTAAGATGGAAATTCATAGAACTGGTCTTTGATCTCATGCTGTCTGAATTAAAATCTCACCATGTTATAAACAAAGTGAGTTTGTTCAGTTGTTCCTACTACTTTGTGGGTATTCTTGTTTCCAAAAAATAAAACCACAATGTCTGTAAGTCCCCATGTACATTATATAAATGACTTAAATGTTGAAAATAAAATAGAAATTACATCAGTGTATAATAGGTTATCTGGCAGTATCTATACAAGCAGGGGAACAGCTAAAGGAGCGTAGGTCAAAATCACAGTCCATTAGAACTCCTTCTGAAAAAAGCACAGACTCTGGCTTTGTCAGAGTCCATATCTGAAGGCACCAAACCATCCCTCCTCCTCCAATTTATAAAGCTGTAGCTATTGTGGCTGGATTCCAAGTAACAGAATCCATAGTCTTTGATTAGCTGCCTAGCTAATGCGTGCCTCCTCGCACTGCACTGGGAAAAGGGGTCCCCACCAAAGGGACAAGCAAAAACCAATTAATAAATGCAGAAACAACATTCAGAAGGAAATGTTGAGGAGAATAACCATGCTGCCTCACTTTTCTTTTGCTTAACAGCCAGCACCTAGAGAAAACCCCAAGAGAGACCACAGATGACAGCCCAACTTTACTGGAATTTGGGTAAGGACCTGAAACAACATCTCTAATCTTCCAGACGAATATCCCGTACTTCTAGACTATCTGCTGTCCCAAGGTGGATTTTTTGCTGCTAAAATTTCTCTACTTTGCAAAATTACTTACAATTTAACAGGTTCACAAACTCCTACAGTTTAGGTGGCCAGGAAATAAGTATTCGATTCTCTTTGTGTTTCATACAAAACATGATACTTCCAACAGAAAAGTCCCAATACATTGGAGGCAGATGGCCTGAATTCAGGTCTGTGCTCCAAACGGAGGAAGAATTTGAACCTTTATTACTCACATTCCAGGAAGTTCTGTTGCTCTCTGACGGTACCTGAACACAGGTATTAAAAATGACATTTACATTTTGCATCATCCTGGCGGCTGTGCACTTTAGACTCTTTGTGGACTTAACTCTAAAGATCAAACTATCAGTTCAAAGATCTCCATGGATTTAGTTGCAATAGAATTTGCCTTTAAAAATGGCACTTTTTTTTTTTTTACATTTATATTAAATGTAAATTCTGGTTTACTTTCTTTTCTGTTTCATGTATGACAGATGTACAGTACCTCTTTGTATGAAGACATAATCCTTTCAATAGCATCTGCTGCAGAGATCAGCAAGTTTCGTGATGTAGTAAAAGCTTCTGTTCTTTCACTAACCATTCCCTGTTTCTGGCCATCTTCCAATTCTAAAAGTAAAAAATGTTAAAATATTCTTCTGAAAATAATATCTACAAATTAAATTATGATTAAAATGTGAGCAATTATAGAGCAGCTTTTAAATTAAGAAAAAATTAACTCTACAAAGAAAACCTCTCAAAAAGAATTGGTGAATGTAACTAGCATAGATAGGTTGGTAACAAAGAATAAGTGGGAGTATATGGAATTCATCTTCTTATGCAAAACATCCTATTCTTTTATACTATTTGTCTACCTAGATAATTTTCCTTTTAATATGTTATTATTCAACCTACATTTTTCAAAATATGAAAAAAGTGAAACCTAAGCAATTATCTGAAACAGATTTTTAATAGCATTTTTACTTCTTTTACAATTATTCATTTTCAGCCTTACTTATTTACTGACTTCATGTAAAAAGAAACATTCATATTGATGGAAATTTGGCAACATGATTATATTTCTATAAGAAAGCAATAAGCTCTTTTATTATCAAAGGCATGGCTTAAGTAGGATACCTCTCTCTCACAACACAGTTTCTCTCTTCATCTGACCCCAGAACAAAGTTGTGATGCTTTGTTTATGACACTGCATCCTATTAGCAAGACAACTCTTGCTCCAAAGGAGTTGCCTCGTAAGAACATGTCAGCAGCAACAAACAAGGAGAAAACAGCAGTGGAAATTATAGAAGACACGTGAGAAATAAATATGTTTACATTTAACATATCTACATATACTCTTGCCACCACGCAACCTACAGATTTATACAGCATAGTCAATTTGCAATGTTTGCTTTTTGAAGGAATCAAGATTTAAAAAGAAGTGGCTGAATATTTTAAGACTGAATGTTGTTTCAGTGTTAATAGCTGCATCTACAAAAAAGAAGACAACAATGTGTAGTAAACCACTCTTACAGATTTTTCACACACAAGATTTAGAATGAAAGGTCTCAAGGGTTTTCTGCATCACATAATTTTATATACAGCTTTATATATTGCTTAAGTCTATAGCAGAACAGGGTCTGGATATTATTCTTTTTTTAAGTATATAAAGTTTTTTTAAAGTTTCTTTTTTAAGCTAAGCTGCTGCTAGGCATCAGGCTAGGTAGGGTAATAGGGGGATCCAATGTGGCAACTCCTGTGCGAGCAATTGCTATTAACACCCTCTGTGATGATTGCACACTGTTATGGTCAAGAAAAAGCTACGACGAATTCCCTGCAGGTGTGATGTGACTGTAAATTTTATGGGCTAAGTCAAGCAATGCAAGATTATAGCAATCAATATTTTTTACTTGGTAAGTAACTGTCTCACCTCCCTGACAAGATCAGATTCTAGAAATCTGGTGTCTAGAGATTTACATGCAGTACCAAAGCCAGATGTGTCTTTTTGTCTTTATTAGTCAAATCTAAATGTTATTTTGTTTTCATTTACACATCCATAAAGGTATCCTTACAGAATTACATCTGAATCACTGAAATACACTATGGATAAGTTTTAGGAAAAAAATTTTTTAAATTCTTACATCATAATTTCGCATATATGTATACACACAGACCATTTATATGTTACTCTGTCTGGCCTCAGCTGTTTTTAATAACAATATTAATTAATTCAGACACATGTTCAAATTTTTTTGTTTAAATTATACAACATCAGTACACTGTCAACTAGTTGTAAGTAATCTAGCCACCTGAGACACAATGAGAGGCATGCTTTTTTTAAAAATAGACAGAAAACCTCTTGCAAAGGGAGAGATTACAAAACTCTTGCTCATGTAGTTCTCACTTATTTTAAAAAGTCATTTCCACTCCAAGAAGAATAAACTTAGGGGATAGAGAAAAATCAGTTAATTCATTAGTAAGAACTAAACAGAAATTTGTTTCTTACTTCTCAGAGAACCTATTTTTGCTGATCTATTGGGATTACAGCCCATGCAGCCCAAGTTATGTAGAACCACCAAAATTAAATCCTTTAGGAATCAGCTATGGTTTAACTACACTAATGCAGCATTTCTCCTGTAAGTAAACGCAGAATTTGCTGATGGCTGCTTCCAGCACCCAGGCTAGCTCATCTAGCAAGAGTTGAGAGATCTCTACAAACCACTGCATGGGTCCTTTTAGGCATACTTCTATGGGTATTTGAAAAATTAACATTATTTAGAATTTATGAGCATTTCACCATTCCAAAACACAAGCTCTTCTATTACATGCCTAACCCACCAAGATTACTTTTCTTGAACTTTTCGTCTGAAACATTTTTCATATGGCTGACCTCCTGTGTTTGAAGAAGTAGTGCATTGTCACAGGGCAGGCAGACGGTCTCTGTGTCTAACAGAATCTAACATTTGCCTTTTCATCTTCATTTATGTAATTGATAGTCATACTTGTTTTATAAACAAAGATAAGTGTTCACTGTGTCTAGAGAAATCAAAGTCTTGCTTCCAAAAATAGTTACTTTCCAGAAACTGATGAGAGACACAACATTTGGAACACCAATCGTTTTATACAAAAAGAATGAGAAATGTTATCAAATGGGAATCTTGGCTTTGCCAGTTAATTTCTTCCCTGAAATATGTAACCAAATTAGCAAATTTCAGTCAGAAATATCACTGTCGTAGAAGATTCTTTTTTCTTTTTATTGCAGGATTATTTTTTTACTTTTTTTTTTTTTCCCCTGAAGAAGTGTACAAGATCTATTGCTTTACACCTTTAGTCTCAGGTCTGGTCATGGTACCAGTTTTGTGCATATCCCTGATTCTGGTGATTTATCCTAAAGTAATAAATCCACTATCTGTTCCTTCAGATAAGAACAAATTGCATCTGACCTGCTAAGACACAAAGCACTGTTTTCCCAAGCAGGCCAATCGTTAAGTTTAGGTCTGCTTGATTCTTTGAATACCTGTTATACTTTGAACTGGTCTTGACAGTGTTGATTTGTCAGTATTATGTTTGCGACCCATCATTATGATATGCCTCAGGTCTCCATAATAAGCGTCGTGCTTTAACGTTTTATGTTGCTGGTGGCAAACACTCTTCCGCTTTACAACATGAGCCATCACTGCGTCTTTCTTTTTTCCCACATTTGAAAAGTATTTATCAAAAGGATACTCATGAGTAAAAGGAAAGTTATTTAGTTTAGCATGAATACAAGTCTGTTTTTTTTATTCATGCTGTAATACCAAGGAGATATTTACAATATGTGGTTAAATGATCTTTTTCTTGACTGTACTCGTTCCCATCTTAGCAGGAAGACTCTTACCACTTTTTCTGCTGTGCTGATAACCTTCACTGTGAGGCGAAATGGCTTTGTACAAACTCTTCTGTTTGGAATAGGACCTCCTGGTATTTTTGAAGCTGTTACCAGGATGCCAGCCAAGGCCCTGATACAGTGCCCTCCTAGCCATGTGATGGGCAGCAGCTCAAACAGCTGAACACCCAGCCATGTACCAACACAACTGCAAGTAAGCTAACCCATGGCGGGGCTGCACAAAGTCACCCTACAGGTCGAACCAAGCTTGTCCAGTTGGACAGCCCTGTTTGGAATATAACTACCAAGACCTGCACGGAACACTCGTTCCTGATTAAATGTACCAAACTTAGAACTGATACTTCCGCAGACATTGTAGGATCTGTGCTTAAAGAATCCTATGGAATTCGTAATATATTCTATGGTCCTAATTGCACATAACAAAGCCTGTTGAGACAAACTTCCCCACTTGTCTTTCACTATCCTCCCTTAATTACCTTTCTTTCTGCTCTCTCTTTTTTTTTTTTTTTTGTAAATAGTATCTGTAATAACAACACTACTTCAGTCTCGTTTCACTTCCTGGAAAGTTGTGATAGGATGTCAAAAATTATACCATCCAAGCCTGGAATCTGAGTTTCACCTTCTCTTCTCCCAGGGAGTCAGGGAAAAACAGCAGTTCCTAACAGGTCAACACATAAGAGAATAATTACTTATAATTATACTATGGTTTATAGAAGGAGGAGATAAGCACCCTAGAAAAGTTAATAGTATAATTTTGTAAAGTAGCAGGAGATGCTGCAAAAATCAGCCTGCCATCCCAATAGTGGCTAGCGAAAAAGGACTGTGATTATCATTATAATCTCATGTGACACGAGGATCCTCTAAGTCCTGAATTCATGCTGTTTATCAGGCTTATGTTCAAAGTTGGATCTCATGTGTTGCTCTTTCCTCAGCTGACTTGCTATGCTTGAAAGTTACACACAAGACATGGATGTTGTAATAAAGTCTGTGAATAATAAATGAATATGCATGGCATTCAGAGGAAGTACAGTCTTTTGAGGACGTAACTTTAAAGAAACATTTAGGAATTAAGTAAAAAACGGTATTACCACCATCTGCAAATCCCGTTGCGGTGATGATGGGCACAGCGACCATAATCATACCACAGCTACTCCAGACGTACTTCATCAGGAACTGCTCTATCATGATGTACCACAAACGTTTGGACAAAATGAGATTCATTTGATCTGCCAAAGCCTTGTAGCTTTTTTGCAGTTGTTTCATTTCTACCTACAGTCAAAAAATAAAACATTTATACAATGCAACAAAGATGCACATGTCATACAAGATACATTCACATACGTGCATGAAATAATTGGGTACCCAGAGCTGTGACTTGTGAGTCACATCTGCTGTGTGGTACTTTATTTTCACAGTGCTGCATTCTCACAGCAGAAGTGTACAGCTTTATGGAAGTCAGTGGACCTGGTTCTTATTTACAGCATCGTCCCTCGATAGCACATTGGCAGGTTTTCAGCTCTTTTAAGATCTCTGATATATACAAGAACAACATACGAGGCAGTCACAACAGCTGATTCTAACAAACAAAGTAAGATTGATTCCACATCCTTTTAATAAAGCTGCAGCTGTAGAGTTTCACAGCAACTGAAACTCCTCATATTGGAAAGCATTTGGGGATCAATTATCTCCAATGACTTTAAGTTGCAGAGCTGATCCCTGAAATGCAATGCTGCTTGTTTTTGCAAGCAGTCTGGAGCAAGAAAGAACTATCCCAAGAGGTTTAACAAGACAAAGACAGTTGCAAGTCAATATGATAGAATGCATTCAGGTCAAGCCAGTATATGTGGGAATTGAAAAAATGTTTAATTTAGCTGCATTTAAAACATTACTATAGGCAGCTTTCACGAACGATTGCTTCTACCAAAATAAACCATTTACATTATATAACCAATGCTTGGACTGGAAGAGTAATACTTCAGGCTGGTTTCCAGCTTTCATTTTCACCTTACATGAAACAACTTTTTTTTCCAAATCATGTGTGAAAGGTGTTACAGCCAAAATTCACTTCTAATAAAAATATGAAGAGTTCCTTAATAAGGTGGCTTTAAAACAAGCCATTAGTTTATGTAACTGTGACTGCTGAAGTACTGTACTTAAGCTATTTTAAGACTCTGATGACTACATCTTTGCTTAGCTATGTAAAAGAGTGTCAAAGGTTGTAGTGCTCTCTGTGCTATCACAGAGTTTCTCCCTAGACTTTCTGGTGTGCCCTGGTTGCTATTTCTGCAGCATTAAATCTGGTAGTTCATAAACATGGGTTAAAAAAAAAAGCCTGGAAAAGTTAAGCAGAATGGTCTGGGTGGGGGAAAAACAGAGATTAGCTTTCTAGAAAAGCATAAGATCCAGCTGCAAAACAGGAACATTGTCAGAGCACAAGGGAACTACGGTTCGTTCCCCCCAGATACCGCCTGTGAGACTGCATTTTCCTAGGAAACGGGAAGTGCTAGCTGTAAACAGGTTTAAATGCCAGAGGGACCCAAGTGCTTGGGGAGGGCAGCAGGGGAAGCACAGGTCGGCTCCAGCACTGCAGGGGCAACCCCAACACCCTCCGATTTCTCTCCTCCTTACCTTGTGCCCTCGGTAAAAGGCGATCTCTTCCACATTGGCAATGATGCGTGAATGCATGAAGCGCAGATAGCCCTTCTTGTGTGCCTCCTCAGCCACCAGCTTGCCAAACTTGGGAGAGCAGGCTTTGAGCACGCGGGCTGTGGCGTAGACGACGAGCCCAGCCAGAAGCGTGGGCCCGATGGGGTTAGCCCCCCGGGACCGTGCTGTGCGGATGAGGGTGTAGGAGGTAAGCATGACGTCCAGGATGGGCTTGGTGAGGTTGGAGTAGAGATGCGCCACGGACTGTGAGAACATCATGATGTCCTCGGTGAGGGACTGGTCAGGGTTGGCCAGCCGCCCGTCCATGCTGATCACTCTGTAGTAAGTCTGGTTGGCAAAGTAGGTCTCATAGGCGTGATCCACCAGGCGCGTGCGGAAGACGAGGGCCAGCTTGCACTCCAGGTACCGTATGGCGCTGTTCACGAAAGTGGCCGGAATTGCAATCATCAGCCATTTGATTAGTTTGAAGACAAAGCTCCTGGGCTTTTTTTCCACAATGCTTTTCACCATCTTCCCATCGAGGGCGGCCACATAGATGGAGAGGAAGGTCCTAGAAACCAGAGCGACCGAGTGGAGGCAGAGCAAGCCCAGCTCGGCGCTGACCAGCTTTGGGAAGAAGAGCTTGCGAAGTTCCAGCAGCTGCTTGAAAAATTCCGCGTTCACGGCCGGGGAGGCTCTGCCCCGGCTGCCGGCGCCGTGCGGCGCCGCCCGGCCCCCTTCCGCCCGGCCGGCATCCTGGGAGCCGCCTTTGCCGCCTGCCCGCTTGACGCGCCTGCGGATGATGGGGTAGAGGATTCTGAGCCCGTACGCCGCAGCCAGCAGGCACGCAGCTCTCTTCGCGGCGCTCGCCCTGCTCCACTGCACCCGCCGGGCCGCCGCATGCAGCATGGGGGTCATCCTGCCCCGCCGGAGGCACGGCTTCGCGCCGCTCCTAGCGGTGGCGGCTCACGCCCAGCGGAAAGGTCGGCCCCGCCGGGTCTTCATCGGGCCGCCGAGGGCCCCGGCTCCCCGCCGGTCGCGACGGATGCCGAATGAGCCCTGCCTCCGAGGGGTGATGGTTGCCTTCAAAGCGCGGCGCGTTGCACAACGCAGCCCAGTGCCGCGCAGCCCGCCCCGCAGACCACCATTGGCTGCGCCGGGCGGGGCGGCACCGGCAGCGGCAGCGGCCCGGCTCCCCCGCACCGCGGCCCCGGCCCCGGCCGCTAGCTCGGGGCCCGGCAGCGGCAGCAGCAGCAGGAGCAGTGCGGGTCCCCCGGCGCTCGGCTCTGGGATGACAGCGCTTGGCCCCAGCGGCACCGTTGATCCCCCGGAGCTCGGCCCGGCAGGGCCCCGGAGCTCGGCCCGCCAGCGCCCCGGCTCGCCTAAGGCTGCGGCCGGCCCTTTCCTTCCGCCTGCCCTGCGGAGCAGGCACCGCCTCCAGCTCCGGCCCCGGCCCCGGCCCCGGCCCCGCCAGCGACGCGGGGGGGTGGGGGGGACGGCGACGACGGCGAGTGCTCGGGCCCTGCGGCAGCCCCGGCGGCGGCGGGGCACTGCGTTACCCCCGACGCCCGCCCGAGCCCTCCCGCGGGGCGGGGGGGGGCTGTAACGTCGCCGCTGTGGGCGCGCCCGGTGTGCGGCGAGCAGCGGCCCGGCCCGGCCCGGCCCGGCGCGACGCGGGCGAGGGCAGCGCGCAGTCGGGGCCGGTGGCTGAGGGGCAGCCTCGGGTCGGAAATCTGGCCGGGCGGCTGCGGGAGGGACCGGGGCAGCACGGCGTCTCCGGGGCAGCGCTTTCAAAACACGCCTAATTTATTTCCTGTCCTCTCGTCAAAAGGAAACCGGTATTGTGCTGTTGCGGCGTTATTAGACAAAACCAACCCCGACCGATTCGCACGGTCCCTGCAGCAAAACCAGGCAAAATTCGCACAAACAGTAAACAAACAACAGTAAAGGCAGTTGTCCTGCTGCTTTGTTTTTGCTCTCTCCCTAATTTCTTATTGCTGCTTGATCAGTTGTTTGGAAACGGTATTGTATTTGAAATTACGGGGGGAGGATCAGAGTACTTTGGGTTCTGTCACACTTTGAAAATTAAGTAATAAAGTAACTGCATCAGCTGGTGTATGATAAAGTAGTAAATAGATTAGGATGATAAAATAATGATAATGATAAATAGTTTAGGATGTGTGTGTAAAAGCAGATTTGAAAAATGTATTACTAGGCATTTACAAGAGCGCTGAGGAGTCCAGCCTTCCCCTAGAAATGGGAAGTGAGGCTGCTTACCTTGCTGTAACTTGGCATACACAGAGTTAAGTCAGGTCACATTACTGTTATGAAACGGCCCTCTTTGGCCAGAGTGCAATGGTGATGTTTAGATAGCAACACAAGCTCCAGGATGAAGAAAGAGTATCTTTGATTTAGGAGAGGGAGCGCTTTGCTTTTAAAAATCAGGCACCACTTATCAAAACATCCAGGTGCCTTCCAAAGAGCCCAGTAAGCCAAGACCAGCAAGATAAGACCAAGTAATACTTACCAGGAGGTTGCACAAACTGTGTCCACAGTAAACTGGATAGTTATGTAGAGAAGATACGGGGTAATCTTGGAGCTTATTGGACTTTCTGCTGGTGAGGACAGGCTAGAGATGTGGACAGAGGTCCTTCTAGCTTTTTTTTTCAATACACAACTCAAAGCCAGGAAAACGTCAGAATATGATCTAGTGCAGTACAGCCAATGTTCAGTTAGTAGGTAGGCCTGGTTTCACTGCAGCTTATTTTGTCAGTATAACAGAAAGGTTTTTCAGCACACAAAGACACTGACAAGATACACTGCCTAAGAAATTGCTTTGCTTAGGGTTTGTTATTTTTTAATCATGATCTCCAGTTGGATACTTCCCATTCTGGCTTTCCCATTGTGTGTATCACAGCACGCTGATAGATTTTGCCAAACCACAGTTATTTGCAATATTCCATTACTCTAGCATTTTCTTACCAAGGGGAAAGTTCACAGATCTCTTTCAGTTCTGCATATCTGCTGACATTTCACTTCACAAGGTGCTGGAGGACTGAAGCTTTTCGTGTCTTGGTAGTAGGTGCAGGCATACACCCCACAGTCAGATCTGTGGGAACATTTAAGTAAAGCAAATCTGACCATGCAGTGGTTCAGTCAATAAAAGCAATGTATTTTCTTCTTTTGAAAGTATGGAGAAAAGCCTAAACTGTTGTTTTAAATACACCCTTTCTTCTGTTCTCGCTGCTTTGAGAGTTTTGCCCTGCCACAGTCCCGCTCTGTAATCCATGCACAAACTCTTCTTTGTGGAACATGGCCTTAGGTGGTAGATTATTTTTTTTAGTGGTGAAGGCAGCAATTTTACTACATTTAGTTATAATAAAATTTCTCAGTATTACTGGGAAAATAATTACCAAAGCTGCAGTAATATTGGTGCAGTGTTCAGTGCTCTGTTGTCTCCACAATTTCTACTGACTTTATTTTAATAAACTTTTGAAGATAAGTGCAATCAAATACATTCGAGTAACTGAGGCTGTGGGGTTGGGGGAAGTTTATATTGGAACCAGAATATTTTGGAGGTTATCCTCTCTTAAGGAGAACCAGATATTTTTTTTTTAATGCCCAATGAATGTTTTTAGGTCATATGGTTAGTTTTCATCAACACATTAAAATGACTTGTGTGCATTTTCTGAATATAGGACGCAATAACTGAGGAAAAGTAAGAGTAGCTTATCCTACTTTTATAATTATCTAATATTCTGTAGTAATTTTTCACTATTTTAAGTCAATATTCCAGCCAAAGAGAATGCCATAATTCTGCTCCCAACTACAAAAATAAATTTTTTTATTATCCAAACAGTGCTTCTCTGATGACTGAAGTGACGGAATCAGTCTATAGAAATGATTTGTGTTTGGATAAAACCACAAAGCAGAAATAGAAACAATGAATATCAAGATGACTAAACTCTGTGAATGTTTGAACATGTAGGAACTCAAGTGTAATCATGGCAACACTGATGCCTCTTTTTTTCTCTTCGATTTTATGCCCACTGGCTCCCACTCCAGCACTTCATCCTTGCACAGCTTTGTGACTGCTGTGGAGATAGTGGAACTGGAACATGCAGTTTATTATGTAAGAGATAATCAGTCAGCCTTACCCAATGATCATTTTTTAAAACCTTTTGATTTAGTGTTTGAGAAAATAGAATGCGCAGTTTTTGAAGCAAAAGAATGCTTACCTGATGCCTGATATGCTCCTAACACAGAGTCCAAAGGCTGTAATGTCAATCTTTGCAGAAAACTAGAATTTCCTCACTGCTTGCAGAGTGCCATACGCTGTGCCGTAAAGACATACAAAATAAAAAATAAGGTACTGAAAAATAGATACAAATTACGCCTTTTGTATCACTGCTATTTGAGATATCTAACATTGAAGACCGTCTTGGGAGACGGTCCTGAAGGGCAAAGGGGGCTAGGAAAGCTGGATGTTCTTCAAGAAGGAAATCTTGAAGGCGCAGGAGCAGGCAGTGCCCGTGTGCCGTAAGAAGAGCCGGCGGGGAAGACGACTGGCCTGGCTGAAGAGGAAGCTTTTGCTGAGACTCGGGGAAAATAAGAGAATTTATCACCTCTGGAAGAAGGGGCAGGCAAGTGAAGAAGAATACAAGGACCTCGTTAGGTCATGCAGAGAGGGAATTAGAAAGGCAAAAGCCCAGCTAGAGCTTAACCTGGCCATGGTCGTGAGGGACAACAAAAAATGCTTCTATAAATACATTAACAACAAAAAGAGAGCCAAGGAGAATCTCCATCCTTTACTGGATGCGGCAGGGAACATTGTCACGAAGGATGAGGAAAAGGCTGAGGTACTTAATGTCTTCTTTGCCTCAGTCTTTAATAGCCACACCAGGTATCCTCAGGGTATCCACCTCCCTGAGCTGGAAGACAGGGATGGAGAGCAAAATAGGCTCCCCATGATCCAGGAGGAAGCAGTTAACGACCTGCTATGCCACCTGGACACTCACAAGTCTATGGGGCCTGATGGCATCCACCCAAGGGTGCTGAGGGAGCTGGCGGAGGAGCTTGCCAAGCCGCTCTCCATCATTTATCAACAGTCCTGGTTAACGGGGGAGGTCCCGGATGACTGGAGGATTGCCAACGTGACGCCCATCTACAAGAAGGGCCAGAAGGAGGATCTGGGGAATTACAGGCCTGTCAGCCTGACCTCGGTGCCAGGGAAGGTTATGGAGAGCTTCGTCTTGAGGGCGCTCACAGGGCATGTGCAGGACAACCAAGGGATCAGGCCCAGCCAGCACGGGTTCATGAAAAGCAGGTCCTGCTTGACCAACCTGGTCTCCTTCTATGACCAGGTGACCCGCTGAGTGGATGAGGGGAAGGCTGTTGATGTTGTCTACCTGGACTTCAGCAAAGCCTTCAACACTGTTCCCCACAGTATTCTCCTGGAGAAGCTGGCGACTCGTGGCTTAGACAGGTACACTCTTTGCTGGGTTAAAAACTGGCTGGACAGCCGAGCCCAGAGAGTTGTGGTAAATGGGGTGAAATCCATTTGGCGGCCGGTCACAAGCGGTGTTCCCCAGGGCTCAGTTTTGGGACCGGTCTTGTTTAATATCTTTAATGATGATCTGGATGAGGGGATTGAGTGCTCCCTCAGCAAGTTTTCAGATGACACCAAGTTGGGCGGGAGTGTTGATCGGCTTGAGGGTAGGAAGGCTCTGCAGAGGGATCTGGACAGGCTGGATCGATGGACTGAGGCCAATTGTATGAGGTTCAACAAGGCCAAGTGCCGGGTCCTGCACTTGGGTCACAACAACCCCATGCAATGCTACAGGCTTGGGGAAGAGTGGCTGGAAAGTTCCCCTGCAGAAAAGGACCTGGGGGTGTTGATTGACAGCCGGCTGAATATGAGCCAGCAGTGTGCCCAGGTGGCCAAGAAGGCCAACGGCATCCTGGCCTGTATCAGAAACAGTGTGGCCAGCAGGAGTAGGGAAGTGATCGTGCCCCTGTACTCGGCGCTGGTGAGGCCGCACCTCAAATACTGTGTTCAGTTTTGGGCCCCTCACTCCAAGAAGGACATTGAGGTGCTGGAGCGTGTCCAGAGAAGGGCGACGAAGCTGGTGAGGGGTCTGGAGCACAAGTCTTATGAGGAGGGGCTGAGGGAACTGGGGTTGTTCAGTCTGGAGAAGAGGAGGCTGAGGGGAGACCTTATCGCTCTCTACAATTACCTGAAAGGAGGTTGTAGAGAGGTGGGTGTTGGTCTCTTCTCCCAAGTGACTAGTGTCAGGACGAGAGGAAATGGCCTCAAGTTGCGCCAGGGGAGGTTCAGGCTGGATATTAGGAAAAATTTCTTTACTGAGAGAGTGGTAACACAGTGGAACAGGCTGCCCAGGGAGGTAGTGGAGTCACCATCACTGGAGGTATTCAAGGATCGTGTGGATGTGGCATTGTGGGACGTGGCTTGATGGGCATGGTGCTGTGTGGTGTGGGTGGGTTGTGTGGTCGTTTTTTTTGTTTTGTTTTTTTGGTTTTTTTGTAATGGTTGGACTTGATGATCTTACAGGTCTTTTCCAACCTTTTTGATTCTGTGATTCTGTGATTGAAATACGTGTATATCATGCATAAAGTACGTAACTTTAAATGTGGATGAAGTATATGTGAAATATGTAAAATAGGAATCCACACAGTGCCCATAGTTTTGAATTACATACTAATACTGAACTGTAAACAATTTCTAAAATACAATGTACTGTAATATGGTGAGCTAGAAATTTCCGTTTTTTCTTTAATTTTGAGCTCTGTGTTTATGTACTGGTGTGGGAATAGCAGGCCTTGATTGGTGCCAAATTCAACAGAGGACGATCATACAAGCTGTTATTCAAGTAAATACCTTACTCTGAAGTACTTCCGAAGTTTCTATTGACTGTAATGTAATCACTTACATAAGTACAGAAATATACCCACAGAATTAGTTTGCAACATCAAGGCAAACCAATGACAAATTAGACCTTTTCATCAGAAAAGGGTGATAAGGTATCTGACCTTTGATTTCAAATTCATAGCAGCAGAAATTGTCGTCTTATTCTGCTTGGTTTAGAGAAGCTGTTGGCTATAATCACACACCTCAGTAGAACAGCCGGACACTGTCATTCGTTTAGGATCTGGAGATCTAAGCCAAGCAAGAAGCTTCAGTTTTAAGGTGACAGACGTGGAAGCTTGTTGGAAGAAGTGTCACTGTGGTGAGACTGACCTGATCCTACCAAGCAGCTGGTTCCAACTGTTTCGGTCCTAATGAGGCTGTATGGTACCCAGACTAGGGAGAGATGAGTTATGGCAAGAGGGTAGAGAGGAAAGGTGAAATGGGAAGGTCCTGCTCTGTTGTTTGGCTCCAGAGTGTAGGCACCACAGAGATGGTGTAAATGGTGGGCATTCCTGCACCTGTAGTCCTCTTACTCTTATTCTGTCTTCTGTAAATTTAAATCCTGCATGTCTGGTAGGTTATGAGAATTTATCCATAAGGCATTTGAGTAGTCTGGTTGATGGTACAATCAATAGCAGACCAATCACAAACAGTTCTGACTTCTGAGAAATGCATGATTCTAGACAGAATACAGCTCTAGAAAGAAGTGTAAACAGGTTGTTCTTCCTTTACAGAGAGAGAGGGAGAGGAAAAAGGCCAAGGATAGAGAAGGTCAGTGTTGGCTGCTCCAACCACAGTGAACTGCTGACTAATGATCTCAGACAAAGGATTACACTTTTAATATTTAGGCTTTAATACTTAAAAACTTGCATATATGTATTTTTAAGACATATTTCTCTTCTTAAATTTATTTCTTATTTCATACAGAAAATGCAACTAAACCCAGCGATCCCAGAAAAATACAATTCTGGGAATACATGGGAATACAGTTATGTGTCTATTTTATGCCTTCAGAAGTCTCAAATATGTTTTTTGGTTTTTGCTTTAAATCTGTAAGGGTTTCTGCTCTCACATCATCTGAAGAAAATGCTAACATTTCTTTATTAATCTTTTGCTCAAGTGCATTGTAAACACTTAAACAAGCTACATGCTAAGTGCAATTGTACAGGTATAAGTGGTAGAATCATGTAGCTGGTATCAATTAGCAAAGGTTATATTGGCACTGCCTGCAGCAGAGCCAGTGCTCTACTAGGCAAAAGTGCAGGCAGGAATAAATCCACAAAAATAATCTATCCTACTCATGCACCCCAAACACGAGATCTGCTGCCATCCTTTTGTCATGCCTGAAGAATTTATTTGAGGGGTTGCAGCTGGTAGATATGACAATAAAAAGGTAATTTACTGCAATCTATTAATTAACTTTTATTTGAGAGATTTCTAAATATTAAGAATAACTGAACTGGTTCAGGCCAGTGCTCCATTGAGCACAGTATTTTGTCTGTAACAATAGCTCTAAGCAGATACCAAGGAAGAATAAGAATTGCAATTACATATGATGCTACCTTCCCTGCTGTAGCGCTATACCCTCCCAACCTCTGGCCGTTTCAGTTGCGAGAATTTCATGCGACTGAGAGGTTTTTCTATGAAATATTCCACTCTTACAAGTAGTTGTCCAGTCTGTCTTGAAATCATGTAAGCTCTTACATAAATAGTAACATCCTTTGGCAAGCAATTCCTCAGTGCATGAAGAACCACTCCTTTCTGCTTGCTTTGACCCTGGCTCCCACAAGCTCCACTTTATGGCCACCCATGCCTGTTCTGGAAGAGACATTCAACAACAGAGCTCGCTCTAGCTCTCGCGCTCTCTCTCTCTTTCCCTCCCCGCCCCACCCCCGGCAACTTTCCCGTACCACTTATGAGTTTGTCAGCCTCTATTCCGTATCAGCCCCCAGAGCCTGAGTGCATGGATGCAAGAACTAAATAGTCTCTCCACTGTCTCTTGTATTTTAGCCAATGGCAGGACCTTCTCTTTTATGTCATGGCTTCTTAGTTTCCTTAAAACCTTCAGTAACAGATGTTGTCAACAGCCTTAATTAAATCCATCAAGACTACAGCAATTGCTCTTTTCTACATGTTTATGAGGCAGCACTCCCATTTACAGAAGCTATGCTGGTCCTTCACATGCTGGCTTATATTATAGTTCCTGCTATTTTTTGTGGTACAGAAGTAGGCTTTCTGGATTGCCCCAGAATATTTTTTTTCTTCAGTTGTGTCACATTTGCAACCTTCTAGTATCCAAAACCAAGGAAGTTTTAAGTGGTTCTTTCCACACTGCTGCATTATAGAACTCTTCAGCAAATACTGTTTAGTCTTGGTGCTATGCTAGTGTTCATTCTGTCTTGGTAACACCATTTTGACCTCATCTACTGTTATTTTCCCTTTGGACAGATCCTCTGCTGAGTTCCCCAGAAAGGATTCCTGCATAAAGTTCTCCCCAGTTTCCTCATCAATGCATACCGACGCAAAAAACCTAACTTACTTTTCTGTAACATCCATGTCTCCCCTGAGCACTCATGTTGTACCTTGGTCATCAACTGGCCCTGTAGACTTTCTAGCAGGCTTTTGCTTCTGGTTGATGTGTAAGAAGAATGATTTACTAGTTCGGTTCCTTTGCCTAGTTGCTTCCCAAATTCTTTTTGGCTTATCTAATTGTATTTTTGTGTTTATCAAAGTTCATGTTCCTTTCTGTTACCTTCTTTTGAATGCAATATAACTTTTTGCTATGATTCAGACTGTTTCTTTGCTTCAAGTCTGGTATCCTTAAGCTTTCTCCTAGCCACATGTAAGGGTTTAATACCTTTAGCTCCCTCTCCTAATTTGTTTTTAACAAGCCTCACATTGTTCCCTTACTAGAGTTTAGCACAACTATAGAGGATTCTTTGGTCTTTGTTGCTCTTTGTAGAAATACTGTTTTTATAAAGTGGGGATTCCAGCATGAGATTCTGAACCAGGTCTTGTGCATTGTTCTCCATCAAGTCAAGGACTGCACTTCATCTTGAGAGCTCATTCTGTGAAAAATAATTCCATCTAAATAATACCACCTAAGAATGGCATCTGCTTCATATAGCAACATGTCAATATACTGTCATCAATGGTACTGTCCTGGCTGGTGGTTTGACATGTAGGTCCAATCCCCTGTTCTTCCCAACTGGGCTTTGAATTTCAACCCATGTAGATTACGTGCTTTTCTCTGAGGTGGCTGGTTTGCTATGTTTGGAAACTATTTAGCCTCTCTACTATCTAGTCTTCGGATGAATGTCATCATCCCTTTCCATTTATGCTCACTCCTAACTCCTTCAAACCTAATGTAATGAATCCAGCTCAGCAAGGAGCGTGTATCAGGAGAAACAACCACAAAAGGCGGTTTCTTATCGCACTGTTTCCAACACGGCAGGGGCAAAACTGACCTGCTATTGAATGCATCGGTATTCATTGATTTCAATATATATTGTAGGTATTTAAACTGAATGAATGCTACTCATCTCATACAGCAATTTACTGTCATTTTTCTAATCTAATGCTGGTACCTTGTACACGAACATAAGGAAGCCCACTGTGTTTTTCTTTAGATGTTTGGCTGAAGATTAGTGTTTTGTGGTGAAATATAAACATCCTTGGGCTTTCTGCAATTTCTAGAATTCTTTGAACTAATGCACTTAGCGTAAATCAAAAAGGTGAGTGGGGAAGGACTTTTCATTAAATTAATTGAAAGAGAGGTCTGTCTTTCAAGAGAAACTACTTTTTAAAGGGGAAACTTGTTTTTAAAACAAGCTTTGTCTCTTCTGTTTTAAACCTCCTAAGACACTATCATGACTTTGCAATAGCACAGCCATCTTTTAAAAAGAACTCTTTTAGGGCAAAACCACCAACCAGGTTAGTATAAACCACCACAAGGATAGTATTACTTTATTTCTCCATAAGCTGGTCTCTCAAGGAAGGGAATGGGCAAAGGAGCATTGACTGGGAGAAGACCATGCAACTCTGTAAACAACATTTAAGCACTGGGTTTGCCAAACAAAAGCTTTCACTTGGAACAGACTCAGGTTTTTTTAGTCATACATTCCTAGCATTAGATAATTAGGTCAATATTAGGCGCCTAAATAAGTGTATCCTGGTGTTTAAAAGTACCAGAAATTCCCACCCTGGATAGAGGATTCAAAAGCATTTCAGTTACTCTGCATCTTTTATGTAGATATCTACGGATGGGTTTAGTTACCTAATGCTAGATATCAAGATCAAACATTTTGGGAAAAAATCAAAGCTAAAATGTGTTAAATTAACACCAAAAAAAAGTCAGTAATGTTGTAAAAGATTTAAACCCAACTGTGAGAATCCCCAGGGGTTTTTTTTAGTACACGTTCATCTGTTTAGTAATCCCTTCCTTTGTTATAATGAGCATTAGAAGAGGACACTTGCTGGGAAGTGGAAGATTCATTAAGAAACTTGAGAACCATTTGCAGTTAGGTATAAGAAATTACTTGGAAACACATTGTCTCTCTCTTTCTCTGTCACTGTCTCCAATGAGTATGAGATTTTATATAAGCAGTGTCCATTCACTTAAGGGAAAGACTGTCCTGCTTGGGGAAGGAAGGGTGTTCAAATAATGCTGCAGATAGTGGCACACACTTCTACTTCATGCAGTTTCAGTTACTTAAATTAGCTGCTTCCTCTCTGGGTGCTGGGACGTAGAGTAGGAGCCTAACTTACGTGCTCTGAGTCACCCATCAGAAGATCCCCCTCTCTCTTGTTTGATTGTATAGGAGTTCTGTGAGGACTTACTCAAAGCTGGGTGCCAAAAGTTGCACAGTCAGTGTTTCAACACCAGCCTTCATGGAGAAATGCAGTCTTACATCAGATAGATAGTACACTGCTTTGGATTGCTTTGCTACATCACTTAGACCTAGAGCTGATCTGATAAGAAGCATGTCCAAGGGGAAAACTCAATTGCTCAAGGTTGGAAAGCTGTTCTGAAGAAGATCCTGTGTAATACTTTTCTTAATAAAGGAACATGAGATGTAGTTATTCTAAGGAGTGGCTGTTAAAAAGTTACAAAAAAGGAAATCTTCAAGGCTTTTTTCTTTAAACTTCAGTTTCTGACACACGGAGGAAGTTTCCTTGTTCTATACTTACTTCGCTTCCCAGAGAAGCGACTAAGCACCACAAAACTCATTATCATGACCTTTTCAAAATTAATAATAATGTCCTGCAATTCTTTGAAAGTATGACATCACTTAGAAATTCAAATCAATTATTTCAAAGTTTTCAAATGTTGACAGTCAAGGTGCAATACTTAGACACTGGAAATCCAGAGTCATATGCATCTCAGGTCTTATGTCACTGTTTACTTTGCCTTCATTAAAGAACTGATTCTTTATTTTGTGACTGTTTGAAAGTTGTTTTAGCTTTATCTGCAGAAAATAATTTGAGGAGGGGAAGATTTCTAATGTTGAAAAATAGTTAATTGAAGCTGCCACATCATTTTTCCTGGATTCTATGAACTACTGCTAACTACCAGATTCAATAAATTAAACATAAAGAAAAGTGCAGTCTTTTGCTTTAAATCCAGGTAATGCTCTGGAAGAGTAAGAGTAAGGGTGGTACAGAAAATATCATATGTTAGAAAAACAAAAGTAAAAGGGATTTGATTATGTCATGCCTGAAACTACCTCTTAGACATAGTATTAACAAGTTAAATATTTACACTAGATGGAAATGCAAACAAAATAAAAAGGATTATTTCAAGTGATGAAATGAGTTAAATAATCTTTCAGTCTGTCATCTGTCATATTAGCTGTAGAGGCACACACACTTAAAATACAGATATATTTTACTATGAAGATTTTAATCTAGAGTTGTTACAAGAAACAATTATGCATACTGATCAGAAATACCTGGAATATCTCAATATTATCTCAATAAAACATTCTGTCCAATAAGTTTATTCGGTTTAATTGGTGATATTTTAAAGAAGCAGATCTTTTAACTTTTATAATGTTTCAGCTGTGGATTCTATAAACAACCTAGCAAAATTAAAAGTATTAGAAAGCAAAGAGCTTGGGTCATTTTTAACATTAGGCGCTTAATATCTGCTCTAAGCACTCTCCACATTGTTGTACTAATGGCAATCAAACATTAGTGTCCTGAAAAATGCTAGGCTAAAGATAACTCAGTAAAGAAACACTACAGGAAAAGATTCATATAGAATTGTAATGATTGTTTTGTAAACGGGTGCCTTCACTTGCTGAAATGATGGGAGTGTCACAGGGAAGGGAGCAAGGGGAGCTGCGTTGCTGTGGAGGTGCCCCGGGAGCACAGGGAGCACCCACAGCTCTGCGTTGCTCCTCAAGGGTTTGTCTCTATTTACACACAAAAGCTCATCAGGCAGCTCCAAGGGCAACGACGCCTACTAGTAGAAAATGCTTGGTGATTCCCCCATTGCCCCTAAACTGTCTGAGGAAGAGCAGGATGGGGAGGAAGGTGCTTCTCTCTTGCCCTAACAATTATGGTAATTGTAGCAGTGACAAGCTGGGCCTGAAAGACAAAACATCAACAGCTGTGTAACCCACTCCAATAACTGAATTTGATTCACCTGGGACAGCAAGAGGCTTGTGATTCCCTTGCAAAAGGGCAATGCCTTCTGGCAGCAGCAGGTATGGAAATGCTAGTGGTAGAGGAAGGGTGGAAGCAACCAGAGCATCGCTTCCTCCCCATCAGCCTGCCCCACTTGGCTTTCTGCATCCTTCTCCTTTGGCTGTCTGTCCCTGTACCACCCTCATCCTCTTCTCTGCCAGCACTGGGGGGTGTGGAGAGCAGCTGCCTTGGCTCTCCCAGGGAGGAGGAGGCCCTGCAGGAGGGCCCTGTGGATCTGCCGGGAGGCAGCAGACTGTCCCATTGCCTCCCCTTTCCATCCCCAGCACCACACACAGCAGCCCTCCCTCCTTCCTCAGTGGCGGAAAATGAACTGGGTCGGTGGCAGCCGGTGAGTGAAACTCTTCAAAGGCTGCCAGAAAAGGCTCCATGCTGAGCCAGTGTCCCCTCACAGACCGGGCACAGCCATGGTGTGTGAGACAGCCCCGGTGTCCCCTCACAGACCGGGCACAGCCATGGTGCGTGTGACAGCCCCGGTGTCCCCTCACAGACCAGATGCAGCCATGGTGTGTGAGACAGCCCCGGTGTCCCCTCACAGACCGGGCACAGCCATGGTGCGTGTGACAGCCCCGGTGTCCCCTCACAGACCAGATGCAGCCATGGTGTGTGAGACAGCCCCGGTGTCCCCTCACAGACCGGGCACAGCCGTGGTGTGTGTGACAGCCCCGGTGTCCCCTCACAGAGTGGGCACCGCCATGGTGTGTGTGACAGCCCCGGTGTCCCCTCACAGAGTGGGCACAGTTGTGGTGGGTGTGACAGACACAGTGTCTCTTCACAGACCAGGAGGGCCATGGTGCGTGTAACGGCGTTGGTGTCCCCTCACAGAATGGCAGGGCCCTGGTGTGTGTTTCAGGCCTGGAGTCCCCTCACAGACCAGCAGGCCATGGTGAGCGTGACAGTCCCCACGTCCCCTCCTGAACCAGACTGTGTGACGAGACGCAGATGCCCTCCTACACCAGGCAGGGTGGGTCACATTTGGGCCTAACATCTCTCTGCAGACTGGGGCCGGGTGAGGCTCTCCCACCTAGGCCTTTCCTCACGCCCTCATGAATGGCAGTGATTACCATTTGGGGAAAAAGATGTGTAATTATTGAGAGTCACTGAAATAGTAAAATAATCACCAACTGAGTTGTAACATTAAAAAAAAAGGGTAATATTCAGTTTCTTTAGGTGCTGTACCATCTGCGTATCTACTAGAAATTTAAACCTCACAGATTTTGTCAGCCATTTGAAAGTAGCTTTGCTAAACACAGCTTTATAATCATCCTGATTCTATGCAGAATCAAACTAAAATAATGCCTTATACATCTGGAAGTCTTCCCAGCAAAATCAGGTTTCTGAAAGTTGGCTGTGTGAAGCAGGGGGAAGGGGGAGCTTCAGTCTAAAAGAAAACCAAACAAACAACCCCAACTTTGTCCTAAATGCCTGTCTATCGTACTATTCTGTCTGTAAGAAAAAGCAGCACGTAGGAGTATTGCACTCACTTAGCAAATACCAAATCATCCTGCTGCTTTCTGCTGCTTTTAATTATCTGTCAGGATTCCTCAGGTGAGCCTGGTATTTGCATTTTAGGTGTCAGAAAAACTATCCATTACTGGGGCTTCTACCCACTGCAAGGGTAAAGGTTATGTGTGTATGTTTAGAAAGTGTGTTCTAATGTTAAGCACAGTAAAAAAAAAAAAGTAATTCCAAGGGGATACTCCATATTTCTAACTCTCAAAAAAAGTCCTAATCTTACTGACCAAAGAATTGCAGCCATGCTCACCCTGCTCACTCACAGCAGTGACCCAGAGCTCCAATTTCATGCACCATGTCCTGTAGGCGATTCATTTAAGACTACGTTTAACAAGTGAGATACGTAGTTTGAAATGTAACTGTCACCTATATTGCACAAGCAACAGAAGCTCGATAAAACTTGTAATGACAATCTATTGTTCTTACCTTTTTGACAAAATGTTCACAATATTCTGTAAACTCCCGAAAGGTAGAAACTTGTACTGCGCTCCTTTTTTTTTTTGCTAATATGGTTTTGTAACTATGTTGCAGCATGACAAAGAAAATTAGGAGAAATTACTGTATTGACAAAGATCTCTTATAATGTTTTAAGAAATTAAGAATTGATGAAATGTTGCATTACAGGGCAAATGTCTAAAAGCTTTTCCTTCTGAACTTTCAATGTGTTTGGTAGCCCTAAGATAGAATGTGGTCCTATCCTTACCTGAGTAAACCAGGATCCGTCAAAGTGACTTCAACAGAGATATGTTGACTTCACTACGTAAAGGCTTGATCCATTATAACATAACATAACATAACATAACATAACATAACATAACATAACCATATTTGTTTCCTAAATTCTCAATACTATTGATGAGAAATTCAAGTCATGACTCAAGATTATACTTTTGTAATTAAAACAATAATTATTTACATCTTTCAGGAGCAGAATCATATTAAAGCAGGAAAAGAGAAAGCAAAAGGTAAACAGTTCTAGCCATCTTGGATTGCATATTGTTATATAAATGCTTTAGTTGCTTCACTTAGGAAAAAATTTTAAAGCATTTGGAGTGAGACTCAGAACTGTAGCATAACAGTTGTAATGCATTTGCCTGACTGCATGTAACTTTTAGGGCAGAAGTCTTGTTCTAGGTTTACTACACTGAATTACAGCAGGAAGAGGAGGGAGTAGGAGAAGGCATGAATGAATATGCCCAATTTAAGTTTTACTGAATTACTTCTGTTACTGTATTTTGTTGGTATGTGCTGACACAGGGGATTGCTTGAAGCCTCGCAGTGACAACCACGTGGTCAGTTAGCCTAACACTTACACATATACACAGCTGTTCTTCTGGGCTACATAAAAGAATGTTAGGCTCATTGAAGAACTTTATGCTGGCATTTGCAAAAGTAGGCCAGTTTATTTGTATTTTGAATCTGAAAGTGAAATAATAGAATTAAATTTATCCCTGGCATAGCAGAAGACATTTCAAACAGGAAAGAGAAAGAAAACAGTAAAAGGAGATAGTTGTAATGATAGTAAGAGAAGTCAGTTTCCTCCTCAGCAGCTGGGAAAAAAAAAGACAGAATAGGGAAGATCCACCACTGAAGCTGGTACCCCGCAATGCCCAAAGCAGATGCACTGGCATATACAGGAGGAGGAAAAACAGGCTGACAGTATGGAGGCAATCTTGGAAATTAAAACCTTTACCTAAGGGGATGTGGGAGCAACCAGCAGCTTGTTTCCCCCATCGCTTTCCCAGTCTCCTGGAGGCCTGTCAGTTCTCCAAATACCTGTTTTCTTGGGGATTTATTGGTCTGAGCCACATAATTTACATTACAAACATGTAATTTGCTTCAGTGGAGGAGAGAAAACAGGAAAGGCTCCAAGACAGGATTTTTTTTAGTAATTTAGTACTAAATTACTAAACACAGTGGTAATTTTGTGATTGTTATTACACAATTAATAGTAATTTAGTAATTTAGAGGTGATGGGAAGAAAATATCTGGGACACTGAAGGGACATGAGTGCATTTTGGGGGTGTGGACTCCAAAGCAATATGAATTTTGAAGTGTTAATTTCTACACAGGCTGAATTTACCTTACTGCAGATGTAAGGTATTTTGCATAGATGGCAACATCCTGGGAAGCTAAAGATTGTCGTATAATAAATTATACTGGAAAATAGTTACCAACAAACATGTTGGGTATATTAGTTACATGTAACCTGCAATCACAAGAAGGATTACATTTCAGAAGAAAAGCCAATGCTGTTTTGTGTTTTGGCGTAGCCTTCAGTTTTCAATACCCTTCTTGTGGTTAAAATAAAGAAATCTTACTGGTTTTATTTACTATCTGCTGTGCTTGATACTAATGACTTTAGGATGACTATTAATAGTCTCCTATAAAAATGGAGATTTTTGTTTCCTAAATTTTCCAGAATTGTCTGCCTGATATATTCGAAGTGTCAGTCATATCTCTTTTTGTTCCTTGTGACAAAAAGCCTTTCCGAAGTCCCAGTCTCAGAGATTTTTCTTCTTTACTTTTTTCTCTTTTTTTTTTTTGTCACAAGACTATTTTCTGTGTCGAGAAAGACAAATTTAGAGAACAATGAACTCTTTGTATCATTGTAGATGGCCATGTGTATGTAATCTTGCTGATTTATTTGCCTCCTAGTTTATAAGCTTCCTAAAAAGCCCAAGTTTAAATTTTTTTAAGACTTTTTCCTTGCAGCATTTTGGTATGTCTTGTATTTTAAAGAAATGTTTTTAAAGATCATACACAAAGTTTGAGGCGTGACTGTTTAAGGACTAAGTTTTTGGCATCAAGAGGACAGTGATTTATTTTGAATATGACCAAATTATATTTGCAGTCTTTTTCAAGGCAATAAAAATAAACTAAACAACAGTAGACAGGTTGTGAAAATTCAGAGAGATTTAATAATGTTTTTATTATTAGGAATTGTTTACTAACAATTATATATGCTGCTAATGTGTTGTTGAAGCTTCTGTCAAAAACTTATTCTTTCTTTTAAAAAATGTAGGAATTCTTTGAAAAGAAGAAACTTAAGTCAAAGATGAAGATTCTGGAAGTATCATCTCCTAAAAGTTCAGCAGTCAGTTTAGATCTCCTCAATCTATACGTTGTTAACCAGATATCAACCAAGAAAACCAACACTGGTGAGTTTAGTGTAACAGTTTTCTGACTCCACAGTTAACAGAATCAGTTACCTTTAACCATTACTGCTATTATATTAGTCCTTGTTCTTCCATTTATAACTTAATGCTCAAATAAATGTTATTTTATTTTTAAAATAAAAAATTGTAAGTAAATACAAAAATTATGATTGAATAAAAAGTCAGGACATAAGAGGAATCAAATAACCTTGGCTACTGCCTACTTCACCTTTAAAGCTTTGTACACTTATGCATCTTCCTCATTCCGTCTATTAATTATTTTAACCCACATCCATTTCTTTTTCTCTTTGCCATTGAATGGGTCCATTTTTTCATAACTTTTGGGGAGCATTTGGAATAGCCTGCCAGTTCTATCCAGTTTCTTAAAATCCATCATTAAGCTTCTAAAACCATCTCTACACTTGAGTCCTAACTCTTATCCTCTGTCACATATTCATAAACCAGATTGTGGAACAACCATTTGCTGTCCTATGCTCAGGAAGATTAGAAGGTGACTGAGGAGGGCAACAGAGCAGCTGACCGTAAATAATTTTATACTATAATGCCATTTAGAGTAGATCTCTTGCATTGGTGGTAACAAAGCAAGTAAAAATACAGCTTTAAATGGATTAAAAAATCTCTAATGAAAATTCAGGAAGCTCAAAACTTTCTCCAAGCCCAGCACTGACTTTCCAAATACTTTCATTGCAGAGAATATGAGGAAGCCGGTCCACATTGATATCACTGAAGATGTGAAAATACCTGTTAGGAGGCACAACATAGAGCTTCCCATGTCACCACTACGTACACAACATACGTCAAAATTAGATGACATCCAGAACAGGTACTTGTATCAAATAGGCAGTAGTTAAGCTATCATGAAGTTCTGGAAAAGGTATTTCATGATGGCCTCATTTTTGGGGTATGAAGTAAACATAAACACACCATTCTAAGACGAAGTTTCACAATCACTCCTGGCATTCTAGTGACACTCTCACTATGAGAGAGTAAATAAATGTATTCTAAATAAAAAACTGTACATGAAGCAGAGAGATTTTTGAAAAATAATGTTTCTTTACTCATGTCAGGCACATACACTAAGTTTATCTCACAAAGCAGGCTATTCAGACAGCATTTTCCACTTACACTGTTTTCCCATCCAACTTTAGACACCCTAAAGTGACTGACTCACACACTGGCTGCTCGTAACTGCTTAAGAATCAGGCCTTTTTAAGAAGTGTGGAAAAATATTCTTAAATTATTTTGAAATTAATACTCAGAATATTTTAATCTTATAGATCTTTTATCTTGTATTTCATAGGCTGTTTTTATTCATTTTACAAGGTTACAAAAGCAAGTATTGGACAGCAGAAGGCAGCATCTCTCAGAGAAAGTTAAATACCAGCATAATGTAAGTAAGTTTATTGTTATCACTGATGTAAAGCTAAAAATATGCAGAAATGACTGTATTTTTAAGTGATTTTTCAAAGAGTGACCAAATCTCATGGATACTGAAACACGTGGAGTCTTCCTCTTTAAGGCTATACTGATATGTAATTTGCCAGTCATATTTTATATTTGTTCCTGATATTTATTATGTATTTCTTGAAAGTCTCACCTTGTTTTATGCATTTTCCAAAATTCTTAAGAATATCTGTGCTCTAGCTAGGCACAAAGGACAGAGATTATGGGAAAGAGGCTAAGGCCAACAGCAGGTAAGTTAAAAACAGTATGTAGAAATGGGACATGATGAAATGTGAGAAGCATAGACAGAAGTGAGTCTTTAAGAGGAACTTAAGTACAAGTCTCAGTGGATACAATTGGGAAGTTGATACACTTATTGAGGTTACAGTGAAAAACATTCTCTAGGTGGAATTTAGGCTTTTTTTTATGACCCATTCCACTGTTGTGTAAAAAACCAACCAACCAACCAAAAATCTCAACCAAGTTAGTAAATCTGTTAGAAGACACTTAGTTTAGGTTACTCAGACTTGCTTGAAAATATAGCTCCACTGACTCCTGCTATTCATATCAGATAGGACTCTGAGGAAAAGATGCTTGCAAAAGATGCTTGCACAGTATTGTTCTGTATGTTCTTGGCCCATTCATGTTGCCAAAGCACGTTTTGCTAGAGTGAGAAAGACAGATGTTTTTCTAGTGTTAGAAGTTCCTTTCTTTTGAGTCAGGAAGAATTACTTAGTATGGGTGAAAAGTTTATCTGTCTAACGTGTTTCAGCTAAGATCACCATGAGCTGCCACTACTATTTTGGATATCACATTAAGTCAGCCTTCCTTTATCACTCTTTTTCATCTGTTTCTTGAAGACAGAGAGGATGTATTTCAGATTTAGTGTGGCCAGAAATAATGCATCAAAATGATAGCTAAGTTTCTCCTCAACCTCCACTTGTATGGATAGATTTACATCAGTTCATTAAAACATGTCATAATGCAGTGTGCACACACAGAAAGCTAATTTAATGTATGGATCAAAAAATCAAGTCTAAGGCCTGTATGTTGCAAAGAACTGTTTTTAAAATCTTCATAAGGTGAAGTATATCCAATTTAAGTAATTAAGATATATCCACTTTATGAAGCAGAAAGAGGGGTTATAAAATTCATAATTTTCAGCTTTCTGGTAATGTACGGTTTTGTGGTACAAAGATTTTGTGCAATTAATGTACAAGGCTTTTGCACTTCATTAGTAGTTTGTGCTGCTTTCACTGGATAAGCTGGATTACAGGCATTACTTCCATGTAGCGGTGGATACAGTGACATTTCATGAGTTTTGCCTTCAAATTTCTCCTTGTGTTCTGATCTGCTTGAGATAGCATTGTTGCTATCACAACATGCTGGAGTTCTCTCCTCAATGGAGTAAAATATTTTTCATTTTACTACTTAAGAACCAAGTCAGCAGATCATTTACCTGCTAGTTTAAAGCTAAAACTTCATTTACACCCATCTCTACTCAGAATAACATTTGTGTGCATGCTTCAACTTAAGTAGGTACTTATGTGTTTCCCTGAAATAAGCCCTTATTACCTTACATTTTTAATGAAAAAAATCATATCAGAATACATGAAAATTTTCTCTTGTGTGTGGTATATGTGCAGAGATGTAAAAAATATAGAAAGGTTGGATTACTTTCAACTTTATGCTTACATCAAAACAATGTTAGATAAATAAAATGTCTCTGCTATCTTTTGTACAGTTATCACAAGTAACAGAATTAACATATGCTGACTCTAGTATGGAACATGAAGACAACATAGCAAGAGCTTTTAGTGCCTGTCCATTGTCCTCTTCTGTATTTTGGTCCTCTAACTGTACACAGTTTTCAGAAGAAACTTTTGACACAAACGTAATGGGCAACACTTGGGAACAGACCTATGAAGAGACGCTGCAAAACCAGGTTTGATTAATATTTTGTCATTTCCACAGAATTATTTTAAATTAACTTCCATTTATTTGGGGTGTAGAATTAGTGTAATGGTGAAGGTAATTATGAACGATCAACTCTTCTTGTAGGCTGGTGGTAATGAATATTCCATATATACAAATATACTTCTTTTATTGTTATGAAATATGCATAACTTGAGCTTTTGTTTACTGAGCTCTCAGTATCACTGGTATCTGCAGAGAGTTAGTCACATACCACTGGCTTTCTTTTGTTTCTGGCTTGTAAAGTTGGTTAAAGAAATTGGAAATGTCTTACAGTTATAAATAGAGCTTTCTTAAATGTACAATTAGTATAACTGAGTATCGTATGATCCCAGGTGATCACCGTGACCTAATCTGTAATCATGCAGTGTCTCAGTGAGTAACATAGTTCTTACAGTATTCTCAATGCTCCTAAAAGGATTGAGAAAAGCCTGCTGTTTAACTCAAGTTAAGTTGAAGAAATTATTGGAAGTTATTTGTTCTGATGCATGATACTATTTTTTGCTTTTTGTTACCTTTGGGATTCTTAAAAGAATCATCCTTAGAAAAGTAATAGCAAATATAAGGGGGCTCTCATAATATGCTTTGTTTTTAGAAAATATATTATTTATTGAAAATAATAAAACAAATTCTACACGTTATCACCAGTGGTATTTAAAAGTCTTGAGGTAAGTGAGGAAGGAGTACTTCGGGACTTCAGAAGGGGAAATGTTGGGTTGTTCAGGGGACGGGTAGGCAGAAACCCACAGGAAGCTGAGCTGAAGGATGAAGGAGCCCAAGAAAGATGTTTTCGAAACACAGGGACAGTCCACCTCAATGTGCAAGAGAATGAGTAGGTCCTAGAGGCCAGTTTGCCTGAATCAGGGAACTCCTGACTCAGCTCAAATGCAAAAAGAAAGTGTGGAAGGAGGGAGGGACCACCAGGAAGAATACAGAAACATCCTCTGAGCTTGGAGGGGTGGCATTAGGATGGCCAGAGCTGAAAGTCACAGGGGGTTAGAAGGGCAGCAAGGAGGACTTCTACAGGTGTGTCATCAGCAAAAGGAAACCAAGGAAAATGCTGTCCACTGCTAAACAGAGTTGGTGACCTAGTGACAAAGGACATGGAAAAGTCTGAGGCACTCGAGACCTACTTTGCTTCAGGCTTTTCTGACAAGGTCTGCTCTCTGGCACATCTTCAAGCTCAGTAGGGAGTTTGGGGGAGAGCGGTACAAAACAGTAGGGAAGGAACAAGTTAGGGAATCCTTAGTAATTTCATAAAGAAATACATGGGACTGGACAGGGTGCATCCAAGTATATTGAGGAAGTTGGATGACACCACTGCAGGGCAGATGTCTATGGTCTTTGCAAGACTGTGGTGATCAGGACAGCTTCTCAGTGACAAGACATACGCAAATGTTATGCCCATCTGCAAAAACATAAGCATGATCTGAGGAAGTATCATCTCACCTGTCCCTAAGAGGATTATGGAGCTAGACCTCCTGGAGGCAATTCCAAGGTACATGAAGAACAAGAAGGTGACTGGGAACAGCCAGCATAGATTTACCAAGGCCATAGTGTGCCTGATAAACCTGACTGCCTGCTGTGATGAAATGACTAGCTCTGTGGACAAGGGAGAGCAGCAGGTATTATTTACCTTGACTTTAGGAAGGTTTTTGACAAGGTTCCCATGGGATCCTAGCAGCCAAAGTGGGGAATTATGAACCAGATGAGTTGACAATAAGATGGGTAAAAAACTAACTGTTACCATCATGCTCAAAGTAGGTGTCTGTGGGCTAAAGCCTAACTGGCAACAGGTCAGAAATGGCAGGGATCCCCAGAGATTAATACTGAGTCCGGTACATCTTCATTAGAGAGTTGGACAGTAGGACAGAATGCACCCTCAGTACCTCAGCAGGTTCATGCATGACACCAAATTGGCAGAGTGATAATTACAGTAGCAGCGCTGCTACTCAGAGGGATCTTGACAAGCAGAAGGCCACCAGGAACTTCATAGAGTTTAACACAGAGAAATACAAAGCTCTGCACCTTGGGAGAAACAGCCCTACACATCAGTGCAGGTGGGGACTGACTGAGTAGGCAGCAATTTTGCAGAGAAGGACCTGAGGGTGCTGGTCGACAAGAAGTTGTACATGAATCAGCAGTGCACCCTTGTAGCAGCGAATGCCAACTACATAGAGGTATGTATTAGAAAGAGCATACACAGCAGTCAAAGGCAAGTGATTATTTCACTCTGAGCAGCGTATGTGAGAACACATCTGAAATACTGTGTCCAGTTTTGGGACCCTCAGTACAAGAGAGAGATCAACAAACTGTAGCAAGACCAATGAACAGACACAGGAATTGTTAGGGGATTGGAGCACATGATGAATGTGGAGAGACTGAGCAAAGAGGGCTTTCATAGTCTGGGAAAGAGAAGGCTATGGGGCTGTGGGGTGAACTAACTGCTGTCTTCACAGTCTAAACAGAGTTACAGACAGGACAGAGCCAGAGGTACACAGTGAAATGGCAAGAAGTAAAGGCCACAGGTTTCAACAATGGAAATTCTGTTTGTATAGGAAAAAAATATTGTCACAAAAGTAGCTAAGCACCAGAAGAGACCATCCAAACAGGTTGTGGAATCTCGGTTCTGAAAAATCCTGAACAATCTGGCCTAACCTTGAAGCTGGCCCTGCATTGAGCAGGTTAGACTACATACCTCTTGAGGTGCCTTCCAGACAGCAGCTTTCTATGATTATGTGATCTTCAGTGGAACTTCAGCTTGTTACGGTCTATCAAGCTTGTTAATACGATGAAGGATGGGGTGCTAAAATTAACAGTAATACGCAAATATGGGAAACTATGAGTTATGCAGAACTCAGTTGGGCTGTAAGGAGGTTTTGGCTTCTACTGTAAAGATAAAGAGAAGTAAAAATAGTGGGAAAACATGTATATTGTTTACAAACCCAACTTTAAAGTTTAAAACACTGTAACTATTATATATATTGAGAGTTTGACAGATTCTACTGTTTTCTCAGCCAGAAAATAGTTCTGATCAAGACCCTTGGATTACAAAACCTCCAAACCAGTGTATTTTCAGGAAGTCTGATACAGCGCCTCAGGAACTGTTTAAGCCATTGCACAGGTAGGCAGTGATTTTACAATGAAGAGAGAAATAACAGTCGCGTTTACGTTTAAGTAAGAAAAATACTAAGATAATCTGAAACATATTGCTACATGATTTTTCACTGATTCTTGGTTCTTTTCAAATAGAAATTGAAATTAAATGGAAAAGCTGAACATACCAAGCTATTTAAATTTGCTGAAAGGCACAAAATGTGAATTTTAGGTAGGTGCTTGGAACCATGATCTATTTTTTGCAATGTCACAAACATGATAGTGTTACTGAATTCACCCCAAGTGAGAAGCACAGATTTACTAAAAGACCGCAGGGAGGGTAGCTGCCCCAGCTCTCATTAGTGCTGGTTACTGTTGCAAGTGCTTTTCTGATGACCTTGATGCTGTAACAATTGAGCAACTTCACCTGCATTGTTTACATTTGGGATTCCAGGAACAAAGTATTTTCTTTCACTCTCTGTGGGATTCCACTATAGGTTTTTTTTGGTTTTTTTTAGAATTGGTTCAATAATACTTTCATGAGAATATACACTTTGTTTTTAAAAGAGTGGATAGAAATATAGAATATATTTCTTTTTGTATGATGTGCTGAATAAAAATCTTTTTAATTGCAGAGGGTTTAGGGCCAGACTTGTTTATATTGAACATTTTATTTCAATTTCTTTCCAGGGGCTCTTGCCTTGGATCTAGAGGTCTTACAAGGCTAATCTTTCTTTACTCTTTTTATTCTGTAAGTCTGCCATCTGGTTGAAAGTTCCTATCAGTCTCTAGCTTTGGCTGGATAGAGCAATAAAAAGGCCATATATTATTTTGCTGTTCCTGAAGTACCTACAGCCTGTTTGCCTGCAAGTCAAGTGACTGATAAGCTCACTGACCACATGATAACTAGATGAACTCATCAGCTTCCAGTCTTAGCCACCTTAACTTTCTCTTTCTCTCTTCTCCTAGCTTCTCCCAGCTTTTTCCAGCAAAACCTAAAATGAGGATAACATTCACCTTGCCATATATCTTGGTGAATTCCCGATTAATATCTTTACATTAAAGCCCTACCTAACCTTATCTCACCTATATCTCGCCTTTCATTTCTCCACAGGCCCTCAGCCCTGCACTCGTCTGCTTATGGCACCTCCTTTAGTCCTCTGCCCATTCATGGCTCACTAACAACATCTCCTTTCCAACAGTTCTTCAAATCCATTTCTTTGTATTGTCCTTGTTTTGTTTTCATCCATTATAGCCATAAATTTTTATACCTCAAGAGCTGGCAGTTCTCCTGGGAAGGGAATTTCTTTCGCTGTATGTGAAAAGTAGAGTATAAATTTATACAATCGTTTAATGTAATTGTAACATACTGATGATGTAATCAGCGTGCATACATCTGAGAGCTGTGGCACCTCAAGATCATTAAATATTAACTAAAAATTTTAGATGTCTTATAAAAATAGCAGATGTCTTTCACTCTGAATAGTGCTTAGCTAGCTATTTCCTCATCTACTATTAACTTTTACTTAGCATTACAAAATGTTCAGCTGGAGTGAAGAAGGAGCCTCTGAATTGCTTCACAAAATGTTTTTGCCTTTCTCACGCAGATGTATCCAAGTTTCTCCGCAAACAAACTCTAGTGTGTTTAGCCTTTTAAAACTGTTTGGGGGAGGTTCTGTAAGTAGGGGACACTACTTTCTCATCTAAGTTCTCTAGGATCTTTATGCAGTTCCAAGTATTTGCTGATCAAAACATTAGAGAATTTTTCTCCAGTAAGAGTTTTCTGTACTACATTTCAGTTTTCAAATTCCATTGATAGCTTTGCTCAAAATTTTTTAAAGAAAGGGCATTTTTTGAATGACCTTCTTTGCCAGTTCTCTGTGCTTCAGAAGCCTCTCAACTTTTTGCTCAGATTTTCTGAAAGGTCAGTCAGCAGATCAAGCCTAGAAAAAAGCAGTGAAAATGTTAGATTAAGAGCTAAATAAGTGAAGGCATGATAGGTTTCATGCTAGTGATGCTATCATGATAGCATCTTCAAAACCACTATTATCAGAACTGGGGTAGGGAAGTATGGGCAAAACAAAATGTCTGACTGGCCTTCTGACAGTGGAATAGGAAAATTCTGTGCTGAATTAGGATTACTGACTTCAAGTACAAATGGAAGACACTTGCTAAAGAGACCAGGAATTAAGCAGCACACAGAGCTTATTATGGGCCTTCAGTACAGAAGAGGACTGTACTCTTGAAGAACAAGCTGTTTTTATGAACAGAAGAAGCTGTCTTCCTCTTTTTCTTCTTTTTTGTTTTCTTCCCAAAGTGGACTTCTTTGGTCAGCTGGTGGAGCAGCAGTGACATACTGTGGCTGATTTTATAAATCACAGTTCCCTACTCAGGAGGATGTGCTCTATGTCTTGGTATGTTTGGAGACTTCATGAAACAGAACCCCTTTTAAATCAACCTTACTATAAAGTGGATATAAAATACAGGACACTTTTTCAGTTGAAGTAATGTACAAAGAAAGTGTAATGAGCAGTAAAGTCTTTGAGATTTTTATCGTCAAGTTATCATAATTTGTTGTGTTAGCAGTTAGTATTTCCCTTATTTACGTACTGAGCAAACTGTTTTTTCTTTTCTATCCCCCCTCCACCCCACACCCCACCCCCAGGCTAGACTGTATGAATTCTGCCAGGGAAAATCCAATGATAATGACCAGTAACGAATCAGAAAACAGTGAAGGAATTAAAGAACCAGTGTTTGATGTGAAAGAAACTGCAGAACTGAAAGCTCCCCAACATGGAAGTGATTGTTCCTTTCTGGCACTGTTCGAAGATGACAGCCAACCAATCCATAATAATCCTTCCACAAAGCATTTTAATCCTTTTGTTAACCAAAGCAGTACCACCATTTTTTTCATTGATCCTGATGATAGAAATCAAATGACCAACAGGAATTATCCTTATGATACTGGAGAGACTTATCCTGCAATCAGTGCAAAAAAAAGTTCTGTAGACAGACACCTTGAAGGCATTTTCACGGCTCCAGAAGAGATTTTATTTAAAAGTAACAATGCCTCAAACATAAGCTACAAGAAAACCAGTGGACTTCATAAAACCCACCTGCAGGACTGTCGTGAGGGACAACACTTCTTCATACCCTCTGAAAACAAAGAAAAACCTGCAAACCTTGAAAAAATTGGTGAGTGTCAATATTTTAAGGACATAGATTCTGGTTTTTATTCTCTTTTTAAAGACATTTTTATAACCAGAGATGTGTCTGCCCTGACCGAAAATATGTCATGAATCTTCCGAATGCAGTAATTTGATTTAAAATCCAATTATTAAGATTATTTTTAAAAGTTGACAGAAGCATTTATTTTCAAATTGCATTTATGCTATTGCATTTTAAAACCAATGTTTACTTTTTTATTTTAGAAACATTTGCTTATCACCATGATCAGCAGATTAACTTACAGGAGAATGTGCAGAACTATTCAAGAAAAAAAAGGTGAATGCCATAGAAATTGTCAATCTATTAACTGGTGATAACTGCAGAGACCTTGCTGAATTGTAGAAATCCTCCTAAAAGAGCATGAAGGCAAAATCCTAAACAGTATTACTGAGGCCCCAAGTTTTCCAAGTGAAAATAGCAGTGAATAATGTGAATAAGCTTATGAGCATGTAAGCCCTTTGTACCATTGTTCATCTGCCCATAATAAGTACAGAGAAAGAGTGCTTCATAGGACAGTTTTGAGTCCCTGAAGTTAAGCTGTTGCTCTGACTTGCCCCCTAAAAGACCTTGTCTCCTTCCGCTGACTAGAGAGGAAGTTAGTGTCTTTCTTCCCTGGGCTAAGGTTAGCATGTGTGAGTGCCCCATGGTTTACAAAACACAGTTTTATTAAAGACTCTGATCCATAACACCTTCCATTTTACAAAGCAGCACTATCTTCTGTCACCTCTCATATTATATTTTGCATTTCAACAGAAGTGAAGTTTGTGAAAAACAGATTCTTGGTGTTAAATCTCAGGTTCAGAAATAAGTTCAATGATCTCAATAGTGGGAAGCATTTCATGGTTACTGAAGACAAAATAAAAATTGAAGACAAAAAAGTCACCAGTAATGACTTTAATTCAGAAAGAAAATGAAAGTACAGGAGGGGAAATCACTTACCAGAGAACTTTGTGCTTGCATCCCTCAGTGACGAGGAGTCTGTGAAAGAATCAGCCTGGGGACAGAACCAGCTCTTTGGATTTGGAGAGGTAACTTTTTAAAGAGACAGATTTTTTGTCAAACCTACTGTTTGCACCATTCATTTGAGATGGAAAAGGAATGTCCGCAACAGAATTTAGCTTCTCTGAATTAACTTCTGTGGAAGCTTCTTTTCCTTCATGGTTTATATAGGGAATCGAGAAAGAATAGCATCTAGTTAAGTGGTTCAGATAGATAGATAGCCCTTTCAGGTCCATAATTTACATGGTTTGATTCACACCTAAGCTGATGCCTGAAATACATTGCATAAGTTACCCATTAACCCTAGGATCAGATTCTGCAGGCAGCGCCCGGACTGCAGGACACTTCAATATTATAAAGGGACTTTATGCCAGTATACATATAAAGAACCTTGTACATATTTTGCCCATAGAAGTCACTCAAGTACATAGAGTATTGTTCAGGGGGTTTGTACCTCTTAAAATAATTTGTGGTACAGTGCAGTGACTCCTTTATGTAATACAGAAACTGAATGTTCCTCACTTAACCTGAGGTGCTGATCCAGCTGAACCCTCACTATTAACACTTACTTATTTTTAAAAGTTCACAACAGCGCAAGAGAAAGAGTCTAAGTTTGGAGTGAGTTCAAATCTTCACGAGATGGAGAAGGGTAAGTACAATTTATACATTATTAAGTAAAAAAACCCAGATTTTTCTCCTCATGTGAAACTGAAACAGTTATTTTTAAAGCCAGAGAAGTGTTTTAAACTTTTTAGGATGTTACATTTGATGAAGGCTTGTATTTTTGATTCATGCAGCACTGTATAAAGAAGACTAGCATTACCAGGTAACTAAGAACTATCTGTATTTGCTTTTCCTTGAAGAGATAAATTCAGGTTAACCTCTCTCTGGTGACTATTACACACATATTTTCCATTGTACCATTTCCTCCAAAGTTGTCCCCTAAACTGAAAAGCCAGCTTTGAAAGTAGGGGTAACTGCTAAAAAAAAGAATAAATAAATCCATGAGAGAGGTCAAGAGTATTAATCCGAACACCACAACTCAAGTTTACCGACATCATCACATACTAAAATGCCAAGTAAATACCAGTCATTTTCTTTCTTTCTATTCCTGCAGACCTCTGTTGGTTGGAAAAAATCTTGGACATGGTTTCTCTATTGATTAATATCTTCATTAGATGTTTGACATGTGCCATTTTATTTGTCTAGTCTTTCCTAGTCTTCTCTTCCACTAGACTATATGCTGTCATTCCACACATCATACACAGAGTGAGGGGAGTCAGCAGAGAGATCCCACGACCTTTTTGCTCCCTCAGTAGCTGTAAGGGTCAGCTGTGCTGGCTGCATTTCAGAGCAGAAGATTTCGCGAGGGCCTCCAAGAGAAAAACATGGCCATCAGCCCATGTAACTTGTATGGCAGCCAATGTGTGTAGAGAGTTTGCTGTGTTCTCTCGCTGCCCGTGCTCTGCAGAGTCCTTCCTCCTTTTCATAGAATCATAGAATCATAGAATAGTTTGGGTTGGAAGGGACCTAAAGGTCATCTAGTCCACCACCCCCGCAATGAGCAGGGACATGTTTAAATAAAGCAGGTTGCTCAGATCCACGTCCAACCTGACCTTGCCTTTGGGTAGCTCAGTTCTGCTGCCGGTGCAGGCTGCTGATTAACGGCATAGCGGAAGCTTTGGGGAAACTGTCTCATGCTTTGTGTTGAGACATACTGTCCTGAGAGGAGAAGAATTGGCTATTGCCAAGACCTAGATTGACCTAGCTAACACTTTATTCATTAAACAGTATCTTATAACTGCATCAGAAGTACTAATGCTTAATTCTCCATGCTGTACTTGAGAGTTGGATGTTTGGGGAATTTTTGGTGAGTAACCTTTCTTTCCTTTTCATCTCATTTTTCAGATGTGGAGTCATCACTCAGCAGCCAGTCTCCCAGTTACTCTCCAAGGCAGACAGAGAGCTGTTTCAGCTCTAGTCCTGACACAGTGAGTACTGCCCCTTTAGGGGTTTGCAGGGCTTCATTTGAATGATATCTGTATGCCTGAGTGCATCTAGGGGTGGATGTAGCTGGAATCTTATTTATGGTTTTGTTCTGTACAAGGCAATTTCATGTGTGAGGAAGACAAGAAGTGATTAGCTGTAAATTTTCTTAAGTAGTTTAACAGACGTGTCATCTGGTCTCTTGATAGTACCAGGCCTTGTGGAATTACAGTAACATGACTGTGGGAAGATGCTAAGCAAGCTGCTTCTCTCTTCCTTGGTGTATAGCTGCCTTCCTTACATTACATGCCTGTAAAGCAGGAGGATTTGACACACTGTGTGTTTTCAGCCATTCTTGAACACAAAAATGCCACAATATAAGAATATAAATTCTGTGTGAGAGTGAAGGTCCACCCTACTCACCTTCTCTTCAACAAAGGCCAGGAATACACCCATGGAGAAAGAATGGAAAAAAACCCCAACTAACCAAAACCAGATCATTCTGGCCTTTCTCTTTATTTCATTAGCTTAGTTATTAGTTAGTCAATAACTTAGTTATTGAAGTATTTTAACAGTTGCATTCACACAATTCTGTCCAAACAGTCTGAAGAGGAAGACACAGCCAAAAAGAAGGAATATCTGAATGACCGGTCCTTGAAGATAGATGCTGCCAACCTAGCCTCAGCCTCAGCAAGTACAGAGCCCCCCCAGGCCTCTCACACCAGAACCGTGCCTCTCCAGCCCAGCAGTATTTTGACTAGAGAAGCAAGCCATCTCCAGGAGAAAGACTCTATTTTATGTGCCACCGAGGAGGAAAATAAAGACCACACCGCCCCACCTGAGGGCAGCTCATTACACCAAGCCCTTAAAAGAGAGCACGTCGCTCGCGGTACCAGGTGCGACGTTTGGTCGCAGACTGAGAACTCCGTTACAGAAGTAGGGAAAGTGGATGTTGCCACCCAGTGTGGCACCATGCAGGCGTGCAGCTGTGGGAGCTCCCTCCCCTCTGCCCGCAGCCCGGGGGGGGTCCCTCCTGCCAGCCCCGCAGGCACCGCTGGAGGGCACAAAATGCCCGCGCGTACGGCGCTGCAGCCTGCGGGCGCGGGCGGTGCAGCGGGAATAGCGGCGTTTGCTTCTGAAGCCGAGTATCTGAGTTTGGCTGGCAGGAGGACTCTCGAGGTGCTGAACTACATTGATGTAATGAAGGAGAGAGATAAGCAGTGACCAACTAGAATGGCACGTAAGGAATAAAGAAGTTTTGTCCTGTTCTCACTGTGTTTCATTCAACTGTCATGTTTTGATTTTTCCAGCCTGGTTAGACAAAATATTTTTTTGCTGTTTGTTTGCTTTAAATTATTATTAACTATGGATCTCTATCTACCTACTGCTATCTCTAACTATGTATTTCTATAGAGCTCCAACTGTTAACACAGAATTTTACAATAGCTTAGTACATATAAACCTTAGTAATTAGATTGGCTTTCCCACCATATATCCGTAAGATTCTGTAGTTTGGGAATGACTTTGCTTCTCTTGAAGGTAGTGGAAAGATTCTGTTTCGCTTCAAAACATATTTGAAGTGGCTCTTTGTTCAGAATTACTGTCTGATTCTTATCCATTTTAACAGGCAAACTAGCCTTTGCCATATGTCTGTACTAAATACAAAAATGGGAAACAACAGAAAATGCACATCTGCACAATGGAATAAAATGTAATTTAAAATTAATTAATTTATTAATTTTTTTAAAAAAACCCTCAACCAAATGCTTAGTCTCCCTCCATAGCATATCTATTGATTCATTCTCTGGCTGTTAATACTGACAAATCTTTTATGTATTTCTGTATTTTGCCTGCAGATTGAAAATCTGAAATGCTTTCCTCTTCATTTCAGTATTTCTGTGATGCTACAAATCACAATAAATAAAAGTTTCTGATAATATTGTTTCTAGGTTATATTCTTTCCTTCTAAAAAAGTTCCTAGTAAAGGTGGCAGGGAGACTCACTCTGTTACTGGTATCTTCTACTTACATATACATACACATTTACTTATCCTATATCTATATATCTTATGTGTGTGGTTGTGTGTGTGTGTGTGTATATATATATATATATATATATATATATATATATAAAGTGTGTGTGTGTTTATATAGGCTGGCGTTAGCCAGCTGGCTGCGTTCAGGTATCCTGTTCATTGCAAACTGGGCTTGGGCAAAAACTATGCTGGAGACTATTCCTTAAACAGTGCAGGAGAAAGGAGATTTGCTTTTATAAGGTTAATATGTTGTGCTTTCTCCCCTGTAGACAGCTGTTAAAAGATTCACTGCCCTTATTCCCACCAGGTCGGTTTCTTTTATTTCTACATTTTGTAATAAAAGGTTTTGCGGATGAAGGGATGTGTGTCACCCAGCCCTGATGAGACCCGTTGCCATTCTTTGTCTCCGTTCTCATCACCAGACTAGTGGTTGTGTTTTCTGCCAGCTTTTATTTTTGAAACTAAGAGCCATTTTGCAGGTTTATGGCTATGCCGTTTTCAAAATAGCATCTCAGAAATTTCAGTGGACTTTTCTGTACTCGGAAGAAAATAGCATTATCTTTTATATATATAAACTGCATACATGGGAAGTGGTTTGCACAGCTGGACTTCTGAAATGTGTAACTATCATTTAGCCAATTCACTGCCCACTTCCTAAGGCTTGACATAAGCAGATTTTCTTTTTTAGGTTGCCTCAATTTATTGTCAGCTCCCTAGTAATTTTTTTTATCTGAAACTGCAATGTTCATCTTCACAGGAGCTATAATCTATTTTAATAACAGCTATGATTTGCTGAAAGCTCAGCTATTACCAGTGGTTTGTAAGGCAGAGTTGTTCATGCAGCATTATGAAGCCCGTTCAGACTGTGCCACACCAGCAGCAGCCCGTGCTGGCCTGAATAGGACATCTCTAAGGAGTGCGTTTTCCCAGGAATCCCCCCTGCCTGGTACGTACCTGCCAGCCTTTCCAGTGGCATGTGTCCAGATTCATAGCCCTCCCCACAGCTGACACTGCTCCAGCTCCCTTGGTCTGCCAGCCTCCTGCAATATGCTGTGCCAGAGGCCAGCAAATGGCATGTTACAGCTAAAAACTCCAGCTCTATATACTTTAGATTTGAGTTTTCATATTAGACTGGCAGATCTAAAATTGCCACGTGGCCAGAGAGTTCTCTGCTGGGTGTGCTTAGAGGGATGCTGAGGTGACCCAAGCCAAGGTAAACTTGCAATGTCAGTTATACTCCTGATTTCTGTGAGACTGGCATTGTTGCTGGGACTTTTAAATTTTGTTTTGTTTTACAGTGAAGTGAGCTACCTGAGTTCAGTTGGATACTCCTGATCCGCAGAGCTAGCCGCTGAGCGGGACATATTCCCAGTCTGTTCCTGTGAACCTACAGGACAAAGAGTGCAGGTCAGAACTGGGAGAAGAGAGCTGGTTGCACCATATGGACCTATGTGCGTGGGAGTTTCAAAGGAAGCAATACATCTTTATTAAGTTAGCGCTCATATCTCTCATAATTTACTGCCTTTCAGTGGGTATAGCTTATTTTCACTTCAGCCACTAATATAGAACCTCTCAAAATCTGTCTGGTTCCAGCCAGGTTTCAGCCTAGATTGAACCGTTTCCCAGTAAGGACTGAAATTACACAGCTCAGTGCCAGATACACGTTTTCTGACTGGCTGTACGTGAGAGCTGCAGACATACCTCTAATGCAATAATTCACCACTTGGGATATGTCAATCACTGTAGATAATCATGTTCCAAAGCCTTCAGATGAGAGCGTAAAAAATCCAATTACCTTACAATTTTTACCTGTAATTGCAAAGCAATCAGAAGAAAGAAAAGTATCTTTGTAGTGGTATGTGTGCTGGCAATGATGATAAATAAGGCAGCGTGCTCTTTTTAGCCACTAGAGAAGTATTTTAAAGTATTTACGTTACTATTATTGCATTAGAAGAGAATTGTGCTTCCTCCATATCTCAGTGCCAGTCTCCCCCTCTGCTCAGGTGCTTTCTTTCACCTGATTTTTTGGTGACTTTTGGGACTGAGTTTAGTTTAATAGGAATCTCCTTTCTCTCAGTGGTAGCCTCAAATCGTGCTTTCTTCAGCTGATACTTCAGCAGCCGACGCTATTTAAGCCACTGGTATTTGTAAGCTGCAGTAACGACCGTTGTCCCACTACACTCATCCAGGCACCACCAGCTTTCACTGAGGCAACGGCACAGGCAGAGGCTCTCCTTGTTCATCCATGTTAATCTTCCTGGAAGTGTGCTAAGCCTCTGGGGAGGCCACAGAGATGTATGTGTTTTTGACTCTGGTGGGAATCAGTTATAAGTTGAGTTTTGCTGGGGAAAAGGACAGAAGGTACCTGTAATTAACCAAAAACCAGGAGCATTGGTTTAGCATTGGGACTCAAATGCTTCTAAATATAGATGGAAAGAAAGAGTCTCTCACTGAAAATGTTGCCCTAAGCTTCAGTCAGGAGCAGTTTTAATATGCACCTGGTATCCTTTTTTGCTATAAAATCAGCTCTAATTACAGTAACCTGCAAGGTGAGCATTCAGGCAAAGGTTTCTGGGCAAGCACCAACAGAAGTTTCTTTTCATTAATGGGGCAGTTTGTTGCTGGATGTTATTATGCCAAGAGTCTCCACAAGCTTTGTAGAAATCCTTATTTCATTTTTGTGAAGGATTATCATTGTGGGAAATGAGAAGCTTAAGTCTTCATACAAGTGATTATTTCTCAGGTTGAAACTATTTGTCAATTGACTTTTTAACAGTTTTTAGCAGAGACCAGCTTCAGGAAGGATGAGGTTTCCTGGAAAAAATACTCAACTCTCTGCATCCAGCGCCTCATCTGTCCCCACAAAAGCAACTTCAGCCCCTTCTCACTAACAGCCTCTGATGGGTTAGAGGTGACAGTCCCAGTTAGTTACCCAAATCAGAGCTCGCTTCTCCAGGGCTGGTGATACTGAACTCCAACAAGGTCTCATACCTCTGTGAGCCGAATACCAAATGCTTGTCCTCTCACCTAGCCACGCCGCTGTAAATTCACACCCTACACCTTGATGGCGCTCGCTGTGGGTGCTGCAGCTCCGGATGTGAAATCCAATGGAGACCAGTTTGCAGTGAGCTCACGTGCATCGCCCAGATGGCTGCGGAGGATGCTGGTATACCAGCTCCATGTGAGGTGATGGGGAATCCTGGGCTGAAAGACAGAGGGGTGGAGAGTCAGTGAAGATAAGGCAGGAGGCTGCAAGAGGGCTGCTGTATTATTTAATAGAGCTGGGATAAAACACTTCCAAATCAACTGTGTTTGTGCATGCTTTCAGAGAGGGGGCTGTGATTTACTGCCACTGTGTCATGCTTGGCACACAGGGGCTGGCCTGGCCAAAGGACCCAGAGCTGTGGCTGATCACAGGACAAGCCAATACATCATATTGCAGAAGATCGACTCTGTTCCCTGGGCTGGAGTAATTTTCAGGAAACAGAAGGTCTGTAAGGAGATTTGCTCTCCAGAGAACCTGCACTCCCTGCAAATGGATGAATTTTTGGAGAACCCCAGACCAGCTGAGGCTGGTGGGGACTGCTGGAGCTCGCCCAGTCCAAGCCCCGCTCGGAGCAGGGCCAGCTGGAGCAGGATGATCCGGGCCATGGCCGGCCACTGTCACCACACACCTGGGCTGGGGATGGGGGATAAACCGTGCCAGGTAGGTGACCCCAGGAAAGCTGTGTCCGCTCACAGCGGCTGCTGCAGAGAGCAGCAGCCACTGCCTGCAGCGGTTTCCTCCCTGTGCTGTGAGCAATGCAGGAGCCTGGGGCTGGAGGAAGGGGAGCTGGGGGTGCATGAGGAGCGAGGCTGGGTGCTGCTGCCCTGCTCTGCCCCCGCCTCCTCTGAGCACATCTCCTTCCTCCACCCACCCATGTTTCCCTGCAGCAGTGAAGAGCAGAGGCATTTCAACCCAACTCCAGCTCTACCCTGAGCGCTGCAGCTGCAGTGCCGTGGCTGTGGTAGCCCCACAGCAGTGCCTTGGGTCTTGGCTAACAACAGGCACTGATTGCTTTCCCACCAGGAACCTGAAGGGGGGGCGGGGGGTGGTCCCAATGCCCTCAGTGTCTCCCTGTGAATCCCACCCACCATAATGAAACTTGACATATAAAGATAATATAAAAGCTATCATCTCAGCTGGTACCAGGCTGGGGGTGGCAGTGACCCACCACCCAGCTGAGGCCAACCGGATGAAGTTCAATAAGGCCAAGTGCCGGGTTCTACACTTCGGCCACAACAACCCCAGGCAACGCTACAGGCTTGGGGACGAGTGGCTGGAAAGTTCCCCCACGGAAAAGGACCTGGGGGTGTTGATCGACAGCCGGCTGAATATGAGCCAGCAGTGTGCCCAGGTGGCCAAGAAGGCCAACGGCATCCTGGCCTGTATCAGAAATGGTGTGGCCAGCAGGAGCAGGGAGGTGATCGTGCCTCTGTACTCGGCTCTGGTGAGGCCGCACCTCAAATACTGTGTTCAGTTTTGGGCCCCTCACTCCAAGAAGGACATTGAGGTGCTGGAGCGTGTCCAGAGAAGGGCGATGAAGCTGGTGAGGGGTCTGGAGCACAAGTCTTATGAGGAGCGGCTGAGGGAACTGGGGTTGTTCAGCCTGGAGAAGAGGAGGCTGAGGGGAGACCTTATCGCTCTCTACAACTACCTGAAAGGGGGTTGCAGAGAGGTGGGTGTTGGTCTCTTCTCCCAAGTGACTAGTGACAGGACAAGAGGAAATGGCCTCAAGTTGCGCCAGGGGAGGTTCAGGCTGGATATTAGGAAAAAGTTCTTTACTGAGAGAGTAGTGAAACATTGGAATAGGCTGCCCAGGGAGGTGGTAGAGTCACCCTCCCTGGAGATATTCAAGGAGCGTGTGGATGTGGCATTGTGGGATGTAGCTTGATGGACATGGTGCTGTGTGGTGTTGGGTGGGTTGTGGCTTGTTGTTGTTGTGTGGTGTGGGTTTTGTGGTTTTTCTTTTTGTGGTGGTTTTTTTTTTTTTTTTTTTTTTTCAGGTTGGACTCGATGATCTTACAGGTCTTTTCCAACCATACTGATTCTGTGATTCTGTGATTAACAAAACTTTGCTTGCTCTTGATTTTTTCCATCATTTTTAGCAGCCCATGAGAGGAGAGCGGCAGGGACACCAGCACCAGCCCCAGCTTAGCTCCGATACTGTATGGTGCAGCCGCCTCCCCGCCTCCTGCTCTGCCCCCCAGCCAACCTGGCGGCTATGTGTACCCCAAACACGAGGGAGAGCATGGAAGAAGCTGTGTAGCATCAGAGACCAGCTCTGACTGAAGTCACATCTTGTGACATTCCAGTAGCAGTGCACACTGTCCTATCAGACAACCTGGACAAAACGAAGGAGCTCATCAGGCGCAGTCAGATGGGGTTTGATACCACCACGTCATGAAAAGATTAAAATAAGCACCAATTTCACAGCAAGGCTTACTCCAAAGCACCACTTCCCAATGCAACAGGCCACCTGCTGCAGGCTAGGACTGCCACTCTGGGGATGGAGAAGTCATCTCATGTTTGCAGGACGGCACGTTATGTGACTGCCGACAGCCTCCCCTTCTGCAACTACAGCGATGCTGAGTGACGCTGAGTGAAGGATTCAGGCGGACAGCCTGAACACGGGATTTGGTGACAGCTGGCTGAGGACATGGGGGTCTCACCAGTGTCAGCTGTGGAAACAGCTTTGAGAACAAGGAAGGGCTGTGGGGGGGGGTGGGAATGCAAATGCCACAGCACTGTCGAAAGGGAATGGTGAGACATGCGTAAGACAGGCCAGGCATCAGCCCCGAGCATTGTAATACAAACTCTGAATCAATTTTGGAGAACAGGACTAAAACAAACACAGGTCAGCTGCACTACGGCAGCCTGTTCACCACCCACACTTCATGCTTTGCCTGGTAGAGTCGGAACCATCCCAGTCCCTGCCCCTTACTGGGGTTTCTGGGCATGCTGGGAGCCTGTGTCACATCACTGGGGTGCTGCTGTTCCCTTGCACTCCAGGAGCTTCGCTGTGCTCCTCCCTGGCGGCACCCACGGCCACTGCAGCAGCTGGGGAAGGGCTTTGCATGGGGCTCCTGGTGCAGACCTCTTCCTTAGGAGGCTGGAGGGCCCTTTCATCAGGTATCGGGGGGCGATGATGAACTATGCCAGTAACACAAAATCAAGGAGATGGTGAGGAGCAACACTGACAGAGGCTACAAGCAAATTATCAGCAATTGGGTCCATTTAAACAAAATGCACCCAAATGTCCTCAAGCGTGAGGGTGCCCTGTTAAGAAGGAGAAGGGCAGGACGTGCGGGCAGAGCAGGGCTCAGCCTGGAGTGCGGTGCCAAGGGCTCGCCCTGCACCTGCGCCTTGCCACCATGTATGAATGGGCAAATGCAGCTGGGGACAGGGAGCCAGGTATGGGAACCAGGGTTAAATCTCTCTCTATGCGGTCTTGATAGACTAAGCAGTGAACAAACTGCAGTGCAGCACCCAAGAAATTTCAAAAAATAATTGAAGAACAAGCCTACAAATATCTGAGGTCCTGGGGGAAAAAAAAAGCCTTTTAGAGAGACAGTTAGACCACTCAATCTGCTTACCAAAAAAGATCACAAGAAAACCTGGCTACTGTGTAGAGATGGCACCGCAGGGAGCAAATACAGGCACTAAAGGACCCTGACGCATTTGATCTACCAGAGGGTGACAGTGCCCAGTACCTGTCCTCCTGCCCTCAGAGGGGAAGGAAGGGGACAGCAAACAAGCCTCGCTGGATGCAGGGTGAGATATGGTGGCTCTCTTCTCACTTAGTGCCCAGTGGGCACAGAGAGACTTGCTCTGGAAAGTGACACTGCGTCCTCACTTGCTCAGGTGCTGCAATCCCTGTTGAGCTGCTTGTGCAGAAGCTACTGCATCCGCAGCCCAGTGCCCATCTTCTGTCTTTGCTTCCCTCCGCCCGGGACAGTTTGACTGTGTCCCCTCTCATCATGCAGTGGTGTGGCAGTGGCACCATGTCCCCACGCTCTCACCTCACTAACCATCCCCTATACCTTATGCCCTGCTTCCTTCCCCCAGCCCCTGCTAGGGGTTTGCTCCTTGCTCTTTCTGCCCATGTTTCCTCGGCAACCTGATCCAATCTCAGTTCCACCTATCATCTTCGTTATGAAGTTTAGCTAATCCAGCCCCCTCTGCCCTCAAACTGCTGTGCATCTCCAACCACCTCACCGAAACCCCACTGCTCCTTCAGGCATGGACCTTCCCCACCTCTCCATTCCCCTTTCACCACCTTTCATGAAATTTAAGCAAGCGCATAAACTCCCTTTCCAACAGGGATGGGCATGTGGTTCACCACTTTGCTGAAAGGGGGAGGGGGCCTTAATTTTTCCTTCTCACATCTGAGCCCCCCCAAGGGCTGTGCTCCCCAAGGGATGCAGCAGTGTGCAGCATCTTGTACTCCCCTTACACCGTGTGCAATTCCTGCATCCTTGCGCACATCTGTTTACTCAACACGATCTTTTTCTGAAGAATAATCCACAGCATAGGGTTTGCTTGGAAGGTTTTCATCTCCCTGGCCCCTTAGCAATAAAAGGGGTTGTTGCAATAAAATGCAACTAAGCCCATCCCCTGTGTGGTGATGGTCTTAACATCTTATAAGACCGTGGGCTGGTCATTTTGGAATCACAGAATCACTAAGGTTGGAAAAGACCTGTAAGATCATCAAGTCCAACCATCAACCAACAAACACCACCATCTCCATTAAACCATGTCCCACAATGCCACGTCCACACGTTCCTTGAACACCTCCAGGGATGGTGACTCCACCACCTCCCTGGGCAGTTTATTCCAGTGTGTCACCACTCTCTCAGTAAAGAAATGTTTCCTAATATCCAGCCTGAACCTCCCCTGGCGCAACTTGAGGCCATTTCCTCTTGGTCTATCACTTGTCACTTGGGAGAAGAGACCAACACCCACCTCTCTGCAACCTCCTTTCAGGTAGTTGTAGAGAGCGATGAGGTCTCCCCTCAGCCTCCTCTTCTCCAGACTGAACAACCCCAGTTCCCTCAGCCGCTCCTCATAAGACTTGTGTTCCAGACCCCTCACCAGCTTCGTCGCCCTTCTCTGGACACGCTCCAGCACCTCAGTGTCCTCCTTCTTGCAGTGAGGGAATGGATGCATGCTCCTCTTTCTTCCTTCATACAATACACATCTTACTACTCCACATGACACCCTGCTTTTTTTCTCAGCATTATGGATTCTATTAGAGCTTTCATGGGATATCAAAGTACCCAAAATTAGAGTGTGCTAGCTAAGGCAAAGGTCTCACTCGTGTGAAAAACAGATGGATACTTGTATCATCATGAAATCCAGACTCAAAGATCTCCTAAAAAACACCTAACCAACCAAAAGCCCCACCCTCCTCTGGAGGTCTCAGAGGGGATTTTTTGCCTTTTTTTTCTACCAAAATCAAGATGGCAGAAAGTATTTCTGGTAGTTCTGCTGTTAACTCTCAAAAGGCAAAATCTTTCCAAATTTCAGCTCTATGCAGAGCTTCTCTATTAATTACACACACGCACGGTGGTAGGTAAGGGATGTTAAACAGGCGAGTGAAAACCTGCCCTGGAGACCAGCTAATGAAGAGCACCACAACGAGACTGGTGGAACTGCTTATGGCAAATGCGCGTGACTATTTCCACCTGTCTTTCAGCTGGTTGTCTGATGGGTTGAATAGGCAGAATCCTTATCTGTCAGGATAAGGATTGAGATGCCATTCATTTTGGGTCAAGCAAATGTGCTGGAAGTGAAACTGCAGCCGCAGAAGAGACCGAGTACGTTCTTGCAGGGAGCTCTGCATGGGCAGGGTCGGCTGGAGGGACGCCAGCTCAGGGGATGATCACCAGCAGGTCTCTTCAACCAGCTCAGCGACACTCAGCAGGGGACCACTAAAATCAGAGGAAAGGGACTTCTTTTTTTTTTAAGCTTACCTTTAACTTCTCCACCTACTTCCAACAAAATGTAGCAGCCTTTAAAAGAAGCACTTTATGCAACGCACAAAGCAAAGGCCGTGCAGGACTGTAAGGGTGACTTTGGTTTGGATGCAGCACCACCCAGCCTGGATGCCTGGGGGGTCTGATCCTGAAAATGCTCACAAAAATTTGGGAGCAAGTACTGCTACTGCCTGCAGTTCAGTTCTGCAGATGGCAGAATCCGTTCAGCAGAAATCAGTCCATCAATAGTTGTTTTGTGATAGTAGCTGGAGTGGAGGGGAATGGGAGAAGGCAAAAAAAATGGAGCCTTTGACAGCGGAGCCACCAGCCTTTCCTTATCCCACAAAGCCACCGTGTGGTTTTGCTGACAAGTAATCTGAACTGCAGCCACTCATCACAAGCACTATCAGCCAGAAACCTAAAAACATAACCTGTCAGTGCAAAATGATCAGCTTCCTCTCTCCCCTCCCGGAGATAAGCTCTGCCACGGGTACAGGCTTGCGAGCAGACCCTGCTGCCAGCATCTCCCCATCAGCTGTACTGCCGCCAGCTGCGATCTCTCCGCACCCCGGACCAAAAGGCTACAGCTCTGTCAGAGGCAACTCTGGATCTTGCAAGGTTCGATTGTGGTAGTTGCGGTAGGTGGAGGTAACGGGACCCATTTCCACTCAGTCTAGCGGATGTGATCCCTCTGCCGCATGGGAGACAACAGCCAGGGCAGCCCCCAGCCTGGCATGCCACGGTCCTGCTGCTCTTTGTTAATCATCAAACTGGTTTAAGGAATTTTCTTAATAAAACACACAGAGTTAGGACACTTCCCCATTAGAAAATAGCAACTTCTGCCCTTTCCCCAGTCAATAATCAAGTCTGAAGGTATAAATTGCTGTCAGAAAACTGGTCTGTGTTTGGGCAGGGGACATTCGAAACCCACAGGGGGACGTCGGGACAGTCAGCAGTTCTGCATAGCTGCACTCAGCTCTTCAAACAAATCCTCCAGGAAGGAAGGGACAATTTTCTGGCGTGCCATCAACGCAGAAACACTCTCTGGTTTGAAACGCATCATATTAAGAGCATATTCAAAGTTATTCTTACCCTTCACTTATTTCAGGTAAGCCCATGGGCTATTTTAGCTCATTTTGCTGAGCAATGCAATTTTGCAACTCTAAAAGACGACCCAGATATCCAAACAAAGGAAACATTGAGAAAGATTCTGTAATTAAGTATCTCACCTTTTATTTTGTTCATTTACACTTCTGGCACTGACAATTCTTTGAAGATATTTATTTTTATGTAAAGACCAAACTTCATTAAAGCAATCAGAACAGAAGTCAATTAAATAATTTTACATCACTTACTTAGAAAATGTACAACACTTTCATACATTATAGGCTTGACTGGCTGCAAAAGGAAATGGCATGTTTGACACGGTTAAGAAATAACTTGGACAACCCGACAATTAGTTTTGCCAAAACCTGTTTTGTACTGAATACCTAACACGTGCCCAGGAATTACAGTATGCCTGATGGCGTCATGTGCATGTTATTATTCAACACAGAAGTATTACTATCAATTTGGTCTCCAACAATGTCTGAAATATTCTACATAGAATTTGTCACAGAAAAATCCAGTTAACGGTTTTGTAGGGGTGTGAGATTCCCGATGGAAAGCAGAGACGTGACTTGTGCCACTTCCCAGCCATGTCCTGGACCAGCAGGACACTGAGCACATGGAGAATTTCAAGCATATGAATCATCCTATCGATTTCATGGGGACTACTCGAACACTTAAAATGGAACAGATGCCAGGTGTGCACTGGGCAGGGCCTGCAGTGTACCACAGCATCCCACCATCATGAAACCATCTCGCTTCACACCTGCTGAGGATCCATGAAGTTTCTCCTGCAGAAGTCATGACGATGGTCATACATTCAGTCCTCTCCAAAGTCTGTGTAATGTTCAAGGCAGCGAGAGAAATTTGCCTTTATTTTAACACTTCAGAAACTGATGTTTCCTTTAGAAATAGGTGGACGTTATTTATAATTAATCAGTTCGCCCCTTATTTATATAAATGCGATGAAAGGTCAAACCAAATTTTGACAAATTGTATCTCAACAGAATCGAGGAGTGTAACTGAACCAGAGTTGAAGCTTTATAATTACACGTGCCAGACCATTCACAAGTAACATACTGTCTAGGAACAATGTGAAAAAGCAGGGATTTAGATAAACTCAGTATTTTTGAGGCCTGAGGCTGGTCAAACTTCCCCCAGCTTGAGTGAGCTCTACTGAAGCTGACGAGTGAGCACCTCTGATGAGAGGTGTGCGTAAGATTAAAAACATGCCGCTGGTTCACACTAACAGGTCATTGTGGCTAAAGTATATTCTCATATACAGAACTCTGGAACACCATTAACACCCATTTACAAAACACTACAGTGATGGTTATTGGCACATAAAAAACTCCTTCTCTATATGAAAACATACACAAAAGAGATAAGAACTGCCATTTTTTTTCAGACTTTTAAAATCTATATATAGTTGCCTTTAAGGAGTTTTAACCCCCAGTATCACAAACAACAATATTTCTTTAACAACGTTCACCTAGATTTTACTGTGCTGACATTTGTAACACTGCCACAACCTAGACCACTTTGTGGATTATGCTTAACTGTACTGTACACAAGGCGATGAAGATCGATAGAAAACCACTAAGATTTTCGCACAAAAATGTGACTTGTTAAAATCCAGAGAACGATTGAGTCACTTTATAGGCAGCAGCTACATGTAAGCTGTAAATGTTACCCGCAATAAAAACACATTTTGCCATAAAGCACATATCGTGGCATTATCTGCTTCTGGCCTGGTACATAAAGCTTGATTTTCTTCCCAATGCAGAGGAATGGGGTTTGGTTAGCTCGACTCTCTCAGAAAAAAGTGCACAAATATCTTACTCTTTAAAGTGCTTTGCAGAACTGTCTCTTCTGCCTTGATTTCTACCCCGAGATCTCTCTGTGCTGTGAAGACTCTGCCTCTTTCTCGTGTAGTGATGTTCAGCTAACAAAGCCTCTTATGCACGTACAAGTAAAATTTCAAAACCATGTTAGAAGAGCATTGATGTTGAGAAATAGAAAGTTGGGTATCAAGCTGAGAAGTACAGGGTCTATCTTCCATTAGCCCACTGCGCGCTTGTGGGCCTGCACCCAACACCTCGTGGCCGAAGGACAGACCCTCGCTCAGGGCCTGTAGCAGCCCCTGAAAGTCAAAACTTCTCGCTGGTGCTCAACCCAGGTGATTAAGAAGGGCAAAAGAGATTTCACCGAGGAAAAAAGTACTAGCTTTGCAAACTCCATTGCCATGTTCTCACCTCTGCGTGGGCATCGGAGAGGAGCACTCGTGTGCTTCTTCCCCCGTAGTCTGCCAGCCCCCTGTTCCCATCCACAGGACCAAGCACAGCCCCTCGCTCCCACCACCCTTCTCCCACATGGGAGCATCCAGTCAGAGACTGCTCCTTTTGGCTACAACACCTGTCTCTACTGAAACGTGACTTTGTGGGGCTTTTGATGCATCATTTCTTTCTTCTCCCCTCCCAACCCTAACTCCTACACCAGTGAAATGCTGCATTTACCAACTCATGCAAAAATAAGTCGGTGTTGGAACAATGATCCTTGGGACATATCCCCTCTTGTCCCAAAATTTCTGACAGGGTTGTCACTGCAACTTACAAAGTATCAACATCTATGACAGCGATCTATCCAAGGTGCACGCATAGCAACGCAACTTCAGCCCTCAGCCGAGTCCTGGGGCCTTGCTTCGTTTCTATGTCTATTTTCAAAGCAGATTTGCTTCTCTCGTTAAAAACTGATTTTGACCAACAAAGTGACAAGGGGAAGAAACAAGTGGTTAATTATCTCAACCCCCCCCAACACTTTAGATTTGCCACATGGTGAACAAACTACTATATGTGAATTAAATTTAGAAAGATTAAAAATGCATCAGGACTTCTTTTATACTTGCTTTTAGATCAAAACATGTAGAGTCAGTAGATTAATCAGAATTAAAATATCTCAAATTGCTGTGTATAATCAATATGCAATTCATGCCCAACTCTAGCAGCAGTACTACTCTATCATTCCTGATGCACAGAATACCTGAATTAAGTGTGCAGTCCTTGTGAAGAAACGATTTCACATCTTCTGCAGAAAGCTTTCAATAAAACAATATTGTGCTTAGACATACTATTTATGCTACTTCATAAATTAAAATCCTGTCATAAGAAATTATTCAGCTACACTGTATTTTTATTCTTTTATCTGGAATGTTACTAAGTCTACCCTTAGCAAAAATCTCTTAAAACTTAAAATACGCACAAATATAAAAAATCTTTGCAAAATAGAAACATTTATTTAATTTTCTTCATACATTATAAATGTTCACAGATTCTAAAAATAAAACCCTAATTGCGTAAGATTAATTTCAAGTAATTGATGTCATTTTTATTACACGTGATGTTTGGTATGAGGTTCAGTGTTCCTAAGGTATGGAATGTTATCTTGGTGTTAAGCAATCCTAAAAGGGAGACTTAAACCCAACTCTCTGCGGGCGGGGAAGTGGGAGTGACAATAAAGAAGCTGATATCTTTTGCACCCTCACAGCCAGTAGCAATGATGAATAAAATGCACGTGTTTCAATCATTTTGCCTCGAGAAAAAGGGCACAGGATGCAAACCTTCAGAAAACTGCTTTCCCTAAGATCAAACTTGTGGGAGAAAACGAGCCCAGTGCGGTATACAGCTGAGCACCGCTTTTGAGAACGTCCGTGAAACAAGGCTGGCAGAAAGAGATGGTCTTCTGCTGCTAAAACGCCCCAGCAGTGCCTGCAAAACAAAAGACGCTAATCTTGTGACAGTGATCTTTCCAGTGACTTTGCTTTGGTTATGCCCAACAAATGCAGCGGTTTCCTCTACCTGTGGACACAAGTGCAACGAAGCGCGAGGTCAGCACTGACACTGTGCTGGCGCAGGGACATCCTCCTCAGCTCGCACCCCGCTCCAGCAAAACACGTCAAGCAAGGGCACGTTCATAGGTTTAACGGTGAGCATGGGCTCATGCTTTTGGGGGGATCAGAACCATAAGTCCCTATTCTCAAAAGCCAGTAAACACCCACTTAAACCTATCAACCACGTAAGCGCAGGTTGGACGTTACACACCTATTCACACACTCTTCTGGGTAACGAAGCGGTTCCGAATAAGGGTCATCAAACACACATTTTTCGGTTTCAGAAGAAAACCAATTTGGCCTTAGAACTATTTTGTTCTGGTCTGTGCCAAGTATCCCTTTTTCTCACTTGAGGTACTGCACCTTCGGTGAAGGTTTCAAAGAGGTGACAGCCTAAGGGAGACATCCTGCAGTGGGTGCATTTGTGGACAGGTCTGGAGACCTGAGCATTTTCAACAGCTGGTGCTTTCAAGCATAAAAATATTGCGTGCTTAAAGGGGAGGCAAGATGGAAGGTATGAGAATCCAGCCCTCTCACTGCGCAAGGAGATATTCAAGGTTGGGCCACTCTTCACAATGATTCATTTGAAATTCCCTCTGTCTGCTATGCTTTCCCCTTTTAGTCCCAGTCAACTCACAGAAGGATGCTTTAAATGTTTTCTTTCCAAAAGTATTTCTTTGATTAAAAAAGAAAATAACACAAAAGACACCCAATTGCCGAAGGTCAATAATTGGAAAGTAAGAACTCCCCCCATAGAAGATCAGATAACATAATGGCAGACTTCTTTACAACAACAAAACGCCATGTTATCCAATAAAAATAATTTAGTAACAGATGTCCAGTCTCAGTTTTGACAGTAATCCTACGTTCAAAATATTTTTCAACCCAAGAAAAGCCCACTAAGCAAATCTATAAAAGCTAATGAACCCAACAACTTCTTTAATCTTTACACAATGAAAAACAAATGTATTTTTACCAAATAAATGGGGGGCAGACCACAGGCAGAGGAGGTTTTCCACATTCTTTCATGAAGCAAATGTTTCAAAGATAAGAATTTGAATTGTTGATGCTTTCAAATTCGTATCTCTGAAAACTTAAAGCACTGAGGACAGGGCAAGGAAAAAACCCAACATAATATTTTTATGTAGCTGCATAAAATTCAATTTGCCAAGGCAAGCAATCATGGCAGGTGAATAAAATGCCATTTATATTTTCATTACCAGACTAAAGACAGGCAAGTTGATTTTTGTGCCTGACATTTTCTTGACAATTTTGCAATGCTTTGGTAAGGCAATTAATATGAGATATAGGCTTCTGCCCATTGCTAATATTTCTCTTGAGATCCAGCAAGACACTGGTTGACTAAGGGCATTTGAAGGAACAAGGTGCTGGGATTCATTTACTCTGCGCATACGAAGATAAACTGAAGGCAATACGATTATTCACAAGCAAAAGGCACAGGAGGGATGACCAGCGTGCATTTAGCAGCACAAAACCTCTCCCCTCCTTTTCTTTCTTTTAGCTAATGATTATTTTGTGTTCAAAAGTAGGCACAAACCCAAATGTTCAAATGTAAAAAAGAAAAACAAAAATAATTTTTTTCCGACTAACTGAAGCCTCTACATTGTACCTAGCAATATATACCAGTTCATTTGTATGTGTGGCGACATACTTAGTTCTGATTTCCTGCTGTCAGGTAGTTAATTATGGCAGTTTCTCTCACAAACACCAACTCCCAACCGTAGTGAGTACTCAAAAGCAGCAGTGGCTAGATAACCCGGTGTAACACAGATGCATGCCACCCTAGGGAACCTCCACCAAGGTGAGTATGGCTCTCTACTTGTTATCTCAAATAAATAAAAATGGAAATTCCCTTAGGGCAAATTTAGGAAATATTCCCTCCTATACATATAGCAGATATTTGTATTTTCCTAATCAGTTAAACTTTTAAATGGCTACTGTTACAGCAGCTTATGCATTTGTCATTCGTTGTACTGCACAACAGAGCTATTTGCTAGGCTTCTATGGGATGGGGATCTGACAGAAGTTGGCTGCTTTCTGATTAGCTACTCTATTATTTTCTCTTTTGTCAGTATTGAAGATAAGGACAACCACTGACCATCTAGGATAGCCTTTTGTATTCATATGGTACAGCGCACCCTACTATATACCTTGGGATGGTGCAGTGTTGCACACACTTGGTGATTTCACATAATAGTGGAATTCAATCTCTTTTGGAAACCATTGCTTTTAGTTATCAAGAAAACACTAGCATATTGAATTTCCTCCCCAGTGGAGCATTTTCAAATGCGAAGGCATTTTTAACTAGACAGTAGAAAGGAGAACCAGACCAGAAGCAGGGCAGTGAGGTCATCAGAGAGCTGCTTTTCCCCCAGAAGGCTTTTAAATGATTAAATACATCAGCAGCTGAAAATTATTCCACATCAGAAGCATCATTGTCAGAAAGATGGTAATTACTTCCCTTCACCCGAATATACTCGATATATCTCCCTTCATCAGAATCTGACATACCACATGTACATAGCCTGTTTTCAAACAAAGATTCAATTTCCTCTAGTTTTTTCCCTTTAGTCTCAGGAAGGCAGCCGTAGATGAAAACCAGTCCCAAGCCAGCAAACCCTGCGTAGAGGAAGAAGGCTCCTGCAATGTAAAACAATATGCACAGTTGGTTACAGAAGCTCCCGCCCCTTCTCTGCTCCAGAGCAGAGCGAGAGGCAGAAGCAGCAGGCTGCAGATATCAAAGGAGTGCGTAAAACCAATGGTTGGAGCGGCATCATTAAAATAACGAGCTGTGGGGCCGTGGGTGTAGGAGAAGGCTGCTTTATTGCATCACTCCACAACGGAGTAACTTAACAAAAGCAATTTCATTTCACATGGAAGATAACACACATCTTTTTTGGGCAAGTCATTCTGCTGTTAAAATAAACAGCAATTAAACGGTTGCATATCCAAATAAAAAAAGCAGATACGAAAGGCAAGAACTTCCTTAGTTTATCTTAACAGCGAAGGACACACTAAGACAACCCTCAGAATAAGAAACTTTAGCAAAAAAGAAATAGTTGGGATTAAAATAATGCTTGTGACTCTCACACCTAACTATTATTTGAAAGTCCTCTGCAGAGACAATTAGCAGTGAGAAAGAGCTTGTTCCTCCTGCCACCCACCTCACCTAGGGGGGGCCAGAGAAGGTACCAAAGGACCAACAAACGTTTACCTGCTATGTTTTTCTAGACTGATGACTCAAAGGAATGACAAGTAGAGCTGAAAAGCTCTGTACTAGTAATGATACGAAGGTCACAACAACTCCCCAGCAGCTTAATGTAATTTAAATGACTTGTACTGGAGTGGCTGAGCAGTAATCTGACAAACTCTCCACAGGCTCCAGAAGACAGGACTTAATCAACAGCTGGGAGTGGGGCAGTAGCATCTTACAGGGCTATTTCTGCAAGGACCATCTGATATTGGCCTTGGATGCCATCATAAACTGGAAAATTGCAGATGCTGTCCCCTTAAGTGGGAATCAGCATATTTCACTAAGTCAAAAGTGTTTTTTTTCCAGCTTCCCTGTTTTAATCAGCTGCCTAGGTTCTCAGTTAAGGACAGAAAGAAATGTTTCTTATGAAAGCTGACTGAACTCTATGATCCAGGCAGGTCATATCAGGTCTCTAGCCTTACTAAACCATAGTGGTTTGAGAACACTGCTTTCACAGTTGACATTTCATAGCAAAACCAACTGAGCGTCCCAGAATCAGTAGAAAATCTATGCGCCAATGGTAGTAACGCACACACGGACACATACTGTTTCTTACCATAGTATGTCAGATATTCGGCCGTATGCAGAAATGTCAGTGACACGAGCACATTGAAAACCCAGTTGACTCCAGAGGAACATGCGTTTCCTGTACTTCTAGCCCAAAGTGGGTAAATTTCAGAATTGACGGTCCAGGGCATAGGACCCATCCCTAAGAATTAGGAAAAAAGGTCAATCTCAGTTTAATGTCTGGACTCAAAAGTAAATTTAACATGTAGCCTCACTATTCGACATTTTACCTTCACAATTTTTTAACTTACATGCGTAAACAAACATTTGCTTACCAGGTGCAAAGAAAACCAAGTATAAAATAAGGCCCAGAAGTGCTGTCCAAGAGTATGGAGTGGGGCAGAAATTGTATGCCCAGAACAAACCTTCCTTTTTGAATACTGTTTCATTTGAACACCTGAAAAATAACAATAAAACTTAGTATTAAAGAATTTTCAGGGAAATGGGTGACAACTCAATATAAACATGGCACATGATGTCTTATGAAAAGCTAACAAATGTAAAATGAAAATAAAAAGCTCCATCCCTGTTAATTTATCAAGATCTTTGAGCCAAGCCCTACATTCAGAAATGTGCTTTTCCCCAAGCCTGGTCTTAGGAAGAGTAACCAGCAGAACATTACTGAATTTAAACTCTTGCCTTTTATCTACAGATCTTCTTCAAATGAATAGTCTTTACTATGCAAGTGGTCACACCAAAGCCAACGAGACCATTCACATGAATATCGCACAGTGCAGAAAGAGCTGCAGCAGCAGGACTTTGAGCTAAAGATGCTGCGCACAAGGATTTAAGGTAAAATGCAAGTTAGTCCTTAAGTAATTGATGAACTATATGCTGCACACTTTGGGTGTAATCAGTAATGCCTATGGAGTGTGCCAAGGTCAAGTGAAGTTCTAAGGAAAAGAGGCGTATACTTTCTTTTCTACGCAGTGAAATAATTTAGAAGAAGGCAGCATTTCTAATTAGACAGTAAAAATAAGAATCAGAGCAGAGGCAAACTATGCCTGTGCTACTGAAAGAAAAAGTGACTCTATTCCAAGGACTGTGTGGAAATCACATATTTCTAGGAACAGGTATAAAGCCAGGTATTTCCATCTGACTGTCAACAATGTATTTTAAAGGAATACTGGCAACTTCATTTTTTGTTATAAATCTTATTTTTGAAAATTAGTATTTGTTTAAAGGGACACCAGGTCATAACTGTAACTAGAGAAATTTTTCAGCTGCAACCGCATCAATTGCTACAGTTGAAAAACCATGTACTCTTGGGAGAGAAGACTTAGGCAGACACCGCCCTTTCATATGCAAACAATGTTATTTACTTGGAGAGAAGAAATCACAGAGAGCTGAACATCTGTCTGGGTTACGATTTCCAGATTAGCTGACCAGTTATGTGAAGGACATGACCCTCTTGACAGTAGGAAAACCAGAATGAAGATACCTGCAACAGGTGATAAATCATAGCTGGGCAATGAGTGGAGAGATGGCGGAGCAACAGACATGCTGAAACATTTCAGAGGACCTACCACCACTGCAGCTGACTTTCAAAAGCACTTCCAACAAAACACTTCTCCTCTAACTTTGCTGTTGAGAAATGACCAGGCAGACCCAGGTTGAACAGGAATGTGCTAAGCACTGGTTGCCAACCCACACCAGTCCTGGGGCAGAAATTTTCCTTATGCTGTCATGGATGTACCAACAGGACAACATTTAAGGCAGGATATCACTGTGAAGTCCCAAACCCAATGTCAGGACAGCTGGAAATCCAAAATTCAAATACACTTAAAAGAGAGAGGTTAATCCAACAAATCCTGGAAAAATGCACATCTGAAACCCCAGCCAAACCCTAATGCTGCCTTAACGGCAGTAAGCCACAAGATTTGCAGTTCCACCTTGCACTTGAGCAATGCCTGAGCAGCCGGTGCCAGCGCTGCCCAGAGAAATGCCGAGCCCTTGACACACTGCCGGCAAAGCAGCCAGTGCCAGCGTGCACCTTTCCACCCTGCCGCAGCCCTGCCTTGCTGAGCTCTCCCAGAAAGCCCATCTCATCCAGCACATACAGATTCACTTCCAGTCTTGAGGTGAAAAAAACATAGAAAACAGGCCAGCTGAACATCTCTCTCAAAGATACGTCCCTTGTTCCCGGATACCACAGCTGCGTGGCCTCAGCCACTGCCTGGCCCCTGGAACACCCATCAGCCTAAGATACCAGCAGCTTCCATGACAGAGATTTTTCACCTTTTCTCAGCCAAAAGTACTGCTGCTATCCTTGCCACTTCTTCATCTTGCTTCTAAGCATCAGCCCAGGTTCCTTCTTCTGTCACTTTGCTCTTTCATGGCTCAGCTCACCATTTCTTTTTATGTTACGAGCACTAGACACATATCATTCCCTGTTAGTGTCCACCTTGACACTTTCCTACTGCTCTACACACTCCTCACCATGTGCAGATTAAATCAGGTTTGAGCTATGTCCCAGGTACAAGACATACAGAAGACTGAACTGTGCTGGAGAACTATCCATACGTTTTAACCAGTCGTTCCTTACACGTTAAGGAAATGGTGTTTGAAAGATTAATTACTGAACACCTGATGATCCCGTTGCCATCTCCCGCTCAGCCCCATGTAGCTGCCCATTCTGCATCTGCACCACTGCGAGATCACAGGATCGCTCAGTTTCACACTGTTTTACCAACACCAGGTTTGCTTCTTTCGCTGTCGCTCTAATTTCATTTGCAGGTGTTTGGTAATGAATACGAGCTGATTAGCATTTTAAAACATCTTGATGCTGAGATTGGTTTCTCCATTCTGCCCAGCCAGATCAGCAGCTCCTCAGAGAGGAGCCTCATACTTTCTCTCGAACGTTACTGTAAAGAAAGACGTACTTGGTTTATTATCTTGCATCCATCTCCATCAGCGCAAACCAACCTGCTGATTCATACAGACACAACCGTCAGGAGGTTTGGATGTTTCCTTCGCCTACCATCTTTCTCCAGATATGTCCTACTTTTGACAGAGTGGAACACAAACGATACAAGGGAAAACCAGATATCTCCAAAGCCTCCTATCGCTTAAGCCACTCAGCCATTCTGCGCTGTCTGCCAATAACTGAGAGGAAATTCTGTTGCAAGACAGCAGATTCAGTGCATTGAAACAGGAAAAATAGCACCCGAGACTAGACTTAACAGAAACCTTGCAGTAATAAACTGTGCTTTTCTTATCTTTCAGTAGTAAACCAGCATGATACACAGAGTAAAAGCAAAGATATCTGCATTTGCTGGCATCTTGCAGTGCTGGGTACTTTCAAAAATAACACTCCTTCAAGGATGGGTATTTGTTCAAGCTCTGTTACTGTGCTAATTCTACTGCTATACTACTATTTCTACAAGATCTATTATTTTGCTGAAGAATATATTAATAATTACTGTATAATGTACTATCAGAAAAAATTCTGAATTTTGTCCCACATGAAGAGAGCATCTATGATGGAAAGCGGACAAGCAGCTACCTATCACTTCACAAGCTGAAACACACAGAGGAAAATGTCCTGTAAACCGCTTACAAGTGAAATGATGCAGTCAGGTACCAGTGCAAAGAGTTTGTAAATACCAATATGCTGGGTAATCGTCATATCGGTATAAACAGTGAAGACACACCACATAATTTCCTCTGAAATTACTGCCAAAGTGAAAATATGATAGTGCTACACTGAAAATCTTTATCGTGAATTTCTTTCGTTATGTATTTTCCACAGATAATTTCACGCACATCTATTCTAACTAGTGAAAACCTGACCTTCCAACAAGTGATGCGAACAATTCGACTGGCTGGAAACAAACCAGAAAACCAGTAGATTTCTAAATTACGGGCATTATATGCTTGGTTTCATAATCACAGAATCCATCCTTTATCAGATATGGTCTGTAGTTCAGAAGATCAAAAGCTTTGCTCTCCACCTCCCTAAATTACCTTCATACGGCACATAAAATAAGGTAAGAGAAGAAGAGCTGGTGTGGGTGGTCTAAAATGTTATTGCTAATAAGAGGAGGATGAAACAGGATAAGATCATTTCCCTGATAATCAATCTAAATTCTCCTAATACTTGAGCCAAGTTGGCTGTAAAGTAATTCTCAAGCGCAACACTGAAAACCACAGACTGGGAAATGGCTAGAGAGTACATAGCACAGCAAAGTGAGCACGGCACAAGACAGAGACCCAACTGACTTTCTCCTCAAATTTTCATAAATTTTTGCTTTACTGTAGAGTGAGGACTGTGTAGCCCTAAAGATACGGCTTTTGTGGGAATTAAATGTTCCATTCTGAACAGTTCATATATTTTTTATACAAAAGCTACTGACTTCTCATTGTCTTTTAAGCCCTTCAGGAGCATCTTAAATTGATTTAGATTGAAAGTCTTAAAAGGTCAAAATTCAAATCAAAGCAGGCTAAGGAAATAAATTACTTCTAAAGAAAATCACTAATGTGATCATTCATCTCCTTAAAATGCTTGTTAGAACAGGCATATTTCAAAATTACACATTCTGCTCCGAGATAAACTTTAACATCAGGTGCTGATGGTACAGAATGATTTTAGACTAATTCATAGCTTCTCTAATCTCCCACTTCTTTGTTCTCACAAGAGTAAAACTACTTAAGGACTGCTCTTATGCCAGACTTTTGTGTCTGGGTAATGAAGATAATGATAATCTACAACTTACCAACTTAAGTCTCTGGTGTAACACAAATATATTGGACTTAAAAAAATTTCCTTTAAAGAGATTTTTAAAGTCTCCTGTGTAGAGTGCTGACTTTTATAACATGCCAGTCCAACTGAATAATATAAATTTATGCCAAGCTTATTGACTCATCTTTTCACCTGAAGCCTGGTCATGGAAAGGACCAGGAGAGGACCAAACAGACATAATTTAGAGTAGCTCCTGTTTGGACTGAGAAAGGTTTTTGTGGAAGATGCTTGGGAACAACTAAGATTATTTATCCACAAGCAATTACTCATCCTGTGGAAGAATCTGGACCTTGACATTTGGGTTAGTTCTCACAACTTCAAGCCCCTCTTCTTCTGCTAAAGATATTTAGTTGTCTGAACAGATCCCTAACTATCTTTAAATTACTTAAAGGCCAGAATTTAGCAAGGTACCAGATTAATGGTGTTACAGTTTAGTGGTAGTCAGACGTGTAACTAAGGAGAACTTGGGAAACCGCCTCTATCCTGTCCATCAAGTGGCCTCTCTAATCCACCCATATACATTCAACATAGTTACATTAGCACAACCCATAGAAATCAGTGAAAACATACGGTATAGTTTCACTGTAAATCAGTATATTCTGATTTAAAGAAAAATCTCTGCTCCTTCGGTGTTTAATTTTTATATATACCTACAGTAAGATGCTATCTGAAGTATCGAGCAAAGTGTAACTCTTTCCGAAGGTGAACAGATTAATTTAAACCTGACTAGTGTCTGGATCAATACTTCCTAAGCTTTCTCACAGTTCCCTAGCTACTGGCTTCTGTGCCTCAGAGAAGACGTGCTGTAGCTCCACGCCCCTGGAGAAGTTTTGACTTTTGACCGCTTTGACTTTGTAGTTTACATGAAGAAATAACTCATCCATTAAACCAGATGTTGCTAAAAATATGCAGATGAAGCTTCTTACGCCAGATGATGGCAATTGAAAAAAACTGAAAAGAACAAACAGATGCAGACTTGAAAAAATATACCCATAAAATTTCACGCTATTCAGCTAGACATTGCTTAACCTTCATCACATAAAAATACCAGCAGCATTTTGGAACACTCATTGGAGTGTCCCCTTTTGCTATAACTGGCAAAGAGTTTTACTAGCATGCACTTCAAAAACTTGGAAAAATAGTTTCGTTCACAGCAAGAAAGCAAATTCCACCTCAGCAGATTGCTGATGCATTTGCACATGACTGAAAAACAATCTTTATCACGCTGAGGCCCCCTGCTATAGGATCTATCCGTTACACCTATAGAGCTGTGGGTGACATCCTGCACAAAGAAAAGAAACCAGGCACTTTAATGGATAACAGCTATAGTAATCGCTGCTGTCCAAAACATTTTAAAAAAAATCCTAAACTAAAGAGACAAAGACAGTTCCTTTCTCTGTGCAATGCTTTCCATGCCAAGTAAGTTTAGTAGCAGCTACTACAGCAATGCCAACAGGAAAATTATTCTCCTCAAGCTCAATGACTGGCACTTCATACTCTGCATCTGGGAAATTGAAAGCACATATTCAAAGATAAATTAAAAAAAAACCAAGAAAAACAGAAGCTTGGTTGCTTTGCCCATTACAGAGCCAAAGAGTTTAGAGATGCCTTCTTTACTGTGTGCTGTAGGGTAAGAACTGAATTTTTAATAAGGTTTTACATTTAAATCATCATTTCTTACAAATCTGCTTGGAGGCAGCACATAACATATATAGAAATAACTGACAATTATTCACACTGAGCATCTTTTCCCTTACTGGTTGTTATCTTCTGATCCCTCTTTTATCTTCTTATGAAAAAACCAGACTCCACAGACTGCTAAAATCTCCTAAAATCAATCACAAGGAATATTTCACTATAGCTCATACACATTAAGTTAAAAAATTACTTAATATTTCATTTACTTAAGCAGAAGATCTTACTGAAATAATTACTTCATAGAAATAAGTATCTCTAAGACATAACTGCCTTCTGTCATGCTTGGACAGGCGTACTCTTCACTGGGTAAAAAACTGGCTGGATGCCTGGGCCCAGAGAGTCGTGGTGAATGGAGTTAAAACCAGTTGGTGGCCGGTCACAAGCGGAGTCCCCCAGGGCTCAGTATTGGGGCCAGTTCTGCTTAGTATCTTTATCAATGATCTGGACAGGGGGATCAAGTGCTCCCTCAGTAAGTTTGCAGAAGACACCAAGTTGGGCGGGAGTGTTGATCTGCTCGAGGGTAGGAAGGCTCTGCAGAGGGATCTGGACAGGCTGGATTGATGGACCAAGGCCAATTGTATGAGGTTCAACAAGGCCAAGTGCCGGGTCCTGCACTTGGGTCACAACACCCCCATGAAACGCTACAGGCTTGGGGAAGAGTGGCTGGAAAGCTGCCCTGCAGAAAAGGGTGTTGGTCAACAGCCGGCTGAAGATGAGCCAGCAGTGTGCCCAGGTGGCCAAGAAGGCCAACGGCATCCTGGCCTGTATCAGAAACAGTGTGGCCAGCAGGACCAGGGAAGTGATCGTGCCCCTGTACTCGGCACTGGTGAGGCCACACCTCGAATACTGTGTTCACTTTTGGGCCCCTCACTACAAGAAGGACACTGAGGTGCTGGAGGGTGTCCAGAGAAGGGCGACAAAGCTGGTGAGGGGTCTGGAGCACAAGTCTTATGAGGAGCGGCTGAGGGAACTGGGGTTGTTCAGTCTGGAGAAGAGGAGGCTGAGGGGAGACCTTATCCCTCTCTACAACTACCTGAAAGGGGGCTGTAGCGAGGTGGGTGTCAGTTTCTTCTCCCAAGTAACAAGTGATAGGACGAGAGGAAATGGCCTCAAGTTGCGCCAGGTTTAGACTGGGTATTAGGAAAAATTTCTTCACCAAAAAGGTTATCAAGCACTGGAACAGGCTGCCCAGGGAAGTCACCATCCCTGGAGGTATTTAAAAGATGTGTAGACATGGTGCTTAGGGACATGGTTTAGTGGTGGACTTGGCAGGGTTAAGTTAATGGTTGGACTCAATGATCTTAAGGGTCTTTTCCAACCTAAATGATTCTATGATTCTCAGTCATGTCAGAATGCACGCCTCCATGAGACTTAGTACACTGTTTTCATTTACCTCTGTTCCTGGCCACCTGGTCACAGATTAACATAATTTTTTTTTACATTATTATTTATTTAGTTAAAAATCTTTAGTCAGTTTGAATTCAAACACTTCCATTTTCTTAAACTGAGAAAATTCTGCTTTGCAACTGCATCTGAATTTGCCCAATAGAGTGCTGGAGATGTTATTCAATCTGAATAAACTGAATAATAGACTACCAAATGATTGAAAACGGGAGCAGTTTTTCCCATGACAAAGAGTTCTCCAATATTAATCACATCAAAGGAGTTCTTAACTGTTTGCCGTTCTGGATGTTTCAGTATTTTTGTAACCACTGATTAGTGAATTCTGAAGGGTGGACAACATAGTTCCTTGCCAAAGGAAGATGCTCGGCTGTCTGACAGTGCCCGCCAGGACGTTCGTTAGCTGTGGGTCTGAGCAAGCAGCTTTTGTGTGATTAGACAACTCTAATCTCCCAACGAAAGATGTTCAGGTTTGGATTTGTTTCTGGACTGAAGGTTCTCCTTCATAATTGCTGTATCCTATCCCTGTCCTCTCAAAGTTCAGCCTGCTACTCCATTAGACTTCTTTTATCCTATACTGGTGCCTTCCAAGTCCTGCTGGCCACCTCCAGGCCATTGGCTACAATTTCCCGCTCTGCTGTCACACCACAAGTGTTTCAAGCTTCATTTTTCATCGTATCTACCAGGTATGGAGAGAAAAAAATCTCTGCTACTACCAGAACACTGTCCGACAAGCTTCTCTCATCATCTTTTGTGCTCTCCTTACCTTGAGAAATGGATTCAAACCAGGAAAAGGCAGAATAACATTTATACCTCGGTGTTAAAGCCCAACCATCTGAGATTTCACAACAGCTGACAGCACCCATTAGGCACACATGTACACTAGTCCCAGCTACAGCACACTTGAAAACTGGGAGCAGAAATAAGCAAATACCTGGTTTTTGTTATAGGACATAGAATTACGGTAATCACACAACACATAGATTGACTTATTTTTCTTCCCAAGCTTTTTCCTACTCTTCCAAAGTATCAGATGGTAATAAAAGTATCAAGAAACGTCTGATGTATCTGTGCTCTACAGAGTGCCCTATCCTAGTCCTAATTCTGATCCCGACTCGACACACTCTGTTTATCCCAGTACAAATTAAAATTAACTAGTAATAATTAAATTGTACTATTTCATAATCATGAACAAATCATAAATAATTCAAATATTATATTAATAATGTGTAAACTTGTGAGGGGTCATACAGCAACTATGAAAAATAATTATCTGTTCACTGAAACAACTAGCAGTCATGCCTCCAGAATTTTAATGGGCAGAATTCAAATTAAACCTGATCAAAATGCAAAATCTTGATTAGTTGTGAGTATTAGCATCTTAGCCTAATATCACTGTCCTTCATGCATTTCTACCTATGATCATTTTAACTACTTTAATCATTAAACAATAGGTCAGAGTTTCAAAATTTAGTATTTTTTGTTTCTTTTAAACATTGCACACTTTCAGGTATGAAATACTTAACAGTACAAAGTTAGCTGTTCAGGCGAGGAAAAACAATGAAGGAAAATGGCATATCTGTTTCAGTTTTTTGTGAAAAGCTTCAAAATTGCCCCAATTTTCAAGAAAAATGAAATTATAAAAAAGGAACAGAAAGATCATAGAATAAAAATTGTTTTGTTCTTGTTTAAAAAAGATTTTTTTGCATTTTGTGAAAAAATATTATTAAACATATTTTTATATATATTTAAAGACAATGAGCATCTCATAAAAGTACTTTAAATAGAAAACTCAAATATCTAAATATATTACTGCACAAACTGAGTGCACAGAGGTCCATTCTATATCCGCTTATATCCAAGTCTAAGACTATACTCAACAAACAGCTGGCTGTAGATGACTTGGTTAACACCCAGCTAAGGTTGAAATCATAGCTGTAAAAATTAGATGCGGTATTCACAAGTTAAGAAGCCATGACAGAAACACCCAGAAGACTACTTAAGGGTTTGAAACTGTAAAATTCAGTGACACCGGCAGCAGTGAGTGGTATTACTAAGATGGAAAATAAAATACCAGTGTACACGATAAATAAACAAGAGTACAATCTGGTAATTATTTCTGAATAGATTCTTCATAAAACTGAGTAAATAGTTTAAAGATTTTTTTTTTTTTGTAAGGACAGAGATTATTTTTTTAAATATATGTTCTGAACAGCTTTTTCTAAATTTACAGTATGACTCACTTATTAGCTTGACATGTTGCTATTTAGTTGCAGAAAATATTTCTCCAAAACATCAGAGAAAGCTTCACTGGAACTAGACGTCATACAAGGTTAAAGTTACAGCAAGGTAACGTTAAAGGAGAAGCAAAGCCCACATCTGCTAAATGTTTTCATGAGAAGACACAAGAATATATTTTTGCAACTTTAAAGATCATTCTGTTTATTTGCAAGCTAACAAAGAAGATGAAAAATGCAACGCTTCCAGTAAGGCCCAGAAGGCAACAGCAGGCAATGTAAGATTTTTGCCCTTCTCCCCCTCTGAAGGATGTACTCCAGCAGTTTACAGTCTCTTCCCCCGTGTACTTTAAAGACCAAGACCTTCAGTAATTTTTCCTGCTTTTTCATTTGTAGAATACAACCCTGATCTCAAAAAAACACCCAAAAAATCCAAAAACAAAATGAAAAAATTCACAATGTATCACACGCACTAAACCATCTGGCAATCCGTACTGAAACATTCTTAGTATGGATATACACCTTGGGTTAGGCCCTTTTATTGACAGGCATATCCTGTTGATAAAGTTTGTGCCTCTACAAGAGGTTGTGCCTGCTGCTCCACTGAAATTTCACCTCTCACCAGAAAACTTTGTTTGTTCATGTCCTTGAACAACTTTACTAACCCTAAATCTTTCACCTCTTTTGTTCCTCTTTTAAGACAGATTTTACTGTTTCTTGCAGCTTCCAAACTACTGATGTGCATGAGAAGTCCAACCACTTTATAAACATAGAGGTGGGCTCCAGTAGAGTGCCATCAGCAGGTCATGAAGCCTCCCAGATTCCAGTGCTGTATTTAAAAAAGAGCAAGATCCAGGAAGAGACAGAGAAACAGTTCAGTCCCAATTCTTGTATTGAAAAATTTCAATCGGTTAAATGCTGTAGTTTTCATTAATTCTTTCTTTCAAGTATCTTTGACTCTCGAAGAACTTCACCAAGGTGCAGATCGGCAAAGAATATTTGGAAATTTGGGTAAATATGATGGAGGTGATATTGTCCAATATTTTGAAGCCTTTGTCATGATCAACAGATATTTTAGTACTACAGTGGTATCAAGAAATGTAAGAAAAACACTGCATTCTACCAGATGGAGTAGAAAAAACGCCATGATGTGGTAGAGGGCAAGACCCACTGCTGTAACACCTAAAGCATCACGTATTTGTGTTTAGGTCTGGATGGAGATGTGACATGAGTGATGGGGCCATGGCTCAAATGATGTGACTTGCACGCACAGCAGTTGGTGGGATGAGAGAATTATTGCTACCACCGCCTTGGCAACTGCCGCAAATCCTCCCTGCCCCTTCAATCCTGTTCACAGCAATCAAGCACAAACTGAAAAGAAGGATCTCGTGCCGCAGCATGAGCACAGGCACATGGCAAGCCCTTGCAAGAAACGGCACCTGGGAATATTTAATTGGTCATGAAATAGATGCCATTTCACAAATTTTAAACGACACGAGCACAAAGCTATCTCCGCATGACAACCAGCAAAAAGGTAGCGCAGAGGCATTCTGGAAACAGAATGAGCTATTATTTCCCTCCCAGCAGCCGTCAGGGCTGAGACAGACTTGGGGACTCCCTGTGACCCCCAGAATGTGCCTTACAGTTTGTTTAGTGGCTTTTCTGTGGTTATACAGAAATAGTTCACTTCAGGAACAACCAGCTTCAGCAGTGAGTACATATATGCACCCGTGCCTTCATCCAGTCGTTGACGGCTTCCCTTATTTTTCTGGAAGGAGGGACTGCTCACTAACAATTTGGTCATTTTTTCTGACAGACGAACCTTTGGGGGATTTCAGTGATGAGCACTAACTGGGAGGCAGGTACCAGTCGCCCTGGGGGGCTCACGGAGCTAACCAGGGCCACACGATGCTTTCCACTGAAAACCAGACAGATTTGGCCACTCTCTATTACTCACAGGTGCCTGCAGGCAGGCAGGCTTCATTCTGTTTGATCTCTTTCAGGACAAAAATGCTCAGAAATGTAGGACTCATAAGTATTTTTTGTTAAAGACAGACTGGCATTTAGCACCCGTGATAGGCTAGCGTATTAAATATTTTTGTTGTGTGAAAACCCCTCTCTGCAGCTCAGTGCTCCCAGTCTGTCCCTGGAGCAGTTCTGCTGCTCCTGGTGTTTTTGTGTGGAAGTTATGGGTCATCCCAGCTCAGACATTTTTGAGAGCTTATGGATGGAGCACCAGGCTCCAACCAAACTACTGACAGAACTGGGGTAATCGAATTGGAGACTTTCTAGCTTCTGTTTCCAGATCTAAAAGCATTTAGTCTTTCTGATTGTATCTTCTTGCAGCATGAATACTTAATAATTAAATTACTGAAACAAATTGGTCTGAAGATTATGATGTCAGATGCAGCATTTTAGAATTTCATGCAAGTTTACTATCAAATAAATCTCCACCTAATGTTTAACGTGTTTGTTTTTTCACCTGATTTTACATTTAATTCACTTAATAATTAGCATTTGTAAAGTTCTTTTGTTACAACAGAACTATCAACCAACTGCCTATTCACTGCAGAAGTATGAATTCTCCCAGAGACACCTCTTCCCTATGGTATATGAAGGCAGATCGCCTCAATGAATACTAGTGGAAAGGGCTGAGCGTAGGGCTCAATAAAACAAGTATTCATATTTTAATATTAATTAAAGTATTATTAACAGAACGGTGTGCAAGAACTGCTGGCATAATGCAACAAAGTCTATTCTATAAAACACAGGCAAAGGCCAGCTGCAAATAAAGAACAACAAGGAACAGCAACTTTTACTCCATCAGTTAAGGAACTACAAGACAGCTCAAGGTCAAACTTTTAGACATCTGAAGTTGAGTAAGACAAACTCTATCCAGACTTCTTATTCTTGCCTGCACTTACAAGTAACCTTTATTGACACTGTGCTGTTCACCATGTGTCAGTAGTATTATCGAAGGAATGTCATCAGCATCTCAAAAGCATCACTTGAGTTACAACTGCCGAAAGTAACTCTAAGCCCATGGTCAAAAAATACCAAAGACAAAGAAATCAAGGTGGTGGTTGTAACACAGGATGAGGGTAACTAAGCAGAAATATTGACTGGAAGTTCAACCTCCAAATGAAATAGGTTCTATTTCACTGCTACAATCTTGTTTTTCCGAATGCTTCCAAACACTCCAGAAAACAATAAAGAAACAGAAGAAAATTGATTGCTTTTAATTACCCCAAAGTTTTAGATATGCAAAGGTATTGTAAAAAACATGCTCTTCGGTTGAAACCTGGTATTTCAAGTTAGTAGAGAATGGCAAGATTTTATAGTTCAATTTAGAAAAACAAAGCAAATCCCACCCAAACACAAATGGGACATGCTGACACAATTGTAACAAGTTACCAGATGTGGCACTGAATGGTGAGCATTATTGATTTAATTCATTATCCATATAACTTATTTGCCAAGTTCCAGTCCTGAAGCCCCCAAAAGGCTGCCCGCCCTGCAAGCAGAGCATCTGGTGGGCAGCCTGGGTCAGGCCCTGCTGCTGCAGGCATGCTGCTGAGATTTTAAAGCTAGTTCATGTATTGCTTACACCACGCAGCAGACCCTGCGCCTTATGGCGCTTGCCAAACCAGCACTGTGCAGAAATGATTTTCCATAGAGCTGTTAAAACCTTAAAATCACAATCAACCACATATTTCAATGGGAATTGAAGAGAGAACAAAATATTCATCCTTCTGAAATTTCCATTGAAATCAAAAGGAAAGTGTGTGGAGGGTAAAAATAATTTTCTGAATTTGCTCTTTTCATTGAATCAGAGACAAAAAAACTGTAAGAACAAGGAGTTTAAAATATAGATAAATATTACATGTATTAGCATACCTTTTTTAGCCCTTCCCTGCCCTATTTAATTTCTAGTTATTGACATACATATCAAGTTTATATTTTAATAATTCTAACAATAACCTTTTGGCCAACTTAACCTTCCACCTGAAGTACTGCACTGTTACGCTCAATTTCTGTAACAGCAGTTTAGACACTAACACTACATTTTAACTATTGCCAGCAACTGTCTTTCCGCCACTACAACTGAAATCTATCCAGACTAAAAATTTGAGATCTTGCGTTCATCGTTTTAAATAGATGATAGAAGAGTATTCTTAAAAAGGAGCTTTTCCCTGATTCCAGTAGATGGCAATAGCTCTGCCCTGAAAAGCTCAGAGAAACTGGTGCTTCAGAAGGGGAATGAAGCACCACATCCCTGCCCACCCATGCTGTACTCAGGAGGCTCTGAATAAAATCAATGAACAGAGCTATCCAAAGAATGATTCTTCCACTGTCAGCCCTAAAATTCACTGGAAATCATTAATGTCGTAATGGAAAATGGAGCCCCAAGGAGATTTAAATAATACTCTAAGACCACTTATAATAAGATAATTATTTCACGCCTGATTTGTGAGAGTGAGCACTTAACATAGAGTGTCACTCTGCTTTGATTTGTGCATGCAGGTGCAATACCTCTGCCAAATCTAAGGAATTTTATAAAATACAGAAATGATAAGTGGTTACACTATCTCTAGTTCATGACATATATAAACATCGGATACCAAAGTCTTCACTGTTACATGAAACTCAAAGTTTGGGATCTGCCAGTAGAAGAACTCAGAAGAAATCAAAGTAATCATCTATTTTCCATGGCCTCTGACAACTAAAAAGAACTTTACATAAATAAGTGCTTTCTAACAATAGTTATTTTGCCAAGAAAATATGCTAAATGGGAACATACATCACCTGAATCACAGGTCTGAAGAACTAAATAATCGTGCAGAGCCTCAAACTCATCTCTCATTATCATCTGTGCAAAGCTAATGTGACAGCTGTGGAAAGCTACAGGAAAAAAGAAAGTCTGTACATCCTACAAGCAAGAAGAAATGCCCAAAATGCTGCTGTGCTGCTGCCGTCTAACAGACTGCCCATTTCCTAGCCTGTACTAACTGATGAGCTGAGTTAAAGTAAGGTCACGACTTTAAATCCAATGAATCAATAATTCCAGCTCATCTTGTGCCAGTGAGGGATTGATGTTACTGCCTCCATTCTCAAGGAAATGAGCCACATGTGCAGACAGCACATACAATAATTTATATGAATTAAACTCATCAAATGTATTGAGTTATTCAACAGTCCTAATGCAGAAATGTGTTAATTTATTTTCCCTCAAAAAGAAAAAAATATACTCTGAAAAATTCATCCTTTTAAAAAGAGAGGAGATCACAATTTTACTATATCAGATGATGTGATTATTGAAGAGTTACTTATTATGGAATAAAGGTGTGTAAGATTTGGATTAGGGATACTGTTAAAGGTACAAGCTGCTGTACAGCTTGCTGGGTTCGACCCTGCTAAATGTTCTTTATCAACAAAAATCCCCAACCATGTGCATCTTTCAAAAATATTTTCTGTCTGCAAAACAGACAAAATTTCAATTTAGTAAATTCATTTCAGAGTGTAAAAACCTAAAGGAATCTGCTGAGACAATTTTCACTGAGGATTTTTATTTAGATCTGTACTTCAGAGTCAATAACTGAACACATGTGAAAAACAACTATCGGAAATATTCCCCTCTCGGGAAAAAAATCCACACGCTCCCAAATATGAGTCAGCTCCTTTTGCTTTGGCTCCAAGGCAGAAGGGGAAATCCCCAGCTCTCTCCCAGCAGTGGCTCCCTGCACGCTCATGCTCTCTGGTGAAGCATCCTCCTCTGCCCCTCGCTCCGATTCCCTTGGCCAAGGAGAGCGCCTGCGCCATGCTCTGCCCTTGCTGTGACACCGCCCCAGGAGAACCCGCCTGGTGAGGCACGGACATCTTTCAGTCTGTCCCTAGAAAGATGAGCAGCTGAAGAAGCTAATTAGCAGTAGGCTCCTATAGGCAATAAAAGACTGTCTTCTCCAGTGTACATTTCATGAGAGGGAGAGGAAGGCTGCAGGAATTATCCACACAGTCTAAGCATGCTGACAAGAGACTGCCAGTTCTCTCATATATGTTGGCATTTTTTTTCCTTTGCTTTCCTATCTATACCCTTTGTCAACTAACAGTGAACATGCTTTTAAAATGGGAAACAAGATTTATTTTAGTCCCATCTCAGCTGACCAGAAAATGACTGAAATGAGCAGAAAGCTTGCTCCTTCAACAGGATGTAAATTCAAATTTTAAACACCACAACATCGTCTTCCTTGGACCACTTTAAGTGGTGAAGAGCACAAACTGTAACACAATTTTTCCTGACACAAACCAGCATTCCTGTTCTACTCCATTCCATTCCATTGCAGAATGGTTTAGCTCAAAGGCCACTTTTGCTTTTCTATTCCAGTTACCTCAGTGATATAGCATCCAAATAGCTGTCAGCATCTGTCTCTTCATCATTCTCTACCAGAACGCCTTTTAAATTGTAACTTAGAGCAAGATCTTGAAGCAGTGTTCAGCAACAAAGTGCAATACAAACAAACTGGTAGAGAATAACACAAACGATGTTTCAAACTAGTCAGACCTGCTTTAAAATCCTATTTTGTGCTGGGTGTCTCCAACAAGTAAATTTTGTCTTCAGCATATAAACTAAATGTTTCCGGAGTCAGAATACATTCACTTCATAACAGGGCTGACTAGGAGTATATTTTGTCCTTCCTTTCAAGCATCCAGAATTTGCCATTGGTTGAGTAGATATAGTGAGTTAGAGCTATTAACAGTAATTCCTAAGTAATTACCCTAAAGGAATGTAAACAGTTTTAGTTTAGATTATCATGTTGGTCTGGTCATTATTTTAGATCTAAAATGCAGATACAATATACAAAAGACCTTAATTGGTCAGGCATTAGACTCAGTCAAAAATAAAATAATACAAAATGGGTTTTCTCCACCTTGAAAACAAATATGAAGAGACTGTATCTTCTGTTAATGTTACAACAAAATTCCATCCTCAATTTGAATTATTTAAGTACATATATAGATTTTACCATATTTTTAAATGCTTAAAGAGATCTTATCTTGGTTATCAGGCCCACCATGAAATAATTTCCTTTTAAAAGAACTTAAAATCCTGACGCCTCAAAGATTTGAGCGGGAAGAGTAGCTGAAAGAATCGGAACATTAAAATTGCACTTACTTGGCTACCTACTCCTGCATCACTGAGAGCACAGGCTTCATCTATAAGGACACAATATTCCACATCCCTTTACCCTTCTATTCTTCCTATTGACCCTTACCAGTTAGCAGAGACGGCATTAAAACACGCATACAAGGTTTCTTAAGTTCCTCCTCTACCTCCCCAGCTCTCCAGAATCACACTGGTATGTGCAACCATTAGACCATGATTACACTGCCTAACATCCTCCTCCCAGAAAAGACCTTGTGCCTTAGATTTTGGGCTGACAAAGACTGGAATCAGTTTCAGATCTTTTTTTCATTTCTGTTTTCGCACACATCACTAATGTGCATTAGACATCATTATGCTGAAGTACGTACTCCTAATCAAACAGGACAAACAGCGTTGCGTACTCCCACCCAGCTACTCCAGGTTTCCATACGCACTGGCAATGGTGAAGATAATCAGAATGTAATTCTATTTGAAACTGCATATATTTTGGTTTTCTTTCCTAAATGATCCCAGAGGGGAGAAGGGGGATTCTACGTTCTGGTTCCTACTGAAGCAATGAATATTTCAATTTAGTAAACATTTAGCATATTGTCCAGAAAGAAATTTCACTAAGACTACTGGTTATAATCACAGCTCTTCTGAGTGCTGCCGATATACATGCAGATGTAAATATTCTGTAGGTCCTGATACTTTCCTGAATCATTTACTCCCTCTACTACCTTTCTACTTTGCAAATGTGAGAACTATACTCCTAAGTATAATCTTCATCTATCGATCTGAAGACCTAGTAAGAGAAATACTAGTTTCTCCTCTAATTGCTGCTGAATTTAGCAGCACTTTTCAATGCAGGCCCTTGTAGAAAGATTCTAAATCAACATTTCAGCAATAAAGTCTTCTACCAATAGTTCCTGCATGACAAAACAAGCAATGTCTATGCGGGGACAGAAGAGTACTTCATTCCTGGAAGGCTGCTCTGGTGCTAGCCTTTCCGTGGTAACAGGAAAGGTCTGTATACCCATTCCCCATGACGTACTGAAAACAGATTCTTTAAATGTGCGAATACACACATACATTTTTTTAGCATTAGTAAAGCAGTCCCAGCAACTTTTACAAATGTACTTGTCACATTGCAAAATCATCTTTACAAGACCGTGACTAGCAAAACAAGTGTAATGAACTTATTTATGTCTGTCTTTACTTAAAAGCAGCAAAAGAAACCTGACATTTCCAGAAAAATCTAGTGCTGCTACAAAGAAAAAGTATTCTAATCATTTTAACAGTCTCATCTGCTGTGCATTAGACAACAGGCAGCACTGTATGACTGTAAAGCTCCCCAGAATACTCCCGAGGCTGTGACAGACACTGGCATGTCCCCCGTTGGACATAGACCAGGCTATTGTCTGAGAATCCAGCTAATGAACTCCTATGGCTGGTTTTTTTTAATCACTGGAATCTAGTTAGCATCCAGGCGCATATGCCGAGGTCGTTAGGCACATTCCTGTGGTGGAAACTCTCCTGTAGCTGGGAACCAGGGTTTGACTGCCTGCCTGACCTGCTTCTTCACATTGCCAGGGTAATTTAAACCCAATTTTCCCCAGAACGTGTTTCTGAGATACAGTTAAACTCCTCAGCAAACTGACGGATATGAGCAACAGGCACACAGTGACACATAACAGCATTATTGAGCATCTGTAAACATGCCGTTAATTTTACATGGAAGGAAGGAGCTCAGGAGAGCGCTGGCCAGAGGAAAATGAAGAGCTTCCCAAATGCAGAGCTCTCCTTGTACTCGCCTTTGCAAGGAACGCCCTTAGAGAGGGGAATGCTTCTTTCTATCGATGAAAGCAGGATTCTCCATGAAGCATTAAACTCCCGTGGCAGGGAGATGTGCCTCTAACGAATTTAATAAAAATGGCTGAAGAAAGCAAATCACTCAGCTCCTCTCCCTTTATAGATTTCTGTTCCCAATTGTCCTCCTTCGGGGACTGTGGAGACCTGCCAGCTAATTTTGTGGACAGGATGGCTTCTAGGCTTGCCTCTGATCTGCAGATGATGTTATTATTTCCTCATAATTGTTTACTGTGTAAAGTCAACATCTTTCTCTCCAGAGGGAGATTGCTCAGACTCACTCATGAGAGCCTTTTAGCTCACAGTTGTGGGCCTGCTGTGGTCTTGACAACATACTCATGTCAAGGTTAATATCATGTCAAGGCACTATTAGTAGCTCCTTTCCTTGCGCGGTTATTCTTTTAACTGTAAAAATATTAATGCAATTTCAAGTTACTTCTAGAGCATTCTTGGCTTGCCTTGAGGGCTATTGTAATTACACTGACAGAAGTTTCAAGGTTTCCGAGAGTACTGTTGGAGTAATTGCAATTGTGGGGAAAAAGCAGATTTTGGGTTGTGCTCTGAAAGCACAGAACTGAAAGCAATCACCTCCACATTCAGTCCTGGCTGAAAGACGAACTCTGCCCATGACCTCTGTCATGCCACCTGAGCTTCATATTGGAATTTTCCCACTGCATCCCCATCTGTAAAAGTGAGATAATGCTTTTTATCAGCTTTGTGGGGATTTTATAATTTGATGTTCATGAAGAGAACAGAACTGCAAGCCTTTCTGTGCTACTGCTAAATGCAAAACTTCCCTAAATCTTGGAGAAGAGAGTCCCGACACAGAACCCTCAGACCACACTGAGAGAAAAGACACAGCTCTTCTTTTATTACAAAATGAATAATTTAAGAATATTCTTGCTCGCTGTCTTGAAACCATCCTTTGTATGACCCTGGGCAGAGCTGGAGGCAGCAAGGTTTGCATGTCAACAGTTGTTTTGTTAACTGGTTCAGTAATACCAAGGGCAGCAAAGCACCCAACTGTGCTGGTGCCCTGGGCAAGACGTTTCTCTCCGTGTCATTCCAATACCAGAGTCAGGCTTATGTAACTGATTAAATAAATAAAAAAATAAATCTCTATTCTTTGTCTTACATTTATGATATTACAAGTGTACCCGTCATGCACTACCCATGCTGCTTCAAGGCCTGACTCGAACTTGGTCTCCCTCCCCCAGGGCCACTGCTGGCCACAGAGTTCCCTATATTCATAAGAACCAAAATGCTATATTCTTCTTGAAAAACATTTGGACACTCTAATTGTCTCCCTAGGTTTCTATGACAACCACAGCAACATAAACAGCCTTGCTGGCAGCCACAGGAGACTGAAATCTCTGCTCTCTTCTCTCCCTCCCCAGAACTTCTCAATTTAGAACATACCGTAACCGAATAAATATGATTAACAATAAACATAGAGGTGGTGTCTAGTACACCAGGCTGGCACTGGGGAAACTTCTTGCAAATAAAAATACATTATGTTATTTTATGATAACAGTCAAAACATTGCCTGTTACGTCAGTCTTATCAAAGTACCTTGGGATCAACTGTGAAGAACAGTGCAAAGCTATAAATATATAAACAGGAGAGTTTTCTATGTCAGATTGTGTGACTGCAGAGAGCTTTAAAAAGATATGACAAGGCCCTCTCTGTTGGTGCCTCTAAGCACCTCTCACCTTGCTGGTAGGTTACACATAAGGAATAGATAAGCCCCTGAGTGAGCACCAGGATGGTTGGGTTTAAGATGGCTGCAGAGCTACATGGCTGCACACACATTGTGTGAGGTGACTGTAAGCACCTCTCCATGGCTGCAGCTCCCAGCTTTCCAGCAGGAAAATCATAAACAAAATGTGATCGCAGCAGCAGTGAAACGCTCTGCACGGCACCGTCAATCTGAGCCCAGCAGAAGCCGTTTCTCTGAACCTCCTGCATCAGGGAAGGTAGTCAGAGCTGCTGCTTTTGCTTACACTCAGGCATGGAGGCAAACTGAGGTCCAATGAATCCCGAACAAATAGCTCAGGTCTTCCTTCTCTCCTGAGCAAAATTAATGACAAAATAAATTGGCCATATGAGGCCACTGTAACTCTGGAGGTTTTAAGCCTTTTAAACCCATTCAGCCCATACTGGATGACATGAAGCCATTAGAATACACAGGAGTTACAAAGAGGCTGCATGTGATAATTATGGTTATCAGCTGTCCATAGATCAAAAAATCATCTTTCAAATTACTAAACCAGTTTCTGATAGTAAAAATGCCACGTATTTTTAAAATAACTGCCACTGTACATCTAGCTTGTGACAAAGTAACCTTGTGAAATGAAGGGATGCAATTTCAAGCATCAGCCCAAACGTAATTTCACCAGTGCCGTTAGTTTGTCTTAGGCGCTTGTTCTCCCTATGCTGCCAGAAAGATACAGACGGCTCCTGCTGCTCTGAGACGCAACTGGGGATGTAACTACGCCGTTTTCACTGCGTCAATCTTCTTGCTTGGAGAGGAAATCCTATGGCTTTGGGGGACCGGTTTTGCTGTAAAGCAAACTCAGGATTTGAGGAAGCAGAGCTGGGGGGTATGTGAACGTGAACCCTTGGAAGGCAACATCTATGGGAATTCCCTCTGGACCAGTATGCAGAAATACACTTATCTGTGAGGAGGAGGTGAAATGCTTGCCTGTTCCACAGGGCTTGGAAGGCACAGAAGGTGCCACCTGACATTTCACAGCTTGAAGGACCGGCATTTAGAAAACTGCCTGATTACAAAGACCAGGTGGAGATGAGATTAGAAATTAATGAAATAAACACTAGAAATGGGGATGAACATATAATCTTCGGAAGAAGAAATGTGGGATTTCATTGGTTTTCTTTCTTAAGGCAGAACTTTCACTCTAATGACTACCAATATAACATCAAAATTGTTCCGTTTTCTCTGGAAAGATTTTGAACAGTGTCCTTATACTATGGAATTATTGTACAATATGGAAATACTTTATTTTGCAATACGGAAAGGAAATATTTCTCCTTTCCTATCTAATTCACTCCAACAGGCTGTACAGCAAGGCTTATGTGAGAGTGAATATAAAAGGATTACTGATGCCCACATTTCCTACATGTTATACAATAAGACTGCCTAATAAATAAAGTTTGATTTTATCTATCAACTATTCGTAGTAAGTTTATGTTTCCATTTATGTCTTCCTGCGTGTTAGCATGAGTTTGCTAACTACAGACACGCTACTTAAAACTACAGATATATGAAATGAATGTTGACTTGGAATACAAAGACAGACCTGTTAATTTACAAATATGAAAGTCCAAGTGCTAGAAAGCATATCAGGATATTAGGTAATATGCAAAGTATGTTGCATAATGTGCCATTGAAGATAGTCACAGAAGAAGCAAGAGGGATGAGATTTTGTAGTTTTCACAGCTATTCATTAATAAACGGTAATAGCCCCAAAATAATCACAGTGCTTTTAAATTAGGATTGCAAAGGATATAAACTATCCTCTTCTGCATCTCTAAGGAACTACTAGGCATAATATTTTAATAGTACCGAAATCAAAAGGTGGGCAATTTTAGAGTAATTTTAAATTAATGAATTTACAATTAGTAGGTATTTTCATACCTTTCAACCTCTGTCCAATATGACTCAGCGCCACTTAGGCACTTGGTTTTAACTTCTGAGAAAGACACATGAAAGTTAAAAAAATAATTAACAAAAAAGCCCAAACCACTACATGAACCTTTGCATATTTCCCAAGTATGTTTATGGCATGTGAGTGGCATAGATGAATTATGGCAGGGAGGTTTATCAGCAGTAATTACACATTTTATCATCAGTAATTATAGAATTCCCTTGTGGCACTGAACCATTCTAAACTCTAATCCAAGACCTAATCATCATTAAAGTATTGATAAAGACTTTACAGGACATTGCTCCAACTCATAAAACCATTCCTTAAGAATAGTCAATACTTCAGAAAACTTGAAGATTGCTGTGACTTCACAGGGAATCTTTGTGCTGCTTAAGAAGGAGGTGTGATATATTTTGCAGTTGCACTGGGACTTTTGTACAAATGCACACATTTTTACACCCCAAGTGCAACGTATGGCATGACGCTGCTTTTAAGCACAGAAACCTGTGGCCACCAACCATGCTTTTGACAATTTGAACTTTTCAGATTTTTATAATTTTAGATTATTCAGCTGAGCAACTCAGTTTCTTTAGTAGGTCAATATTAAAAGCATGGTTTAATTAAAGCATTTAAAAAGAAAATTAATTCAGAGGGCTTTAAGTGTATACCTAGGGAATGTGCCCCTCAAATGAATGAAGACATCAGGGAAAAGTAATCTTCCTAATTGCTACTGTACTTTTGCCATACTTTCTAAGTGGCAGACTACACCAAACTGGCTGCACACATCAGGGTCACGGCTTTTATTTAGAACAGTTGTTAGAATGTAATGGCCCATTTTTGACCACGCCAAGTTATTTTTTTTCTTCCAGAACATCCTAAGAGTAACATTTTATGTAAAAGCAAAAGTGTTCTCAATAGCATAAAATACACCGTCAATAGAGCACAAGACCAGAAAATCTTGAAAAGTGACATACCTGCCCCATGCTGCTTTCATTGTAGAATCTGTATCAACAGGAATGCATGAAGACTCAACAACACTTGATTTATTCAATTTGTAGCAGAGACCACAGTCTGGATCTAACATACATCCATTACAATAACTGAAAGAGAAAGAAATAAATATTTAAGTAACACTTTATTCATTTGTACATGTCAAGATCAACAGCATCTCCTACTCAATCTTGGGATGCACATAGTCAAGTTGTCAGTATTGGAGACAAGATAATAGAAACTGCCCAAAAACTAATACAGATCGCTTTCGCCTTCATCTGTACCACATTTTGGTGGCCCAGTTGCAAACCTCCCTGTGACACCTGATCAGGCTGTAGGAGAATTCACTCATGGAATGAATTTTAATTAAAAAAGACAGACTGGGGTTGAAAAGAAAGAATCATACATCATACCTAATAACCAAACTAGGATTTGGGCACATACAGATTTGGGAGTCAGCCTGAGATCACGACACCATGTGTCTCCATTTGGGAACCAGGTACCTGAGTACTGTTTATATTCGATGGACAGAGTTAATATGTCAATGGAGCCAATTTACATACAGGCATCTAGTGCCCAGAAATATCCTGCTTGCCCTTCACTTGCCACTGCAGAGTGTGCAGTGCTTTTGCAGATCATTCCCATGCATCACACTTGCCAGCTCCATACAGATATCTCTGATTTGCTTGGTAGTCTCAAAGAGCAAGAGATGCTTACATTTAGGTAAAGTGTCCTCAATGCAATCTTGCAAGCCATTCAAGTGACTAGACAGTAAAACTGTTCTCTAGACTCCACTGGTTGCACTGACCACATCCCCACTGACTACTGGGAGCCTAGACGCCAAGCACCCTACAGATACCTCACTTAGGTGTCAGTCTAAAACCTGCCTCTGAGAACAAACTGAGTGGATTTGGGCATGTGAGCTACGAAGGCATTCCAAAACCCTTCATGCAGTGCAAGTTATCTGAAAGCTTCTGGCACAAGCTTCCCCAGATGTTGCAAATGCTGAAGACCATTGCTGCTGTGGTTAAACTACCCAGGTGTTTATCTTCCCCAGAAGTCATCTCAGATTAAGAGATCTATCCTCATCAGTAAAGCCTCTGAAATATTCTAAGGGATAACTTTAGGAGGTAAAAAGAGGAGAACGAAAAACTGTAAAACATGGAGTAAGTCTGGAAATTTGAAATTAAAATTGAAACTTTGAAATGTAACATCTGCAAATGTATAATTAAGGTGACCAAAATAGCTTCAACATATATCCCTGTAACAACAAAACCAACGAAATAATTCTGAGTGTGTATCTTTATCATAACAATGACTTAGTGAATGAAGAAATAATCTCCTTAAACTGCTATACCATTATGAAAAAAGTAAAAGTAACTGTATAACAAAGTTCCAAGAAACTAAATCAGTAAAGCAGATTATATGGATTTTAAAAGTCTGAAAGTACATGCTTAAAATCTAGTCATTCAAACTTTTCTTACTAAGATGTTTCTAAAAGAGTTATAATAAGGCCCATTCATAGGGTAGCTGTCAAAAGAGAGGGCTGGGAAAGTGTTAAAAACAATGTATTTATTTGCATTTTCCCACTTCTCCCAAGTTTCAGAAATTTGTGCTCTTTATTATTGCGTGCTTTCTAAATTATCAAAATACTGCAGAATCTCCATGTTGTCTACTTCTTGGAATATAAATCTATTTGAAGTACACCCTCCTCTTGCTTAACTGATAGGTCAAATGCAGGTTTGAACAGCCTTTTGTTTTTTTCTATTAGGAAAGCTGCATTAAATCAGCTCTCTAAATAGAGATATAAACTGCAGAAAACATTTTTACAATGGAGGTGAAAGAAAACTTTCAGGTAGAAGTCAATCAACTAACTGGTAAACATTTCTTCTCTTGGGAAGATAAATGAGAAAATTATGAAAGGAAAGGACAATTCCAATTTTATATTAGCAAGACTTAGTTACATTTTGTTAATCAATATTAGGACAGCAATGGGCAGCAATGAAAGCAGTTGATGGGAACAGAAGACTGCAGATGAATAAAAACATTCTTATAAATCGTAAGTGTGTTTAAGTATGTAATAATAATATTAAGAATAACTAAAAAATTATAGCATCTTCTAGTGGAAAGAATCCTATGATACCAAACAGGATGCCGATATATGATTTTCAAATTGTAGAACATCTTCCACTCAAATTATGTTGTATATCAAAGTACCTTTCAACAACATGAATTTCTAAAAATACATGGGGTGTTAGCACATCCAGCATGGCAGCTTGGCAGAGAATGCAGACATTTTGAAATACTACATGCTATCAAGTGCAGCAGTGGATTTTTAAGTCAACTATATGCAAATTATATCCAACATGAACACCATGTGCAAAATTTAACACATTAAAGTGGTCTTTAGGCAACAATTCTCTTTGAAAAATTTTGGGAATCAAGGTTTATCTAGATTTATTCTTTTTAGGTTTTACTTCAAGCCGAAATATAGTCAAGTACCCAACATCAGCCGGAACATCAGCAGGACACAGGAACGCAGAGGAATGACAGTTAGACACAGCAATGAGTGCCATCTTTATAGTGTTGCCAGCAGAGGACAGGACGGGGACTGGACGCCTCATCGTTTCCCTCAGCATCCTCACAAAAATCAATGCATAAGATGAATGACAGATCTGAACTGTGCATTATCTGTTCTGTCCTATGGGGCTCGCTCTACAGATAACTCCATGTAACCTCAGATGGCATTGGGTATCAGTAACCAGCCAACTGAGAAGCAGAAGGTATCTTACTTATTCCTCCCCTCCATCCAGCAGTCCAGAAAAAACTCGAGAAATTTCATTATTGATTCCAGTGTCAGTCTACATGGCTGTTAGTTCTGCTGTTCCTCGGGCTCTATTGGGTATGCACAATTGTGTCTTCCAGTTGGCATTCAACATAATAAAGGCTGCTAGGCTTCATGTCATGCCAAATGTCAAAGGTTATAGTTACTCGTAACAGTTCAAATAATTTAAAATTATTATCTTCCACAGCTTTTCTGAAACTTGTCCTTCAGATTGAAAAGTTAAATGACAAATAATTATAAACCCTTTACCTTTGAGTTAGGATTTGCTGTCATTAGCTATATAATGAGTTCATACAATCAGGCTTTGACTTTAGGTTTTAGAGACAAGACCGAAACCCAGAAATTCAATATACAAGACTTAAAGCCCTTTCAAATCTAACTCCCAGCAGACTTAGGGTAGGCAGTTGCTGTTCAGATCATCCAGCATTTTTCTGTGCCCTGTTTTATCACTGACACAAAATTTTTATGTTGACTTCGATGAGGTAGATCGTCATTGCTTTTTCCAAGATGAAGATCAATGTTTTTTTCCTCCAAAATTCCAACATACACACATTACAACTGATTCATAACACAGTAAAGAAATCTGTATCAGTTAATAAAGAATAATGATCACTGAAGATGCAGAATGAAATAAGCAAGGAAGATTTTCTTTTTTTAAAGAAGCAATTTAAAGACAACCAAAAAAATCATGTGCTGAGGCTGTTTACTCTAAATTTCTCGCTCAAAAAATGGAAATAAAATATATAGGAGTTTCAGGCTTATGCTCTTCTTCACTCTAGCCCCTCGCTAAACAAAAATATTTAAACAAACTGAAATTGAGCACATATTCACATGTTCATAGTGATGTAAACAAATTAGGACACAAATTATACCAGGAAAAGAAATGCACAGTATAATACTCATTGACATGTAAATATCTACTCCAGATCTCCTTCTTGTCCTTAAACATACCTTATCAGCCCTACCCAGATACACCCAAATATACGTCAAGAGTATAAATCTATAAAAATACTGATACTTCTTCAAATCTACACCACAGATCAGTTATGGCCGTGAAAGCTCTATACCAGAATACTCCAGGATGTCTATGTTAAGAAGGAAATTTGCATCCAATTATAAATGGGAGATACATTTCCTGTACTTTATCATGAAATATTTATATCCACGCTAAGATTATGAGCTAGTGTCTTGGAAACAGGTTCCTCTGTGAAGAGCCCGTTGAAAATTCCCAGGCAGGATGGTTCTCAATCAAAGACTGACAACTCATCAGGATTGAAATACCTGAGAGAGATAATTTGATTTTGATGAAACCAGGCAGCATTACAGCAGAAAGGTTTTACACGTGCCTAGTTCCCTCCCTGCTTACCAGCTGGGCTCCTAGGCAACCCAACAAGGCAGCAAGCGTCTAGACTTCAGATGCTTCAGCCTCTGTAGCAGAATAACAACAACCAGGAATGTGAGGCTCCAGAAGTCCAAAGATGCCCAGCTTCTTTGCAGCTCAGTAGCATGAGGTCTACAAAACAAAAGTCTCAGTAGCCTGGCCCCTCAGTTTATCGGGAACTGCCATGGCATGGGATTTTGGGGTTCCTGCCTCATTGTCAGACCACGTTTACTGACAAGCTGATGGACTAGAGATATCTAGGAGACTAGATATCCCCAAACCTGCAATTCCCAACTCTGATTGTGCCAACTCACTCAAGGCTTCCATGCTCTTATGTCCTCTTCATCTGACCAAATGGGAATATCTGACATCTAGAAAGCCTGACAGCACTAACTTCAAGGTCCCTTGATAGCAATTTCTTGCCAGACTGAACACCACCAGCTTTCAGGATGCTCTGTTCAGGAGCAGCCTGCCCAATAAACTGTTCCTGAGGTTACAGGTGATCCCAAAGGTCACAATTCCTTCCTCTTTCACAGAGAATTTAAAGTATATAGAAGAATTATTAACTGGCTAGCTGTGCAATTTTTCTTGATACCAAAATTACTGGGGGTTTTTCTTCTTAACAGTATAGTTTACTAGCCTCTAGTGCAGTCTCTAAAAAGACTCAGTAAAATCTCTGACCTGCTAAAGCGACCCTCCAGATGCCAATGAAAAGTTCACAATTACTTCTTCCCCTGCTTTTTCCTCACTGCTCAGAATACTCCGTACTTACATTTGGTTTGTCATTACATTTTGTGCGTTAAATTTGTGAAATGACCTTGTAAGTAATGACATTCCTACAATTCTCAGGAGTCTCTTAATTTGAGCTACAAATTGTACCTTGCCACTTTTTGAGTGATTTAGCAGTAAAAGACCTTTGCCCAGTGCCCTTGCTCTGCAAGTGCTGTTTCTCTTTTTGTCAGATTATTTTGTCTTTTTCAAGCTGAATCTCAATTTCTGCATTGTTCATTTCAAAACATTTCATCAATTTTCATTTCTGCCACAATTTAAGGAACTTTCAACTTTGCCTTCCATATTCTGTTATCCAATTATAAAACTATATTAATACGTTACTATCATCCAGTTACAGAAATACAAACTGCGCTTGATAATATATTATGGACTGTGTAGTTCTTTACCAGAATGTAACTCCTGATTTCATAATAGTCTACTACATGGGTAGCATGAACAGCCTCTCAGAGTATCAAAATGTCCACAAATATGGATGTTTCTTTGGGATGGACTCTTTCTACTTGTTTTGGATTCATCAGTCTCACTGAGCACATGCTGCGCAATCAGCCCTTGTATCTGGAGAAGTAGCTATACATGAAAATCTGACACACTTGCAACATGCAAGACATTTTGCTCATGCCCTGTCTTCTCCACAGAATAAGTTCCACTGTCGTGAGCTTGTTGAACCCACTGCTCCAGCTCTGCATGATGCAAGTATTCATATTCCTGAACAAGGTTTTTCTCATAGAACTGTATGAACAATAAAAAAGCATCTCAGGCAAAAAAGCCTTGATGTAGGGACAGGAGGGTTTTGCAGTATCTACTGAGGATTAGCACACACCACCCAAAGAGAACATAAGCTGCGAATCATCACAGGCTGGACAGGAATGTCACTTTGATTGTGCTGCTTTCTACTCTTTCCAGCTTGCTGTTTCCCAGACTGGAGACATGATCCTAAGCCAGGTAGATCTTTCATCCTACTTGGTATGCCCTCAGGTTTACTCTTTGCTCTCAAAATTGGTTATGCATACAACCCTCTACCTCCCTTAGCATGTGATGTAGTTGCTTTCCAGCTCCTTACAGAAAAACAAGAGTGGAATCAAGCTTTCCTTGCTTCTGTGCTTGTATTATCCTATCTACAACCAGAGGATGCCTCTGTCTCTAGTCCCAAAACCAAAATGGCCAAGATAGCTGAGCTGAGTATCACTGGTTAGAGCGGGCCTACCCAACTGGACTCAACAAGGGATGCAGGCAACTGATGAATCCAAACAAGAAAAACTGCCAAGATACTTAAGGAGGACTTTTGGACAAATATTGCAGTAGATTTATCAGCTCTGTTGACATGTGAAGACATCGATACATTTAGCTTTCAGCCAGCTACACAATTAAAGAGTTTAGGGTTTTTTTTGGAAAACGGCTTACTTCATTTTTATACACAAACTCGTTTGAATTAGGTACTAGGACCTTGTTTAAAACTGCCTGATGCTTGTGTCTAAGGTCTTGTGCTGTTTGCACGTGCTTCACTGCACCTCAGGCATGAAATCAAGCACTTTGTTATACTTCTGATGATTCCTGTGTTGCTTCCAAAAGCTAACCATTAAATTCTGATTAAATATCACTGGCAAAGAACATAGGGGATGCTTTAAGTAGTTAAAATGCGTGGTAACTGCAAGATACCACTTCAAGCTGTTGTATCTGGAAGACAGAAAATACAGTATTTAACAGAGAATGAGAGAAACCCACTCGGACTTAAAGAGCACTTTCCTGTAATAATAGGAGACCAAAGGACAGAAGTTTATTTGCTGAGGTCTACCGGCAGTCCATTAAGTAACACAGGTATCAACTCAGTGATGTCCATAAGGAAGAGATACCATTTATAATCACAGTACTCATACGCTACCTGCAGTTCTGTAATTTACCATGCAGCTACTTCAACAGGTCTAAATCACAGTTACATTCAAGTATGATCAACCCTTCCCCATCTTCAAATCAGGCCCCTGCTCCATCTAGTCCACTGAGACTGTTCTTCTGTGACCCCCTCCTAGGTAAGTTCCAGGCCAATACTAAATCCTTATCCTTCTTGATATGCCAGCCACATATAAATACATTAGCTCACTTCAAACTTTCCTTAAACCCTCTTTTCCAAAGACTCACATGCCTCAACTAAGCCACACAATTTATATAAACTCAGAGCAACTGTTTTCAGTTTCTTGGTCTTTGCTACTTCTGCTTTAGACCTGAAGAGGACCCCAATGGCTCATCCATTTTTCCTACCTATCATAGTCCTATAAAGGAAACTACTCTCTACAAGCCTTGCTTTGCTTAAGTCCTTAGATTGTCATGGCTACACCGCTACTACTATAAGCACCTTGACAGCAGACTGTGCTGGAATGCTGACACCACATAAAAAGTGTCCTGATCCACTCGCACATAGGTATCAATTGTCTCTTGTCTTGGATGATCTTTTTTTCTGAATTTATATAGCCCCCAGCACAACAGCTTCTTGATTTATGCCTGGAACTGAGCAACACTGACAACAAATAACAGAAACAACTGACTTACATGTACCTTTATTTTGACTGTAATGGCAGTCTCCATAGAATACTTCGCTTTTAAAACTACTCTTCCAAAGAGACCCTACACATACATACTATATTCCCAGCTTCCGGGCAGATCAAATACAAGCCTTGTTCAAATTCTATTAAAATCATCCTTGTGTGGTTAAAACCCACAGACCATATAAAGTATAACACCATCACTTTGGAAGATTTTACAAAATAACTCCCTAAGCATTGTTTCAGTTTTTGTTAAACAGCAAAGTCTTAGAAGTATTAGATGAAATGTGAAGTGTTAATAGGTTACTAAATGAGTATCACCTTGTTCCCTCAGTAATGCAGAGTTTGATTCAAAGACAAAGTAAGTGGAAATGTTAACAATGGTTACAGGGTCTGCATTACACTCTCAGACATTATAGTTCAGACAAGTCACTTTTCAGAGCTTTGCGTTTAAATTGATGAGAGGAGGTTTTCCTCATTCGTATTAAAGATGCTTACTACATGGAACTGACATATTCCTCCCTATCCCTTATGATTTTAAATTAAATTACAAGTTCTGATTGATAGGAGCAACATGTACCAGATGGAAAATTATTACCAAGTGATAGATGCTTATATTAGCTCCTTAATAAATCTCAAGACTATGTCAAGGTCATTTTACAGTTCTACAATTTAAACCGTCTATCAGAATTTTAATTACATTTCATAAGAGATGGCAAAAGTATACTCAAACATGTTTGTCTCTTTATATACAGAAACACATTACTATATTTATTACTGCAGTTCTCAGTTATCAGAATGACTAGTAGTTCAGTCACTTTGACATTAGAAACATAAAATGAGAATCATATTTTTAAAAATACTGGTTCTGTGATACAGTGACAGTATGAAGAATACTGATGTCTAGTTTGCAGACAAATCAGATTTTCAATGAGTTAACTCAACAAAATAAAGTACAATAGCTAATACACTTACTATATGTAACCTAAGGCTATTAAACACAATAAAACCAGCTTCAGTTACTAGATTAGCTGAGTTTTTCAGGACTGATCCCAATTACATACTTTTGCTAAATTCATAAAGAAAATATCTATTTCTGCCTATTAGCTATCTTGTAAAATTGCTATGTAAGAGTACTAAACATTGTTGCCTTCATCTCAGTGGTGTGTATTTGTACAATGAGCGTAGGAACATTAACCATGTGAGAGTGACTAATTCAAAGATGAACAACAGAGCCCTTGTGTGTTCAGCGCAGCTGGCACCGCCTGTATTATTTTAATCAAACTCTGAAGACAATCAGTTTGGGATGGAACCTGAGAAAGTTCTTGTGCACAAGTGTCATTTCCCTAGGATATGAGCCTCAGGGTTAACCTAAGCTTAACACAGAAGTTACCATTTTTATATAGTAGCTGAGGTGAAAAACACTGCTTAAGCAGAACAAGTTCACATTATGTCTTCTACAGCTGACCAAGTCTCAAGAAGTGCAGTAAAAGAGACAGAGACATGAATAAAAGGAGACAAAAAGATCAAGAATACAAGGCAACAGGACAACGGTTGTTTTCCAGAAATGGGTGAATGTTCCAGAGATAGGTAGCATGGGATGGCCACACCTTTGATTCTTTAACGATTGGGAAAAGGCAGTAGGATAGTTAGTGCGCATGCCCTAACCTTGACCTCCATCCAGAACCAGGCAAGTCCCCAGTAAAAATGGGAACGCGTTTATAGTTTTGAGTAGTCAGAATAATAAGAGGAATGGCTAGCTTATCCTTTAATTTGTAAGATCACGAATTTTAGAACGATGCTGTTTTGTCCTCCTAAATTTGCCTCTGAGCTTCTCTGTAGCCTTGATGATAAGTAACAGATCACAGCTGCTGGAGAGATTATGATCAAAGAACAGAAGCGGTCACACTGCAAACATCTATACAACCTTACACAGGCTGAGTGTGAAAATGGAGTTTGATCTAAGGATGGCACATAGAAGAGCATCCACCTTGCCTTTCCTCAGTGAGACACCTACCCGTTTCCACCTGTGAGGAGGCAATGAGAATTTCAGCGCTCAGGGTGTCCTGCTGGGTTTGTGTTACTTCCGTGATGTCCTTGTGAATGAGGATTGCATTCAATTTTTTTCACTGATTTACAGATTATTTTTTGGCTGTTGATCAACTATGATATTATATGTCTCTACAGCAAATGAAAATATTTTACTTGCTATTTGCAGCCTATCTAACTGGTTTGTTTTCTGCAAGCACATACAGGTAACCTGTACCTCTCTTTGCACAGCACAGTTCTTTCAGAACGTAGTATTCAAGGTGCTTTTTTGAATCAGGGCAGTGACTGTGTTCTTTATCTGCTAGTCTGCTCTATCTTCATTGTTATTCTAGCAGCAGGAATTAATCTGTGCAGAGGAATACGGATCTGAGAGAACAACAAACAAACAGACTGTTTGTAGTAGCTCTAAGGCTTCCATAACGGACACCCACACTTCATCTAACGCAAAGGATTTGCAAACATAAAAAGCATCTTTACTCTGCACAGTATCAGTGAAGCTTTTTGTCAGCAAAATACATTTTACTGCTCATTTTATAAATTATAAATACATTTTGGCAAAGGCAAATACAAGTCATATTAAGGAAACACCCCCATACTCTGAGATGGCCAAGCTGCAAACAGGTTTAGACTCTGACTAAGTGTACCTCACCTCAGAGTAGCACTGCATCACCATTAGATGAAGGAGACTATGAGCTGCATTTGTGTAGTCACACGTATTTAAAAGTGGCTACAGTGGCTACAGGGAGATGGCATTATGTGTTGATCTTCTGAAGTCCTGCTGTCTTTTGCTTTTCCAAAAGTTTCTGAGACCTCTTCGGGGCTTGCAAGATACAATGCTAAGCAATATGAGATACCAGCAGTTATACTGAAGCAAGCTAAATATGGATTAAACAGCAAGAGACCACTGCCATTAAGTTGCTTCATTTTACTTCGATTGGATATCTTATTTGTAACTATCCTTACAGTAACATCTGCTACTCTACATGGTGGCTATCTGTACAGCTCCTTTAATGCCATTATTCTTAGAACAGCATAGAAAATACGCAAGACTGGCATTATGCAAGGCAGACTTCTATTACCAAATCCTCAGGTTTGAGAATGTCTTTGACCCAACTCCATAACTGCCATGGGGAATACCCTCAGGGCCAAAAAGGAGAGAGAGGTGAGCCCCACAAAATACATCCCAGACTTTAGCTTTCCTTTGGTTTGCAGTCCCCACCTCCTCTTCCTTCCAAGACCGTGCATGTTATGCTGAAGTTCTAACCCGAGTGGAACGGTGAAGACACCATCTACTTTCTCATGACAAAACCTTTTTTTAAAATTTCATTCACCTTATTGACCACGTGTGCAGAAAGCAGGCATACCTGTACCTTGAACAGCCACTTTTCCAAGTCAAATATTATGTATGCCTGTATGGCATCCCCTCCAGAAATAATTTAGATAAAGGAATAAATTAACCTATATTCTTTATGTGTAGCTACAAGAGCTTGGCAGAAAGGCATGCTGAAACTAAGCTCCTCTGGAGACTTCTCTAGAGACAAAATGTTTAAAATGGTTTTCTTCCCTTGATCCATGCTCAGTGCAAACAATATTTCTTGCACTTACTGCTCCCTTGGCTGGAGACACCTGGAGTTTTGAGGCTTCCTGGTATGGAGTCAGCGACTGATACCACCTCCCAAAATGGACACTAATATTCATGATGCTGAAGCAATATCTCTCCTCCGGCTCTAGCAAGGTCAGGGTTTGGTCATGTTTTGAAGCATGGAAATTGATATGCCAAATATAGTTTTAGATACACAAGGGTGAAAGTTGTTCTTAATCATATAAATGCCTATTTTTTTAAAAACCTTTTAAATAGTGGGAGCTGTAGCCTAATTCTGTGATCTGTGGGCAACTGCATCCATTTATTAGTTTCAACTATCCTGGCTTTTGTGTCTCTTTACCAAGGTATACTATAAGATTAAAATAGGAGCAACTAAAGCTTTCTTATATGTTGCTCATTATTTCACATCCCCCTCTACATGTTCACTTTCACCTGTAAACTAAGAGAGCTCCTCCTATTTAAAAATATTCCCAAATGAAAATATATCAATTTTTATTGCTAGACCCTTTGAATTTCTATCATATCTGCTTTTGTTCACTTCATGTCAGAAACAGAAATTATGAGAGATTAAAATATTCCAATAATTCATGGAACAACATGGCTTTACTAGAACTACCTGCTTTAATATTTCATGCTTTTGCCCAGAAGTGCACACTGAGCAAGCCGCTAAGTTCCTTCCTGACTATCTGTGGTTAACTGGAAAATGAAAACTGCATCGAATAATTTTTCATTACTTCTCAAGGTGGAGTAACCATAGTCCTTCTATGCAGATTTTATACTGTTTCAGGTTATATAACCATCAAGCTTTATTAGATAACAAATAATAAATTCTGCAAATGGTGTATCTGTGCTCTCCAGATACCCTTTCTGAACAGTTAACTTAAGTCCTAGGCAAATCCTTCTGATATCCTGCTATTAATGTCATCTAATTCTGAAAGCTCTTCTGAAACCATTTGGAAGCTCTTCCCCTCTTCGCATCTTTTAACCAGATGACTTGCCATTTGAAAAAGCTGTATAGGCACATCTCAAAAATTGCAAAATATAGTTGACTCTGTAGTAGAAAACAAGTAAAAATACAATTTTTGCATGTAGGGATCCTCATATCTGGTAGTATCTAATGTTGCAGTTATTAGCATCTATTTACACTCTTTTGAAGACCTTCTGTCCCTTTCCCAGGGGTCTATAAAGCTTCAGATCCTCAGAATCTTTCACGTAAGACATTGTGCTAGTGTTTGAAAAGCCATGAACCATATTTCTAGCCAATATCACTAGGAAACTAGAAGCACACCTCTCATTCCTTTAACTCTATCACAAACACATGTAAAACAGATTTTGAACATAAGTAAGAATTTCTTCAGCCATTTAACTAGTCTTCTCTCAACAGGGAATTTTCTAGTCTGCCAGCTAAATGAACATGACGTGACAAAAAAACACAAAATACAGAAAATTACACATTCCTAACACCCCTAGAAGTAATGTTATTTGAAACTATGATTGCACACAAAAGTGCATCTTCTACCCACTATAGAAAAAAAGGTCAAAAAAAAAAAAATCACTTTTGTTTTAATTGTTAATTGATCTGTAATTATCTGAAGATTCTTTTTTTCCACTCAGGAAGACAAAAGGCAAGGAATGCATCTTCTTGAAGAGTTTACAGCTGTTATACATGACAAATCTACAAGTAGGCAAATAACAGCAAGCATATATACAAATTACTTTAAAAATATTCCTAAATTTGTGTCCACTATAAATTGCAGCAGGTGTGACATAACAGAGGAGATCTCAAGTGTGGAGTTTGCCACTTAACCACCTTATTTAGTCCAAGAAACACCAAAGGATTATTCAGAGCATTTAAGCAAAGAGTCTAATTTTCTCTATTGAGGGAAGTTAGGGTTTTAACTTTAGGTATCTAGTTTAGTTCCTTGTACTAGACTTTGTGAATAATTGTCTATTACTTACACTAGGTTGTAAAACTCAATTAATTGGAAACAATCTTGAAGAAGATTGGATGAATGATCATGAAATCTCACCTGTATTTTGTGCAGGTAGAATTTTGATGTGAAGGATCTGGTGGATTAAGTGTGATTCTTGGCGAGACCTGAGCTGATAGCAAAAATCCCGAAGCTAGGATAATGAGTGCTACAGCAGTACCTAAAAATACAGATAAAGAACAATGTGATACTTTTCTCCAGAGTACATGAAATAATTCTCTATTGAACTGAACTACACTTGGGAAAGCAAGGCACCTCATTACTATGCATACAGCATTTGCTAAGGAGTTGTGATGAGAACCTAAGAAAAATACCCTTTGCTACATCCACATCTTGAATTAGGTTAGATGTTAAAGTCAAGTGCATCAGGTTTAATATCCAGATATTAAATTAATATGTTGAGACTTTTTTTTTAATATGTGGAATTGAAGACTGCACTACTGAATGGATATATTCTTTTTGGTGTTGAAAATAATGCTGTGAAGGTAGAATTTAACAGTGACTTTGAAATCGCCACACTTCTTCCCACTCCCACAACCAGACTTGCTGGCTTTCCTGTAAAACAGAAAATAGCATCAGCATTTTCATTGACTCTACCTCCCTTTGTGAAATGAGATAAATTCAACTTTTCATATAAACACCACCAAAAAGCCCAAGTGCAATTTCTGACCTTGTTTCAAATAGCACACATAACAACTGCTAGTTAAAAGCACCCTTTCATCTATTTGCTCCTGTCCCCCCCAACAAATTCCTTGTGCACAAGCTGGGCAAAATGATGAGAGGGAAGATGGCAAAAAAGGTTCATACTTTGTGCAACAGGCCATTACTAGAACATAAGCCATAGTTTTCCTAGCTTATTTGTCACACACACACAATATGCTGTATCATTTTAATGAAAACTGATATATTTCACTACTCATAGTACTGCAACTATCCCAGACTCAGACTGACAAAACCTTTACATCTTGCTACTTGACGAGGCATCAAGTTCTATGTTGTGTAAAATACCCTGAATATCTATTTGTATTCTCATTATTTATGTGGCATGTTTTATTTGAGGCGTCACATATAACATGTATAACCTGATCTAAAAATACAAAACTAGTAATAACGTTATTTGTGAGTTAGTTACCAATGATCTAATTACATTATCCTTACCATACAAAAACAGACTCACAAACCACTGAAGCACATCCCAGTTGGAAAGCAGCATACATTTAGAAGTGTGCAGTGATATAGCTTAATGGTTGAGGGCAAATTAAGGATACTGTATTCAGTTCCAAACACTCCTCATTATCCCTTTGCTCTGTATGTTAGAAGCATGTAAGTAATTTTCTCAGAAATGCATCTGTGCAAACTTTTAGAAATGCCACTACATTAAAATCCTTAACATGTCACTCTGGTAATCTTTAAGAAATTACACATTATCTGGTTTTTATTTTGGGGTTTGGGGTTTTTTTGTGGGCAGAGGGGATGTTTTGGCAGCTTCGGGGGTGGGTTTGATGGTGTTTTTAAAGAGAGAAGCAATAGTTTCCTAGCAGGCAAACCCACCAAGTATGTGAAAAACTTTTTCTGAGACATAAATAATACCTTATGTACCACAATCCGTGTAATAAAATTATTCATGAATGGGTCTGTGCAGCAGCCATGGCTATTAGGCATGAATATGCACAAACTGGAGATGATTGGACCGCATGTTTACCTGAACCGAGGCAAGAAAGACCTTAAACTCAATCACAAACTCTATGGGGAGAAAGCACCTGCCCACCATAAGATGTGATTTCAGGTTATTCTGTACTTGGCGTTGTACTGCTATGGCTAGTAGGTACACTAACAATCCCAGTTTTCTGGGCAGTATGGATATTGCACTAGATTTACTGTACTTTCAAAATGCCATAAGCCAGACAGCAAATATCTTTAGGCAGGGCCTATAATCTTACTTATATTCATTCTAAATATGCTTTGTCTGTCTTCTAAGGTAACTAAATACACTAACAGTCACTTCCAGTACCTCTGCAAATGTCTTATTTCTTTGGAAAAGTACTGAATATGTAAACTTGGCGAATGAAATTTATTATATATTTTCATTGCGTGGGAAGTTTGTCTATGATGAAGAAAAACATACAGTTACAATACATTATTAGCTGATAAAAAAAAAAAAAGGAAATATCCTGAAGATATTTTAGATCCTCTCTGTTACAAAAAGAGATACCAATTTTCCAATGCCCAAATACCACCATGCTTTCAAATTGACCATTTCTGAAAGGGAAAAAGGAAAACACAAATAAAATGGATATTGCACTTGTCAAAATTCTTGCATGTTTCCCAATTAACAGCTTTGAAGACAGAAATTGACTGAAGAAAAAGAGCGAAAGAAAGATAAAGAAATGATGCCAAGATATAAAATGAATGGGAAACTAAGAGGAATCAATAACTGTAGTAAAGAGAATTAAAAAGGTGTGATTTATTCTTTTTTTTTTTTGGCAGACGCAGTTTACTGTAATTTTCCTAATGCTTCTGGATCTATCCGAAAGGCTCAATTTTTCAAAAGTTGCTAATATTTTGAAAATGATAAAGATACATTAAATTAAATGTAAAATTGCTCTTTCCCAAATGTTTTCAGAAAGTGGGAAAAGCTGCACAAGTTTACAAAATTAAATTACAGTATGCTGCCTTTTAATAAAAATATTAATGTTACCATCTCTCTACCGATTATTCTTGTAGGTTATCATCTAACAAACATCAAATCAATTAAGCTTTACCAAAAAAAACCCCACACCCTTGCAGCAGCAGGCAAAGGTAGTAGTTTTGTCCTCATCCTATGTAATGGGAGACTGGGGCACACCTGGCTTCTCCAAAGACCAGAGAAGCAACCAGTAATAACTCAGTGTGAAAGTCAATGTCCTTAGAAACACAAACCAAAGTAGAGCAGTAAAATATAAGTTTACCCCGTGAGAAAACTCATCATGGAAAACAAATCCATCAAGAGATTTAGTAATTATCATTTTATTAAACAGCCCTCTTGCTAAGGAAAACACATCATATCCACCACTACCTAAATCAAAGTGTCAAACATTGCATAGAAAAATTCTAAATAGTACAGAGAGATGACATATGATTTCATTACTGTCATTATTTCTATCTTCCTTAAGGAGGGACTGTATGATAAAGAACACAGCAAGCAAAGTGATGCTGCAGACTGACAACTGGCCACAGAAGGACCAAGAATATTTTTACCAAAAAATTACTTTGTGTCCAAACATCATAAACAAATAACTCTTAACTGTGTTCTTCTCCCTCATTAATTCTGTGTCTTATTTCTATAGCCTTCTGTGTTCTATAACTAATATGCTTTGTAAGAGACATTTATATATACATTTCAAATGTATGACCTTTGAATACGTTAACCAGAGCCAAAAAGCAGAGAGTTCTGTGATTGTACGAAAAGTTCACATGGGAATCACGTGGGAATCTGGACCCACCGATACAGCTGGGTCCAGATAAGCAATAAACTCCTGAGGGGCTGGCCAGGTGTATGAGGTATTGGGGCCAACTACATAAACATATAAATACTCCATTCCAGTAGAGTATAAAGGAGAGGCAGCACCCAAGAACCAGAAGTACCAGTGCAGTGCGAGGAGAGATCCACTTCACAGAAAGACAAGGAAACAAACAAGTACCACAGGGATAAAAAAGGTATTGAGCATAGGGAACGGTACAGAACTGGGTCTTTCCCCTCTGAAAGACTTGGTGCTGGCTGGAGACATAGAAGAACTTATAAGGGAGATGTATTTTAACTGATCTGGAGGTAGACTGTGATAAAAGTAGGGATTTGAGAATTTTATTCATTTTTTTAAGACGCAAGGAACGTGCTTTTCCAGTCTCCTCTGTCATGAGTACATTTCTGAACTTGGATTGTGAAAAACACCTCAGGTTTCTTGACTCCAAATCAAAATGGCAACACTTTAAATACACATTTGTTATAACTTGGAAATGCTAACTTGCCTCCAAACAGCATGTTTTAATTTACAAATTTGGGTAACTGTATCAAACCGGATGCAACACTGTGCCATCACTGTTCTGCCTATATAAATGCATTCAAATACTGCGAGTGTAGATTAACTTGGGAACCGCAGATGGCCAGCGACTTGGCAGGTGGTCCCCCACTCTGTTGTGTTGTATTAACTAGAAGTTTGGATCCCTGACAGCGACAACAGAACAAAATATGGAGACGTTAAACCTTACCAGCTAAACACTTGTGAACATTATTTCAAGAGGAGCAGGAACTGTTTCTCTCTTCCAAACCCTGTCCTTGGAAATGTCTGAACCTTTCAGATGCTCAGCCAGAGGCAGGTATCGGTCACAGATCACTCCAGCCAGAACGAGTTCGTAATGTGGGAGCAAGCAGGGACTTACTGGGTAAATGGCAGGACGTGGCTGAGCATAGGCGACTACTCACTCTGCCTTTTCCTGCTTCCAAGAGATGGCTATGTGATGAGTTAGGGTGTTTGAATATTTGGAAAAAATGTACAAATCCAGAATTCTGGTTTTTAGTACCTCATACATGAGATGAATTAAAATCACATTAGTGTAGGTAAGGTATTTACTGTATTGTATTTGAGATAACTATGCAAAGAACTGCATTAGTTTTTAAAAAGTGCTGAAATGGCTATGTGATACGCTTTCTCCAGTAGTTCTTGATACGACACTCTGAATTCACATTAATGAGCCAGAAATTACATATCACATATACCCACATGAGATTTATAAACTAACCAGCTGTGAAGTTCCAAGCATTTGATTCCTTATACTGAAAAAACGCGTGAAAAGCTAAATGAAAACACTGTCAAACATGGCTTGAAGAAGAAACTGCACCTCAAAAAATAGCATGCTAAACCTCTATTTTTTAAATTAGCCTTTAGCTGTGGTACTATACTACTAGTCTTGAAAAGCTATATGATTTCAGGCAGAAGATGAGGTCAACACTGTTATTTTAAAGAAGACTACTGTCATAAAATTAGCACTTGAATTTTTATTTTCATTTTATTAACAATTATGAGGCATATATAATACACTAATTAAGCACTCACCTGTTAAGCTACCAAGTGTAAGTTTCCGGCGACCCATTCTTTCAACGAGCCAAACTCCCACGAGAGTAAAAATGAAGTTTATAAACGCTGTCAGTGCAGCCAGCCAGATTGCAAGCCTGTCATCTTCAACTCCTGACATCTGCAAAATGGTAGCACTGTAGTACCTGCAAGCAGAGGGAGAGACAAATACAAACACCGCTGATTTCATTTTGGCTCATGTTATAGTTTCTGATTTTAAATTGAAAAAGATCATGAAAAATACCAAGTGTGACCTCGTGCATAATGCAGCTGCAGACTGACACCCCATTACCCTGGGAAATCAGGCATAACCAAGGCATAACTTGCGCTTGACTAAAGTTTTGACCGGAAGACATCAGCAGACGAATTGCCGTTCCCTTGGCTGCTTATATTTTCAATGATCAATCATATTCTGCTAGAAATGGGGTTTGCATTTTTAATTTAAGTAAATCCAGATTTCAAATGCAGCTATTGCTTTGTGCTCTATCTTTTTTTCTGCCAAAACATGCAGGGTTTTAGCACTCTGTGTACTGTCTAGGGAAAGATAGCTCAAAAATCAAATATGTTTTCATTCCCACTAAAGGTCATCCAGAACTAATCTGTGGCATGCAACACGTTGCAAGTGACACTTGCAACCTCCTGGTTTTAGGTTTTGCAGTTTTATTTCACTGCCATGAAGCACCTGAAACCTTCTCTATTGTATTACTTTTGTCTTAACCAGAATGCGATTGCTTTGAAATGCCTTAGCACCACATTGCAGGGATGTGAATCTACACCCAACAGGAGCATACAGAAGTTTCCACTGCTCTCTAAAATGAATCAACCGTTCCACACAAACAGTAACTCATAAATAAATCAACTGAGCAAAATGAAAAGGGAAAAAAAAGGAAGCCTTGTACCATTTTTCACAGAGATCAAATGAACAGAGATATTGCGCCTATGTTCTCAGGGAGAGCTAAATAAACTTTCAAGAAAACATATGAGTAGTTGTGTTCATGCTGCAGAAGCACTTTTCATCTTGTTCTATTAATTTGTGCTGACTGAAATACTGAATAGTATTTCAAAGCCCTCAAATACCTAGCAGCCTATAGGCTTTCACACAGTAATAACCATCAAAAATGTCAAGGTCACGGGTTTTTTTTTCTGGTCAAAATACAGCTTGCTTTAGATGTCCCCTTGTTGTCTTAATGCCCAGATGTGTTATCCTCAGAAATTTTAGCGGTCCACATTTTTCTATTCTAAGCATAAAACACTTTTTATTTCAAATCAGTAATCCATGACGGACAATATGCTCAACTGACTTCCTGCAAAAGTTCTTGAGCCATTTAAGACAATACCAGCCATAAAAGATTGCGCCTACGGCTGGATGTTACTGCCTCACCCGTTGGCTAAGACAAGGTATTTAGATCCTCCCAGCTCCCTTCCTCAGCTCCTCCTCCCCACCAGTACAGCCATTTGAGGCCATGCCTACACAACCAACCCGTGGTGCAGCAGGAGAGGACCTCCAGAGTGAAACTGTTGGTACCGAGGACCCAGTATCTACATACGCATGGGTTTTGAACCTGGCTCCGTGGTCTGCCTGCCCGTTAGCAACTGCAACACCTCGTCCAGGCTCATTTCATCTGAAAGAGCTGCACAGCCTGAGATCCCAAGAAGGGTGCAAATCTTGGAGAGACAAAGATTCATAAAGGATAGACATCATCTGAATTAAAATGCTAATGTTAATGCGTCCTCACTTCTTAAGGCTCTCTGAATTAAATTGGTAACTGCCTGTCAAAACTTACATCGTACTGCACTGTTCTAGTCACCAAAATCATCCAAACAGTCTCTGATCTCCCAATACACCTTTCTTTTTCTTCTTAAGGGTAGGAAAATATCTATGAATGTCAAGTCTTGGCCTGCTGACACCCACTATGAAACTCCTATTTACTGCCACCACACAAGGTTTCAGGAAGCCATGGTTAACTCCACGCATCTAAATCTTCTCAAAATCCAATTCTACTGGGAAGTCAGAAATTACCAGTTGTCAGCAGCAATGTATAGCGTACTGATTCTATATGGTTATAAAAGCAAAGAATAAAGAATCACATAAAAGCATGTAGATGTCTACTGCCTTATACATACAAACAGGCACCTTCTGCCCCTGACATTCCTCTGGTTGCTTACTGCACTCACTGGTTATATATTCTCAACTAGAAGCTTACTGTTTATCCAGAAAGAAACAGCCTAGCTCATTTCTATGGAAAACAAACCAGGGAAATTTAGATTCTGCAAATCCAAATGCCAAGCTACCAAAGCCTGGGTGCTTGGCAATGACGTTCATGTTTATTACAGCATAGCAATCTAATTTCAACAATTTAAAAGAACATTTGCATAGACTATGATAACTACTAAATATATTCGCTTATGTTTACCTACTTTAGTATGTTCATTTTTTATACCAACCTGTGCAGCCCTAACTGCCTATTAATGTAACAAGATGACAGGACTTCTTAACTTCTTCCTGACAAAGAAAAAAAACTGTGTGGCAGAAAAAGGTCAAGTTGTGATATTATACAACCACAGTGAATACTGCAGCTCCTGCAGGGAATGCAATTTCAGTGACAAACTTGTGCAGTCCTAGCTTATTTTCTAAAATGTAAAGAAAATGACAAAAGCACATGTGTATCCTTGGAATTTTTAAGCAAGTACTGTATCTTAGAAAGCAAATAAATACAGACAATTACAAAGCCACACAAAGTAACTGAGTCAGATATATAAAGATTTTAAGATTGATCATTTCTGAGGATGTCAAAATTATGAAGTTCTTTCAAAAGTTGCTGTACATTTAAAAAAAAAATACCTGAAACATTTCCACATTCAAGAATCCTCAGACTAATCTTTTGACTATATACTGAAAATGCACAGTATTGGAGGAAACGAAGCACCCCCAAACACTTTTCTCCCTCTTCTCCTTTAAAGAGCCAGTATATTTTAAAGCAATGACATCCAATGTTTAAAGAAAAGGAGAATTTCCCTCCTTCAAGCAGGTCTTACAGACAATTCCAGATGCATCAGGGTTCCCAGGTTTGCTCATTCAGCAGCAGAGAAGCAGCCCACCATGCCAGGCTTTGTAGCTCTCAATCAAAAAAAATGACTGTTGATAAGCTGTGACCACAGCTTTTGTTGCCCCATCTTTCACAAGGGGCTGCTCCACCCCATCTGTTATATCAAGTCTACTCAAACAAAGTTTCTGTCTAAGGATGTCAGCCTTTTCGGACAGAATTTATAATTCTTGTGACATTAATGAATACACCTAAGTAACTCAGAAGTACCTTTCAACATCTTGAAAACAATTATATTTTTCCTTTTAAGAAAACAAAAATAGAGTACTCTGGCACTGCTTTGCAGGGGTTTGTTAACATTTTCTAGCAGAGTACTTTGGAAATCACTATCCAACCACTCAAACTACTCAGTCCAAGAAAATCAGTCCCTAGAGGTAACGAAACCCTCTATCTTTTTTTCTCAACTCAACTGAAATAACACAAAGTGAAATGGCAAGTAGTGCAATAGCCAAGAAGCAAATGATTAAATATTGAAGAAAATCCAAAATGGTGGCAATTTTGACAGATTTACATGCTCTTTTTCTGCAGCAGTGCACGAACAAAGATCCTCTCCTTCTGCTCTATCAATTTATTATATGTCACAATTACTGGACTAGGACAGAGAAAAGTATTCATAACAAAACATGCTCCACATTCACAAAATTGTGTTTCATTTACACCTTCAATCTGTTTCTCTGCTCCTTTAGGAATTACTAAAGTTTATTCCCATCAAGTTTGATGATTTCCAGCATGGGAGCTGCATTAGATGTGTCCAGGCTGAGCCAGGCATGCAGCGTTACCTGGACAAGGTACCAAGGGCGGTGCAGCTTCCCCAGCCCCGAGCAGCAGGGCTGTCGCACTAAGGGAAGCCCGGTCACAACCTCCTCCTGCCTATAGCCCCGACTAAAGGGACTCGTGCTGCCAAGCATAAGACAAAGCATAGTTATTTTAAAAACAGCAATGTATTACAGCCTATATACACATGGAATATAAAGTCTTGTCCCCCAGCTAGCTTTTGAAGTGGTGAAAGGTTCAGGTGAGAAGCAGCAAGTCCACGTTTTCAGGTACGGACACTTGCAGGCTGGCCATGGTGCCATCTATCAAGCCAGGCAGCTGCATTAGTATGAGACTATGCCAACGCCAACCCAGAAGCTGGACTGTTTAGACAGATACCATCTTGTAAAAAAATCTGAGGGACTAATGCTAATTCAAATTTCACATCGATTCGAACAGAAGTGTCCCACTCAACTTACAAGTCTTCTAATTTGTTTCATGTTTCCCTCCTTTTGCAAACTATCCCACATCCCTGTAAATACAGTTATAACATTCCCCAAGATAGACTGTTGTTCTGAGACACGCTTTGAACATATACATTACGACAACAATGAGGAAAACGGGTTAAGCCATCCTTCACATTTCACCTTTGGGTGATAAAAGATTTCGGTGGTTTTACAGGTTGCTAACCTGAACAGCAACAGCCCAACAAATGGCATTGCCATGGTGTGGAATACAGAACCTCCGCAGCAATACAACGCTTGGCACTGGCTAGCCTAGCTTGCCATGTCCCACTCACTGCAGGAGGAGGGGTTGAGGAAAGACCCCATGCTCCAACATACAGGTCCTGAACCATTCCACCCACTCAAAGGCCTGATGTGAATTTGCACATGATATACTTTCGCTGAGAACTGAAAATAAATTTATATAATAGTACTATTGTTATTAACTGGTTTTAATCCTGCAGACATACACACCTTCCTCTTTAGTCTTTTGTTTGCAGCTTGAACACAACAATTTTATCGTGTCTGGCATTTCTGAAGATTCAGAGGTGCTGAAGAAACAAGAAGCACAAGCCAGGAAACTCCCATTGGTATTACCACTGCTGGAAAGAGGTCAGGCACATCAAGTAACTGCAGTTTACTGAAAAATGGACTATATAAACTTGAGAACATCTTCTAGAGCAAAGCAGGCTTGTAGACAGAGCAAGCTTGTATCTGCCTGTCCCTCCCATTTACACCTATGTTATTAAAGGGATTTAATCAAGAAAGTTTAAGTTGACACTTTCATCACTAAGGCCCTGCAGAATTACCACGGCTTCACCAAGATGTTAAACTGTGGCAACTCATCTGTGTAGATGAACTCGCAGAAACAGCAGGAAAAAGCAGCATATGGGAAATTAGATGCCAAAATACTGGAAATGAGAACAAGCTAGGAAGAAGTTGATGTATCTGGAAGGAGCCAAGTGTGGAGGGTCTCCGACAGAGGGGATGCTATGGCCCTGCTAAGCACCATATGAAGCCTGGGGAAGGGAAACAGGCACATTGGCAAGGTGCTATAGAAGCAGCAAAGTAAAAATATCCCTTGGTTAGACTTGTTTGAAATAAGGATTGCAGAGCAATATAGCAGCATTTGATGATATAACTCGAGTGTTGGATCATGTGGTTCAACTTCCCAGTTTTGTGTTCTGCACACCACAGTGATAAGGGAGATGCAGCAGTTTCCACTTGCAGAGGTTGCATTCAGAGCAACCATGGACACCAGTTTGGAGACCTGGGCAGTTATTGAAATTCTGCTGCTTTCTGAACTCCTATAATAGAAATTAGTAATATTAATATCAACAGTAGCACTGATATTATGAAATATCTGAGCACAGATCTACTTTTCAATGGGAATTGCCTTTGCCAGACAAAACTTTGTTGATGCTGAATTTCCATTAGCTATGGATAATGAAAATGGAAAGTCACAGAAAGGATAAGATCTAACTTCACCTTTGACATTAGACATATAATAAAGTTGATCACAAAAGCTGTAAAAATCCATTTCATCACTATGATTTGGCACCAGTCCCAGGACTATCACATTAGTCAGTTTACAAGACTTTAGATTCTTTAAAACATCAACTGTTAAGTTGAAAAAGGGAGTATCGAACAACCTCAACAACCCTCTGAAAGCCCATATAGTGACAGACAGGGCAAACCTGTACAGCCAAACTAGTTCTGTCAGGTCTTGTACCTCACAATCTCTGTCCTCCTCTGATCCAACTTAATTGTAAACTTTTTAGTCATCTTTTCACTTACTTAATTTTTGAAAATTATGCAGACAGCCTCTTGCTTGAAATCGCATGAATTGATTGCTTTCACCTTTAGCATGTATACCACCTTCCTTCAATTTGTATTTTTAAAACATACCTCATGACCTATACCTGTGCCCTACTGCAGACTGGCAGCACCCAAAACATGATTAGCTTGTCTCAAGGTTCTGCTCTGCACAAGACTGTTTCAGTGCCAGTCCCTCCTGCAGGACACTCCGCTGTTCTCTAAAATAGTAACCATTCAAGAATATTAGTAAACCTGATTTCATCTTCTGCATTTAAAAATCACAGAGAATGTGAACAATGATATTTACACAAGAAAATATTGTATATTTAAATATATATCACTCCATGCACAATTATACATGCACACAAACTTTGTGGCTAATACCATTCTGTTAAACGGAATGCATCTTGTTTTACTTCACGTGATGAATCGCTTCAGCAGGGCAGGAGGGGACATTATGTCACATTTACTGTTGCCTTCCAAAAGATACTTAACAATAATTTTAATCAATTATAAAACGCTGATGTTTGTGCACGTCAGTGGTATCTCTCGTGGCAGAGACGAGACGCGTCTGTATGACAATGTACAAACAAAAAGTCTTTTATCATCTATCCACTGGACGTCAGTAAGACCCTTCCAGCTCATTAGCTCCTAAGGCAACCGGACTGCAGCTATAAAACAGGACTACTGACTACACATACCTTTATTTTCAGGTTAAGAAGGCAAAATACGTCAGGACTAGATCCTGAAATCTTACTGAAACCTGTCGATTCATAGCAGACTCTGCTGCTTTATAGGACTCCAATTTAAGACCAACAGTTGAATATGCTTTTCCATACTTCTATTTTTGAAGTCCTGAAGAGCTCTCTGAGGAAAAGGTTGCTGTACCATCTCAAAGTCTATACTGGATTTTTCAAAATGAGTGCCTGGGAGGCAACCCGGGGAGGTGCCAGCGTATGCTTACCTACTGTAATTATACCTCCAAATTCCCCATTTAGCAGTAATGATGTATTGTGTTATAAATGCTTTCAGCATAGAGTGAAATGACACAGGGATTGCCATATATTACAACCAGTATATTTTGATAATAAAAAAACCTCAGCATTTGGTACTGTTTGACAGATAACTCTATACACCCAATAGGTTCTCTGATTCACCACACGTTATCTACGTGCAAGGCACATGAGAAGGTTTTAAGGATTACCATTTAATTATGTTAAGAAAACATTTAGTCTCCAAAGAGACTAAATTCTATAGCTATTAAGCAAAGTAAATGTACCAGTGTTTGACAGGGATTAAAACCACCTTCAAAGGCTTAAGATCACCAAGATACACAAAGGATTTCACTTCCCTAATTTAATGAGATACTGTCACACAGCTATTGGGTCATTTGAAAACACTGTTGCAGTATCTGCTGTGAGACTGGAAAAAAATTCCTTTTAATTTTTTTTTTTTGCTTATTCGCTCTGCACCAGATACACCTTTGCACACAGCCAGAGTGTTTTTCATGCTCAGTCATTTCATGCGTTTATGTGGGTCCTTCACAGGTCTCACCTGAAACTATGGGGGTGGGAAATGGTTTTCTACTTCATAATAGAAAAATGGTAAAATACAAGGAGGAGTTAGAACTATTATTTAAAAGAAAAAAAAAAAATCAGGCAGAAAAATAATACCAAACTCCTACATAAGTCTGTAACAGACAAAGTGCTCTGTAAATTTGAGGACAGAACCCTGTAGTTAAATCCATTGAAAAAGTAGGTTGAATTTAACTGGAGACTTAAAATGAAGAGTAACAGGAAGAGCTGGAAACTAAATGAAAGCACTGGGAGGAACGACGTCTTGATCATTCTCCTCCTCTTCCCAAAACAGAGATGCAGTTTCCAGCACAGAACAAATAGGTTGGAGTCCATAACACCTATATGCTTAGCACTGCAACAAAAAGCAAAGTAATGTCAACTTTTTCACCTTGTCTTCGGTGTCTTCACTCAATACATAAATGCCTAACTCTTCAACAGAACCTTTATAAAAGAAAATCACCACCATCATCCTATTATATAAATAGAAACCACTGAGGCTTTTGGGAAGAGGATGAAGACGGATGACTATTTGCAGTTATCCACCATACTACCTGCAGCAGAATAACGACACTCCAGAGTCTCACTGCAGGCAAGTGCTCTCTGCAAATTAATAAGCATAAAAGCAGGGAAAGAAAATCCCCCAGGTGTTTCACAAAATATACCTCATTCAATTATTCATTTATTCTGACAACTTCAGTTTAATTTAAATTATGTTTAATATTCCAGGGTATTCTAATGCTGCAAGGCACTAATGCCTGCCATAAGCTGTCTGGAATCCCAAAAAATGGAATCAGTCCTCATTAAAATCAATAGACTTGCTAAATGTATGTAGCATTTAAAAAAAAAAAAAAAAAAGTCAAGCTAGCCCCTTTGTTTAAGCCAAGGCCAGTGGGAAACAAAGAGATGATACACACTATAGTCTCACTACAAGAGCCAGGAATTAGCAAGCTGGGAGTAATGGGATTTCCAAAGATAATGAAAAAGAAAAAGAAACAGGATTTCTTTTGAACCTAGTTCATGGATGCTTTCTCAAGAAAGAGCAAGGTTCTTTGGTAAATATTTATTTATCTTTTGGGAAAAAATATACTACTTCTAATTTTTGCTTACGAATAGTACAAAGACAACAGCACAACTGAACCCCAACTTTTCATTCATGGTTTAGTATCTGAATGGAATCATGCTAAACATCCCAAACTTCCATTCCAGGCAGGCAGAAGGAAAATCATATGTTAATAAATGCACTATGAAATGTTTAAGAAAAAGTAATTTCAGTGTTCCTTACAGAATCAGCTAATACAGGCTAATAGCTCACAAATGATACCTCTAACATTTTCTGCCAATTCTTCAAACACCATGGTACTGTATACACCAGAGATGGTACTGCATCCACACAGTGAAGACAGGTAATATGTACTTACAATCTTATACACACATCAAATAAATGAATCTTATAGCCACAAAGCTGCAAAACCCTCATTTGGCCTTTGATAGTCTAACAAAATACAACACAATCTTTACAGATATTTACAGATGTGACCACATTACTGCCCATTTTCTCTGCTACTGATTCCTGATCTCTGCTCACTTAGCCCCATGGCAGTATGTGGGCTGAGACTCAGACCAGCTCCTGCCCCTTTTCCTCTGTCCCAGAAGCTCTGTTAGGCTCCTGCTCTCTTACCATCCTACCATTTCCCTCCTCACATAGAGTTAATTATTTCTGATATCTCCTCATTTCTGAATGCTTCATCTTGCACTCCTGCTATTCACTTAACAGCTTTTTTAAAATGTAATTAAAAAAACCCCAACACACAAGACCCCACACACTCCCACCAAAAAAAACCCCAACCCTCTCCTTCACTCCTCCAATTCTTGTATTTTCAAGTAAGGGCTATCTTATGAAAGCTCAGCTGCTAAACACAGGAGACTAGATTTCAAAAGAAAAATACTTCCTTCCATGAAACCACACTTCACTCTTTTTTTAAATAAGTAAGTTCACTTGCAGACAACATACCATTATGAACCTAAAAGTTTACAGAGTTTTAAATGTTCATATAAAACCAGAAACAAGATCTTTGTAAATCTCCCAAATCTGTAACTATCTTACTAAAAACTCAGTCTTCCATATACAGAACTTTATTTCCATATTGATATCATACAAATCATCAAAATAATTTGTCTATGGCGTATAAAACCTAGTTAATATTCCAGTGACACTACAAGTATTAATTAACATGTGAAATCTTATTAATATTCTACCTTTTGCAATTTTAATTAAAAGATGATATATTAATAATGTTTATCTTGCACAGCTTAGCATTTTTAAAGCTCAACTCATGAGAATGATTGTAATGAACCCTTGCTAAGAATCCACAAAATTGGTCTAAAATAATGAATAGGTCATTGTAGTATTTTCTGATCACCAAGAAAAACTTAACAGAGACATAATAAAGGCTTTGTGCCTATCAAGCTATATATTTATTTATTTAAAGATACTGATTGACCTTCTAATACAGATTTCCAAAGAACTTTTAAATCCCAGTCCTTGCCTATTTTGTAGAAATCAATCACTAATTGCTGTAGCAAGCCTTCTTTCTTAGGTTGCTGAACGAGATGCTAGTGTCAATTTTAAAACCAAGGAAGCCCAAAACTGCCCTTCAGATTCAGAATCACAGAATCACTAGGGTTGGAAAAGACCTGTAAGATCATCAAGTCCAACCATCAACCCAACACCACCATGACGACTAAACCATGTCCCACCATGCCACGCCCGCACGCTCCTTGAACACCTCCAGTGATGGTGACTCCACCACTTCCCTGGGCAGCCTGTTCCAATGCTTCACCACTCTCTCAGTAAAGAAATTTTTCCTAATATCCAGCCTAAATCTCCCCTGGCACAACTTGAGGCCATTTCCTCTTGTTCTATCACTTGTCACTTGGGAGAAGAGACCAACACCCACCTCTCTGCAACCTCCTTTCAGGTAGTTGTAGAGAGCGATGAGGTCTCCCCTCAGCCTCCTCTTCTCCAGGCTAAACAACCCCAGCTCCCTCAGCCACTCCTCATAAGACTTGTGCTCCAGACCCCTCACCAGCTTCATCGCCCTTCTCTGGACACACTCCAGCACCTCAATGTCTTTCTTGCAGTGAGGGGCCCAAAACTGAACACAGTATTCGAGGTGTGGCCTCACCAGCGCCGAGTACAGGGGCACGATCACCTCCCTACTCCTGCTGGCCACACTGTTTCTGATACAGGCCAGGATGCCGTTGGCCTTCTTGGCCACCTGGGCACACTGCTGGCTCATCTTCAGCCGGCTGTCAATCAACACCCCCAGGTCCTTTTCTGCCAGGCAGCTTTCCAGCCACTCTTCCCCAAACCTGTAGCATTCCATGGGGTTGTTGTCACCCAAGTGCAGGACCCGGACACTTGGCTTTGTTGAATCTCATACAATTGGCCTTGGCCCATCCATCCAGCCTGTCCAGATCCCTCTGCAGAGCCTTCCTACCCTCGAGTCGATTAACACTCCCTCCCAACTTGGTGTTGTCTGCAAACTTACTGAGGGAGCACTCAATCCCCTCATCCAGATCATCGATAAAGATATTAAACAAGACTGGCCCCAAAAATGAGTCCTGGGGGACTCCGCTTGTGACCAGCTGCCAACTGGATTTCACTCCATTCACCACAACTCTCTGGGCTCGGCCATCCAGCCAGTTTTTTACCCAGCGAAGAGTGCACCTGTCTAAGCCACGAGTCGCCAGCTTCTCCAGGAGAATACTGTGGGGAACAGTGTCAAAGGCTTTACTGAAGTCCAGGTAGACAACATCCACAGCCTTCCCCTCATCCACTCGGCGGGTCACCTGGTCATAGAAGGAGATCAGGTTGGTCAAGCAGGACCTGCTTTTCATGAACCCATTTCTTCCTACTTGTCCCAGTTTCACAATTATCAAAGCCAAGTGGCCAGAGACAATGCTGCTCTTAAGAATGGAGCAACTAGACAGTTCAAAACCAACAGAAAGTCCTCTACTGTCTTAAAGGCTTTGGGTTTCTTTGGATTGGTTTTCTTTGGAGCAGTTTTCAAATACTTGAACACAACATCCCTGTCCCTCCAGAAGAACAAGTGTCAGGCCAGACAATGGGCTGCACTTCTGGAAAGGCAAGAGGATGCACAAGGGAAAAAACTAATTTAACCAGAAGTTAGGCTACTGAGACGACTGACTGTCAAGGGATTCCAGCAATGAAAAGAACAGAAAACAGAAAAAAGATATAACCAATAGCAGACTATATTGCTGGGAACATAGAGTTGGACAAAGGACAGCAGAAATGAGAAAGCCAACAGTTAACGACCTAGTGAGGAAAAACTCATCCGTAAGGTAAGTGGGGTTGACAAAACCCTGACACAGGGTGCAGGATGGCATCAAAGACAGTGCCCAAGTACACAGCAACACAGCCAGTGCTGTGCCATGGAAGGCTCTAGCATTGCTGTATCGTTAGGGAGGAGGTCTTACAGCCACGGCGATGACCCCAACACATACAACCAATGATATTGGAATAAATGGTGGAAGCCTACTTTAAGAACATCGCCATAAATATACATTTTCTTCCCATTCTGAATTAGTCTATTACAGCACCACACACACAAAAATATCTATCGGCATCAATCCCACAATCATTCAGGGAAAACAACATGATGAGCAACGAGGAATAACAGCATGCATACATGCATATGAGTACACCATAGCTGCAGTCACAACTGGGCACAATGCCCTTAGTAGTAACAATTTTAAGCATATGTCCTATGTAAGGAAAAAAAAATAGTTCTGGGAAATAACTGGCACAAAAGTCTTCCCTGGGTTCAAATGCACAGATGCACCCGTATTATCAACAGTCATTTTAGGACTCTTTAAAAAACAAACCCAAGAGTAATTCTGCAGTGACACCATCTGAGCTTATTATTCGTGGTGGCAGATGAGATCCTTTTTTGGACTGGTTTTGGCAAAAATATCCAAAGTTGACAACCTCAACTAACCATTCTAAATCTGCATTCAGGAATTCATATTTTCAGATGTTTCTGGCACCAAATGCCAAGACATGGCAACTGTTCAGTGTCTTTCAAATTCATGCCACTCACTTGTGGTGCTTTAATTGAGATTTCTAAATCCAATCTCAGGTTTTAATATTCATACAATCAAGTATTACCCTTGCAGTATATTTCAGACATACACTGCACATAGACTACATCTAGACAGACTTGTCTCCTTCCTTAGAAAACAAAATTAATTGCACAGCAAACTTAAATGTGTGCAGTGTGAATATTAATTTGGCAGTGTCTGCTTCCATTACACACAGTATTTGCTGTTGTCTTTCGTCCCATCTGTTCCAGCTGAGAAAGGAAAAAATCATGGCAGACCCAAAAAATTCCTTAGAGCGATATCACCAATGTACACAGATTTTTTTCCTTTCATGTTCAGGATGGGTAAAACCACAGAAGCAATGTTAACATAGCATATAAATGACAATCAGAAAACCAAAGCGTTTGATTTCTGATGTTTGAATGATCGATCTACCTGAATGCAGCATCTAGCTGCTGCTTTTGAAATTTCCTCTTCACTTTCAACAGTAAAACTTGCCTGAACAGGATAGTTCTTTGCCTCTCACTTACTACAAAGTAATCTGCAAGCATCCCAAGATGCATTTCTTTTTTTCTGCCAATAAACAAACAAAGCATCAGTCTCAAGTTCTGATGCTCTAACCCGAGATTCTCAAGTTAGACCTCTTCCTACCCACATTGTTTTGCTCCGCACCCCGAATATGCTTTGTGGACATGCTCTGCTTACAGCAGAGGTGAGAAGAACTGGATTCTAATTCCCAGTCCAAAAAGTTTAATACAAAAATGTAACACCATCAGCTGGAAAGACCCAGAACAAGCTTTTAGTACTACATCTAGAGAATCACTTGCACAAGCTGAGCTCGTTTCAACAAGCGTGCCTCACCTGGTGCGCTGGGTGCCCAAATCACCAAGCCCTACTACACCTTTAAATGACCCTTCTCACTTCTTTTGAGAAAGACCTAACCTAGGTTACACACCTCACTCTAGAAGGAGATTCATGGCTGAAAATGCAAGAGGAGGCAGGTATCGCTCTGCTCCAGAGGGAGCTATTTCTCGCCTTGCCACTTCCTACAGCATGGCTTGCTGGTCCTCTGGTCAAGCCACTTACCTTTGTGAATCCCCTTCACAGACACCTCAGTCCACTCACGTTCTGTGTGAAGACCTCAGGAATTTTACCTGAGGAAACTGAATTTACTCATTCCTCCATGGATTTAGCTCTTAGCTTGTACTTTCCTAATTGTTATGTGGGTGCAACTATGTTTTGCCACTGCTGTGAAGTTTGTGACTTCTGCACCAGTTGCCATTCATAAATGCTAAGTAGAATTATCATTACTCTTTGGATGCAATGAGAAAGTTAAAGCAGATACAAGACAGACCTCTAGCAGAGAAGTTCAATATGTTTCTAATGTACTGTGAAAAATAAAACTGTACTTAGAAAAGCACTGAATGGCTATTTTGGGAACGTTATGTTTCAACATAGCCTGCACAATGAAAACAAAGCAAGGTGTTGTGAATGTGCTACCTATTTAAAAGCATAAACACATTGCTCTTATCTTCAAAATGAAATGTAGCAATTAAGCACCACATCAAAATTATTAAAGCTATATAAAGCACTATGGAGACTAATGTAATAAAGAGTTGAAGGCTAATGTAATAGAGAGTTAGATTCTCTAAGTGCAGAATAGTAGGCCTTTTAATCTATGAACCATATGTTAGGCAATAGATTTGTTTGATAATCTAGTGTGTTATACACTGTATACGTCTATTCAACAGGGAAATTTTCTTCTAAATTTATATAGACAACTTTTAAAATGTACTTATATATGATTTAGCCACACAGAAGAGAACTTACAGTTTATACCGTGTATATAGTTCAGTATTAAGTGTGCATGCCACCATTTACTGCTAAATGTTATGTATATTTACATATACTTTGAATTTAAATTTCAGTGAAGCTGCTAGAAAATACATATAAAACAAAGTTTAAGATAAAATTGCATGAAATTTTCTAACACAAAGTCAATAAATAGCTGGCTGAAAAGATTCTATGCTAGATATTTTTAAGAACTCCTTTTGAAACTACGTTTCAAATTCTCTCTGAAATAATCAGTTACTTGTGAACACCTAGTAGAGGATAGATACAGAACAGTCTTTGTGTTTAACTGCTTCAAACAAATACTTTCCAGATCAGCTGTCTGTTTTCCTGTGTTGCCTCTGGGGAAAGATCACTTTCGTATTTATCATTTCCTTGTTGCAACTAATTAAGCTGCCAAGTTTTAAATCCCTGGCAGCTTATACTATTCAAAGCAATTATTCTACGTGCAAGGACAGCTTAACTACATACAATTTATGTTCTCTATCCTTCACAGTTCATCATATGAACTCAAGGCCAAGATCAAAAATCTAAATTTTAATCCCAGTTCTATGACTTTGTAACCTTGGAGATGTCATTTCATTCTTTCATATTTGTTCCTCCTCTGCAAAAGCTTTTTAAATATCTTTTCCACACTTCTCATGAGAAGATTCATATGGGGATAACACTTGAAAACTAGAAAAGAGAAAGAAAACAAATGTAGATGTTGATCAGTTCTCCTAATGCTCACCAGAAGCACCCCATGGAGGTGTGCGTTACAGCTTAGGAATATGCTGAACAGCACCAGTGATCTCAAAAAGGGGGTGGTGAAGAGTGAGGTGGTTTTTCAGGGCAATGGAAATGAAATCTGGATCTCCCACTTAAATTGTTAAGACGCTAAAATTGTCTTTCGCTACCTTTCAATACAAGAGTACTGTCAAGATCATCTTCCACTCCATATGACAAGCCTCTTCTGCAAAGAATGACTGGACGGACTGGCTCTGTTTTGAAGATAACATGCAACAATCCTCAACAAAACTTTAGCACTGATGTGCTCAAGTGACGAGTACTTGAAAAATACTTCAAAAGGGTACACCAGTAACATCAGCACTTGGCAAACACTAATCACAAAAACAAAGTGAAGAAAAACTAAGGTATTATTTTTTAATTAAAGAAATGGAGAGAAGATACGAGAAAGAATCATTACATTTCTTTGTTTGTGTATTAATTCCACAATTTAATGAAAAATTAATCTAATCATAACCTCATAATCCGTTTTATATCCACCAACATACTATCTTACGCGAAATCAATTTAATGCACCAAACAGTAACACCTTGGGTTATACAATTCTCAGTCAGTTACAGAACAAGGGGCCTCAGTGGGAGTTAAGCAGAATATGCTGCTGTAATAAAGAATTATTACACATACCTTAGTATGATGACAGGGCCCTGGGATTTCCCATGTTGCTTCTGCTCCACCATATCAGGTGTACATTTACAACAATAACAAGATTTAACAGCACTGAAAATAAGAACTTTAAAATGCAGGTAGCCTGCTGCATATTATTGTAGGAAGTTATCCTCTTTGAGCTCTAACACAACTTAAAACCATGAAAGACCTGATTTCTGATAGTACCAAACCAAGTGAGAGTCCTGAACAGGACCATGGTGAAAGGAATAAAGTATATGAGAAGAGGCTGAGGGAGGTGCGTTTGTGTAGTCTGGAAAAGACTACGGGTATTTTCCACAGCCTAAGCAGGGCTACTAATGGAGTCAGTCTCAGTCACAATCGTCACAAGCTGCAAGAAGTGAAATTCCAACTGAAAACAAGGGAAAAAAGTTCTTCACTGTGAGAGTGGTTAAGCACCAAAACAGGTTGCCCAGGGAGGCTGAATGCATCCTTAGAGATTTTAAAACCTCAACTGGGTAAAACCCTGAGCAACCCAATCTAACTTTGAAGGTAGCTCTGCTTGGAACAGTGAAGTGGACCAAATGATCTCTAGAGGTTCCTCGTAACTTATATTGCTCGCTACAAGTTAACTCAATAGCTTAAGGCTGCTCAGTCCTTTTCACAATCAGGCATTTAAGACATGCGAAGACCTTCTTGAGATTCATCTAAAAGAAAGGATGAGAATGAAACTCCTAAATCAGTCCTGCGCTACTGCAGGAAACCACAATGCACTTCATAAAATCAGTTACGCTCCACCTTACATTATGCTGCATAACCATCCTCTTCCAGCAGTTAAGCACTGTCTTCTGATTTCGAGCCCATATTTATCACCAGTGGCAATGATCCTAACTTTGTTTCAATTTTATTAGCAAAAGGAAACCTTTTGCACTAAGGTCTGTAACAAGAATACTAAATAAGGAAAGATTAATTAGTCTTTCCAGTACAGTACCTTTTCTCACAACCTTCTGTAATATCATCTTTGCTTAGACGTTTACTCATTTTACAGTTCTTGAGCAATGCCAGCTATTCTTGAACTAAAGCTGAACTAAAAATTTTTCAGGTGAAAACAAATCAAAACTTTCCAGATAAATGAAATTTTCAACATTTTCTTGTTCTAGCAAAACCATTTATTTGTTCAAAGAATAGTATCTGGTTGGTCTACAGCTTGATTTTTCTTTGTTAAATCAATGCATTGCATCCTATTCATCCTATTTTACTTTATCCAATTATTCTTCATACTTCAATTCATTTTTCTTTATTTGCTTGCACTCCTTCTGTATTCAGCTACTATTCTATCATAATTTTAAACTGTAATCTCTTGAAACAAGAGCTGTCCTTCCACTCTATTTTTCTACACCACTTAGCGCAGCACTGTCCTTATTGCTCCACAAATAAGCCTTTAAAATGCAACAGTAATACAAATACGTTTTTTATTAGGCTTGAGGTTGGCTACCACAAAATTGCCTGGTTTTCCCACCATTTAATGAAACAATTCTATGTTTTCCTGTATTCATATGCCAATAGTAAAGCTTGCTGCTAAAGGATATAACGTTTTTTTTTTTTCTGAAACTTACTATGATTCAGCTATTACTGGATTGGGAAGGAAAAAAAACAGTACCCTTTCAAGACTTCTAGTAAATGACACACCAGTTATTGCTAATTTTTTTTTCTCCTTTTTTTTTTAATCAATACCAAGGATGTGAAATACAACACATTGTATGCAGAAAGCCAGAAAAGTGAAACATTCAAATTTATGGAATCAGAGAAGAGGAAAAAAAGTCCTATCGTTACAGTGTGAATAACAAAGAACAAAGATGACTATGCCATCACCTTATTCATAAGATGAATTGCATTTTACACAGAAATTGTTTTTATACACATTTTTCACCACTCAGCCACACTTAGTGGGTAAAAACAAATGGCAGTCTACACAAGGTTAGTTTAGAATGATCTTTAGGGGTTTATGTTAGTAATGTAGTAAATATGAAACACCATAATATATAGAGTTTTCTTATGCAGGCAAAGGTAATTCACCTCTAGTACTTTTAGAAGAGTAATTACCTGTTCGAGTATAGTTTAAGAAAATTAACAGCAAAAATACACAGAATAACTTTGATTCTTTCTTCTGGTCTTTTCTGTTTTGGGGTTTTTTTTATTATTATGATGATCTGTGCACTGCTTGTAGACTGTAATGTCTAAACAAACTTGTTTCGGTTTGTATTGACGCTTCACCCAGTAGGTTCTGCTGAACTGATTATCTGGTGAATACTTATAATTTCTTATTAGAATAGGTTACATGGAAATCAGAATGAAAGATTTATTAAGATAAATAATAGCACTGTATAAAAACTCAAGTGAGAATATGGATTAAATTCTGTTATCAGATGCCTTGTTAAGGTCTCTAGAGAAAGCCAGTCTTCTTGACAACTTTAATTTAAATCCTGCAACTGGGATTTTGCTTGAAAATGTCACATTGAACAAAAATTTACTTTACATTTGAGAATTTTCATGACAGGTATCTAGAGAACTTAGGGGCATACAAGAATTTGAACTGAAATATTTTAATGAAGTAGCAATTACAAGGCAACAGGCATCAGCTTTCAGACAAAGTCAATTTTCCCCAAAGGTCCTTTTAGAAATAGCAACCTAGAATAAAAACTGCACCTCGATCTGACAGCCCAGCTGATGGAAGCTGACTGCCTTCACGGCGTGCAAGACAGATGATTTACTGTTTCACAAAATATTCTGCTTCAGACAATTGAGGACTGTGACTATGTATCCTCATTGCACTGGTTTTGTTGGTCTGCTAAGAAGGACTCTAGAAATAGCATTGGAATAAAAGTCCTTTTCTTCTCAAAGTGGCCAAGATAAATTAATCCCAGAGGGTCAGGAACAGTGAAACTGAAAGGAGAAAACCCATCACATAAATGAAATTTCTGTGAGTTTCACTGGCACAAAGGAAAGGCCTTCTTGCCTGAGGACATTCAAATCAGTCCTGACAGCAAGTTTTCATTTACAAGAAGAGAACCAAAAGGCAAATAGAAGATGGAGATCTCCAAAAATACAAAGCAGCAGCAGTTCACTCAGCAGACACATCTGACATACGAAGCAAGGGAAGAGTAAAAATCTCCTCAAGCAAAGCTGTTCATGGACAGGTTTTTCCTCTTTTTGAAGGAAAAATCCTGACTGGAGGTAATCCACATACATGCTGGGAGAGCGTTCCCACATTTTGCACTGATTGTCCTGGCCATATTAACTTCCTCAGATATGGCCTAAAATGTTTGGAGCAAACTACTTCTTGTGAAACTGTGTACTATATTTATTAGATGCAAGTGCTAGTATGGCCTAGGATCAAGTAATTTAGCTTCTCACTCATCTACTTTTTTTTTTCTCTCTCTCTTTAAGGTCAAACAGAGCTAAACTTTATTTCAGGTGACTCTGTGAATGACTAGTAGGATGATGCTGCCTTTGTTCTGTTCGTTCCCACTCAGAGCAAAGCACCTCTGCATGTAGGAAATCTAGGTCTTCTAGTCATCTCTGCATTCCCAGTCATTCAATCTGAATGCTGTTGTTTTGTCACAACCCACCTTTTGTGATTTAGAGTGTTTCACAAGATTTTAAGAAGTACAATCAAATGGATGGTAATGCATTAGTCACATACAGGGCCAGCCAAACAGTGACTGGCTGACAATAAAAAAGCTAAAAAGTTAGCAAAATGTAGGATGTAAAACAATCCCTCAAAAATTTGATGTTCTATTACTATCTGATATAAAGAAATATTTAATAAGATACAATCTTATTTGTTCCGAGTATTTCCCATGCCAATATAACAGAAGTTAACAGATACACCTGCATGCTAAAACTCCACTGTTCATCTGAACTCTTGGTTGTGCTTCTGCCTGGTTTTCCCTGCTGACTGGTGCCTTTGTCTCCACTCTTCTTGGCTTCTTATTTGGTCTTAATTCCATCCCAGAATCTATTTAATGCATCAAGAAAAACATCCAGGATAAACGCACATAAGGTGTGTCAAAGAGAGACACAGATAAATTTTCTCAAACCAAAGCTTGTTTGGGGATCCTTGCCAAGAGAAGAACAATACATATAAATACAGTAGCCAGACTCACCTATACATATGCAGTTTCACTGTTCCTCATAACAGTGCTTCTAATAACATCACATACTTGCAACAACATATTTTATTTCCATATTTCCACATTTTAATGTGCAGAGATGTTGACACACTTCTTGAAATAAAACTGCAATGGTGATCTCTTAAATCAGTCTCTTAAATCTTAAAAAAGTTGCTACAATAAACATACTAAATGTACATTCTTCTGCTTAAAATTTTACCTTTTCTTCTTAGTCTGACCTCCAGCCTCAGCCGTGGACTCTCCACACCTTTCTACATCATGCAAAACTTGGTCTTGTTATTGTTGTCTCACTGGGACCACTGGGGCTTCAGCAAGCCCACAGCTCCTGATCAGGGAAGAGTCTGGCACTCTTTGCCGAAGACTGACTCGTTGATCTGCATGTTGTTCTAACATTGAGAAGAGAAGATTGAGGGCACTTTTGCAGTTGCTGGCATAATTAGCACTGTGGCAAACAACTCTGATTACCAAGGTGTTTTAAGAAGTGCACAGTATTTAACATAAGACAGTATATGAGAGAGATTGGTAAATCATTATCATACCTCAATTGTCAAATTCTCAAATCTAATAGTAGATGGTCATGTACATTATTCATTTAAATATTTCACTGTAAAATAAAGCACGCTGCAATATAAAATACAAATATTCTGGGCTTACAAAGTTAAGGTAAGTTCTGGTAACTATTGTACCCTTAAACACCAACACTGACATTGCAACTGCCAGACTGGCAAAAAAAGGGTGACATCTAACCATTTTCTCACAAAGAATTTAAAATCTCAGCTTCATTTATTAAAAAGGTTGTCATATATTGTCAGTAAAGCTCCTTTCTCTTATTGTAATAAATAGAAAGGATTATCTAGGTGGGTTTTTTTTCCTTTAAATGGAAAGAGTACTTTTGTTAGAGAAATGAGATACTTATGGCCAGTGCAGAAGCTGTTGTCTGTGACATTTGGCAGTGCAAGACTACGACCTTCCTTCTGGAAGGGAAACCTGGATAAGGACAGAGCAAGCTTTCCATGGTGGGCATTAGGGGGAAGAAGGAGGGGTGAAACCAGATCTTCAGATTCCACACTGGAATAAAAACAATTACTTAGAAGAGAACTGTCTGCAAAATCACACTGTCAGAAGCAAAACATCCCATAGCCTCATTCCTAAAGGTTGAATGCATTACTGAAACATCTGTCTCCACCACTGGGAAGGACTCGATGTGCTAAGTGCTGTACAAATACCGAACAATTAAATGACCTCTCCCAGAAAGCTTGCAATGTAAACACAAGGCAAAAAACCAAATGGATGCTGACAGATGAGGAGAGATGAGATAACAAGAAAGCACCACTAATCCCTGACTTGCGACCATGTCAGCACACCGACACCATGGACTTCTACTGCTCATGGAGATTTTGCTTTGAGAAGGTGGCTTTATTTTTTTTAAGAACCAGGTTCAGGAAGAAAACTTGCACTGCAGGGGAAAAGGAAATTAAAGGTGAATAGCTTTCAATAGATAACATGGGTAAAATGCCTGGACTGGGGAAATTCAAGGTTGGTGCAGCAGAGAAAGGAAACACCAATTTTTCTGAGCGGTCAACTGTACAACCGCACAGCGTATCTACCTGACAACTTTGTCCTTTAAGGAGTAGGGAGAAAGTACCAAAAAAATAAAAATAATAATAATAAAAAAATCTATGTTAAGCTCTTTACACCTAGCCCAGTGACTACATTAAGCTGTTCAGCCCACCAGGACAAGTCTAGTGGGCAGAGACCTGTGTGTTGAATAAGCCAGGGCTCAACATACTGTTCTTAATCAAAATACACTGGAGCAGCCTAGTTCAGAGTAACTGAAAGCCTGGATCGTCATGGCATCATCATGTTGGAAAGAAGCAAGGACCACCTCTCACCGGCTCACAACAATTTTTAACAGGAATACTTCTGAGAGAAGCCAAAAGGATACGTGCTTTGTCCTTGAATGCTGGAGATTTGGGCATCCCCTGAAGGTTGAGGCTGACATGCTGCTCTTGCTTTAGACTGCTGCCGCCCCTTACCAGACTCAGTAACATTTTCTCCAGACACAAACCTTAAGCCAGCTGCCTTTTCATTCAAGTGCTTATCTCAGGCTGGCACTCAGAAATCTGAGTGACATAACAGTCTGCATTTGATGGAAATAACTGCTGAGCTGGGAGTTGTCAACTTTTATTATAGGCATAAAGAGACTGCCACATAACAGGAGACTAAGAAAATCAGAACTTGTATAGTTTTGAGAAGACGCAAGTGTATGATACAAATACACTTTCTGAACAAGGAATACTGAAAGAACGTTAGCTTTTTCTAATTATACTCTCACATGGGGGGGGCACGGAAAAAAAACATGAGACAACATACGTGAAAAATAGATTGAAAAAAAAATCTTAAACAATATTTATCCTGTCTATGTAGGATGCAAGTTCAAAAATTTCACAGCTTTTAAAATATATCGAATAGCAGTATGCATACAGCAAATAACCATGCCCTTTAGCATTAGAGTATGCCTCTCTTCAGTGTTCTTCACAGATATCTGCAGATATGTCATGGAAAAAAATTTCCTCAAAAGCTCTGTCACAAGAACATCAAATGAATTACTGCATAATTCACAGAAAAATTAATTTACTTTGTTGGGCAAGTAACAAAAGATTACTATTGTTTGACACATTGCCCTTTGGTGGCTAATACCTAGCCAGAGGATTAGAAAGCAAGCCTGCCTTAATGCTATTGCGGAAATCTGATGCCACAAATAAGGTGGCATCTCCTGAAGCAAAGGTCATGCTCTCCCAGTCAAGTCAGTCTTCAAGCATGGTGGACAGAAAACATGCGTTTAGAAGACTGCAGGGTCAAAACCCTTGAACAGTGATGGAAAGATAAATACCTGCTGTAATGTCCTCTCACCACCTGGTCACACAATTTTTCAGTATTCTCCAAAAGCTAGTAAATCTATGCCCTTTACATCAGTCATCCGTGGAACCTCCCTGATTTCTTCGATGACGACAGTGCCTTACTACTATCAATCAGTTCAATTTGGCTCAGTCATTCAGTGGTCACTAAGACTCCTGCATTTACCGTATCTAACATATATTTTGTAAACAAATTTTATTTGCAAACACTGCAGGCAGTTAAACACACAAAACACCTTTATCAGTATCAATAATACTAAGATAGGAATGTTTTGAATGTTTGTGTTTCTGCCCACACATTGCAGAAATAAAGCAAAGTGAATTCAACCTATTTCTACATACTTGAACAACAGTTTATATTAAAACTGTCATATCTTCAATCTTTCTCTATCTAGAAAGACTCCATGTACTTCTCATTTATCTTTAACCTAAAATTTCCCATCCTTTCCTTGAATCTCTAGAATTGCCCAGAGAGGAGAAAAGCCTACAGACTTTAGATACATGATGTACATAATTGTGAATACATAAGAACTAACACAATTTTAACATTTACCTGTTTTTAGATTTATAACGCATATAAACAATAATTACTTATGCACACAATACAATTAGGTATTGTTATCCTGAGAAGAATTACGAGGTGACTCTATTTCAGCACCTTCCCTCAAAAACCTGGAAAAGCAGTAAAGGTACCTAAGCAGAGGTGAGGACAAACTGGTGGGGAGTCTGTTCTTACAAGTGAAAACCACAGGGCCACCATGAAGCAGTGGCAGATTCAGTGCTATGTGCTGTTCTGCTTTATTAAGGAGAGCAACAAATTTCAGCATTACGTTTTGCTCCCATTCTCCTCCTTTCACTACTCTCTCCTCATAATACTTCTAATTTCCCATAGGTAAAGATCCCCCTTATAGAGTGGTTTCTGCCTGGCCATTCCCTTCCTCAAACACAGCTTTTGCTGGGTTTAGATACCTCCATACAGCTCAAGAAAAATTATACCAAGTGGCAACATACTTTTTCTGACTTTAATGACAACATGAAAAAGCTGCTTGTTTAAAATCTTGCATATAACCAAACATTCATTTAGACACAGAAAATAGCCGATACCTTGAATTTTCGAGAAAGCCAACTGACATGGCAAAACAGCCAAGCCATGCTTTATTGCTGTACTCAATCATTAATTAGTCTAATGAACACTGAAACCCCACCAGATAGGGTGAAGTTGTGACTCAGTGCAGCAGATGTGATTCTGATCTGAAACCTCTGGGGAGTGTCTGTGACAGCGAGCGTAGCAGTCAGTCTGAAGAGCAGTGCCACAGAGGAAGAAATTTCTGCCATGGAGGAAGAAATTAATGGCAGTTAATTTGTTCCAGACAGAGAATTTTGCTGTTAAGGAAGTAAAATGTCTTTTATGAAACCAGAATAAATCCCCAAACAAATCCCCAAACAAGTAAATTATTTCAACTCAATGGATAATGTCTAGTTTGCAAAGATAGCATAAACAGTTGCTTATAACATCTTCATAACTGTATTTAGATAGAATAAAAAGTAATAAGCTAATGTACAGAACCTAAGACATGCTTACATCAATAAAAATGTTAAAATGTGTATGTCTAATTTACTTCAGTGCTTCTGTACATGACCGTTTACTGTGCAGCAATCATGGGATCACTGCAAGATTATACTGTTAGCAAAAGCCAAAAGCTGATTTACTGAAAAGGTGAGCCACAGATCAGCTTTGATACTGGAAGAGAAGATGAAAGACAGACCTTGGAGCTGCCCCGATGACAGTCATACAGCTCTAGCCACCCTGCACAACCGTGCACATACAACTCTGAAGAGTTGTAAAGACCCTAAAAGACTCAGGGAGACCAAGAGCTTTACAGGAGCTGAACTACAATTTCTTCCAAGCTAATAGCCCAAATGAGTCTCCTGACTGAGTTAGAGAAGCCTGAAAGTATGAAATCGTATCACTGTGTGAATACTGCTGTAATATGCACAATAGAAACACATCACAGGAAGCTAAAACATGTCACTTAAGGGCAGTAGATTGCTGGCCTGAGTTAGAAAATGCGCTTAAAGCTGCTTGCAAGCATATAGACCAGTGTTTGTTAAGTCCTTGTAAGAAGGACTGGAGGCAGGATAACATGTTCTTTGCAGGAATCTACTGATTTCATTTGTCCCTTGGTTGAATAACTTTCAGAAATAACTTTTCTTCAGGAAAAGAAAAAAGATTTTCTTTTTCTACATGGTCAACAGAAGCAGCGCAGCTTTCAGAGCAACCTGAGAAAGAACAAAAGTCATATAATAGCATCTTTTCTTTTACACAACCATTTGCTTCAACGTATTCTAACACGACACAGCAAAAATTAGGGCTCAAGGGTTGTCACAGACGATCAAGAGCTATTTGTTCAGTTTTCAAAAGGCAAAAACCTAAACATGGCTCTTCGGTTCTGGAGACAGGAAGGGCAAGTGAGCTAAGCTTCTAACCATTGAATTAATTTCTTTTTCCAACAGAAGCTTTCAAGTACATTTTAAAGTACTGTCCATCTCAGCTAATGTGTTTTTCTTCTCTCTTTCTGTACTTCCTTTTTTATTTCCCCGTCTAGCATTGTCTAGTCTCCCTGCCACACTAGCTGATTGCAGTAGCATATTACACTATTAAGGGAATTAAGATTTCCAAAATTGGACAGAAGTCCACCATCTCAAACTGCTTACCTATATTTATTGCCTGTTTAATATGCATTTCTGCATTGAAGAGTTTGCATAGATGGTGGCATCAGTTACATTGATGAAAGAAAAAGTCACTGCAGTTGCTCAAGCACAACTGAAGAAACAGTCGGGCAGCAGAATCTTTTGCAAAGATACTTAAAGAGGAGGTGATCAGACCAGAGTTTGCAGAGAGAGAAGGAATTTAGCAATATGAGCATTTGTTTAAATTATTTTCGCACTATTTTAAGTTAACAAATGTCATAAATCAATAAACAGTGAGATCCAAACACCTGTGGAGATCTGACCAGTATCTCGCAGAGCCTGTGTTCCAGATCTCAGTACAGTCAATCATATTTTTACATATATATATATGTATATATATAAATAAAACTACAAGAAATCCTGTTTCTGTTTCTGTTCAGAATTCTGGCAGTGCCTGAGTTCATTTGTCACAATGTGACAAGAATCATCAAAAAATTGGTTTTGCTATAAAATATAAGCATTTAACTGATATAAAATACAGGCTGCCCAGGGAGGTAATAGAGTCACCATCACTGGAGGCGTTCAAAAAACATGTAGACGTGGCACTTTGGGACATGGTTTAGTAGGCGTGGTGGTGTTGGGTTGATGGTTGGACTTGATGATCTTATAAGTCTTTTCCAACCTTAATGATTCTGTGATTTAAAATAGGACTATATACCCTGGAAAAATACAATGAGCTAAGTCTCGCTAATTTTACTTATTCAAAACTCTAATAAAGCATATATGATAGAAAAGACTACTGTAATGTATTTGATAATTTTCAAACTATAAATGTTTTAACACAGTGATTATTTCTTTACTATTATATGAAACAGAAAAGAAAGGAAAATTACTTGGAAGGAGAGTATGTTTCCCTTAAGAGCTGTCCTATTTCACTAATAACTCACTCTTCATTCCTACATGCACCAGAAAAAACATCAGCCTGTATCCTGTCTTTTGATTTCCACTGTAAACAAATGAGATTGTAGGCGTATATCACAACCCGAAACAAAAATTTAAACTTGGTTCTCAAATATTAAGATGGTTGTTGAAAAATCTAAAATTTCTGGAACATGAAATTGAAAAAGTGCCATCACTAACATGGATAATTTATTTAAGATCCCTTCTCTTCTGCTCCTGTGTGCAAATGGGATGGAGCTGCTGACTCAGCATAGTGCTAAGATTTCTTTTAGTAGTTTGTATTTCACTGTGGTATTAAATTGTGGTTACACACTGTTTCAGTCCTTTGTTCTCACTCTGTTAAGGGCTCAGATGTAGGACAGGAGGTTTTAAAAGGCTACATTCAAAACTTTGTTAAAAAATAGCCAAATTGGTCCAAGTTTTACTGACATCTTAGCTGGTTCCCTACAGCCCTGGATGCCAACACGTGTTTCAGTACTTTTACCTGCTTCCCTCTCTCACCAACATACAAGGACAACAAGTATTTCTTTAGTACACAGAAGGCTTTAGTTTTTGTCAACTTTTAATTGTTTTCAAGAACTAATTTCGTTATTTTGATACTAAATCTATGATTTAAAGACCTGAAGTTGAAAACATTAAGTTGCCACCTTATAAAGTTTAACTGCTCATTTTCTCATCTCCTTCCCCACTCTACAAACATACCATAGAAATAAGATAACTGAGTAAGTAGGAACAAGGAGTAGAGTGCGGTAAGAAAGCCCAAATTGTCTTAACTGATTATTTTTGTTGTGCTTTTGTTTCCCTCCCCTGCCTCCTAACAGGGTTCTCCCCCTTTCTTCTAAAAAAAAGCCTCTTCCTTTTGTAATCCTGACCAAAAAATTCAAGTTTATGTGAGAAAGGGGCCTTCAGCAAGCAGAAGTTTGAATCAGCAGTCCAGTATTTCTCTGCTCTACTTTTCCCTTGTGAAATATAGAAAATAATTAGCTGCCTCTGTAAAACACAGGAAATTCTGCTGATAATAATGTAGTTTCACAATTTTTTTCTATTTCCAGGACATCTGTAAAACGTGCTTTGGGTAAGTGCAATATGCAAGTGACTATTAAAAGGAAATAAAACACGACAAAATTATTTTGCTCTTTCATGAAACAGTTCCAAAATCCCTCTCTGAAGTATTATTACCTCCCACAGACTTGTTAGCACTCTGGGGGAGAAAACCCGCAACCATTTTAAACAATTACAGGTGAGTCCCCCCTCACCTGCAGAGGCTTAGACTCAACTTGCACCCCTCCAGCTCTGACAACACCTGATCTTGGGAGACACTCCAGGAAGGAGACAGCCCCTCCAAAGATGAGAAGCCAGGGCTGTTTAGTTTATCCGTCCTGATATCCCACTCCCTCCCTGGACTCTCCCCGTTACCACTCATTCTCCTCGCTGGCCTTACAGACAGCATTCTTTCTCACCACACTGAGGAATTAAGAGTCTCTTTGGTAACTTCTTATTTTCTTACGATTTGGTGACTGTACTCTATACCACCTTCTGTATGGGCTATTTTGACCATAGTGATCTCTTTGTTTTGAAGACTGCTCAGAATAACAAAGTCTTGATTAGTCTTTAGATGCTACCATGTTTTATTTACGGTCCATTTCTGGACTATTTTTATTTATGGTAAATGTTTGCATCGCACATAACCTTTCAGCCTTTTTTTTGTGTCTCTCAACCTCTGTGGCGCAAGGCATTTTGACTAGCCTGTGGCAGCTTAACTCTTATTGACAGACTCCAAAGAATCCAATTTACAGAACCAGTTCCTATGCCCTTAAAGTAAAGGTGAATAAACAGATCTAAAGGGCATCATACCTCTTACTCTATGTTTGAATGGGACCAGTAATATATTTCACTGAGGTTGTTCATGTTGCTGTATCAGGCAGCATCTAACCAGGTGACCTTTTATACTTCAATTTTGTATCTTTTCAAGATTGGTTACATTGTGAGATTTGAATTGTTTCACACTTAAATATTCTTTGTTTTTCATCTAAGGAGGAAACACTTTCTTATTGCTAAGAATACAGTCCAATATTGAGTAATATGTAACCTACTACACAAACAAAATCCTCTCCCCTTACTACTCTACTGTACCTTAAGGAAAAAAAAAAAAAAAATTGGTCACTGATTGGTATCTGATTCCCTGATAGATCTCGAAATCAAAAAATGGCCTTTGCTAGACATAACAAAAATGTACAGATCAACAAAATGATGCATATTAAACATTAGCAATTGCATAGAAAAGAAATTTTTACAAGATTATTACAAAGATAATCACAGAATCACTAAGGTTGGAAAAGACCTTTAAGATCATCAAGTCCAACCATCAGCTAACACCACCATGCCCATTAAACCATGTCGCACAATGCCTCGTCCACACGTTCCTTGAGTAACACAAGAGAAACTGTTGAGACCAAACTGTGCTCCAGGAGCTGTCTAGACAAATAATACATTAAAACAAACAACCCAACCAACCAGTATTGCTACTTAGGGAGCAATCATTCATGAATGATTTATAAACAACATCACTGCTCTGACTACATTTCATTACTTGGCTTTACATATGAACAACATAAATGAGATGCATTTAACTGACTTAACAGCTACACCGTGTATACACTAGATACAAAGCAAAAGCATTTGACTTCACATAATTGCTGTACCGTAACTGCTAATAACCCAAGCCATATGTTTCAGCAAAGACTTTGCTCCCACCCATGCAGTTCACACATTTCCTCCTGTATGGCCCTGCAGTGAAGTTAATACTGCATTTGTGACATCAGAGTTATTACCAAGGCCACAGACAGAAATCAAACGGTATTATGATTTCACTACAGGCAAAAGGGAGAGTAGAAGCCAAAAGCAAAAAAATTGGGAAAAATTTCTTTTAAAGACACAAATCCTTCAATAACATCAAAGAAATTGTAGAAAATACTGGTTTCAATACACGTCTTCTTTAAAGAAATAATTTGTTTTTAAGTTTTCTCCAAAGTGACAGTCCTTCATTAAATATGGTTTCACAGCCTGAAGAACTACAGGAATAGATTTTATAACTTACCTTTAAAAAAAATCACACTAAGGCAAAACAAAACAAAACAAAGTACAATCAGCAGGACTGTTAGTTGTTTTTCAATGTTTTAATACAAATGTCTCAACATTCTGGCTGATTTACCACTGAAGATTACATTAATTTGTATGAAAAACTAGGGGTAAAAATTGTGCACTTGTGCACATAGTCCCTGCTGATCAGATTTCATTAGAAATAAATCATGTTCCAAATGAGAAGACAGATAGCAGGATTTCCTTTAAAGCAACTTGGTATGTTAACTCCTATACAGTTCTTTGAACATGTTATAAAATTAAACATTAATATTTCCAAATTAAGATATTACAAGCCTTTGTATTAGTAACTTTCAACACAAAACTTAAAAGGAATTTACTTATGTGAAAGCATTACACTGAAAAATGCTGATTTATAAATGACACTTGACTTTGGGTTTTGATGGGTTTTTTTTAATTGAAGTGTCAGTTAATACTCAGAAGAATCCTTTTTAATACATCTGCAATGTTTTAAAAATAATTAACCAAACTGTCAGGAAGACCCTCTAGTAGATGGGTCCAGACTGTGGCTAATAATTTGCTGCTGTCATACCATGAGATTTACTTTTACTCAGGCAATTCCATTCAGTATATATTCTTCTAGCCAATAACCCAAGACAGAACTCAAAAAAGACAGGAAAAAAGAAAAATATTTCATGTGGTAGTTCTTCAACTCGTTGAGTTAAAGGTCCAGGTTTGGGGAAGAAAAGAAAACACCACAAAAACCCCACAACCAAACAGGTGTTCAGCACCAGAGAAATAAGCAAAAGACTAATATTTAAAGATCTATGAAATGGAAAAAAAATCCAGTGTTTCAAAACAGAATGGGAGCCTAAAGTTAAGTGCCCATTACAGTACCTCACATCAGCACCCTGAATCTGCTTCCTCTCCAATTTGAGGGGTTTTGTTGTTTATTTTTAAACCTGAGGAAAATTATAATGTAAATAAACACCCACGTCGATATCATTTAATATGTTTGGCAGTCTATGATTTTTTAAGTTTGTCTAGGTTTTGGGGGGGTTGTTTGGTTTTGTTGTATTTTTTTAATCATAAATGGCTAGATTATGAGAATTATCAGAAGAGAGGTGGGAGGTAAAAGTGGAAATCAGCCTTTCCTTTAAAACTTACAGTCATCTTCTATTGTATGTCTACTAATCCCAACACCAAAAATCCACAAATATGTTATTTCTAATACGTTCTCTATTGTTCTAACACTTTAAGCAATTAGAAATGATGAGTGTTTCCTACCTCCCTTGAGACACTCAATCTAATATCTCTAAGCACTAAACTATGTTCTGATAATCATTCTAGATTTTACTTAATTTAATCCCATTACTCCCATTGTATAACATCTTGAACCACTTCCCTGATCTTCCTGGTACTCAAACCTTCAAAACTTTTATATCTGAATTACCTACTCTTCGATCTCCAATACTTAGGACAAGCACCTATCTGTAAAAGCCCTCCTCCAAAAGCTCTGGCTAGTTAGATTGATAAAGCAAGCAGCTTCTTAAATAAGATGAACATTTTACAGCTTTAAAGTAGTTAACAACTCCACCATGATTCACTGGTTTGTTTTGCACCTTCTTTTTTTCTTTAAGTGGCTTAAAACTGTGATTTTCCTTTTCTATTTCAAAAGGAATGAGAACATGAAATGCACAGATAACTGGCATTAGCAGTGAGAAGCTTCAGCCGGAGAGGGAACCTTGAAGTTTGGTGTATGGCATTGCCCAAATAACCCAAGCCAGAGGTTTTTGTTTGTTTTCAAGTGAATTACAAATCTATATTTTTAAACTGACTCAGATTGATTTCTGGCCATCACGCAAGGTCAGCACAACAGGATAAGAAAGATTCACTTTCTTTTAATGTTATTTTTAAGTGGAAACTTAGCATAGTGTGGTTTTAGTGGTACCAACACTAATACACAGGTGACTTGTTTTTAATACAGATATAGTCTCTTACTTGTGTCCTAAATACCCTCTCACAATTATTTCAACTGATAAATTACAGCTTTTGGAGCTAAACCATTAAAAACCCTTAAGCTGCTCAGGGTTTTGTAGGCTATCTCCAACAAGCACACACAAGAATATTTAAGAAAAACACTTCACTCTTTAAACAAAACTTCTAAAGCACAGGAGTTGTCTTTAAAAGACAGCAAATGATACATAAACTTCAGCAATATTGTGACAGCCTTAAAAATGTTCAAGTTTACTGAACTGCCTTCTTGTGCCTCAAGCACGATACATCCATCTAAATCGCTCAGTCTTGCAGTTTGCTGGCAAAGCACAAAATCAAAATGAAGGCTAAGGTCCTAATAGCTCTAAACCTGTGCAAGAACTATTTAAGATGTCCAGCAGTATGACCTGCTGTTTTCTCTCCCCATGCCTCTCTGTGACTTTAAATACCGCTACTCACTACCACACACCACCCTCTTGTCTGGAAGGGCTGGGATTTATGCAGGTCATGTTAATTCATGACTGAAGCAGTCAGCAGCCTGTTTCTTCCCTGTGGAACAAAGAGTTATTTTTTTTCCTCAGACCTGCTGCCTTTTTCCTTAGCCAATGTTTTGTTTGCTTGTTTAGTTTCAGTTCTTGGATATAGCTATTGGCATTTATGTTTCAGCCACTTCCCAGCAGATTTACTAAGGCACACTCCCCTTACCAGGTAGTACTCCCATTCCACATCCCTATTTTCTCATGATTGAGAAGAAGCAGCAAGTATCAGAGCAGGGTCTGGAGAAACTATGGTCAGAGTCCTCCTTGACCTGCACCAAGGGGGAGGCAAAGGCAAACAAAAAGAGGGAATGGAAAGGATTGACTCTGCCAACATGGCCATTTCCCAGCTGTTGTAAATAATGCCCATGGATCCTGTAGACAGCTTTTTATGAAAGGGTGTTTAACATTCCTGTTACCTACTCCACCAGCATCTTAACTGCTAGCTTGTAAACCATTTCTGCCCAACCTAAGGCTCTGTAGTTCAAGCAACACTTTCATCTCCAAATCAGAGTTCACCTTGGTCACAGTTCCAAAGCCACCGCTTCTCTCTTTAGTCTGTGTGATAAATTTGGAAAATTAAATGGACAGATTTCCACAAAGAAACTAACTGTTCAGTTCAGATCTGCCAATTTACCGGGGAAAAAAAAATTTAAAAAAAAAAAAATATATGTTCCAGGGCTTGGAAAACTTGTAACATGGGCTGGTTTCTATGCAAGAAACCAGTGTCCAGTAAGGACAATTTGGTGACTATCAGCTGTTTGGAGCTTTTTTTTTCTATATTTTATTTTTAATACACTCTTTATTTTAAAAGAAACAAGCTCAGATGTGATAACAGTACACTGCCTATGGAAAATGGTTGCTGAGTGTGCAAACCTTTCAAAATACCAGAGTCAGGGTTTTATTTTCCTTTAAGTACTACGAAACTGATACAGGCAGCTTAAATAAACTCTCATTTAGAATGTTTTACACTGAGTAATATGAAATTACTTAATTTATTAACTACAATTTGTTCCTCTTGAGCTGTTATAAGTTAATCACATTATTTCTGTATAGCACATACAACAGACACATTTGGTATAACAGGAGAGTCACCTTTCCTAGTGTGTTTGACTAGACTAGACTTCTGTTTAGTTGTTTTCCCAAAAATATTTGCCGTCTATCTAAAAAGCATCTGTATGCTATATAAGTCCAAAGATGCATCTCTCTTCTCCACTACAGTTTTTTACATTATGAGTTTGCACGCAGTACTATATAAAGCATCTTGCAATATGAAGGAAGGATAACATGGTAAAATGAAGGGTTACTCCTCCAAAAAAAGTTATTGGAAGCATTTATTAAAACCTAATAAAATATTTAATGGATTATTCTCTGAAAAGCAAGTGGACATGCAACATAGGGTTTCTTTTTGTTTTATTAAACATCTTCTAAAGCCTAAGGGGAAAATGCAAAATTTAAGAGAAAGATATAAACTGAACAGTTTACTCACAAAAAAAAAATCAAAGGATGAAAACTTAAGCAGGTAGCAGCCTTAATGTTACGGAGTCATCAGAGAAAATTAGATTTGTCAATTACCAAGACTTCTCAATTATCTTGACAAAATTACAAAGTTCATATCTGAAAAAACATTAATGTAATTGTCCCTCCTTCAGTCAGACTTAAAGCACAGTCGGGTCTGAGAGTATTCAAGAACAACTGAGGCAACAAGTTACTAGTCATGCAAAAATAAAGGCTACATGGCAGTCTGTTTGGTAATTACTGTGGCCCAATTTAAATCTAAGTGGAGACTACAATAAAAGATATATTGTTCTTCAGTAATTGCCGTGCAACTTGGACGACATTTCAGCATTGTGTAAGTTTTGGGGTTTGTTTTGTTTGTTGTCTTTTGTGTTTTAAAACAGCCTGAGAAAACAATAGAAACATATACAACCTTAAAAATCAATGCTTGAATACAAACCACAAGAAAAATGTGAACCACCATTACTTTTTGCCAGTAGAACTTCTGTTTACAGATCGCAACAACTATTGTCCAATATCCAAATCAACAGTCAATGCTCTAGCAAAGTCTCATTTCAATGACCAACTTATTCATTACAAATCTGTCATAATTTGTAAATATATTAATTCATTAATTATAAATCTTTCCATGGCTGCTGATGCTGAAGGAGTAGAGAAGGTTGCTACTACTTGTGCTGTAATTCACAAAACAAGGTATTTATTCAATGATCTTCAACAAAAAAATGAAAGGTTTATCTGCAGCCACTGGCCTATTCTTCCTATTCAGTATTTCATTTCAAAAAAGTTTAAAAACTGGAATTTAAAGATAAGTTTCTGCGTCTTGAGTTTTACCATCCCCATGGGGGTTAAGTCACATGTCCCTGTCAAGCAGAAGTGCTGAGTGCTGCTACAAGCCCTGCTCGGTCCTAAGACTACAGAGATATGCATGCTGCCTCATGCTCGCTTCAGCGAACAGAAGCGAAGCTTTACAGCTCCTCACGGGTTCCAGCTCTGCAACTGCTGCACAATAGACCCAGCGATTAAACCTGTCGGGAAATGTGTTTTGCCTCCATTAAACTCCTCTCTAGCCTCTATTAAACTTCAGAAGTATCCTGGCTTCTTTCCAGTCCCACTCCTGTTCTCTTTCATTCTGTCATTTACATTCAGTACGATACTCGTTCACTTTTCATGTTAATTGTTTTAATAGTCTTAACTTATCTTCAAACCTTCAATTTCCGCTTGTTACATAATCTCCTCTTATCCTTTTTTGTCTTTTCCTTCTTTCTTTCATCCAGCTTTTTTTCCTCTCTTATTACTCTGAGCTTTTTTCCTTCTCCATATAGTATTTTCTTCAACTCCCTGTTTCTTGCCAGCTGGAAAAAGATGCTCCTTTATCAACTCTTTTTTTTTTTTGTTCTTTTGTTTGCTTGCATAGATTAAAAAAAGCAAGACTGTTAGAGCTCAAAAGCATCTGTGGACTAAATCCAAACATCAAGACATTTTACATGTGGATTCACTTAACTTGTAGGACACACAAGGATATCTTAACAATAAAAAAACATTTTATTAACTAGGAAGAACAGATCACATACACCAGCAAAAAATCAAGCTTAACAAAAATGCTGAAGGCCACAAGCTCTCCCTGTTGACACATTATACCACTTTTCTGCTGCAGAAAGCTCTTCTAACACAGTATGAAAAGATAATGGCAAATTACTAAATTAGCATCACATCAAGCTTAGTGTTTCAACTGCAGAACAAAATATTTTGTTTGGCTTTCATCAAGTCCACTTAAAGTTTCGTGAGAATAAGAATAATCAAGATGATACAGCTGTCTCTTCAATCTTATCTCAGATTTACAGTCTTAAAGGCACAGGCAGCCAGTGTGAACGTCCATCAGCTCGCTCAAAACTAGCAAGCCCCCAAAAGAGCAGCAGAAACTCCAGCACAGGTCACAATACCTACGTGCAGTTCTGACAAGACAATACTGAACTCCCTCCAATTTTGGCTGAATTACTGCTTAGTATTCAAGATAACTTAGGATTTTTTCCAACAGCTTTCTTCCCCATGTTGTTTTTTTTTTTTGTGACTGCAATGAAGCTGCACAGTACCAGAAATGTTTTCAGAAGTCCTTAGTCCTGCAAGAACATGAGCATATAGCTGAAACATCCATATACTCTACTGACGTTTTTCACCAAACAATCTGAAATAATTAAATCCTTGAAGCCCCCTCTTCCACCCACCCCCAAAAGAGGAATTTCTTCCTTTTTTTCTTTTTTTTTTTTTTTAAAGAAGAAACTGATGGGAAAAATCAGCTTAAAGTTTTACCTTAAAATGGTCCTCCCCCCCCCCAAGTTTTAACTATGGGCCACTGTGGGCTTGAAAATATCTGCACAACACTGTTTTAACAAAATTCTGGGATATGTTACTATTAAAAAGCTAATTTGTAGTAACTGCTATCCTGAAATATAACTTGCTTCACAGGGCCTTTTTCAGTCTCCTGTCAGCCAGATTTGTGACTCCAGGCTTAAAACAGTGAGATTCTGTTTTCAAGATGAGAAAATACCAGAATGATAAGAAACAGAAAAGTTAAACCATTTCAGACCTGCTCATACCAGTGTGAGAGATACTTGTCTAAAATTGGATGACTTTATCTTTTACAGATCAGTTAAATTGGCAAAAACCATGACAAAAAGGAAACTTTTTTTCTACTTCAGGCACTCTGTCAAACACCAGTGGTACCCTTGTTCTTAGGAAAAAAAGGAATCAAAGCTATAGGTCACTCAGCTTTACTCTTTTACTGACTAAATTTGTCATGCTAGAATTTGTTGCTGTGACAGTCACAATCTCCTTAGCCTCTTTTTACATTTTGTTTCTCTTTTAGATCCACCTCCTCAATGCAGAGGTTGCTCCACATGCCGTTCTCACCAGTTCAATAACATCCTGTTCATGATGAGAGTTTCTGGTTCCTCATGGCTGGGTGTTATGCACATACATGGCTGATTCAAATACAGTATGAAACTATTTCTGTGCAAAAACTAGATCAGTTTATTGCACGACAGGATGGACAGAGCACAGTCCTCAACAATTCCTACAGAAGTTCTTCTAGTTTTCCTCTCCCATCCTCAAGAGAAACCCAGGGACACATGGACTTTGTTGCTTTCATTGGCTTCACTGCTGATATCCAGTTTTTAACCAGAAAATATGTAACAGATTTCTGAACTTTTAAGCATGGAAGCTCTAGATTTTTGTTGTTGTCTCCATGTGTTTCTTACAGGTATTTTTCTGCTTTTTAGGATCTCTTCTACTATTGGGTACACTCAGTGATTATTTTTAGACCCCTGCAAAACTCCATATAATTTCCTACCTCTAACACCCATACTTTTTGATTCAAACTTTTCTTTTCTTAAATAGAAGAGTTACTCAATAAAGCATATACAAATTGGGTAAGTATTAAATCATTCTACAACTGTTTTCTTCCTTATATTTTCATTTCACTTTCCTGCTTTGTGATTTGATTATGGTGGGGGTTTTTTAAATTAATTTTTCAGACACACACAAACTCACTCCTATGGCCTCACTTTCTTACAGTAAAATACAAGATTTAACAAATTCTTCTGTATCAGAAATAGTGAACAGCCTCAAGCCAGAAGATTAGAACAGGTCAGGGCCCATCGTGGACACTGCCATGTTAACTGGTCGCAGTGTAGAAGAGTCCCATGGAAATATGTAAGGAGAAAGGGGGCAACCAGAGGCTAAATTCTCTGCCAGGGAAAGCCAGGCAACAGCAAGTCGGGGTCATCAGCCTCTTCTCCTACAGCCTAGAAAGGGGTACACCAAGAGAAGAGGTTTCACAGCAGCACCAAAGTTACAGTGAACACCAACTATCAAAACATTTTTGGGACTGTTTTTGGTAAATGCATTTGCAAAACCACTGGAGGAAAGTCCACATGATCCTACAACCTCCAACAATAACCAATGCCTGTTTTCCTGCTGCAGCAGAACAGCAATTCCAGAATGACATAACCAAACATTATGGAGAGGAAAATAGTGCTTAGAGAGTTAATACAATCTGACAGTTCCTTAAGGCACCATTTAATTACTGCATTAAAAAGCAATCACCAATTTCTATGTAAGCAAACCATCAATAGACAGCTGCTTACTTATATTTCTAAAATGTCCTTTCCTAGGATGTTTGTCTTGCATACCTGATAACTAAAAATTTAGTTATACTGGATTATTAAAAAAATACTGAATATTGGAAATGGTTTACAAGCCAGTCGTTTAACAACAGTGCCTTCATGTGTTTATTATAGGCATTTTCTTATTTTAAAGCTAAGATTCAACTATGTTTTATAGTTGTAATTCTGTCCTCCTACATATCCACAAACAAACTAGGTTAATTCCAAACTATTTGTCCTACATAGAAAGGAGTTTGAGATTTTAAAAGATATGAAGTTTAAAATAAACAGTCAACCTACCAGTGTCATGAACATTGTGAACTGTCATTTTTTTACTCTAGCCTAATAAGGCAACCTAAAGTAGTAAGAACCAAAATGTGAGAATGACTGACGTTGGTTAGAGGTTGCATCCACATTGGGTTTAATAATATTTTAATAATTTTTATTATATAAGTTTCCCTAATTAACTTCTAAACTTACTTCTACATTGGGCACCTGTAACTTCCTGTGGCAATGAATACCACTATGTAATTACGTGTTGCATGAGAAAACATTTATTTTAAATCTACTGCTGGGTAAGAGCTAGGAGTCATCAAAATTATGTTATAAGAAATGATGAATAATCATGCTCTCCTCATCTTCTCCATAACATTAGTAGCTGTATACACCTCTTGTGTGTCTTCTGAACTAATTTCTTTTCCAAGCTGCAGAGTCCTAACCATCCTGTTCAAATACAGTTATCTTTCCCCATATATAACCTGGTTTATCCTTACTAAAAGAAAGGACATCTGCAATTATTTGTACTATTCCCAGATCAGTCATGGATGTCATCATGATGTTTGTATAGAAATATAATGCAACTTCAAGACGTCTTTTTTGAGTAGTAACAATTTAGACTGCCATGCATGTTAGTTAGCCAGTTTCCTCCTGCAAGCATTATTGCATAATATTGTATAGTTAATGCACTTGCCATTTGTTAATTTGTTATCTTGTATTATCTTCCCACAACTGTTCATGTTCACAGATTTAGGGATCTTAATATCATGAATGGTGTATGAGTACAAGCTGTTATTTTGCTGTTTAGCCCCTTTCACAGACTTATCAAAGCAGCAAAGATCTCCACGTAGATCCCTGGTAGGAGTCTGCTCTTGGCTTGCGACAACTTATCTTTTATTCTTATTCTCTTTTTTCCTATCTTAAAAAGTTATTAATCTGAGAGGGCTTCTCTCTTACTTTTGTGACCATCTGATTTCTTCAAGAAACTTCAGCAGCAGCTGTCATGGACTAGGATGGTTAGTTCTAACATGACCATGAACTCACACCCAACCAATCTGCAAGCTATAATCTGTCTACAACAATCATGTTGGCTCTTCTATATTATTTTATATTCTCCATGTACGTGTTCATTTTTCATATTTATAAACACACATCTTCTCATTTGATTCTATGACAGTTTTACTTAATTTTGATAAGAAGAGAAATAAAACTTTCTTGGCTGTAGCTTCATGCAGATTGTGCTACATTTCCAAATTCAGTGATTACCCACTCAAATTACTCCAGACCTGTTGGGTGTACCCTGAGTAGTCCAAGCAATTTGTTATTATTCATTTTAATCAGCTTGTTCTAAAAGTTCTTTCCCTAACACTTCAATTTGAAACAGACCATCTGAGACATCTCAAGTAAGATCCAGTGCAGGAACCTTCATATACCCTCCATAATTAACACAGATGCAAAAGGAGTCTTCATAAGATCTGCTGCTAAAGATTTATCTTCTGCTAGTGTTCTCACAATGTCTTGATCCTTACTGGGCCTGGAGACTATTAGGTCTCTTGCTTCTGATGTGCCTGAAGAATTTCTCCAAGCTCCTTCTGTGCCTGTCTTCTGGTTTTCACACATAACTTACCAGTTATGCATTCTCCTGTTTCCCACATTTGGTTAAAATTTCTACTTCGTAAAGTCTCTCTTTACTTGTTACAGATTTCCCTCCTTTGCAGTTTAACAATACTGAGTTTGGGTTTTTTCTCCCTTGTGATAAATGGCAGGTATTTAGTCTAACATTTAATATGGTAGCTCTTGATACCACTAAAAGCTTTATCCTTTTGACTGTTCCTTTTAACTATTTCCTAACAAGCTTGCCCCCTTAGGTGTAGTTCTGTCCGTAAGATGTTACTGCAATATATTTTACACTTGCTCTTAATATGGAAATTGTATTCGTTATGGTTACTCTTGTAGGGTAGCTCAACAGTAATTTAATCTTAAACTAGGTCTTGTGCACTGCGCATTTGCCAAGAGCTGACAGCTTATCAGAACACCCAATAAATTGTTCTTTGCTTCTGCATGTACTGAGTCTTCATAGAAGTAACAGAACCATGTAATAACAGGAAATGCTTCTTCCCTCAGCATCTTACCTCCTTCAGCACTTCACAGTAATTTTCCATCTCATTTACATGGTCAACAGTCTAACCTTCACAGTATTTTGATCTATTTGCACACAAATTCAGACTGTAAGCGTACTTTCTTATCTAGACATACATAGCTTTGACCATAAACCCTAACCTGTAAAAACGCATCTCCCAGAGTACAGTTTGCATTCTCATCTCCATATAAATGTTTGCCCTTATACTAGCATCCTCTTGTACCAATTTTCTGAGACACCAAATATGTCAATATCTGGATTTCAAACCAGCATTCCAGCTCTCACACTCAATTTTTCACATTTCAGATTTCGTCCATTAGCCCATCTACAACTGCTACTGGTCTAACTGTCTTTTTCTTATATTTTATAAAGAGAAGCAAGCAGTAAATACATACATGACGGTGTTAATCCCTGACAGTTGTTGAAACATCTGCAGACCACAACCCACAATTAAGGCTCTTCGAGTTGGAGGGTATGTTAGCATTCTGCAGATCACAGGTCCAGCTTAAAAAAAAAAACACAACAACAAAAGAATACGTAATAGTTCTTAAGTGATCACTACCAAGACAACGTTCCCAGGCATAACAGGCTTTGCACCTTAGTTTCAGACAAACTTAGATTATTTCAATTTTTTTTTTTAACAACTTGATCATTTCAGTTCTGCTTTTCTGCAGTGTACTACAAAGAAGATTTTCTTGAAGCCCAGGCAAAAAAGGAAACAATTTTTGTACACAGCATATACTACTGGTGGAAAATGTACAGCTCTCCTATATCATACTAACAAATTGCACAGCTGCTGCAACTGAATGTACTCAAAGTTATCACAAAATATCATTGTTGTTTCCTTTCTAAAAGTTCCCACTGTTATTGAGAGGTTATTTCAGAAATGTCATTATTTACTGCTCAGATCTGGATCTTTCAGATAAAGTGTTCTCCCTAGTGCCCCAAAGACCCAGTTTCCACAAACCAGTTGCAAGTGTGGATACTTTGAAGGTATGGGATAGATCTATTCTGCACAGCTGTAAGGCCAGCAGAGGGAGCATAAATTAATTAAACTTCTTCCATACCTTTGGTAGCAATGGTATGAGGCTGCATTCAAAAAGCAGAAAACAGTTTCTCAATGAAGAGAAAACCAAAAATTTCTAGCAAACAGTGACAGTTTTCTTCTCCGTTAATTTTATTTTTCAAAGTATCCTATAAAAAAAAAAATGTAATACAGAAAGCTATATGGTATCAGGCAAAAATTTAAAATAACTTGACTCCCTTATTTACTTGAATTTCTTTCTGCCCAGACTGATGTTTAGGGCAGAACATAGTCTGGTGAAAAATTTATTTTATACATCTTACCACATCTGGTATAGCCACTCAGAACACCTAATGTAGATCACAATATGTGTAAGTCAAAATAGTTGCCATCAAAAAAAAAAAAAAAAGGTGGTGAAGAGGATTTACATTTTTACATTTTCAAAGTCTTTCCTGAACATACAGAAAATATATTACATGTATTGATTCAGTATAAAAACATATATGGGTCTGTTAGAGAAGAACTATTTACATGCAAAGAGTTTCAACTTCAGAAAGCTGACAATCTGTGAACAGTTTCAATAGTGGAACTCAAGAAGGGTGTTTAGATAACATTTTCTTCATTGAAAGATAATCAGAAGAAAAGGCTTATTTTCTTTAAAAAAATATGGTATTTCTAATTCACATCTCAATTGTATTATCACTTAGCTTTGCTTCTTTATTATTAACAGCAGAATGCAGTCTGACAATTTTTCCAGCTGGCTTCCAAGTAACGTTAACACTCAGAGAGTACACAGTCCCACCTGTTCTGCCATATAGCCACATCACTACCTTCAAAATGTCTCTATCTGAGTAAAATCAACTGCCAAACAGAGCTAATCTATATATCATCTGGTAAGATATTCTCAAGCAAGACACGGTATCACTGGGTACACAAGTATATCAAAGGGTTCAGTAGTCAAAGTGGCATTTCCTTGGTGTGAAAAGAACAAAACCAGCACTCGCTGTTAGCTAGGAGCAGTCTGGAGCTCAGCCATACTCTTGGATTTCTCCTCGACTCCAAGCTTCATAGAGAAAAAGATTTACTAACAAATGCAACCGTGAACCCTAATTCACAAACAACAGTGCTCAGATTTTCATACTCAGCGTCACACCTGAGCATGGAGGCTTTGGGCTTAAAAACCTTTATCTGGCAACTGATTCTGCAGCACCTGTTGTGAACCCAGGCTACTGAATGCCTGTGAGATATTCCACATTCTTCATAAACTTCCTATAAAGTACTTAAGGACTTTATAAATTATATAAATTCATCTTTCTCTTCAAAGGACCTTACAGCCAACCTAAATCTTGAAGTCCACCATCAATGCCTATGCTCATCAAATAAGCTGGAACTCTATAGCAGGGGCTGTTAGGAACGGAAGCAGAAACATCCTAAGGAACTGATGCAAAGTTTTTAAACAATTCCTGATCCACTCAGCTATTTGATGAAAGTTATATAAAACTCTATTCACAATACAGCATTGTATAAAACAATTGGAAAGAAGGCAGTAAAATGAATAGCTAGAAATTAAAGCAGCTGCTCGCAGACAATGGCTTGCAACCCAGAGGGAGTCATGAACTCTCAGCAAAACTTCATCACACAAATCAGTTTGTATGCCTGAAGTGGGGCCCTGCAGGAAGACCACGCAGTAAAGTCTAGACCTTTACTTTAGAATTTTTGAGCATCCAGTCAGCTAAATTCAGTAAGTACTTGTAATTTTTCAGATTAATTATATCAAAAAAATGATACTAAAAATCATCATACTGGTTCAAGTCAGAGATTTAAAAGTTTCACTCCAAATCTGTACCATGGCAACCGCACATATCAATAAGCATACACAAAATTAAAGGATTTTCTTTCATAAAATTCACAGCCTTCAGATTTACAAACCAATAAATGGAATGAAAGAAGTAAGAGAAATCGTTAATCTCTATATTAAAGGAGCTTTACAAACTCCACTAAAAAACCCGAAGGACTTTGACTGCAAGGTGGCTGTTTTTAAAACAGAAAATGAGTGTGAAAATTTTTATTAAAATTATCTAGCCCTAAAACTAACTGTATTATTTTTGCATTTTCCTATCTTCAATTCTGCCATCCATCTTCTGTTGTGTTCATATATTGCGGCCTTAAAACTAAACAACTCTAGGCAAAACATGGTTGTTAACAACAGAGAATGGGTCTAAACCAAAAACTGAAAAACAAAACAAGTTTTCAGAATTAAATACATTTTTCTTCTGAAAATAAGTCTTCTGAAAACTGAAATTGTACTTCAGGAGTTTCTGATAACCATTAAATCTGCTGTTACTTATTACAATAGATTAAAATAGCACAAAACAATAAAATCATTAAATCTTGAAAAAGTGGAGCAACTTAATTGCTCACAGAACTAGAGCAAAACAGATGATGCAAAAGACACAGCACAAAAAAAATAAACATTTGGCAATTTTTACAATGGAAAAAAGAGATATTTGTCTCCAGAAGTCAGTATTTTTTGTTCTTCATGATACTTCTGCCTTAACTGTTGTCGTTTTCTCTTCAGCTAGGAGATTTAGAAACATTCCTGCATTTGAACCACTTCATTTGAACTTGAGAAACCACCAAGATGTTTGTTTTCCTCCTTCTAATCTATGAATAAAAATGAAGTCAAAATTATGAGACCTCCTAATGTCTTTATTAATTTAATGAGACTAGATTTGGTTGGGCTTTTTGTGCTGTGGTTTCAGATAATTACTTTATCTTAAATAAATTTCCTTAATGCACACCTTTACAAGGGTTCAAAACATGCTACAGTAAAGGGCACCTGAAGCTTACTCTGGTGAGAGTGCAAAATGGCAGCAATAGATAAAAAGCAATGGAAAAATAAGGATGCTGCTGTTGTAGAAGGTGACATTACACGAAGCAGTGACACATGAAATAGATTGCTGTGGTCTAACTAGCTTTTTCTTAGCCTGATCTAAACTGTCTACCTGACTAGACATTCATCCTTATAAGCAAAAGGCAAAAATAGAATTTGGAAGTTTGGCTTTACATCCAAAAAAAACCTTATTAGCTTACACTGAGCTAAATAGGCAGGGAGGAGCTGTTCTTGTCAAATCATTACTTCTGGAAAGCAAAAGCGAGTGATGCTTTCCAAATGTTACATTTTATGAGTAGTTATCTGAAACTTTTAACGCCAGCTTCCTATATTTTAGCTGCTGTTCTTGTTACTAGGCATAACCCACAAGTAAGTTAGGTTTAGAAACTGTGAATCACCTGGTAAGACATTTTGATTTTCCTCTGTAGGTAAAATGGACTGTATGGCAATCATAGGAGCTTGGGTGTGATCCACTGACAACCAAAAGATACAGAGACTTTTCAAAAACAACAAAACAAACAAACCCTAGATCTAAAAGGAGTTTAAATAATGAAAGCTAAAAAGCAGAAGAACGGGTATTAAATGATGTCTCAGCATCTCCTTCTGAAAATATACTGCGTACACTTCCAGGGAAATAAAAATATTGTAGATAGACATAAAGCCAACCTAAAAATCCCCTAGCAAATGCAGGCAGACATCTGGTGCCTGGAAACCTTGTGATCCCCCATCCCTCAAATTATTAGTACAATACTTGGCAAAATTTCACAGACAGGAAACTATGGTTAGAGACTGGGGGCTGACAAAGTCATTTGCAGGTTCAAACATTCTTTTGCCAGCTAGTCTTGGTGACAGCTTGTAGCAACAGCTTAAAACTATGCAGGGCTCCTGCCAGCATTTTGTGCTCTTGCTGTAGAGGAGTGTTTCCAAAAAGGCAGGCTTAGCCAAGCAACAAGACAGTCACTCATCAGTTTAGCATCAATTAAGCTCAACCTTCAGATTAGTTTCTCAGACCCATTCTTGTCCTAATGCCAGTCAATACCCTCTCTTCTATCCAGATAAATCTTTAAAGAACCAGTCTACAGTTAGAAATAGGACAAAAAGAAGAAACTTTGGGCTGGTGATCTGGGTAACAGCAGACAGACATGGGAACCATTTGTCTGTTTTGCCTTTCCTTACAAAATGACAGCTGCCAGCCCAGCTTTCTCTGCATCATCTGCAGAACATTCCTTCACCTAAGACGATGCCTCTAAAGCACTTAGAGCTAGCTGTTATTTTCTGCATATGAACAATATACTAAAGCAAACAGCCCTTCCCACTCCTAGCCTATTACATGATTATTTTCTAGAAGTAACAACTTCATTCATTTTTCCTTTCTGTAAAATTTACCAAATCACAAGAAAATAGAAAAGGCTTTAAGATCATAACTGCATTATTTATCCTGAAAAGATAGAAAACAATTTTACCTAAGTACCAACCTCTTCCCCACTGTCTCACAATGTTTCCAGTAACATTGGAAGAACCACTCCCAGCGCCAGAAGAAACTTCCTACCTCATATAGTTCTCTAATCTTTGAGAAAGCTTGCTTGAGTCTTTTTTTTTTTTTTTTACACCATGGCCCCCCATCAGTCAAGAATGAGAAAAGACTGTCAGCTTAGCTAATAACTGAGTCTTTGTATTCTTCACTTTTCCACAGCAAATATATTCAATGCTATTACAAGACAGCCTTCTCTAAAAGCAAATAAAAGCTAATCAGACATAACCATTTTGGTTCTAGAGAGTTAAGTAAAGTAGTGCAAGGAGTTTTTCCACACCTAGTTGAATTGAAAGGGGTTTTTTTGTTTGCTCAGGAAACCTAGATTTCAAATAAATGGTCCCTCCAAATGATCTTTTTAATCCACATATTGAGAACAGAAACACTAACAATAAAGATTTGTTTTGTTTTGACAGCAAGTTGGGTTGGTCTTTTGGGAATCCTGAAAACAAAGTAATTTTCTTTTATCTGTGGAAGGGAAAAAAAAAGATCTTTCCCTTGATACCACATTCTTTGATATAAAGCTTTGGTGATGGAAAATCTATATGACTGAGTACTTGCACAAAGGCAATCGCAGTTAAGAATACCTTTGAATAGGACAAGAAGCAGTGGCAAGTAGGGAAGCAAAAAAAGGAGTGCATTTTGGCTCTGTATGACAAGTTCTTTATAGAAAACAGAAACTAATGTAAAGAAGACCTTTAAAACTGGAGAAACCATGACAAACCGGGTAACAGAGAAGAGTGGCCATTTACGTGATGCCAGCGGGAGCTGAAAGAAGCGGCCACAATGACCGACGAGAGTCTGCATGGGTGGAGGAGGGACCTGAGTGCAGTACTGTCAGACCTGTGGCATGGGGGAATGACAGAGGGGGATGTTTACCTGTTTCTTTGATAGGAAAACTGGGGTAGGGACAGAGAAAAGCAGGGATCACATTGTGCTTTCCTTCTAGCTGTGGCAAGCACCTTAGAAATAAAGCAACAGGTATTAAGGCGGACTTGTGCATATCTGCAGCCTGCAATGTGGTTTTAGCAAACAAACATTTCTTTTCATGGTCTGCTCTAGAACCGCTTTACATAGGAAACATTAATGCGACCCTCACTTAAAGCTGGAGAAAGCAGATGAGGGAAGATAAGATGACGGAGCTAGCATTACGCAGGTACAACCAAAATAAGCCAAGTGTAACAGCCTGTAGAGCTTCCCACTCCACTGTCTCATCAAGTAATGAAGTGCAGTGCAGAGCATTTAGCAATCTGAAATTAGAAAGCTTTTCTTCTTTAAGTTGAGGAAAGACACTTAAAAGAAAATAGCAGTCAGGGAAATTTCAACAGCGCTTTTTGTGTGTGTGTGTTGGTGTTGCTGTTGCTGTTGTTTTTCAATTAAAAGAGCACCAAAAAAAGCTGGTGACTCAGAGTTCCCTCCAACCCAGTCAGTAACCTACTCTCAAGCTGATCTTCCCAGCTGTTACTATATTAACACCCATACAGATACTGTATTTTACTTCCTGGGCAACACACTTCAAGCCTTAATTTTTTTGTAATTTTTTTCTGCCAAAAATCTTACTTTAGTGATTTTTTTTTTCCCCCCCTCTAGCCCTTGTTTCCAAATGAAATACCCCATTCCTGCCCTAAGCCAGTGGTTTAACAGTGAAAACAGATTTCTACTCCTTGCCCTCCAAAAGAATGAGACACAGGGACACATTCCCAGGAGGGAAGGAGAAAAAAGGGAAATTTAATAGAACTGAGAAAGGAGCCTGGAGGTCAATGAAAGTCTCCATGGGAACTTTTAGATACAATGTATTGCATGTTCACTCTTTTTTTTATTTTTTTTTTTTACTTTATTAATAGCACATTTAGTTTAGACCATCTCCTTAAAAAAAAAACAATTTATCTAGGGGGCCTGAAAAACTCTCACTTTTTAAAATTCAGATGCCATTAGCATAAGAGCTTCATTAAAAAGAGGAGTAAAGAAAAAAGTTAAATTAGAGATGAGGTCCACATTTAAACATATTTTAAAAACCTGTTTTGAAATCAATATCATTTCATCACAGCTCAGTTGGGTTCCAAAACTACCAGAAAGGAGAAAAATCAAAAAGTCACTGTAGGTTAAAGTCAAAATACTTTAATTTTGGCTTCCTAACAACAAGACAGCACCATCAATGGCTGTGTAGATGACAGACAGCACAGCAGACCAGTCTGAAGCTAAAAATAATAAGTCTTAAGAAATTGCTTCAACATTTTTTTTTAAACTGAAGCATTTAAACTTGAGCACAAAGTTGAGTGCCACTCAATACAGAAGGACAGATACACACTTAAACATTTCACTGAACTGCAGCCTAAGATCATACCTTATCTAAAAGTACCAGCTAGTTTACTACATTTTAGTATTAACCATCTTCTATCAGAAACAGAAAGGGCTCTAAGACAACCATTACCACTTAACAACAGTATGTTTTTCAGCAGAGAAGACGGACCACATCCTGGGAGGAGAAGCAGGAGCACTGCCAGCAGTTCAAGGAAGCAGTTCTTCCCCTCTGCCCAGCACTTGCAAGACTCACAGCTCGAGCAGCACACCACATTGCTGCCTAAGTCCGGAGGAGAACCACCAAGGCGGACAGGGCTGGAGCACATGACATACAAGGAGATGCTGAAATAACTCTGATTGTTCAGCTTTAAAAGAGAAGGTAAAGGGAAAAGCCTCTGCTGTCTACAGCTACCTAGAGAGGGCCAAAGAGAAGACAGACCCAGGTGGCTCAGAGTTGTGCAGGGGCAGGGCAAGAGGCAACAGAGAAGTTGGAATGCAGAAAACTTGGACCAGATGTGAAGTCTGTTTATTTTGTACCATGGAAGTGGTCAAACACAGAAAGACAGATGCAGACAGGTCATGGTCAAAACTTCATTGAAAAAGTTCCTGAGCAACCTGCCCTGCCTTGTCCTGCTTTGATTAGGGACTGGATTAGACAACCTTCAGAGGTCATCTACATAATTCTTACATGAAACCTACATCATTCTAAGATTTGTGCTCATACTGGTTATTACAAACCCATGAAAAAGTAAGTTTGGTGCTTCATGGTAATCAAAAAGAGAAAAACGCATCCTTACATACAGATCCTGTAAAACTCAGCCATCCTCATACTGCCAACAGCAGATCCACCCCTTTTTGCAATTTCAGTCCTAAACTTCATTAATTGAGAACCTGTCAGTCACACTAGACTGACAGTTTTCACCCTGAATTTATAACCTCTGCAGAGAACACAAATCAATATTGAAATCAGCAAGTGTAAAATAGTCAATTGACAACTGCCATAACTGGTATGAAATATGACATAGCAATAACAAAGACCTTATTGCAGCCTTTCAATATATAAAGGGGGCTTATAAGATAGATGGAGAGAGACTCTTTACCAGGGACTGTAGTGACAGGACAAGAAATAATGGTTTCAAACTAAAAGAGAGGATATAAGGAAGAAATTCTTTACTATGAGGGTGGTGAGGCACTGGAACAGGTTTCCCAGAGAAGCTGTGGATGCCCCATCCCTGGAAGTGTTCAAGGTCAGGTTGGACAGGGCTTTGAGCAACCTGGTCTAGTGGAAGGTGTCCCTGCCCATGGCAGGGGGGTTGGACTAGATGATCTTTAAAGGTCCCTTCCGACCCAAACCATCCTGTAATTCTATGATTGTTAAGAGCTGTACACAGTTCTGGTCCCTTTTGCATTCTCCGCCTCATCTCAAAAGAGGAATATGGTAGAAATGGGGAAAGACTGAGAAAAAGGCAAAAAGAACACTCAAATCAATGGAACGGTTCCAACATACAGCAGTGGTAATCCTAACTGTACTAGGCCCCTGGGTACTAAAATGCATATACAATTATACCATATTAGTGTACTTATGTCTGGATTCACAACAGGCTAATATTAACAGTCTGTTTAGTGTGATTCTGCCTTCATTAGTATAATAGGCCTGTGCTTTAGCTACAGATGAAAGCAACAAATCAAGTACACCATCCTTCAAGCTGGAGGAAAGGAGCTGGATTAGGAGTTGGGAATACAACAAAAGTTTCATAAAATCGAAAGTGGCACAATGAAGGTGAGTAGAGAACACGGTTGTTTCAAGATAAGACAGAAAAAGGGGTGTATAAAATGGCAGATGCAAAACCAAAAGCATAGTTATGATCCACCATGCGTTGGCCACTATCAAGACAGAATGGCGGCGAGACAGGCTTTGTGTGACACAGCATGGCCATTTTGACCAAAGTTTGGAAAATCCACAGTGTAGTGGACGTATGGTTCTTGTCTGTGGTCCAGAAGACAGGGACAAAGGGCCAAGTTTTTGCTACTGCAGATTATATCTCGTTGGAGCAATGATTCCAAGTCAACCGCCTGCTTAAGTATTATCGCTGGCTGAACTAGTAATAATTTACAATTTAAAAAAGCAGAGAACAGATGATAATCTCTTGGGCTATGATCCAAAGAAGTGTTTTATCATGAGAACGAAGATTATGAAAAGCTGATGTTTACAACAGTTTTCAAATCTTACAATTTCTGGAGGTTTCACATACAGCCTATGTTAATTTTTATGTTTCAGCCACTCTGGAGTTTCAGACATAATAAAATACTTCAAAATGAAGTATGATTCTTCACAATTTTGTATCAGATATAATCATTAGCATCAATGCAAAACCACCATGGAAGCAGTTTACTTCTATTTGCACAAAGAAGAAAGCCTATGGAGAATCAGATCCTCTTTTGATTTATTTTATAAAGCTGTCGTGGTTGCAACAAAATTCCTCCTGCAAGATGTACGGACTGTTTTTAATGTACCTCAACTACGCAGTAAAATCTTGTTTTCCAAGAATTAGAGAGACACTGCCTCTGCATAAAGTTCAGAGAGCTTCTCAAGAGTAATTCTTGCTACTGTCAGCAAGACTGACAGTAAGTAGCAGGATCTGTGTAAAATTGTATAACTGAAATAATTTTTGCCTGTTGATTAATAGGATAACATACCGTGGGTCTTGCTTTCATTAAATCTCTTTTTAAAAGTAATTTCAAAGCCTGACACACGGATGTCCTGTATCATCAGCTGTGACTAACTCGGTGAACAAAGGCTCCTAGGTAAAACGGAATTTCAAAAAGATATACTATAATGCTGCACAAAACAGCAGGCAAAAGGCATCTTCCTGAATCATGATGCTGGTTTTAGGAAAATAGAATTAATACTCCATAATGGACAGTTCAAGGTCTCTCATGTATTATGGAATACATCTAGTTTGCAAGCTGCTTGCCTTACACCAAGTGGAAATCCTTCTGATCATTTTCAGCATCACGAAGACAGAATGAGATAGCCTAAATGTCATGTTTATTAGCAGTTTCTTTATAAATATAAAATATTTTAAAAGGCAATTCTTTTAAAAACTGTTGAAAATCCAGTAGAGTGCAAGATAATGCTTGATCTCTTTTCCCTGAGTTAAGTATGCTTTCCTCCTTAAAAAAAAAAAAAAAAAAGAAAAATCAGAATCATACTTAACTGCTCCTATTAATGCTTGGTTGAACTACAAGATAGAAGCATGCAGGACTAGGATCCTTTCATCTTTTCATTGCTTCTGTGCAACCTCACAGATCTAACAGATAGAAAGGAAGATCATAAAGATTTTATTAAATTATTTAAAGGCCTGAAGCCCATTTTTCAAAAAGATACAGGAACTCTGAAAGAATTCCTCATGAATTTCAGTAAGTAGATTTTTATGCTGATTTTATACCCTCATCAAATTAACCCACCATCTAAAAGAAAGGATAATATCCAAAAGATAGACATCGTTCAGGAAACACTATCCTGGGTGTAAATATATAAAAACTGATATTTATGATGCCTCTCATTCTCCTCTTGTGCTCCCTTACTGAGCTCCATCGGTTTTAAAAATTTCAAACATCATGTTTTTAACCTCTGTTTCTTATGCAGCAGCTTACAGCTGGTCCTAATTAGGGGAGGCAGCCCCAATAACACAAGGAAAATGGAACGATTAAGAGTGAAGCCGAGCCCCACAAGAGCCACCAGTTTGAAGGGGCACATTTCCACTCCATCACCATGTTTGACCATACTCAAATCAAAGCATTTAAGTGAACGGACATTTCTCTGATACCTGCAGTGATCCGAGCCATTTCAATGTCAAGGAATAGACATTTCTTTCTTTGGTGATAGATACTAACAATAAGGTTAAAATACCACTTCTAAATATGCTGCAAGAGGATTATTCTATTAGAATAAAAAGGGAGCATCAGGGTTTCTTCTGTGTTAAGAGTAAAAGCAAACAAGTTTCAATGTGGTAGTGAGAAGCAGTATGGCAAGCTTTGGCCTGCAAGCCAGTAAGAACAAATGCGAGGCTCACAGGAAAAGTGGAATATTTCAAAAAATTTACACACGTTTTGATGTAATTATCAAGGAGTCACACTGTTACACACTCCCTAGAAGATATATGAAGATCAGCTGATCTCCAAATACACCCTGGACAAGCACAGGTCAGAGTTTGTACTCAGAAAGTCCCACTTCAAGGGAAAAGCATGTCTGCTTCACTTACAAAGGTGATCGATCTGCTTCAAGACCACAACGTCGGCTGTCTGCACAGACAATAATACATTATGTTAAAAGATAACTAATTTTTCCCGGAGAGGAACAAAGCACTAAGAAAGCCCCTGCACAGCAGAAGATGAAGGGGAGGTTTTGGGTAACATTCACAGCACAGACTTTCACTAGCGCATTGCAGTCTGCCAGGACATGAGGAGATGGGATTTCAGGCAGACACAGGTGGGCTGGCAGGAGGCCCCTGTGGAGAGACGCTAGCAAAAATCCAGCAGGCTTTGGGAGTAGAGGTTCTTTGAACTTGTTTTGCTTGGTAAGGGTTGATTTTTCCCCCCGTTATTTTGGTACAAGGGCAGCATTGCCAAACCAGCAGAGCTCATCCTACAACTGCGTTCTCAGGGCTGTACTTCCCACGGGAGCAGTCCCAGCTGTCCCTCGCCCCTTCCCACCACTGTCACCCGCTAGGTACCGCAGGGCTTAGTGCAGAAGTCCTGCCTGCGGGCAACACGTGTGCTGCTGCAGACCCCCGAGGCCACATCAAGCACTGGGTATTGGTATAGGGCACAACTGTTTCTTTACTGGAAGATCATCTAGGACAGACATGGGTTTGACTCACTTACGTACTATTTTAAGGAATGGAAGCTTCCAACTTCTGTGTAAAAATTATGAGTTTCTTTTCAATACAGGACAGATTCAGTCAGGGCTCAGTCTACCCCGTGCACAGGTACTTTGGTTTTCAGTTCTGAACAGCGACAAAAACCACTGTGCAACTCAAACTGCTGTGCAGCACTGAAGAACACAAGGGAACGTGCCCTAGTTGCCAAATGAAGACCAAATGAAAAATAAGTAAAAACTGGACTGGCACCAGAACAATCCTTTCCTTTCACTTGGTCTACACATAGCTTCCAGACTATTACAGAAAATCACTATTCTAATAGAATCAACATAACAATCTACTAAAAACAAACTCTTTAGATTCCTTGGGTTTTGTAGGCACTACTAACTCCCCAAAGCTATGGCCCTGGGTCTACACATCTGTGCCAGTACACATCAGATCATCCCAGCTGTCCCTATAGATGCTACACAGGAACATGGTTACATTCAGCTTCTTCCCAATTCCATTTGCCAATGCTCATTTTTGCAGGCAGACAGAAGAGCAACAATGGAAACAGAACCAGCTACTACAGCAGCACCAGGGCAGTACAGCAAAATCAACAAATGTACTTCTATGTGTAAAACATATACAAGCGAGTCTACACATTAGGCTAATTGTTGCACATGGAAAATGCTGTTAGAATCTGCTATTTAAATATTTTTAGTCTGCTCAGGTTCTAGGCCAAGTCTGCTGGAGTTAAGGAATAATACCTGGGGAAAAACCATCTGCATCACCACCTTGTTGACATTTTTAACATTTCAACTTAACATTATGACTTGCATAAACACAGCAAGCATTCTCAGCTGTAACACTATTTCCAAAAAAAGACTTAAAATCCTTTCTTAAAGGCAGTAAGAGCTCAAACTATGTTAAGGGAAGAAGCTGTTTTTAGGACCAATATGAATTCTTACCCAGGGCTTCAGAAGCACACGTGCACTAACTAAAGCCAAACGTGATGCAAGAAAAACTTCACATAGCGATTCACAACATCCCAGTGGAAGTATGTGCTCAGCAACTACTAGTGGTTACTGAATTGCATTTCAGTTTCCCAAGGAGCTCCTGGTTTTCCTAGATTTGAGGGCAAAAAATATCACTACTGTGGCTGGAATTTCAGGTAACCTTCCTGGCTTCAGGGCAAACTGTAGATTTCCCAACTGTGATCAGCCAGAAAGATAGGCTGTGGCACAGAGAAGGGGCAGAATTTTACCTCTCTAATGCATGGGAGCTACTTTTCCCCAATGTTTAACTACTTTCCAGAGGCAACACAACTTGTTATGAAAAATAAGTGATTTGAGGATAAGCTCTAAAAAGAACAGAACTAGTACCAGTTCTACCTCCTGTTTATCAAAGAAAAGGGAGGGGGAAATTACTCCATTTAGAATTTGTCAGGCTGCAGAGGCTGACAAACCTGAAGGCATCAGCAAAACTGTTTCTACCATCACGACTTACAACAGCCTGGTTGGCATTGGATTGGGTCAGGAAACAGTTGAAAGTTAATTTTCAGTGTCAGATATAAGAAGCATCTGCATTTTTATAAAGATACCAGGAAAATATTTTCATGTTTCTCAGTAAAAACATCATTGCCCAACTGTGCCTTCTGCCAGCTGTCACCAACCTATTAAGCAGGCTGAAAGGAAAAAATTCTTGGGCAGGAAGTCTGGGGGTAACTTGTAAACAAAAACAGAGGGAGAGCAAAGCTGGAAGAAAGCTGCAGTGTTTGGGCCACCTACATTTCAGCGTGGATTTCCAAGTATCTCCATTGACTGACCTCATATTTGATGGTTTTCTCTGAGCTGCCACTTAGTCACTGAGAGAAATTGCTATTGCTGACCATGCAGGCTGTGAAGCTAATCTGAGAAGTTAATTCAATTCCATTCTCCACCTATAAACATCTTTACACATTCTCCACCTATATACACAGCTAGGATGAAGACACAAGCAGACAAGCATGGAAGAAGGTGGAGAGTAGAAGTAAGAATGACTTGCCTGACTACAGCAGATAGAAAACAAAGGCAGATATAAAATCAAGTTTACAACACAGAAATGACACCATCTTTGATGAGCTCACACTCCCAGGCTGACTTTGGACAACCAGACAGAGGAAGTTTTCCATTTTGGACAACACTAGGGTAACATATGCTAGACAATGATAATTTTTCATAGAAACACTCATAGATAATGAAAAAGCAAAGTATGCCTGCAGTCATAAACTGATTTCTGCAAGTGTTTTGACAAATCACAGAATCATTAAGGTTGGAAAAGAGCTGTAAGATCATCCAGTCCAACCATCAACCCAACACCACCATGACCACTAAACCATGTCCCACAATGCCACGCCCGCACGCTCCTTGAACACCTCCAGTGATGGTGACTCCACCACTTCCCTGGGCAGCCTGTTCCAATGCTTCACCACTCTCTCCGTAAAGAAATTTTTCCTAATATCCAGCCTAAATCTCCCCTGGCACAACTTGAGGCCATTTCCTCTTGTTCTATCACTTGTCACTTGGGAGAAGAGACCAACACCCACCTCTCTGCAACCTCCTTTCAGGTAGCTGTAGAGAGCGATAAAGTGTCCCCTCAGCCTCCTCTTCTCCAGGCTGAACAACCCCAGTTCCCTCAGCCGCTCCTCATAAGACTTGTGTTCCAGACCCCTCACCAGCTTCGTCGCCCTTCTCTGGACACGCTCCAGCACCTCAATGTCCTTCTTGGAGTGAGGGGCCCAAAACTGAACACAGTATTCGAGGTGTGGCCTCACCAGCACCAAGTACACAGGCACAATCACCTCCCTACTCCTGCTGGCCACACTGATACAGGCCAGGATGCCGTTGGCCTTCTTGGCCACCTGGGCACACTGCTGGCTCATATTCTGCCCGCTGTCAATCAACACCCCCAGGTCCTTTTCTGCCAGGCAGCTTTCCAGCCACTCTTCCCCAAGCCTGTAGCGTTGCATGGGGTTGTTGTGACCAAACTGCAGGACCCGGCACTTGGCCTTGTTGAAACTCACACAGTTGGCCTCAGCCCATTGACGCAGCCTGTCCAGATCTCTCACAGAGCCTTCCTACCCTCAGGCAGATCAACACTCCCACCCAACTTGGTGTCATCTGAAAACTTGCTGAGGGAGCACTCAATCCCCTCATCCAGATCATCATTAAAGATGTTAAACAAGACCGGCCCCAAAACTGAGCCCTGGGGAACACCACTTGTGACCGGCCGCCAACTGGATTTCACTCCATTCACCACAACTCTCTGGGCTCGGCCATCCAGCCAGTTTTTTACCCAGCGAAGAATGCACCAGTCCAAGCCAAGAGCTGCCAGCTCCTCCAGGAGAATTCTGTGGGAGATAGTGTCGAAGGCTTTGCTGAAGTCCAGGTAGACAACATCCACAGCCTTTCCCTCATCCACTGGGCAGGTCACCTGGTCATAGAAGGACACCAGGTTGGTCAAGCAGGACCTGTCTCATCAACCCGTGCTGGCTGGGCCTGATCCCTTGGTTGTCCTGCACATGCCATGTGAGCGCCCTCAGGATGAACCTCAATATAATTACCAACCTACGAATGCATGCAGGAATTGTTATTCAAGTACCTAACATTCATTTATAGGGCATGATGGATGTTTAAGATCAAATAGAGTAAAACTTGCAGAGTAACGCTGAGACGCAACAGCCATCTGACTAGATCTCTGCATCTGACAGACTAAAACACAAATGAATCATCTGCATTACCAAAAATGACTCAACTGTAAATTCATACTTAGTGTAATACACTAAGTGCAAGCTACAAGAAAAGTTTGGTCATAGCATGGTAACTTTGAGATTAATTCCACCACAAAGTAAAGTAGTTTCCTTAAGGACAGAAAGTACTGTGAAGTCCTCTGCTCCTTGGAAAAGTGCTAACTTTGACTGGGGTACGGGGATGGTACACGTAACCCCCCCCCACCCAATTATCTTTTAGGTTTAACAATATGCTCATACACTAAGTTACAGAACGTATTTTAACATAGAAGCTCACTCATTTGTGAAGAAAATTAATTCCTCTGGGCAATACGCAGTTTAGGAAGCAGTATGTCCATGTACATCTCAGCAAGTAAGGTGGTGCAGTAGGCAGGGATCGCCAGGTCAAAGTCATTTGAAGCCAAGGTCCCTAGATGTACATGACACGTGATTTGTAGGTGTTACGTCAGACTAGATTTAGCCTGGTCCCCTAGGCAGAACATTGCCATGCACGGGCTGTTAGAAGCTGCCCTGGGACTCTATCATTGATTTGAACCTTCACATCTCCAAAAGAGTCCAAGCGTACTGAACGCATCCCTGGAGCGGAACTCTGTTTTAATTTCCCATGAACGAAGTTACTCCATGGGCACTAACACCACTTTGCAACCTGAACAAACAGTACGTGGGGGTGACGAGAGGAGATGAGAAGAGACTCACTGCAGAGCTACACTGCTGTTCGGAGCCAAAATGCTAATGCAGATACAGTCAATGCCTCTTTTAGTAGCTGACAGCAAATGGAACAGTTCTGCATAAAAACACACTAGGAAAAAAGCAATATAAGCTGTTCCTATAAAGTACTAGATTTTATTTAAAATTAATTTAGAAGAAATATAGGACAAAATTAATTCAGTATTTTGTAACGCTAGCACAATGTATTCAACTGTGCAGCAGCTCACTATAAGTTTGAGTTTTATTCTTTTCCCTGGCTTTTTTTTTTTTTCCTTCCTCATTACTAGTTTTGCAAGTTCAGCCTAAAATCTGAGAGTCACCACAGGTCCTTTACTATTATTGTTGATAGCTTTTGACAAGAAACAGAATATTTTTTTTTTTTCTGCAGAATAATGATTTTTTTCTCAACAGAATTGTAAGGTCCTACTCCCTCCAGTTGGGCTGTATATCTTTTTACTAGACAAGCTTAGTAAATGATGATAAAAAACATGGGGCGGGGGGGGGGGGGGGGGGGGCAGCAGGGAGCAGGGGAAAAACAAAGGCAGGTTCTGAGAGCTGGTTATGTTCTACACCCTCTTCTTGCATCCTGGATTTTCAGGGACAATTAACATACAACAAGGGAAAAAGAATTTATAGTTTTAAAATAGAGTCATCAGAAGAGGTATGGAAAGGTTGAATAAGTTGGGTTTTAGTTTTTAAAATCAGTTTAAAGAAGTGTTTACCACGTTACTACTGAAAGTTGTTGGAAACTAAAAAAGTATGCTTCCAATTCAAATAAAAACCAAATCTTGTCCATTAGGAACAAATTCAGGTACACACTATTGTTACTAAGCCAAGGGCAATGTGAACACCAAAGAGATTAACTTATCAATGTTACTGCAATGTGTCTCCATACTTCCAACTTCAGGGAAGGCCAATATTTAAGTGCATTTTACATTTAATAGTTTCAGATACAAGTCTTCACATCAAATACAAATTATTTTACTTTCTGCTGTTCAATGACGACACTAGCTTTTCTTTGGACCAACCTGCACACACCTTCTGGCCATTCAAATGCAAGTCTTAAGGCAGGCATCCCATCCTCACAGTCACCTGCAACATCCCAGCTCACCTCCTCCTTCCCAGCCTCGCCCTGCAAGATGCTGCTGGCCGTTTTGCAGCAGCAGCTGGTGAGGTCTCAGCTCCTGTGTGTCTCACACTTTCCTCACCGGTTGGTGCTGGTTGCTTAGAAACACCACAGGAAAGGGGATTTTGTATTGGCTTTAGATAATGATGAGCTCAATTGATAGCAGCTGACTGAAGATGACATTCTTTTAAGTTTTTCCATATTTCAAACCAACCTTTGCAGTATTAAGAAAAACCCATGAGACATTTAAAGTTGAGCAAGAGCCAGGACTGAATTGGGACAAAGGAAAACAGAAACCTGTGGTTGTGAGTCTAGTTGTAATTTACTGCAAGAAAAAACCCCACCAAACTTCAAGAGGCAGTTCTGAAGAAAATTATTTGCTGCTGTCAGATGAGAGGGCTTAGGAGAAAAAGTTTATTTGTGCCACAAAAATACAACCAATCTCTCCCACATTGACTCAAAGTACATCAGGGCATTTACAGCTGGCACTTCCAGGTGTGTTGCAGACCTCCTAAGAGGAATGCTGGCTCTTTCACTTCCAGTCCAGATGTGGGAGCGTCAACTGGTGGCTGTTGCTGCTTGGGTCACTCTCTATCGTGGGCAGCAGCTGGCTGACCAGGTGATCCAGGTGACAGTGAAACCTGTGTGACTGAATGGAGCATTTTGCAGGGACACTACACACTACATTCCAGATCTTTAAAATAACATACAAAAATGGAAGTCATCCAATATCACCTATCATTAAAGGAAAGCACACAAGTTTCCCATGAGAAATACTGAGGGTAGGCTGTAACTCACCACCCACAATGGACAATGGGAGAAGCAGCAAAGATGTTGCTGGATCCCACATTTCTATCAGGAAGAAACACCTAAAATTCAAAAAAAACCCCAACAGTGTCTACAAAAAGAAGCTGGGGAGGCAGCAGGTTGTGGGAGAGGAACAGATCCTGAGGGGTGAACCCACACACATACCAGCAAAGGAGATCAGCACATGTTGCCCCTACTCGAAAAGGACACAGGAGGGTAGATCTGTCTCCAGCACCCAGAAGCTTTGCAGCTGAGTTGGGCGACTGCTCTTTCTTCAGTGCTCTCTACAGATGGCCTGCAGTGAGGGTGCTGTCCTATGCCACCGCAAAGCCGAGTACGTACCTCAAAAACACCCAGTAACCCTCTGCCATGTGGCTCACTCGTGTGCTCAAATCTTCCACCAGTATTCATCACAGCTACAGAGAAACAGTATTGTATAGAGGAAGTGCAAGCCTCCAAAGATGAGATACGTGATGCTATTAGATGAGAAGAGAGGCTGAACATTTTCTTTTACATTGATTCTTCCAGATAATTCACTCTGTAAACTAACCTGTGAGCGTAAGTCTAGAAGAAATTAATGTCATCCCACTGTGCTACAATACAAGAATTCAGATTTTAAACAAGTGACCTTCTTCAGTAACGGACAGCAACTCAATTCTGTGATTGAGAAGAGCAGTATTTCACTTCACCATTCACGTCTGATAGATGGTATTGCAGTGACATTGATTGAAAATGGAAGGCTTTTCTATTCTCAGTGGACAAAGACAATGATCACAAATGTCACCTACGTGACACACTTCTTTCCAGGCTTCGGGGGAAGAAGCTCTCAAAGCAGCCTGTGTGACATAACAATAGCAAAAACATATGGTTCTGTCTAGAAAAGAGACATCAACATTTAAGTAACTATTTCAGACTACCACCATAAAAACTGAGCACCAGCGTGCCCTTTCTTCTGTGCAAGGTGAAACTGAACCCTCCCGACTCTTCAGCCCATGAACTGCCATAGAAGAACAACCCCCTAATTCAGTGTTTGTCATCTAATTTCATCATGTAAATCAGGTCTCTTAACACCCTTTCTAACACCGCACTCTACTTGTACTTTTTTCCTCCCAAAGGCCAGGTATTTGCTTTATAATCTCAAAGTTCATCAATGACACTAACTCCCTGTGACATTACACCACAAGGACCAACTGGAAAGATTGTATAGATTGTAAATGTTCCACAAATGTGCTGTATAACTTTTAAACAAGTAAAGAAAAGTCTTTACACTAAAAACAATTTAAGTTATTCCAATCTCAAGCACTGCGATACAGATCTAACATCTGCATCTCCAACATCTTCCCTTATTTTACAAGGATGGAAAGAAATATTTAGGAAGGTAACAAACACATTAATCTGTCACTGAAACAGTGATTTTTGGTTGTTCATATTTGGTATATGCTGGAGGCAAGTCTCAAAGACATGTAGATACTAAACAGCAGAAAATCAAAATGAATTACAGCATGACAACAGCTTTTCAGTTAGCAAGAGAACAAATGTTTGTTTATTTTTTGCTTGCTCTTGCTTTCTCAAAGAGCACCACCATGATACCAGCAGTCTGGCATCAAAGAATAAAGTTAATAATGCAAGACTTTTCAGAATGAACTATACAAATAATTCAGTTGCTCCTTAAAGTGCACTTCATGTTTTATATACAAACTAGAGAAAAAAAAATTCATAGACTGTATTTTAAAAGAATTTTTCTTAAACTCAGTGAACATATTCAGTTTCAAGAATTGAAGAAAAGTAAATTTAACTTGGAAATGTATACAGATATGTACTCAGCATGGCCATTTCAGCCATCTCTTCCAGGTATACCAAAGAAGTGCCTCTGATGATCTTGTTTGCCCCAGAAGTAACATCCTTCTGGACATTGATAGCCCAAAAAGGTTTGAACAGAAAAATTCATTAATAACTTATCCTTGTGGGGGGTGAAAAACAGTGTCATTAAAACACTACACTTTTAACAAGTGGAAAGCACTTCCCTTCTCCCTGCTCTTTTTCAGTCTGGTTGTTCACGCTGATCTTGTAGATACTCAGAATTATTGGGAAAACTTCAGCTGTAGCTTTTACAAGGCCAGGTTTGGTTTTTTTCACTCTAGTATTGCAACACTGCCACAGCGTATGCAAAGTGCCCGCACTGATCTATTGGAAAGTACATGAACTCGGGGTAGTATATTGCTGAGATGCACCGCTGCGTCACTCATTCGCAAATGGTGCACTACATTAAATGGAAATTGTTTTACTGAAAATGTTACCTGATGGCATAATGCTTTCACAGAAAGTATCGAACATCCATCCTAACCCCAGAGGCAATCACTACTTCCTGCTAACATACAGGCAAAGTTTAGGACATTGTTTCCAAGGGCTAATGCACAAGACTCTGTACCCTTCTAGATGTGAGATCCTTAGTAAATAAGCTATAAAAGAAAATTCATTTAAGGCAGGCTGACGTTATAGATACAGACCAAAAGTAAGTAGGCATGGGCAAAATTTCAAGTTCTGATTTCCCTAAAGTACAGCAAAACCTGCAGTTGTGAGCAGCAAGTCTCAGTTCAATTTTTCCTAAGCATTCCTTGTAGATACCAATTCATTAGCCATTGTTATTGAAACAGTAGAAGAAACAAGAAGTACCTATCCCCATAAAGTATCACAAGAATTAAAGACATCAAAAGACAACAGTAGGTCTCAAGAAGTAATAAAAAAGGTTAAAGAAATGAAGAAAATATGAACAAACTAAAAGCTATAGGACAACAAGCATTCCCCAGAGCTCATCATTCACGAGGTCTGTACCTCAAACACGCATCGGGGATTAATTTGTGACTCCTGTTTTGACTAGAAAGGTTTTCACACAAATGTGTTTCAACTCAGAATCTGTCAAGATGTAATGCATGTGGATTGTCTGTCCACATCTGTCTTTGGGGATGCATGGACACAGTTAGCTATCTAATGCAAATTTTGACGACCATTTCTTAAGTTTTTTCTTTGTGTTACTTAGCATTAATTTTTAAAAAGACTGTAAGAGTGTTACTGTGTCTGTACATGGCAGCTCAGCTCACACAAGGAGAGCACAGGAACAGGCTCCATTGATGGTGCTGGGTTTCTAAAACACTTAAGAAAAGCATTACAGCACCCTAAGCTTGTGAGAGAGCACAAGGCAAGCACCAGGCTTCAAATACAACAGTAACACCAGCGGAGACAGATGTCTGTGACAGCCCCCATCCCACACTACCTAAGTGTTTCAGACTTGAGTGAGACCTATAGGCCACAGAGAAATCCTCCTCACAAGCATCTAGAATCCCACCACAAGTCAGTGATAATTTGTTGTTGTTTTACCTGCACAGAAATTACTCAGACCAACCTCCAAACAAGGATATACAAGAGAATATCACCCCAAATGAAGTGGGACTCTATTCAAGGACCAAGGTGCTTAAGCCATGGAGTAACAGCCTGAACAATTGCTCGGTTTAGCAGCACCCACTTGGGTTCATTTGACAGAAGTGTCAGTACTAAGCCAGCTTTGTCAACATCCATGCTTGGAGCTTCTGGAGAGCTTCCACCCATGGCTGGCATGCACCCTCTGCCCACCCCTCAATGTGCATATACATGCTCATGTACTTTAGCATAAAATTTTGAGGATGGTCTAGTATTGCCAGAGGTAGTTGTGGGAGCTGAACCCCATCACAAGCCTCAAGCAACCCTTGGAAACTTCCTCTGGTGCAAAGCCCTTGCCTGTTCTCTCTCTGTAAAGTGGGATTAGTAGGACTTCATTGCATTAAGGATTTTGAAAATACAGTTATTAAGAAATCAAGAGGTGCATACTTTTTATATAGGGGCATTTCCTAATCAGACTGCAAAACAACATATGCCTTTCCTGAAAAAGACTGAAGAACTTTGTTAACAGGAGGCAAATCCTAAAAAAAATCAGTTCAAAAAACCTGAATTAGTTGCTGTAAACTTTTGGAACATTTAGTTGTTACCTTGAAAAAACTCCACATCTAAATGCATAAGAACATCTCCTGAAAAGCTGAAAAACCCCTCACATTTAAAAAAAAAAAAGTTACAGAATTAAAACCATCACTTATGTTCCACACTGTAGTTAATCTATGGTTAAAACTTAAGTATGTGTAATGTAACTAAAAGTGTGAATGAGGAGACCAGACAATTTCATGGATTATAAATCCAAAATCATCACAAACTGGAAGAGTACTTGGGTAAAATATCACACATGCTCAGGCTCTTCTTCTACTCTTTCCTAGACATTTGCTGTTGGCTACTGCTGAATCAAGATTATGCTAATATGAATACATAAAAAAAAAAACATGTAAGCAGAATTATTTCATTTCCATAAATGTGTGAATGTTTCTCTTTGCTTCTGCATGTCCTTCTAATACTACTGCTGAATGCTCTTTTGGTGTTACCAACACATACATTTTGTTCATTAAAAAAACCGTGCCACTATCTGTCTGCAGTCACTTGAATCCATACATTATCTTTAGCAAATGAGACAAGAATAGTCATCTAGCAGCATATTTATTACCACTAGAAGACGCCACGTAACAGTGAATAGTAAATGGTGTAAGCACATTCTATAGGTGACACATACAGTATGTGAACTTTATTAGTGTCTCAGAAAGGTGCTGTAGTCAAAGCACAAAGTCTATTCTCAGTTCTACCAGAAATTAAATCCCACTGCCTCAACTATCCTTTCTGTAAAATAGCAGGTTGACCTTGATCTCTCATCAATGAAGCTGTATAAGGACCATTACCTATAGGCTATCAAGTACCTAGAATCTTAGGAGTGGAAGAGTTGTAAGAGGAACTGAAGCCTTTTTTTCCAGTCCGTTTTATACATCCCCTTTCCAAATAATTCAAATGGAGGAAAATAGTAGAAAGTGGTTTGCTTGACTTTTTAAGGAGTTTGGCTCCATGCTGTGCTTCCCAACAGTTCATGAACACAGTGAAATTTTTACAGTTCAACAAAAAATGCTTTTTTAAAAAAAAGAAAAGGCAAAATGTTCTTGTTTTCAGGATCACCACTAGCCCACAATTACAAGTTACTTTACCAAGCACGTAAGAAGTTTGCTAATGTATTATCACAGCAGTGGTTCAATTACTGTAGTAATAGATGTTACTGCACGTTTTTACTAAGAAATATAACAAATAGGAAAAATATATACAGCCCTTACAGGCTACACCCAATGTTCTCTGCTCTATCTACACAGAAAAATGATTCACTAAAAAAAAAAACCACCACCCAGACTCTTTCCAATTGAACAAGTACATTTAAAACCTTCTTGAACTAATTTAAGTGTTAAAACCAACTTTATTCTACAGGTAAATTTGGGTATAATGCATTACTACAACTCAGGCCCTAAAGGCAACTTATATTGTAAAAACAGTCTACACATCATTCAAGGTTTACATTCTGAATGGAACTCAAATTGTAGATGATACTTTTTCTCTTTGTAGCCATTTCAAATATTATGAGCTGCTGCAAAAAATCCTGAAAAAAACCTACTGTGCTCATCACCATAGCAACAAAATACTACACTTTTGTGTATGATATCCTATAGGATTTGACATAATTGATTAGTAGTTTTCAATAGTTATATCTTACAATTAGAATTCACAAATTTTGTCTAATATAACACTAATTTCTCAATATCATTATTACAAAACAAAAGCAAAAATTAGGTCTAATATTGATATCAGCACAAAACAATATTCAAATTTGCAAACAGATTAAGAGTGTACAGGGGAAATTTTATCACCAAATAAAATAAATACATTTAAGAACCACCACAGGAGGAAAAGAGGATTGTTTGAAATTACCCAAATCATGATAAAAGAAAACTGCTTTGAAACTGCTGAGCTAAAATTGAAGACAGCTCTTCAGATTCATGAGGTTCCAAAATACAATCTGGGAAAAGGCATATAACAGGTTTTGCAGGTTAATTTCTCTCTACTGGAGTTAGAGGAGAAAGGAATAGAAGATTATCAGCAGGGCAGAAGAGTGCAAGCTTATTAAAATAACTCTCAAAATAACTCTCAGTTGATTTTGAAAACCAGTTTCAGCTGACAAGAAGAAAAAAAATTATAAACTCAAAACATATTAGAAGCCCTTATTTTAAAGTATTTTTGTGATGTATTATCTCCTAACATGCCCATTATAAATTGCACAGTGTAGTAAAATGCAGCTCCATCCGTGAAAGACCTGTGGAATGTTTTCTGAATTCACATTTTTAATGGATCTGCCTGCACCTGAACAGACAATACCTTGATCTCCATCAGTTACATTGGGGGGGGGAATGTGTCAAAGACAACACTATACAAGACCAGCTGATATTTTGTATTTGGAGCCAGGCTCACACAGCACAACAGACGACTGGCTGCAGATGGTAGGGAATGTTTCTCGGATGAGAACAGAACACTAAACTGAGCGATGACTTCTCAAATTTGTAAAATACAAATCATTTGCCTCAAAATAACTAAATAACAAAAAAAAGTAAATTCTACCTCTTTTGTAATGCTGCTGGGTTATGCTACAGTTGATTTAAATATAGAATAAATTAAGCTACATTAAAAAAATGTGTCTTTCTGTTTATTTCAAGGATTTACAGCTAATACAGCATATCAAGAAATATTTAAAATCAAAACATTACCATTATGCAGCCCTGAAGTACATATATTACTTCTAGGCTTACAACATTTTTGATTAACCATAATTTGGTACATTTGTACATGGATTTATATCATATAAAAACGGGCAGTTTTTCCCTAATAAAGCATTCAACACCAACAGCTTCATTAGCTCCCGGCAGCTCAGATATCCAAAGCCCTTTCTTTAGGTCTCGACTCCTTCCATTGAATGGGGACTGGAGCACTCAAACCCACTATCCCAGTACCACTAGCAGCAGTCAGCTGGCACAGACCGTATGTCTTTTCTTGATATTTCATCCACTGTCTTTGACAATGAGTAGTTAATACCGATTATCTGAATTACCAAGGACAACCAAGTGAGCATCCACTGTGATGAGGGACATAAGTGTACATCTCATAGGTAATACCAGATTCTCTGCAAATTTAGGTTGATATTTTTACATTAAATAGTCTCAGGTTATAACTTTAAGAAAATCTTGGCTGTTGTTGCAAAAGAAGATTTCATGAAATTTGACATTAAGATCAACTGAAAGATCCAGTTTTGACCTTGGATTGGTACCACATGTTCCCATCCTGACAAATGAACATAAACTTTAGGTACCTGTCAAGCAGTGTCTCTGTCAGGGTATGGCACAACAAATCAAAGTGTACAAGTGACCAAAAAGATACCATCTGGTTTTTATGTATGCACACACTATGCTTAAATAACAGCAAATTTTGGCTGCAAAACATAATCTCATACATTAAATAGGCTGCCCATACTCCCTTCTTAAAAAAACAAAACCCAAAACCCACAGATATTGAATCCTCAAGCCCCTATAATCTATCCTAATGATTTTGGGAAGATCTGGAGACCAAAAAAAGTAAACAGCTTGAAGGATACCAAGTATGACAGATGGGGGCAGGATGATTAATTTGAGGCCACTCACTCACAAATAGGTATTCTATAACGGATCATTCTTCTGGGAATGTGCTTCAAAGGGATGTGAAGCTCTAAACAATCCAATCTAGGGATTAAATGGTGTCTCAGACCTCTTCCATTGTTATACTGCACTGTAATTAGAGTAGGATAAACACTTCTCACTATATTCAACCCTATTTATTTGCAACCTGTTATCCCCTACCCACCCCACCAATCTGGTGTTCTTTGGTAAATACCGCTTTAATTTATCTTCCATTATAAGACTCTCATGCCTCTTGTCTCCGAGTACTACTAAAAATAACCATCACTTAACAAAACATTAAAAATTTAAAGTCCCAGCAAAATATGAAAGATGCAAAGTTAATACAAATCACCATTAAAGTTTAAATCTACTTGATAATAACAAAATATTTGTATAGCATTTATATGGAGACTCCAATTTTTGCTACACATGGTGAAAAGCAAGGAGAAATTAAAGTGGAGGGAAAATAAATACCAGAAAGAGCTTACAATTCAAAAATTTTAAAAATTAGGTATGGGGCAATGTAGATGCATTTTTCTTTAATAAAAATCTTTTTTTCCTTTGGCTATGAAATGAACTATTCTGCAACTGCCATGTTTATTTTAGACTAGCAACAGTCAGAACCACCTACATTTTAAATTTGCTTTTATTGCCATAGAAACGTATGTTTGCTTTAACTAAAAAGGAAGTCTCCTGGCTCATAGCCTATCATCTACTTTCTATATCATACACTACAGAAGCTATAATTTATTCATTTATATATCCTACTTGCACTCTCTTAAGTGAGCCACATCCACCTCAGCTACAATGAAAATCACACGCGTTGTGTTATATAAAATATTTATACAACATTTATATTTAAATGAAACTAGTGCAATCTACTCTATATAATCACAAAAGGACAGAAATACTTTAAAATTATTTATCCTCTTAAATCAATCCAATTTCAAGTATAATTTAGTTGACTTTTGTTTCAATAGTAATTTAATGTTTAGCTGCACCATTTTATTAAATATGTGTAATTAAACCTTTCTATGTTCAATAAGTGCTGGCAAACACACTGAAGAAAATGGTATTTTTGTTCTCTTTATAGCTGCTGACACCAAGGAGAATGCACATAAAAATTAAAGATGTTCAGCGCTGATAAAAAACCCAAATATATTCATACAGTTTTAGTACCAAAAGAAAGATCTACGCTCTTTCTGCCTTAAAGAACTGTTCTACAAGGCAAAGAAGTGCCTGGAAGTCCTCACAGCCCCAAATTGCATGGGTTTGGGCACACAGACACCCCACAAATGCCATCGGGCTTCCACTGGCCCCTGCCCACCACTGCAGACCGGCCAGCAGAGCAAGGCTATCATGCGTTACAGTAAAGATGCTTGTTTCATAACCTACAATAAAAACTGTCATTTCACTATAAAAGGACAGAATAAACACGCAGCAAGTTGAATTAACATATTTAAGCAGTTGCAAGCAATACAGCAACTTGAACTCCCAGCAGTTTCTTAGCAATTCTACAAGCTCCTTGCAATGGAAGAGGGAAAAAACAACAATGTGCAAGGTTTGCCTACACTAAATATTGGCCTGAAGTCAACTCTGTAAGGGGGGAATTGGATGCTCACTAAGTATGGCAGGAAAAAGGAGAAATTTTTCAAGCCCTCGTAACCTTTAGTTACAGATTAATTCTAAATGTAACTCACAATATTGGAGAAAAAAAATTATTTCTTCATTCATAAATCTCTGTGGCTGCATTGTGAGATAACTTACTCTGACTAGATAACAACATTTTCCATATGACTTTTGGTAAATATTTGAATATCCGTAGACACTGAACTATACTGGTTTTGCAAGCATTATTTCTTATTCAACAGAAATAGGAATATTCAAGTATGTGCATAATCAGAAAAAAAAAGTTCAAAACCACCATTATCCATAAATGCAGTATTTACCTCTGAATGTTCACAGAAAAAAAAAAACATACACAAATTGAACACTGCCAGAACAGTGGAGTGATCCTTTCCTCATAGGAAAAAGACATTTAACAGAACAGTGGTTTCCTGGGGGGGGGAAAGTGCTAAAAAATGACAAACGGCTTTTGGTGAAGGAATTGGTGGTGGTAGGTTTTTTTTCTTTGTTTGTTGGGGGGGAGGGTGTTGGTTTGGGGTTTTTTTTAGCAAAAGGGAAACCTGAAAACAGGGATGGAGAAGGACCAGTCTTACTGATGCTTTTAAAATTTTCTTATTTTGTTAATTGAGCTATTCAGATCTTTATTTTTACAGGTATTTCTAGAACATGATTGAAAGACTCTTTAATATTTGTGAAAGCCACAATTTCCAAAGAGTTTATACTAAAAATTTCAAGTTTGCCATGCATTTGTTACAGCTTCACATAGAAAAATTCCAAAGCACTTTAACATTCTAAAACAAATATGTCTAAGGAAACTGCAGTTTCCCCATAGGCAGCTGACAACCAGAAAGAAAGTCTAAATTAATTAGATAAATTATTCATTGTAAAATATTCATGCAGCATTAGTTATCTCTCAGACACACACACCCTTCAACCATATAAACCCCCTCTAATCTACATGGACATTTTCCAAGAGATCAGTAATATTTTATAATACAAGATAGTATAATAAACTTCCTAGAAAGTACTTCACTTACAAAAACACAACACAAAAAGTGTAAGCCCACAGACACATTCATTCAGATGATAAAAGGAAAAGGTGGTGCTCACCCTTCCTATTCTGGAGTGAAATAACACGAGGAGGAAGCTTTCCTAGGGATTTGGCTCCACAGCAAGACTAGCACACTACTACAGTTATTAAGCATCACTATAGCTTAGGGGATGCCATTAAAAAAAACAACCAAAAAGGAAAGCAGAATTCTAACTTTCTGCTGACCAAAAATTATTAATGTAATGCAATTCTGAACCGGTTCACCACTTGTAAAAATTACGGTCAAACAGAATTAACGTGAAGAAAGAAAGTGTTTCTTACCTCCTGGATAAAAGCACTAGGTCTAATTACATATTCTGGTCAAATAGTCAACATGGAAGTACTACACTATTTTTCATTTATTTTCAAATGGAAGAAATCCCAACAACTTGCTTTCTTAGCATAGGGAAAGCTCAAGAACTTTTGTGTAAGGGAGCGTTCGAAATTGATAGTTTGGGAGTCAGAGCAGCAACATGCTCAGCAGCAAACTAAAGACTAGTAAAGTATTCTTTCCTTTTTTTTTCCCCAGATCCATCTTCAGTCAAACAAAACACAATCCACACATGGTAGCATGCCAATTGTGACAGACTTCACATTAGTTGACAAGATTTACTGAAATGGTTACTTTGGATTAACTATCAGGAGGCATGCAAATATAGCTGCTTATTCTGAACCAAACCCTACAGGTTCATTAGAAGAATAAAGTGTCTTGAAAACAGAAGAGATCAAAAAAAGAACAATGCTGTTATTTTAAAAGGCAAGAGAAAAAGATGAGCATTGGACAAAAAGCAGGCAGACAATATTTTTTCTGGAGACTTTCACCAATGTAAAGCCTGACTAGATTGCAGGAGCAGAATATGGCCTTTTGTAAAAGAAATCAGTGTAAGCACTGTTTAAAACCCTTTTTCTTCCCTAATGGTTTCTTCCTATTAACAAAACATTTCAGTTTAAACGGGCTGTATAAACACTGTATTTACCTGACCACAAAGCCAAAGAAAAACTACTGCTGGTGAAGAATCATTAACATCTGATGGGCGGACCAAATTCTGCCCTTGTGCAAAGCCTGTCACTTAGGAGGCTGCAGAGGAACATTCAGCTCTGCACTGACGTCATTTTTACACACTGCAAAGCAATATTAATTAAAAGAAAAAAGACAGAAAAATACCCTTTTTTAATTGTACTGATTATGCTGAAAGGGCTAAAATGGGACCAACAGGTAAAGTTTGCTCAGCTAATTGTCTGTGGCATTTACATATAAATATTGTTATTAAAAACCTTAAATCCATTTTACAGTTTCAACTCATCTTCACAAGGTCAGAGAGCAAAGAAGCTGCAAAATTATCTCCAACTTTTGCCACAGAACCTGCTTTAACAGTTAAATAATGAATCATATTACTAAGTTTAGTGAAGTGTTATAATTATTCCTCAGCAGTCTAAAAAAATGTTCCCCCTATGCCCATTAACATTTTCACACACTGTGTATTTTGTCTGAATCCCTGCTGCACGTAAACAGGCAGCTCAAGTGGGAGCATTCGGCTTAGAATTGTGTATTCAGTGCAGATGCTGGATCCAGCAGGGAAACGATGAAGAACCAGGCCTCTTTTTTTTTTTTTTTTTTTAATTAACTGAGCTCTTGAATACCATTAGCAGCTCTAGAGGCACCGTAATTTTATTACTTAAGAACAATATACATAAACAAAAAAGTAGATCCGTAATTTCAGATGAGAAACAAGTGCATCAGTGCAACCACGTTAGAAAAAAACACAGGCCCAAAGAGCAAATTCTGCTGTGAAGGCAGCGTCTGCCCATCTCTCACACAGGAGTACACAGGAAATTCAAGATCATATTTCCCATTTCTAACACAACCGGGCTGACCGCACTCCAGGCATCCCACCTCAAACCAGACCTGCTCTCCAGGACACTGACTCCAAGGCTTGGAGTCTTGGCTTAGTCCATTCAGACCAAAGAGGCAGGAGCCTGGCGAACACAACAGCAGCAACAAATCCTCACGCTGCCATTTGGAGGAGGTTATCACACCGCTATCGCTGGCAAGGCTGTTTCCACAGCCAGATGCCTCAAGCCACCAACTAAATGCTATAGCTTTCTTTTAAGCAGATGTATTCTACCCTTTCATTCCTATCCCAGCATTAAAAACCTATGACTACCTTTTACCAACACAGGCTTCTCTCAGGCCCTCCTCACTTCCTCAGGCTCCCTTCCCAGTGTAACAAATCGTGTGTGTTGCGGACAGTATATAGGTGTCTCCTTCCACTTACCTTCTCTCCACTTCTGTACTGAGTAAGGAACAAGTCTTACTACTGTTCAGAATAGGTTTGCCTCCCAACAATGCAAGAACCACTTCCTTCAGGTCTTTTTTTGTCTCGTCTCCCCCCCGCCCCCCCCCCAAGTCTTTTCTGCTTGCTTCACTCCTTTACTACTAGTCATGTTATGCAGATCCATTTTTCTTTTTGTTGACCAAGAATATTCCCCCCAAGTCCTTCAAGTTCACTTCTTCCAGGAATCTTTAGTCCAGCTTTCCTAAAATCTCACCACATGCCACACTATTTTTGTGTTTTTCCTGGACTAACTGGGAAGGAACTGTGGTTACAAATGCTGTTTTAAGTTTATACTATTATATACCAGACTTTTAATTACAAGCCCAGTTATACAGCTAAGCATTACTTCTAGAAAATCCAAGAACTGTGTCTAGCTTAACCGCTTTCTAGAACTGAACTGAGCTCTCCTAGAAGGTATGGAAATTGAGGCCAGAAGCCAATAGCTTCTAGAAACTGATCTAGTCCAAGTCAGTTAGACTAGCTTGTTTAAGTACAAAACACAAGTAGTTTTTTGTGTTAAAGGAGAAAGATACTTTTCTATAAATTTGAAGCACTGTAGCTAGCCCTAGCAGAAACAGAGAGAATGATAACACCTGAACAACCAGCCAAAAATGCTTAAATTTGGCTGTTCATAGTAAGAAAGAAAAATAAACTATTCTAGTTAAATTTGCAGGGGCTGAGGGTGTAGGGATTTGTTTGTTTTTTAAGCACAAGTTACAAATTCCTATTCCCCTGGACACGACTGAAACAAAACACACTATCCTTATTCACAGCCTCTCTTTCAGTCAGTTTTTGCTTCAAAAGATCCACATTCTCTCATGAAAGAATGTCCATCAGGAGTCTTCCAACATTTTTTTTCCACTGTGAAACATGCGTTTTCATGAAACAGATACCTGTTCCTAAACAAAGCATAGGGAGCATCTGAATGTTCAGTGATGCAGCAGTATTGGAGTGGAATTCAATACTGTTTCCAGACATGTAGTCCCACAAGAGACCTCAAATAAAGAGCAGCAGTTAATACTACCTGAATATCAGCAAATTCAGCTTCAATCTGTGAGTAACGTCATTTGGCTTAAAACAAAATCATTACACCCAAATTTATTTTTGAACTGATAAGAGATAAAGTCTTTTTAATTTTCTTTTATTTTCCAGACTTGTAGCTTGAATTTTCTGTAGGCTTCAGAAGCTGTGAACTAACATAAAGCTAATAACGCTGTCAATGGAAACCTAATTTTACTTCCAGAAACTTCATAGTGAATCTGAAGTAGAGAAAAGAAACAAAACCAAACTAAATCCTCCTGTCTTATAGTGCTTCCCTATACTTAAATGAACTTTTACAGAGATTCACTTTTTCCTGACCTTTAGGACTACCATACACAAAATCTGTCCAGACTTCAGGCAAAGAAGAGTTTGTTCCAAAGCATACATCTGAAGCAATCTACCCAAAAGAATCTGATCTTCAGACAGGCAATTAACCACCATTTCCAGATAAACGTTCAATTTATGTCAGCACACTGAAAACCAAGGTGAAAGATTAAGGGATTGGTTTTGGTCATAAGCCACTGAAGCAAGGCCGACTCGAAATGCCCTGCCAAGTAAAAACACTAACACCAGGATTCCTGAAGTATACAGACATTCCCAAACTCACGGTTAGCTGTGCAAACTGAAGGTATAAGCAGAGCTCTAAGACATCAGAAACAAACTATTATTTTTAAAACATAGCAATCGTATTTCTATACAAGGCAGAAAAACAATAATTGTTCTTTATACACTATATTTCTCAAAGGTCATATTTGCGAGAATAAGTAAGCCTTTTAAAAGACTTTAAGGATAAAAGGAGAACCAAAAATCTTCTTATCTCTCTTTATCAATTGTCTAATACAATAATTCATACTTTCAATATTCCTTGCCAAGTTTTGTAGAAGGCTTTTCCTTGTTATCTGATTGTACACTGAATTGAGTTAGTATACTTTCTCAAGATCAAATGTTCCATGTTTTATTTGCCTGCATTGCATGAATTTTAAATTATCCAGGAGTGCTTTTTTTATGGGTTCAACTCAATACAAATTCCAATGGAGACATACACAGGAAAAATTTTTGTTCTTAAGGGAACAGAAAAAGAAAGAATTCTACACATCAAACAGTTAAAATACAACAATGAAACAAAGACATTCCTTTCAAGTACCTCTTGCATTGGCCACGCTTCCCACAAAATCCAAAGGCAAAACCCACCTGGAAGCATTTAGTATTGCCACAAGCAAGAATTTCAGGCTGAAATGACTACCAACCGTATTGGATTCGGGGTCTTCTTCAAAGAATCCTTAGCCCAACTACTTTGTTTCCTTTTGCCCCAAAGAATTCCATCTAATTTCATGGTTACAGGTAACAACAGCCACTTAATATCATAAAAGAAGAATTAACATCAAATACTGATCTGAGTGCTTGGAAGTGGAATGATTCAGAGTTCTGCACAGCCCTACCAGAGCATCACAGTATTACCAAGTTTCATTAAATAAGATTCCAGCTGATGTCCAATACTAAGCACATTTATATCTTTTTCAACACCAGGCATGTCAGGCAACGGCCTAGGATAAAAAGGACTCCCAGAAATAAGGGGAGAATTATGATTAAGAATTAAAACATTGCAGGCTTCCATTATCTCCCTAGAAGGATGCATGTTAAATGGTTCCAGCCAAAGCCATAGCCAGGAATACTAACAAGTTAAAAATATTCTAAAGAAGAAAAGGTGCAAGAAACGGAAATATGCCAGAACCAGGAAGGACTGAGGGTCCAGATCTCCTGCCTAATAATATCCTGTTTTAACTGACAGTTAATTGGGTAAAGTTATGAGCTGAAACATAATGGTAATGAGATGATTTTACCTTTCTATCATAACACATTTATCTCCAACAGGGAAATACAAAACCTAAAAAAGGAGACTGACTCACTGATCCAATAGGAAATTCAGCAAAGAAGTGAGTCAAGCCTACAGGAGTGAGAGAGTGGCATGGATACACTTTTCTTTGTCTCACAGAAAAAAGCTGGGCTATTACAAAAAAATGTATTAAAAATAATGAAAACACAAGAAAATGTCTGATTTAGAAGCTGTGGCCATTACATAACATTCTGGTACAGACACAGAACAGTAGGTTAAACAATATTACAGTGTAATGATCAATTTTCTAAATCACTCAGTGAATTTCACAGAAGCAGCATGGTTCCATGCACCACTGAGCCCCAGCAGTTTTACACGGACAGAATTACTAAGCATAACATGTGCAAAAGAGACATCTTCATGATCAGAAGTTAACACATATACATGCATAAGAACAGATAATGAAATGTAAAGGTCCACAGGCATAGCAGATAAGGTCAAGAGTCTCAACCCTAACTCACAGGTTAAAGAAATGTGGGATAAATAGTGCTGGGGGAGATAACACTGCTTTCCTAGTGTAATTATGATCCGTGGCTACACATCCTTCATCTACCCAAAAACAAACGTCTAGTCTTAATGCAAATTATGTTCATTTCGTCAAGATGTTAAGTCAGTACTATACTCATCACTATTGATTTCACGTGAAATACCATGCATCCTGACACAATGCAGCTCAGTATTGCTACAGCAGGGGCAAGGGGAAAAGCCATGCAGTTTGGAGGTGCTTTCACCCAGAAAGACAGTACAAACTGATACTCATCTGTGATTTGCTTTGAACACTGGAGTGTTGTCAAACATACAGGAAATTAATGATCTATTTAAAATGTCTCTGTTGGATGCTATAATGATTTCTTTCCAGTCTGAAATGACCACTACACTGGCAGCCTGTAAAACTTTTACGAAAGGTGTGCTAGATAGCTTTATTGTTATGCGCAAAACCACCACACTAAATTCACTCCAAAGTGCTTGCTCTAGAATTAGCATTACAAATCCCACTCTCTGATTCCCTTAGGAGCACAAGTTACTTCATCTATACTTGTGTACTCAAGCCGCAGTGCCAGTGCTTACCTGCATTGCTGATTTGATTTTTAACAACGTGCAGTACAGAACCTCTGCCTTCACTGTACTAAGAACTACAATTCAGCAGCAGTGCAAGTCAGACATGTTTTGCCAGGAAGAGTCATCCCAGAACCCTCTCCCAGCAATGTCTTTGACCCTTCCCTCAGTTGCAAAACCCCTTCTGTCCATTCTCTCCCCCTTTCTCTCCCCTAAGGCTTCAGAGCCTGAGCCAAGCATGGGGGAACCTGCAAGATCCACAGCATATTTGAAGGGGAAGGTCACTGTGCACCTATAAACTACTGTTTTCAGAACTCTTGGGAAGCTCTCTTCTCTCTAACATCTTCCTCACTAGTCCTTCTACCCTTGATTTTCCTATGGCCAGCTCCCTTTTGCACTACAGCCTCACCATCTGAGAAGGGGATGATGTTAAAAGATGACGACTAGCTGGACTTGACCAAGATTCTACTTGTCTTGTAATGTTATGAAGAATGCAAAGGTTACAACACCAGGTTACAACAAAGGTTACAACTTCTCAAAATGCAAGGTTACAACACCAAAAGTCACACTGGAAGTACAGAACAGAGCATGCAAAAGCAGTATTTGTGACTGCCAGAAAAAATGTCATCTGCATAACCAGTCATGGGGAAAGTGTTTGTCAAAAAGATACATCCTTTTCCTGATACCAATTTGAAAATGCTAAAATATAAGCTGCTAAACAGTATCAGCAGCAGTGATTTGGCTGAATGTATTGGAAAGGATAAAGAAATGTGAATCATTTACTTAACAGGTATCCCACATTGGTACAAAAGACTTCTGAAACAGAAGTTTGTTGCTGAAGGCACTTTCATAATTTTCAAGACAGAAGCTGCTTGATGACCATGTGGAAAATGCAATGAACCTCTTTGGTTTTACAACAGACTAAAACCAAACTTTTAAGAAAGTAGCTTAAACAACACAGATTAAGCTACGCTGTGATTCGTTATTTCTGTGACACAAATAGTTGATGAAACTGTTACAAAAGGCATTACGGTTTTAGCGTGGGACTGCAGAGTATGTTACGGTTACATTCTGTTACTCCCTTGCAGAGGAGGAGTCAAACACAGGCTTATTTTCACTTAGAAAATGATGCCCTAAGAAACTGGCAAAGATGCTTGTGTATCAATTAATGAAAAAGAACATCTGTTCTTTTTCAAGAAAGGAAAAGACAGGAAAGGAAAATACACTATTACCTAGAACTAAGCCAGATGATTTTTCATCTACAAAGTTATCTTTCCTTGAACACCACATACACACACTGTCTGTTTAGGATCATTAAAGGTTTTTGTAAAACTGGAATGATGTCCACAATGTCTAATAGGAATTGCTACCATCATTTATCATTGCTATTAGCAAGTGTTTTAAAACATCGTCTGCCACAAATAGGAGAAATTAATACAAGTACTACTACAGGAATACATCAAACAAAACCAACAAAAAAACAAAACAACAAAATACACATAGCAAAATGAAATGCTAAGTCCTTGCAGAAGCACACATTTGAGTTGTCAATACCAGAACGCCTGGCAATGAAATCATGAACAGTACATTACTCTTGCACTATGCATGCCGAATTCAATCCTGAGGATCCAGACAACTCCTCAAGAAATGATAGTAATTACAATTTAACACCACTTGTAAATACCACCTGTAAGTCACAGAAAGGTAACAAAAGTAACGTTGATGCTGACACAGAATCACAGAATCATTAAGGTTGGAAAAGACCTGTAAGATCATCAAGTCCAACCACCAACCTAACACCACCATGCCCACTGAACCACGTCCTGCAGTGCCACGCCTATACATTTTTTGAACGCCACCAGTGATGGTGACTCCACCACTTCCCTGGGCAGCCTGTTCCAATGCTTCACCACTCTCTCAGTAAAGAATTTTTTCCTAACATCCAGCCTAAACCTGCCATGGCGCAACTTGAGGCCATTTCCTCTTGTCCTATCACCAGTCACTTGGGAGAAGAGACCAACAGCCACCTCACCACAACCCCCTTTCAGGTAGTTGTTGAGAGCGAATGCAAGTCTCTGAATTCTCCAGATGGTAATTATGTTGCAGAATGAATATACACTTAATACAAATAACAGAAAGCGGGGTCATAAGTGTTTTCAATGGCATTTGTCATCGTTTACAGTCTAATAAATTTTTGACATTTTCTCTTCCTGTACTGCTAAAAAATTTGGTTCTTAGCATTTAAGTCTAGAAGTTAATCTAGAAAGTGAGTTTTCTTATTTCTCTGCTCTTTAGGCACTGCAGAGTTAGAAAAGTAATGCTTTTAAATCTTGGACATCTTCATATACTGACACATAACATACCTTTTTATAGCAATGATGACTTTGGGCTAAATGGGATGAAGTGCAAATACAAGCAAGTTATAATCAAAACTGAAAGTGACCGTAACTATCTAATACCTATTTGCTAAGCATTTATAACAAGTGGAACAGCATATACTTGCAACTACCCTCATTTTTTTCATGCCCTTTCGTGACAACTCTGAAGCTGTGGATTACTTGAGAGGAAAACTCTGTAACCAAGCTTTCTCCTAGGAATGTGCTTGATTTAATCAAACTCCAGGAACACACTAAGTTTTCGGCAGAGTTGGGGGGGGAGGGAACCAAGAGACCTACACATCCCAGAAAGCCAACAACGTAATGAGTGTGCCAGTCCAAGTTACAAATGTATAGAGGACTGATTTAACAAGCGAGCTGGAGACAGTCCTACTGCAGTCTTACAACACCACATTTCGTTTACAAAGAGTGAAACAGCAGCATGAGGAAAGATTTAAGAGAGAGAAACAAAGTCATACCCTATAGCCCTAAAAATAAGGGACTGGATGGGTCAAACACCTGCTCCTTTTATTTCTACAAAGCATGAAAACTTTTATACTAGAGATTAAGTGGCTCTCCACGGAATCAAACAGCCCAATCCCTAACTAGGATCAAGAACCTTGGCACAGGACTATTAAACCCAACCTGTGCTATGAAAATCCACTTCAGTTTTTTATCTAATCAGCTTCAATGAACTTCATTCGCCACCCCGAACTGAAAAACTAGAAAAAAAGTACCCAAAGTCTCAAAAACATAATGGGAGAAAAAAATTCCAGCCCTACTTCACACCTGCTATTAATATTTTGAAAATCCCTTCACTAGTATGCGTCAAATAACTTTTTACAGATACTTAATTATTTATTGTAAGGCTCGAAGCCAAACTCAGTCATAGAATCATAGAATGGTTTAGGTTAGAAAAGACCTTTAAAGACCATCAAGTCCAACCGTTAACCTAACACTGCTAAGTCCACCACTAAACCATGTCCTTAAGTGCCTCATCCACACCTCTTTTAAATACCTCCAGGGACGGCAACTCAGCCACCTCCCTGGGCAGCCTGTTCCAATGCCTGACAACCCTTTCAGTGAAGAATTTTTTCCTAATATCCAGTCTAAACCTCCCCTGGCACAACTTGAGGCCATTTCCTCTTGTTCTATCACTTGTCACTTGGGAGAAGAGACCAACACCCACCTCTCTGCAACCTCCTTTCAGGTAGCTGTAGAGAGCGATAAAGTGTCCCCTCAGCCTCCTCTTCTCCAGGCTGAACAACCCCAGTTCCCTCAGCCGCTCCTCATAAGACTTGTGCTCCAGACCCCTCACCAGCTTCGTCGCCCTTCTCTGGACACGCTCCAGCACCTCAATGTCCTTCTTGGAGTGAGGGGCCCAAAACTGAACACAGTATTCGAGGTGCGGCCTCACCAACGCCGAGTACAGGGGCACGATCACTTCCCTACTCCTGCTGGCCACACTGTTTCTGATACAGGCCAGGATGCCATTGGCCTTCTTGGCCACCTGGGCACACTGCTGGCTCATATTCTGCCAGCTGTCAATCAACACCCCCAGGTCCTTTTCTGCAGGGCAGCTTTCCAGCCACTCTTCCCCAAGCCTGTAGCGTTGCATGGGGTTGTTGTGACCAAACTGCAGGACCCGGCACTTGGCCTTGTTGAAACTCACACAGTTGGCCTCAGCCCATTGACGCAGCCTGTCCAGATCTCTCACAGAGCCTTCCTACCCTCAAGCAGATCAACACTCCCACCCAACTTGGTGTCAACTGCAAACTTGCTGAGGGAGCACTCAATCCCCTCATCCAGATCATTGATAAAGATATTAAACAAGACCAGCCCCAATACTGAGCCCTGGGGAACACCACTTGTGACCGAGCACCAACTGGATTTCACTCCATTCACTATAACCCTTTGGGTCCGGCCATCCAGCCAGTTTTTTACCCAGCGAAGAGTGCACCAGTCCAAGCCAAGACCAGTCAGTTTCTCCAGGAGAATGCCATGGGAAATGGTGTCAAAGGCTTTACTAAAGTCCAGGTGGGCAACATCCACGGTCTTTCCCTCATCCACTAGGCAGGTCATCTGGTCATAAAAGGAGATCAGGTTGGTCAAACAGGACCTGCCTCTCATGAACCCATGCTGACTGGGCCTGATCACCTGGTTGTCCTGTACATGCCGCGTGATGGCACTCAAGATGATCTGCTCCCCATCCACATACATGTCTTTTAAATACCTCCAGGGATGGTGACTCAACCACCTCATTGCCAGCAATGAAACAATGAGATTAGGTATTATAAGATGTTGAATCTCAATTTACACAGACGTAAAATAACTTGCATTTTTCTTTCCACCAGCTCTAAGAAGATACAATATTTTCCTAGCAATGTTTAAGGAAGCAAGAATTAAGATGAGCTTTACTTAAGAGCCTTACTTGAGATTCCCACATTAACACTTTCAGCACAAAGCAAAAGAAAAATATGCAGTGGATAGAAAGTCAATGGAATGGTAATCTTACTTTATAAGTACACACATAAGTATATACATAAAGTTTTGAGCAATTATGGCATAGGGATACAAAAAATTTAAAAAAGGATTTGATTTAGACGCCTTATTCTCTTGGGGCAGACCAAAAGGACTTTCAGAAGCTGCCTTTACTGAAAAGGAATCTCTATATTACATGCCTCGTTTTGTAAATCTTTCCAAAGGTTGCTTGTTTAGAATATGTTTGGCCAGGATATGGCCTCTGGATAATTCAGGCATGTAAAATGCCTTCTGACCTCCCTAGTGTCTGTTTAGCCTTTTCCACTGATGAAAAAAAACAAACTTTATTTTATTTATTTCCACTCTTCAAGATGTACATTCTTAAGCTGAGCAATTTTTTGAGTGCAATTCTCACATAAGCATAGGTGGTATAAACTTAGAATCTTATACGACTTTACTTTTTCCTCACTTAAGAAATTGGAACCTAATTTAAAACTGTAGGATCATATAAACATCTGACCATTTTGGAAGCTACCAGTATATGAAATACTTCAAATAGCAAAACTGACAAGAAAAAGGAAACATCAAGTTCCCACAGGCTATGACTTCAACATTTCTTCTGATTTTTATCTCCTCATCAATAGACAGAGAGGCCAACAACCATTCAGCATACCTGCTCCAACTTCTTTTTCTTCTTCTTCAATGTTGTTTTTGATACTGTCGTACTCCTCATCAATTGCCTGGTTGCCACGCATTTGAGACAGAATTCTCCGTGCTCTCTGAGTCTGGCCTTTCTGAATGAGCCAGCGGGGACTTTCGGGAAGAAACAGGAATCCAAGAAACTGTAGAACTGCTGGAACAGCTGACAGGCCCAGCATGTACCTGGAAGTAAGTAAATAAATAAATATCTAATATTTGCCTACAAAAACATGCTATGAGAAGACTCAGTTACAGCTACTCAAGCTGTAATTTACAAACCAAACCCTCTTCCCCTCATATTCTTTATGACCAAAAGTTAAGCAGGCAAGAATCATATTCTGCAAGTATTTTAGGAAACAGGACCCCCACTTTCAATTCCAGGAAAACTCAAGGACATGTTGACTATTCTGCCACCACTGACCCTACAGCCACTCGTTCCGAGGACACAAAGTCTGACTAAATAAAAACCCTGGAACATTCCAGTAGTTCGGAAACTGATAATCCCTTTGGTGAAGTTATAAGAAAAAAAATTAACAGAAAGAGAAAGCAAACGCACAGAGAACAAATGGGTAGTGCTGATGGCAAAAATGAGATTGAAATCCTGCTAATTGTTTTACAGACATATAAAAAAAATAAACCCAAAACCAGCCAATGAAAAATGCTTGATTTGGTCAATAATACATATACACAGACACACGTGTGCTGGTTTTGGCTGGGGTAGAGTTAATTTTCTTCATAGTAGCTAGTATGGGTCTATGTTTTGGATCTGTGCTGGAAACAATGTTGATAAAGCAGGGTTGTTTTAGTTACTGCTGAGCAGTGCTTACACAGAGTCAAGGCCTTTTCTGCTCCTCACACCACCCCACCAGCGAGTAGGCTGGGGGTGCACAAGAAGTTGGAAGGGGACACAGCCAGGACAGCTGACCCCAAATGACCAAAGGGATATCCCATACCATATGACATCACGCTCAGCATATAAAACTGGGGGAGGAAGAAGGAAGGGGGGAACATTTGGAATAATGGCGTTTGTCTTCTCAAGCAACCGTTATGTGTGATGGAGCCCTGCTTTCCTGGAGATGGCTGAACACCTGCCTGCCAATGGGAAGTAGTGAATTAATTGCTTGCCTGCACAGCTTTTGCTTTACCTATTAAACTGTCTTTATCTCAACCCACAAGTTTTCTCACTTTTACTCTTCCGATTCTCTCCCCCACACCACCTGCTGGGGAGGAGTGAGCGAGTGGCTGTGTGGTGCTTAGTTGCCAGCTGGGACTAAACCACGACAGTCCTTTTTGGTGCCCAATGTGGGGCTTGAAGGGTTCAAGATAACGACAGGTTCGATTGGAATGTGCTGGATTGAATTTATAGCTGTTATTGCTGTTTAGCTATTAATCAGCAGGCTCCTGTGCTTGCCATGGGGCTTGCTTGCCTTACTGTATATTAGAGTCTAGTGCTCGTTAGTGGCTGCTTTTTGCTTTTGCTGCTTGCTGTACTGCCATACTGCTTATCATCTTGCTCTGCTGTGCCTGGGAACATTCTGATAACAACAATGGCCATGCGCCTGGGCTGGCAGATGGCCAGGGCATCGCTGCTGTTTCTGTGCTGCTGTACTGGACAGGCTGGAACTCCAGTATGAACTCGAGTCAAAGGGACTGTGACCTGTGGATGAGTCCATGTGGGAGCAGGACATCCCGAAGCGTCTGTGGCCGTGAATCAGTCCATATCAGAGCAGGTACATCTCAAAGCATCTGTGGCCGTGGTCATGCCTGTGCCGCAACAGGCATACTCAGAAGGGATTGTGGCCCAAGGATAAGCCCATGCAGGAGAAGGTACACCTCGAAGCATTTGTGGCTGTGGATAAGGCCATGCTGCAGCATGTATACCTGGAAGCATCAGTGACTGTGCATGAGGTCATGCTGGAGCACCTCAAAGCATGGGGCCATGGATAAGCCCACGACAGAGCACGTACATCCCTGGAGGGAATGCAGCCATGGGTAGGGCCACACTGGAGCAGGTATATCTCTGAAGGCATTGTGACCCATGGATAAGGCCACACTGGAATGGGTGCACCTCAAAGCAACTGTGGCTGTGGATAACTCTATGCCGCAGCAGGTATACCCCTGAAGACACTGTGGCGCACGGATAAGGCTCCCCTTGGAGCAGGTACAATCCTGGGGGACTGCAGTCTGTAGATAAGTCTAAGCCAGAGCAGGGGCAAGGGGAGGAGTTCATTGCAATGTTAAATCCTATGGTCTGGTCCAAAGGTACCAGCAGTGGAGATTGTAATGGAAACACCTTTAAATTGTTGTAACCCGGATTGGAATTGCATGTTATAGGCAGGAACTGCCTGAACCAATGGAGGACAAGCCTTACAAGAAGCACTGCAAGTGCAGCAGTGACCTGACCTGAGCTGGCTGTGCTGCCCAATAACTCCATGCAATACAACATCTCTCCTGTCCTGAGTGACCACCATAACAGATGGAGCCCAAAGTCATGGACTAAATGAACTCAATGGACATTTTCTGGACATTTTACAGACATTTCACAGGGGTGGTCCATAGACTAAGGGAATGGTATCTGTGTATTGTATCAAAGGATGGGAAGGGGGGGTGATTAACGAGGATGTATTGGATAGTGTGAGACCTAAGCATGACGTAAATGGTACGGAATAAGGGGTGGAGAATGTGGTGATTTTGGTTGGGATAGAGTTAATTTTCTTCATAGTAGCTAGTATGGGGCTATGTTTTGGATCTGTGCTGGAAACAATGTTGATAAAGCAGGGTTGTTTTAGTTACTGCTTCAATAAAACACTAAGAAGAATAACAAGAATTGCAGAAAAATGTATAATTTTGTTCTGCTCTTTTAATCTGACCTTTTCCCATTTGCACTTCACTGAGATTTTTTTCACTTCGATTAAAGACTTTAAACAGTGCTAGTGTCACCTGTACATTATTGCCACTATCATGAGTTTCACATCAGCAGTTTATACCATGGGGCAGGAAACTGGAGAATGAGGAAAAGAACTCCTAAAAGGTAATGCAAAGCGGATGGCCATCCTGGGACAATGTGCATGCAGGCCAGTCTTCCCATCCCCAAGCTAAGCCCTCAAGTTCTTCCTAAAACCAGCAAAAATTTCCAAAGGTCATACAAGTAAATCTTGGTCTAGAAAGAAATTTGTGAGCAAGTCTCTTATTTTCTAACACTTTAAGAATGGTACAGCTCATCATTAGTTAAAAAAAAGAAAAGCAGATGGAAGAACATAAATTTAAAACACAAAGCTTGTGGAAGGATTATTAGTTGTGGAGGATTATTAGTTGAGTAGTCTTCAGCCAGCATATCTAACAAGTGTCACTAATTCGCTAATGTTCTCATTCATTACTGTCCTCATTTCTTCCTATGCTCTTCCCTCTCCACAAACATTTTGGTAGCTGTATACAGAATCACCTTTACACACACACCACTGAAGTTCACCAAATTGTATATGCAATATCTGCATCAGAATGGTATTTAGAAAGCCTTTTCTATTTCAAACGAAGAGTAGAAAAAAAACAAAGAGATTAAAAACACAATCGCTGTACTCTGTCAAACTGCAAGCAAAAGAATCTTTTAATGCATCTAAATAAACAGATTTAGTCCTTTACACTCCTATTACCTAATTGCTGCTCCTCCAAAGCCCTTCAGTCCCTTAAATGCAGCAGAGCCTTCAAAACTAAGCAATTGGGTACCTGCAATCATCTTCGGAGGCAAAATCAATTGATGCTCCTGAAAGCTCGATCCAGCCTGATAAGGCTACCGGTTGGACACTATCGGATTGTTTATCACAGGCAAGATAAAAAAGAAATGTACAGAAAGTGCTCGCTCACTAAAGTCAGTTTCCAATCAACGTGTTTCTGGTCAAAGTTGAGTACAAGGAGCAGGCGAGAAGGAAAATGTTCAGTTAAGAGCATACATCCATTGCAAGTTCAAGAGTTGTTGCAATTTCCAGATCAAGCAACTTTGATATAACCAATTTAGAGTAAAAGCAGGCAATTTTAGACATTTCATGCAGTAAGCCAGCTTTCAGAAATCTAATATAGTTCTTTCCTACACCGAGTACAAGACTTTGCATTTGAAGCCAGATGTCTCGCCGACCTGAGAAAATCCAGCATGAAATTTAATAAGTCTGCTGTAACATTTCTCTTTCTCAGACATACTGCTGCAGTACTATTAAGATGATATTAGGAGGGTTTATAAAGCTAACCTGACATAAGAGTCAGGTTAAACATTTGTTTTCTTTGGCTTATTTTTAATTTAATACTCAGCATTTCCAATGACAAGCAGAGCCGAGAAAAAGTAAAGTTCCTTACTGTTTTTTGTAGCACTCCAATACTTAGCCATTCAGTCACTAGGAGCTACAATACTTGCCATAATTTTCCTTCTTATATGTGGTGACTCAGAAGTGAACATCTGTGATTTCTCCCCATGTGTTTGATGGCCACTCTTTCCAGGTGACAGACCATCTGTACTCTTCCCTGCTCAGTCTTAGGTTGCAGTAAACTAGTTGAGGACAGGGAAGTACACAATCCCCAATTAACAGCTCCAGCATCGCAGCTGAGAATCTTTGGATACCTCATCACTAGCATAGCCTCAGTTTCTGCCCAATGCATCGACAGTTTCACTTCACTCCACTCCACTCAATCGAGCAGAATAGTACTTGGCCTGTACATAAAACATAGCATTACTGCATTAGCACAAGTTATCCAGCATGAACCAGCAGGTTGCAAGAAACAATTACTCCTCACCGTTCAACACACTATGCTACATCTGGAAGACTGGGACCACCAACATGAGAGAGAGCTACAAACCAGCAATGGATCACTGAGACAGTCGTGCAACTGGAGTGTATGACATGAAAAGGCTGAGAGAACTGGGTTTGTGCTGCCCAGAAAAGAGATGATCAAGAGGAGATCTAATTGCATCTTTCACAACTGAAAAGGAGCTCATAGAGAAGATGGAGACAGACTCTTCTCAGATGTAAACGATGAAAGGACAAGAGTCAATAGTCACAAGTTGCAACAAGGAAAATTCAGATCAAAGAAGAGGGAAAACAATTCTTCATAGTAGGAGTGACTCAACATCTGAACAAGTTGTCTTAAGAAGTGAAAATGCCCATAGTCAGAGATTTTTAAAAGTCAGCATCTCACACAGCTCTGATCAAACACCCAACCTCCTAGTCTTACTCAATCCACAGGTTCTAGATTTTACTTTTAATTTTTTCAGTTCAGATAGGTTAAAAGGTCTGAATTATACCAGAGAAGTTTATTTTTTGTTCCAAACAGAAGAATAAGTTACACCAGCGTAGAAGTTTTCAGTACAGTTGTATAGCACTTCAGTGAGTGGGGGTCTCATTCGTATTTAAGGTATAGTGGCATATCAAAACATCAGTTTTCTACAAAAATATGAAATCTACATTTGACAATGATTATTGACTTCCACCTCATCTTCCACTTTAGCTAAATATATTTACAAAGTAACACATCAAAAGATGGTAATGTGTGTAACAAACTGGAATTATATTTTTCACTTCAATAATCATTTACATACAACTGTACTTGTTAAACCTATGTCACTGCTTGATTTGAAAACTGGTATATCCTATACCACAATGCCTAGCTCTTATCTTTTCCAAAGAAGCCTAGAAGTCTGCTTTTGAGCTGCAAAAATTCAAGGTAGGGAATATGTTATTTTATCTGAACAATTAAACAAAAAACACAGCTCCAGTAAGAGCAATACTTGTCAGATACTTTGTTAGCTTGTATTTTTCTTCCAATACACTAGTATTTACTGAAACACACATTACAAACACATCCTGACCTCCTATATGTCAGCACACTAATGGGGAAAAAAAAAAAAAAAATTTACATCCACAAAAGCTTCCCTCAGCTGAATCCCTAACCACTGAGGTAAACTGAACTTGAAAAATCTGCCTAAACAGAAAGTGCACAACTGCTCTAGCAGTGACTCAGAGCTCCATTTCTAAATAAGTATCTTTACTTGTCCATTCCTCCCATCCAGCCCCATGCATAGGTAGCCATTACATTAGCAAATTACTTAGCATAAAAGTTAATTTGAAATAATAAAGCAACTACTGAATAATTGGCATCATGGATCAAATACTTCAGTTTGTATTTTACCTAGAAATGCATTACTGCATGCCATTAACTTTTCTCAAAATTGAGCATTTTTCTTTAAATGGAGAAAGGCATTAGCAATCCTATAAAACTAAGTTTTTCTTTCAGTGAAGGTTGTTTTTCCATTCTCCGTAAGTGGACATATAGTCTGCCAGAGAATGCAGCTGCATTATGATGAAAAGGTCATCAAAAACTTCACGTAAAATGCTAAATGCTATTTTCACTTGAGCTAAAGTAACCACTGCATTTTAAGAAAGCACAAAGCAGAGCTAAAACTTAAAAATAAACTAAAATTATGCATTTTAATGCATATTTCTTTACATACTATAAAAAGATCAGCTTCCAAGTTCTTCTACGTACCAAGTCCCAAATTAATTGTTCGTAACTTAAACCTCAAACGTCAGTGCACCTAGAAATCCCTATTCAGCTCCATTAGAAGTCAGAGAATGCAATAACATTTATGTTGCAAGTTTTTGGGGTGGGGGGAGGATCTTTCAAATCAGGGTTTTCAAAGAGCAAAATGATTCCAGGCTGTAGCAACAGAAATCAAAGGCCCTACAATAACATGTGCCCCTTTCCCAAGAGTGTTTCAAGAGAAAAGCACTCATAATTAAGCACAGGTTTCCAGAAGCTAGAACATATAGTATAAGTTATTTCCATTTCACATTTCTGTTAACTATTTTTTCAAGTCAGCACTGCGAGTAAGATACTGAGCCACCAAAATTTCTCATCTCTCTCAAATGACACACCACCATAAAGAAGGTAGGCATAAGGCTGCAGTTCAGAGACACTTAGCAATGTCTACAGGAAGAACATAATATCTGGAAAGCAGAGTAAAAGAGATTCATATTATTCTATAATGTAAACTTGTAACTATAAAGTTATGCTACAATATCCTTCAATTCTGATTGGATTACTACTGGTCAGATTAAGAATATTCAAAATACACCTCTATTTTGCGCATACAGCATCACATTTACTGGAAATTTGCCTTTTGAAAAATCAGCATGTAATTATTCTAAATGCAAAAGGCAAGCTACTCTCATAAACATCATGACAATCATTCAAGCTTGTTGATGCATATTTATTGCTCATCCATTTTAAAGTTTAATAAAGTCAAAAAACTAAGCATACTGTGAATATGAAGCCTAAGTGAAAGCAGCATGGATACAATTTAGCATGAGTTAATTATTAAAGTTCATTTCAGTATACAGTTTTACCACTTTATATGTAAACTCTATTTTACCAACAAGAATTATAAGAGCTGTTAACCAAATCACGACCATGCTAGTTTTGCTTTTAGCAAGGAAGACTCACAAACCTCCATCCGTCCTTCGCGAGGTAGCTGAAGATTCCATCGATGACACTTGCAAAAAACTGCCCTCCAGTGATGAACAGAGTGTTAATGGTGACTAATCTGCCTCTTAAGTGTGGTGGAGCAACTTCTGCGATGTACACTGGCACAGTCATAGATGCTACACCTACAAGAATAGATTAAATTACAGTTATAAAATTGAAAGAGATACTACATTCCTCTTTCATCATAAAATATTTTATCATTTACATGGAACAAGCTGGAAGAATTTGATTTCCAGGTTTCGAAAGATGAAAAGAAAGCAAATACACCTAATGAACTCTAGAAGAACACCCAGAGCAAATGGGCATACACACTAGTTGCTAGCGGCTCTACTACAAGTTCAAGGTTTGATATAATGATACAAGGAATAGTTCACTTCAATTCACATTGCATGTATACTAAGATTAAATAAAAAGCATAAATAAATTTATAGTTTTGAAGCAAAGAGATGCTATGATCCCAGTAAGCATATGTAATCAAAGTGACTAACTGAAGATGCCAAGTGTTCACAGCTCTGAGTTTAAACAGAACTTTAGCATGGTTTCCACCTCCAAGAAAAAGCAAGGCAAAGCATTATTATTCTCATCATTATTATTGTGTAATTTCATTATTGTTATATAGAACGGATTGTTTCTTGACTTTCTTGACTGTTTCTTGACTTGGTTTAAAAGTATTCCATATGCAGTGCTAAAAGTTCTACTGCCATAAGGAAGCAAGGACTGAAGCTAAAGCACAAGTGCCTTTTATTCTGTCTTAACACTGGTAGTATTTCCTATAAATTATGCGATGGCTCTAAATGAGCCATTTGTGCAAAAGGTAGAAGTGGCCATGTGGAAGACATACAGGAGCGCACACACACACGAACCATAAAAACAGGAGTTCAACGGCATATAAAGAGCAGAGTTGGGCGTGGTACATGCTTTGGCGGTCCACATCCACCAACAAATTTGTGCTCTCACTTAAAGGAAATGTGTATCCCTATTTCCTTAATAGGACCAACAGTGACAACCACCAGAAATTTTTTTTTGTAGTTCAAACTGGAAGTATGTTGGCAGCACACACACAAAACCACATTTCAACTGAAGCCAGCTGAGATACAACTTGAGCACGGTGAGCACGGCCCAGCAGCAGCAGAGACATCCCATGTTCCAGCCTGGGGCAGCTCCATTGCATCCGCACTGATAGCCTCACTCCAGCACAGGCCAGTGCCGCACTCCCAGCTAAAAACGGGTCACCTAAAGGTGTGCACATGGCTCCTGAAGCACAACTACAGTTCCCAGCTTGTGTCACGGCAGAAAGGCTTCGTCACAAAATGGCGGAGGCTTCAGCTGGCGCCCCGCTGCCTGGCTGACTCACCGAACTTAGAGCACAAAATCATCTTCAGCAACAAGGTTAACCTGACAGAACTGCTGGAAGCCTCCAAAAGCCCGAGCAAGGAATATAGATTGTTTAATAACAAAATGGCATCAGAAGATCCTTTGTTATGATAGGTAAATGCTCAGAGCAGCCTCTCAGCATGATAAAACCCAGTTCCCGGCAGAGCCTCCCAGGACGCGCCAATGCCTCCTCCTCCTATTGACTGAGCAACACACACAGAATAAAGAAACCACATAAAAGTGTCAGGAAAAAAACAAAACATTAAAAATTTATTCAACCATTTTTCAAAGCCAACCAGAATGCACCAAGGAAAAAAGCATTCAAATAGCCCTTTGCACGTTTGATAGACAAGCAAATTTTCGAATGCAGTCCACCATTAGGGATATTTCTCACATCTTTCACATCAGCGTTTGAACTAATTACAATTAAAGCGATGTAGCTAGCACACATGTAAGGGAAAAGCCTTTATGGGAAAGCATAGGAGCACATCCGCTTTCTGGAAACAAAAGCCACAGAAGACCCGCACAAGGCAGCGGGTGGAGAGGAAAGGCCCTACAGCTGCAGCAGCCCTGGTCTGGGGAGGCCAGGCCTTCCCACGCCCCGGACCTCCCCTCTGCCTCAGGCATGCCTCCTCACCTGCTCATGCTTGTTCCCCCACTGCAGCGTGGCCATCCTCCCGCTGCCGGGACTGGCCTGGCAGGACACCCATCGCCCCGGGGCCAGGCCCAGAGCCCCGTGTCCCGGTCTCTGCCAGCGATGGGCAGCAGAGGCCTAGGAAAGGCTCAGCAGCAAAATGTGCATCGCGTAGTTCCCCAGCTACACCCTAAACAACCTTTCAATAATCACCAGGTTTGGGAATTTGTGACTCGCTGGACCAGACACTTGATATCTCTGGAGGATTTTTTTGAGGCCGTTCTTTTTTGGCTCTCTGCTACCCTATTAAGACCAATCATCACTAACAAGCCATGGTACCTCAAAGATGGAAACAGGAAAAAAAAAAGGGGGGGGGGGGGAAGGGGGGTAGGGGAGAAAAAGTCTGCTTGCCAGTGGCTATTTTATTATTTGTCCCATAAACACCTTCCCTGCTGTTTGCAAGAGTAACATGGAAATGAGAGAAGATGATTGAATGCGGAGCAGCAGGAATGAAAGGAGACCAAGCGCTCCAACAAGGAGCCAACAGGTATAGAAACAGAATGGGGTCTTGCAATAAATACAGGGAAGAAAAATATGGTTGTGTTTGTGTCTTTCAAGGGTCACAAAGAAAAAACTGACCTTACATCTTTCTCTTGGAAGCTACTGAAAATCAGTCCCTAGCATTCATTGTCCTCCATGCCCTGCAAACACGGATACCATTAAAAGCTTTAGAAAAGTAACATATACGCCCAAGAAGGATATCTTTGAAATAGATAATCATCTAGCAAAGCTAATTTGGAAGGTAAAGATGGCAACATCTTTATGTGGATTTTACCAGAAAGCAGTTAGAAAGATGTGTACAACCAAAACCAATATACGCTCTGTAAAAAAGCTGCTTTTTGCCCCATTCAACTCTTAATGAAGGCTGATTTTACACAGTATCTGCAGAGAAATCTTATTCAAAACATACCCTCCAAATCTGCTTCTTAGGCATCCAAAAAGCAGAGCCACGCCGTTGACCAGATGAACAGCTGTCGTCAGCGTTCAGCACACACCATCAGTCCTGGGACACTGCTAGAACCACCGTTAGCCCTGGCTAACACAACACTTGCCATTTACAGGTGAAACTAAAGCCTGCTGCTGTAATATAAGGGTAGTGTGAAGGTTAAAACATGTTTGTAAAGTGTCTTGAAGAAGAGGCACATGACAGCAGGATGTTTACTGTTTCTGCTGCATTCTTGCTACAAAGTTAATGACTACAGGAATTGGGAGAGGAAGAGGAAGCTTGCACACCTCAACAGCCCCGTCACAAGCCAGCCAATAATACCAGCTATTCAGCTGGCATTAATACAATAGTTGAAATTATTTATCATCAAACCTGCAATGAACAGCACATGATTTCTTAGGGAAACCTAAGGAGTTAGAGTATTAGTTCAAAATCACACAGAATTGTTTAGATTGACATGGACATTTCGAGATCATCTAGTCCAACCCCTGTTCAAGCAGGGTCAGCTACAGCAGTTTGCCCAAGACCATGCTCAGTTAGGTCTTGACCACCTCCAACCAAAACAATTCTGTGATTCTGCGACTTCCATGTCAGCTTTCTCACCCAGAGACTTTTCACAATGTTGCTGTCAAAAACAGCCTTTTTGGCTTTGTACTCAGACCTTACTTCCTCTACCAGGTTTCCCAAAACCTATAGATTCAAAACATCCAAACAAAAACCTCAGTTCAGAAGATAAATTTATGTTATGTATTTTCAGTTATCATTTAGATATCAAAACATATGCTTTGCTACTCTGAGCCTGAGAGAGAGTGAGGCAGGAGGTTTCAGGAAACGGGAGGAGGCAATTAGGAAAGCCTCCCCAGTTTGTCTGGCTGCCATCCAGCAAGCATTCACACACAAAAGCAAAGTTCTTTCTATAAAAATCACCGGGAGTAAAAAAGGCTAATCTGAAACAGATCAAATTAAGGAAAAAAATCATACCACCTTGAAGAAATAATGTTTTAGACTCTACAATGTTATTTACATTACAGATTTGCTTTCAATTGCCTTAGAATGCATCAATGTTCTCCAGATTTTCCTCCTCTAATTTCAATTTAAGACACACTAGAACACAGGAGAGTAAGTTCTTGTGAAAAGGCATAGTTAGAAGCAAGGCATTAAATGTTAAGCAACTAAAAAAAAAATCTCTAAAATAGTTATTCTAATAGATAGGTATTAAAGAAATTTGAAAACAAATAACAGCTTTCCTAGCAAAATAAATATGGCTGCAATGTAATCTTTTCTTAATTTTTCAAAAGAGAATGCTTTCATTTACACTTAGATAACATATTCTAATATGCTTTCACTGTTAAACTGCTCACACCAAATAAAAGATTCTTGCTGCAGGCAAGTACATTACTACCTAACTAATAAAGCTGATAAGTGACAAGATGTGACAAAAAGAAAATGAAAACAATTAACTGGAAATCTGTCAGAGAAAGTTTAAGCTGTAAATTGTGCACCACAGTTATGAAACCTGAGAAGAGAGAGAAGGCAAGCCCAGTCTTTATCCACTTGAGTAACCAAGGCATTAACCTTCTGCCCTCATTAAAGAATACAGTTCAGAAAAAAATATAATAGAAGGTTCCTTAAATTTAGACCACAAGATGTATCTAATTATTATACGGGAAGCATTAGATGACACAATAGACTGAAATCATCATATTAAATGTTTTTTTCACTTCTAAGATCACTTAGGACAATAATTACTAGAGCTGCTACTATAATCTGTAGACTTACCATTGGAAAGCAGAGACAAGACAGTGCACAGCTCAGTTTTAAGACAATCAATAGAAAGCAGCTATGAAAAGGCATCTTAGAATCCCATTACCATCCAGAAAGGTATTTTCAGCATTAACATGTAAGCATTATAAAGAATTCATTAAGAAGTTTAGGAATGAAGTCAACAAACCTACTGAAAGGAGAGATAAAAAGGTCATGAAGGAGAACTCCTATGATAATTAGGAGAATTAAAAATACATTTTAAGAGATGAGATTAAGTTAGCAAAACAGAAGGACTAAAGAAGGAATCCAAGTTCTTGTTTATAAAAAGCATTTGGGAATAAATACTAGGGAGATGGAATAATTTTAAAGACTTTTTTGCAAGATCAGATGGCTATAAACGTATTCTGTAAAGACCAGGACTTCCACTACAGCTCCAGTCGTGTGTCTAGCAGACATGAGGGAAGGTGCATCATAAAAACAGATGAGCAACAAAAGCTGGAGACAGGGTATTGAATGAGATGCACTTTTACTCCGAGCATAATAAAAAAAGCTCTAAGGTAGTAAGGATGTGTCAGTCATTTCACTGGTGTCAACCAATAACCAGCATCAGGAGCAGCAATAACATTGGGAAGGATTCCTGACAATTTTTTGTTGTTGCTGTTTAGATTACTACCCAAAAGGTTCATAAACACAAGAGACAGGTGACAAGAATTGGGTAACTTTAAAAAGAACAAAAACTCACGCAACCCAATCAGCCTTTCATGCTTAAGAACGAAGAGGACTGATGGTTAACTAGAAGTGCTAATGAGGCATAACCAGGAGCTGGTATCTCTTTGCATCGTGGTTCTGTCCCTCCTTCCCTCCAGCTCATGCTGACCCTTTGCATCAACACCAGGTAAACCAGGGAATGCAACCAGCTAAAAGGGGTTTGTACCACTTTGTACCACTCCTTTAAACAGTTTATGATGAGATCAAAAGGCTGTACTGGCCCATAGGCAGGACTACGTATGTTAATGGAGACTGGCCTGAACTGATATGGGACTCCAGACTGTCCAGTTGGAAACTAAAAATCAGGATGTGAAATAATCACAAAAAACAAAGATATCCTTGATCCTATTTCAGAGTACAGCAACTAAGCCATTAATCTCTATTAACAACAAAGAACAGTCACAGCTTATTACAGAAATGCGTATTGTTAGGAGTTCCAAATAAACAGGCAGAAACAAAAGTTACCAAAACATTTCCTTTCAGGAGAATACTCATGGGAATGAGGCATTCTTCACTAACATATAAAGCTGTACCAAGATACTTACCCAAGGTAATAGTTTTGGGTTTTTCACATATCTAAGAATGAACTTATAAGAGTAAATTTTCATTAAAATGTTAAACTTTAATGCAACCAACTTTAAAGTTCACTTCATTAAGAAGCTGCCCATAGTGGTTTGTACTACTTGTAAGGATTCCAAGAAGCTTTAGCAAGTGATTCCACAGACGGAGGATCTGTGGAGGCAACCTGATGAAGAAGCAAGTATATGGCAAAGAGAATCAGGAATTAAATATTAATAAACAGCTTAATAGAGGTTGTTATGCTATGAGAAAGTTTGAATATGAATATAAAGTTTGGTTGTTATTTGTGGTTTTTTAAAAATTAAATAGTAAATTCCAAAGGGGGCAGGGGAAAACTTGCCAAGCTACAGCTGTATACCAGGTTAATGTTTTCTTCCAGCAACTTTGCAGGAAGTCTGGTAAACTTCTTCTATCTTGGATTTTGGACATGCAACCTAAATTTAGTGCCTTGAAACACTATTGATCGCAGAAGTACATGAGATTATAGAGACAAAGAGACTTTCATCAGGTATTTTCTTTCAGTTGCGTTCCCACAAATTATACTCCAAGGTTTTTACTCTATTCCTGACAAAGACGTCGTTCTTGCCAACCGATAATTTTAGAACATTGCTCACATCTGAGTAGTAATATTCAAGAGGATAAGGGCAACACAATGATTAACTTTTTGAAAGAAGTGACAAGTTCCACAATAATCATATATTCTTTACTGTCAATCTAAAGAAGAAACCATTTAAGTAGTCTGTGAAGAGAAAAATGTCTATCATTGACAAAATGGGTACATTTTACCTGCAAAGGATATTTATTTTAGAAGACCATTAGCTTTCACAAAAACATAGAGGAGTTGCATCAACAATCAGCCACCTCTATTCTACAGATAACTCCACAACATACTTTAATGATACGGCTCAACCTGAACAAGTATTAAGCCTTTTTCTAGAGCCCTTTTCTGTTGTTACAGTTAACACTTCAGTTTTCAGTAATGACAGTCAACTGACAGGGATGTTAGAGTGCCTCATTAAACATGCTAATAGGAAATACTTGAGAAAGCAGTGCATTTGATACACTAACCACTTCCCTAGCAGATAAAGCCAAAACGTTCATTGAAACAGCTTGTATTTGAGTGTGAACATCAGGGGAAAGCTCAAGTCCCCTCTAATATCTAGGTTTCCACCCACTGCACCTATCTAGTAAATGAATTATCAGCAGTTTATAACTGGTTAGTGAAAGTTATTTCAAGAATGACTGGCAGCACACTTTCCCATTTCAATCTCTCACCTACATCAGATTAGTAGAAGTCCATTTCTTAGCAGTGACACAACTGTAGTCAGCTACAGCAGAGATCCGAAATAGGTTAAGGGCAGTGGGACAAACCACTAGCACTAAAACCACATTGCTTTGCGAGAATATAAATCACAGTAATGGGCAGATTTAGGTGCATCTCCTCTAGAATGGCAGTCCAACGTCAGCAGGCTTCATTCAATTCTTGTATATTATTTAAACACTGTTAAATCAGAGAAAGACAGTTCATCATAGTTAAAGAACCTGTACTATTGAACATCTAATACACTAAGTGATTGCAAATCTTTATGTCCCTATCTAGCCACTAGCCCAAAGCAGAGTGACTAATATTATAATTAATGCCAAAAACCTTCATTACTGTGTAGCATCCAACTGTGAAGGAGTCCAAGGCCCAGAACAATCTGAAGAAAAATAAATGAAGCTCCTCACTAGTTGATACTGTTTCAAATTTATAGAACAATCATATCTTAATGAGCCTGGATGAATAATTCCTTCTGTTGACCACAAGAAGGTTTTTCACTGTTGTGTGTATCAGTAAGGATCAAGAACACAAAATCCTTCTTTGCCTAAAAAACCCTCAAATTGTGTCCACTAGAAACAACCACAATTGTCATATTGTAAATGCAAACCCCCAAAAAGATTCATTAGCCTTTGTGAATTGCATTACACACAAGAGTAATTTCAAGTTTCAAACCCTCCCTTGATCAAAAGATACAGATGCAAACCTAGCTCAAAAAAAATTAAGATGCCAACACAGAGTACAATTATATAACGAAAGCACTAAGACCTTTCTCTGACATCTCCAGAGCAGTATCTTGCAAAAAGAGCATAAGGAAACCACATATCATAATAGAGAGACATGAATATTCAATAAATTGAATAATCAAGAAGGGACTATTTATCACAGTACTTACTTTCCTACACGGAAATTCTGCAAGTCAAGGAATCTTTTTAATGTGGAAACTGGGTGGTTATGAAATGGAAAAAAGTGACCCATGACACTTGAGGCAAAATAGACAAGAACCTACCATGTACAGGCTAGAGTGTGAAAGTTTATTAAAATAAAACCTATTTCCTCAGTTTATTAAAAGAAAACTTAGTTTAGCAAAAACTTGAAAATATACAAAAAATTTGCAGGAATCTTTAGCAACACACATGCAGTAAATAAAAAAACAGTACCCACAGCCAGAAAACTGCAGGCATTCAGTTCTACCACGTAACAACCCAACGTAGAGGGGGATACAAAACATGCCACAATCTGTGGCTACTGAAAAAGTAGGAGAGCTAGAGGGGAGAAAAATACTTCTTGTATGGGAAAATTGTCAAACAGTAGGAACAGAAAGAGAATTTTATATGAAAGCAAACAGAATTGAGAAAGTTTTTAAGGTCAGATGAAAGTAACTATTTATAAGTGTTAGAATCACTTTAACTGTAGGGTCCTATTCAACCTCGGCCTCAATGTTAGTGCTATACATAGAACAGCTCATTTTGGGAAGAGAATTTTGAAAACAAATCATTTTTTCTATCCAAAGTTATTTTAAGATTACTCAAAGTTACAGTTATCAAAAAACATGTAAAGTAAATTTATTTTGAGTGGCAAAGTCAGAAGGAGAGAGTGGGATTTAATTAACCAGAGACAAAACAATCAAGCTAAACATCCAGAAAATTTGAAGCAAAGATCTTTGCAACTGTCCAAAGCATAAGAGCATGCCTAGCACTACAGATGTCAGATCACAGTTTACACTTCCCAGCAACCCAGATTTAGTTACCCATATTCAGTCTTTCCTTATGACCAGCATATATTCCTTTTCATTCAGGTTGTAAAACACCTGGTCACACTCTCCCCACTCAGCTGCCCTAGTTGCTGGGTATCCTACTGAGGGATCTCCTTCTCACAGCATGCCATAATGGGAACCTGTGCTTGTAGCTCATGGCTGTAGATCCCATTCCAGAAAGCTGGCATGTTTAAAACAAGTTATTCCCTTCATGCTGCCCAAACCTATCCACAGATCTAGCTTTGAGATTTACCCTGTTTCAGATTACTTCAAAACATTAATCAGAATGATTCCTAAAAGAAATCCAGCTAAAAGACAGCATCATAAAAATGTAACAACTGAACCCATAATTAATTAAGCTAGCTCATCAATGACAGTTTCTTCAAAATATATAAGCAAAGTAATTGGTTGCTAACCTACACCTACATTTTCAATAAGCAAAAGAGTTAAAAAGTCTTTTGTTGGGTCACCTACACAGCTATCAATTTGTATTTAGTAACTTTCAACACTGAAACGGATTTTCTCCTTTTTCTACAGTGATCCAGACAGGAGCAGATTGATTATTTCTGGAACAGCATTTTTAGGAAAGCCTAAATAGGAAAAACTCTTTCTCAAAAAGTATGTGTGTGTGCACACAGGCATGCAGGGGAGGGAGTATCACTAATTTTCCACTTGGAATATGCTATGGCTCCCTCTACTTGAAAGGTACTAGGAATTGTGAAGAACAACATTTCTGAACCATTTTAACAATACAAGGTCAACAATCAGCCCAAAAAGTGACTAAAAGCTACCACAAGCAACTAGTGAAAAGTCCTAATTTATTTTGTTTCTGGATTAATTTTGATCAAGCACTATTTGCAAAGATTCTGTGAACTTACAAGCTGCGGAAGATCTTTCACAGTGAAAGAGTGAAGCAACATAGATTTTTATACTACTCAACGCAACCTTTATTTTTACCATATTGCAAAAGCTTCTCACCTCTGAAAATAAGAGTATTTTATTTTTCTTTCACTTGAAAATCATAAATAGAACATAATAGTTTTCTTTATGACAGCTTGTATAAACACATAAGACAAGCATTACTTAATCTACTTTAAAAGTGAAGCTTTTAGTTCCAATAAATAGTAATCGATATAAGCAGTGCTTTGCTGTAGACATTCTTTAGTACATGCAGACTATGCACTATACATGCTGCTGGCTTACACCTGGGAAAAACAGGCAAATGAACTTGGCCAAGTCCTGAGGCAGTCACAGCCAAAGATAAGGAGCTGCTTCCCCAGCCAGTGGCTCCTCCCCTTCCAGCAAGGCAGCAGATCAGGATGCATATCCGCATCTCACCTACTCTGTTTCCCATTCAAGACTTTTGATCTGGTGGCTGACACAGACTTGTGCTAAGGCATGAGATCACAACAAGCACTAACTAAGCGGCTGAGGAGTGGCCATCCAGCTCTTTCTGCTGACTCAGCCAAGCAGACAGCAATGTCCAGCAGGGAAGTATGGTTTTATAACGGCCCAGAAAGATTTGGCAGGACGCATCTGCATAACCATTCATATATGCCAGAATGCCAGCATTATGAACACCGTGCAAGCTTTGCATGGTTAAAAAACCAAAAAACAATCCCACACCAAAAACCCCAGAACAGTTGAATGCTTCAATGATTAGCTAAGATTTTCTATACAGATAAATCTTATTTTCAGAAGACGAGGGTAATGATTTGAAAGCTACAGATAAAATGAATACTCCTTTCCAACTTTGCACTTTTGTTTATAAACCATTTTTTTTCTTTCCTAGTTCTACTACAGTGATGCTTTACCCAACTTAGAATTATTGTACGAGAAGTGATATCTAAACAAACACGAACAAGCTTTAGAAGCTGAACTACAGCTCAGCTAAAAGCATGCCTTCAACTTATACCTGAAAGCCCTCTTCAACTAAGAAGTAACTTGGTTTTAACAGTGCCTCATTCTACAAGTGCAGTTATTAAAAGTTAAACCAGTTAACTTTTCTGTAAACTGCTTTAGGTTTCACTGAGTTAACCAAAAGTCCAGCAACTGACTCCAAACATGCAGCTTAAGATGAAGACGAGCAGAAGAATGCATTTTCTTACCTACCACTTGCCATTAATTAAAAAACTAATCTAGAAAGACTGATCGCATTGCAAACTCAGTATTTTAGACAAAAACTGTGCAGTAACATTGAATGTGTTCATTCGTTGTTCTGGAAAGCCATTCATAAAAATATTGTCTGTCTAGTTTACATTCCCAGTAATTTTGTGCTTGCAATGGGTAAATACATTGCAACCATCAACACAGAAAACTATATTTTGATATGAATTACTACATTTAGTTACCCACTTGTACAAGAAACAGCATGATTTGTAGGAAGACAGGTACCAGTTATATGGCTTTATAACTATTGCTCTAAAAAATAAACAAAAGCCCTGTAAGCCTTTTACAGCCTAAGGCCTGATTTTAAAAAATAAGTTTCAATTATATCATTATAATGCAAGTAGCACTCATGATGGTAATGTAGTATAACTATCATTATAATAATAAGTGCTGCACATTTCTGTGCTTTATGAGAAGCAGCTCAGCTTAGATGTTTAGCTTCCATGCAACTTCTCCCCATGCTCCGGAGTTTTCCCACTACCATTTCAATAACAGCTGCTTGGTGCAACTGTAATAGGAGAACATGCTCTGGAGGAATCCCAGGTAAGGATCTCTCAGGTAAAGCGGTTAAGTCTCTGAAAGGGTTTTGACTATTAGGACAAGGATCTTGCACTAGACTGTCCTTAGTAGAGGGACAAAGCAGTGCTGAACTTCCTCAGGCCATGTAGGTTTACTCTTAGAAATGACTTGCGATAGTCTAGATCAGCAGCCGTAACTGCAGGATTCACTGTGTAATACTCAAGCTGTCAAGGGATACAAGGGTGCTTTAACCTCTTTTGTTGTGTATTTACTTCCATCAGTTGCTTATACTGACAAAAAGGAGATGTTACAAGTGAAGAATGAGGCTGCTGCATTTGAGGGAAAAAAAACAAGAGAGTAGCTGTCAAGGCTAAAGGTGAAAAGGAACAGATCAACTCCGCATTACCAACATCAAAGGGACAAAAAGCTGAGGGAAGTCTCAGCTAACCAGGAGTGGGTGGATGCTGCAGGTGGGAAGAAACTACTGCTAAATTTTATCAGGGAAACGGACTGCCAAAGAGCTTCCTAAAAATAAGGCTGCCAAGTCTCAAGGCGTCAGGGAAGAAACTGGTAGAGGACAGAAGATCCCAGGAAAACCTGGGAAATGCTGCTCTCATGGCTTTCAGCTTTTGACAACTTGCAGTCCCCCAGATGCATTGTAACGGACAGCTGTCTTCCAAACAGCAGATGTAATTCTGCTAACAGGGTTGCTTTACTCCAACTTTTACTTTGCAGACCTCCTTACTAATAATAGTGCTCAGAACCAATGGATGTGAGAACCACAGATCACAGGAGCACAGCTCCTGAGGTCCCCCCGTAGAGCAGCTCTTTCCTGCCCTGTTTTCGTTCTCCGGGCATGTTAGCAGGAACAGGAAGAGCTGCAGCTCAGCCTGCAGTGAAAGCTGGGCAAACATTGTGACGTTCTCAGTAAATCTCATTAACCGATACAAGACCTTGGTAACTCTAGACAACCTAAAGATTAAAAGGAAATAAAGATGGGTATCTAAAATGCCCTTCTGTAACTCAGAGCACTGCACTGATTCTTTCATCTGGCAGTCTGCTGCGTTGCCCCTACCCAATGAGAGAATAGTGAAAACAAGCAATTTTAAGAAGAATTAGGAGCTGGCATTTAAAATGGTGTATCCGACAGTCCCATTCTAAGTAACATAGATGCAGCAAATAACCTTGTTAAGATAAAATCTGCTTTTCCTGTGACTCGCCCTGTGCAAGTTGCAATAAATCACTCTAAGTCATAAGATGACTAACCGGACAATGAAATATTGTGCTGTTTCAGTTTGCTGCCCCCCAGCTTCTAGGTACCCCAGCTTTTTTGTACGCAGAGGCACAGCTCCTACGGAGAGCCTCCTGTTAATTTTATTTAACTTCTTTGTATCTGCTCCCACTAAGAAGCAGATTCCATCCTTAAAACTGAAAGTTTTACCATTAAAAATGAAGCCACGCTCTCTTTTGAAGTGACAAGACACTCTCATGTCGGGTTCAAGTTTTAAGTGAAAAGATTCATGCACAAGCTACTGTCAAGGAAAACAACTAAATGCAGGATCTCTCTAAAATACAAACTTTGCAAATTCTGCACTTACAGCATTACTCTACTTTCACACTGAAAATTCATAATGAATTTTTCATATTTGAAGGTCACTGACAATCCTAACACCAGAGTGGGGAGGGAGCTCTGAATCCTCACAGCACTCTTTCCAAAGAAACCCTACAAAGTAATTACTGGCTCCCATCTTACTTTTCCCCCTATAAGCTGGTCACATTTCACCTGATCTTTTAATTAAGTTTTCATAAAGCAAGATCTAATTGAAACATCAATTACAGTAAAACCTAACTACCTATAATTGAATTTTCATTCAAAAGTAAAAATAATTACTTTTATTTACATTTTAAAAACATCTCTGGTCTACATCCTCTTCCTTATTTCCCAAAACAAAAGGTAGGGACTGCTGACAATACTGCAGGAGGGCAGCATCAGGAGGCAGAATTAATTACGCACTGGAGAAGAATCATTAAACTGAGCACTAACAGAGTAACTGCGAGTAGGAAAGAAACCAGTTGTGATAGCTTCTAATAAAGCACCAGGAACCAGCAGCAAAGCACAACACACACCTCACTGGTGACTGGATCTCTAAATTACTCGCTACCCACTCCTGCCTTCCCAGTCAGTACCATTTATGCCTGTATGCAGTAAGAAAATAATAAAACCATAGTATTTTCCCTATAAAATTTTACAATCCATTGCAAAGCACACATGCTCATGACAGGTTTATATGTAGATGAGGTTGGGAAGAAGCCTCTATTCTAGCAGAATGCTACTCTTCCTGCCACCAAAGATGACCTCCTTAATAGCAGAATCCCCTTCCTTAATACTCATGACCTACCACAGTAATGTAACAGCTAGAAAAACTTCCCACAGACTGTGCTTCCAATGCAGTGTGTGCTTTCAGCAATTCAAATGTCTATTGCTCATTATCATCAGTTGCAGCATGATCCACCTTTCAAATACCATCAAGTTCACATCCACATTAATCTGCTCTCTCTTGAGTTTACATTGCTCTCCTTTCTTAGTTTAAAGGACTTCTTAATTGCTAAGACGTACAGACCCTTTGAGTAGTGTTTCAATATACCATATCAGAAAACTCAAGCTTAGGTATAAATTACCAAAAGCATTTAGTAGCAAAGTCCTTTAATGACTCTTGTGCCAACTGCTTGCAAGGAACAGAAAAGGCTCGTGGGAGTAATTGAAGAATAAGCATATTTAGTGATACAGCATGTCAGATTACATTCTGGAAGTTAAGTCTACATTACTCCACTGAGATACATCTTAAAAATGCTTTATAGAGTTGGGTTGATTTTAGGCATTCTTATTTTTCTGTGCAATGACAAGTATGTGACAATTTGTATATATGTATCTATTAACAAATGATTTGCACTCCCAGTTAAGTAGAATTACCTGAAGTTACAAAGCCAAGTGGGAATTGTAACAGCCATTAATTGTAATTTGTAACAAATAATTTACCAGTATTTCAGTAAGATTTGAACATCAGGCTTCTCCGAGCCCAGTCTTCCCTGACTAGTACCACCAACAGTACTGCCTGTCTAAAGGCCAAACACACAGCAAGGAGGGAAAGAGAAGAGATCTGACTGTAGGAGAAATTATCCAAGAAACTGAAAATCAGACTATGAAGTCCATTCACAGAAATTGTAGTGTTGAACAGGTTATGACTGATAGAATTAAACATTATTATTTGTTTTTAATAAGTCCAAGAATGCCTTTCAAAAATGCAAGCAAACATCAGCCCCACCTTACAGAAGAAAAGTGGAGGCATAAAGTACCACAGTCACTTTAAGATCAAGTGGCCAGGAAGTGACAAATCCAAGAATTACAGACTGGTCTTATGTTTACTGGGCAAAAGACAGTGCATCAGACATTTGGGGTCTCACAATGTGCAAGTCACGCCTTTCAACAGTACAACAGACGTTTTTCTTATTGCAGTATCTAAAGTTAGCAAGCCTTCTTAGTGGCAAAGTAAAACAGCTGTGTGCATTTATTTTACTTTAACATAAGGCTTGTTGTAATACAGCCTTGAGACTATAAAACTGCACAACACAAAAAACTTCATGTTATGGCAAGATGAGTTCAAGGCTGTGTGTCTCTAGCTCTTTGTACCAGCATGAAATAGTATTTTTTTCTTGCTAGTACAAAAACACAACAGTGTCCTTGCTACTATTGCTTCTATGGCACACAAGCAAACTGTATGGGTTCCAGCTCCTAGGAGAGGTAACCCAAGCTGGTATTTGCATTGGCAAAATTTACCGTGACTTAGAAAACCAATAGCTACAGATCCTGTAACAGGTCAAATTTGCAGAGTACAGAACACACAGTGCAATTGTGAAAGTGAAATGCAGCAGACCAGACACTTCTCGGTCTATTATTGCTTCAGGGATGTATATATTTTAGTGACATGACAAAGAGAAATCCAAACCAAAGAACAGATAGAGCAACTGTGAAAAGGAGACACAGCAGACCAAACACTTCTCAAACTATTATTGCTTCAGGGACACTTGTATTTTTGTGCTGATAATGTACAACAAACAGAAATCCAAACCAAAGAGAGCAATACATTGCTTCTGGATGATTCAGCTACATTGGGAACATATTTGTACAAGACTGAGAAGTTTGCACACAGGCATTTTTATGTTTTACTACAACTAACTGAATCATTTGCTTTAAGCAAGAAACAGAGCATTGCTGTAAGCAAAACATCACAGAAGATGAATATAAGCATTTGCGAAGAAATATGATGTGCTTTGTCTTCAAATATCAGCTTAGAAGTCTTAAACTTCTCCAACAAATCTGCCTAAAGTTGTATTTTTCAGTTGTAGCTCAGTGTGACATCCGTATTTACCTTACAGACTTAATTTTATATGAACCTACAATCACCTGATGAACAGATTCTCCCATAAAGTACTGTACTAATTAGTTGTTTATCAAGACCATGAGGTAAAGAAATTAATGTTGCTGTAATGCCAGTGGAATCACACTGGCTTAAAAGCAGTGAAAGAGTGCCGAGTCAGGCCTCCTGAAGTTCTCTCTCTTGCTCATTGCCTGCCACAGCACAGATGAAAACTAATTACGCTGTGCATGTGTTAGATCATGCAAGTCCACATCATCTAAGCCAAGAAACATACATCCCTACTTGATAAAAATTTAACAAAGAAGAAAGAACTGAGCCAAGAACTATATAGTCCCACTTGATAAAAAAAAATTAAAGAGGCAGAAAGAACGGCTCCATACCCCAAAGCAGTTCTTCGTACCTCCTCCTGTCCTCCAGACCACAGGTGGGGAATCCATTCTCAACACACTAATCCTGAAAATCTGCAACTGGTTTATGGTATCGTCTTGCATAGCCACCTTCAATCACATTTTTTCTCACCACAAAAATACAAACAACTCCTAATTAAAATATCCACTAATACAGTTTTCTTTCACTACTCAATTCTTCCTGACCAGGCACACACACAGAGTTCTCCAAATGTCTGGATTCCTACTTCCCAACATGACTGTCTAGGAGGCCTGGACCAGACATTCCTTCTCACCAATGTGGGCCAAGAAAGACAAGTGTGGCAGATGAGTTATTGAGGTTCAAGTAGCATTACTTCAGCACTCACACTTCCAGTTCCCCCTTCTTTGCACCAGTGCAAGGAGCGTGGTTTCCCTATATCCCAGTCCAAATGAAGCTCCCTCAGAGGGGAAACTTGGGGATAAGAAGCCATTACAGCTAGACAAATTGAAAAGCTGAATAGTTTGACTGTAACAAAGTGGTCCATAAGAAGTCCCCATCACACCTAGCATGCACAGTTTCACTTCATGTACCCTGGAAAGAGCCTCTAGGAAGAAAAGCAGAATTAATACAAAAGCTTGAGACAGCAGGCTAACAGGCAAGCCAGGCTTGCCCTCATCCAACCGGCACACAACCATAGGGATTTATGCCTCAGCAACCCATCTAAAACAGTCACACGCACAAATCCATACTCATGGATGAAGACACAAGGGAGCGTATGACCATGAGCAGCGGCTCTATTAAGCCAGCCGGAAACAAGTTAAGAGTCTAGGTAGGGAAAACCAGAAAATGCATACACAGTCCCTTAGAAGTTTCACCATTACAGGGTGAATTACTGAGAATTAACTTCTGACTAGACTAAACATAAATATTCTAAACAGGTGGCTCAGATCTTGCTAAAGATACAATCAGTATTAGAGAGGAGACAGGCCTGCTGGTCTTGAGCTGTGAGTAAAAACCTTCTCTGCACTACTGCGTTTGTAAGGTCAGAGCACTGTTTCCTTCTGTGCAAAGGAGCGCTCCTCATCTAAGAGGATAATGATTAATCGCCCAGATAAGACTTGGGTGTCAGGCAAAGCAATTAGCTTTGAATCAGGGAGAGGCCCTGCAGACTGATACAACAGACAGCTTTTGACTCCAGGGAAGGAAGATTCAGAAATACATGGGGATAGGCAGAATCAAAGCCAAAACACAAGCTGCATCTTTAAAGTCACCATCAGCAGACAGAAAAAAAAGCAAAACAACAATCACAACAGAGCTTGACACAAAAAGTATGCCTTGAAACTACAGCAGAAAAGCACACACACCGTTGAACATGATAATATTTTGTTTACCCTAGCTAGTAAAACTACAGACTGGGGTCAGGAGAGGAGGGAAGCCCTAAACCTGCAGCACAGTAAGACACACAGAGGTAATCACATAGACCATACAGGTGTAGACAACTATTGTGCTCTGTCCCAAAGTTACACTTTAAGATAAATAGTACCTTCTCATCCAAGCTTTCAAAGAATTTAGTAAAGTACATTCCCACTCACTAAAAGAGAAGTTGACATTATTTGTGTAATGCTCTACTCAATGCATGCCCAGATTTCTGCTATATGCACCAATGATTTTTTCCAGGAACATGCCAGTCAATCATTACAAGAGAAAGGATCTACATTCTGTGCCTTATCTCTCCTCCTACCCAAGAACTACATACAGCAGAAAACCAGACCCCAGTATTCAGCTCAAAATATTACTACAGTGATTGAATTCTTGGGCTAAAACATCGTGAATGACTATGTACAACATTTCATCTTTTCCACCCCTTTCTTCAAGATCCTGAAGTTCTCCGGGTGGCTCTGGCTTTCCATTCATACCAAGCTGCTCCAATGTGAATTGGACTGGTGAGGTCAGCAGTGCCTATGATTAATGCAGGAGCAGGGAGTCTAGGAGGCAAAAGAGTTAGCTGCTGAACTCCATAATGAATAAAACCAGGCTTACCTTTTCCCCTCAGGCAGATTCCCCATTCCTATGCTGACATAGCTACTACTGACCTCAACAGTCCAATAATCAAGGACCTGTGAACAAACAAAAAAGGTCACTTACATGTAAACATTTGCTGAAGTGCATGCTTAAAGAACACACAGCTTTGGTCTTAACCAGTACTTCCTCCATGCTCACTGTGCTCTAGTTCATCTATTACCACGTTGCCTTTCTCAGATGTTAGTCTCCTCAGGATCCATCATAGCTCCAACCAACAACCCTAAAAAAATTAACTAACCAAATCAAGAGAGCAAGTACGTAGTGGCAAGTCCCTTCAATTTTATCTCCTTAACCTCACAGATTAAACGAAACTTCCTAGGTGGGCAGCTACAACCAGAAAATTAAGTTCAAAGTAACACTTAGGCAGAGTAAGTCCTAATATAGCTAGGAAAAACAAATATAGCACATTGACCTGAACCTTAACCACACAAAAAAATACTATAAGAAGCAGAGTGTTTCTCCTACTATTTCATGTTGGATAAGCAGATTCCAAAGAAGTACTAGCTCTCACGCGAGGCATCTGACTTTGGGATCCTGATATACGATCCTCCATCAACTATACTAGAACTTAGGCTCTCAACTCTCCCTGTTCCCAACTGCACTCCAGTTAGATGTTCAAACAAGCAGCAAAAATATTCCCTGCCTCAAACACCCCATGTAGGGTCAGTGCGTCAGTTATTTTTCTAGATTTCTGAAGTTGCTCCAGCCTCGTTGTCATAGCTTTCATCAATACATTTAGTTATCTACCACTTTTCCTGTAAAAAGCTCAGGAATAAGTAATTTATTAAGTATATTTATTCAATACACAGCTTTTACTTCCAACTTTCTCAAGGCGCCTTTAAGATAGTAGCTTTATTTTCCTTCCATAATTCCCTGATCATTTTTGCTGTTGAATGGCAGAATGTGAAACCTATGCTACAACTGCCAGTTCAGCAGCACAAGAGAAAACTGCAACATGCTCAGAAGGTAGCTGTCTTCAGCATCAGGATCATCTAACTCTTTCTTCAGAAATTACTGAATCCTGACTGCCTATCCATTTCTGAATGTGCAGCTGAAGAGACAGTAAACCAACAACTGTATTTTCTCCAGGTTCAGTACTGCCGGTTCCTCCAGGATTAGAGCTGTAAAAATGTAACAGGCGATACTGTTTGAATCTTTCATAATATTGATTTAAAAACCCACAGAATCACAGATAACTACCAAGTATTGTAGTACTATGACATGCTTTGGACAAGAATCAATGGTAATTTAGGGGAGAAAAAACAGAGGGATGGGAACATGAGCTCCCTGTTTCCACCAGCTGGTCCGGTCTGTCTGAACAGCATCGCAGGGCATGGGAAGATGGCACTAGTGCTTCTTCTCCCTTCCTGCTCCTCTGGGCACAGCAGCTCCACTCTGGTACTGCATTAGGGAAAGGTGTAGCTCTGCTCTTCTCTCGCCCTTGGAAGTGGGACAAATACCACAGCAGGACCTGGCTGAACTGCAGAAGGCAGTTCAGAGCAGGGCACGAATCAAGATTACTACTATCGTTTTCAAATACTACCAATACCTAACTTTATTTTTTCTATTTGATTATAATAAATGTGATTGATGATAGGCTATGAATGACGGCACTGCTGATAGTAATGTATCAGCCATAACAACATGAAGTCATTTAATGACACTTATTTAAGGTCACCTTCATGTTTTTATGACTGTGTTAGCGTGAAGAAAAGAAGACAGTCAGACAGGAACTGCCAACAGGTTGGGAAAAAAACCCCACCCAACCTCAAAATCCTACATCCACCTATTCATTAGGGGTGCAATCAGTTCAAGATGGATTTAAATTTCAAATTGTTGGTGCCTTCAAGTAGGCCTAATTCAAAGGTCTTATCTGGTGAACCAAGAGCAGGAGTGCTAAAACTACAAAAATATACCTGGTAAACTATCAGAAGTTACTAAGCAAGGTAGATTGTTTAAGGCTTTGTAGGGTTTCTGTGCTGTTCTGGAACAGAACAAGCATTTGAGAGGAGGAACAGGAAAGAATTTCTTGTGAGCAATTTAAGATCTTCTTCCATTGGCACATGCCAGTGATCACTTCAGTAGATGTTTCTCTCAGAGCAGCACCCACTGGAATACATTTCCAATTTACAAGACCACATGCCCCACAGCATGGGCAATACAACGTGTGTAACACCAGGCAGGCTCTTCTCCTCTTTCCAACTTGGAATGCATTCCCCCGGGTTTCAAGAATACGACAGGAAAGTAGAAAAGCTGTGGCTAAACACAAAGACATCCCTAATATTTCCTTCCAGCTGCTGGAAAATAATCTTCTTTTCCCAAAGTGATTATGTCCATAGGCACATTAAAACCTTAGTTACTGGTTTTGCTTCCCTGAAAACTTGCAAGAGAAGCAACAGTGGAGAAAATCATGCACATGAGGCTCGGGACCAAAAGAAAAGCAAACAGAAGGGCTGTTACTCCTTGTTTCTGTCCAAGACAGAAAAGGTTAGCCTGCAGAAACTCCCACTTCTGGGAAAAGGCTGGAAAACTCTTGCTTAGGGCTCCCACTTATGGTGTACGTTTCTAAAGCTATTTAATTTTGTCTGGACTATGAAAATATGGGCAATTGCCAGGTGAATCTAATTTTGGATACACATATTTGTTTACACAGCAGGTCCTCCACCATTTCTGGTTTTGTGTCTATTGTATGGAGATCGACAATCATTTCATTACTGCCTCAGAGACAACTGAGCACACAGCTGTATGTGCTTGGCTGGCTGTTGACTAAATTAGAGAGCTCCTGTATGCTACCAGTTGGAATGAGACCTGTGAAAACGCAGACCTTCCCAAAAACACAGTGTTGAAAAGAGACCAGAAAGTTCTAGATTTGCGGCCTGAAGCAACTGCCTTCCAGGGAAACCCCACTTCTCCCTTAAGACCGTTCAGCCTTGCAGAGTGCCTGTCAGCCTGTGTGCTAAAAGCATCAAGTATCACCGGGGTTTTCCACACTGCCTGGAAGATTTTTTTTTGCCTTGAAATTGCCTCATCACTCAGGAGCAGAACGCAATCGTTGATGCAAACTGTTCACTAGCAAAGGATGAGCCCCCCAAGGTTGATGCCAGGTGCTTCTGGAAAACATCAGCTCTAATGAGAACCAAGAAGCCTTTCAGATTAGCCACAGAGGGCAAACATCCTCCAGACAGCTGCTCCCTTGCTGAATTATACTGGGAAAATCCGGGAGGGGGGGAAGAAAAGTTCAAATAGAGAAGCTGGTGTGACAGCTCCTGAATATACGCAACTGGAAGACCCATCTCTAGGGGAGGGGGGAGAAGACCCCTGAGAGACAACTAAAGGACAAGCCCAAGGTAAAACATTGCATGTGTCAATAAACATACATTTTTTTCTTTCTTTTTTTTTTTTTTAAATCCACACAACTGCTTCAGTGTCTGAGCCCACTAAGGCAACAGCCACAGAGAGAGATGGCTGAACTCCCAGGACAGTCAACCCAGGAGCAATCCCTAGGGCACACATGGGACTCAAACAAGGATCTGCTGCTTGAAGGGGAGGAACATGAGAAGGAAGTCTGTCCCAAATTGCAGAAGAGGCAGACACCTTTGCTATTTAGCCAAATAAGAGACCGAACCAAGCGGGAGGCAGGAACACATTTGCTGACACCACAGCTAAAAGCATGCCGTGGCCTATCCACAGCAGCCAGACGTGTGGGGGGCTCCAAGGTCATGGTGTGACGTTTCATCCGCACAGGCAGCACGTCAGTAAGGGACTTGTGAAGGAAGAAGGGACAGAAACTAAGTTGCTAAGAAACGCAACTTCAGTGACTGGGTATATAAACAGTCAAAATGAGAAACCACCTACAAAAAATTCACCTTCAGAACAGGCATTTGCTTTGAATAAATCCTTAATAAAAGCACAGCAGAAGGCAGTAGCTAGCACTTCGAATGTGCTGCCTGGACTGTCCTCAGATGTCCTGCCTTGTGCCTCTGCTGATGCGACTGGTAATAAGCTTCAGCCAGACAAGTCATTCATATGCGAGAGTTCCAGCTGAATGATTTGCTATCTTTAACATCACGGTAAGTGGATGCCACTGGTCTCTTGTTCCTATAGCAAACAAAGCATTTTGAAAATAAGCCCACCTATGGTGCCCACATGAATTTTTCAAGATAGGTAAGGAAACACTTGTGTTTGAGACTGCAAGCTTCCTTCAAGTTGCCTTTTTATAAGGAGTAAGAGGATCATAAAAGTTTCAATTTTACGTCACATATTAATTGGATGCATTGTATTTTTTTCCAAAATGAACAAAAATACTTAAAATACAATAGGAATTCTGTTTTGATAGAACAGTCTGTCCAAGTACAGGGAAAACTATTTCACAAGATTCCCGTGTTTTAGAGACAGAAAAATCAATTTCAAGGTTTATGAACTATGGGAATTTTAAAGTTAAACAAAAACAACAGCAAAAAGCCCAAAACAAAGGTAAAGGAAAAAATAAAAAAAAAAAAAGGAAACACCACTCTTATGACTTTAAACAGTTTCCAGAAGAATCAAAAGTCAAAAAATTCTCTTAGCTATAACTCCCTGTGCTTAATACTTTACTCTGAAATGGTCACTAAATATTTGCCAAAGGTAGCAATATTTATGTATAAATTGCTGATCTTTTTGTATTACACCAAACAATAACAGAGTCAGTGCTTGTTAACATGACAGTGAACTGAGCATAGCACTGTGTATCCTGTCCAATGCACACAAAATTAGAGGCCTTTAAAAGAGAGTGTTTCATCTTAATTTACTCCTGGTACCCTGCAAGACCAAAGCTTCAGTCAGAAGCTAGTGCATCCTCCCAGATGCTTTTGCACAAGAACAGATTAAGCTCTTAAGATGCAGAGATCCAACCCTGACCATACACAGTAATGTCAGTAGCTATAGATTCTAGAAACCTGGGTAAGCATCTCTGGTCATTGGCAGTACAAGAGTCGATTCCAACAATGCAGCTACCTATATGTCTCTCCATTCCCCTCTGTCCCTATTGCAAGCTTATACCAACACACCACTGTCTCTGGAGGGAAAAATAGCCTATAAATCTCTGGATTGAAAATTACAAGGATCTGCCAGAAGCAGCACAGCAAATTTGGGGGCTGAGCGTGACCTTCCCCTCCAAAATGTACTAAGGTATAAACTCCTTCAAAAAAATCTGGTGGACACTCACTTATAAAAAACAGACTGAAGCTTAGCTTCCCATGGGGAGGGGGGGGGGGGGGGTGGGGGTGGGGAGGAGATTAATCTGTTACTTTTTCCAAGATAAAAATACATAGCACCTGAAAAAGCTCAGTAGTACACTAAAAAAAAAAAAAAAAACCTCATCTTTAATAGGCAACAGGTCATACTGGTTATTTTCCAGTATTTTCACAGCATACATGGTAGTCCAGCTGATACGGCGGACCTTTACTTAACCACTGTAAAGATACTGCAGAGCTGGTACTACACGATGCAAGTCTTTTGGTTAAATTTGTTTATTTTTGTTATTTGCTACTGGACCTTACCATCAGTAGAAGCCAGTCCCACCAGGGGAGCCCTGAACCATATGCCAGCACTTTTTACTCCTGCCTAATTCCATGTACAATCTTGTTTCCTCTGCTCAGAAGATGACCTACATATGCAGTGCAAAGATGCTACCAGGAACACTACATATGTCACATTCAAATACAGCCTTTAAAAAAAAACAATACTACAGACATTTTTAGTACAAAGCAAGCACCGAACAGTAAGCTCACATTGTAAAGATATGTCACATACCAGCAAAGACAGGGGTCAGAGAGGAGACATGGCACCTAACCAGTCAGGTCTCCATTGCATTCCAGACCTAATGACAGAGTGCATGCACACACAGTAGTCCTAAGAAGTAACTGCTTTCACAAGGGCTTGGGTAGTGTGTGCATTAAGTAACGCCTAAGCCGCACACTGAATAAGAAAACAAAACACTGAAGAGCTAATCATTAATTGAGCACCATCTATTCTGCATGCTGAACAAGACAGGAGAATCTAATCATCCAGCTAATGATTTTACATTAAGATAGAGATCAACTCTGCACGAGCGAGCTTAATTCTGTCACTTCCTGAACTCTGCGTAGCTCAAACAGCTTTCCTTCCACAGTTGGTACATAAATGTTCTTGAAAAACTGATCTGAACAGCACACTACCTGAAACACCATGCCAAACACTCACGCACATCAGCTGCAGACTTAACACCTTCAGCATCCTCAGATGACAGAAAGATAAACTGCTCCCATTGCTGACTGGCGAGCCACTGAAACACATCTGGCCAATGGGTTCAGACAGCAAAGTGATTGTAAAATTAGAACATTGGACTCATTACAGTCTAAGAAAGAAGTGACTTTGCAAACATAGCTATTTATTATTATCCTTTCTAGTCTCTATTACGTTTAGTCTCAGTGCTTACTCTGCTCACATTCCACCTCCCTTCTCAAGGCAGCAGTTTTTCAGTAGAATTAGCTCTTGTCTACAGCCATGCCTAGCTCTAACCTTTGGTGTTTAAGTTCTGGCTTGTCCTCAGACTTTGGTAGGACAGACCAAAGATGAGCCGAACGAAGAACCTGGCTTTGCTGCCAAGCATGCAAACTACAGCAGCCAACACAAGGCAAACCTATGTTGACCCTCAATCCCGTACCAAGTGTGGTTAGTCACCCTTCAGCAACAGGCTAAGGCCTTTAGCATTATCAGATGCAAAAGGTCCAAATACGCTTTGTACCAGTGACATTTTCCCTAGCTAAGCTCATACAAAGCGCTACCGATCCAATTTCCTAAATGTTTGAATTTTGCCTACATTTGCTGTAATGAATATCCATCCAAATGTTACATTCCTGACACCAAGCTCAGCCAAATTCCTAAAGAGTCAGGGACACCAGAGCTGCTCAGGAAGGAGCGGGCATGGGGGAGGGAATGATGACCATAACCTTATTCTTAAACCATTTTGCTTGAAGTTGTCATGAACTATGTATCTAGAAATTCAGACCTGAAAAGATCTAAGCATATTCTAAACTCATCCTGAATGTGGTTTCCCTTTTTTTGCATTCCCCATATTTTGTATTTACACTGGGGGGATGGAGGGGAAGGGGAACATAACTGTTTCCAACCATAAAAATCTATTCAACATTTGCAATAAAAGAGGACTTTGGCTTGTCCTTGAGAGAAGGTCTTTATTTTCCAGAAACATCTCCTTCTGTAATTGCTGGGGAGAAAACAAGAGTTTTTCTATTTCAAAACAGCTCTACAGAAAACTGTAAGAAACAGACAAGACAGACAAGTGAGAGGTGTTCCTCATTTCGGCATATATCCTGTGTTTTTCATCCTTCAAAGTTTAACTGTAGCCCTTTATAAATCACAGTCATGAGAAAAATGGCCGTTTTCTCACAAGAACACAATTAACACAGATCCTCCCTGTACCAGGGAGGGCGGAATGAAGACCCATAGGTAACCATCACTGCATCTGCTTTTACAGCACCACAGTACTGCCCGTAACACAGTAATTCATTTATTAAATGCAAGCAAACACATATTTCTGGAGTAGATCTCTTGGTGTGCAATTGGCAGAGAGCTACAGGAAAGAGTCCTCAAAAATGTATAAAATTATACATAGTTAAGGAGTTTTTACTGATTTGCAGGTAGGAAAGCATTTCATAACATCGCACCCTTATATTTCAGCAGTTCGCACTGTCACTGAAGTGTCACATTACTGAGTTAGGAAGTTCTTGCTCACTGCAGGCAGTAAAATGATAGTCAGAGGGCTCCAAGAGAAGAAAGGGAAGAAACTGGTTAAAAGTTCCACCAATTTCTAATGCCTTCATGAAATTATCCAGGCTCCCTCTGGTGGGGGATTTAATGTAGAGATTGTTGCAGTTCGCTGTCTGAGAACAGTTTTGAACAACAACATTTTTTTCTTTTGTAAAATAAACCTCATTAGGATTGGACTCTGTGATTCTTGGAGTCTCTTGTGATGGTTCAGTCACAGCAATTTAAGGTAATGCTTTGTTTCTGGCCATAAGCTCCATCACATAAACAAGAGCAACCTTTGATAAAAAGGAGACAATACCATATTTTTTAAATATCAGTTAGTGTCTTTGTGCTCCAAAATACTCAGAACATTTCTCAGTCCTTAATTTAGCTCTCCAGAACTCCACCAGAACCACTATCTCTTTCCCCAATGTGGAAAGAGGCCAAAGAGAGATCTCCCTCCCCAGACCACACAAGTGATCTATGGCTGTACGAAAGAACAACCCCTAGCTCCCAAATTCCATTTCTGTGTTTTATATATTAATTATATAAAGCCCCAAGTCTCATATCCCTCTGACAATACCAATGTAATTTATATGCACCACTGTAAGACAATTCAAACATGCCTAGGTCTCTCTCCACAAGACACACATACACAACAGTCAAGAAAACCATCCATCCCTTTCCTCTCTTTTCCCCCTGAAGTTGTCAACATAACCAGTTACAGTCAACAAAGAACCTGAGAAGCTTCAGAAACACAAAAATATGTCAAGTTTGATATTTTTAGTATCTACCACTAAACATAGGTACTACATATTGCCATGAAAATACCTGTTCTGCCACCTCACAGTCAAATTTAGTTTTCTTGTCTCCTGAACATTATAACAAACGTTATCAACATCCTGCAGTCTGAAGTCTTGATTAAAAAAAAATGCAGGGGGGTAGCATTTAAAAAATAAAAAACAACCACCCAACTCGGGGTGACTCACTTTTTTCCTTAGTAAGACCGTGAATTGCATCACAGCAAGTGTGTCTCTATCAAGCCAGAAAATTCAAAAAATTATTCAATGGCTAAGAAACAGAACTTCGCTATGTAGAGGAAGACAAGTCTAATTCTCAATTTGCCCTCATGCTTTTAGATAGGGAGGGTTGCAAGATCACAGTAAGAAAGATTTACTTCTCTCTTTTTTCTTTTTTTTTTTTATACACACTATAGTACAAGGACTCAATAACCTCATACAGCCCATCTTGGATGATGAATATCATTCAAATTACTGCCTGACAGGATGGCAGCTGAAGGGCAACCAAAATTCTGGGGATATTTAGGATATAGTTGGCACAGAAACCAGTCTCAAAGGTTAGAGAAATCAGTCCTCATCACTTCAAGTTCTTTGGGACAACTATGAAGTTTTATCAGAGCCTACTGCTTGCAAGTTATGCAACGTGTATAGGAACGTGTATATTGCTGCCTAAGAGCAGCAATTCACGTTCAGTTCTGCAGAATGTTATTAATGAAAGCCAAAGCCTTCCAAAGCAAGTGTCATCTCATTTGACCAGAGAGATTACTACCGTATTTTGTCCCAAAAGCATTCCTTTAGTGCCCAATGAAAAGCAAAGCTGTGCGGGGAATCAGAAGAGAGGTATTTACGGTTCAGAAAGAGGCATGACCTCCTCCTCACTCCCGACTGCCCAGAAACGCCTCAAACGCAAAGCGTACGGTGCGAGCTGTTGACACTGCTAGACCACCCTAAAGATGAATTTGCAGAAAGGATGCGAGACCATTCTGCTCGTACTGAAACCAGACAACTCTCCCCGAAAACGGGCTAGGGCTACACCACCTGCAAGTAAAAACACACAAAGGGCGAGCACACACACTCTCCCTTTCCACACCCCGCCGCGATGGCCAGCAGACCCCTCTCCCGACCTCCGCTCAGTTATGCATTTCCCTCGCCAGCAGCCGAGCGCTTCAAACCCCAGGGGCCAATGTTCGCCTTTTGTTTGCGGGCTGCCTTACATAAACGGGCCGTGGACGCGCGGGGACGGGCGGATTTTAGGAGCGGTTAAACCTGCCTCCCGGGGGAGCTTTTCCCCCGCGGGGGCAAGAGCTGGGGTCCCCCCGGGGAGCGGGGCGGGGGGGGGGCGGGCTGCAGCAGCCGGGAGGGAGCCCGGCGGGGCGGCGCGGCACTCACCGATGCCCAGCCCCACCACCACGCGTCCCCCCAGCAGGGTCTCCTTGTCGCGGGCGGCGGCCAGCACGCCGGCCCCCGCCGTGAAGAGGCCGCTGGCCAGCAGGATGCAGGGCCGCCGGCCGCACAGCCCGTTGAGGACGCCGCCGGCCAGGGCGGAGAGGGCGGCGGCGCCCACCGTGCCGGAGACGAGCAGCTCCTGCCAGAGGGCGTCCAGGTTGAGCTCCCTCTTGAGGAGGAGCAGGGCCCCCGACACCACGCCGGTGTCGTAGCCGAAGAGGAAGCCCCCCAGGGCGGAGAAGACCGACACCACGTAGACGAAGCCGGGGGTCTCGTCCTGCTGGAACTGCCGCCGCGCCGCCCGCTCCAGCTCGCCGCCCGACGCCGCGCTGTTGAGGCTGGAGCACGACTCGGCGGCGATGAGGCTCCGCTCGCCCGCCGCCGCCGCGCCCGAGCCGGCGGACCCGTCCGCCTGCCGCCGCCGCTTCTCGCCCATCAGGTTGCTCAGGCTCCGCAGCGTGTACTCCACATTGTCGCTGGCCTTGCGGGACATGGGACGGCCGCGGCGGCTCCTGCCCCGGCCGGGGAAGGGCAGGGGGCTGAGGCGGGCGGCTGCCGGGCGACTCCGGCTGCGGCGGCGGGGCTGCTGCTGCTGCTGCGGCTGGCGCCGCCTGTCCTCGCCCCGCCCGCCCCTCTCGGGCCGCGCTCAGCCGGGTCGCATAGTGCCCCCCGCCGCCGGACAGACTTGAGGGGAAGTTGCCCGCCGCGGCCGCCGCTCCCAGCGCCCAGGCGGAGCTGGAGGCGGAGGCGGGCGGGGACAGCGGCGAGCGCGGCCCGGCGGGCGCCAGGGGGCGGGCCCGGGCGGGCCGTCCCCCCCCCCCCCCCGGCTCCGCCGTGGCGCGCACTACTGCGCAGGCGCAGCACGCGGCGCCTGCGCAATAAGCATCGCGACGCTGCCGACCCCGCCTGTTCCCGCTTGGGAGCGGTGCTGGCAAGCTGGGGTGCTGGCGGGCCGCGCTTAGAGACGCGAGGAGAAGGAAGGAAGGAAGGAAGGAATGAAGCCTTGGGCGGGCGCCGCGCAGGCCCGGGGGGCAGCTCCCCCAGCCCGCTGCGGTGGTGGAGCTGGGGCGGAGGATGTTCCTGCTGGGCAGCCCCCGCCCGTGCGGGGTGGAAGGGGCTGCCCGCCCCTCCCGCCTTGGGCGGACGGCTCGCCCGCCTCCCTGCGCGGCTCACCGCTCTGCCGGGGGCGCGTCGTCCAAGCGGCTGTCGTTCGTAAAAATTTAGTAACGGGATCACTTGAAGAAAGACGGCGTTTAAAGTTCGCGTTTGTAATCTTCTAAAGCGCTGGGTGAGAAAAAAGGGAAATTTTCGACCAGTTGTTCAGAGAGGGAGTGGTTTGTTACCGTACGGAAGAAGAGTTCGGAGCTTGTTCTTGTGTTTATGCTTGAAGTAGAGCGTAGCGTTTTGATGGTTCCACCTTTAAGCAGGGTGAAGACGGAGGCCCGGTCCGGGCACAGCCCGGGGAATCCTCTCAGGGGTTGGCGGGAGAGCGGCGCCTCCTGGTGGCGAGAGCGCGCCAGGGAAGTGCCCGTTTCCTCGGGAAGTGGGGGGAGCCCGTGCCGGGCAGCGCGCACGGAAGGCCCCAGGTGCGGTGCAAGTATTGTGGAAAAAAGAAGTCACACCAGTATATTATCACTTGTGCCTCACTCCTAAGGCCTCATCTAATGGCACATACTAAAATTTTCCTACTGCCTTGACCGTCTTCTGTAAAAGTCCTCATAATGAGGCCAGCCCGTAGATGGAGGATTTGGGTAATTAATTGGTTCAGTTATTCTCAGCCCACACCTTGTGAGCGGTACTAGTCACAGCCACCTGAATTTAAAAACTAGAAGAGGGAGTAAAGTTCAATGTGGCCAGCTGCATGCAGCCTCTTTCTTTGGTGGTTTGCCTCTGCCTTAAAGCAAGCTGTGAAATGCCGCTACACTGTGGTCCAGATAATACTGACTGAATAAAATAGTGAGCTGTAGCCACTGAAATGAATGATAATTCATAATGAACTATAATCTCTATGTAGTTAATCCAGTTAGTGACAGATGCGGCAGTGGATTTATAAAAACAGTAAGTCAGCTTCCATATTTGAGTATGTGAGAAGCCTGAACTAGCTAAAAATTAAACACATGTTAACATTTAGTTGTTTTTAATCAAGATTTGGATAATATGGTGTGATTGGCACAGAGCGTTCCTTATTCCTGTACAGACCGTTAGGGCCCAACCCAGCACTAGAGCAGGATCCAGGCAAACAGTTCCAGGTTGTAGCATCAGGAATGAAGTTATGTTGTGCTACAAGAAACTGTACCCTCAGGTCCAGCAGCTCTCCACGAGCAGACTGGCTTACATTTCTACAACGCCATCAGGAGAGAGATGTGTAATGTTCCAGATTTGCCTGACAAGCACAACACTCAATACTTTTTATATGTAAGCCCCAAATAAAAAATGTGGGACTCAGTGCATTAAACAGAAAATATTCACACCAAATCCCTAGCCAGCTAGAAGGAATGCTTTCACAGAATATTGTCACAACAGCTGGCTGTCACAAAAACAACCTGTCTTTTTAACAGCCATCTCAGAAGCTGGAGGCATTCTGTATGTTACAGTTAATAGAGACTCAAGAGAGCTAACAAAAAGCTTATTTTTTTCCATTGCTGGCCCAACACGATCACAAACAGACATAATTTCTCATCAGATCCTGCTGTCAAGCTTCTCTCTTAAAAGGATTCCCTGAAGAAACACAACAAAGAAGTTCAGCTGCAGGAAGTGCTACACTGAAGACTGGCTTCATGAGAAAGAGGGAGGATTTGTTTGGTTTGTGTGTAGATTTTCATTATTGTGATCATCCTTCCGTAGTACTGGATTTCATGATAAGAGCTGAGTTATAAATAATTTCACAGTAATGCAACATGTAGTAGGTATGATTAGTAATCTAAGACACAGGGGTCAGATCCAAAGAAGGATTTGGGTGGATTTCAGGCATGACATTATGCTTTCAAGAGATTAAATGTTTTATTGAAACACTGTTTATATTTGCAGCACTGCCTCATTCTCTCCTTTAAGGTGTGTTTGCACGATTGTTTGCCAGGTGATGTTGTGAACTAGATCAAAGAACTGGTCCAGCTTTAAGAAACTCAATTTTTTGTGTTTCAGCAGGGATCGGGAATAATTACAGGATTTTACTGCTTTAATATTGTTGATACATGATACATCAAAAAATGTTTTCCAGAAAACTACTGAGCGCTTTGTGCATGTGCCCAGGACTCCCCCAGGCCTGAAAAGCTGGGAGTTAGCTCCTGTCTCTTTGTTGGCACTCAGAAGCAGGTGGATTAGTGCCTGAATCTCCTGGAGACTTCCGTCCAGCCAAGATGCACAGTGAAATGCTGTGGTCTTTTGTGTGATAGCCTAATGGTTGATAGCCTCACCCAGGAAGTGGGAGGCCCAAATCACAGGTTTGGTTCAGCCCAGGAGGATTTAAATCTCTCTCTCACCTCTCAAGAAGATTGTAGGTTAAGTGGAGAAAAGATGGGTTCTTAAAGGAAATTGGGTTGCTGTGCGGAAAAGAATGTAAGAGCCATAGGGTTAGACGGACAGTGAGACAGAAGAGGATCTGACTCTGTGGCAGAATAAGGTCCAGCCTTGTCAGTGCTGGTTATATTCTTTCCATGAAGCCGTGGTTGCATTAAAAAAGAGAATAGTACAAGGAGCAAATCCCCAAACCAAGAAGTCTTCCCATCTCAGTGCTGTGGGGTAGGCCTGAGGGCTTTAGCCTTATGTGGGATATTGCAATACGGTGTGCAACCTCTTGTGGCTCCTAAACTGATTTCCTGTTCTTTAGTGTGATGATGCCTTAAACTCTGATAGGCAACCTGCTCTGATATTCGCATTATTTTGCCACAAGCAGAGTTGCTATGTAAGTAAGTTTAGAAATACCACTTCACTGGGCTGAGGGAAATCACCTAGCTGAATATACAAAAAAGATCATCAAATGCTGTTTATAGTAGCAGCATATGTAATGTCTGGAACCTTGGACAAGCACTGACAGTAATGCCAAAACCTTTTCTTACAAGTTAAGTTTGCATGTAGTTCTCAAGGTTCCGAAACCTTTTCTCTACACAGAATTATACATTATCAGTGTGCCAAGGAATATGATTAGGTAGTATTTTATAAGAAAAGTATTTCTGCCCTCTGACAAGACACAAACCCTGATCCTGGATCACATCAGTTTGCTGAGTTTGTGAATGTGTATTGGTAATATAAGGTTGGGACTGTAAGGAACACTTTAAAAAAGAAAAACAGGAACTGTAAATAGGAATTTAACACTAGAAACAATGTGAAATAAGCTGTGTATTGCCCTAAAACTTCCTTTTGTTCCAAAGTTCATCCTATTCTCGCAACATTGTTTGGTCTCTTTGAAAAGAAGACACTTTCAGATACATTCCATAGTTTTCTGATCTCCAGCCATTTTCACTATCTTGACAGTAATTTTGTTCACTTTTCTGAATGTATCTATCTCTTAGCTCTCAATGCAGTTTTAGTTGTTTGTAATCCTTCTGGTGTTTGCTTTGGGCTCTCCTTTGTACATACAAATCCTGATTAGACTGCTGCAATATCTCAACAAAAGTTGCCCTTCATATACACAAGCTCTCCTCGATTGGATGCTGTTACGTGGGACTTTAATTCCTGGCTGTCCTAGCCTGCAGCGTGGCTTTTAGCCAATTATTTACCTTCTGCCTTGGTTATCTGAATCCATAAACTAGGACAACGCTATTGACCTCCTCTGTAAAATCCTTTCAAAATGAAAGTAACGTTGGAATTTGTTAGTAAGGAACCTACCAACACCATGCATTTAATTCTCCTGGTCAAGTGTTAAGAGATGAATTACTGAACAAGTAGGAAGAGTTACTGGAAAAGGGTGCGAATGATGGCGATTGCAGACAGAAGCTGACAAAACTGTGGGATGACGCATTCCTTGCCTGACAGGCAGAGCTGGCAGTAGTACAGCTAAGGTTGCCTAAGACTTCACACCGCAGGCTGTTTTAATCATGGGTAACTACCAAAGTAATCATTTAGGCTCACATTTTGTATAATTGCTCTCTCTCTCATGCTAAATATATTAATTCCAGCAAACTCACTTCAGACCCATTGAAAATGCAATTGTAAGAAGCACGTGGTTTTTTAAGTTAATTTTTTCTCTCTATTTTTAAGATCCTCAGCTTTTTCATGCTTTAGAGCAGGGAATCGGTTTTTGGCAGGAGAACAGTTCCTTTCTGCTTTTGGCTGTCAAAAGAAAGATCTAACGAGATTTGACTGAAACAGAGTCTCTGACAGAGGCAGCAGCAACATGTGTGAGAGAGTGCTGCTAAATCCAAGTGTGCCCCAAGCGGGTCTGCAGCCATTAAACTGACATCTGCACACTAACCTCTGTACAGGTGTCCAGAGGTGAGATTCGGGCAGCCCACTTAGATCCACTGCTTGAAAAATCAGGGCCCAGCATGTGCTGAAAGCCAGTGGTGGTGCAAAATGGGGGGGGGGGGGACGACTTCTATTATTGTACAATTTGGAATTTTATTTGGACTTTTATCATTGTACAATTTGGAATTTTTACATTTGCATACTTGAAAAGATGGTTTGCCAGGTTACAATCCTTATCAAGTCATTATTACCCTGTAAAAGTTATAATTACTTAGCTACGACACCTGGCAGCATAAAAATCAAGGACTTGGCACAACACTACCCACAAGATACCAGGGAAACACTGCTCTTCATACACGGTATCTTCAAACAAACATCTGTCAACACAGAGCTGTTTGTCTGTCTGCCAAACAGAAACCTCCTTTAGTGCTGCAGACAGGCCCAGAAGAACAACAGGTCATCTCTCAGTCAGCTCAGACTCCTGGGATCAGAGTGTAACCCTCTTTTCCAACACCTATCATCTGGTGTGTGTGAGAGACACATGCAGGAAGAAGACAACCATGTGCAAAACCATCGGGTTTAGTCCAAACCCCCTTAATTCTATTGTTCACTAAACAAATTTGATTTATGAGAGTCCATTTCTCTAAAAGGTGGATGGTACTTCTGAACTAAATCCTTCTACAGATTATATAAGACCGGCACTTCAGTTGTCCATCATTTAATGAAACAAAACCAAAAAATAAATTGGAAAGGCTTTTAGGCTTATGTATGACTACACACTATTCTGCATTCCTAGAAAAGTAAGGGCTGACCCAGCATGAGTTCACTACTTTGTAAGCTCTCACACCAAAGCAACATCTAACCATCAAATTAAAGTCCCAAGAAGTGGAAACCATATGTTTTAAGAAGGAGGTTAAAAGCTGGCTTTGCTGTCAGCCCTGACATTGCGTTGCCTCTGAGCAGAACACTATACAGAAGTGCTGTATCTGAGGTTGCAAATGAAAACTGGAAACAGACTGGGAGGAATTCTTTCGGTCACTGACTCATTAAGTTGGTCATACCCTCTGGATCTGACAGATGGTGAATCCGTCAAAACTTGTTTGGTGTTTTTTTGGAGAGAACTGTACAATGAGGGATAAGCGAGTTTGAAAAGGAGATTGGACGGCACAAATTCCCTGCACAAAGGCAAAATACGCACGGAAAGTGCCTGAAGTCAACTAATACCTGCCAGGACACCATCCTGGCACGTGGAAGATTAAAACCAGCACTTTCCATGGCTGGGAAACAGGACAGAGCAGCAGCGAGCTGGGACTTTTATTTGCCTCCTTGCTTATTTCTTTCTGTATCTGTACTTCAAAAGTCCTATTTCCACCAATGTAGACAAAATCTATTTTGTTAGGCTGTGAGTATTAAAATCTGCTACATTTTTTTAAATAGGTCCTCTGTGAAATGTTTTATAGAACTCCCTGTAGAAATTTTAACAAATTCTGTGACAAGCATCACACCTGCCACAGTGGTAATTTCAAATATAACATTGAACACTCATGAAAATGGCATTAATAGTGATTCTTGACCCCTTCAAAGTGATTAATATGAGAATGTGCTAATCTCATGGGAAGGTTAATGCCATCAGTAGGAAGTGTTGAACAGTGACTGATATTCATCACAAAGTAATGCCACTGATTTTTAAAAGCCTCTGAGTTCAGTGGGGACTCTTGCTTGCAATCTGACACTACCACGTGGCCCTGGATATATCTAGGAGGCACTTCTGACTTGGTGCTGTAGGTGAAAGAGGAAGGGTGGTTGTTAAATGCAAAGAGTCTCTTTCTAGAGGTTTTCCAAGGTACTGGGCTGTTTTCACTAATGATGCAAAATTTGTGCACCTGCGTCCCTCTACAGCTACGAATTATATGCCTAAATAAGGCAGATTTGATCCCATCCCATTTTTGCTTGCATCAAAAAGGCAGGCATTCAGAGGCTTCCCTCAGGTGCCTGTACACTGATGCACAGCACCAGGCAAAAAGGGGGAGCAGCTGCACTACCAGGCACAGTTGCAGAGTCTCTGCCACCAGAGTCACAGAGACTTTGTGGGGTGGTGCACATGGCCGGAACGTGGCCATGGGTGGGTACAGGATATTTGGGAAGGACAGGCAGAGAAGAGCAGGAGGCATCATGCTTTACATTGAGCTCCTTGACTACACAGTCCCCCAGTATTAAGCTGCAGACAAGCCTGCTGAGAGTTTCTGTGTCAAGATCAGAGTGAGGAGGAACCTGGGGGATGTTGTGATGGGGTGTGCTACAAACTGCAGGTCATGAGGAGGCAGGGGCTGAGGCTTTCTGCAAACTACAAGTCACCCACTTGGAGCACTTGTCGTCACTGGGGATTTCAGCCAGCTGGTTGTCTGCTGGAAAAGCAGCATGGCATGGGGCAGGAAATCCAGGAGGTTCTTTCAGTGCAGTGGTGACATTTTCCTAATGCAAATGCAAGAGGGGGGCAGTCACGGCCTTCTGCTTAACACTGGCTTGACCTCCTGCTGAGGAGCAGGGAAGAAGTGGGGATGAGAGCAGTCACAGAGCACTGCTCGGGCTGCAGCATCCACGAGGTGACAGATGCAGAGGAGAGCCAGGAACATGAGCAGCAGACTTAGGACTCTGGGCGAGCAGACTGACCTACTACGGAAATAGCCTGTGGGAAGCAGCCATGAAGGGGAAGAGTCCCCAGAAGAACTGTTTGGTTTTTGAAAAGAACTTACTGAGAGTTCATGCATGAACTATCCCCTTGTTCAGGAGCATAGGAAACTTCAGCTGACAGCCCATTTGGCTAGGACCATCCTAATGAACTAAAATACGGACAGGGAATATGCAGGAAGCAGGAGCAAAAAGCACTGCTCAGGTACTTAGAGGTAAAATCAGGGAGGCTAAAGCCCAGCTGGAACTAAAATTAATGAGGGACATAAAGGGTAGTAAGGTAAAAAGAGATACTTACAGGTATAACATGGGTCTGCAGGTGGATGGGAGAGACAACGCGGTGACAGACAACACAGAAAAGGCTGGAGTAATCAGCACCTTTTTTTGCACCAGTTGTCACATGTGAATCATGCTCCCTGGACTTTGCACGTATCAGTGCAGGCTGAGAAGAGAAGGGCAGCAGGGGAGCAGCAGTTAGGGACCCCTGAGACAGTGTGGATGCATTCAAACCCATGGAGTCAGGTGGTGGTCACTCAGAAGTGTTGATATTGCTGGCCAGTGTCACCGCAAGGTTACTGCCTATCATCTACAGAAAATCATGGCAAACAGGAGAGGACCCTGATGACTGCAAGAAGGTTAACATTACACATATTTTTAAAATAAAGGCAACAAGAAGGATACAGGGAACTGTAGGTCAGCCTGATTGATCCCCTGGGGGAAGGTGGCACCTGACTGTGCCCTCTTCCTCCTGCCTGTGCCCAGAGATGCTGGCGCAGGTCACCTCATGCTGTGGTGGAGCCCAGGATCACCTGTGCCAGGTGGCACCTGTGCTGAGCTCCCCCACATCTCTCATTCATGCTGGAAGCCTTGGTGCAGGCGGCCTTGAGAGGTGTCTTAATGTGGAGAACGACTCAGTGCAGAGCGCTGAGCTGCTGAAGCAGCCCCGGCAGGTTACGTGAGAGGCTGATTTCAGCTCCATACAGACACAGAGGGTGCAATGGTCACCAGGCCACCAGGTTGTTCCTCGTTATCCCTGGGATGTTTATCTGAGAGAGCGCAGGGGTGCCCTGGATAAGAAGGCAGCTTTGCCCTCCGTGCAAGGGGTGTTTGTTCAGCACCAAGAGTGCATGTGGTAATGAGGGGTGCTGGGACCGCACTGGAGGACTGTGCAAGGCAGGGAACCACAGCTGGTGCAGCCACATTCATACTGCCTGCCAGGAATGGTCCCGGGAGCGACCCATCCCCAACCATTCCCAGGCTTTGTCTCAGGTCCAGTTGGTTTGCTCCAAAATGGAGGCTGGAGTGAACTGAAATTTTGCACTTTGGCCTATTAGGGATCAGCACTGAAGTTCACTCACTAGCACTATTTTGTGTAGCGGAGCAGAAGATCCTCTCTGCTGACTAACTACACAGGGAGCTGTAGCTCCTGCCTCAGCACTTCTGCTTACATGCTTAAAACAGATGGTGTGAATACCCACCTTGATGTAGGCGACTGGGCATGCTGCCTGTACTAAAGCATTTACTACAGAAAACAATTAGGTCCCTGAGCAGTGTAGCCCCGTGTGTAATACAGACATAAATTTGAGGCCTTGGCTTACAGAAAGCAACATATGGTATTGTCAGTAGAGAATAAAGCAGTATGCATTTTATGTATTAATGTGTTAATTTGAAATATATGGGGTAATAAGGATAGTTTAGTATTCAGCCTCCCTCTAAGACATTAGGATACATGTGGCTTCTAGCTCTGACAGTGACACATGTAGGTGACACCAAGTGTGCAGTTAACACAGAAATGGCAGGTACCAACTGTTAATCAATAGCACAGGTATCCTGAATATGTCCTAGGGGAACACAGCCAAACAGCTCACATGCAGGTATGTAAATGTAAGGGCTTGGGGAGGTAACAGAACACATGTAAGGATTGCATCTTGAGTTGTGCAATGAGACTGATACTCTTCACGACAAGACCATGAGACTGTAAACTTATTAAGAAAGTGTGAAAGGTTTGGCTATGCTGAAATGCGTGAGCTTACTCTCAACATTGAAGAGTATGAAACACATTTTACGTGTTGCAATTCTGCAGCTGTTTGCTAAACCTTACAATAACTTTAATTTCAGGGGAAAACACCTAATAAAGAAGTGGGAATTTATCTGGTCTATATTTTTCTAACAGTAAACAGGTGGAATATCTCTAAGTGAACAAGAACTATTCAAGGAACACTATTTGGTGAATGTATTTACCGCTGTCATCAAAAATACAGTTCTATGACCAATGGGGTGGTTATTGCTCAGGACCAATGGCAAATGAGGAAGTGTCATCATCATTTTATTCTTACACTCAGCTTGCCAAAACTGGCAATTAGAGAACTTAGCATTGATAGCACCATGGTACATAACATAAAATAAGAATGAGAGAGAAGAAAAGAAGAAGAGATAAACAGCCGAGGATAAAAATAGCAGAGGAAGCAAAAAAAACTTGAAGTAAAGTAGGGGAAACTCAGAATCAAACAAATAAATAGGCTTGTGGGCTTTTGGAAACTCTCTCAAGTAGTGAAGATGGAGAAAAAGGGAGAGACAGGAACAAAAAGACATGGTGAGTGAACAGGTAGAAATCTAAGTTTTAGACACTCGTTCCAGCTGGGTTGAGTTAGGTCAGGAGATCAATCAGCAAGCAGCAGCTTTTAAGGCAAAAAAGTCTGAACATCAATGGTGTTTGAAGAAAAAGGAGTAAATAAGCCATTGTTTGTGGCACAGTCCCTCCCTATGCTCTCTCTTGCTATTGGGATTGACATTGCTTTAAAAGCCCAACCGCATTTGTTTGTAATCTGATGGTGAAGCTGTGTACAAGAGGAAATGGCCTCAAGACAAGAGGACAAGAGGAAATGGCCTCAAGTTGCGCCAGGGGAGATACAGACTGGATATTAGGAAAAATTTCTGTACTGAGAGAGTGGTAATGCAATGGAATAGACTGCCCAGGGAGGTAGTGGAGTCACCCTCCCTGGAGGTATTCAAAGAGCGTGTGGATGTGGCATTGTGGGACGTGGCTTGATGGGCAGGGTGGTGTGAGGTGTGGTGTGTGTGGTGGTTGTTTGTGGTTTTTTTGGGTTTTTGTTTTTTTTTTTTATGGTTGGACTTGATGATCTTACAGGTCTTTTCCAACCTTAGTGATTCTGTGTATCAAAGAGCTTTCAGGCTGGCATTTGTTGAGAGGAACTTCTGCTGAAGCACGGGACAGACCTTTACTAGGTTTCTTTGCAGGAAGACATAGTCCAGATGGGTGTTTTTCAGATCTGCCTCCAAATGTCAGCCCCACACCCAGACCTGCAGGTGATTCTCCTGCAGGATCCGTCCCAAGCCTTCTTGTGAGTTGGGCCCTTTGCGAGGCACAACACAGCTGCTCTAGAGTTGTACCCTGATCCTGCCTTTCTATGAGGCAGGGACGAGAGGAATGGATGAGGTTCCCTTCTACTTGGAACCTTCTTTCTGTAAACATCACCAGCCCTCACCAACTCGGCTAACAGCCTGCCTCGGGAAAAGCATTTATTAGTGCCCTGCCAGCTTGCAGTTTCAACCCGTGCCTGAAGGCTGCAGTCGCTGGAGGATACAGGCTGGCCCGGCGCCCACGTGCCTTCTTGCTTGGAGCCAATGCAGAGCACATGGGAGCAAATGAGCTCTCCCAGCAGCCATCTTTGGGTAAAGACTTGCATGCTCTTGCACCACCCCTCAATGTGGGTGCGAGGTTCAGAGCCCATTGCAGATGGGCAGCCCACCCAGCCTGTGAACATGCAGCAAACCCCTCCCTCCTCGGCATCCTACCTGCTGTTTGCAGCCCTCCTTTGCTGCTGGAAGAGGTCAAGGGATCACAAAATCAGGAATGGCTTGGGTTTCTGCAACCATTGTCATTCATCATGGACATACAGATGAAGCCAGGATGGGCTTGTCTCTCCTGAAGATGGCTGTGAACTGGGCTCTGTCTCCTCTACAGGAATCAGCCTCCTCACAATAAACGCCTTCCCTCAACTGCAGCTCACTTCCTCCGAGCCAGGTGCACTTTGCTCCCCGCGGACCAGGCTGTCTGCCGCTCTCCACACAGAAATGACCTCTCTGACAGTGCCGTTTCTCCCGTTCCTCCAAGTAGCACATTTTACACAAACTGGTGTGCTGACAAGTTCTGTTTGAACAGGAAAAATTACTTCAGCATCACAGTGATCTTTCCATTTTCCCCAGTAATCTTGCTGTGTATATTACATTGTGCTTTGGGGCCCACAGAGCCTCAAAACAATGTTAGGTTTTTGAGCAAACAGCAATATTAAAAAACAGATCCTGCCCTGAAAGTTTATAGTTTAGACAAAACCAGAGATAGGGGAAATGGAGCTGGCATATAAAGTGAATAGAGTTTGCAGTTACATTAGCTGCACTGTCCTCCTTATTCCCCACCAGGGAAAAAGAAGGGAAAGTAGATAGGCTGTGAGATGGATTATTTCTTACAGGCATGCTGATTCCTCAAATTCATTCATAAAAAGTGAACAGGGAAGAGAGGCAGGGCACTGTAGCACCGCAAATTACACTGGAACTTTCCGTAATACTAATGCATCAGTGCCTGTCATTTGAAATGTCTGCATCAGTTATTTGGGAGTTATGGGAAAGAAAAAAAAATCATTTTTAGCCATCAAATTCTCATAACTGGTTGGGAAATAGGGTTCATCAACAGAGATCAAAGAAAGTATCTGAGACTTAGTGTAAGAGAGGAGATGAGAGGATCATCCTGGATCTGTGAGATCCCCAAGAAAAAGAATTACTAATGAAAGAAAATGAACCTTTTAAAATACACCCTTCATTTGTTGTATGGGGGGGGGGGGGGGGGGGGGCTGCAAATGAGCCATGTTCTTTCCTCACAGGTATTACCTTGTCTGTGGCCATGAAAGCTGCCACTGTCAGCCTCTTCCTGATGCTGCCTGGGATCACCACTCATTAGACCCAGGGCAAAGATGTTTGGGATTGGTACCCTGGGATGGGAACTGCTTCTATTCCCTATTTCATTGGGTATCCAGCTGGAACGCTTCTGGATGGTACTTCTAGGTGTTGAGATGCCTGCGTGGATACACTGCTGTTCTCCAGGCACCTCTGTTCACTCTCCCTTTCTGATGCAACATTAAGAATCAACACCCTGTTCTAGTTTTATTTTCTAATGACTGGTCACCTTGGTGAGTTGGACCATTGATTTAAGGTCTCTTCACTGATGAAAGGCATAGACTTTCCATTCTAGAGAGACTTTGTCCAACCCTCTGAGAAAACAAATGGGCTTATGAAAAGCAGCAAGGCAGATCTGATGCTCAGGAGCAATACAAATGCCTGCTTGAGGCCAGACTTTCCGGACTGGGACATACATCAGTTTCATCTGAGCAGCTTAGAATCTCTCACAAGTCTCTACTGAAATCTTTTTCTCAACCATTTTTTTCCCCCGGCAGGTTTTCATGTCTCTCTTTAGAAATCACAAAATGTACAGCTGATTTAAAGTCCTGTTTTCTACCCAGCAATCACCATCTCCTGAGTCTAAAGCAAAGACATAGCTGGTCTTCTCCATCCCAAGATTGTAAGAATTGGGTATTTGGTTACTGACATGGTCAAATCAACATGTTTCTTCCATCATATACTCTTTGGAAAATTTTACTGACATTTTCAGGAAAAATCCAGGCTGAGACAAATGACAAACTGCCGTCTAACAAAGTTATAACCGTGTCTTATTTCCAGTGGGAAGCACTGAACAGCTTTAACTGTGGCTGGCATCTGAAGAAGTAAGAGTACGTCTGCACCACACACTGCGACTTCAAGCATATGTATCTGAACTAGAGCAGGGTAGACTTAGCCACCCTAGCACACAGCTCTACTCAGGCTAATTTGTCATTCAGACAGAGGTTTTATTAACGTAGTGCTGAACATCACACTAATGAAGCCATGTTGAACACGTAGCCCAGATACCACTGAATATCTGAATATTTCGTAGTGTGTCTGAACTGTTGTTTGGCTTATGGTCTTCCATTTTATTGCAATTAGTGTAAGCCAATCAACACACTGCAATTTCATATAGGCATTATAAGCGATCTTCTATTAGTGAGCTGTGCCTGAAGATGGTAACAGTTGGTCCTCAAATTTTCCTATGCCAGGAAAATAATTTATTAATTCATTTTTATTCGGTCATGAAGAATGTTGTGTCCCCAAACTGTCCATATTTGATGAAGCAGAGTAAAATGGACTACATGTGTTGTAAGCAGCGGTCTTAGAACACCAAACTGCCACACCAGACGTGTATGGCATGAATTTATCTTGGGGACTGATCCTTAAAAAATGGCTTTAAGGGATTCTACTTATATGTATGAATGTTTAAAGGTTCAGATTTGCTCATACTTGCTATCCAGCAAGAAAAGAGCTCTGGGCTTTCCAGTGAAGCTTGTAAATGTTCAGAAATACACTTGGATACAATAATGGGCCAGAGAAGATACTGCATTAAAGGAAAGTATTAAGTTCTTTCATAAGACAGACTTTCACCAAAGAAAACTAGAAATGAAGGCATTACTCTTATGCTGGGAGAAAAACTATAGCAACAGATCCTTGGGGAAGGGGAGATTGGACCAGAGGGGACAGCAAGGCACGCACGGGTAGTAACATCATCGCCAAGGGTGCTGTCCCACAGTACCTGAGCAAGATGAGCAGAGCAGGTCCAGTGATGGTAACGAGGGACAGCCAAGGGTCCGTAGTGTCCGTAGATCCACCAGGCAAGTCCATAGCAATAAGGCAGGTCCAAGATTAAGCAGGAAAATCAAGTCAATAAATCAGGATCAGGATCAGGTCCAGTGAGGATAGCTGGAGCAGCCAAGAATCAGCGATGGCCAGACAAGTTTGTAGTAATAAGGCTGATCATGCCAAGAGGTCAGGTGCAGATTGACAGGGTACATGGACATCACTGTAATGTAGCTCAGGCATAAACAGGGGCAGGGGTCTGAGCTGAAATGCAGCTCCAGAGTGAAGGAGCTGCTTCTCACAGCTCTTCTTTGCAAAACTCACCTGAACACAATTCACTTGAACCAAGGTTACACAGTGGTACCATGTCAGCACCAACCTTGAGCACAGGCAGACAACCTCCAGGAGTGGGGAGTGTGCTCACAGGCCTGCAACAAAAAGAACAAGATGAAAAAAAGTGCAACTGGCATGTTTTATGCCCTACTTGTCATATATTCCCAAATATAGGTGGAAAAAGAACTACTCAAACATCCTTCAGATGGGACTCAAAGTGCCAGGACTGAGAGAGGAGGAAGTGGCAAGTAAAGTGGAGACAGTTTTTGTAGTTCAAGTGCATATTCTTTTAGTGGTATGTGGTAGGACCCTTTTGGCTTTCCCTAACTGACGTCAGCTGATGAAGGTACCAGTTAGGTTCTCTGGGGTGACCTGAATGTTGCTGTTATGATGTGGTGTCGGAACCTGTCTATTGGTCTAAAATCTATCACTGAAGTTCATCTGACCAGTGGTTTTAAATTTACCACTACTTTTGATATTAAAGAAGACTATGTGTCAATGGAAGTCAATCTCTTTTCGGATCAGCTTTACCTGAACAAAATGCTACAGGTGAAATATAAACCTAATTATCCTCCAGCATCCTAGGCTACTAAAGCAAAGACAGAAGTGTGTCAGCAGTTTTATCAGCTAAGTTCTAGAAACTGTTTCATAAGAGGTTTTGAACATGGAAACTGTTATAGATCCTGTGTGCTGCCATCCATTGCATCCAAGGCTTGGAAAACAGCAACACCAATTTGAAGAAAAGTGGTAATGAAGTTTTGACTGTAAGAGGTAACATGCTTTCTGTCTAATAATGTTGACACCAAAGTGCTACTAATCCTCAAAAACAACATTTTGCTTCTCGGTGCAATAGATGAATGTGGTGCTACAGCTGCTCTTTTGATATCAACATCTATTCATGCCTCATGGAGATTTTGACTTTAAAAAGAAGACTAACCTAGTGTATGCCAGCTGCTGGAATTTATAAAATATCAGTGAATGAAAAAGCATTAGAAGCGGATTTAAAATTGCAATATATGAGAAGTGTCAGGTGAAGTAATTAGCTAAAAGAAATGCCATGGAATTCTGAACTGTTATTTACACATAATAAATTTGGAATACAAAGCCCCGAGACTTTCAAGTTATGAATGGTTACGCAAGCCATGTGCAGGTGCGGTGGGTAAACTGAGCATTCTTAGTTACAGGACTCACAGACAAATGCCAGAAGAGTCAACTCTGCTTTTCCAGGCTCCCTTGCACAGATCAGTCAAAGGACTTTTACAAAGGATGGAATAAAATAATTTTTTAGAAAGCTGCCTGATCTCATTTTAAAGTCCCTAGACAGTGCAGGCATGCCAGCAAATTTACCACACGTGTGGAAATCCCCATCTACCAGATTGCAGCTTCCAGCTGGAAGCTTCACCTGCAAGCTATTATGCTTTTGCCTAAAACACTGAGAAGTTTGTCACTTCTCATTCCCACATGTAAGCATTTATACAACATTATCAGTCACCTTCAAAGCTGAAGAGATCATACTTCTTAAATTTCATAATGGGAGATTTATTTTACAGCTTATTTATTTTTCTGGCTTTAATCATGGGCAATGACACAGCTTTCAATCAATACACATGGATGTATTTCTTCACGTATAGATGTTTCCCCACTACTTACATTTCTGGCTCAAGATGACATGTAGGAATTAAGGCACTGAAAACATTGGGAGTCACTATAGCCAAGAAGTTGTGGATAGGTATGTACCTATAACAAACTTTTAAAAGGATATTATTTAACTGTGAAGTAAAGTAGTAAAAACATGAGGATCACCCAGCCCTAAATAGGTATTCTTGAGCATCTACCCAGCAGTTTGAATGTCGTATTGAAAAAATAGAGCGTGCTCATAACATTGAATATTACACCATCATGCCAAATAAGAGGCACCTGACTGTAAATCCTTCTCTTGTGTACTTCACTTCACCATTTAAAACAGTTATTTTGAATAAAAGAGTAAAAAAAGAGTCAACTGAGTTCAGAGGCAACATTATCAGGAATCAGCACTAAGGTTTGAAGCCTTAAACCTCTACCATCACAACTGACAGCCTTCAAAACTAGCTGTGCTGGCTGGTCGTTAGCACAGCAGCTCAGTAAGGAGCTCTGGCTGCTTCCAGGAGCGTGGAGTGAGACAGCACAAAATAGTGCCCAAGGGCAGGCAGATGACAGACTTAGGACCTATTTCTAAGTTTGGCTTGGCTTTGGAGGTAAAAAGGATGCGCAATACCTATAATCTATACTTTTGGCCTTAAAGAATACCTCTTCCACACAGTATCATTTTCCTTGACCTCGTTCAGTACAGCTGCTGTGGCTCGTAGGCTGGGAACAAGGGACGCTGAGCGCTTGCATGAAATGGAACACTCCTGTGCAGTTGCTAAAATTATCATGATGACTGAAAGAGAGAGAATGGAAATAGCAATTAACAGCTTATAGTTCCCCAAATGCTGATCAGAATTCTGTGTGACGCAGCAGAGACACTCCTGAAGCCCAGTGCATCTCCCCTGTTGGATATCAAAACCCTGTTATGAACTGAAGAGTTATGAGGGCTTCTTAAAGAAAAGGCAGCAACAGCCCTTAGAACTTAAATCTATTGCTGATACCAGTCTTCCCATCTTCACTCCTCTTCCTCCACCTTCCTTAATAAATGGCTTAAAACATTCAGTGCTTGAACATACAAAGCATTACATTTACATTGAAGTCACTAGGATTGTCCTTCTGTCCAGGCAGCACTTCAGCAAAGACCCGCCAGTAACAAGCATTCAGATACCAGAGAACTCTACCCACAGAATACAAACAAAAGCACCCTCACGGTACATAAACCCTCTTCCTAACCTCCTAAAGGAGGTTTTACAGCGTGTTCAGATGGCAGAGAGATCTTGCTTTTGCAGACAAGCTGAAGAATCTATTTATTTCAAATCATAGGTGTCTTGTAGGATGACCTGCTATTGTTCAATCTCTTTTATAGCAGGTAATTTCTAACTCACTACTTTCAAGGGCGGTTTATCAAACATCTCAAACAAGGTGATTTCACAGAGAAACACCTTCTGTCTTGTTTGCATGCTCTCCAGCTATTTGGAGCCAGCACTTTGCTGAATTTACAGTTCACATGCTTCTTAACCTTGCTCAGCTTCTTCTAGGCAGCAACTAGTGACAATTAGTCCTTGTCAGCCTCAGGCGTAGACGCAAAACCTACCATGCATCTAGATGCTTCCTTGTGCTTTTGTAGACGTTTCCACCTTCCGCATGGGGCTGACAGACACAAACGCTGCTCACATCACATAGCTACAAAAATGCCTCAGGAAGAAAAACAGTCTCTCAAGTAACATGTCCGCAGTTTGTGAATAGTGACTTACATGAAGAGAAAAATCAGGTACAAAAGAAAAGCCATGTTTCTTCTCCCATTTTCAATGTAATATTTTTCTTCAAGGGAGAAAATACCAATAAGAAAATTTTGCAAAGATTGCTTGCTCTTAAGTACACCACCCAAGATACGGGTTGCCCGTTTCACCCCAAAATAGTACACTGCTTTCTAATTGCCTCATCTTCTGAACATTGGGAGCCCAGAGAAATAGAGGCAATAAGGTGCAAGTGCCTAATGTCCCAGCCTCCTGGAAAACCAGGAGGACTGCTGGTGAGAGGAGGGGATCCCATGAAGGCCAGAAGTTGATCCCCTACAGGCAAATGTCCCATGGAGGCATTTGTGGTGACACATGCAGTACACCAGCCAGGCATCTCCAGCCCAGGGCCTCAGGGCCTGGGTCTCCCTCTGGATGCTCCTGCACACTTCTCCTTTGCAGTACGTCCAGGACCCAGTACTGCCTGGTCTTTTGCCATTTGCTGTATTAATATGAGCATTTCTGTGGAAGGGACCCTATGAAAGCAAAGGCTGGGTTTGATATGGGGTTGGAAATGTCTGTGCCAAGACGTTCTGATGAATGCTGACATAAGTACTATCCTTCCAGTACAGCCTAGCGTACACGCTCCGTAAAGGAACTACTATCACCCCATCCAGGTGTGCACAGACATCTGAATGAGAATAACAGACTTTTCTTCTTCAAGGGACATCTTTCTCTATAACCCCATGGAGGGCCCCACCTCTCCAATACATGCAGTAGTCAGGCTTTCCCCTCCCTGTGAGCATAGCGGTCACTGTGCACTGCTGGAGGGACAGCCACGCTGGAAACCAAAACTGGAACCCCTTCCAGATTTTATGGAGCGTGGGAGGTAAAAGGGAGAGGGCCATGGACCTCTGAGCCTGATGATAGTTCATTTAGATGAGTAGCCAGCAGGATCATTAAAGCTGCTGGTAACAGGCGGCCGTACTCTGACCAGCCGCAGACAAACTCATGCTCATCTGCAAGGTGTGCAAATGCGCCTGAAGCCCGTGAAGATACTGGGAGAAACTACTCTGCAGTTTCAAAGAAGAGGTGTAGTCTAAGCTGATGTAGGCATAGGGATGAAGTGGAAATACCTGTTCTGCAAGGATGCACGTGCTGGAGGCCAGGACCACGCTGCTTACTTGTCTTCAGGTTTTGCAATTTTATTGCTGTACTGCCACTTGTTACAGATTTAGTCCATGCTCATTCATGCAGACCCTGGCGACTGATAGTCCTCTATCAGCTAACCAGTACCTGCATGAGCTCTACTACAGTACCACGCGAGTTCCTCAGCCTGACCTTTGGCTTGTCTGTGCAACAGAAGCTCAGAGAAAGGGGCGTCAGCTTTTTATTTCCCCAAGGAACTAAAGACCAAAGGAGTCACAAGTTACAGTTAACTTGGAGCCGACTTTCTGAAATTGCACAGAGCCAGCAGCTTCTTCAGCACCAGCACGATGAATGCCTCTTGGGAAGGAACAAAATGGGGGAAAAGGCAGCACCTGGTAGCAGCTCGTATTTTAGTACATTCCTGTTAAAATTGGCAAAGAGGGGCCTAGGAAACATTCTTGGCAGCTTGATATTTATTTTGTCTTTTTCTGAAAAGAGGCAGATATCGAGGATGGGTCTCTCTTTGAAGTAATCTGCTGTAGCATTTTAAATGCAGCCTGGGATCATGAGCTACAGCCTAACTAGTAGCTAGCAATTGGAAAGAGCACGCTTTTAACTTTGCAGACATAGAGGCCTGTCAAACTGAGAAGAGCCATAGCATCACTTGAGAAACTCAGAACTGAAATGATATGAAAAATAGTAATAGCGTTTTTGAGTCACAGAGGTACCGCATCGGGCCCAGTACAGGCATGGCTTCTGAGTGTCCATCCTCAAAAGAAATTGGAACTGAAACTGCATTTTAAGATGCATTCATACCCTCTTTTCCTGTCACATTTACACCGGTTGAAATTTCACAACAGCGATGCCCACAATGAAATGAATAATAACTTTTCAAATAACCACTTGCTAAAAAGCAGCACAGGCCTTCCCACAGCTGATACCTCAGCTGTTTCCCAAGTTGGAAAGGACCATTCCCAGCATCTGCCTCCATGACTCCGACATGAACAAAATTGGACCATGGCAAGGAGTGGGAGAGAAAGAACGTAAAAGACCATTTGGGACAAGGAGTCTCAGGGACTCCTTATCAGCCCCACTAAGAAGTACATTCTAGCTTTGCAGTAGTATGGCTCTGGGAATAAGATGCTTTTCTAAGTAAAATATCCATAGCTACTTGTGGATAAATGTTAATGAAAATCTTGCAGAAATGACTGCGTATCTTTAGGTTTCAGTTTCTGGTCACGTAAACTATTTCAGCCTTACTAATTGCTCCTTAAAATCTGACAGTTTCAAAAGAAATTGCTATTAAAGTGAATTGCTAATGTGGAAAACAGCCTGTGATGCAAAGGAATTAAACCTTTCATGAAAGAAAATGTGGAAATCAAAATAAATGGTGGGAGTTGATGTACAGTCAAATATTCATTGCCAGAAATGAGACATTTCCCTCCCTACCCAGCAGTGTGAGCAGCCACCAGGCAAAAGCCACCACAAACAGGATTCTGGGGAGTCTTTCCCTGCACCTCTGTGACTGTGCTAACATAACCCATGGGGGACCATCCTGGTCACTAACCATCCCGTGGGGAAGGGCGGTCAGCCTCCGGTTGGCAGGAGTAAATGCTATTTGCAGCTTCCAAAAGGAGCAAGAATTCACATGCCGGGGGTCAGAATCATCCCCAGGGCATTTCAGGGGCCTGTGCTTATTGCACTTCTGGGGAGAGCCATCAAGACATGGCCTCAAGATCCGGAAGAGGCAAAAGGAAAACGGCTGGGACAGGGGTTTGCACATTGCAGCACTGAACAGCCGATGATGCAGTTTGTCTCCTGTACCCAGAAGGGCAGTAAAGTAAGACACAGGGCACTGTTCTGCCTCTGTGCAAAACCTTGCTGAGCTCTCATCTCAAGCACCATTTGCAGCCCCACACTCCACATCTCAGGAAGGAAATGGAGAGAGATAGGGAAGAAACACAGAAGGGCAACTAGAATGATGAAAGGGAGAGGTCAGCTGCCTTGCAAGGAGAACTAAAAATGCTGATGGGGCATACAAGCAAAGCATACAAAATCATGAAGGCAGAGGGAAAGTTAAATGCACAACTTATCCATCAAATCCTTCAAATACCAGAACTATAGATCACTCACTGAAAATAGCAGGGGATCAGTTTAAAACGTATGAACTGCTTTTTTTTCATGGGTTGTAGTGAACTTGTGGAATCTGTTGCCACAGGAAGCTGTAGAGGCAAAAGGTTCGAGCAGGTATTGTACCAGTTCATGTACAACAGGTCCATAAACAGATACAGAAGGAACAGATCAGGACTTTCCCCTCTAACATCCCTCGCACAATGAATGTGGCTATTAGAGGAGTACAAGTGGAATGGATGGCAGAAAGCAGCTAGATTTATGTGTTATCCCTAAACAGCATTTCTGATTGCCACTGTCAGAGACTGGTCTGACCCCATAGTGCACTTCTCGCATTCTTGGAAACCCAATGAGATATCCATGAGATTTCCATCAGACTTCAACTGATTCCTACACACCATCCAATAAACAGGTAAAGCCTTTGCTGATGAAGACTTTGAGGATGGAACTGAGATGTTCATAACTGGTGGAAGAGGAATAAGCTCCTGTCAGCCAACTTCAGGAACTCTATGAAGAAAATCACCAAAACGACTGGGGCACAAGCTCAGAAAAGAGCAGGATTAGTGGCATAATTATGGACTTGACTTGTGCAGGGTGCTGGAGGCTGAGGAGGGCAGGAGGCCACTAAAACACTAGTCTCAAAGTGGTCATACTGTGAAACAGGATAAAGCATGCTGCTTAGTGGTATAGTTGAAAATTTGGCCCAATTTCAATTTTCACTTAATTGGTTCAAATAAAGGTAACAAAATAAATACATAAATTAATAAAATAGAGATATAGCTTTCCCCTGTGCACTTTGGCTCTTTCTGTAGTCTTAGGTCTTCCCAGGTATAATACCAACACTACTACAACACTTACAACACTAACCTTGCTTACCAACCAGGGGCCGGTGATGTATACAGTATGACAACAGCACTTGTATTCAGGGTTTTTTACAAAACACTACTTTTTGGTTTTTTAATACCCGAGAAAATACTGTATTAGGGCAGATAGCAAGTCCTCAAAAAAGTCTACTCCTTTTGGACTTTCAGCAAATGCTTAATTTAAACACAAGGTGAACGTTACGTTCTTAGTCCTATGCCATGCAATTGTTCGTCCATGAGTCCTTTCATCATCCAGCAGGGTTTGTTTGGGTTTATTTTTGTTATTTTAAAATTCTTTCTCTTACTCTTATTTTTAGTAGTTGTTTCTCCTTTATCAGCCTTGGTAGCCACAGGTTCCAGGCCTGTCAACCCCAAATAACTAGGCTATCCATACCACTACAGAAACTACTTCGCCTTTTCCTTTCCATCTGATCCTGTCATGATGCTTTTTCATAGCCCTCTCCCAGCTACATTTCTCCCTGGCTGAACCACAGGCTATGGCCAGAAGCTACTTTTAGTGTTCCAAGTCTGGTGCTCATTTGCTTCAGCAGTGATTAGCCTAGCCTAATGCAACCATATTTGCAAGTTTATAAGGACAGCTCATGCTCTGATGATCTCCTCCGTGCTCAGAGGCTTGCCTGGCTTTTTAACTAAATTTAGAGTCACAGAAATATGTTTATAAATATTGTAATATATTATAAATATATTTTATATTGAACTGAATTTGTATTTCACTCTCTGGTAGTGCTTATTAAACACTAACTTTTATAAATATCATAAAACACACATGACATAAAAGGTAATAAAAATAGAGACAAAGGAAAGTTAGTTTCTCAAATAAAATTTAAAGAAACAGAAATCAGATCCTTAATCCAACCTTGTTATTTATTTCAAACTGCTCAGGAAGTCCACCCAAATTACCTGTATTATTAGTTATTACTGAAGAAGTTATTTTCTATTGTTGCTATGGTGGCCACATCTGCAAACCCAGCTTTGGAGTGAATGTCAATAATCCTGAAAGATTGGTCCTGAAAGAAATTGTGCTTAGTCAGTATCAGAGCTATTTGGAACTATGGAGATTAAACATGGTATCTACTAAAGAAGTATGTTTTTCTTCCTTTAAACTGAGTGTCAGAAGGAAAGGTTAATTCTACAGTTGACTTGTCTGAAGAGAATATTAGGAAAATTTCATAGTACATGAACCAAGAGCTGGACCCAAATCCTGACAGAGCAATGCTTGGGGCGACAGTCTGGTTCTCAATCATATGGAGCTCCATGTTCTTTTCAAATAAGTTTTGTTTGCTAGCATGAGACCAACCCAGTAAGTGCTTCATCTTCCACAACGTTTCTTGGTACTAACATTCTGTTAATCCAATCATTTTAAATTTACACAGTACTATGGTATTTGTCAGATGTTAGGAACTGGCTTTGAGAAAGCTTCAAGGCTTTATTTTAATCACATGGCATTTAAGAACAACAGACATGAACTAAAGCTGCAGAAATGGCCAAGCAGGAAAGCAGACCATTTTTTGAAAGCCAGCTTGCTAGTGAGAGAGCGATCAGCTTTTCAGAAGTTTAAGTTAAAATGGCAAACTAAAGAAACCTGAAAAACAGAATCTTTCATGGCCTACTTTGTAATGCACAGTCATAGCCTGAGATAGTTTAAATGCACAGGAATTATGCATGCACCATAAGTCTTTTCCATCTCACTCCAGAACAGATTAATACACGGAAAAAAATCATTTTCTAATCAAGACTGCAAGGTGAATCATAACCAGGTTTCTCACTTCTGGTATACCAAGTGATGTGGGTAACATTTAGCATGAGATAGCTCTTAGGTTTTCACCTGCTGCTTTTTAGTAGATTTTCTTCTGTCACTGACAGGTGTTTTAGATTACTTTAATTTTAAGCCTCCAAAGAATGCTATTAAGAAATAAGTCTGACGGCAGGAGTAGCAAAGAAAAGATATGACAAAGTTATGCTACACGTTAATGGAGACAGGTCTAAGGTCACACCTTATTTTTGTGCATTTGTGCCTCTCAATGCAATGGTTTAGGAACACTCAAAGTAGCAAATTAACTCAACAGCTGAAAGAAGAGAATAGGGAATATGAAATGCAGGTCACGGTAGGATAACTCATCTGTTTTTTTTTCTTACCTTCATAACTACTCCAGCCATTTTTCTACCAGTTCTCCATCTGCTACAGAACAGATGCAATTCACCAAGAGAATAAGGGCTGTATGCTCCCTGTTAAGATGGAAGACGACCACAAGAGAGAAGCTTGCATGGCTGTAAATCACAGGGCTTTGAAATGAACTGTACAAGTCCTATCAAAACATATGCTAGAAACCATCTGCGTAGGAAAGGGAACAGGAGGAAGAAAGGAAGGAAAGAACTAGAACCTAAATTTCAGTGCTCTCAAATACATTTTTGTTTTAGTATTTCCTCTTGTGTGTCCAGTAAAAAATATTTTGTAATACTAGAACAGGGTGCCAAAAATGTATAGTTTTCTGTCTACAATAAGTGGGTGACGGTATGAATATCAAATATCTAAGACATTAGATTGTTTAAGACAACCTGTACATCAGTAAAAGTAATTGTGTGTGATTAATCTAAGTCTGAGCAGTAACAATTGCAACATTCTGAGCTCTAACAGTATGATTCATCTAGCAGATTTACAATCTGTTAACACCTGAACCTAACAGCAACAACCAAAAATCAATGTGACTATTAATGATTTGAATTTGACCTGACAAGAATGGTATTTACATAGCATCCAAGAGACTATTAGTTAAATCATGCAATCAAAAAATTACCTGAAAGAAATACTGTATTTCAGGGCATAAGCAATCCAGGAGGTTCCTGGAATGCACTGATGATAACTTCCTTCTCCAAGTGACAGAGGACCCAACGAGGAGAGGTGCTGTGCTGGACCTTGTTCTCACCAACAAGGAGGGGCTGGTGGGGAATGTGAAGCTCAAGAGCAGCCTTGGCTGCAGTGACCATAAAATGGTGGAATTCGAGATCCTTAGGGCAGCAAGGAGTGCTCACAGCAAGCTCACTGCCCTGGACTTCAGGAGAGCAGACTTTGGCCTCTTCAGGGATCTGCTTGACAAAGTATCATGGGATAAAGCCCTGGAGGGAAGAGGGGCCCAAGAAAGCTGGTTAATATTCAAGGATTACCTCCTCCAAGCTCAGGACCAATGCATCCCAACAATAAGGAAGTGAGGCAAAAACACCAGGAGGCCTGCATGGATGAACAAGGAGTTCCTGGACAAACTCAAACACAAAAAGGAAGCCCACAGAGGGTGGAGGCAAGGACAGGTAGCCTGGGAGGAATATAGAGAAATTGTCCATGCAGTCAGGGATCAGGTTAGGAAAGCTAAAGCCCTGATAGAATTGAATCTGGCCAGGGACGTCAAGGGCAACAAGAAAAGTTTCTATAGGTACATTGGTGATAAAAGGAAGACTAGGGAAAATGTGGGCCCTCTCCAGAAGGAAACGGGAGACCTGATTACCTGGGATATGGAGAAGGTAGAGGTACTCAACGACTTTTTTGCCTCAGTCTTCACCAGCAAGTGCTCAAGCCACACTGCTCAAGTCGCAGAAGGCAAAGGCGGGGACTGGGAGAATGAGGAACTGCCCACTGTAGGAGAAGATGAGGTTCGAGACCATCTAAGGAACGTGAAGATGCACAAGTCCATGGGACCTGATGAGATGCATCTGTGGGTCCTGAGGAAACTGGCAGATGAAGTTGCTAAGCCACTATCCATCATATTTGAGAAGTCGTGGCAGTCTGGTAAAGTTCCCACTGACTGGAAAAGGGGAAACATAACCCCCATTTTTAAAAAGGGAAAGAAGGAAGAACCCAGGTAATTACAGGCCAGTCAGTGTCACCTCTGTGCCCGGCAAGATCATGGAGCAGATCCTCCTGGAAACTATGCTAGGCCACATGAAAAACAAGGACGTGATTGGTGACAGCCAACATAGCTTCACTAAGGGCAAATTGTGCCAGACAAATTTAGTGGCCTTCTATGACGGGGTTACAGCATTGGTGGATATGGGAAGAGCAACTAACATCATCTACCTGGACTTGCTCAAAGCATTTGACACTGTCCTGCACGACATCCTTGTCTCTAAATTGGAGAAACATGGATTTGATGGCTGGACCACTCGGTGGATAAGGAATTGGCTGGATGGTCGCACATAAAGAGTTGAGGTCAGCGGCTTGATGTCCAAGTGGAGACCAGTGATGAGTGGCGTTCTTCAGGGATTGGTATTGGGATCAGCACTGTTCAACATCTTTGTCGGTAACATGGACAGTGGCATTGAGTGCACCCTCAGCAAGTTTGCCGATGACACCAAGCTTTTTGGTGCAGTCAACACGACACACTGGAGGGAAGGGGTGCCATCCAGAGGGACCTTGACAGGCTCTAGAGGTGGGTCAGTGTGAACCTCATGAAGTTCAACAAGGCCAAGTGCAAGGTCCTGCACATGGGTCGGGGCAATCCCAAGCACAAATACAGGCTGGGCGGAGAATGGATTGACAGCAGCCCTGAGGAGAAGGAGTTGGGGGTGTTGGTTGACAAGAAGCTCAACATGAGCTGGCAGTGCGTGCTTCCAGCCCAGAAAGGCAACCATATCCTGGGCTGCGCATCAAAAGCAGCATGACCAGCAGGTTGAGGGAGGAGATTTTCCCGCTCTACTTTGCTCTTGTGAGACCCCACCTGGAGTACTGCATCCAGCTCTGGGGCCCCCAACATAAGGACATGGACCTGTTGGAGCAGGTCCAGAGGAGGGCCACCAAAATGATCAGAGGGCTGGAGCACTTCTCCTATGAAGACAGGCTGAGAGAGTTGGGGTTGTTCAGCCTGGAGAAGAGAAGGCTCCGGGGAGACCTTCTAGCAGCCTTCCAGTACCTGAAGGGGCCTACAAGAAAGCTGGAGAGGGACTTTTTGCAAGGGCATGTAGTGATAGGACAAGGGGTAATGGCTTTAAACTGAAAGAGGGTAGATTTAGATATTAGGAAGAAATTCTTCACCGTGAGGGTGGTGAGGCACTGGAACAGGTTGCCCAGAGAAGTTGTGGATGCCCCAACCCTGGAAGTGTTCAAGGCCAGGTTGGATGGGGCTTTGAGCAACCTGCTCTAGTGGAAGGTGTCCCTGCCCATGGCAGTGGGGTTGGAACTAGATGATCTTTAAGGTCCCTTCCAACCTAAACCATGCTAAGATTCTATGATAATATGTTGTGTTAACGCACCGTAAACACCTTGCTGTTCCCTGTCCAACAAGTTCCATGCAAAAGTACAGGTTTCACTGTCTGAGATCTTGTATGGTACACAACTAAAAATCCATCAGTGTATATACTTTGAATATCCTTGAACCAGACCTTAAATTGATAGCAAAACACCTCAAACAAAAAGTGTAGTTTTCCTTTTAATACTTAACCCATCATTCTAAACATGACATATGTAATGTGTCCACGAGTCCTGGAATCTTTCACAACAGAAGGTTCATCTTTTAATTTATTTCCATTCTCTTAATCAAAAGTCACACCAGAGAACAGACTCACCAGAAATATTTCATGTGGCAATAGTCAGAAAACTTAAACTTCCAAGGAAACAGAAAAAGTCCTAAACAAATGCAAATAAGGGCAAGTGAAGCAGATATCCAAATTTAGGAATCTTGTAATTATATCTACTTGGAAGTGGTTGCTTTTACAATGGTCAGCATTCAACCACAATTCAAACAGAAAGGCTATAAAAATATTTATAATGGTGACAGCTTCAGATTCAACAGATAGAGAAATTCAATGTCTGTTTGAGATATATGGTTCCATTTTCAACTGTGATTGTTGACGCAGATAAGACTATTGCAAGCCAAATGACATCTTACAAAAATTATGTCCAAGTCAGTTCAGAAATATCTCAGTTCATTCACCCAAACTGAATGATATCTTCTATGCAAATAGTGCAATTGGTAATGATGAAGATGCTTTCATTAGCTCATTGCTAAGGCAGTATACTTTCTGTGCTCTGCATCACATTAAAATCTTCCTTTTAACCCTAACAGGACAAATAAGGCTTGGCTGGTAGGTAATTTCAGAACTAGCAAAGGACAAATTCATTTAAGGAACCACAGATTAAAAATTATCACCTGGAATTCTCTTAGATTTCTCTTGGTACAAATTGTCTAGATGTGTACAAGGACTCGACCTGTTTACTTCTGATTGAATGAGATTAAAGCGCTTCTGTTACAAACTGAGAGCTTCCGTCCATTAATGGGACAGTAGAGAGGAAGCTGACAATATATCCTGCAATGCCCAGTACAGACAGGCTGCAGAATTAGTGTTATTTTAACCCTCCCAATACCAAAACACCCCACATGCAACTTGAAAGCATGTCTGGGTGGGAGTCCCCAGCTATCTGTATTCAGTGGGGTTCAACCCATTCTGCGGTATAATTCATATGTCAATTCTTGTAACAAGTGACTTCGCAACAACTCAGAAGGACTTTTGATTTCAGTTTTCTTTTTTCTTTTTTCAACAAATGATGGAAAATACAGAACTACTTTCCAAAACAGAAAACCTCTAACTCTTTCTAAGAAAAAGTAATTACAGTTGATCTGAAAATACTGTGAAACAAAACATTAAGAATCTTTTCTTATTCTTAAGTTTTCTTCACTGTCCTGGTGAAGTCAGCTTAAGAAACAAAACTACTTGCCTATCAGACAGTCGACTCTTCTCTGCATGATAAATCTGTTGTTTCATTACAGATTAGTTTGGTAAAAAAAGGAATCCTATTTTGACATACATGGCCTTGAACACTACCATCAGGCAGACGCTTACATCTCAGAGACAAACACTTTTAACATGCTATCCCTGCAGTAACTTGCAAAGTAGATGCTTCCTCTTGTCACTGAGTTTGGTTTCAGTATTGTGCAATCCTGGTCAACTTTGGGTTCCTTTCAAAGGCTAGGAGGGACTTAATGACTCTTTGAGGAGAGAAAAAGATATATCATTCAAAGGTTAAGGCTTAAATTCCCATTATCTCCCTAGGTAAGCAATGTTTTATCATAGCAACCTAACAATGCTTCTAGGTAGGCGCAGTGCTTCTTCAGCAGCAGGAAAGATAACAGGCTCTGAAAACAGGTTGTCTGCTTTAGTGCCATAAGCACGGTCCTTGCAATGCACAAACCATCCAAGTGGTCTGTGAGACCAATTTTATAATGCGCTGAAATATGATGAAAGTCAATCTTCATTCCATGCACACTTCCAGCATCAGATGCTGCTTCACTTGACAACTGGTACCCTACTCATTAGTGTGATCTGCTGTTGTCCTCCTGAGTCCACTGGCTTGTCAAAAGCCCTGGATCCTCTGTTAACTCAAGGATGGAATGATTGCATGCTTTTTAAAACTGCTGTCACAAGAATACAGGAAAGTAGAAAAGTGTGGTTCAAGATGATGAATTCACAGTGGAAATGTTTGAGCAATACATTTAATTAGCTAGACATTCTCAATTTGCCCCTACAAGGAGATAAAACCATAGTCAACGCTTCCAAGAAACTAAATCTTTTCCAAGTTTTTTTTCTTCTTTCAGCTGATTTCAATTGCCAAAACACCCCAGTTTCCCAAAGCTGGATAGATCTAGCACACTGTCAGCCAAAGTACCCAATGTAATGCCAGTTTTTTTGATCAAGCTCAACAATAGTTCAGCTGACAAACGTCAAGATTTTCACGAGCTTTAAGCCCACAATGTTACTTCACCAAAACATGATTTTGCTTCAAATCAAAAGCAATTGCTGCTGCCTTTTGGCAGCAGTGTGATTTTAACATGAGCAAAGTCGGTAACGACCTGTCCCCTAGTTTCACAAGGAGTAAGTGGAACTTCCTAAACTGAACTTGCCATTATGCTTCAACTAGGTCACATAAAATGTTAATATACTTGCATTTATAAAGATTATGGTAAATATTAATGTTATGCTATTACAAAAGTACTAGTTAGCATTTGTAAGTCTTTGCTATAGTAAAATTTTGCTTTACAAAGCAATTCAGAGTCTAGGAAGAATAACTAATATAAAATAAATTAGGCCAGAAGAATTCCCTCTCATTGTGATTTAATGGCATACAAAGTTTAGGCTCTAACTACAAGTAATTGGCTAGTATCCTTAATAGTATACACTTGTTTTGAAAATATAAGATAAACAGAAAATAATTACACATGCTGATCAATAATTTTAAACAGTCTCATGATGAAAATGCACAGAGTTTTGCAGCTCTCCTAGTCGTCTTTATCTGACTTTAATAAACCAAAGATATAACTGTTTTTCCCAGCGGTGGGAGCAGAGACGTGTACTCTAAAATCTGTTTATATAAGAGAGAGATAAAAAGAAAAAAGGAATAGTTCTTAAGGGAAAGCTTTCCAATCATTTTCCAATTAAAAACCTACCCTGAAACAATTCTGAACTTAGATAATGAGAACACTAAGGCAAGCTGTTAATTACTTTTTATTTCTGTGAAAATTGCAAGATTTTGAGAGTAATTGGTACAGCTCCTCTACAGTATTACTCCAAAGGCACTAGGAGGAGCTCTAATTGTTCCCCAAAAGAGACTAATTACCACTTAATAGCTGTTAAAGTCAGCCCAGTTTACTGGGTTTGTTAATGTAGATTTTATGTAAAAAGTATGAAATACATCCATACCACAGAAACGTAAGTTTATTACTAGAGATAAAAAAGACCTCCTACAGAACAAATTTTATCAATGTTTCTTGTTACTGTGATCTCTCTTTCTGAACACATTTTTTATATTTCTCTATCTATATATCTGTTCACACTGTTTATCCTATGCACATACATTATGTGTTCCTATCAGAAGCAGAATGGTGATGGCTACAGTTGATGAATTGGCCTCCCAGGCTAGTAACACATGCCTGAGCGGATATATAATGATGTACATATATTATATACAAACTTTTTTGGTTTGGAAGAACACTATGGCAACCAGAGGTAAAAGGCAACACTTTGTCGAAACCTGGTTTAAAATACTTTCTTTACACATGGCTTTTAATAATGTCTTTAACCCATTAGACTTACATATTTATGCTATATGTGGTTAGGTACCAAAAACTGTATTACAGTTACCTTAGGTTACATCTACATGGCCACAAACATCTCCCCTGTGGAGCATTTTCCTTCTTGCAGCCCAAACAGCACAATACAGACCACATCTACTCTATCATGTCCACACTGCACTTGCAGTGCTCAGTATCCATTCCACGATCTTAGGTGTCTTCTTCTCACCTGCACACTTCCTTAGTACAACACATGCACTCTGTGCACCATTTGCCTGCTCATATCACAGAAACAGATGCCTTAAGGATGGCTCCTACCTTTGCGTAGCACTCTTTGCAATGACATCTGCACACACTGGTCTTGATACCTCTACATCCACTGCATCTGCTCCTTGTAGTCCTGCCAGAGAGCTTCTGACATCTCTCCCCAGTTTGTGGGCCTGGCCTTTTCCTGCAGATGGAATCACAGGAACTGCTCCACAGATCCTAGGTTTTACTCCAGATTAAGGACTTGAGCTGCCCATTCAGGTACATGGTACTGTGGTGGCAGGCCAGCTCACCTGAGCCATCACCGTTCTATTTCTGATGAGAATGACTAATATATACACACATGATGAACAACAACGGGACCGCAACTTTCTGGATATCAAGGAGCCTAACATCTGCTATTCAGCACTAACACACCATGTCCCAGGATGCTATACGGCTGGAGATGAGAGTTACCATTGCTCTCCAGAGCTATGCCATCACTGACTCATAAAGGAGAGTAGGGAAACCCGTGCGTGTCTACAATGAGCCTGTTTGTGGGTGAAGATTGAGTAATTTGAATGTTGGCTTCCAAAATATATATTACATAAGATCGGGCAGGCCATACCAGCCAGGGGCTCCTCAGCTGCATTGGGGCCATCAAGAAGAACTATATCCCATTTGTTATCTCCCATAAGGTTCCTACCAAGAAATCAGTTGCAAAGGCTACCTCCCCATCACGCTTGGAAGACTACTGAGAAAGATGAATACAGCAGCTGCACTTATGACACCAAGGTCTTCAAGAATTCCTCTCTTTACCAGAAAGGTAAAGCCAAGATCCTCTTCCCAGGCACAGATACCAGCCTACCCAAGGTTCAAATACCAGTCTAAGGCTTGGCAGATACTGTGCGTGTCCTTTCAATGTAATCACACAAGCACTCACTGATGCACTTCCACTAGCCTTAACCACCTGCAAGACCTTGACCAGTGTGTGCATTTGTCAACTGACCATATGATGGCAAACCTTAAGGGACTGGGTGAATGCCAACAGCCCCAATCCCAGGTGCGGCTGCTTCCCCAAATATGCAAAAGTTCTGCAGTAGGCCCTGAGATAGTTTCCTAAAGGAAATTACTACAATTTTGAATTGAAAGGGCAGTACCATCAAGTGAAGAGCCATTTGCACACAACTCAAATGCTGGAAGACGCAGGTGTCAAAAGCAGAAAAACAAAGTTTCAGGGGCCCAGCTCCAGATGTAATTTGTACTTTGAAGATTAAAAACTCTGCAGCTGGCATTAGTAACAGTCTGACAGCCATGAAATCTGTAAAGAATCCTGACAGTCCTGAGGAAATTATATTTCTGCCTACATTCAGATGCAGAAGACATTGCTATACAGATCTGTGGTTAAAGAAACAGCGAACTTTGAAAAAATGGCCTGGGCAGCTGTTACTGCCAGGACCAATACTCTGGCCCTGAGCTTACGCTCATACAGCTAAACAGGCTTCTCCCACCAAAAGTGGCCTCATTCATATCACCCATTGGGAATAAACCTTTGCCTGCGTTAGCGTATATCTGTGACGAGGCCCGGGACTTTGCCTGCAATTAGCTGACTCTGATCAACTGCAAAACAGTTAAAGGAGTTCTTGAGTCTGGCTAGTAAAGAAGGGAGAGAGGAAGAAGAGCATTAGCTCAGGAGACAGACTGAGCCAACACAGTATGTACAAGAGTCACAGAAGCACTTTAGGCTCTCTGTGTGAACAGCTGAAGAACAAGTTCAGATATTGACTAAGAAGACAGTGCATCCCAGTAACGTCTGTGTACTGGTCCCAAAGAGAGAGACATCCTCCATTATGTAGTTTGGGCTTATAAAGTACACAGCTGAAATTCTTCATGGACTTTAGCAGCTACAACTGTGATTTGCAACAAAAAAATACCACCATAACTGAACTGCTGAGTGACCTGACTGGAAGCCAGGTCTGTTCACGTGAAACAGTCTGGAAAGTTCAAGGGCTAACAAGGAGATCCAGAATCACCAGACTACAGACATTCCTCAGTCTTTGTCTTCACTTCATCCCGCATGCAGCAAGACATCAGCATAGGAGAAGTGAGTGCTGTGCTCTCATTGCAATGATGCATCAAGGGTCAGGAACCACTGGCCTTTGCCAACCATGGAAAACTCTGGTGGTGAGACTGGATCATTCACAGCGTGGAGTTCATGAACTTAAAACAGGCTCTTTCAAAAAAGTTAAGAGGTTATATTTATGATGTCGACCTGAAGTGCCAATAACCAACAATTCTGTGCTGCAAAGGGTCCAGCTAGATGTTCCCATGCAAGATGGGTACCCAGTGAGTTACAGATTGAGCATTCTCAGCGTTCACACAGTGATCCATGATCTCAGCAAGATTCTGTTAATTATGTTGAGGAATTAATGCCCAGGGCCAAAAGCAGTTTTGGTGCTTGAGTAGAATGCCAGCCAGGAAAGACGTGCCTGAAGTCAGGACCACCTTCTAATATTTGGTTGAGAGGCAAACAGCACTAAAGGAGATGCAAGTGGTGGGACTCAGTGGTGTGTGCCTAAGTCTCAGTTGCTTCAGTCATAAGTCCTTCATTCTTCGCTCAGCTTTTGAACAGCATTATTCATTTTCTTACCTCAGGATTATCTTTGAAACTCAGTCTCTCGTGTAAACTTGGAACCTGGGTGTCTCCTCATCTGATTCTGTGACAACCTTCCAATAAAGTTACCAAATGTTTCAAACTGTATGTAATGCAGAGAGACCGCTTTTCTTTAAACAGGTATGTTTGCTACCACTGCTGCTTGGAAAAGAACCACACATCTGGGCACTGCTCCATCTATACATAGCTCAAGTCTCATAACCTTTAGAGAGCACTGTCAATAGCACTGTTATAGAACAACTGGCAGAAAGGTCAGTAAGGCCGGTATCTGCCCATGCAAGCTTGGAGAGAACAGCCCAGCCAATAACTCTAATTCTGAAAAAGAATCTCATCTCCAGCTATTGTAGTACCCATTTTTGGAATTTGCAGCACAGATCCAATCACCTCTACCTCAAAAGATGGGGTCTAAGACATACCATGCTGTATTGAGTGTAAGAGATGCTTATGAGTGCAATGAAATGCCCGCATGAGTGCCCACCATGGCTGCATTATTTTCCGTGTATCCATTCAAAGCCCACGACATAAACATTTTTTTTCCTTGGTCCAGCTGATGATCACCAAATGCTACTCCCACAACCATGTAGTTTTCCAGCATTCTACCTTCATCTTGGCATCAGGTATCTTGCCTTTGCATCTCCCTTCAGCATCCAGAAGGAATCTTCTTGTGCATGAGTGACTTGGATGACTCCCTCAATTCTCTGTTGTGTCTGGTTTTTTAATCTGCCTCTTCTTTGGCTAGATAAGGCTGCAGAGACACTATGGCTCCTGCTACCACTTAGCTTGAGCATCTTGATCAAGCCCAACATTCCCCCAAAAGAGGAAAAATAAAGCTGCTAATCTGCCACCTTGTCATGCATCAAGGCAACATCCTCCTCTTCTGCTAGAAGTCCTTGAAGTAGTTAATCTGATGAACATCTACAAATTCAAGCTTAACTATATTCAGTAAACACTATCCCAAGCTACACTGTTCCAATAATCCTGAAAATAACCTGCCCAGGAGGAGTTAGCCCTCTAAGGCAAGTAAGCCCTTCTTTACATACCTTGGAGTCAGTGGATATACTCCACAATTCTTACAGCCTACTGTTTTCACACTTGTAGATCTGGTTTTGCAGCATCTGGAAGAACATGGGCATCCTTGGAAGTCAGGAGTTAACACATGTCAATGGGTGATGCAAATTTTTATTTTGTCACCTGAACTATCATCTGTGGTAGCAGACAAGAGAGCTGAGGAAGCAGAGAAACGGTACTTCTCTAAAGAGAGATTTCAGATGTATTGGATGCTTGTGACACTGAGCAAGAGCTGGAGGAAGGGAATTAGAATCACTTTGTGGTTTCAGAGCTGTCACAGAAAACTGAATTTTAGGCAGGGGAATTTAAGAACAGGAAAGATGAAGTGAGCCGTTTGTAGGCAGGTCAAAGGATAACACTCAGAATATCAACAGTATGAAACTGTATAAAATGACAGCCTTTGCCTCCATCTGCCCAAACAGATTTCTGTGTTGAGTTTGGTTTTGGCAGGGAATAGAGATTAAAGAGCTTAGACAGGGACTCTAGTATTAAAACCTTTTCTCTAAGTCCAGAGCTGCACTTGAAGTCTGTTGATGAACAGAAGAGGATAGCTTTTCCTTCCAGAGTGTCATTGCACTGTCCTTTGAACCCAAGACTTGCTCCAGCTGGCAGTACCACCATTCATGCATACAAATCTAGCTAAAAACTCCAATTGCATGAGTTTTCTGTGTTGACTACCCAAGTATTCAGTAATAACCAGGGACTCTACCTGCTGAACTACTGACATTTTTTATACTGTTTCTTGACTTCAATAGCAGTTTTAGCATTATCATCACACTTACCCACTCCAACTTGAACTGCTCAGCACCAGTACAACTTGTCATGTATCAGTTATTTTCAACCACTACCAATAATCTCACACAACTTTGACTGTGCTTCAGTGTTGTTTGTTTCCTGCTTCAACTCACAAGACAGAGCTTCTTCTAGACTTTCATTGTAGATATTGGCTGGCCCAAACATCATGGCTTCAGCTCCTAAAAACCAATTGGATTCCACAGCATCATCACAGCAAGTTTTATCCTGACGTCTGGTGTGCAATATGGCACAAAGATGGCAGCATAAACCTGTCTAAAATCATGTAACACCACAGCAGGTTTACAGGAGTACTACAAGAGTATGAATGACATAAAACATCTTTAAGAACAGCATAAAAAACAAAGTCTTCAAGATAGTCAACACAGCCTTGTAGGTCTTCTACCTTGGCTCCTCATCAACAATTTCATGTATCACTAAGTTCTATTTATGTAATGCCATAAGATTTTATTAATTGCTGTTACCTCTGCAGGAAAAAAATGAAGATTTGGGGAGCATTTAGTATTATGCATTAAGTAGCTGCTGAATTTTGGCATTGACTGGATCACATCCATAAGACCGCCCTACATACAGCAGCCATAATTCCCACATCCTTCAAATCATACTTGCTGAAAAGTCATATAATTATATTCTGTTCAATCATTGCTAGGATTCTGGATATCTTCACACCATCTTTTTCTTTTTTCAGTAGACAAAAACATTAAATAAATTCAAACTAGTGCTTGACCATTTATTTTATATAAAACCATTGGTTTTCTATTTTTCCAGACTCTGGTGCCCTCTGTCATGTCATCAAGCTATTAGCTATTTCCATTTTGCCTTGGAGTCTCCATAATAATATTTGTTCCATGCTGACACTAATACAAATATTTTCTAGGTTGGAAAGGAAGAATTCAGTGAGTTAACAAAATATAGGGAGAGACTGGGATATGCATTTGGATGAAGGAAAGCAGAACAGAAAAAAGGAACCCTTTTTAGAGTCTATCTTCAGTAAAAAGCAGTGCCCACCCATCACTGCCCAAGACTTTAGCCCCTCTAGGATCTGTCTCTTAGACATACACAAAATTAATTCCTTCTCCAGTGAGGCTGGATATACCATTGCTGCGTGTACTAAAAGTTATGTCCAAGATCTACCTGAATCACATAACGCAGCTGCCTCAGCTTTGTGCCTAACCTCATGTGCTTATGAGCTGAGATAGTCCTTCACAGGCTAGATGTCAAGCAGTTCTTACTCACATACCTCCACAGGAACAAGATTCTCGCATAGTTACCGTCATTATATTGCCACTAGTCAAGATATCAAAAGCCACATAATCACTGAACAGAGATAGCTGTAAGTTTCTAACGTTATGCAAGCATTAGGAATCGCATCCATTCAGCTGATTGTCATCCTTAAACAGCTATTAGCTCTGGAGAAAGTGCAATAAGCAGCACATGTCCACATGAAGCCATTAGCAAACTACAAATCTATCACATACCATTTATACTATTCTTGGATAGGCAGGAAATTAGCCTGTCTAAGAGAAACTTTCAAAGTTTTCTGTAAATAACACTGATTCTTCAGGAAGCAAGGATCAGGAAAAGGCTGTCAGTGCTGAAATGCCTGTTCTGAAATCAACCACAAATACACTTTCACCGTATCAGAGATGGAAGCCTCTGTACTGCTAGTACAAACATCAACCTTTTGGACTGATACACTTTTACACCCACTTCTACACCAGTGCATAGGTATCATTGGTATTATTGGAATTTCAGATCAAAAAGGTGGTTTAGGCTTAGCCAACTATGCTCTAAATACCTCCTCACCCCTTCAGATGAGTACAAGAGTGGGGAGTGACAGAGTCAATAAGCAAAGGGCATGGGATGATGTGAAAGGAAGGGATCACAACATCAACAGCACGGGGCTTAGGTGGGGTCACCTCCAGCATTTACAGGTACAGCAAGGAAGTGCCTGCAAGGCACCATTATGGAGAAATTCCCAAAATCCTTTTTAGTAAGTCAACATGCTTGGGTGCCTCACTGAAGTGCCTCTATGCTAATGCACACAGCGTGGGGAATAAATGTGATGAGTTATAGATCTGTGTGCAGTTGCAGGGCTACAATCTCATTGGGATCATGGAGATGTGGTCAGGTGGCTCCCGTGACTGGACTGTTGCAATGAAGGGATGCAGGCTTTTTAGGAAGGACAGGCTGGGAAGAAGAGGGAGGGCAGTTGCCCTTTACGTGAAAGAGCAGTTGGAGTGCATGGAGTTAGCCTGGGGATGGATGATGAACCTGAGGGAGCTGGCTGACATCATTGTGAGGCTACTCTATATAGTCTTTGATTGACCACGGTGATTGGGAGAAGTGTCTGAAGACTAGAAGAAAGCAAATGTCACTCCTATCTTCAAGAAGGAGAACCCAGGCAACTACAGGCCAGTCAGACTCAACTTGATCCCTTGGAAGGTGATGGAGCAGCTAATCCTGGAAACCATTTCCAAGCACATGAAAGAACACAATCATTAGGAAGAGTCAGCATGGATTCACCAAGGGCAAGTCATGCTTCACAAGCTTGATAACCTTCTATGATGAAATGACTAGCCTGGTAGACAAGGGGAGAGCAGTGGATATAGCCTACCTAGACTTTAGTGAGGCTTTCAGCACTGTGCCACAAGATCCTCATAGAGAAGCTGTTGAAGTATGGGCTGGATGAGCAGACAGGGAGGTGGGTTGAAAACTGGCTGAATGGCCAGGCCCAGAGGGTGGTGATCAGTGGCACGAAGTCTAGCTGGAAGCCAGTAACTAGCAGCGTACCCCAGGGGTCAATACTGGCTCTAATCCTGTTTACCATCTTCATTAATCATCTGGATGATGGGGCAGAGTGTACCCTCAGCAAGTTTGCAGATGACACAAAACTGGGAGCAGTGGCTGATATGCCAGAGGGTTGTGCTGCCACCCAGAGGGAGCTTGACAGGCTGGAGAAATGGGCTGACAGGAACCTCATGAAGTTCAACAAGGAGAATTGCAAAGTCCTGCATCTGCGGAGGAACAACCCCATGCATCAGCACATGCCAGGGGCCTCCCAGCTGGAAAGCAGCTTTCAGAAAATGACCTGAAGAGAGTGTGTAAAGAGGATGGAGCCAGACTCTTTTCAGCCTTGCCCAGTGACAGGACCAAAGGCAATGGGCACAAACTGAAAAACAGATGATGTCATTTGAACATCAGGAAACAATTTTTCACTGTGAGGGTGACTGAGCACTGGCAGAGGTTGCCCAGAGGGGTCGTAGAATCTCCCTCCTTGGAGATATGCAAAAGTCTGGTCATGGTCCTGGGCAACCAGCTCTAGGTGGCCCTACCTGAGCATGGGGCATGGACCAGATGACCTCCAAAGGTCCCTTCCAGCCTCAACCATTTTGTGATACCATATTTATTGGTTCCCACATTGCTTCCCCTTCAGCTTCACTGAGCCATTGGAACTATTTCTCATTGTGGTGATACCTTCCATTTCCTCAGCTGCACAAATATTTTGGGACAAATTTCTCCCCAGCATTTGCACAATAAAGCCCTAAGTCTCAGATTACAGCACCACGCAAATAAGTAAGAACAGACCTGCCAGACGTCAAGGTTTGATCTGAGCAGTCCAGGCTTCAGCACTGCTTCCAGGAATTACCATCTCAGGGACTTCCTGAGCCAGAAGTGAATCTTTGTATTTAATACTCATTGACATATTTTTCTTCTATGAATTAATCCAATCGTTTTTGGAACACATGTAAATCTTTAGCATCTACAATGTCCTGTGATGAGCAGTTCCACGGCTAAATAGCATGTTATGATGTATTATATTTTGCATTTTTTTTGAACCTACCACGGGCTAGGTGGCTTTGACACCCACTGATTCTTGTACAGAAGGGGATGGAAGAAGTTCCCTATGTAGTTTGTGCCATTCACAGATTTATACATGCATAACCCAGATCAGTTGTCTCTTTGAGACCGAAAAGCCTGGATGAGGATTCAGTGAACTGTTCCTCATACAGGAAACATTCCATTCCTTCATCAGAAAATCAGCCATCTATTAGATAGAACATTTCCAGTGTTACTATATTCTTCTTGAGATAAGAGGACCAATTATAAAATGTTCAAGATGTCAGTATACCACAGATTTACACAGTAACATATCCATTTGGTGATGAACAGCTCAAGAAATCAAAGAGCACAAGCAAAGGATGTTGCTGAGAGAGGATGATGTTAATTGCATCTAAGCTACACAATGGAGCATGATGGCTTCAGAGCAGTGAATAAGCCTGGGAAATGCAACATTTCTACACAAGGCAGTGAAAAGGACTCTTGTGACAGAAACAGCAGCTGCAAAGAGAGGAACAAGTAGCATCCACAGAATTTATTTCAACCATTCATGAGGTGTCACAGCCACAGTGTTGATGTGCAAGACCACGGAAACAGAAGTTACAGCTGCAATATTCAATGACTTTTCCACTGTGTGTATAATAAAATGTGAACATACAAAGACTGAGTGAATTTTTGGTCTTCCATGAAGAAAAAACTATATTATAGTCATTTTTCATCAGCAAATATATTAAACAAGAGACCAAGAAACTTTGTTTCTCAGTTACTTATTTTCATAAACAAGAAAGCAAAAAGCCTCCAGATTTTTAGGGAGACATTCATAAAACCTCCTTGACTATACCACAGCACACAGGCATGTGCCATTTACAAAAATGCTGGCTGCTCTGGTCTGTAGCAGTATTAGGTTTACTTAAAATTTGGCAACCACTCAAAATTTGCTTATCCTGACTCCACAAGAAAGGCTTTTCTCATAAAATTTCCACATTTCCACATTTCTTGTATTTTCAGACTGCTAGCTTCATCATTTCTATGCTTTCACTGTTTGCCAAGCAATTGAAGCCTGAAAAATAGCATGTTAGCATGGAATAGCAGCAGTCACTAGATTTTCATGGTAACTATCTCCAAAACAAGTTCACATTATTCAAAGATGTATTCATCAGCAGGAAATGCAGACCTGACAGTAAATATATGGTGCATGAAGCTCTTCCAAATAAACAATGATTTTAATTTGCTAAAGATAGCTCAACATATTATGGCAATATCAGGAAGCAATAGTCACACTGATTATTTTCAGCAACATCTGTAAGCAATGTGCACACTGAGCATTTTTGCCCTAATGAACACTTTCAGGTCTAATACAAGAAGTGGAACAGAAAATTAAGTTCTCAAAACAGAGCCATGCTTAAAACAAAACCTCAGGTTCACCTCTGATGTTTACAAAGGAAGTGGAAAAACAATGCAAGATTGAACAATAAATACAAGGCTAAATACAGTGATTATTGCAGCGAGTGTAGTAAGGCTGATGAATGAGGATGAATTGCATCAACTTTTTCATTAGCCCTCTCTGCACTAACAGGATAATGTGGATATGCTAACATGGTACATTTAAGTCTCACCTGTGAATTTTTCAATTAGCAAATAAAAAAGAAGGAACAATAATACCTTTGCCATGAAAAGCAGACTTTACAATTTTTTTTAAATCCCTAAAGAGAAGCAATCTGACAGAAACAATGATAAGAGAAAATTACTGTCATCATAAATATTCTATTAAACTCATCTTGCAGCCCTAGCCTTGTAAAACTTCATACTTGAATTCTGAGCTTATTCTGGTTTTGTCTATGACAGAATTTAGTAAGTATATGATTTATGTATAGATTTGGACAATCTAGACTGCTAGCCCACAGTCCACCAGTTGTGCACACAACTGGTGCTCTGCTAACTAAGTTTTGTTTGCAGCAACAAAGAGATCTGTCATATATTGATCTAACCTTAACGAGTTAGGGCATATTTGCTTTCTGAGATTTCTGGCTTCACAAAGCGCAAATTGTGCCTGACCAACCGGGTGGCCTTCTATGATGGAGCGACTGAATCAGTGGACAAGGGAATAGCAACTTATGTATCTACCTTGACTTCTGCAAGGCCTTTGACACAGTCCCACACAACATACTTGTCTCTGAATTGGAGATATGGACTCTTCTATGGATAAGGAATTGGGTGGATGGCCACATCCAAAGAGTTGCGGTCAACAGCTCAAGGTCCAAACAGATCAGTAACAAGTGTGTCCCTCAAGAGTCTGTGTCAGGACTGGTGCTGTTCAGTATCTTTATTAATCATGTAGACAATAGGATTGAGTGCACTCCCAGCAAGTCTGCGGATGACACCAAGCCGAGTAGTGCAGTTGATATGCTTGAGGGAAGGGATGGCATCCACAGGGACTTTGACAGGCTTGAGGATTGGGCCCATGTAAACCTCATGAAGTTCAACAAGGCCAAGTGCAAGGTTCTGCACCTGGGTCAGGGCAATCACCAGTATCAATACAGTCCGGGTAATAAATGGGTTGAGAGCAGCACTGCAGAGAAGGAGGCAGGGATACTGGTGGATGAAAAATTAGATATGAGCCAGCAATGTGCGCTTGCAGCCCAGAAAGGCAATCATATCCTGGGCTGCATCAAAAGAAGTGTGGCCAGCAGGTCGAGGGAGGTGATTCTGCCCCTCTACTCTGCTGAGACCCCACCTGGAGTACTGCATCCAGCTTTTGGAGTCCCAGCACAAGACAGACACAGACCTGTTAGAGCGGGTTCAGAGGAGGGCCACAAAAATGATCAGAGGGCTGGAACACCTCTCCTATGAAGAAAGGCTGAGAGAGTTGTGTAGCTTGGAGAAGAGAAGTCTTCAGGGAGACCTTATTGCAGCCTTTCAATATATAAAGGGGACTTAGAAGAAAGATGGAGAGACACTTTTTACCAGGGCCTCTAGTGACAGGACAAGGGGCAACAGTTCTAAACTAAAAGAGGGTAGATTTAGATTAGATATAAGGAATATATCTTTATATACTTTTACTGTGAGGGTGGTGAGATACTGGAACAGGTTTTCCAGAGAAGTTGTGGATGCCCCATCCCTGGAAGTGTGAAGGTCAGGATGGATGGGGCTTTAAGCAACCTGATCTAGTGGATGATGTCCCTGCCCACAGCAGGGAGCTTGGACTAGAAGATCTTTAAACATCCCTTCCAAACCAAACCATTCTGTGATTCTAAGACAAGAGCAAATACTGAAGGAATGGAACACAGACAGACTTCACGAGGCAATGAACATCTCACTGCTGCAGAATCTGTATCCTCTAGACACAGAGCAACTGATAAGGTTAGACCTCCATGGGTCTGTGCATCTATCAGAAGGTCACTTCTTGACTAGAGAGCATAAAAATCTGCATTCAGTCATGAGCTGGCCAAGCACAGAGATAGCTGGAAGGGAGGCTATGCTCTGTGTACCGTACCTAGCGGCAGTGTCAAATGCTTGTCCTCGGAGCAGATCTGATAACAACTGAACCTTGAGCTATTTTCAAGCTAAATCTGGGCTGGCCTTTGAAAACTTGAGCTTTGGGACAAAGAGGGGTGAACTCCTCAATCCTGCAAGAGAAAGTCTCCTCCCTTTTACCTAAGTACTCTCTAACTGACCAAATAATTTTGGAATCCCTGTCCACAGGGGCACAGATCAGAACTCACATATCCATGACTGGACACAATTCATCTCAGGATGTGCAGATATGTGTGCATACAATGTTGCTATAAATATCTATACAATTACAGGTAAAAGTCATGACCTGCTATTCAAATCCAATTACTTCAGTGTTTTTGTCATCCTTTGGCCAGTGTCAAAGTAAATCACAGCCTGCAGTTAGTTCTGGATTATGATGTACCTGAAATGAAGTACATTTCATCCAGCAGTGTTTGTAAATAGCTTGTCTGTGATAAGTCCTGTAAAATCAAGCTGAATTCTGAGAAGTTACTGAAGACTTTGACAGGAAAATGGGCAAGATGTACATATGCCATGATCCAGATCTGGATCTGTCTGTAGTCTATGTTCCACTACAAATATTCTGTCCTATATACTTAATTTTCAAAAAATTCCATTTGTGCTGGAATGATGAAAAAGATAGCTAATTACAGTTTCTTAAATTAAACCAGGTCTGTAACAGATATTTTGGAGGAGTTGGCTATGTTACAAAATGCTTCACAGTCCCCTTTATGACTCTGTCCAAAGCCAAAGTCTGATTAATTGCACAGCAAAAACCTTGAACAATCTCCAGACAAACAGAAAATAGGATATGCCAAAATTGTTTGAATCCAAAATCTTCCAGTGCACACATTTCAAAATAGCTCAAAGCAGAATTTTTTTACCAATAAAAAGACTAAATCAAGGCATAATTGATCAAATAAGAACAAGGCTTATCTACAACCATTTCCAACCAACGTGATCAAAGGCGGAAAAGGAAAGCTATAATAGCAATACAGGGAATTTTAACTTTATTTCAGTGGGGCAACCAATACAGTCACATGAAGAAATATTTTTCTAATAAAATAGGAGTGAAATCATTTCAGCTAGTAGTATTAAAATTAACTCTCAGCTTCAAAGACTTCTTAGTCATGCCCAATGCACTGACATACTACATTCTATCCACTATTTTGTGGGAAAAGATTAGCAAAATACAACTGCAAGAGGCTGCACAAAAACTGCACAAAACAAGGCTTTAATTTGATGCATGACAAAAAATGACCAAAATAGTCTTCCCACCAAAACTTACTAACTTAAAGACCGTGCAATATATTTGGAAACCTCTGACAGATTGAAAAGCAATGCCATTCAGCAAGACTGGACCAAGAAATTGTTGCCTGGCTGCTGACCCCAAAATTCAGATGACTAGCACAAAACTACACAGAATTGAGAAGCAATACTAAAACTTTGAGTGTACATAAGCAGAGATTAAGACTTACTGAAATTTGTCAGCCACTAACATACATTAAGTCAGTTAAAAATGGCATTTTTTCTGTTCAGAGATTTTCATAAATATTTTAATAGCTTATAAAGCTTCAACTATTTTTGCTTCACTGATTCTTTAAAGAGAGTTCTGACAATAATAATTTCTACTAATTGTCTAGGTTCAAAATCTTTGCTCATGTTCATTTTGTCATGAAACAAAAGAATCCAAAAGCACGGGCTTGGATGGGCTGGACATGAGCCCTACTGTGCAGGAATGCTGAGAGAACAGAAATGAAATATAAATAATTAATGAAAGTCCAAGAATTTTTAATCTGCAACTAAGGGATGAGATTATCCAACTGTGAGGTTGGGACTGCCTTCCTTTAATAGAATGGATGTATTTGAGATTTGGGCTTTGCAAATGAGCCATAACTGAGGAAAGGAAATTTTTGCTGTGAGAGGAGAGGAATATGGTGATGTGGCTGCTGTTCGTGGGATCCTCTCTAGTACTGGACAAATTTTGTTGCAACTAAATTACTCTGGAAGGGAAAAATGAGGTATTATCTGAGAGTATCTAAGAAGGTTTATCTTATGGATAGTACAACTGCTGGCCAACATATTGACAACACAGGAACTTCTGGAATACTCTTGCAGTCCCCAAATAGTCACTCCTGTCATTATACCCCAACTCATGCATCTAAATATGGACTAATTTTATCTTGATAATAGACATGTGGAGACAGTATTCACCAAAAGGTTGAGGCCATACATCAACAAGAGTAAGTCTCACTTCACTGATTACAAAAAGCTAAAAAAGAAATTGGAAGTCTTCTTGTAGAGTACATTTGCGGGAACCAAATCTCACTTTTTACCATGGAGGAAGAAGAATGTCAGATCTCCTGAAAGTGTTAAATGCAAAGGGATCAAACAGCCAACTAGAAACTCTTCAGGCAAATCATCACGCTTTGAATAGTAACAGAAGTCCACGAGGAGTCTTTCATATTAGACTCTCTTACACTTGCACAGCAGACAAAAACAGCTCAGCTAATACTGTTAAACAGTACTTGTGACTGAGAAATGAAGTGCTACAGTTTGTGTTGCGTGGGACTATTGGCTGACTATCCAAGAGAAAGCAATGCAGCATTCTTCTATACCAACACACGCCTTCTATAACTTCTTTAGTTAAAACAGTTTAGTTTAAACACTTCTATAAGTGTTTAAAGACACTGGCTGCATCAAAAGTGATGGCTGATTATTCAAGCAAGTTCAAAGATACTTGCCAGGCAGCCTACAGATGGGTTTCACAACCTAGTTTTGTGCATTAGAGAAAAAAAAATAAAAGAAAACAGATCAGATCCAGGCTTGCTATTTCTATGCAGGGGGGAGGAATATCTCTGCTTTCCTCCTACTCTTTAGGGGGAGACTAACTGCAAGGTACTTTGTCACTCGTAGCCTCGTTCATGATGAGTCAGACACATGAAATTCTCACATGAACAGTTGCAAACTTTCTGAACCAGCAGCAGTGAGTGTAGCTTTGCACACAATTGCAAGACTCAGAATGTACCGCCAACTGATTAAACCATTCTCACACAGGAAACAGCAAAAAGTCCACACAGGCTGTGTCCATGTTACAAAATAGCCCTAAGAAGCAAGTCTGGGAGCAGCCAGCCTCATCATCCACATAATAAATACCTCAGTGATTCAAGTGACTCAGTCTAGAATGAAACCTTGGAGTGACTGAGGTAAGATGATAGCAGGGATTGCTGTTCAGAGGTTGTATGGACAAGACCTTGCTAACATCCCATCACCTTACTTGCCACTTGCCTGTCCCAATAGACTTGAGGCTTCCCAAGCTCAGACACATCTCAACACCATACTCTAAGGCATCCTATATTAATCGTTCCCATCTTTCTGTATAAACACTAACCTAGCAAACTGCAGAGTGGCCTTACCCATTATTTTGGGGCACAGCCTGTCTCTGCAAGCATAGCAGGGGAATATTAGAGCCCAGTGCTGCAGTCTATACCAACATCACACAGAAGAAAATGAAAAGTGAGCTAATAACACACCAGGGAGGATGGTCAGATGCCTTTCCCTGCTATGATAAGCTGCTTCAACAGCAAGCACATGTGTCAGCACTTGATTGTGCATGATCACTGGCCTAAGACCAGGTCTCTACTACTACCAAAGCTCAGGACAGGGAAGGGTAACAGAGCCTCTATGTCAGGCCCTCACTTGACCATGCTTCAGCCCTCCGAATGGAATCCCATCCTCCCAGTCAGGCTTCCCTCCCTCTCCTCTATGCAAAGCCTCTCACCTTCCACAGTGCCAAACTTCTTTGGTCCTCTTTGTGGGCCAGGACTTGAGCAGTGGCTTGGGGACACTCATTCCTGAGGCAACACAGTACTCAGGTGGACAGGGCAATGACCAACCCATACGAAGGCCTCATTTTCCTTTTGGTTTAAGAACTCAGCTGAGACAAAGCTTATTTAAATTAATATTTTTCCCTAGTAAACATCTGGCTAATTTTTTTTTTTCTCCTTTAAAGACATGGCTGCAAAAGGGCCACACATATATTCCAAATAAATGTTTTCTTCCCTGTGATCTTGCAGAGCCCATTGCACACTTCTCTTTCTAGCAGGTCCTGCTGTGAGTCAGTGGACAGGCCCACTACTGCTGTAGGTAACCAGCCCCTGATACGACTTAGAGTGTTATTCAGGGACTGAAGTGAATGCCAAATCAGTTCTGAGAGGCTTAATTACACTGGCAACACAGAGTAAAACAATAAGAACCTTGTACACAGTACTCTTGTTAACAGAGTGCAAGGAAAAGAAGTAAAATTGTACCCTTTCATTTCCAGAGTTGGAACATCACCCACTGATGTGGTAGGAAGCCTGCCAGAAAGCCAACCACTGCCAGTATTGATAACACCAAGATAAATGCACATAACAGCAAGCAGCTGTGCTACTGGAAGCACTCAGTGTTGCACCCCTGGTGCCAAAGACTCTGTTGTTTTTCTCATGAGCACTTCAATACTCATACCCTCTTTGGAAAGAGGCAAAAGCATGGAGGACCTGTCACACTTGCGGTGAACATTAACTGAGATATTTGACTGACTTTCTTGTGGCTCGTGGTTTTTATCTTATTGCTAAGATAAGATCAGCCAGTGTAAATAGTCTACAAAGTCTTCCATATCACCACCACAAGCAATATAGGAACTGTGCAACTTTGCTATGTTTACATATGCAGTATCAGTGACGGCACGTTGAGTATCAGATTATACTGCTCACACAGCAATGCATTTACTGAAGTGATTTAAGAAGTTTTCTGGTAACCGCAATGTAATTTCAACACTATAATCAGTTATGCACAGTAGCTGGAAGTGTACCATATATAGAGCTGGAAGTTTATATACCATAATGCTTTTCAAATCAGTTTAATAATGCTCTATCACAGTATTTGACAGTGCCATTATAATTTTTTTTGTATCAGTGTTGTCGAAGATCCAAGACAATCACTACTGGGAGCAGGAACAGGGATGGCAGGCACCTGGCCAAGCTGGAAGAGGGAGGGGAGTGATGGTGCAGCAGGACGTGACAGCAGAGCATGACCCTCTTGCCAAATGGGCCCCCAGCACACGTCCTGCCTTGGGGCAGGCACCACTCGTGCCTCCAGCGGTCTACTGAAGGACCACAGGAAACAAACATGCCAAATTCAAGCCGGAGATGTCTTGGGCAGTAAAAGTAGTTCTGTGAGGGACAAGAGTCAGGAGTAGGGAACAAAGACTGGAGAATCTCCCATCATACCGGCAGATTTCTGGTCTAATCCAAATTACACAATGTGCAGAGTTGGCGTCTTCGGGACTTGTTGTAGCACAGCCCTCATTTATCTCCAGCAACTTTTGCAGCATATGGAGCATCAGCTTACCCTGGAGTCAACACATATATGATACATATGACAGATTGCACAGCCCTTGAATATATTTAATTCACTAATGACAAAAAAAATAACTTTTTGCTATCAACGGATAAGGACTATAAACATTGTTGTGTTACTCAAATAATTTCTGAGATGAACCATATACCTCAGCCCCTCCCCATACTGCCTTCTGGCATGTCCAGAAGTTATATTCAAGGTAAAAGATTTTAGAATTTGCTTATAATTAAAAAAGAAAAAGGAGAAAAGAGTCCATTTGGCAGAACTGACAAGATAACTTAAGAAGCTGGACAGAGAATATGCAGAGTCTGTCTTTGAAGAAAAGAGAGATGCTAACTTATGCTTTGAAAATTATGGACTGGGGCTAAACCAGAGGAATATTCCCTTCGACGCCTGTTATTTGCTTCACCTTTGATTTGTTATTGTGATAAAAATTAAGAACTATAATAAATTAGAATAACAAGATTAAAATATTTCTTGATCCCAGCAGCATACTGTTACACAAAACCTTGCAAAAATAAATAATTAATGCATTTGATACAGTAGGTAATTTGTGGAAATATTCAGACATTAAAATTTATTGGGACTTAAGCTGCTCCAAAGATCAAGGGAGAAAATATTGATCAGTACCCACGTGCAGTGACAACAGACTAGTTTGAAGCACTTAAATATTAAGTTTCCGAAGAAAATTAGTGAAGTTAACACTAGTCTTACTATCTTAACTAAGGAAATAAAGGTGACAGGCCTTACCACTTCCATTGCTAACGAAGGCTAATCCAAATACAATCAATATTTTAAAGAAAGTGCTTGGCTAATTAAGAGCATTACCAACTTGTATTCCTTTATTTTACTTTGAGAATATTAGTAGATTGAAATTTTTTTTTCCAGTTTGAAAAAGGCAATAAATAGATAAGCAAATATTTTATAGAGATGTCCTCTTGGTAAATGGAATGGGAAGTTTTATACTATTTCAGTGGTAAGCTAGGACCTGCTACATGATAGCTTAATAATCTTTCAGTTACTTGAGATAGCACCAGAATGCTTGGAGAGACATAGGGACCCTGACTGTCTAATTGTCAATCATTTTAGCCACTTGCAAATCTGGTGAGTGCCTCTTAGAACAATTTTTATATTTAAACTAATGGAATAGGCTCTAGTAAAGAAAATGCCTTTGATTTATAACTAGTGCAAAAACATGTATTGGACAACACCACATTCTCTGGAAGACCTAAAACCAGATGTACTAACTCTAAAAAAAGTTTTGTAGGAAGTGGAAAGTTTGTATTTTATAATCATTGGCAAACCCAGTAAGATATTTTTTCTATTAACCACCAAAATATATCTAGCATAAATACTGAACCCACATGAATAACTTCCTATATAAGAGCCAAGAACCTCCTTCCTTACTAAAAACAGCGTCAATCAATTCACCAGTAAATGAAGAGACAGCGAGGGGAAAAATTATGTTGCTGGATTATGACTTGTCTTGGTGCCACATTCTTAAATTCTGCTTCAGGGATTTACAGTCATTTGCATCCCTGTCTTTATTTGCACTCTTTATAAAAGTTGATGACGGATAGCCGTTACACTACAATTAAAGAGACGCGTAAAAATTAAATTGGAAAAGACAGACAAAGCTGTAGACATAGGCAAAACACATCATACCTGGCCCTGTAAACCCACTGGTACTGTATAGTATTAGCTCCAGTTATTAACAAACTACTTAAAAATAAAGTAAGAAAGAAGTGATATAATCCCAAAATGAGCGGTGCTACCCAGGTCAGACAGAGTGCTGGCCTCTAGCTGGTGAGCAAAGCCATTTCTGTATGCATTGTAGTGTAGCTGGGATGGTCTAAGCTATAGGAAAGTAGTATAAGGAGAGGTATTACTTTCTAGTAGACCAAACATTATGAAGTAGACCATATTGAGTAAAACAATGCCCCACATTTCCTATTATATCCAGGGTCCATATGTTTCAGCCACTCTGAAAATGTTCATTCTTCCTGGCTCTAGTTTTCATGCACTCAGTGCTGTTTGATCCTCAGCCGTGGGGACCTCCTTTTTAAACCTACATCCCCTTGCAAGTCCATCACGACCAAGTGCTACATCCCCACAGATCAGCTGCTCCCTCTGGATCTGCTGGCCTTTAACCCTCCTTCTCCCAGCCCTCTTCAAAATAACCTTGAAGCCAGTGCCCAGGAATTTAGGCTTTACGTTGCACCTCCTTAGAAACCAGCCACAAGTCCCACTTATTAATTGTTCAGTTGCGTTTCTTTCCTTAAAGGTCTGATCAAGTGAAAGCTTTGCCTCTTTAACAGAAGCTGTTTAATCAGCTGGATACCAGCAGAAAACATCCTGATCATCTCCTTTGGTTTCTAATTTAGACACACAAAGTGCATCATCAGCTATTCAGCAGGAAAGAGCAGGAAAAATTGTTTGGGCTTTGAAGTACTGTAGTAATCTTATCTGCTCTGTTAACATACAGACCTAGCAGTACATGGCAAAGCAGTGCACCCCAAAGGATGATGAGAGGGAAAAGCAGGCAGGAGGAAGACAGGAATTTCAGGAAAGGTGGAGGGCAGAAACTCCAGGGACAGCCCTTTTTTTGAGCAAATCCAGGTCTTCTCTGGCATCTCCCAAGAAAAGCATAGTTTCAAGCAGCCTTAGCTTAACTTAGAGAACCCACAGGACCAAAGGATCCATAGACTGTGTATTACTGTATTAGGAGTACACCCACCACTAGGTGTCAGCTCAATTTAAGATATTATAGATAGATACACGTATCTTTAAATAAAATCTCACTTTCATTATACTTTAAGCTTCTAACTATATCATGGAAATATTTATACATACATATATAACACCCTTAAGTTGACTTTAAGGAACACACCTAATGACATTTGCAGAAAAACATACTGTCAAATACCTAGCACCTTTTTGAAACTCAGGTAGGGCACCTGCTTTCACAAAGGTACATTTGATACAATTAATTAATCATTTGGGTTGGAAAAGGCCTTTAAGATCATCAAGTCCAACCGTTAACCTAACACTGCTAAGTCCACCACTAAACCATGTCCCTAAGCGTCACATCTACACATCTTTCAAATACCTCCAGGGATGGCGACTCAACCACTTCCCCGGGCAGCCTGTTCCAGTGCTTGATAACCATTTCAGGTGAAGAAATGTTTCCTAATATCCAATCTAAACCTCCCCTGGCGCAACTTGTGGCTGTTTCCTCTCGTCCTATCGCTTGCTACTTGGGAGAAGAGACCAGTACCCAGTCTACCTAGACTTTAGTAAAGCCTTTGACACCATTTCACTGGAGAAACTGACTGCTCTTGGCTTGGACTGGTGCAGTCTTCGCTGGGTAAAAAACTGGCTGGATAGCTAGGCCCAAAGGGTTTTGGTGAATGGAGTGAAATCCAGTTGGTGGTCGGTCACAAGTGGTGTTCCCCAGGGCTCAGTATTGGGGCTGGTCTTGTTTAATATCTTTATCAATGATCTGGATGAGGGGATTGAGTGCTCCCTCAGCAAGTTTGCAGTTGACACCAAGTTGGGTGGGAGTGTTGATCTGCTTGAGGGTAGGAAGGCTCTGCAGAGGGATCTGGACAGGCTGGATCGATGGGCCAAGGACAATTGTATGAGGTTCAAAAAGGCCAAGTGCGGGTCCTGCACTTGGGTCACAACAACCCCATGCAACGCTACAGGCTGGGGAAAGAGTAGCTGGAAAGCTGCCCTACAGAAAAGGACCTGGGGGTGTTGATTGACAGATGACTGAATATGAGCCAGCAGTGTGCCCAGGTAGCCAAGAAGGCCAATGGCATCCTGGCCTGTATCAGAAACAGTGTGGCCAGCAGGACTAGAGAAGTGATTCTACCTTTGCGCTGGTGAGGCCGCACCTCGAATACTGTGTTCGCTTTTGGGCCCCTCACTACAAGAAGGACATTGAGGTGCTGGAGAGTGTCCAAAGAAGGGTGACGAAGCTGGTGAGGGGTCTGGAGCACAAGTCTTATGAGGAGTGGCTGAGGGAACTGGGGCTGTTCAGTCTGGAGAAGAGGAGTCTGAGGGGAGACCTTCTCGCTCTCTACAACTACCTGAAAGGAGGTTGTAGAGAGGTCAATGTTGGTCTCTTCTCCCAAGTAACTAGTGATAGGACAAGAGGAAATGGCCTCACGTTGCGTCAGGGGAGATTCAGACTGGATATTAGGAAAAACTTCTTCACTGAAAGGGTTGTCAGGCATTGGAACAGGCTGCCCAGGGAGGTGGTTGAGTCACCATCCCTGGAGGTATTTAAAAGAGGTGTGGATGAGGAACTTAGGGACATGGTTTAGTGGTGGACTTAGCAGTGTTAGGTTAACGGTTGGACTTGATGATCTTAAAGGTCTTTTCCAAACTGAATGATTCTATGATTCTAGAATACCTGCCCTACCACTGTAGGGCAATGAATCCATTAACACCACAGAGACCCTGCTGGCTACAAGAAAAAAGCAGATGGACCATTTATCAGCATTTTGTCCAAGAGAGAATCAAATAACTGTCATATCACTTCTGAACAGGCCCTGTCTGAGCACTTTCTGTCATTCAAATTAAAACCACCCTCTTTCCAATCGCAGGGCTTAGAACACAGAGAAAAATATTCAGAGTATTATGCCTTCAGTCATAAATATGCATGGGCTCTTCAAAGGAGACTTCAAAAGCAAAAAAGGTGGTTATGAAGTCTCCTGTAATTAAATTTTCATTCCCCTCTCTAGGGGGAGTATGATGAGACAAAACTGAATGTGGAAAAATGGACCTGACTGACATTGCGCTCAGTCGGAGGAGAGTCCCCAGGCATTACCTAACACAGCCTCTGCAGGCTCACCAGTGATGTAAAGCACTGCAAATAAAATAAAGGGAGAGCAGGAAGGGAAAAAAGAAAAGAAAATAAGAAACAAACAACCAGAACTAGCAATGGCCCAGGGAAAAGAACTGTTCCAGAAGACCACCTTCCTTTGCAGCAATGCAGAAAAAACAGCCTACAGTCTTTCCTTGCATACAGCCTCCCTCTTCTGTCAAAAACATGAAGCTTCAGTTCTGAAATATGCTTGTATCACACTGCAGCATACAGTCCTTTCACAACTGACCCAGAGTCTGTCTGTGTTTCCTGATCTGTCACCCTATAAGCACCACAGAACACCCAAATCAGTGTCAACACCAAAGCTGGGAAGGATGAAGAAATGAGGGAACTGCTACACAACTGATGGCAAGATCAAGACATGACTGATAACAAGGACAGACTGAATTCCAACATGAAGTGGGAAATTTTATTTCAAACATGGTAATGAATGTAGGGGAAAAAGGGCCCAAGACAGGAAAATGATTCTCAGAAGAGACATCAGATATGACTGAGAACAGAAGGCAACAATGGCCCCTTTACAACCCCAATCAACCTGGAGCTCCAAGCTGGATTTAATTTCTAAACCTAATCCTAGGAATGGGATAAGCCTCAGACCCAGACCCCAGCCATAACCCAGACAAAAAAGTTCAGGGGAGGAGCATCTGGTGTGTCTTCTAACAGCCTTCCCCTTCCTTTGGAGTCCCCTTTGCAGTGCTACTCCAACAGAAGCCCTAGGATTTGACTCTCTCCTAACCCTAAGGATGGGCACAGCCAAGCGCATTAAGCCAAGAATCCCAGCAACAGCCCAAAAACAATACTCTTGGGGGGGATATCTTTTGGCAGCTCAACCCTTCCCTTGGCAACTCCCTTCAGCCTACACCAAGTGGAACTTGAGGCTTTGCTCCTAACATTAGTCCTTCTCTCAGCCTCAGCCCTCAGACTCCAGCCCTGACTTAGACAAAGCAGGTCTCATGGGACAGGTCATTTGGCAGCCTAAACCTTCTCTTTATGCCTCCTTTGCACTCATACTGTAAATGGAGCCCTGGACTTTGTCCCTTTCCTAATCCTGTGATGTGAGCAGCCATAAAGGTGTTCTGGTTAGAAGGAAAAAAAATATTGAAAAAAAGAAAATGTCTGCTGAAAAATACTGGCAGAGAAATGACAGCCAGCCAGGGAACTAGGCTTGGGAACCAGAAACATCCTTGAAAAGTGCAGCTGCCCTCTTTGAAGTAGACAGCTGAGTACCTAGAAACCAGGCACATCCTAAGATACCATCAATAAATGCAAAACCCAAGAAACTCTAACAGCAATTTATCTGAAAAAGTAGAAAGTATGAGAAAATAAAAATTGGTCTGAAAGAGCAAAAACCATCATCTATTGGCTGTTACAGGTGAAAAATAGAAGTTAACAGCATCTATTGGCTGCTCAAAGCAGTGGTGTCCTACACCCTCTTACGTCCCTATAATACAAGGAAGAATTAATTTTTATCCAAAGTAGAGCTTTTCTTTGAGAACTTCTAGTGCGGCACATACTTTTTCTTTTCCTAAACAGGTTGAACTCTCCATACAAACTTTCTATGACATCTTGGACCACCACTAGGGACACCTGACTGACTCCCAACTCCGTGATGCAGATCAGCTTCGCAGTGAGACTTACTTTATTCATCCCCCTCCAGGCCCACCTCTGGGGTCAGTTCAGTTTGTTCTCTCACCCCTGAGATGCTTGGGTCCCCCTCTGGGATCAGTTTGTCCACCCCTCTCAGATGGTTTGGCCACTTCTGGAATCCATTTAATGCACTTGATACCATATAAGTAATCTACCATAAGTATATCTGCTGTTATATCATTGATAAGTTTGCTTCACTAGTGATGTTCGTAGTAACCTGTAATAATATATACTTGTTTGGTTGCTGCTATTATATTGATTGTTGCTATACAATTGATTTCTGCCATACTACTGATTTTTACTGTATTATTGATTTCTAATAGTAATTTGTAATAGCTTGATATTTATATTCAATTTATTAATCATAGGTATACTTGCTAGTGATGATTTTTGTGGTATTTGTGGTCATCTGTAATAAAGTAGAGAAATTCAGAGGATAAAAGCCTCCATGTCCTCACGCATGACAGACTTCTGCAAACCCACAGTCATGATGTCTGCACGCCTGCAGGCCAGATAACCCTTCAGGTTGTGATATGCTGTCATGGAGTAGCAATGCAGCTGCTCTGCAAGGAGAGCTGAGCGTGAAAGCAGGCAGCAGGGACCTCCCCAGCAAGGAAAGTGTGTCAGAATTGCATGCAGAGACAGGGATCTGGGCAGATACTGGCCAGAGATCACCCAGCAAGTCCATAGTGATGAGGCAGGTCCAAGGCCAAGCCAGGAAACCAAGCCACAGGTCAGGATCAAGGAGGTTTGAGACTGGAAGCAGACATAGCTGGTACACAGCTGTAACACAGAAGATGCAGGGGCCAGCAGCAAAGCCTCAGTTTAAAAGCAGCTCAGAAGGGAAAGCTTCAATATGCTTTTCTGGTGAGGCACTGGGGATCTTATAGACGCAGAACAGCTGAGCAGAACAAAATTGCTATTGACAAATTGGGGTGGTCAGGAAGATAACACTAAGTGACTGCCCCTTATCTGAGAAGGCAGTAAATGTTAATCCACACATACTCCTCCTGAGTGGAAAAAAGGGTGGGTGATTTTTAAGTCAAATAAAAGCTATAACTCAAGTCCTGATTCCTCCTTTTACATTATGAACATTACTACAGTGTTAAAGATATCAGAAAAGTATGAGGCAGTAACATTTGTGAGCATTGTTTATATATTGTATAATCACATCCACAGCAGAATTTTAGCCCACTCCGCCTGTTACAAGACTGTACACTTAACACAGGCACATGAATATATGGTCCCAGCTGCAGAATGATGTGCAGGTCTGAGGAATATTTACAGAGGCACAAGGTCTTGGCTATTAGAAAATTGGGGGTTTTTTCCTCACTACCATCAGTGCAAGGCCTGCATGGAAAAGCATCACAGGTGTAAAGGCTGGAAGTGTGCAATGTGCTATGAGCAGATCTTAAAAATCCAGCACCAGTGCTTCATGTCTATGATCAAAAACTGAGAAGGAAGGCAGAGCTATATTTTCTATGACAGAATGCATGCAGAAATGCATGGTATATACCAAATTACATTTTTGCCACACAGTTAGTACTGGAAGCACAAGAGTATGAAGAGGTAGAAAGGAGAGCTGGCAGTTTAAAGGGATACATGCCTTGTGGACTGAATTGCTTATAGACAAGTTTGAGGCTTTCTAGCACCTAACACTGAAGGCTATAATGGCTACTTCACTCTTAGTCAGCCTGTGCTCATCAGAGCACTAGATATTATCATACTATTTAAGAAAGTGGTTGCAATCACATTTGCTCCTAGAATTCTTTAACTCCTGGTTTTCCCTACTCAGGAGGACTGAGGACAGAGATACCTCAGATATTTAAATGGGAATATCAAAACTGAAAGTAGAATCACTAAATTAAAAATGGCTAAGACTGGAACAAGGTGTGAAAAGGTGAAGAGATATGGATGCAAAAATATTAGGAACTATATTGGTCTGGCTGAGATGGAGTTAATATTCCCCACAGCAGCCCTCACAGTGCTGTGCTTTGTATTGGTAGCTAGAAGGGTGTTGATAACACACCAGCCTTTTGGCTACTGCTGAGCAGTGCTTACCCAGCATCAAGGCTGTCTCTCCAACATTCCCCCCTCAGCAGCAGGCTGGGGATGGGCAAGATCTTGGGAGGGGACATAGCCAGGACAGCTGACCAAAGGGATATTCCATACCATATGATCTCTGTTCAGCAAAAAAAGCTAAGAGAAAGAAGGGGGGAGGGCATTCGTTATTTATGACATTTGTCTTCTGGAGCAACCACTATGCATACTGAAGCCCTACTTCCCAGGAAGTGGCTGGACATCTCCTGCTGATGGGAAGCAAAGAATAAGTCTTTTGGTTTCCTTTGCTTCCACACGCAGCCTTTGTTTTGCTGTATTAAACTGCCTTTATCTTGACCCATCATATTTTTTCCCCCCACTCCATCCTGCTGAAGACAGGCATGATAGAGCAGGTTGGTGGGCACCTGGCTTCCAGACAAGGTTAACCCACCACAGGAACTGTGCTGAGAAACCTCAAGATGAGAAGGCTCAAGGGGGAGTCTTATCAATGACAGATAATACCTGATTGGGGAGAGTAAAGACAACAGAGTAAGGCTCTGCTCAGTGGTGTCCAGTGACAGGATGAGCAGCAGTGGCACAAACTAAAATACAGGAAAGGCCATTTACGCACAAAAAATTTACTGGGAGGTGGTCAAACACTGCAATAGGCTGCCCAGAAAGCCTTGGGTTTTGAATATCTCCATGGACTGAATTGGACATGGGCCTGAGCAACCTGCACTAAGTGACCCTGCTCTGAGCAGGAGTTGGACTAGACAGGCCCTGCCAGTCTCAGCTCTTCTGTGATTCTGAGATTACTGTTGAATATTGACTTGGCAATGAAATAACAATGCTAAAGCCTGCAATAAGTGTATAAAACTCGAAGGTCAAGAAGCAGCTTCCAGGTCTATTTTACATACAGATAAAACTTAAGCTCAGTGAAAAAGCAGCTGAAGTCACAATGCCACATTGTCTGGTTAGATGTGTGGGAATTAGTTGTTCACAACTGGAGAAATACCAATACAATATCAGAGAAAGGTTAGTAAAAACAAACAACCTTCTAACAATTTCCTTTTTTTGCACATAAGAAAGGTCAAGATCAGATTATATAAACTGTTAAAAAACAGAGGTAAAAGTAACAGTTCAACTGTCACAGGAGATGAGGTCACAATAGTCACAGTTCTGATGACTAAAACATGCCAATATGAGCAATTATCTATACTTTGCTGGCTGTCCCATAGATTTCACAAAAACAATCAAATTTAGAATGAAGATTAGCAACAGAGGGGCAGTCTACTTCTCCCCTCCTCACCGCCCCCCCCCCAGTCCTGTCTGGACAAAGACATGTTGGTGGCCCAATGCTGAAAACAGATTCCACTTCCATGGACACACTCAGTAAGTTTCTCCTATATGTTCATAGACCTACCTGTAACACAAAATGAGAGAACTATTTCATACAGTAAAGGTACAATAACCAAGTAAGAGGATCCAAGCAAACATCAGTTTCTATGCCACATGTAAAAGGCAGAAGAGAAATAAATTATGTGGGAACAGGCATGTGCAATCAGTAGATAAAGAACAGCTCATTTAGCCACATTTATAAGGAGCAGGAGTAAAAAAAAATCAAATTAGTTGCATTATGCAGACAATAGGATTTTGGCCTCATGTCCTTATAAATCTTTGCTTGTAGACAACGCAAAATGAGTCTTAAGATTTTTTTGGGGCTGTGTTTTGCCATTTGGGACTCCAGGGTAATTATTCCTTATTCCTAACCTATAACCCCCAGAATATCTTGAGAGAGCATTTTGCCATGCTTCAACCAATTTTGTGTTGGTCACAAACAGTGCGTAATAGGAATGCACCACCAGCTGAGAATGAGATATTGAAACCACTGACTGCTTTGGTTAGGTTTGCCAGCCTGCTATAGGCATCATTTTCAAGAGGAAAACCAAGATTAGTCTAGGAAAAACTTGCCATGAATATTAAGTATAGCTAATGCTCAGTGGACACCTAGTGGTAATCTCCAGTGAGATTTAAAAAAAATGAAATGTTGCATTCTCATTAGTTAAACCCAGCTATCAGTCTCAGAAGAAAAATGTTGCAGACAGTTCAAGTTATTGCCTCTTCACAGAAGGCAAAATGAAAGAAAACCAAAGGTCAAGGAAGAATGGAATTGGCAGTAAGGCTCTGCTTGGTGAGATAGGGAAGCTCCCCAGGAATAAAACAGCACAGCTTCCAGAAGGCTTAAAAGCAGCTCATCATGGCAATCCTCTATAGAAGAAAAGGAAGTAAAACACAGTATCACTTAGATTAAAATTTCCTGAGACTCCCACCTGCATAGGTACAGTCAGAAACTAAAGTGCTAGACCAAATCCGTATCATATGAATCAGCTTCAGAAAGGGTCAAGTCACCATGGAGCCAGGTTATTGAACATTTCCAGGTAGTCAGCTACTGTAAGCATACAGGTTAGTTCGTGCAAACAGTTTAGTCAACACTACCTCTCCTAAAGAGGAATCTGATAAGAAAACATGGGAACTATTACCACCATCAGTTCCCTCTAGGTCTGATGGCAAAGGACCAAGATTATACACAACTCTCCTGAAAATGCGAAGTCAAGGTAAAACAGTGTCAAGGTCAATTCTATGAATTTGTTTGTAAGCTTATTAGGCTAGTGTTTATGAATATGTGAGCAGAGCCCATTGCTCCTGTCAGCTCCTACATCTGAGGACAGTAAGGAGGCACAGATCAGCACAGAAATCAGCCAGTCCCATGATCTGCACTCCCTCATTCCACAGCCCATATACTGCCTCACTATCACCCCATGCTCTCACGCACAGGCAGCACTGATGAACTTCTTGCATGTTTTCTTAAGTCCTATCCCAGTCAACTACTACATGGAGTTAAAACAAAATTCAGTTACAGTAGACTCAAATCTATCATTGCATTCACTTATGAAGTTTCCTATATGGTTCAATGCATCCTTCATTCATGCATAACATCACACTAATTCCAAGAAGGCATAACAATATTCATTTACATTGGATGATGAGGCCATGGAAATTGTTATACTAAATCAGAAGACTAGCTGATCTGGAGTTATAGCCTGTGGCCAACAAGAAATGCTTCGGAGAAAGAGAGAAAAAAGCCTTGAGAGAGATTTTGGAAAAACTAAGTTAAGATTTATTCCACAAAACACAAATTTTTAGACTCCAAAAGAAGCTTAACCACTTTAGCTCTGGGAATTCTGAGGAATATCCTGTGCTCCTTTAACTCTGCTACACATTTGTACTGTAAGGCAATGAGTCCTACAACCCTGCTAGGGTATTGTGAAGTCATTATTTCCTTTTCATTCATATCAGATATCCTGCCTTTCAGTGTAGGGCTAGAGTAATGGCAGCGCTTAAGCAAATGAAAATAGGTCACATGCAGAGAAATAGAAAAGTGTCCTACAGGAGGTGTTGTGTGGCAACAGCACAGGCCACAGTCTTGGAAAAAGTGACAGGAGTTCAGAAAAAGAATCAGAGCACTTCTGAGTCACTGTGTGGGTAGGTACTGAGCTACAGAAACTTATGCAAAGAAAATAATCGTTAAATGTTCAGAATCAGGTAACAGTGAATACTATTACAATCTGGAAGAACAGATACATTTTTGCTTAGTAGATTCATGACTGATTGCAAAAGTTTTTTTATATCTTCGTCTTTGCTAGCACTCATGGAAGTTTTTTTTGCTCTACACTTCAACAGCTCTGTCAGAAGACTGCCCAAAAGTATGAGTCCAATAAACATACCATCATGGTAAGAAAATTCCTTGCTGCTTTGCTCAGGCAGATGCTATGTTAGTGCTTATGATACTGCAACCATCAATGCCTAAGCCACCCCCCAGACTGCACTGACTCAGTGAATGAAATGCACAGATGATTCTGACCACCATTTTAATTTTCTATCAATTTAGATGTTTACATTATTATTCAGGTATCAGACTGCCCTTAGGAAATACATTGTCCTCTTCAGGGGAACTGACTTCCAATTCCTTCAGTATCTCTGCCAGGTCACTGCAAGGTGCACACCAGTTCCTCAGAGTGCCTATCTGAGGCACATTTATCAGCCCCTCTGAAAGGAAGCAGCTCTGAGGATGACATGATGCACACAGGTCACAGCCCTAACAAGCACTCTGCATGCAACCACATCAGAGGTGCAGCCACACTGCAGCTTGCTCCAGTCCTTCAAAGGTATCATGGACTGCCTCAAGTCTCACCACACCTTCTTAACACATCACTGTGCCCAGGCACCACACATTTGTCCACACAACTGCAAAACATTAGTGACATGATCCAGATGAAACAGCAACCAGATGTCATCTGCAGGAACCATAACTTCATGTCTCTGTGGAGCCAATGACTCAGGGAGACCTCTGCAGATTCATGACTGATGCACAAATTAGAGTATTCTTGAAAGTAATTTCAATGTGGCTGTCCAAAACCAGTTAGTTGTTTTTCTGGGAAAAAGTTGAACTAATTAAGAACATTAATATTTCCTGAGCAACAAGTCAGACTGTAATCTTGTCATTTGTGTACAGCCTAATAAAATTGTTTAAATAGACTAAGATTTGGTTGCTTTTTTTAACACTCTGCACAAAATTCAGGTGACACCAAAGCATAAGTGCTAAGAGTAACAAAAACCACTGGGATAATTGCTTGAAGCCAGTAAGCCTCACACCAACTATATCACATAAACTGTAACACAATACTAAAGCATCAAGTGGCAAAGCACTTCAACTACAGGTATCCCTAGCTGTATAGTAAAGTATCAGCATGCACTGAACATTCATTCAGGAAAAAGGAGGTTTAGATTAGACTTTTAAGTCTATACTTAAGTGTGATTTTACACTCAAGTGAACGCTAGCTTTGCTAGTCTTTGTCCAGAGTTCATCTGCTATATTTGTGGTACCACTTCCACAAGCTTTATACATTAGCCTGATGCGGGAAAAGTATATTATATGCCACACCAGACAGACAATTCCCATTTTAGGGAATTGGTTATACAGCCTTATAGATACCATTTTCTTTTAGCCTGCTTTGGACATTATGTTTTCCTGGTATACCTTCTACTGACCCTCCCATTTATAGTTTCTGCAAGATGCCTCTCAAATTCATTCAGTTATCAACTCCATCTTTCAAGACCTGGGATACACAGCTTCTATTGTTTCTTCTGTTGACACCTATGAAGTATAAGATCCAGGAAATCACAAGGTCTTTGAGCAGTTGTAATGAGGTGTATTGACTAGTCAGGCTACAATGAAAGCCAATGCACAGTGTACAGGTTACACGATACTCTGCCTACAGAGGCCCGTAGCTTCTGGGAAGCTACATGACAAAGTCAAGAAGTTGCAACCACCACCACACACAGTGGCAGAAAAGTTACGCTAAGTACAAATAATACTTCTTGGTACTCCCATTCCCCGCAGTCCTCTCTAGAGGGCGAGGAGGGCTAGTAACAAACAGAGCGGCCACCAAACCAAATGCACGAAAAGGATGCCTAAAATCAGATACTTTTACATGTGTATATGGTGCCTCTCTGTTCAACACAAGGGACAGAAATCCTTCACTGCTAATGCTACAAGCTGCACTGGCTGAGGACCTGGCATGGCATGCAGGTTGAAGTCACAGCCAAAGAACATGACCAGAGGAACACAGGACAGGCCCTGCAGAGGGACAAGACTTACCAGAAGTGGGCTGACACCTCTTGAGCCTGGCTTAGTGGCTGAGCACTCAGGGCCCAATCTTTCCTGTCACACAAACACATAGAATGAGGAAGAAACAGAAACCAGACTAGTACTTCCCCATGTTATGCGTGTAACATCTTAGACTTAAGCAGTCCAGGAATATGGCCCCAACATGAACAGTTACAGTTTGGTCCATGACAGCCCATTTTACAAGAAAAATGAAATTCAAACTCACATGCAAAAAAACTCTCTCCACCAATCTAGTCTTCCCTGATTATTTTAGTTCTGGCTTCATCAACAAAAAGAATAGGGAAATGACTACTAGCTTCTTACAAGAAGTTACCCATCTGACAAAGAAGAGACAACAAATATTTCTTGGTTTCTTCTGTTATATTTAGAAGGATTTACATCTGCAGTGGTTAAGCTCTTTTCAGCAACTGGCCAGCTGCACCTCAGACATCCTGTTACATGGCCCCACTTCAAGTTCTGGATTAGCCTTTCAGCCACATCCATGCATTGCCTAGAAGAGGTGAAGGTGCATGACAAATGCCTGGATTCCACATGAACAAGCTCTCACCAGATGCACTACCAATGTGATTACTCCCATCCCTAAAGAGTCCCAGACTCCCAAAGCCAGAGGCAATCAGTCCAAAAAGGTAGAGGATGTCACCAACTACAACAAAAGGTGGGGTGAATCAGAGTAGAAAGAGTGGGGTTCAAACACACCAGTTGGGAAATGCAGTCCCACAGCCTGAGCCAGCTTTGCTGAGCATGGCTGTGGTATGACCACGGCTGTCCCTGAGAACTTGGCCTGGCAACGCTGTCAGCTTCCCAAAGGGACTGAGCCTGGCAACTCTAGAGGCTATAAAAGGGCAGAAGCCAGCAGAATTTGTCTTGCTGCACATTGAGTCAAAACTGCAGGACACATACCAGCTTCAAGAAGCCCCAAATCACCAAGGATGCTTTGGCCCAGCCAGCCAAGCTCCTTAGGCTGGTATAAGAATGACCACATGCGTACGTGCATATCTGACTGTCTTCCCCCTGAATGCTATATCTTTTTCCCTTCATCAGCTCAACTGATCAATAAAGCTCAGCTGAACACAGATTGTACATGGCTGGTTACTACTTTGGGTAAGAACATTATTAAAAGTCAAAGAGACAATACAACTGCAGCTGGCCACTCCAAAAATTGAGAAGCATATTGGTTCACAATGCAACATGCCAAAAAGCAGCAAAAGCCCCTGGGGGTAGTGTTCACCAATTTGGTGAAGCCATAAACTGTTTCATGTCCTTTGGGTTCTTAGACAAACAAGGCTGGCTGCCAACTAATCGAACTAATCCTGCATGCAGACAAAACTCCTCACCTGGAACTGAAGGAACACTTTGAGTCAATTACTATTGAGATGAGTTTAAATAAATAAAGAAGATCCAACATCACCACAGACTCATTACTCTGCCAGTTAGAGGCCATCAGCAGTGGATTCCACCATGGACAAAACAGATCCACCACCCTAGACTTTGCTGGCAGTCTGGTCCTGAGAAGTGACTCATGGGAACAGAGGAACGCCTCAAATTTCTTGTGAAAACACTGGTTCACAAACCCAGAGGGCGAAGGGTCACGAAGTCTTCTGTCAAACCCAGCCATAATGCCTGCACAGTCAATAACTGCAGCCCTTGGATGGTACCCAACATTCTCAGTATCAGCATCCAGGCAACTTTAAAAAATATATCTAACTAAAAATTGATCTGTGAGTAGTAACAACTAAACCAGAACTACTGACAAAATTGGAATCTCAGCTTTTAGTATCAGAAAAGGTCTGTTAAAACCTTTCCAAAAGCTCACAATTTTATATATCTTCACAATCCCAAGGCTTGTATAACTAGTAGATGGAAGGTCCATACCTTCAAAGTCTGAATATTAACATCAAAAGTGCTGTTAAAGGCTGGGAAATATAATCCTTTAAAGAAAACAGATTACTTTACAGCAGCACAAAGGGCTGCAACTTAGAAGTTACCCACCTCATAACCTCACTGTGAAACTACAAGTACACAGATTACACAGAATTTCATACACACTGGATACCACCATCCTGAGAAATAGCTGTGGGGGTATGCAAAGAAATAGACTGACAGATTACAGATAGTCACTGGAGTTAGTGAAGAGACAAATATTACCAAAACAATAACCCTAAAAGTGCTAGCTACCATAAGCACTAACTGGATCAAGTGAACAATGTAACAGAAGACCTCCAGCCCAAGTTATATTTCCAAATTTCAAGAAGGAGAATTTTAAGAGATGGACCAGTTTGAAAGCTAGGGCTGTGGAGTAAAGCACTCTGAGAAGACCCTAACAGTAACAACTGGCTAAAGAACCATCAATGTCTGTCAGAGATGCCTGTTAACAGGTATTCAGCTTAGGGCAAATGGTTACTCAGTCAGCGGATTTCCAGGAAGAGGAAGACACAACACTAAGAACTGCAGACACTGCCCAGTCAAGAGAGACCTGGGCATGTGTTGTGGGGACACGCTCTTTTCAAACCATGTGCATAAAACAACACAACAAGGTATGGCTGATAAAGGGCAGAAGTGGAAGAAACACACTGAGCCCCAACAGAGAGAAAGAGAACAAATTATTCAAACCAGTTAAAAATGAGGTGGCCCTTCGTTATGGTCCCCATGGTTAGGCAGGACAAGCCATCCACATTCACTGATGGAGCATTAGAAAGCGCAGAAATATAAGAAATTTCCAGAACAGAAAAATATTAAAGAGGTGCTCCAGAGGTAAAGCCCTTTGCCACTTTCCCCATGCTCTGACGACAAGAAAGCCATCCAGACAACTACGCTTTACTATCAGAGCTCAACCTCTCTGCCAGTCAGCAAGACAAGACTGCTCAGTCTACAACCCCTAATCCCTTCTACAGATATTGATACCTTCACCAGATTTTCCTAGGAAAATCTAGTAAAACTATACAATATAGGCACTTACCGGGACCATATTATTCTTTCCATTCTCTTCTGTTTAACTAACACACTGCAGAAGACTTTTGGCAAACTCTCCCAGACTAATGGGGACTTAGCAGAAGTTGGCTTCCCTTCCAACTAGTCCTCCAGGGAACTACCACCTGCAAAGGAAAGAAGCTTGGGAGCCATGTTGCAAGTTTTGGGCTTGGATGCCTGGATTTCAAGAAGCTCATTCCTTTATTTATTCAGCTGCCTCGGAAACACTAGCATAGTTTTTTGTTCTTTACTAACACAAGTAGGAAGAGGAGGAAACATTAACCCAGGCCCAAAGCTGTCTAGCTCAGGAATTTACAATTGCAACAAGTTATTTACTCAAGGAGCAACAAATGGTCCAGGACAGTGTGCCAGCTGTACACAACAGGATGAAACAGACAGGGAGACTGCAACTACCCAACATTTACCATAAAGGTGGGTAGAAGATATACTCTGAAGATTTCAGACATCTGTGGTTTCAGGCAAGACTAATGTGGTAGGCACCAAAAAGGACTGTGGTGGGTTGACCCTGGCTGCATGCCAGGTGTCCACCAAAGCCACTCTATCACTCCCCCTCCTCAGCTGGACAGGGGAAAGAAAATATAATGAAAGCCTTGTGAGTCAAAATAAGGACAGGGAGATCACTCAGCAATTACCATCACAGGCAAAGCAGACTCAACTCAGGGAAATTAATTTATTGCCATTCAAATCAGAGTAGGGTAATGAGAAATAAAAACTGAAGCTTAAAACACTTTCCCCCAATCCCTCCCTTCTTCCCAGGCTCAACTTCACCCCGATTTTCTCTACTTCCTCCCCACCCCTGAGCAGTGCAGGGGGACAGGGAATGGGGGTTGCAGTCAGTTCACCACATATCGTTTCTGCTGCTCCTTCCTCCTCAGGGGGAGGACTCCCCACACTCTTCCCCTGCTTCAGCGTGGGGTCCCTCCCACAGGACATAGTCTTCCATGAACCTTTCCAACATGAGTCCTTCCCACAGGCTGCAGTTCTTCACAAACTGCTCCAGCATGGGTCCCTTCCATGGGGTGCAGTCCTTCAGGAACAAACTGCTCCAGCGTGGGTCCCCCACGGGGTCACAAGTCCTGCCAGCAAACCTGCTCCAGCGTGGGCTCCTCTCTCCATGGCTCCACAGGTCCTGCCAGGAGCCTGCTCCAGCATGGGCTTCCCATGGGGGTCACAGGCATCCTCCTTCAGGCATCCACCTGCTCTGGCATGGAATCCTCCATGGGCTGCAGGTGGATATCTGCTCCACCATGGACCTCCATGGGCTGCAGGGGCACAGCCTGCCTCACCATGGTCTTCACCACAGGCTGCAGGGGAATCTCTGCTCCAGCACCTGGAGCACCTCCTCTCCCTCCTTCTTCACTGACCTTGGTGTCTGCAGAGTTGTTTCTCTCACATATTCTCACTCCTCTCCCTGGTCCCTGCTGCTGTTGCACAGCAACTTTTCCCCCTTCTTAAATATGTTATCCCAGAGGCACTACCACCGTCACCGATGGGCTTGGCCTTGGCCAGTGGTGGGTCCGTCTTGGAGCCGGCTGGCATTGGCTCTGTTGGACATAGGGGAAGCTTCTAGCAGCTTCTCACAGAAGCCATTGCTGTAGCCCCCCCGCTACCAAAATCTCACCTTGCAATGCAAACCCAATACAACCGATTATGGCTTTTTGTTTACAGTACTGTCTAAGCTCATGCATTAGTACAATTTGCTTTCCCTGTCTCTTGTGCTTTCCACAGGGACACCTGTCATACATGTGAAAAACAAAAGATAAGATACCATCTTGGTACTGATTACCAGCCGAAAAAGAAAATTCAACAACTGAGGAATCTTGAAACAGTAAATGTAGATTTGACTGCTCAATTTTTATATTGCATAATGCTGCCAAAAGCCCATTACATACATATGTGATGAAACCAGGCATAGTGCAGAAGTGATTGCACCAAGTACATGTGATCAGACAGCAACATTCATACAGTCATTGCAGTAAGCTAGTGAATCCTAACAATGTTCTGAACATTAAAATTCAGCTTTAACAAAGTGTGTTCAATAGTAACCTCATTCCAAGTTCTGTACAAGAAAAATGCTTAACAGTGTGATCAGGCTGCTACTTTTTCACTGAAATTAAGAGACAAATAAGGACAAAGAATTCCTAATGTATGCGTGTTAAAATGACAATGAATACAGCAAAACCCAAACATCCACATTGTTCTATACTCTCTCTACAAGCCAAATCTCAGTCTTCAAGTTATGTTTAATATTCCACATAGCTCCACATAACTTCAAGGTCTTCATAAGCTACAGCAGGAAAGAAAAAGCAGGGTGGCCTTAAACAGTAGGAATCCCACGGATAATGCCACCACCAAGCAGTAAGGACCCAGTTCATTTAAACAAGTGTATCATAACTCCAGGGATCTCTGATGTCATGCAATTTTCCAGTTGTGATACAGGAATGCAAAAGCTAGAGGTAGACATCTGTTCTTATACATTACCAGACAGAACAATTTATTAGACTCTGATATGTTAGCATGTCATGTTATGTCTTTATATCTGTCTAGATTATATGTTACTTAATGAGTATTAGTAGTCCCATCTGAGTCTAAGAGGATAAATACAAAACAGTCCAAACTGGGTAGTTAGCTACCAGTCTCATTAAAAACAAAAAGGGGAAATAACTCTTCCACACCCAAAGCACCCAGCCTCAAGAACAAACCAGATGTTACATAGATCTGGAAGATTTCATAAAAACATGAAAAGGAAACCTCAGGGGAACACAAGTGCTTGGAAGTGAAAGTCATCTTTCATTTAAGGAGCAACAAGGGAGGTGGAGTGACAACAAAACCCCTTCATGCCTAACTAGGAGATGCTGAAGAAATTGCAGTTGAGATCTCTCAAGAGACTGAAATCTTGTAGAGTATAAATCAAGGTTACATTTTAGCTCTAATCATTGCTTTCTCTTTCCACTTATGTATCGAATACGCTGGCCTTAAGTTTGCTAAGCAGCTGACAATCATTTGGGACAGAGTTGACCAGGAAAGAACTAACACAGAGAAGGCTTTAAAAGCAGCAAAACAGAAACTATCATATACACATAATCTCAAGTGGTCTGCATCCAGCACACAGAGAACTCAACATATTTCAGGAAAAAGACCTGGTCCCCAATTTTCCTCAAAGAAATCCACTTTTTTCCACTTCTTACATTCACTGAAACTCTAATACATAACTTACACTTGTGCATTCTTATATAAACCACAGCACAAGGAAGTCCAGAGCAGCAGTACAGCTGCTCTGCTAAATGCACAAAACAGCCACAAATTCAGTTTAAGATCAGGATTTGAAAGTCATATTAATACATGACTTTATCAATATCACTAGCTGTAACTTACAACTGGCATTTCAGATCTGTATAAACTATGAAGATTGACCTTTAAAAATCTTTTGCTGGAGTTTGGTAATGGCTACAGCTTTGCAGATACTGGAGAAAGCTGATTATTGATATAACCTGAAGGACTATATTGGCATCCATACCATTTGCAAGATAAAATAATCTTGTCAAAACTGCAGGAAGCCAGCAACGAGGGCTTAAATCTAGAAAATAATTTTTTAGGTTTTTCCTTTGTGCTTGAATTACTGCTTCTGCAGAAAGGAAAAATATCTTTCAAGTGAAACTAATCCACTTAATTCAACTAGCTTTTGTTTTACTCCAGATGTAATGCATTCCACACATTTCAAACTATGAGTCACTATTTCATAAAGCTGTCTCACATTCATATTTGTTTTCCAGCGCTTCAAAGAGGGAGAAACTACCTCACCATTTAACAAGTCCAGTCCTAGTTAACAGGCTATAATTGGGATGCCAAGACAATAGTTTCTTTGTCCACAAAAACCTAAGAAACACTGAATGATGACAAGAGCTATGCACAAGCTTTAAGACCAATATACCAACAAACCAGAGACAGTTTATCCAGGACCATGTGACTTCAGAGGCATTACTAAACACTGTTTCTTAAAGTTTGTTTTGATAAATAAGTGACCTGTTAGTCAGCTATTTAATAAACATTATGCATTGCTATCAAACAAACATTGCAATCTAAGCAAAAGCTTCAAATCCACGATCCTCCAAAACATAAGACATTTGTCTAACAAAAGTCCAGTTCAACTGAAGAGTTTACTCATTAATTAATACTTCTATACTGAAGAGATGCATGCAAGTTCTTTATGTAGCACATTTCACTGATACTACCCTTCCAATCACCAGTTTTTTAAAAAAGTGATTACTAGTCTTCTACCCACACATTGCTATCCTGGAGGGGCAGCAGAGGTACCAGAAATACTGCCAGACCTCAGAAAGATTGCATCAACCACAAGTGAAGCAATGCACGCCCACAGCAAGAGAACCTTCTTATCTCCAAACAGCAATCACCCACTGCAAGGCTTGGAAGGAAATTTGACTTCCAAGTACAACAAAGGGCTTTTTTTTTTTTTTTAAACAAACCCACAGACCTGAGTCCATGAGGCCAAAGCACTCTGGAGCACAGAGCACGTGCCTCCCTCAGGCTGCTGTGAGCTGCAGCTTCACCTCAGCTGCCTCACCTCAGCCTGAAGAGCACAGCTCCCCCTCCACCTTCCCCGGCCCCTCACAGACCCACCGCATGGGGAAAGGCTGAACCCCCAAACACCACCTGAGGCAAGAAGGTACCTCACCAGATCAGGACCTACTCCCTGCCCAAGGAGCTGCATAATGCGTGCATACATTGGCTACAGCTGCTTCCCCTCTCCTTTCCGAGCCAGCAGGGCACTATATACCTATGTTATCTTCCTCAACAACGCCAAAAAGACAAGGCAAACAACGCCAAAAAGACAAGGCAGACAACACCCTCACCGCTCGCTCCCATACCCCACCGCCCACACCCCAGCCAGGAGCGCAGCCTCCGGACCCTTTTATAGCGCAGAAAAGCACAACGGGGCGGAACCTAGGTTCCAGCTCTGCGACTCTATTGGACAGCTGTGTTGTCAATCACCAGAAACGGGCGAGCTGCCAGCGTGCCTGGCCCCTCCGGCCGGCCCTTGCGTGAGTGACGTGCGCGCCCCCTAGGGGCAATGGCGGGGGGCGCCCGCCCGCCCACGAGGACTGGTCCGTCGCCGCGGTCGTGTTCCCGGAGCGGCGCGGCGGGAGGGGCAGGAGGGAAGGGGAAGGGCGGCTCGAAACAGCCGGGTGACGCCGGCCGGAGTGCGCGGCGGGCGGCTGTGGCAGCGCAGCGCAGCGCGGCGGCGGGACAGGACCGGCCCGCGCCGCCCAGTCCTCGTCCCCGCGGGCCGCGGTGGCCGGCGGATGGGGTGAGGCGCCAGCCGCGGAGGGCAGCGGGTCGGCCATGGCCAGCGCCGGCCCTGAGGAGGGGGAGGTGGCGGCCAGAGAGGAGCAAGCCCTGAGGAAGCTGGTTGTCCGGCTCCAAAACGTCCAGGAGAGGAAGCGGCTGGAGACGCTGGTGCAGACCCTGAGCGACCTGCTGGAGCTGGCGGCCCGGCAGAGCGGTAAGGCGCGGGCGGCCCGGCCGCCCTGCCCAGCCCAGCCCTGCCCCGCCCGCCCCCGGTCGGTAACGCGGCCTGTCTCTGTCCCCCCCCACAGCTCCCCGGCTCTTCAGCGGCAAAAACGTCCATGTGCCCTTGCTGCTGGTGGTGGACCTGTACCCGGGAGCGGCGGGCGTGCAGCAGGTAAGGGCGGCGCTGAGGGGCCGGGAGAGAGCGGGGGGGGGCCGGGGCCGCGTTCCGCAGTCCTTTCCCGGAATACAAGATACCGCTCGGCTTGTTTATTTCTTTTGAACTTGCTCTCTTCTGGGCCGCTTTATGAAGTACTGTTGATCTGTGAAAGGGCGCTGTATCCGCTTGCATGTAAAGGGACAAGTCTTACATCTTTTTGCAGATACCACTCGTTGCATCTCTAAACGGCAGAAGAAGGCCATGTACAAAATATAAATTAAGCAATGTGAACACAGTGTGGTATAGGCTTCTGAATTACAAATAATGTTATGTAATATGTTTTTGACGTGTCGATATTAAATTTTGCCACAGTTAGACAAACTTCTGAAAAGCAGAATTGTATGATATGAATTCATGCCTATGTAGCCTATCCTAGAAGGAGAGTTGTACTAGCCCAGTTTTTTAAGGGGGAAAAAAAATCTTTTAGCTAAGAGTAGGTTCTGCAATTTAAGGTTCTGCTTGGCTGCTCCTGTAACTTAACATTGGCCCAGATAGATGAGGTGTGGCACTGGCACAATTTGGTGTTGTACTTACAGTACAGCTGCCAGACTTCTCATATGAAACATCTCCTTCCTGGCAGGTATATAGTAAATTTCTGACTATGTTATGCTTCAAGGATGTTTATAAGCTCCAGATTTCTGTGCAACTCACTTGATTATTTTTTTTTATTAAGCCCATTTTTATGGTTACAATATTTTTGGCATCTTTTACTTTTTTCAATTCAACTAGAAGGCAAAACATGAATTATATCACCAACGCCTCTTAAATAATAGTATATTTTAAGGGGTTTTTTTGCCTAGTAGACATTAGCTAGAGGTCAAAAGCATAAAATTCACATTAAAATATGAAATTGTACTTGTGTAGTGATTAATCTGGAGTAACAGTGATCTTAGGTTTCCTTTGAAGAGTAAATACTCGTGCAGAGTCTGAAGTTTTAACTTATTTTACTATTCAATTGTCAACTCATTAAGAAATAGAGAAGGATGAATCAGCAGTTATTTTCAGGATAAAGCGTATTATGTGTATAACAATTTACAAAACCACTGCCCAGAAGTTTAGACTAGGAAGTAAAAAATATGAAATCCAATCACAACCAGAAGTAGGCCTGAAATGACAGCACAAGGCTCTCAGAGGTGCATAAGGAAGATAGTGATTGTTTAATTTTCATTTTAACCATGTTAAAATGCCTCACTCTTATTTGATTTAATACAGAATTTTAAAATTAGTTTTAATCTTCTCTCTGCCTACATTTGCAGTCATACAGTGTTTCAGTTAGAAGTTTTGGAGCTCCTTTGCATTACTACATTGTATTAAAGTGTGAAATTCATAGCTAGTGCAAAGCTCAAATCCTGTTCCTCATAAAATGTCATAGGCAGCTCTTCCTTCACATTCAGTTATGATATTTACAAACATCCATAATATGTTAGTAGAGTTCTGTCTTCTTGCTTCATTCACTGCGATTCATTTACAGTCTTTGTGAATACATAATTGTCACTTTATGCCAGTGGTGAAGTAATGTGGTCCTGATTTCGGTGCAGTTTCCTTACATTACTAATTAATTTTCATTGAATAAATGGATTAATCAACCTCTTTTGCATTTGGCATTGTAATAAAATTGACTCACATAAGAGAATAAACACAGTAAGAGACATGTATGAAGTGAGGATTTTCTTACCCTCCCCTCCTTAACTGATTACAAAGCATCATGTTGTGCTGCTGTTCCACTGGCTTGTACAGAGTAAATTTGCTTAATAGATCAATATTGCAAGTACCAGTGTGAGTCGGACTATGGGCATAAAACCTGCAAGCTCCTTTAGAAGTAGGAGGGTACTGGGCTGGAAAGTCAGTAATGCCTTAAAGTAAAACAGACATCTTTATGTAAATATGGTAGTTTCTTTCTGCAGTTACTGTCTGTCAATGATTGGAGCAGCTTACAAACTCTAGAGCAAAATATGTTTACACTTGAGTAAAGAGCAGTCAGCAGAGCTTTATTGTCTCACGTAGAAGGTGTGACCTAATGTAATATAAATTCGTTGCATGCTAGAAATGAAAAGGGTCTGATTTAAAAATAACAGAGTTTCAGTGCTGCCACCAACTGTTCCTGTGTATAGGGACCTGTTTAAGTGTTTATAAGAACGTCTTTGTTTACTTTTTCTTTCCCTGTAACCTTTAGGATTTCTGTTATTTAAAAGACCCTTACTTTCTTACATAATTATTAAACAGATAATAAGCTCTCTGTTATCTCAGGTTGTGATTTTAATATTGTAAAATAGACCACATGTCAGCAGGACAGATATTTCCATTGGTCTTCTCTGGATCCACAATTCTTATAAATGTTTGTCAATACTTGGAGCCGCAACAATCCAAGTAAAAATGTTTAATGGAAATATAAATTTCGTCAGAAACAGTTTTAATACAAAAAGGAATTTTCTAAAGTCATTAAACTAATTTTCATCAGGTTCTAAATTTTACGAGGACAGTTAGGATGGCATGAAGTGGAACTTCTAAAATGAAATCTTTTCTAAGCAATACACAGTATATGAATTAATTGTCACCTCTACAATGTCTTTGCCATGCAGATTTGAAATTTGTACCTGATTGACTGTCACTGATAAACTCTGTTTTGCTTGGAATGTGGAAAATTAGGTAATTACATATGCTCATCTTGGAGAGGACTGCTGATTGCTAAGACTATTCTGTGCACTTATGTTTAGTCAGGACTCAGTTACACAAATCAGCCTAATCTTCCTGAATGTCTGTAGTAATTGGTTTGCAGTCTCATATAGAGCAAGGCAGCTTACTCTCCAAGCAAGAGGAGAACATGGAAATTGGCTCATGGTCAAGCTCAATCTGCAGACATTAAGGTTGTAATTGGCTTAAAACAATTGTGTCTGCAAATCTAAACTGAAACAGAAACAAAACTACTGCAGGTAGTGTGAACGTAGCCCATGTAACCAAGCATGTGAAAGGTAAAAGCAGAATTCCAGTTCCCAGGGAGCTGCATCACCTTTTTCATATTCACCAAAGCTGTCATGAAAGCTGTCTAGATTCAAGCCTATGCTGTTCCTATGGGTGTCTCTACACTACCAGACTTGTGATTTCCTGTCTCTAGTCTTGCAGACTGCAAGTTTAGAGATCATGCACTTTCCATGAACTTTGCAGTTAAACTCTTTGGAGGTAGCCATTTGCATTCCTGTTGTTGGCTGTCCTGTCTTGACCCCTTTGCTTTACATAACTCTTCTGCCAAAAACTGATCCAGTTATGCATATAGTTTTTGAGCCATACTTAGATTATCTTCTGTCTTGACCCTATTCTTAAAGCACACAGGCCTACTTCCACATTTATATGGCCAAGGAAACTTTTATTCATTGTTTTAATTCCTTTCTGTAAAATCTGCTTCATCTTGACTTTTGACATTTCTCAGTTGACTTCTCTTTCAATACAGTGGGTTTTTCATCAGTTAATTCTTTGTACAGATTTTGCTTACTGCATCCTCACTAAAGCCCATTCAATCATATCAGCCTGCAGGCATTCATAAGAGAGCAGGTTTCTCCAATACAGAAGACCAAAGAGGACCATTTTTTGGTTTTGGCATTATTTAGAGATGTTTGAAAGTCAAAAGAATTTACACAGGATAGAGCAGATAATTATTAAGAACAAATATATTGGTTTTAGTTCATCTTTCACTCCTTATGATCTCAAAAATTTCACTGCTTTCATTATGTTTTGAAAGCACACAGTATTGAGGATTGATGGTGAGAATATGAAATATATAATATTGTGTAGGTATCTCATGCCCATTTAAAACTTTGGACACCTTTAAAAACCTATCCTTTCTCCTTATAATTTGCAATTAAATGGCAAATTCATATGGAAACAGCTGTTACTCTATAAAGCTGGACCTGTAATAGTGCGGTGGTCTTCCCTGGCCTACGACAACATACTATGGATCACATCATATTTTTCTCTCTGTCAGCATCACTTTTAACTGTGTGTACTTTATCCTCAAGTGGTGCTGAAGCACATTGAGAGTGATGTGTTCCTACAAGCAATGCATTCAGAATCATTAGCATATCTGTTTTACCTCCATCTTTTAACTTTTTATGTCATTTGTCTTGTGTTAATTAATTTCCCTTATTGATTTAGCTAGATAACTTTTCAGAACATCCGTCTTCCAAAAGCCAAGAATATTAGAAGACAACACTGAAGTTCCAAACAGAATATCTGTTCTAAAATAGCTGCATTTTTGTTTTACAGATGGGTTGGTCACTTCTTTGTAAATTAATAGAAATTTGTCCAAGTACTCTACAGAACATAGCTCCTAAGGATGTTGGGAAGGACTGGGAAGTACTGGGTGTTCACCAGTAAGTATTTTGTATGCAAAGAGTCTTCTGGAATGCTTGGTTATTACAGCAGCATATATATGCAATTGAATATATTTATATTAAGTTATTACATCAGCTTCTAAATGGTTTAATATTTTTGTGGGTTTCTTCAGCCTTCAGAATGGGAGACTCACGCAAGCAGGGATCTTATCTGTGTGTATAAATACCTGATGGAGAAAGTACAGGAGACTGAGCCAGGCTCTTCTCAGTATCGCCCAGTGACAGGATGAGAAGCAATTGGCACAAATTGAAATATAGGAAATTCCATTTAAATATTAAAAAAAAAACAAGCAAACTTTTTTTTTTAATTTTTATTTTTGTTGTGAGGTTGATCAAACACAAACAAGTTGCCCAGAGAGGCTGTGAAGTCTCAAGCCTTAGAGATATTCAGGACCTAACTGGACATGGTCCCGAGCAATCAGCTGTAGTTTACTCTGCTTTGAGCAGGGGAGTTGAAATAGGAGACCTCCAGAGGTCCCTGCCAATCTCAGTGATGCTGGGATTCTGTGGTTATCAAGGTCTTCCATTTTAATAGACAAATGCAGTATTACCTGGATGGTTGTGTGTGTGTTCTTTCCAAATGTGAGGAATTATACTGGCAAGCCTAAAGCAGTATAAACCGAGAAGAGGGGGTTTTGTCACACCTAATCTTATTGTCTAAAAATTAAGTATTTAAACTGGTCACCTCAACTACCTGTGAAGTCAGTGGACACAATTACCTTCAGAGAGTATGGTTCATTCCATCTTTTTAATAAGTTATCCTGGAGCAAATGATGATTTGGCCTTGCTCATTTCTGTCCATTAACCATTGAGGGAGCCTAAGCAACTGGTTTCTGGATGGCTGTGGTTAGATGGGATGAAAACCCACATAGGTTAGCTCTATAGCTGTTCCATAGCACAAATGTTAATTGTAGATGTAGGCATGATACAAATGGGAGAGAAGGGCTTGGTTTGGTCTTCTCTTATTTGGACAGATTGCCCCATTCAGGGCTGATAATGACAGCGAGAACCACAACCCTGTAACTCCCCTAGTGAATCTGCCTCTGCCTTTATAGTCTTCACCATACCCTTCCTTAGAAACATTGCTATTGTAAGATCATTTGCGTGAAGATGCAGTTTGGTTTTGTGGGTGGTTGTTTGTTTGTTTTACACTGGCTGGAGTACATGGCCAGTAGGGGAATGAACTCCCTTGAAAGAAGTGTTGGCAATTTTTGTTGGAAAGTGAAAGTGATTTTGGTTGCTTTTCATGAGCAAGAAATAACTGAGCTGAAGCTATGTAAGCTAGTTATGATTTCTTTGGCAGCTTAAAGGCTTGATAATTGCCTGAGAGTTATTCTGAGAGCTAGAAATATTGCTGTTCACTCTTGGGTCCCAGAAAAATAACTATTTTGGAGCTGATCTTTCCCATAGCCTCCTCAGAGCCCTGCAGTGTGTGCAGTTGAACAAAGCATCCTTTTCAAACTCAAACTTCAGTAAAGATCTGATGATAACATTACTATACACAATTCCTTCCCAATACCAATATTTTAGCCAACTGTGTATCCCTGCCTGACATGATGACAGTTTTTCTTGCTGTGGAGAAACTTGTTCTTAGTGGGGAGTGGGCTCAGACATTTTGGTCAGTGCTAAAGGCAGAGCAAGCCAGCTAAATTATATCTCAGGTTCCTTGTAGGTAGATTGGACTAGTACTGTAGTGCATCAACACCGCAATGAATACATGCTGTTTGCAGCAAGGGAGGAAACAGTTATGGTAGGGAAGAAAAGGTATTTATTTTGCAAGAAATTTTCACTTTTCTGTGTGTAACTATTTTAGGAGAACAGAAATCTTAAGCTGGAGAAAGCATTTGTTTCTTGTCTCTCAACCATGAGCCAACTTGACCACATTACAGTCATGTTTACAGACGGAATTTGGTATTGATTTAGGTGTTCTTGACAGACAGTGTGATTAAATAATTAAATAGTTGCTGTCACTGTGAGGAGAAAGGAAGGAAATTCCTTCAGTGTGTTTGCATCTTTTCTACAAGCTCAAAGGGACTTCATGAGATACTTTGTAATCTCTTCCGTTAAACTCTCATACAGTAGATGAGGTTTAGAAATTTTTACATCCTCACTCTTGATTATACTTGAAATGGGAGGGTATATACAGGGAATTTCCTCCTTCTATTAGACATGCTTCAGTGTGTGACTATTTTACCCTGCAGTATACTGAGCCAGTTCACATCTTTATATATCAGCACCTGCCTGAAACAGATCACCCTCTATAAAATGCCCTTTTCCTAAAGTGGAATTCCTTCCCCACAGAAGAAATCATGAATCATTGGTAGACAAGGGAGAGACGTTTAATGACTTCAGAGCATTTGATAACTCAGTGGGGTTTCCATTCATTCAGGTGTAAGGAGTAAGGAAGTCTTAGCCACAGCTACTTACAGAGCAAAGAGGTGAAGGAATCTTCACCCCATGTACAGTTTCTACGCATGTATGCATGTGCACACACACCTGCAACCACACAATAAAATGCATGAGGAATGCTTAAGACTAAAACGCTTTAGTCAGGAGGTTAAAGCAGATTTAAGGGTGTCTGTTTAGCTACTCTACCAGCTTGGTTAGGGTGGATCTTTGTTTTCCTTGATTCATCACCCTACTACTTAATCCATACGTGTGGACTGTGTGCTGGGACAAGAATTTGCCTCAGGACTGAAAACCCAAATGCCACCATCTCTCCTTGTCTGTAGACTTATAAGTCCAAAGTGTGCGTACAGAAGTTTCAGTGAGGTATCTAATCTCAGTTTAAGAAAAAAACCCATGCATTTAACTGGATTTTATTTTCCATTCTTAAGATCATGCCACACAGTATTCTGACTAACTTTAGATTTCAGTAGCGGTTTTGTGTTCATGAGAGTGTAAGGATCTAAGCAAGGCATGGTTTAGATGAACAGCCAATATATCTTTTATTGGACTGATACTGTTATAATTTCCTATCTTGCAAATGGTAAAGGATATTGTAACTCCCATCAGACCTTGCCTCTTACTTGTACTTTGATCATCATAGCTACGACAGTAGGGCTACACAGAGGAGAGAGAAACTAGCAACATCATAGTATGAAGGGAAAAGAAATAAACCAGTGATACATTCATTCTAGCTTATAAAGTTAGACTTTAGCAAGGCAAGCAACATTATTGCTAGAGCTGGGGAGTGAAATTTGGGTGAAACTTCAAGTGCTGCTTTTCGTTTTTTAAGAAAGGTCAAGAATATCTACTAAAGTGTCACAAATTATTGCACAGTCCATTTTTATTAGATGTTCTATATACAAAGACTCACATTTAAAAATCATTAAGATTGCAGAGTCACGCCCTCCAAAATAATGAAAATAAAAAAATGAAGGTTTCTTTAGGATTTTTTGTGTGAGCGTATCCATTTTTATTTAGTTTTTCATTACACAATCTGTTTTTTTTCCCCCTTTTGAGATATGCTTCATTCAGTGCAAAATCAAACCTTATTTATTTTCTGTCATCAGCATCATTCAATGTTTGGCCCACTGCCCTATTTACTGTACGTTAGTGATACATTATGTGAAAACTGGCCTATTAATTTTCTTCTCAGCTTTTCTTAGTCTTCATCAGCGTTGTCTAGAGCTATTAAAATTTTGTGTATTGAGAAGGTGTTTCGGATTTGTGGTCACTGTTTTACAGATGGTAGTTTGAGCAAAATATGTTAAAAGTATCAACTGATTTTTGGGTGCCCAGTTTGATACGCGCACTGGATTTTTCAGAGTACTTGGCATTGTTCGGCAATTTGTGTTTAAAAAGTCAGCTTTGATTGACTGTGATGCAGCATTTGAGAGGTTAATATCCATGGGTCTCAAGCTGGGCACTCAGAAAGTAAGGAGAGTGGAACTGGCAGTCTATGAAATGTTTCGTTTTAGTGATTTGTCCAGCATCACATCAGTGCTTTATGGGGTAGAGTGCTTAGATAGGGTAGAGTTCTTCAAGATGCTGTTCAGTTTCTTTATCTGGGAAACTGCTGCTTCTCTTCCAACAAACCCTTGATCATTCACTGTATCTTAGCTCTTGCTACAAACAGAACAGTGCCATACTGTCCTCAGTCTGCTGTGCTCCCCAACCCTGCTTTCTGTAAAGTAACCCTATCCTGAATAAGACTTTCCCCTGTAGAATTAATATATATAACTGATTAAAATTTAAGTAAAATTGATAAATTATATGTCATTATTTTAATGAAGTATGATAATAGTTAAAATACCAACATTATTTCATTGCTAAGTTGAAAAAAATATAAACTGAAATAGAAGTTTTAAAAAAAAAATTAATTGGGGGCTTTCAAGATTTTCCTAATTTCTGTAACTATTTTTGGTTTTAAAGTAAATGTTTGATAAAATTTTGTATATGTTAATATTTCTTTAGCCATAACTCTTTTTTCCTTTTTTTTTTTTTTTTAATTTTTAGGCTGATTCTTAAAATGCTTACAGTCCACAAAGGAAATGTAAATCTCTCAGTAATAGGACTGAAAGCATTAAATCTACTCCTCATGTCAGGTATTGTGTGTTTCATTTTCCTATTTTGTCTAAGCCTTTAAAACAGAACTGTGGTATAAGGTGTGTGACTGTACATGTTGGACCTGCTTTTTCTCTCTGGTTTACTCCATGAAGTCATTTGTCTTTTGTACTTGTATACAAAATAATAAAAGTACTGTTTTGCACCTTTTTTACCCAGGTAGAAATGATTCTCCCACTTGCAAGGCTGTGAAGAGCATGACCAATTAATTTTGCCAACTTGTTATTAGCATAGATGCAAATACGTGCTGTTAAGTAGTTAAGTAAAATAAGCAAGAGCTTATTTTTTCTTACCAAAGTATAAATTTGGTGACATTCTGACTTGCTTCCTCTAGTACTGGTTAGTACTAGAGGAAGTACTGGTTAGTACAGTAAATCATCTCTGACATTTCTGTTATTCTGCTCTGCAGAGACCTAATCTTACCAGGTACTGAGAACTTTTCTCATGGTGCTCAGATTCTTGATCTTCTGTTGAAATTAGAGACCCTAAGGGAGAGATTCTGATAGTTTTATTCGAGCTACCATATAATATTAGCACAAATTATTGTTAGAATAGGAATGTTTCCATTGACTTTAACAGGCTTTGGAATCAGCCTTATTTACAAACTAAGGATTAGACTTGACACTGTGTCATTAATAATAATAATAGCAAAATCTGGCTATTAGTGAGTAACTGTAACTAGCATCTTCTTTCTTTTGATTGTGAGGTATCATAAAGGGTCCTAAACTGTTGACTGGATATTCCATAACAGTTTATTCCTGACTGCTACTCTTCTTCTCAGCAGTTGATTAACCAAACTTAAACTCTCATTTCAACTACCATACTTCAGGAAAATATTTGAAATTGTATCTTCTCAGAAAAATCTCTTAGCATTCTTTATTTCTGTATGTCTGTAAACTTGAATTGCACTATAGCTGGAGCTGACAGGCCAGTGTGAATGCCATAGAGAAAGATCTTCTCTTTTTAAAAAAAAAAAAAAAAAAATCAAAAAACCACAAAAAAAACAGCTGCAGCTGAAACACTAGAACAGGTGTTATGAATTCTATTGTTATTGCTGTAAACTTGAAAAATTGTTATGAATATGAATCTTTGCCTACGCATGCTATAGAGAGTAATATTTTTTTTCAGAGTTTTTTTTAATGTCATAAGAGCAACAGTGAGATTGACTTTTTAGTTCAGCTCAATTTCAGGCTGAACGAATGGCTGAGAGAGTGAGAATAGAGTTTCATGATACAGATGGACTGATTTCATGGTTCACTGTAGCTGACAGGTACATTTCAAATCCCTTCTTGCTTTCCTCAGGTAGCGTAGTCCTGCCCTCTTTCTTCCACCAAACTTACTTCTTTGTGAAACTTTTCAGCTTGCCATGAATGCAGAAAGGGAGTTTTTGATGCGTTAATTTTCTACCAGTGTAGTGAGTTGAACTGGCTCACTGAGGGATCAGACAAGTACCAAAGCAGTGCAAGGTGGGAGCAAAAGTGGAAAGGGGAAACTGTCTTTTTGGCAGTAATGTTTTAGAACATCTAAGTTGTACTGTAAAATACTGCCTTAAGAGATAACATCCTAAGGTGTTTTACAAAAACCTGGATTTGAGCCATCAGAGTAAATTTCAAGGACAGTATTAAGGAATTTTTTATTTTAATGGTTAAGTACAGTGCTTCAATAAAAATGTTGAGAACTAATCAGTGCAACATGTAATCTCTTCTGTTATTCAGATGTAATTGCTTTCCTGCTCTTGGAGGAAGAGGTGGATGTGTTTTCCTTGGTATTTAATGCCATGCACACCTTCCCTAAAAATGAAGAGATCCAGCAACATGGATGTAAAGCATTACACAAACTTTTTGAGAAAGGTATTTATTTATATCTTGTGTTTTATTAAGTTAGAAAAATGCATAGGTTGGGAGGGGACTGCAGGTGTTTATTTAACTGCAATAAATGAATTCTTGCATTCTAAATTCTGTTTTGTGTATTATATCTCTTCTTTGAATGAGTTAGCACAAAACAGCTTTTCTAAGCAATATCACAAATTTTCTAAATTAGAGCAATGAACATTAAATTTTCAAAAAATCAAAATGCCTCTTCATTTCTGACTCTAGAGTTAACTGAAAAGATGGGATACAACATTAGTCAGTAACACGGGACCAAAGAGTAGTGACATTTGGTTTTAATTCTCAAGAAACAGGATTGTTTATTTAAAGACTGGCAAATTTTAGTAATGTGTAAACAATTCTAAAATCAAGCAAAATGTATGCACTTTAGAAAAATACGTGGTTCTGCTTTTGATCCTGACAATGCTAAAAGATGAGTATGTATCTGTATGATATTCCTGTGTTTCTTCTCAGAAATGAAGTCACCACGTATTGAATCTCTGCAAAATTTTCTGGAACTGCATGTGTAATGACCAGAACTCCCATTGTTGTAGCAGCCTTGCTTGGCATTGAGTTTCTTGCTTCAAAATAAATATTGAGAAATACTAGCACTCCTACCAAGTCTGCTGCACTCCTTTACTTCAAAGATAGTCTCCAATTCTTCAGATTTGTTCTTTCTGGCACCATTTTATATTGCTTTTTCTAAGTCTTCCTCCCACACACGTGTGCCTGGAATCATCTTGTGCGTTCCTTCCCCTCTTCCACTCTCCCTAAATACTTTTGTCCTGCTGTATTTTCTATTCAGCCTCCACAAAGGTCTGAGTTTCTTAGGTTTTCTGTGCATGTTTTTTGTAAGTGCCTGATTTTTACAGATCTACAGACTGCTCTAGGTACAGACCTGCATACCGTCTTCTTGATGGCAGTGTTAATGTAACAAGTTCCTAGGCTGCCACTGGCGTTTTTTTCCTGCCTCTGAGCCACCTTGTCAGTCATTGTAATGTGAATGTTTGCCTTGCCTTAGCTTGAACCAGACCCAGAAAATGATTCTGCTTACAAAATTTAAAATGTGTCATTCTTTCTCAACTGGGATCTGTTCCCTTACCTGGTTCATTGCACGGCCATGCAGCTATGTCAGTACAAATGACAGGGGCAGGGATGGAAAAACCTTAAGCCATTATCACAATGAAGGTAAGATATTATTAAAGCATGCTGTAGTCTTTAGGAAAAGAACTTCATTATCAAAAAAAGTTGAGAAGTGAAATGAAATCATGAACTATGCAAAATGGCATTCCATCAAATTGTTTTCACTGTATGCTTAGCCTTTTTTACAGAATGAACTTCAGATATTCCTCACCAAGACATTATATAAGTGAAGGAAAGGCTCAGTTTTTAGTAAAAGGAGTCATAACTGTGGAAGATGATGGTACAGAGAGTACCCTACCTTCTGTGAAACATAGAAAGTAAATATAAGGAAACTTGATAACATGAGAAAAGACAATTGTTTTTGTACCAGGATATGAATTATTTCATCAAAACATACTGTATCTCTCTTGCTTTTCAATTTAGTTCCAGAAGAGCAGCTGGCTGAATTTGTTGAAAGCAAAGATCATATGATCATACTGAAAGTATTTAAAGAGTTTCCAGAGAAAGAAGAGGTGATTCTTCCTGCACTTTATTCATTACATTCCTTAGCTGGTCCATGTAAGTGCATTATTGGAAGTTATTTTTAGTTCCTCATCTCCCATACTGTGCATCAGCGCACCTCAGTTTGCAGTAGTCTTTCAGTGATTGTAAAAAATCAGTGAGAACTGGTTGGGAGTTGCCAGACAAATCACTTTTCTGTTTTCTGTAGGAAATACTGATTTGTAGTTTTTCATGGGAGATTTTTGTATTCAGCAATTCTGATAAAGCTGAAATCTCATAAAGAACAGAAAGAGATTTTCTTCTGCTTGCAGTAAGTGATAACAAAGATGCTCATCATGGTTGTAGAGGTCAAAGTTCAAGGCGCTGCCCTGTCTTTTTTTAATTCTTGAAAAGTAAGAGATATATATATAAGTCCGTAGGTGGGTGATAGATCATAGAATGTTCGTCATCTAAATGGTAGTCATAGGCAGCCATTCAGGCTTCTCTGTTTAATGGGGAGAAACAGGCACCTCAAGAGGAAATTTACTTAACCCTAAGAGAGCTATCTGTTACAGGTGGGATGAATGACCATACAGAGTGTTCAGATCTCTTCATCAATTGTTGTGAGAACCTAGATGACCAAGTTTTGGTGGTTAAAATTAAATGAGATCCATTCCACCTCCTTTTCTTTAGCTTGCTCTGGGAAATGGTGGCTCCCTGCAAATGTACCATTGTTTGGTTCTTGCAGGATTTAAACATGCCTTTAATTATGCTCTCTCTGTAGTAAGCAATTTTAGAATCTTCTGAATAGTTTAATATGTTTATAATTGTCACCTGTGAAATGATAGCTTACTGTGAAGTAATGCAATACTTTTTTGTGGAACATACCTCTTAAAAGGTGGTTTCAGTTAAGAATGACATGAATAAATCACTGTCAGGTTAAAGCATTGTGAAAGGTACCTTCCTTCACTATCAAATAGAATGCTTCAGAAATGCTTCCCACTCAGAGCTTGCTTTTTCAACTTACAGAGTATTGTTATTTAATACTCAGAGATACATTATTTTGAAGATCTCCTGCTGCTTTAAAAAGACTAATTATCTTTAATAATACAGTTGTGAATATTTCTTTTATGTTGTATACAGGAAAGCCAAGCTATTGAAAGAACGATTAAGAAAGTTTATAGACCTCAGCAGAGTAATGCTAACTCCCTTGGAGTCAGTGACAAGACTCCTTTTCATTCATTGGGGCCAGAATTGTCCAAGATTTTTTGGGTTCATATTCTGTCTCATACCCTGGATAGACCTACTACAAGCATGCTTTCATACCTGTGTTTTAACTACCATGATGCTGTTTTGCCGTAACTTACTGTATGTGGGATCGCTCTGTCCTCAGTAGGAAAGGGTGTGCTCTGTCTTTTAACTGGCTCATGTGGATGTCCTGGTGGTTTCTGTGTCTGGCCTGCGTAATAAGCACTAAACAGGGTGAGGGTGACCAAGCACTGGCACAGGTTGCCCGAAGGGGCTGTGGATCTCCATCCTAGGAGATACTCAGAAGCCGTTTGGCCATGGTCCTGGGCAACCTGCTCTAGGTTGAGCAGGGGGTTTGGACAAGATGACTGCCAGAGGTCCCTTCCAACCTCAACCTTCTGTGAAATACAGAATTTGCAATGAATTTCAAAATATTGCTGGAGCATTAGATGAACATTTCTGTACCCTCAGTATACAATAGGCATATGGTAGAACTAATTTAAATTAATAACTTGCTAACTTGCCCCCTAAAAAAGAAGGAAAACTTAGAAAAGCATGATTAAATCAAACAAATGACATTTATTAGAAAAAAACATTTCTAAATTGTTTCTTAATTGTATGCCCCGGGAATATTACTGAAATACTGTAAAATGTTTACCTGCTCACAATCATGTTATAAACACCATTTATGAGATTGAATTAATATTTATAAAACAATTTGTTCAGCTTTAAGAAAAATGTTACATAAGAATAGTTTGTGAGGAGGTTTCTGTTACATGGCCTGATATAGAATGGAACAAATCCATAAATGTTAATATGGACTCTGAACTTAATTAGTTATTTCCAAGTGTTGGTAGTCATTAATGTCTTCTATGGCAATACCAAGGAAAAAAATGCCACCTTTCTCTCAAGTTGCAAGGCAAAAACTGAAGCATAGGACCAGTTTTCTAAATAAATCTATTTAAATGAAGTCTGAATTAGAACCCAATCAACATGGTTTTTTGTCTTAAGAAGCAATTTTTGTTTCTGTTTCTTTCTTTAGCCAGCAATGTTGAAGTGCTCATGTCTGGAAATGTTCGCTGCTACAATGTTATAGTGGAAATTATGAAAAGTTTCCCCAATAGTGAAACAGTTCAGGAAGTGAGTTGCTGTTTGTTGCATAAGCTTACGTTGGGTAAGTTCACAAAGTTGTTTATAGTCAGCTTACTCTGTGTAAGTTGGAGTTAACTGATAGTAAGTGTTACAAGCAACAAGAGAACTACTATTCCAGTTAATCCTCGGGGTGGTGTGTAGCTCCATGTCTCTAATGATGTAAACATACTGAGGTAATACTGGCCACAGTCAATATGGTATCCTTTTGTGTTAAACATTAGTAACAACAACAGAAGCTGCCGTAAAAGACTAGAGTGGAGGAAAAAACGAGACAAAAGAGCAGGAGAAGCACAAGAGGAGAATGGGAGATCGATAGATCCCATTCTGTATAAAGGTACTACAGAAAGGAAGAAAATTCCTTCTAGATTTCTTTTTTGAAGTGACAATGCTGAATGTTTGAGAAACAACTGATGCTACTGAATTACCTGAAAGGTATTCTCCAAGACTGTGTTTTTCCTCCTTCCAATGCATTTATCTTCAGAGACCTATGCTGCATTCCTGCCCAGCTATGGTGCCTGTCTTGGGGTCCCTTGTGCTGCAGCAGTGAAAGAACCACTGGTTCCTGGACTTCCCTTGACTTGGGCAAAAGTACTTTGGTTGTCTGGGCTTACATGGGCTAGTGTCACATCAACAGAAATGACGGCAATGTCAAAAAGGGATTTGTTGTGCCTCTTAGCAGCTCTGTACTCTCTCTTGCCGCTATAATAAGTTGATCTGAGCAGTTGCCACGGACCACCTAATAGGAAGTTCAAATGAAAATAAGTATGTTTTTCCCCCTGCTGCATACAAAAACACTGTGAGTAGCTGCCCAAGCAGCTCCCACTCCATGGCAGGTTCTTCCTCATCAAGGACTCAGCCAAGGTTTTTCTCATGAGTTAGACTTCCTGATTCTTGCAGATGGTGGCCTGAAGCTACTGCAGATGCTGGTATCAGTGCATAACGCCCCTTAATCAAGTCAGTCCCATCCTTTCACCATCTGTTTCTGCTTCTTCATGCAGATATTGTAGAAAATACAGATCAAACTTGAGTGCAACACAGAGCAACTTCCAGTTCCCCTTCAGAAAGCCAAATAAAAATTTCAAGAAAATGTGGTGGCCGCTGAGGTGGTATTTGCAGTTTTTTGGCAAGAGGTGATGTTACCCTTGACTGGTTTCCTGTGCAAGGCTAACCAAAGATAGGCAGGGAAACCTAGCACTTGTGGGGACACAGCAACTCTGTTGACATGCCTTGATCTTGCCCTAGGCGCAACCAGGCTTGTTTCAGTCACACATTTGTCATGTGTGTGTGCTGACCAATAAGTAATAGTGGCAGTAAAGCAACAAAAAGATCCATTTCTTCTTTTAGCATAACAGATGCCCTTCATCTTAATAAGGAGCCACTTCAGGAGACTTGTGGGAAGAGGTGTCCACAGTACCACGCAGTTAGGGAAACAGATGTGAAATTGCTAGGTGCTCCTGGAAATAGTCTGGAAGATTTCCATATAGCCAGTGTGGCTTCCCAAATTATTCTGATGGGCACTGTCTTCCTAAACCCATGTTAACTGTCAGTGAAATGGTAAAGTCAGCATCTGCTAGCTTCCAAAATCACTGTCATGTATTCTTGCTAATCTGGTAATGACTATCCTAGATTTGACTGTCATCAGAATTTTAACTGACTGATACCTGTTTGGCCAGTCACAAGTCCAATTACTGATCACATAGCTTAAGATTATTAATTTCTTGAGGTAATGTATTTACACAAACATACCATTTCCATTAAAATATGGCAAGAAACAGCAATGCTGATATAACATGACCACACTGCTACAGGGTAAGAATAAAAATACTGTTTCCAATTGCACTTATAATAGGTGTTAAGGCCAAGGTTTTAGAATGATGAATCTGGAAAGGACTTGGCCTTAAAGTCTGTTCTTAAACATTCTGTTAACTTGGTCTAATTGAACTGAATCATAAAACATTGGGAGAGGTACATACCTTCTGGTGAAAAATCTAGGCATTGAAGGTAGTCAGCACGTACAGGACTCAGGACCAGAACTGAGGGAAAGAAATTAGGTTAGCTTTTCTTCTGTATGTAATTATATTTTTGATGCTCAAATATGGGAGACTTCTTAATTTCGTACCTCAGCTGGAGGGTTTGAGAAACATTGATACAGATTTTAATCTGACCTTTCACATTGCTAGTGTGACTCTCATTTTTACTAATCAAGAATTAAACAAAATTGAATATCAAAATAGAAACCATAGCTATCAAACTATATTTTACAAAGTGAGTGTTGTTTTATTATTTTATGCATGATACTTGTTTTTACAACAAATGGGGAAGTTATTTTCATTTGCTTGCTTTTTGCAGAATTCCTTATATTCAATCTATAATATAAAATACTGTACAGCCTGCAATAAAAGTTACACTTTAAATATATTTATCATCAAAAGATAGTTCTTTTTACTATTCCTGAATGTAAGTATTCTCTATTTATAATGCTGACCTTGATCTATTTAATGAGGAGGGCAAAAACAGAGGGCAAAACAGGGTTAAACCACTTGCTTGATAGGATAAATCAAAGCATTGCAGGAATTCAAGACCAGGACTGCATTTGCTTCCTGGCAGGAAGTCTGCAAGTGATATACTGACTGTATTTTTCTTATTTTGATGACAATGTGCACTTCATTTTGCATTAAACCACAGTCTTTTGTGGAAAAAAACAAAGAACCTAGATCCCAAATTTTTTTTATCCTTGACCTCTTCTTTCCACAAATAAAAAATTGTTGTGTCATTGTTTGCTACAGACAAAGTTTGTGCATTGTGTGCTGAGAAATTTATGTTAAATGCATGTAAAGCTCTAGATATGTGTTTATATTCGTTTAATATCTTATGTATTTTCAGGAAATTTTTTCAATATCCTTGTATTACATAAGGTTCCAGAAGTCATTGTGAAGGCTGTTAAAACGTATCCTGAAAATGCAAAGTTACAAGCTGCAGGTCTCAGTTGTTTAGCCCTTCTAAGTGAGTAAATCTGTTCCTAAATACATAAATAACTTACTTCATTTATCTGTCCACTTGTTAATTTTTTTATACTGGTAATTTCCTGTAATCATTTGAAACTCCATTTCTTTAACATTAAAGCCTCAGGCAGGATAGCTTTGACAGAGCTAGATTTCCTACGTGCTTACAGTTTGTTGTTTTACTATGACATGCCTGTGTTCATATCATATGCCCACCACCTTCACGGTGTTCAGAGCTGGTAAGTTATGTTGACAGATCTTAACAAAGCAACCTGTTTGTTCATAGGCAAATATTGGACAATCCCTACTTAACATAAAATATCTAGAGATAATAACACTAATGTGATCCTGTGTTTGCCATGTGTTACAGTACTCATTATATTGTGGCAGTTGATAGCAACACCAAATCAATGCTTGTGCTTGAATTCTGAAATCAGTTAAAAGATTTAAACTTTTTCTTGAGTACACTCCAGGCATTATTTTGAAACAGAAGTTAGTTAGCTAGTGGCAAAAAGCTAAGGATCTGATTCTCTTAGTCTTTGAGTAATTGTTCCATACAAAAGTCAGTACAAATGCTGTTTAAGAGCCCCCAAAATAGCGAAGAATAGAAATCAGTATACACTTGAGTAAGCCTCAGATATTATGGTCAGTGTTAATACCTATTTTTTTTCCTTAAATGCTGAAAAAACACAAGTATAAAATTATTTCTTTTAAATTCTGTTGCACTTTCTGGGACCAGATATTTCTCTCTTAGCAACTGCAGTTTGTAATTCATTTTTTAACAGCACTGCTTCAGAGTGTAGATGGCTCTCTGATAAGTGGTTACGTGCAAATGAATCACAGTTACATTTTATGTCTGTGGTATTCTATATGTAAATACACAACAAAAAAAAGTATATGCAGGTCTTTTCAGAGCCTGCGCATTGACTGACCTGTAACTGCGTACCTAATTTAATACACTATAATGAAGTTTTTTAATCTCTTTTGTGGGATTTTGGTTTGCCATGCAAACCCAATACACCTTTATAACCTTAAAGACATTTCTCAAATCTGTCATAGAGTTTATGTCAAAAGACTTCTCCCTTCCAAGAACAGGCTAATTCTCCCACTGATTTTTGCATGTAGGCAGTGTGAGCACCTCCATGACTACAGGAAGGTTAAGACTTGTGTTTTGTTTTCACAATAAGAGTTTATTGTAAATATTTTATATTTCAAGCTGAAACAATATTCTTAAACCGAGACTTAGAGGAAAGAAAAGAAGAGGAGGAGGAAGAAAAATTATGCTGGTTGGAAGCATGTTACAGAGCATTAGAACTACACCGAAAAAACACACATGTGCTGGTGAGAATTTCTGGATGATGGGGTATGGAAAGACTGCATTATGCATTAAATAAAATGTTTAGCAACATCATTTTCTCCTTTATATCCTCAGGCAAATAAGGCCTTAAAGACTGGATTAGATTTAGAATAAATCTTACCTTTCTTGCCTTTCTTATCTTTGTTCACCTCAACTGATTTCAGTTACTCTTTTGGATCAAATGTAGGTAGTTAAGATGAGACTTGTTACCTGAAACTTCGTCCATCCAAAGATTGATGTTTACGTAGCTCCTCTGTATACAGCAGCAAAACACAGGCCCATCAACAGAAGAATTAATCTCAGCCTAAAATAAGTATCAAAATGCAAATCAAATAATGAGAATGTGGCACATGTTTGTAACTCAGCTGTATTCCAGCTATAAAGAATGTGACAGTCCACACCTTGTTGTATTTCTACATGAAACACCTTGTACCTTTGTCATGGACTGAAAAACAATCAAACTATTTAATTTTTTTCATATATTTTTTGATATTCTAAAGGAATATTTTCTTAATCCTTTTGTCTCATCTTGGTTTATATTTAGGAGGCTGCATGCTGGGCTTTGAAAAATCTGTTTCTGTATCAACGCAACCTTCATGAGAAGATTGGAGATGGAGATAATCAGTCAGTGTTAATATCTTAAACTGTGTTTCTGGAAATGAAAAAATGAAAGCCTACTATTAGGCCATTTGGGGTCTCATGTTTCAATTTTTTTTTTCTTTCTTGTTTCCTAATATATGATGAAATGCATGGTGATCAACACCCCTTGGGAAAGTTTCTTGAAAAGTGTACCTTGTCTCAGGCAAAATTGCTAGTGTTTTAATAAAGGGTCAGAACACAGCCTAATAGAGCTAATTTTTACAGTTCACAAGGAATTTCTTCTTCAGCTGCAACAAGGATAGGGAGGGTTAAAGAATGTAAGAGTAGGGAAAATAGAGAAGATTAAGATACCTGGTATGTAAGGAGTATGGAAAAGCAGTACTCTTTTTCCCACAAATCAGATGAAAGAGCATAGTAGAGAGGGTGCTGCCTCATCAGGGAAAATCTAGGCAAGGGTAAGACACAGACTTTCGTTTTGCTTGAACTGTTTCTCAGAGTTGCTTAAAATTTTAATAATTCAAATTTTAGTAAGCCTGTTTTGTACCCCTTTCTGGACCTCAAGTCACTTGGAAAGCATGGTTCCAAGTGAATTCAGTGAGATTCAGAGTAGGCTAATATGCATAGTTTGCAAAGGACTTTCCGTCAGCTGTTGCTCTGGAAAAATATTAGAAGCCAAGTACAATCATCTGAAAATTTAATTATGTTATGTTGCTTAATACCTTCTTAGGAAGCTGAACTACAGTTACAAAGTAACTGCTGAAATATGGTCAATGTGCAGTGATTTGTTTCTCTCTGTGAAAGGTTCCCAATAGATAGAGCAGTGATGCTCTCCATGCTGATGCACTCCTCTTCAAAAGAAGTGTTTCAGGCAGCTGCTAGTACCTTGGCAATTTTGTCACAACAAAGTGGTAAGGGAATTTAATTATCTTTACTTTCTAATTAGCAGAAAGTTATTGCTGTAATATTAAAGAATATTTAGTGTGCTGTTGTATGAATGCAATATTCCCTGTGATTAGAATATTATGCAGTTGTGTTTAGTAGGAAGTTTATTCCTTGCTTTAAAAAAGCTATTGTTGGCTAGTATCAAAGAGAGTATGTGGAAGTAAAGAGCACTTTGCCAGTTTATGTAGCAATTGCTATTTTTTGGAGCAGGAGACGTGAATAGTGTGTTGTCTTTGTATGCTTGTTTAAATATTTATCACGTTTCAATTTCATCAAGAGCAGCATTTGTTGAAACTCACATGAGTAAGGATTACAGCCTGACAAATACCATTTTCTTGCTTAACACAGGGGATTTGAGCAGTCCTGTTGACTTCAGTGAATCAAATAATGTGTAGAAAGTTAAGCATGTGCATAACAGTTTTCAAGATTGCTTTAGTCCTGACTGTGTCCCTAACATAGTTTCCTAACTTTTTTCAATTTGCAGACCCCCTCAAAATTTTTCAGTGGAGATGTGGACCCCTGGGTAGAGTATTTAAGCTTACTGACAGTTGGCCTGCTTTTATTAGATATCTTTCCCAGAACCTTTTGAAATGGTTATGGACCTCAAGTGGTTTGTAGACTGCACATTGAAAACCACTGGCTAGATAGGAAGATAAAGACTAGCAGTTAATTACCATTCTCTAGGTGAGAAAGCATTGTTTTATCACTAGGTTACTGAGCCATCCAAGTACATAAAACCTAATAATGAAAAGGTTTTATAGTTATTTATGAGATAAATATGTATCTATATCAAGAAATAGATCTCATAAATGTATGCATTCTATTATATATTATATCAGGTACTTTCATAACATGTTACTGATAAGTAGGCCTCTGATTCCCATTGGAAATTTAAAGCTAATTTTTATTTTTTCTTTTTTTTATTTCTTTTTTTCCTCCTAAATGAATGTGCTTACACCAGAAATTATAGACATAAAGAAGCTTAGTAAAACCCTCTGGCACAATGCAATATTGCTTGAATTAACCATTTGAAGTGGATGTACAGAACTGGGAATGACAACAATTGGTGGTAGTTACCATGACAATGTAGATTATTTTTAAAGTGTTCTGAGCTGTATTGGTTACAGTTATAGCTGTTAAGTTAAGTTATATACAGTTAAGAGGAAAAATTGTTTAAGAATAAACATTTTTGAAAGTAAAAGTAAAGCTGTACATTGTCCTTCCCTTAAGTTAACTTTCTGTAAGTAAAAATAGCAGGATTTATTTTTATAATTATATAATTATAATATGTATCATTAATATGTAATTATAATTATATAATTATAATGCATTTGATTAAACTATGGAAACAGAATTAATCTTCAGCTCAAATTTTTTCCCATTGTAATCTATACTTATGTAACGTGTGCTTGGTGAGGAAAAAAGTGGAAAAAAGGGGGGAAAATGTTAGCAGTTCTGTTGTTTTTGAGAACTGTACATAAAGAGAGAGAGATTTACTTGTAGGATGCTTGCTATTTTGTGTTGTAGTAAATACTAGGAAGACACTTTTGGCTAAAGGAATACATATGAATGTTTTGGATATAATGAGGAAACATCCACATTCTCCTGAAGTGGCTGAAAGTGCCTGCAGAATTCTGAATCATGTTTTCGAAGGAAGGTAATATACTTAGAAATACGTGGCGACTTTCAAAGTGCAGGTTTATGAGATTCAGTGCTGGAATTGATTACATTTAAATTATTAACTGTTTCACTGATACTAAAATTGACCACAGGCTGACAGCCCTGTTCAAGACATTGAATTTTGTAAGCCTTGTAGTCAAATGCCAAGGTATATATATGTAGGGAGCTGCACGTTCTTCCCTTCGTGGTTCTTGAGCAGTGAGGTTTGAATAGACTATTGCTAGGTGGTCTCCCTCTTGTTAGCCACACTGAATTCCATTGAGAGCTAAGAAATCTCCCACAGTATTAACTCTGATGATTAAAATAACATTGTGTTAATATTACTTTTGTGTCATGCTCTAGAACATGATTGGAAAACAACTTGTGACTCATAAATACTGATATACGGGGTGGGAACGTGATCCCAGGTGTCTTGCCAAGTTTTTTCAGCCTTCCCTGAAACCTTAATATATGCTAATCTGTCTGTGAAAAAATGACAGACTCAAGATATAGTCACAGAATTTCTTATAAATAATTTGATTTTATAAAGAAGAAAATCTCAAAACAACTTCCATAAATATGTTCACAGGAATAAGAAGTATTGTGAAATGAAAGAAGAAAATAACCTTAAAAGTTAATCAGAGGCCTTTGGCTACTGCCATTTCTAGGACTGCTAATGACATTGAGATTATCATTTTTTTCTTCAAGATTAGAACCTAACATGATTGATATCTTTCTGTTTATTCTACAAGTATCTGACAATTCATCAGTACTTTATGACAATTGTGGAGCAATGGATTAAGGAAGACGTATCTTTTCACATATCTGGACTGGAATCAAAGTGAAATATATAAATCCACCACTCACCCTGAATGAAATACTATACTTTCTGTGTATCGCTGTTCTGGACTGGATTGAAAATTACCTCTCAGTCTAGAGTGGAATTAATTACATAGACTAAATTCATGGAATGGCATGAAAATAATATATTTGTATATGAGGAAAAGTACTATAGTTTAATGTATATTTTGTAGCTCAAACCAGGTTTACAGTGTTCTACAGGGATATCACACAGTGTTAATTGAGGAAGCAAATACATGTAAAATTTAGAAATTAATTATTTTTATTTATTTTGTAAACAATATTTTCAGTTTCCTTCATCTGGATATAATGACAGTAGCTGCATCAGAAGTTGTAAAAGCCATGAGGAAACATGAAAAATCACTCTCTGTACAACTGGAAGCACTTCGAGTCCTTTTACACTTTATGATGCCCGGTAAGTCATCCAAAAATATAATCGGTGTGGCATCATACACTAAATCAGAGAACGGAATTAGATAGCTGGGTTTTAGTCTTTCTTATCTAATGAGACAGCCTTTAATGGTACTTCAGAAAATTTACTGGAGTTCTGTACATAGCTGAGAGCAGCTGTATCTCTTTAAGAATATACAAGATGGAGGAAAATTTTTTAAGTATTTAAGGTAAAAGACCAAAATTATCACTGCTGATTTCTCCTTAATTTCATCAGTGAAGAGTTAGCTCCATTAAGTCAGGGAAGGAGTGTGGAGCTATCGCTGTGATTGTGTATTTTCGTCATAGATATCCTTTAAGTGAGAGGAAACAATGGTAATGACATCAACATTGTTGTACCACAAAATGCAATTTTTTTAATAGTATCTCTTGGAAGGAACATAAAATTGGACCTCTGACACCAAAAAATAGAGAGAGTGATTTAAAGATCTGAAATATACTATTATATACTATTTTCTACAGAAAAAGAGAAGCCAAACTGACTAGCGTAGAAATTCCTTTCTAAAAAAAAAATCTTTAAAGGCAGTCCACAGTGGGAAGAATATGTTCTTTGTTAGTTCTATACCTTTAATAGAATTTGGGGGAAGTTTTAACTCTTATCAGCTTATTGCTGTACATCCTGGTTTTTTCCTCTGATATTGTGTGACAGTACAGACATGAGGTACTGATTTTTTTCAGACCAACTGTTTGCAAGTATCTCTCGGCAGTTTTAGTTGAACATTTACAAAACCAATAACACTGAAACTAGTAACTTGTCTAATATGCAGACTGATGTCAGGTTTTCAGTTTTCTTCTATTCTTTGGAGTATAATCCTAATACTTTCCTTTTTTTTCAATAAAGAGCAGGATTAAGACTTGACATATGTATTCTAACATGTAAGCAAGGCACTTTTTTTGCCAGTATCCTATAACTGAGGCCCTTCTAAAGTGTAATCAAACAAAGAGAATGCCAGCTGGATGTTGGAACTTGCAGGTTAATTAGGGAATAAAAAGTAATTCATGGGGAAAATAGTAATCAGAACAAATATGAATGCTGAAGTGACTTTTAAAGGATTTCTGGGTACTTTCTGTAGTGCCACTTGACTGTAAGTGCCAATAGTGACAAGAAATGTACATCTGAAAGATCTTTCTCTGTTCTTTTATTTGTACTCACCTTCCACTTACGTCACCTGCGGGTAAAATTTGGCCTATGTTGTGCTGCCAAGTGAGAAAGGGCAACTAGTTTATAGCTTCTCTATGGTGTGTCCTTTCCAGAAGGAAGAGGCATGCTAAAGTAGGTATCAGGAACACCAAGAAACCCCGTAGCTCAAAGAACTAATATATTGCAAGGTACCTTAGGCAAAATTCTTTGGCGTGATTTTGCATTTTCAGAGTAAGCAGTGAGCAAACATATGGTGAAATCGTCATTTCGAACACAATGTACTCACAATACAATGTAAATCTGGAGGGATTCCAGTCCCTGTAACTACAGCATTCTGAAAATGTCTTAAGATCTGAAATATGCCTCTGAGTCAGTTGTTAAAACCTGTGTGTTCAATTCGATTGTAATATTGGGTTAATAATACTGGATTAATACCAGGGAGAATATCAAATCTGTTCTTCTGAAGAAGGCTGTTTTCCATTGTTGCAGGTGCAAAGAATGAACACCAGAATGGTTCTTCCAGAGATGTGGGAGATGCTGCTTTTGCACTTACAGTAAAAGTGATTAAAAGCCAGTGTCTGTTGGAGGGAACTCATTCGTTGGTGCTTAATGCTTTGAACAGGGTATAGTAAAAGCTTTATTCTAATGAATTTTGTCACTATTTTACACTTGCAATGGTGAAACATTTGTAAGTTTTAGTTCCGCATTGATTTTACTAATGATTTGGCAGAACTAATCTTAACTCCTGAGTTTCATTTATCGTTTGGGGTTTCTTCTTACATTCTGTTCTGGAGTGTATTAGGTGATTCTTTATACAGTAACTCTAAAGGACCTTTATAAAAAACAAGGCTAATTTTTTTTCAAGCGTACAGTTTATTTGTGATTTTTTTAATGGACTAGCTTATACATGAAAAGTGTCCTCATACCTACACCTCAACTACACATAGAACTGAGTGGTTCTTTGGCTTTCATGGATTCATACTCCTTTGCTTTCAACAGAACAGTGTTTCTTACTTGTCTACATTCTTTTCACTGTTCAATTCTAGAATTTTTTCCAGCCACTGGAAAACAGAATGATCATATAGTGCCTTGAAGGGGAAGCTGAAAAGTGAAAGGCTGAAGCAGACTGCACTGGAAACTTTGCACAGCAAATTAACCTTAAATCCTAGTGATAGGAAAGGTTTAACTTCATGGCCTTCAGAAGAATCCCACCTCTACAAGGTTTACAAGGTTCACATGATTGCAATCAAAATGGATGTAGCAATTCACAATTTTTTAGAAGACTTCTCAACAATTTTAGGCTTGCCAAACACCTTCAGTCAAGGAAATTTGTGTCTCTTACATTTATTATAAAAGTCAGAGCAAATAATGTATCAGCAAAAGAGTTCTAGAGTATCTAATGGACATTTCTTGACCTGAAGATAGAGGATACAGGACTTAACAAGGGAAGCAAAATAATTTTTACTTCAGAATGTATTACAGTTGCCAGTGCTTTGTGACCATCCCGATTGTTTTTTCTGACCCAGCTGGTTTGTATTTTGGGGGACTACAGTATCAACCAGAAGGACTAGAAATTAACATATTTTAATGAAAAACTAGAGAAGGAATAAGGAGGAAGAGGGGCATGACCCCACTGAAATAATTTTGCAGATTTGCTGGTCACTGACAGCTGTGCACATTTTCAGATCTGGGCCTCATTTAGGTTTCCTCCATCTAGAAGTGGGGGAAAATTGGGAAAAATAATCACAAATAACCTATTGAATTGCTATATGACTAAACCCAAAGCTTTTAAAACCTTGATGGGGTGTGGTAATAGGTATGTTGCTTCATATCTTTTTCTTCTCGTATGTTTTTCAGTTGCCACCATGTTTATCACTTGTGCCGGTTGTCAAAGAACCCCATTTTTGTTCCTTTTTAAGCACAAAGGAAGTACATTTTCATACTCTCCTTGTCCTAGCAAAATGGTGTCAACTAGTGAATGGTTGTACTGAAACTTTGAGGAAAAAAAAAATCTCACTCTCCATTAGAAAACTAGCTAGGGAATATTTTCAGAATCAAAGGTGAAAATCTGGGGAGATTATGAGCAGCTGAAACTGATGGTTGAAAAGGAAACCTTTTTGAAATTGTGATTATTGTTATTTATTGTTACATCAGCTGTAATTTCACATACTTTAAGAACAACAATCACTTGTTCTTAAAGAACAACTTTAAGAACAAGCAACTCTTCTTTTGCCATTGTAAGCAGAACAAACTTGATCTGATTTTATATTTGTTTTGCCATTAGTTTATTGGAAATCCTAGGATTCAGAAGTGTGGATTAAAACTACTTGCTTCTGTGGCTGAGTGCACTGGTGCACTAGAAATTTTAACCCAGCAAGGAGCTACTGACACTGTGCTTCACAGCCTACAGATGTATCCAGACGAACAAGGTAGGGAAGGTATTTTGTTAGTTGAATGTGAATGATGTAGTAGGATGGTATGATTAAGCATAGAAGCTGTAACCTACCTATTACACTCTTTAGTACTGGATGTGATGTAGGTTACATGGCAAGAAAAGGCTGCAGTACTGCATGGTCCTCAGGTTCATCCACTTTGTAGTTATGCCTGGCCCTGTAATAGCTTATGCAAATAACTTTCTGGACTATTAGTAATACAACACTACTTAGGTCATGGGTTTATTCCACTCAGAATGTCTGAATAATCGAAGTTATTAATCTTTCTTTTTTCTTCTAGACATACAGTGTTTGGGTTTGAGTCTTCTATGCTCTTTGATTACAAGAAAGAGTTTGTGTATTGCAACTATGCATGTCCTGTCAACAGTTCTGGTTTCTACTCTGAGACGATTTAAAGAGGTCACTGAAATCCAGATGCATGTATGTGTTCTTTTTACGTACAAAGATGAAAGTGAAAGGCAAAACTTTAGAAAATTATTTTAATGTAGTTATATGTCTGCAGACACACGTTCAGTCCTCCTTGTGTGAAAGTTCTGCTTCCTCTGCTTCAGAAGCTTTCCCTGTTTATTGCCAGTTTCATTTTTTCTAGCAGAACGGAGCTTGCCTGTGAGATCAGCTTCCTGTGAGAGTTTCTGTACTTCTGTTTTAGATCAGTATGAAAATATCACAAGTACAGCCTCCTTTCTTTACTGCTGTTTTTCCCCCAACCCTTCCAAGTTTAGCTTAGCAACCAGTGTAGAGAGAAATCAAAATAATGTGGTGGAATGAGGAAGTTACTTGAAGTGATTTAGTCTCAATTAGGTTTGGACAAAGCCCGTAATTTACCCAGTTCACCCTTCCAGGTGAACTTTACTTGCAGAATCATGGGATAATTTTGTATTTATTTTTAGTTTTTAGATACACCTGTTAAATTTTTCATTTAGTGTATGTATTTTTTTCAAATTCAAAAATTACAGAGCAACACATTGGGACAAGGGGATGCATCTTCATCCCATATCCTTAAAAAGAGATTGTTTCCTCTGTACATTTTCAGGAAATCATGAGTACATTTGTCACTGCCAGGCAGGATGTGGCCAGATATTATGGTATATAATTTGGCTTTCCAAAGTGTCAGTTAATATCTGTCTAAACGGGTCAGCTAAACAAGCATGAAACTACAGCTATATAAACACAGAGACACCAGGTGTTTCTGCCTTCTCTCCTGATCTTCTCCAATTTGTGAATTCTTGCGTGTTTAAAAGCAAGACAAAAAAATTAAAGCACATATCTTTTGGTTGAAATTTTATTTTGGTGCATGACCTATTTTAAAATTACACTTTTAAACACTGTACTTATTTCAATTTTCTCATTGTGTTCTTAGGGATTTCAAGCAATCTTGTCAATTCTTGGTTTGTCACCTTGCTTTGCAAAGCTGCTGGTGCATGAATCATTTGACACAGTCATTTTCTACCAAATGTCTATGTGTTTCACTGACCAGCGAGATCGACAGGTATCTTCTCTTTTGACAGCTCCACAGCTGAAAAATTTTGGTGCTTTTTTTGTCCTAACTTTGATTGTTTGTCTTCCCATTCAGTTTCAAAGCCTGTGTTGTAAATGTTTTGCTAAAATAGCTGAAAATGATGATTTAAAAAATACGATGCTGGAAAAAGCATGTATTGAGTACAATAGTATTATGGCTGAATGTTTACTTCTACTGGGAGCTGATATTAATAAGAAGACAAAGACAAACTCTTTGATCTATCAGGTAATATATGGAAATATACATACTTTCATTGCTTTAAAATTTGTGCTTTTGGGTTCCTTTCTCTTTTCATGTAAACATATATTTAGCAGAACACGGCAGCAATACCTAGTGCAATCTAACTGTGACCTGAGTGGTGTTACCATTACTGCTCATGGTGACTTCAGGCTCAGTCTGATGTTCACTGAAACACCCTTCACTTTATTGAAGCTCACAGGGTCGCTGTCATCTAGAATGTGCCCACACTGCCAGTTTGGTTCTGATACAAGTTCACTTTAACGTCCATGCTCTCTGATTGTTTACCCTGTTCACATGCAAACCTGGGTTCAATCAAGTAGTGACTTAGCCTTAGTTTTGGAGTATTTTTGAGGAAGAAGACCTAAACTCAAGCTTTTCTAACTCCCAGTCATTTTTTCTGAACTGATCAGGAGTACATGGCATCAAACCCATTAGAGCCCAGGCCTTTAACTGATATTCCAAATTCAGCTCTTTCCAAGCTCTGTGACGCCGAGGTACAGATGGACCAGTAGGCAGCACTGTGCATAGATAGGTTTCAATGTGCTTAGTCCCACTCTGTTCTAGACCTGCAAAGAAGACTTTGCCCAAAATACCTGCCCTGGAAGGGCGGACTTTTTTTGCTTTTTGTTGTACTTAAAGATGAATATAGTCATCAGTTTTTGTGCTGATTTAACTGTTCTGGTTAGAATTCTGACTTTTTATCAACACAGTTAAAGTAATACAACATCTTGGAATGCCTGCAGTCACACTAGCTGGAAAGAGCTTTATCCAGACAGTGGCCACATACAGAGCATCAACTATTTGAAATACGTTGGTGTCTTAAATAAAGCCATAGACAAACATCCCATCTGTATTCAGCCATACCAATGGAGAGGCTGGTCCCACCTGCTTGTAAGTGCTCCTTGCTAAATGTGACTGCTTTTAAAATTTTTTTTGAGAAACGGTGTGTATGAGCACTTCTTAATTTTGCTGCAGTGTCAAAGTTTTAAACGGTCTGAGATAACCCCACCAGTACTGCCTGAAGTGAATTAGGAAGAGTTCACTTCTGCTGGCAGAGCTGTCTGGGTGATAAAGCACAGCTGAGTTTGGAAACAACCATCCATCCATGGAGTCTGAGGTAGGCAAATCAGTGTTAGCGAACCACAGTGTAAATATTGAAGTAACTGGAAGTATTTCTAAAAAATATTTGTAATATTCACAGTCAACACTGCTCTGTGTAGCAATGCAGTCTGAGAGATTGAAAGGAGTAAAAGTGACTGAAGCCGGTGGACCTGAGCTCCCTCGCACGAGGCAAGGCTTGATGAGTCTCACTGTTGTTGCCTGTTCATCTGATATCCAGAGGACATGGCAAAATAACCCCTAAGTGTCTTTTTTCCACTGAACAGATAAATAAATGGAGTTGCCATAGACTGCATGCAATAACCAAACTACATAAATTACCATTCATTTTTGCCTGGAAATTGTGTGCAGTCATGGCAGAAATTATAATTATAGAACTCAGGCATTTGTTATATTTTAGGCAAAGACTTCAGGAAAAAGGGAGTTGGTACTCAGATGCCTTACGCAAGCATATGCTCTGAGGGGTAGGGAATTGTGTAATTGAAAAAGAGACATGATTCTAAAAATATAATGAATCTGAATTTCAGACAAGTCTCTTAATGCAGTCTGAGCTGTTGTTTGAATGCCTCGCGTAAATATTTTTAATTGCTTTCCTTTGTTAGGTTTGTGAGAAAGGAAATAATCCTAAATTGGTGGAATTGCTATTAGCCAATGGTGCTCGAGAGCAGGATGTTCGGAGTGCTTTAACCATCAGTATAAAGAGAGGAGATAGCCAAATCATCAGCTTGCTCTTGAAGAAGCTTAGCCTTGATGTCGCCAACAGCAGTATATGTCTTGGTGGATTTGGTATTGGGAGACTAGAACCTTCCTGGCTCATTCCTTTGTTCCCAGATAAACTTACTCCATTAAGAAAACAAAGTGAGTATATATAGAATTTGCTATATGAAATGTGTTACTATCTCTTGATGGTACTATATAAGTGTTTTAGATCAAGACCTTCAGTTGAGGATCTCTTCATAGCATTCAGCTGGTTATAGAAAGACTGCCAAACCTTGAAAATAAATCAAGTTATTTCTGTTATTTTTTAAAGCTATTTGGATTTCTGGGAGAATATGCTATCGTTTCGGTTGCTTATACATACAGATGCAGGTTCTGCGCTGGCAAGAATGGTGCTTAAATTCCAGATGAAGAATATTTCAGAGGATAGATCAAGAGCCTCCTCTGATCTAAACTTCTCTGAAGATGGAGTGGATAAAAACTATGATTGGAATTTCATTTCTGACCCATTAGTGGAGAGCGTTTTTCCTTTGAGTGATGATATTGATAGTGAAGGTAATTGTTTTTCTTTTCTTTTTTCTTTTTATAATCCCAATCTAGTGTACCAGGGCTAGACCATAGCCATAAATCAGTTTTTTATTTGTATTTGAGATAAAACACTTCCCAAGAAAAAAATACTTTTATCTAAAATTTTGTTTGTGGTAACATTGGAAAATAGTTTATGGTGAGTAAGTATGTGCTTTATCTTAAAGCATTTTATTCAGTTATCCATTTAAAATTAGTTCTTCATGCATTCAGTTTCTTGTAGAGAGAAAAAGTGGGATTCATCCAACCAAATTTAGATAATTGACTATTTTAATGTCTGTTTCTGAGCTATTCTTGTATGCTGCCTTTATAGTCCACAGCAAAATGCAAGTGCTTCAAGAGCACAATTTGTCTCATCATGAAGTCAGGTGCATTGTGATCTAGAAATCCCTATTCCCTGGGTTGTCTCTAAATAAAGTGCGCACAACTAAGTCTGGTATAGAGGACTATATTGTTAACAAATAAAGTAAATGAAACAAGCCCTATCCCAAAGATATCTAATTGATAAGAAAGTGTAAATGACAAGTCTATGTTCAGTCCACATCATTCTTGGTAACCACGTCAGGAAATCTGAATACCTTTAAGTTATAAAAAACAGCATTTCTGTCTATAATATTGGTAACTTAATAATAACAGTACATGGCCTTAATTTACAACATGCCTTTTTTTGTTCAGATGTCACTGTTGTTTTAGAACTGTTGGATACTTAAAATCATCCCAGATGAAGAATTTGAATTTCAGAATCAGAGAATCCTAAGGAATTTTTTTGGTTCAGTTTTGTTCTTTTCCTTTACATCATTCAGCACCATTTTTCATTTCTGTAGGACTGTACCACAGACATATAATAGATACTGTTTGTTGTCCCACATAGAAAAGTTGTTAAGTCACATGTAAATTACGGTAAAAAAATACAGGCTTTGCTAACAGGAGTGATTTTAGGAGTTTTAAAAGTAGCTTTGAGAAGAGGAACACTAAATGTGTCCAGATAACCCTAAATCACCAAAGCCACAGTGGCATTTGATGATTCATTCTCAATAAATGTGGGAATACAAATTTTATCTAGTAAAATACAAAATTTTTCTGTTTTAAAAAGTTATTTACACTGCAGTAGCGCAAAGATGTGTTACGAAACATGTATAATAATCCCAACCCGCTGGAAATTTTAAATGATGAAGCATCAATGTAACAAGCTGCAGGTCTTATTTGGAGCATGTCAGGTTAGTGTGGCCTATGTACTCTAAAACATGTTGACAACATTCTTGTGCCTATTGCACACACAATTAACTGGTGAGATCCTGCCAATATTGATGCTTTTGAAATGTATCTCTGCTTGGTATGTCAGCATCTATATTACAGCTGAATTCTGAGCTTCATCTTGAAATACGTTTTCTTACCTTTTTGTCCTCCTGTGTTATTGTTTTGTACTAGGTAGTGAAGGTTCACTTTTTACAAAAAAGAAGTCCAATTCTATTGCAGTTGCTGACTTATATTGTAGGGAAATGGCATTTCAAAGAGGTTCTCCTACTTTGCCACGTCATTCCTACTCTGTGGTAAGTCAGATCCTTATTCATTCCAGTCTTTCTATAAGTTCATCTGTGTTACCTTGTCATGGTTTAGTCCCAGCCGGCAACTAAGCACCACACAGCCGCTCACTTACTCCCCCTAGGTGGGATGGCAGAGTAGAAGTGAGAAAACTCGTGGGTTGACATAAAGACAGTTTAATAGGTAGAGCAAAAGCTGTGCAAGGAAGCAAAGCAAAACAAGGAATTCATTCACCACTTCCCGTCGGCAGGCAGGTGTTCGGCTATCTGCAGGAAAGCAGGGCTCCATCACACATAACGGTTGCTTGAGAAGACAAACGCCATTATTCCGAATGTGCCCCCTTTCCTTCTTCCTCCCCCAGCTTTATATGCTGAGCGTGACGTCATATGGTATGGAATATCCCTCTGGTCAGTTGGGGTCAGCTGTCCCGGCTGTGTCCCCTCCCAACTTCCCATACACCCCCAGCCCACTCACCAGTGGGGTGGTGTGAGGAGCAGAAAAGGCCTTGACTCTGTGTAAGCCCTGCTCAGCAATAACTAAAACATCCCTGCTTTATCAACATTGTTTCCAGCACAAATCCAAAACACAGCCCCATACTAGCTGCTATGAAGAAAGTTAACTCTATCCCAATGAAAACCAGCACATGCCTACAGCAAAATTGTTAATAATCAAGTGTTAGGAAAGGTCATGTAACCATATGGGCTCTTGTCTCGCTGTTGCCATTTAATATTTCCTTCTATTGCTGTAAAATTACTGTGCTCCAGATCACTGTACAGATGAGAGTTTATTTCAGCAAAAATTTCTGATCAATAAAAAGTACACGTTCTTGTGAATTGCTCAAAATTCCGGTCTGATGTTCAAATGCAGATACAGAAACTCTTGGGCTAATCTTCAGCGTGCTACTGTGATCAATGAAGAGAGACCGATTCCTTAAGAAGACATAAGAGGGCAAATCAGTGGAATCAAAGTCAGGTCCTTCTGAAAGGAGCTTGTCTCTTCCCATTGACTGTAAAGGGAAACTGGAGAGACTGGCTTCCCTACAGATTTTTTGTAAAATCCTGCTCCATCTTATCACCCTAGTGAAAGTCATTTTAGGTTGCCAAAAGTGCACTACTTCCATTGCACTTTAAATCTACTGTTCTTTCATATTGCAGGTATCAGTAAGTTTTTTAAAGATGTGACCAATTGTTATTTTTAGTTGAAATGTACAGTTTCTTTGTGTTCCCCCTGGAAGTTCTCATAAAAAGAAACCACAATAAAAAGAAATTTACTGAATTCAGATCATTTCAGATATCTGCATATGTCCATAACTGTTTTTTGCTCTCTTTTGGGATTTTCCAGGGACCTAGCTCAGATTATGAACCATTAATGAAACAAAGAAGAAAATTCTTGCCTTCAGATGAATCCCCCAGTAAGTAGATCATACAATTTAACATATATAACAGATTTTTCATCCTTAATGCTTTCACACGCATAGCATGCAAAGATTTTAGGCAGATTATATATTTGTTTACAAAGAGGAGGATAAATTTTGGAAATACTACAGGGGAGTACAAATAATGCGTATATGGGGAATTTTTTTTTCCTGGACTTCACAAATAATTTATGTAGAATTAAACAGGCAATGAAATTTCCTGAGTACCCTTATAAGCTTTCAAAAGCTACTTCTGTTGTGCAGTGCATAAGCGTCCATCTCTTCCCTACTGTCTTATAAATTTCTGTCTCTTAATAGAAGTCTTCATGGATTTGGATCTTAACCAATATCCAAACATTCACTGTCTTCTGCATCTTTAGATCCCAAACTGATTTATCTTAATTTTAATTACGTGATAATTTAAACTATGCTATTTTTCCCATGTTTTTGTTTTAATAGAAGGCATCTCAAAATTTCCACCACATATAAGACCATCAGACAGTCTTTCTTCATTGATCTCAGAGAAAGAATATATTAAATCACTAGATCTTTCATCAAATGAGCTGGAGAACATCGATGCCATCAGCCAGAATAGCTGCTTAACTAGTCATCTGGAACATCTTGAGAAACTGGAGCTCCACCAAAATGCTCTTACAAACATTCCAGAACAACTGTGTGAAGTAATTTTGCATAATTTTATGTAGTACAAGTTGAGATTAGTTACAATAAATTGTTTGTCTCTAACAATGTACCCATAAAAATACTACTCATGAATATGTGTGTATATTTTTGCATGCTTCATACATTCACTCCATTTTCATTCAGTGGATTTATGTTCAGCTAGGAATAAAAATATTTTCATGGAACTATTTTAAGTCATTTACTGCAGAGAACTGCTTTAGGACATATTATATTGAGTAATATAATAACGTAAACGGAACCAAGAACTGTGACAATTCATATCTGTTAAATTTTATGAAACTGAGGTAATTAATTTTGAAGAATGCTTTATATTTTATCCTGTAATAGCAATATTATGGGTTACATTGGTATGTTTGCTATTTTCTGCTATTTTTCCTAGTGAGAGAAATATAAGTGAATTAATAAATTGTACAAAATACAACTCAATTTAAAACCTATAAATTCATATTTTCGTTAACTTTTTAAAAACAGATTATCCTTTTCTTTCAGAACTTGAAATGCTTGACATACTTGGATTTGCACAGTAACCGATTTACCTCTTTTCCAACTTATTTACTGAAAATGAATTGTATTGCAAATCTTGATATCTCTCGAAATGACATCGGACCTTCCTTTGCTTTGGATCCATACCTCAGATGTCCAACTCTAAAACAACTTAATCTTTCATACAATCAGCTGGTGTGCATTCCTGAATTTCTTACGAATGTAGCTGAAAATCTGGAACAGCTATTGCTAGAAGGGTGAGTTGCATTGGTAAATGGACTTTAGCATACCAAGCATAATAGAAAATGAAATATTTGTCATCCAGAATGATGACTGTTATAATATGGAAAGGATTGTTTAGTCAGCAGTGAAACACTGACATTGTCTTCCCAATGTGTAAGTTGCTACAATTTTCAGTCTTGTATTACAAATTACATGAGAATATCTGTGGGCCTTGATAGAATCTAATAGCACTGCAGTTTCAGTAACGTACTAAAAATGTAGTTCAACGTCTTTCTACTGCCTTACTATCCATCCACAGGACTGTCTGTGTTGTCTAACATGTTCAACTAGGTTTTCTGTATACAAAATACAGTTTCCAATGTATTTCGTATTCACCCAAGGTTTTTTGGAAGTATGATTTCTGGAATTGCATTTATTGGTATGGATATGTTTTAAATGACAGAAGCAAAGAAAATATGTAATTTTTTGTTTACCAGCACTTTTTATCATATTTGTTAGTGAGTGAGATAATTCATAACTATACAGAATTCTTAAGAATGCTATTATTGATAACTTTGTAAACTGCAGATACTGCCTCATTAATCTTCCATAATTTATTTTAAATAAGAAGGTGATATTTTTTACACAGAAGTTCACACAGTGTAAGGATAGCAATATATGTGACTAAAGCAAGCAGTATTAAATATGTGAGTCAAATTTACAAAAGCAATATTTTAAATTCAAAATCCTGTTGCATTTCTTCATTAGCTTTATTTTGAACTTTATTAGCAATATTACCCCTGCAAAACAGTGCTGCATTGTTATTTTATCTCTGTATTTTCAGAATCTTTGTCTCTTTCTGTTGTTGTTCTTCCCAGAATATGTTGTTTGTAACATTATATACTCATCCAAAATTGCATCCTCTATATGGAATTCCATTCTTTTTTTTTTTAGATTGATAGTCATTCTGTGATTATAATCCTGCAAACTTATATCTTTAGTTAACAGAACTACTCACAAATGCAACAGTCCTCTTTGTGTGGGATTGAGCTGCAGTATGTAATCAGGAAATGGCACCTTGTAGTACCTTCTGACATTTGCTTTCCAAATTAATTAAAACAATCGTAATATCAGTCATGTTATTCCATGCCACATGTTACAGTATTTTTGCTGACTGGTCAGTCTTTCTATGGATAGAAGTCTTATTTTCAGTTTGCCAGTGTAAGGATAGCATTATCAGGTCAATACTCTTTACTTTCACGTTTTAGCTAATAGTTTCTGAATAAAACATGGATTTTTTTTCTCTTCTTGTTATCATAGAAACAAAATTTCATCCTTGTGTTCACCCATATGCTTGAAAGAACTGAAAATTTTAAACATTAGTAAGAACAATATTTCATCCCTTGCTGAGAATGTCTTCATGGGCTGTACAAAACTGGAGCAGTTCAACGCCAGGATGAATGCTCTCGGTAAGTGTCTGTGGAAATACGATCCACCTTCCACAAACCATTCCAGGTCACAAAATTCCTCAGCCACCAGCATTTGGGGTCTTGTGAGAACAGAAAAGGAGAATACCACATTTGCTTGCCCTTGTTTATGCAGTTCCCTAAGCATCAGCTTTTGATCACTGTTGGAAGCCGTATACTTCCAATGGGGCTTGATGGACATTTGATCTTACTCGGCGTAACTCATCTTGTTTTTACATTTGTACTGGGTGCTGTAAAAATGGTTGAGTGTACTTGAGATCATGCATACTGTTGTGGAAGGTTCAAGGCAGAGGAAATCCTTCAAAGTTAGCTTGCAAATCTAGTCCTAATACATGGTTAATACTGTACTGAAATACCTACCATACAAGCATCCTGGCTTGTATCAGAAACAGTGTGGCCAGCAGGACCAGGGAAGTGATTGTCCCCCTGTATTCAGCACTGGTGAAGCCGCACCTTGAACACTGTGTTCAGTTTTGGGCCCCTCACTACAAGAAGGCCATTGAGGTGCTGGAGCATGTCCAGAGAAGGGCAACGAAGCTGGTGAAGGGTCTAGAGCACAAGTCTTATGAGGAGCGGCTGAGGGAACTGGGGTTGTTTAGCCTGGAGAAGAGGAGGCTGAGGGGAGACCTTATTGCTCTCTACAGCTACCTGAAAGGAGGTTGTAGCATGGTGGGTGTCAGTCTCTTTTCCCAAGAAACAAATGATAAGATGAGAGGAGACAGCTGCAAGTTGTGCCAGGGGAGGTTTAGATCGGATATTAGGAACAATTTCTTCACTTGAAAGGGTTATCAAGCACTGGAACAGGCTGCCCAGGAAAGTGGTTGAGTCACCATCCCTGGTATTTTAAAAGATGTGTAGATGTGGTACTTAGGGATGTGGTTTAATGGTGGACTTAGCAGTGTTAGGTTTACAGTTGGACTTGATGATCTTAAAGGTCTTTTCTAAATGATTCTAAGTATTACCACGCTATATCCAGCATTGTCTTCTGGATAAGATAGAATGTTTGATTCACTTACCTTGAACGCAGGTGTCATTTGAGATGGCCTGAATTATCCCACTTGGCTTACAGCTTCTGGTCCAGAAAAAGCAGGTCTTCCATAGCTGCTGTGTTGTATCTCCAAGCCATGTGCAGGGAGCTCAGGTGCCACAGGGCAGATCACCTTCACTAGAACCCAGTGTTTAAACAATTGAATTGAGTTCAGAGTGTGTTTCGGTGGCCTAGCATATTTTATGCAAAAGTGTCAAAATTAATGTACCTATGAAAAATACAAATTACATAAATGAGATTTTAATGCAGGAGTTCATAAGTTACTGTCAGAATTTATTTCTGTCTTCTCAACATAAAATCTTCCATTTGAAATTATTGTCACAATATATCAGAAGGTAGCTCTTATACCTGCATTAAACACAGCTGAACCATTAGAATCATTTTTATATGCATAAGACCCACCACTCACTGGGTGAATTACGGGAATGTTATGTATACTGGCAATACAGTAAAGTGTAAGTAAGATTATTTCAGTGTTTAATGCCAATATGAAATGAAGTATAAATCGTATGTAATGTGATAAAAGCCAATACGTTAACTCAGTTCTAAACTTCTTTCGTTTTGAAAGTTTAGTTTTAAATAAGCTTTAAGAAAAAGATTCAGATTCTGCCTTTGGTAGCTTGTACAAAGACCTGTGTATAGAAGGTGATAGATTGATCTTCTGGTCTGTCTTTGATTTTAGAAAATTTCAGTCTTAAAATTAAACAGTTCTGAAAAGTAATAGGATTAACCTCTTTTTCTGCTCTAGAAATAATACCTGACTTGTCATCCAGCATAACAAGCCTAAAATTATCCCAAAATCATTTTATTAATGTTCCAGAAGCAATTCTTCTTCTACCACAGTAAGTTATTATTTTATTTATTGAAGTTAATGTCAAGTTCTTGATGAAGAAAATCTGATGGCAAGACTTTTGTTAAGCAGAAAATACTGCATGTTTTACTGATTTTCAGGAAATCTTCTCTAACAGGTTAAATGCAAAACTTAGTAGCTTTTAACTGAAGACAAATCAGTCACATTTTTTTCATTATTTTGAGAAATTCTGTTCCTCAGATTCAAATCATTGTTATTGAAAATATATTGCTTGACTGCTGAAGCTGACAATTCTTGCTGAGAAGACCAGAATGTATTTACTATTTTCTTGAAACCAACAGTAAAGATACTGGCAATTTTTCCTTTTCAAGAAGTTCTGCAGACTTTTGCACAAGGCTGCTGAGTTTAGTTTCTCACTTTCCAAATATCACAAGATATTTATTCTCAAAGAATGACACTTCCTCTAGATGGAATTGTGATAAAAATTCACGTGATATTTATTTTGCTATACCTTCAAAGCATTACTCATGTGAAAATTGGACTTCTGCTTTTTTTTATAGAAGTTACTGACCTTAATAGGTCACTAGAATCAGATTGTGGAAGGCGTGCTTGGAAGGCATGATCAGATCAGTTATCTGGTAGATGTGGGTAGATGTGAGTGCTGATGGCCATGGGGACGGCAGATCTGCAGATTTGTGAACTTACGTTAATCAAATTTACATAGAGCACATCATTATTAACGTGATATTACACTGTTTCAGCATACTAATGTTTCTATTCACAGCAGCAAATTTAATGGATGTGTTGAAAAAGGTGCAGCTTTCCAGATCTACATCTCCCAGCTCAGACAAATCAATAAGGAGATGCATGGATTTTTTGCATGCTTCATGTTCCACAGTAACATAAACAGCATATTTGTCCGACAGATGACTTACAGAAATGAAATGTTCTTTTTCATTTATTTTCTTAAATACATGTGTAGTTGAACTATATAATTTATGCACATACATGTATTTACAAACATATATTCATAGAAGCATTCTGATAAAAGAGTAAGGTACCCATACCAACTGATGTTAGTCTCCTAAGGTAGGAGCAAGAAAGAGAGCAGTTCGGATCACATTGTGAGGCTCCATGGTTTATAAGTGGAATCTTGGGTTCTAGAAAGTTGATAATACCAGCAAGTTCCCCATTGATTCTCTTTTAATTTTAAATGTATAAAAAAGCCCATGAAAATACATATTAGTATTATGTTAGATTGCAATTACCTTTTTTAATACATTTATTCTAGTAAGTTAGACATTGCACGTAACAGTGTACTCCATGGTCCTGCACTCACCTGTAACTGGAATCCTGAGCTAAACTCTATTCTCTCTTGCCTAGGTATAATTGTATATTAACTATACTGTTTACAGTTGAAATACTGAATATTTGCACTACAGGAGTGTCAACCATATTTATTTGTGTCTTCTACTAATCTGAACAGAGCCATGCATGTCTGCAAATCATAGAAAGAAAGAAGTGGACTATTATAGCAATATGTACACCTACTTAAAGTGACTCTTTAATTTACTATCTGAAACACATACACACAGTACAGTGTGGATGTTTATTTTCATGACCAAGCAATTCCATTCACAGACAAATACACTGAAAGACTATTATACTGAATCAATCATATGTATTTTCCTATAATTTTTTCTGAGGTAATGAAGCCCTACTTACAGTATCTTAATTACTTCCACTCATAGTAGTAATTCTCTGTCTTCTTCCATCTACAGTCCTGTCAGAAAACTGCTCTGATATCTAAGCCATTTGTTTATTTATTAAAAATTAATACAGTTCCAGTTAATATCAGTTTTATTTTTTTCATTTGCTAACTTATCTCTTTTCTATTTTCATGTTTTTAGTTTGCGATCAGTAGATTTAAGCCAAAACAAGATCATAAGCTTGCCTGCACCAATGCACTGGAAATCATTAAACTTAAGGGAGCTGCTATTTAATCATAATCAAATAGACATCTTGGACTTGAGTGAAAAGGCATGTGCATGGTCTAGGCTAGAAAAGCTACACCTGTCCCACAACAAGTTAAAGGAGGTAAAGTGTAAGATTCTACCAAAAGAAAATGAAATAACTTTTCAATTGAATGCAATTTTTCAATGTTCATTTGATTTTCATGTCAACTCATATCACTGTGAATTCTATTAGAAAAATAGTATGTAAGTGCAAATAGTACTTCCTGTGAATGAAAGTCACTACATTCTGTTAAGCTTTTCTGTCTGGAATGTGTCATATAATCAGTTTGTATAATGAATTCATTATGAGTTCCTTTTTCTATTATGGTGGGATATTACGCCTGTTTATTAAAAAAAATTCAATTACAATGGTAAAAATAATACCAATTTTGTTAAATTTAATGTATTCACGCTCATACTTTTTTTTTTTTAACATTTAATTGCCCATTAAATGTTCTTTTATTTAGATTCCTCCTCAGATTGGCTTCCTAGAGAACTTGACTTCTCTGGATGTAAGTCATAATCCCGATTTGAGATTCTTTCCAGATGAAATGGGTAGACTGTCCAAAGTCTGGGATCTTCCTTTGGAAGGACTCCATCTTAATTTAGACTTCAAACATGTGGGATGCAAAGCCAGAGACATTATCAGGTTTGTTGCCCTATTGTTCTTGAATATTCTTGTTTTGCTTTCTTGGGATATGCAGCAAGCATTAAGAAGACAACATATCCTTTTGAAAATACGTGCTGATTCGTTGTATGAAATCCATCATACTACTCTATGGAAGGTATCATATCGTTTCATATCATATCAACACACACACATAAAATAGATTATAGTGATTTAGACTATAATAGCATTACTTCTTGAATGTGGTGCTTCTATAAACCATGCAATAAATGGTGCTTACCAATTATTTCTAATATGTTTCTTGTGTACCCAAGTGCATTGCACATATCACATTTTTAGGTAATCACAAAACAAAAAAAGACACATTCTGAATTAAGCTTTCACTTTCAAATCAGAAATTAGAATAGACTGTTCAAATCCCAGTAGTATCAAACAGATGTTGAATATTTGAAGAAAATGGTATGGGTTTAGATTTTTCCTTGGTCTTGAGTTCTGTTGGTATTTTCCTTTATTATACACTTCTGTGAGTTCTGCAAACTTTTTTATGCCAGATTTCTTCAACAACGACTGAAGAAGGCTGTACCTTATAACAGAATGAAGCTCATGATTGTTGGAAACACTGGCAGTGGGAAAACTACCCTGCTACAACAACTAATGAAATGCAAACGAACAGAATTGGGCTCTCCAAAAGCCACAGTAGGCATTGATGTAAAAGACTGGATCATTCAAGGGAAAGGCAAAATGAAGAAAGAGCTTATATTAAACGTGTGGGATTTTGGAGGTATTTCAAGACCTTATTGTCCTTTACTATTGTCTTTTCTAACACATTAATGCGTTACTTATTCTTGGAGTCAGACTGTGAAATTTCGAATTGTGGACAGTAGAATCATGCAAACTTACACCAAAAGTCAAGTGACAACTTATAAATTAGTGAATTCTGTAAATTGGCAGCTAATCCCTCAAATTTAATATAAAGCCTCAGGAATTTCTCATCCCCAGATGTGGTCTGACCACTCTTTTCAACCATAGTATTCTAGAACCATCATCTCACAATAGTAAGAAACTGCTTGTAGTCACCAGAAGAATCATCTTCCACTCAACTCTGTTTCTCCCTTTTATAGTCTGGGTCTCTCTAGGCTCTACAGTATCACTGTTTTGTAAGGTCACAGAAAACAAAGTGCTTAGGAGGAGTCTTTGAACTTCGGGCTTTTGGAAAACTTTCTAAGTTTGGGGGACTCCAGAAACATGTCTAAAATTCAGGGGTATTTTAGGCTATAGAAAAGTTATTTCTAAATATTGGTCCATGATCATTTAAATACAGTCTCTATCAAAATGGATAAGCACAGAAGAGCAACATTCAAGCTGAATGTCCAGCTTCAATTGTGATTTTAAGTGCTTAATCATGTGAACTTAGGAGTCTTATTTTGAAGTTGCTGAAAGGATAGGAGAAAGGGAGGGAAGAAGGAAGGAAGGAGTGAGGGAGAAATTCAGTATCAGAGTTTTAAGAATCATGACTTTTCAAGCTGTCTTTGCAGCAATGATGTTTATCTAGTCGTTAAATCTTACACTTCTTGATTTCAAAGTAGCTTACATATTTCAACACTACACTTCAGTCAATGAGCTACCTAAAATTCATAGTTATTACAGGTTTCCTGTCAATTTAGATAATTATCTGTAAGCATTAATTTCATTTGTGAATTAGTGATCTGAGAGTAACTGCTCTGCTGCCTTTTTTTATCATTAGGGCAAGAAGAGTTCTACAGTACCCATCCTCATTTTATGACCCAAAGAGCTTTATATCTTGCTGTTTATGATCTCAGCAAAGGACAAGCAGAGGTGGATGCTATGAAGCCGTGGCTTTTTAACATCAAGGTAAGCCATAGATATGTACAGAATGGAATTCCACTTCCCAGGGAGCTGTTGGTGAACCGCAAATTAACCACAAATATTTTTAGAGACGGGAAGAGGAAAGAAGCTCTTCAGCAAATAAAAATAGTAAGATGAAACAAGAGCCGAAATACATCATATATTGGATATGAAAATATTTGTAGACATGCAAAGACATGATCAGCGCCATTTTGTACTTAAGATGGTACAGAGTGGTGTGCAAAAGAATAGTTCATATGTTCTGGCAATATTTTGAATTGACTGATAAAAATAAGAAAATGGTAGTATTAAAGGGATGACGAGTTAAACCTGCTTTTTCTTTTATACCGTTGTAAATTCTGGGGAAATCAGAATTTTACTGATTTAAAACTGACCAGATGCAGGTTTGAAATCATGCTGTTAAGTGTATGCTTAGCATCCTATTGTTAATAGAAATGATTCCAGGACTGTGGTAGGGAAATTCATCCGAGAATCTGTTTCTATATTTTTCTTTTGCTCTAAGTGTTTTATTTTCATTTGATGGAATCACCCCATGGTAAGCATTGCATGTCTTTTCCTTTTGTATGATAGTTAGTCATGGCTGGGCAATGAAATTACATAAAGATCCTGTTTGTTAAACTTGTCCTTTTCATTATTTTCACCTTAAGCAGTGATACAGGACAGAGGTTTACAGTCAGTTTAGTGTTGATGAAGACCATTTCTGATGTGTTCTCCTTTGCTATGCAGTACTTTCTGGTGTTTCATTGCTGCACTGTTCCGATGACAACTAGCAGGGTACCCTTCGCTTTTCCATTTTGTTGGGCATTTTTAATGAAAAATACAGTTGTCCCTCTATTTTACTGACAATGTTATTAATCTGCAAAGTATGAAATCCGGATCTACACTGCTTCCTTTTAGAAAAAGCTTTTTTTGATATTTCTATTTTGAAATAGACTGCTCTCTGTATGTTAAAAAGTATGTTTCGTATTTATAGGCTGATGCATTTTTACTGCCTTATCCAGTCCAGGCTATTATATGGGATTGCAGTTTAAACTTACTCTGAATAAAGACATGAAATAGTATTTCAGATTTCAAACTTATTTAGAAGAGGTATATTTAAAGAGGGAGAAACAGTTGCTTTTTTCATTGTATTGATTGTTTTGACTAAATTGCTCACATTTTATGTGGATGTAAAACAATAACATCAACATTCGCTATTGAGTTAATCGACTGTATGGATCTTACTAACAGGCTCGAGCTTCTACGTCCCCCGTCATTCTTGTTGGCACTCATTTAGATGTTTCTGATGAAATGCAACGTAAGGCCTGCATGAGTAAAATTACTAGAGAGCTGTTGAATAAGCGAGGCTTCCCAGCAATCCAAGATTATCACTTTGTGAATGCTACGGAAGAATCCGATTCCATTATCAGACTTAGGAAAATCATAATAAAGGAGAGTCTTCACTTCAAGGTAAGCTACATACTGTTCATAATGTTGAAAACATACTATTTTTAGTTAAGTAAATACATTTTTAAACATTAATTAAACACATAATTAAATACATTTTTAGTGTCGTAGCAAACTCATCTTGCCTTCTCTAAAAAGTTACACACAGCAAAATAATGAAGGAGAATCACCAGTTTTGTTTTCATTTCATTTTCTACCAAAAAAGTCAACTTAGTAAAAATCTCAGCTAAGTTTTGTTTTCAAGCATTAGGGCAATAATAGAATATTTAATTAAAAATAGGCCATCTTTTTCTTACAAAGAAATCTGATCAAAGCTTGATTTTTGTTGGATGGCAACATGCAATTGCAATAATAAGTATTGCAAGATTTCAGGGGACCAGGAAATAAGATTTTGGGATTTCTGAAAGCCAACTAATTCTCCATTTACTAATTTCATTTTACATAATATGAAACTATTCCTGGAAAGAGAAAAGTGAATTAAAGCAGGAAAAGAAGACCCCTTGGACTGAGTAATCCTCCTAAACTGGAGAATCTGCACTCGTGGTTCTGTTGTCTCCAAAGTCACAGAATCACAGAATCACACAGAATCATTAAGGTGGGAAAAGACCTTTAAGATCATCATGTCCAACCATCAACCCAACACCACCATGCCCACTGAACCATGTCCCGCAGTGCCATGTCTACACCTTTTTTGAACACCTAAGTCATGCCTACTACTCATTCCCTGCTGTCTTCTTAGCCACAGCACAAAGCTGTAAGTGTGAATGACAAGTATGAAGAGACTAGCCCAGGCACGGAGCTTATAGGAAGACAGGATCCAATCTGTAGCAAAAAGAATATACATTTTTTATTTATACGTTATCAGTCATGTTGTCACAGGAGAAGAGTCAGAGATCACTCAAACAGATCTGATCTAGTAGTTAGTTTATTGACTTCTAATCAGTAAAGTCAGGTGTGTAAAATATTTAGTAAGTACAAATGGATTGGCAGTCAATACTATTTATTACACTTAAAGTTAGTATGGGATACAAAGATTATCACGTAAGCTTACTGTATGCATCTTAAATGTTATATGCATGCAAAAAATGTCACTTACCAACCCATCAATGTCTGGTGTCAGGTAAGGGATGTCTCAGCCTCGAGGGATAACCTTGAGAGGCATCCCTACTCCAGGGAGATCCCCGCCACACAGCCAGTTGCGATGGGGGGAGAGCCCAATGGACCCCGATGGCCGCAGCTATTTATAGTGGCTGATTTGTAGTTAGATTTTCTGCTGGTTTGGCTGCTTATCAGCCCAGTCTTCAGTCAAACCGGTTTTTTGGTTTTGGTGCTGTGTTCTGACTGAAAGCTTCACACAATAGGATGGACTTCAGTTAGGATTACTTGCTGAGCATCTGCCTGGACCAAAGTTGAGTTAGCTCAAACAGGAGTGCATCCGTCAAACACGCAGGGTGTCATAACATGTTAAAGAGAAAAGGTGATGTCCTGTGCTACTGAAGTCAATGGCAAAACTTCATAAATCATAGCAAAGCCCAAATTTCTTCTGAATTACTGCTCGGAATATTTTATAGAGCAAATGCTGTTTTTATTACCAGTCTCACACTGGAAGTGTTACAAAGGAGAGAAAGAGTGCACACACCTCTTGTTTCTCTCTCAGAAACTACCATCTTAGCCACATCCATAATCTGCCTAACTTCATTCCACAGTTCAAGGAATAGCTAACCAGTGCTAAATGGCAGTGAGGTGGCCTATTCACATGGAATGGATTAATTCCACTTCTCATACATCCAGTAGGCACAAATAGAGATGGTGTTTTTAAAGGTATATGTAGCCCTATATCTCACCATACTTCTTCAACACTCAGGAGACGTTCTGCTTTTTGAAAGTATTTCACTCTTCGGTACCTAAAAATTGTTCCTGTAACATCCACTTCTCTTGCGATTATGACTTAAACTGATGTTTAAACTTCTACATAAATGTAAGGTAGCATAAAGGAAAGGAGATAATTTCCATAAATAATGTAGACACTTTGTGAAAGGAGTGTTACAAGGTACCTGCTTAGAAGTTAGACAAAGTGAGTTAAGTATTCAACATTGTCATCAAGTGCTCCAAGTCTTTGAAATTACACAAGGTACTAATTACATTTTCACAAGGTACTAATTACATTTTTGACACGTAAAAATGCTACAGTGCATTGGTGTTTAATTTCTTTGAGAGGAATATTACAAAATACGAAGCCAATTTGGAAATGTTGGGAAAATTGTTTCCCATTTCCTCAAAAAAAAATTACTAGCTCAGCACCTGTAGAGAATGCAAAACTTGGCCGGGTGCTAGCTAATACCAAAGGTCAAAGGTTGTCTCTAGGAAGGAACTCAGGCTCAGGAAACAGGGGCAAAGCACCCACCTGTGTTTCCCTTAAGTGTCACTAACCTCACCAAATTTATTTCTTCCTCTCCTCTTGTCCACTGACTATCAGCAGTGGAGACTTTTGATTGAGCTACTGCGCTTTTCCCCCCCAGTTTATCTAAAGACTTGTCTAGAGATATTACAGATTACAAGACGTATCTTTTTTTTTACTCATTTGCCTATTGTCTTGTGTTAACCTGAGATGTATGACTGTTCATACAGTGTACATCTGTTCATACAGTGAATATTTTCCTTTTATTTCAAATCAAAGCTGCTCTTTGAACTTCTCAGAAGACATAGTTTTTTATTTTTTATGTACATGTAATATGGAAATATTTTCTTCTTGGAGTATTCCTTTATAGAAAGACATTCATATTATAATTCTAAAAGAAGAATTAGTTACATCTACCTTTCAGAAGCCATGTTAGTCAATAAATGAGTGTTCTTGTTCCTTTTTGCTGCTACTATAGAGTGGACGTACCCATCTTGCATCTTAGTTTTATTGTCTGCATTTCACATGAATAAATTAATACATTTAAGATTATTATTCTTAATTATACAGATCAGAGATCAACCAGTGGTTGGTCAGCTAATTCCTGACAGCTACCTGGAGCTGGAGAAGAGAATTTTGCTGGAACGTAAAAATGTCCCAGTTGAATTTCCCGTGATTGATCAGAAACGCTTACTGGAACTGGTACAAAAAAGCCAGTTACAATTAGATGAAAATGAACTCCCTCACGCGATTCACTTTCTGAATGAATCAGGTAAAATATTATCTTCAGTGTATGTTTATTAGCACTTTGTTGCAAATCTGCAGCAGACAGACCTGTATGCATTTTTAAATCTCGCACAAGGTTGCCACAAGGTGTTGAGCTGAAATGCTTAAGCTTGGGTAACATTAGTTTGATAATCCAGGTTGTTATGTCATAAAGGAATTCCATGATATATAGGATCACTACTGTAACAATTTATATTTCTTACCCGTCCTTGAAAACATCATATCTGCTGGTTAAACAGCACAGTTTCTGAAGAACTATAATAGCTTGAATAGAGTAGCGGTTAGGTGAATGTATGTAACAGCTTATCTTAGTGCCGTACAGACCTCGTAAGAGTAAGTAATAAACTACACAGAGCATACCTGCTTGGCAAAAACCCAAGTCAGATTACAAATCTAACAAAACGTCTGAAAGTAAAGGTAAAGCTGAATAAACTATGATTGCATTCTACTCTCCTGAGATATTGACATAAATTCAATAGCTGTATTTATTATTCAAATTGTTTATGTCAAATCACGTAAGAAAAACAGCCCAGAGTGGGTTGTATATTTTGCTTAATAGGGAGCTTGAGAAATGCATCGCTAATTACAATATTCTTTGCGCAGGTGTACTCCTTCATTTTCAAGACCCCGCGCTACAGCTAAGAGATCTGTATTTTGTAGATCCTAAGTGGCTATGTAAAATCATGGCACAGGTTAGACTCTGATTACCTTTTGTATATACATTCCTGGAACTTTTTCCCCTATCTCAAACCGCTGTAACTTATTAGTGATTCTTCTCCACCATTTCTTTACTGTTTCATGATCTAGAATTTTCTCAGGGCCCAGATTGGTTTACCTGGATCTTTGTTTCCTTTGCTTTCTAGACAACTGACTGTCTCAGGGGTTCTATGTTCTTACGCTGTGATGTGCAATATCATTTAAACTACACCAGACACAAAAATACATGTAGACTAGAAAAACCCCAGGAATGCAAAGTTATCCTGTAATATGTTGTCATAGGTTGAAGTGAAAGCTGGAACTTTGGATGAAAGTAGTAAGAATGGGGAAAGAAGGGTCATTGTATGCTTGGTACTGATGGCAGAGGAAAGCGAGTGATATGGATTCACATGTTGGGACGGGAGAGTAGCAGACTGACTGCTTGAGTAAAACCATCGTTGATATGTTGATCTAGAAACACTATCAAAATTTCTTATATATATTCAGATTTCCTAACCTCTGAAACGTTACCTTTCATTCAGTGCAGGAAATGGGATGGCAAAAATGTAAGTTTAAGCCTTTAAAGCTACTGGAATTAAGAGTGAGAAAATACCTAGAAGATCATGTTGTCAGTACCAGTATGCTTGTGTGAAGTGCTGATATGAAAAATCACTGTACATAGGCTCCATTCGGAGAATGCTTTCACAAACTAACTTGTAGAATAAATTTGCATATAATATGGAACAGTGAAAGCTACTGAAGAATGGTAGCACACTAGTGGCTTGGACAGGTTAAATTTTTTCACTGCTGTCTTCTTGCTGGCTAGCATTATGGAAATGTTTGGTTTCACTGTAAAATGGAGTCCATTTTTTCCCCATAAATAATAGGCTACCAGATATTTCAGGGAAAAAAGTTTGTCAGGAAAATGCAATCTGATGATGGCTGTACACCTGAAATTGTTTTACTTTTTTTGAAAGATTCTGATGGTGAAAGTGGAAGGCTTTTCTAAATATCCTAAGGGAATTGTAAAACGTTCAGATGTGGAAAAATTCCTTTTAAAGAAGAGCAAGTTTCCTAAGATCTACATGGCACAATACTTTAAGCTTCTGGAAAAGTTTCAGATTGCTTTGCCATTAGGAGAAGATCAACTACTAATCCCAAGCAGGTAAGCGAAGAGCTAAACCCACAAATGAGAGCCATAGAGATCGATCAAAATAAAAACCTTCCATCAGGCTAACTAGTTTAACTGACCATCAAAGCAATTTGGTATGTGAAAGCATGATGTATACTTAGTACACTACATTTTAGTAAATGCTTTCACAGATATGTTAAGCTGATCTTGTAGCAGATAAAGCTCACATCATACTAGCGTGGTGGGTAAAATGAATGTATAAATGATAAAATGCTTTATGAGGATAATACTACTTTTACAGTTACTACTTTTACAGTTACCGTGCTTTGAGACTACAGCAGGAAGATTATAATTTAGCTTGACATCATTACAGATATTTATTGCAATGTAAAAGATAACCATGAATTTCTATAGCCTATTTGCTTGGAGTGAAAACCACAGACAGGTTACTCAGAGGCATTATCTCCTCCAAACAGTCTAGTTATTAAATGTGGTGACAAAAACACGTTATGAATTTGAATGCAGTCTTTTTGCTTTGTCTGAAACAGGTAACACAGTTTCTCTGCCTCAGTTACAGATTTCCCTAACGTGTTTAACAATGCTTATTTTGCTTAATGGAGAGAGTGTTGCATGGTTGCATTGATTAGGGTTTCTACGTTCTTCAAAGTCCTGGGATAGGAAGATTTGATCTAAATGTCTTACCTGCCTTATATGTGTCTCGGATTTTTCTCACATTTACATTTGATTTCTAATGATTGTTAGTGAGGTTCTGTTGGGTTTAAATTACAGCAGAACTTCACTTTAGCACAACCAAGCAGAATAAGCATATACACTATCTGTCTGGTCCCTGATCATTGAATCATTCATTCATTAATAAATAATACATTTTACATAATAAATAATGTATGTCATCAGTCAGTTTGGATAAAGTACATCATTAAATACTGTCCAATACTTTTATTCTTTCAGTTTGTCTGATCACAGACCTGTTATAGAACTTCCCCACTGTGAAAATTCAGAAATCATCATCAGGCTTTATGAGATGCCGTACTTTCCTATGGGATTTTGGTCAAGGCTGATCAACAGGTTGCTTGAAATATCACCTTACATGCTTTCAGGAAGAGGTACAATTCTTTATCTTCAAAAGCAATAGTGAGCGTGTTTGCTTTGAATGCCAACACCTGCATGTTAAAGCTCTAACCCCCAATATTGTTTTGCTTTACCTAATTTCTGGCCACTTCACAAATGTGAAAAAAAGAACAGTGGTCATTTTTGTAATTTAGAAATATCCGGATAGGGCCTTGTCTTCATAGTGGTGTGCAAAAGAAAGTGAAGGTTGTAAGCAGCCTATTTCTCTCCTTACCATGCTTGCCAACGTGAAGCCCATCTACAAGAAGGGCCGGAAGGAGGATCCGGGGAACTACAGGCCTATCAGCCTGACCTCGGTGCCAGGGAAGATTATGGAGAGGTTCATCTTGAGGGCGCTCACAGGGCATGTGCTGGACAACCAAGGGATCAGGCCCAGCCAGCACGGGTTCATGAAAGGCAGGTCCTGCTTGACCAACCTGATCTCCTTCTATGACCAGGTGACCTGCCCAGTGGATGAGGGGAAGGCTGTGGATGTTGTCTACCTGGACTTTAGTAAAGCCTTCGACACTGTCCCCCACAGTATTCTGGAGAAGCTGGCGGCTCGTGGTTTAGACAGGTGTACTCTTCGCTGGGTGGAAAACTGGCTGGACAGCTGAGCCCAGAGAGTTGTGGTGAATGGAGTCAAATCCAGTTGGTGGCCGGTCACAAATGGTGTCCCCCAGGGCTCAGTTTTGGGGATGGCCCTGTTTAGTACATTTTTCGATGATCTGGATGAGGGGATTGAGTGCTCCCTCAGCAAGTTTGCAGACACCACCAAGTTGGGCGGGAGTGTTGATCTGCTCGAGGGTAGGAAGGCTCTGCAGAGGGATCTGGACAGGCTGGATCGATGGGCTGAGGCCAAGTGTATGAGGTTCAACAAGGCCAAGTGCCGGGTCCTGCACTTGGGTCACAACAACCCCAGGCAACGCTACAGGCTTGGGGACGAGTGGCTGGAAAGCTCCCTGGCAGAAAAGTACCTGGGGGTGTTGATTGACAGCCGGCTGAATATGAGCCAGCAGTGTGCCCAGGTGGCCAAGAAGGCCAACAGCATCCTGGCCTGCATCAGAAATAGTGTGGCCAGCAGGATTTCCTCCTGACCATAGAATTCCAGTTGCATCTTGCTATTTCACGTGAGTGTGATAGAGGGAGAATTTAAATCACTGACTTTTTTTCATGTGTTGCCTAAGATATTCTGTATTTGAACCTGAATGTACCTAAGCATTTCTGTAATCCCTACATGCATCACCTGCTACGTGACTTGCTATCTGATTAAATATTTAGTTTGTGGATATGCATTATAGAACTGAACACCAGTTGACATATATTCAGCTTTTGTGGGGCTATTCTGTCTGCAAAGTTGTAGCCTTTATTTTCTTTGTTATTTGCATAAACCTACAATCATAATTAAATATTTAAAGTACCATTATTTCACATATTTTAAAATATGACATTCATATTGGAGATCAGATTTTTATTCTAATTTTATATTTTCTAGAGCGAGCTCTTCGTCCTAATAGAATGTATTGGAGACAAGGCATCTACTTGAATTGGTCTCCTGAAGCTTATTGTCTAGTGGAATCAGCAGTATTTGACAACAACCCAGACAGTTTTTTGAAAATTACGGCACCTTCTTGCAGAAAAGGTTAATTATTCCTGAGCCTGATTTTTGATCCCGTTTGATTGCAGCTTGGCATTTTTGTTTGTTGTGCTTTTGCCTTTGGAATGTAGAGTTTAGCTTTGTAATTACAAGTATGGCAGATTGAGGCTGTAATTTCCTTCTTTTGGTTTCTTAAAGGATGCATCCTTTTGGGGCAAGTTGTAGATCACATCGATTCTCTAATGGAAGAATGGTTTCCAGGTTTGCTGGATATAGATGTATGTGGTGAAGGGGAAACACTGTTGAAGAAATGGGCTCTGTACAGCTTTCAGGATGGTGAAGAACACCAAAAAATACTACTTGATGACTTACTTAAAAAAGCTGAAGAAGGTATATATTTATGCCATTTGAGGTATATAGAGGTATACCTGTATGTAGATTAATATTATACAACATCCACTTTGTAACATTTGGGTACTTCACATTATTTAAAAATGTTACATTTCTGTACAAAATAGTTACGGTATGAGTCAAAAGCAACTTGTTCTTTTTTTTATATAAGAGCCATCGGTATAAGTATAGAATATGGGACAGATTGCAGCTACTCTGTATAGTTGTGTATAAATGGCAATAATGAAAAGAATTGTTTTGTTATGATACTGATAATGCAACTTCATTCATGGAATTGAATCCAGCACATAGTAAAACTGATACTAGATCTTTTGGTTGGACCACGTACAACAGTAATTTAAAAGGCAGTATTCATGGTGACGTTCTACGTACTAAGAGAATTTTTTCTTTTTATAGACAGAAAAAGAATCTCTTGGTTAGTTTGGTGTTGTTACATAGCAACAGTTGCTATCACATTTGATTGGTACATATACAGAACCTAGAAAATACTTAAACATGTAAGATACGTTAAGTTGAATGGCAGACTTAATTAGTGTTCTGTTACATATATTTATATATGTATGTTTGTGTGTGTGTGCTTATATATATATACACACACACACATATGAGTTGAATTTTAGGTACATTGATCATAGGCACTCACAGAGATCCATGTACCTTTCGGTGGCTTTTGAATGATGACTACCCTTTTTTTTTTATAAATTGTCTCATTTATTTTTCTTAGGTGACCTTTTGGTAAATCCAGATCAACCAAGACATACCATTCCAATAGCTCAGATTGCTCCTGATCTGATACTGGCTGATTTGCCTAGAAATATTATGTTGAACAATGATGACCTGGAATTTGATGAAGCTCCTGAATTTCTCTTGGGTGAGCATTATTTGGTAGGGTGTTTTTTACAGAGCTTATGTGAATAAACCTATTGAAGTCAGTTCTGCAACATATGGAAAACATTTTAGAGATTTCTTTTCTGAGGAAATATATTTTTTAAGGTATTCTGAATTTCAGGTTATTGAGTTTTGATTTTCCATTAACTTGTATGCTAGGACATTGGTTTTTATGTGTTTGGATTACTGATCGTGAAGCTTAACACAATAGATGATCCACACATTTTAAAATTGGACCCTTTCACCTATTTTTTTTGAGACATGGTTGATATCCCTTTGTTTTTAATATTCTTTTAAATTTTATCTTTGAAAAGGTGATGGTGGGTTTGGATCTGTGTACCGTGCATCCTATGGTGGAGAAGAGGTTGCCGTAAAGATTTTCAATAAACATACTTCCCTCAGGCTCCTAAGACAAGTAAGAAATACTGCCTTTTTTTCTGTACTGCTGCTCTTGGAATACCAACCCTAGTGAAGACCTTAAAAAGCTTAAGTAAAGTGCAAGTCTTCACTCCAAAACATTTCTGAGTTTACTTCAGAGCTACAGAGGTTATGCTATTTGCAGTATTTCATCTGATTTTACAATTCACAGGAGCTTGCAGTGCTTTGTCACCTCCATCACCCCAGTTTAGTGTCTCTGCTGGCTGCTGCAATCCGTCCCCGGATGCTGGTGATGGAATTAGCCCTTAAAGGATCTCTCGATCGTTTGCTTCAACAAGACAATGCAAGCTTAACTAGAACACTTCAGCACAGGATAGCTTTACATGTAGCTGATGGCTTAAGGTAAATGTGACTTCTACGTTGGCTGTAAAAACGGGATACAGCTGCAAGTAGGGTATACTGCAAATGAAAAGCTTATCGTTTCTTGTATCTCAAGCAGCATATTCCCTGGGTTAGACAAATGCTTGTATTATTATGACTGATCAGCTGATATATAACACAAACTTTTTTCTGCTAAAAAATGGCGCTCATTAAGTAGAGAAATAGCAAGAGGTCTGGGTTGAATTTCTATGTGGCTGTTGATTTCCTATTAAAATGTCAAAGACATTAACTTAGTGCATTTTTAAAGTTTTGAAAGTCCACAAAAGTCCTCAGGAGCTATTGAAGTGTGACTGTAAAACCACAAAACCTGCAAAGGAGCTCAGGGACCGATGAAGCTTAAACTTCTAAGATTCCGTTTTCAAACTGCCAGTGACACTTCAGATAAGACTTGGTACTAAAATACTGCAATGTTTATGTGCCAGTAAATAGTATTTCAGAATAATTCTAAAGTCAATATCCAGTAAGGCGGTGACATGTTGGTGATGTCTGACATTTTTTAACACAGTATTTAACATTTGAAAGCACGATGTACTGTTGCAGGACTAATGCATTCAGTGTGTGTGTATAGATGCATCCCTGAATTATGAATGCTTTCAATAAATACTTTTTTGATTAACAGGTACCTGCATTCAGCAATGATCATCTACCGTGATTTAAAGCCTCACAATGTGTTGCTCTTTACCCTGTATCCCAATTCAGCGGTTATTGCAAAAATAGCTGACTACGGCATTGCCCAGTATTGTTGCCGAATGGGAATAAAAACCTCCGAAGGCACACCAGGTATAGAAAAATGCTTTGTTTTACAGTGCATTATGTCAAAAAATAGCTAATATGTTTCTTATTTACCCTATACAAAGTAACTCAAATCTATACTCTAGTCAAAATCACAAAATGTAGTCCTAATCGTATTACAAGTTGTGATGCTAGATTTATACCTCTTGGCCTTTCTTCCTATTCATGTTTTAACCCCTTTTAGAAGAATCAAGGAGTATACTCTTTAGAATCAAGAGAACAAATTAAATTACATGCATTAATTACGATTTTTTTCTGTCTTGTTTTAGTATGGTTATTGTGATACTGAAATTATACTGCTAAAAGTATTTGTTGTTTTAATTTTCAGTAATGCATAGGTAAGTCTTAATTTTTTTTAAAGGCAATAAATACCTGCACAGTTCCCTGACTTTAAAGAGAACATATTAGCATCCATTGTAAAGCACTGAACAGTTCAACAACTTTGAAAAGTGCCTTTAGGTCTTGGAAATTGTACATGAGGGTGTGACTTCAAGTGTTAAATGTTAGGCCTTCAGTAAAGACTGCAGATTTGCCCTTCATTTTCAGTATTCATTGCCAAATGAATTATTTTATGTGTAATGGTGCAGGAGCTCTGTAACTGATGTACCGTCCCCTTCCCTTTATACTGATCACTGATATTTTTGGAGGTCTGCCACATGCAAACTATTGCCAGTCCAGAAATAGTGTGCCATTTTTGGTTTACTTCCTGTGACATTTTCATCGATAAGTGTTTGCTCTTAAAAGGATAAAGATGGCTTCCGCTTGGTATGAATCATAACTATGAATGATTTCTTTGCAGGATTTCGAGCACCGGAGGTTGCCAGAGGAAATGTTATTTACAATCAGCAAGCTGATGTTTATTCATTTGGTTTGCTGCTTTATGACATTTTAACCGGAGGAGGTAGAATAATGGAAGGCTTGAAGTTTCCAAATGAATTTGATGAATTAGCAATACAAGGAAAGTTACCAGGTATGCCTTGTTTCTTAAAGTTTTAACATGAAAGCGGACTATTTGTCCTGCCTCCTCCAAAAATAACACCTCTCATGTTTTATGTTGTATCTGACAGTGATCAAAGGAGGAGACTAAATAATAGCAATTTTAGAAGCTCTTCCTAATTTCACACAGTCTGGAAATAGTGAGAAATAGGCATCCATTCAACATCACGTTGGTTATAATTTCATTGTAATTTCAAGGGACCTAGCTGGTTCACTTTATAAAGAAATAGAGGTTTTGTATACTTGGGACTTTATCCAGACCTAGCTAAAATGGATGTTGCTGAAGGTACTTTCTAATGCCATGTCTGGACTTGACCCTTACATATTACTGTGATAATGCATATCACGCACTAAGATAAATACAATTCCACTTCTGTTCTTTGATCATGATACATTACATTAAAAAATCCATTATAGAGAAGCTGCATATCTTAAAATCTTTAAAAAACCCTTGAAATCTTATTAAAAAAAAGTGCCACTCCCTTAAAGAGCAGCCACCCCTAAAGGTTTTAAATAGGAATTCCCTTTTCACTTGTCAAGAGTGTGAAGTCCCTGCTCAGCTATGTAACGTTCTTCATATTCCATCTGCATTACAATATGTAGTTATTGGCTGCTGGAAGGAAGGTTAAACCAGCTGTCAGGCTGGACGTGATGTAGTCAGCTGGACAGTGTAACTCAGTATTTGGCAACTTCTGTGTAAAGAGCTGTTGAAGTTTTATAGTACTACAAGCTTAACACATGCCATTCGTATTTATTGCCCTGCAATAGTGGATATACTCAGGAAACATTCTTTAAGACTGAAAAGTCACTCCATCTAGGAAAAGGCAGCAACTGTACCATGGCATGGCTTCTCCATTAGGAGAGACAGACAGTTCATACATTTTCTACTCCGTAAAGAGAATAGTCCAATTCATAGCTCAGGCAGTTTAAAAACCCTCCCTAAAGAGGCCATCCCAAGAATTGATGACTAAGTATCTCTTGAGTGCAGCTGTCCATTTGACTGTTTTCTGTATTATAAGCCCTGTGAAATAATCAGAAGTATTAGTTTCTGCAGATAGTAGAGTTCCATCTGTGCACATGCTCACCATGTATATATTTCCACCAAAAAGGGCCTGGCTGAGCTCACAAGTAAACAAACAGTGGCTATCATTTGCTGAACAGGATATGTTCATGCACAGGTATTTATCATTAATGTTACCTCTGCCTAATGTAGGACTGGAATATCTGCTGTGGATCATGATGAACTAAAAGGAAAAGAAATACAGGCACCATTATTCATGAGTGATTTGTTCTTAGAGAGGTCAGCACCTCTAGTCATAAGATACATATTCAAAGCACTGAGTGGGAATTTAAACTTCCATATCTCACAAATACTATATGGAGTTGTTTATCTAAATTGCTATACATTTTATTGGAAGTTCATCTGTAGTCCATACACTCTGCCCAAACACAGAAGAATAAATGTGGAGAAAAATGTTCACAGGAATTGAAAAGACTACAGATGGAAATGACGTGCCCTTGAACGGTTAGCATTAATCAAAACACAACTTATACATATCTGTGATTCAGTCCCAGGTATAGGGACATTAAAAAAAAGTTAAAGCAAAATCCATTTGCTTTAACCACTTTTAATGGAAAGGACTCTAGCTCTGGCATTTCATGCTCTAGCATTTAATGGCAGATGAGCAATTCCAAGCTATTCATGCTGACATTTTACCTAAGAGTATGATACTTCTTAGAGCAGCTCTGTAAGAAGTTAGATGAATTCTTAAAATAAGAAGAAAGTTATTCAGAACACTCATTTCTGAACTAAAGAAGTTATCTAATTTTACATTTCAGATCCTGTCAAAGAATATGGGTGTGCCCCCTGGCCTAAAGTTGAAAATTTAATTAAAAAGTGTTTGAAGGAAAACCCTCAGGAACGACCAACATCTTCCCAGGTATTCCTTAGTGTATTTGTTTGTACTTTTGAGATAGATGATACCATGAAGTTGTTGTGCTTTCTAAAAAGCAATGGGATGTTTAAGTTAGTAAAAGGCACAGGGTTTTTCTGTTCTTCTTTTCTGGAACTAAAACAGCCGTGGAATATTGCCTGCTCTTGCCATCCAGGATAAACTGTTCCATTCAAACCTACCAACCTTTTATTCTAGCCTGCTGTTTTTCCCTGTGTTGCTGTATAGTGATGGTAGCGAAACAGGAGTCAGATTACTTCCTGGTCTTTACTAGAGCTATGCAAAAAGAACTTCATTATATAGTTTCAGTGCAGTTAGCCTATGCTGTTCCATGCATGTGAGAGGAGGAACTGCAGTGTGGGTCTGAAACCTACTGTTACCACACATCACGTTGCTCTTTGAAATCAGTGAAATTTTCAAACATGCCTTAAACCTGTTGATTTCCTGAAATTTTAACAGAAAAGTAAGAATGAATGTAAAGTTGCTTAGTGCACAAAGGTTGCTCATTAACAGTGGTAATACAAATGAGCAGACCTGCTGAGATACTATGTCCATATTCCATAAAACATTGTTATCCACTGCTTGTTACTTATTTATCACTGTACAAGCCATTGTTACTACCATGGTCATCCTATGGCTTTCTTTGTAGGTTTATGAGATCTTGAATTCTGCAGAGCTTATCTGCTTGATGAGGTATGTTTCAATACCCAGCACGTCCACAGCAGAGTGCATGGTAGCCACCAATCAAAGCTGCAAGAAGGCAGGAGTCTGGATAGGCAATGGGAACACAGAAAAAGCACAGCTTTCGTTTGTTAACCTAAATACAGATGGACACACTTGTGAGGTACGTGGGAAAGTTGCCATTTATTCTAATTTTTTGGCACCCAGATGTATTTCCGAAGAATTAATTTCTTTTTAACAGCAGGATATTAACGTCTGGAAAGCTACGCTTTGAGAGAGCAAAGATTGCTTATAAGTGAGTCATCATTGTATCTATGAAATGAAGCAAAAACACAGTTGCTTTTTCCTCTCTTCCTGCCATCCAGCCTGAACTTTTTCATAATACTGTCTTTCCACCGTTTCCTTTCCACAGCGGTTTTCTTCCACTCAGATGGAAGCTATTTCTAGCATGGAGGCTAGAACAAGGGGTAATAGTTATACAACCCATTGTATCTCTACCTCCGCTAACAATCCAGCTAGTCTCTTAATGATTCCTCTCTTCCCATGGATGCCACCTCCTTGTGTCACTTTGGGTGATACCTGCCAGATCTTTTCATTTGCTTTTTGTACGTCTCAGTCCTGTGCCACCAGAAAAAGGAAAAGGTTTTACCCAGGCTTGATGCGCTGTGATGAACATGTGCCAGAACTGAGTGTGAATTATCATCACAGTTGTTTAAGTTATATTTCCACCTGCCATCTATTGACCATGACACATTTGAGTTGGTAGCTTTGGTATAAATTATATGGCTTATTTTTCTAAAGCTAAAATGAGAAAAAGAACTATCAGACCAGTATTTTTATTGTTAGCAATTAAACTGAACATATATTTCAGTGTAGTTCCATTTGCTTAATTCTCTGATGGCTTTGTGATCTTCATTAGAATAGAGAGAGAGAAAATATTTTTTTCAGCATTCAGCTTAGAGATTTTCCTGTGTACTGTTTGAGGGGCCCTTCCCAGCACTTTGAAGATAGATGGCACAGTTGAAGATGTATCCTGCTAACAAGGAATTAGATTTCTTAATGGGGAGGTTAGGCCTTGGGTCTGTCCAGGGTCCGAGAAGATTGTACTTTAATTTTATTGCTAGCAACTTACTAGCATTTACCCTTACTGAAATCATAACCAGGTTGTTTTTCTTTTTTTTCTGACTCAGGATATTGCAGATAGTAAAATTTTAAGTTTGGCCTTAGTGACCCTTCCTACTGAGAAAGAAAACTGGATTGTAGCAGGAACCCAGTCTGGTTCTCTGTGGGCGGTTAACACAGAAGATGAAACAAGAAGGCATCGTCTGCAGAAAATGTCAGATTCCATCACTTGTTTATACTGTAATTCTCTTTCAAAGCACAGGTATAAATGAATTTTAAATATGTTGGGTTACATTTTGAAAACATGACTAAACAGAGATGTTCAGAAAAGGACATCTGTACACTCATGCAGTTTTGTTCAGACAACTGCTTATTTTGCCTGTATTTTCACTTCAATTTTGCACCCCATGTAACTGGAGACTACATTCCTGACCACAGGTGGTTGTATTTGCTTTTAGTGTTCAGTGAAACTCTTGAAATACCAGAGGCTACTCATTTAAATTTTTTTACCTGATTAAGGCATTTCTAGAATTCATTATTTTATTTTATTTCAGCAAACAGAAGAATTTCTTCTTGGTAGGCACAGCTGATGGCAGACTGGCAGTTTTTGAAGACAGAGCAGTAAAGGTAGACTTGTTCTTTGCTGTCTGTTCTACAAAATACTATCAGTAATATGTAAAGCAACTACCAATAGTAGCTTTATTTCATGCAGCTTATTTTTTTATTGCTTCTCAAACTAAAAATAATTTCTTACTGAAGTCTTAGAGGAACTGCACATGTTTTAAAATACCTGTTTTAACCAATAGAGTTAAGAGGGGAAAATTATTTCTTATTGCAGAACTTCGAAAGGCCTGGCAAACTGACTAGAGAGTGACATTAACGGTTGTTATTAAGAATATTCTAACAGCTTTAATCTCCTTTACTTATTTCTGTTATAGCTCCTTTTTCTTTTTGTTCACACTACATTTTCATAGAATAGATATCTTCAAAAAGACAACATTGTTTAGATTTTTCTGTAGGTCAGAGTTCTGCTCACAGAGCAGATAAAGATAAAGAAATGCTGGGAGCTGTTTATATCAGCAGCTCCTGACCATATGCAGCTTAGAACAGTTACGGAGTTGCAATGCATTGCAAAACTAGAATATGGTCCAGTGTGGGATTTCTGCAAGGTATGGATGTGACTTTCTGTCCAGTTCTTGAACTACACCAGGGGTTGCAGAAAGTATCAGTCCCAGCTCTGCCCTGTTTCCGCTCACACAGGCTGTTTCTATGGGACACCTATAATGAGACTGTGGAGCTTTTCAGTCTCTTAACATTCTGGAAAGGTACCATAATGGTTCAGAAAATCTGGCTGTGTAAGTTTAATTCAGCAGGCTGTGTGGCTTTGTTTCAACAGTTTCTGAGTGTTTGTATACTCCTTGTTTCTAATGGAGAGTATATTTTTTCTTGCAGTGTAAGGGTGCTACACCTTTGAAGATACTAACTATAGGAAATGTTAGCACACCACTGATGTGCTTAAATGAATCCTCATACTTATCCGAAAAAAATATAATCTGGGGAGGCTGTGGAACAAAGATCATTGCCTTTACTAGTGATTTCTCTGTTCAAAAGCTCATTGAAACAAAGACAAGTCAACTGTAAGTTTTTTTTAGAACTGATGTTACTTGGCTCTTTTGTTATTTTCATTAAAGATTTCTGGCAGCACTTTGATGTAATGTCTTGTTCTAGAGCTCATTGTTTGAGTTCTCTTGGTTCCATTCTTTTCCTTCCATAATACAGATGGAATACAATGTGCATTAAAATAAGATCAGTGAGTAGTGTTTAAAGTATTCATTGCTGCTTTTAAGCAAGGGATATGCATTTTTACTATATAAAGGATTTATGAAGTCGGTATCTCTTCAGAAAATGTATACATGCAACTGATCAGTTTTTCTCCCCCAGTTGCATTTGTCCAGGCCCTGGTTACTTTATTTATAATTATACACACATACTTAGCATACTATTTGTCCTTAGATGTTTGTCAGTATGATATGTGTGCATATCTTTGCCCTGTATAGTTAAATGATGTATTATTGCTGAGTTCTCATTATTTAGAAATTAGAAACTGAAGTTTTTGGAGTGTTTTATGTAATTCTCACATGGGCAAATCCTGCTCTGAAGTTAAGGGGAGTTTTTCCTGAGCGGTGAAAACAAATGTTTGATTTTGCACTAGTAGAGATCATTATTCTGGGAAACTAATTTGCTTTGCAAAATAACGTGTTAATATAAAGCAAGAAACTAAAACATCAGTAAAATGCAGTTTAATGGCAAGATGCAAAATATGTCACAGGTATAATTTGAGCTTTGTGGAGGCAAAACTGGGTACAGTTTTGAAAATAAAGTTGTCAAAACCAAGTAACGTTAGGGAAAGTAGCAATGTTACTGAGTGCTATGAGGCACCTGTGATATTGAGCTGTTCTTCAAGATGAATTGAAGAATCAGTGAAATAAGCTAACGCTGTTAAAATGCATGGCCAATAATATTTTGATACATGCAGGCACAGATCTGGCATGAGAAACAAATTCGTATGTAGAGGAAAGTAGTCAAAAAGGCTGTCAGCTGAAGTGAAACAAGAACAGAACAAGGTGAACTAAATTTCACTGCTGCTTTTTAGGCTTAGTCATCTTTGTGTTGAGTGAACCTTTATGGTCTTGCGGGGCCTATGAGAGCTATCGAGTGTCTCCAAACATTGAAAGAGTGGCAGGAGAAAGGTGGAGTTTGCCCAGCTGTGATGTGAGCACATGTGATTTGAGCAGATAGATGGGAAGTATTTATTAATAGGTTTTGGGCATTAATGCGCCTCCAGGATATCATCAGCATAACTCCATTACTGTGAAAATTTATGTCAAACTGTAGGAATATTATAGCAAACCCTTTCAGCTGTATCCTAGCCCAGTTTGGTTTTAAGGCTGAATGATTCTGTAAGAGTTAGAGGGAAGCTAACCCCACTCATAAGAGTCAAGTTTTTCTACTAGATATTTTCTGTGTATCTAACTGGAGTTCTTCTCTCTTCTAGGTTCTGTCATAATGCTTACAGTGATGCAAATATTATTTCAATAGCAATAGACAAATCCATCTACTTGGCAAAGAAAAACAGCCATTTTGTGGAAATCTGGGACAAGAAGACAGAAAAACTTTCTGAACTAATTGACTGTACACATTTTCTTAAGTAAGTGTTTTATTTTTGACTGATGGCCTGATGCATGGAAAGATGAATATCAGATTGCCTTCTCTAGCGTAGTACTTTAACCTGCTGGAGGTAAGGGATTTGCCCAGTTCTTTGGGCAAATGTAGAATTTCTTTCCTCTCTTTTGGCCCAGAACTTCAGAATATGCAGAATCTCAATTTTTTAAGACCCTTATTATATTTCACAATTAATCTATGATGTTGAGAAGATTCATTTAACTCTGCTCAAGAAAGAAGAAAGTCTTTTGCTGCCCTTCAGGTACTAATGCTTTTGCATCCAATTACTTCCTGCATCCCCTGAATAACAATGTCTTCTCTCTCCAGTGCACAGGTTCAGTAGGAGATCAGTTTTATTAACAGTGATGGTGATTTTCGTTTGCATTTAAATTATTGCTCTCCCGTAATGTGTCACGTCCATTTCATTTTCATGCTGAGGTTAGGATCAGTTCTAGGTGTGCTCCTCCCACTTCACAGTGACATTATTTTCCTGCAGACTGGGAGAGAACAGAGAAGTATACCCGCCTCCTGTTTAAAGGTCTTCTGAAGCAGACCAGCTGTGTCTTAGAAGTCCAGTAGTTTTCATCCCAGTTTGTTTCAAGTCAATCAACTGATTAACATGAGATTTTTGCAGCTGCTCTTGATGAATGATTGTTTAAAAGGCTGGTATTGAGAGAGCCATTTTAGCAGTTGTGGAATAGTGTGCCCCCAGATTTTGATACAAATTCTCTCTGTACTCGTAGGGACAAAGTGGAAAAACTAAATAAGGAATCGAAACATAAAGTGGCTTATTCTGGAAGAGTGAAGACAATTTGCCTGCAGAAAAATACTGCACTGTGGATAGGGACAGGAGGAGGACATATCTTGCTGCTTGATTTATCAACACGTCGTCCTGTACAAGTTATAGACAACTTTTGTGATTCTGTTAGAGTCATGATAACAGCTCAGCTAGGTAAGCAAAACCATCAAATAACGAGTACTTTGAAATCAATGCCAAGTTTAGGATTGCTGTCTCCTGTTTGGCGTGGTGTTCCAGGAACAGATTAGCACTTTCCGTGTTTTGTTCATTCATTCTATTCCACTGCTGTCATCTTCAGTCAATGTCAGACACTCCGGTGTTAGCTGAATACCAGCAGGTTGTCATACCTGTGCCCACATAAAACAACAGCTCTTCCCTGGCTTGTCACTGATCAGCACATGAACACACCCCACCTTCACTGCATCCTTGTGCCGTGCTTCAGCACAGCTCTCACCATCTTCTGTCTGATAGTCTTTGTCTTGATCTGTGTCTGCCTGTGTTCTTTCTCCATCTTAAGTCTTACGCTTATGGCTTCTCTTTCTGTGGAGCTTGCTAGGTTTTAATAATTTTTCATTAATTGCTTATTGCCTAGTTTTCTTCTTCCATCCTTATTCAGGAATGGTTCTTGTAGGTTTGGGTCACAGGCAGATCACAGCAAAGCTGCAGAAGTGCTACACACTTGGACTCAGGGTGCAGACTTGTACGTATGTGCTGTTCCTGTCACCAGGGCCAGTTGTTTCAAGCTGCTGTAGGCAGACAGTAGTTGTGGTAATTACAAACAGCCAGAGTAACGTAGCTGAGTATGGGGCACTTCTTGGCTGTTGTAACTTCCTTCATCTGTACACTTTCCTGCATCTCTCCTAAAAGTAATAAAGGCTGTACCAACTCAGGAGTTCATTGTACTGCAGTGGTGGGTATGCTTAAAATACACATTACTTCAAAAAGTACTCTGTGGCACAACATGTGGATTCCCATCACCTTCCACAGTGTTTTGAAAACAACTTTAGAGTTCCCTTGTCAATGTGATTTAAAGTGTGTTTGCTGTCAAAAAAAGACTCTGAAGCTGTTGTTGTGGACTCAGAAACATACTGTAATCCTGCTAGCAGACTTCATAGTTGCAGGCTGTGGATGTTTTCTCGTTACCATCATGAACTTAATTTGGGGGCTGTTTTTTCCTTTCTGGCACCAGAAGTATCCATAGACTACAGTTAGCTCATAGTGCTGACAGTGTTGTATGAGTCAAAAAAACTCTATCTTCCTCTGACTTGCCTTTGCCTGAGACAGCAAGTTTGTAGAGTCTGTTCAGTCCTCAGCTATTAAGAGTGCCAGCTATAGAGTCCAAATTCACTAGCGCAGCATTTTCAGTCCTCCTAGTCCTGATAGCTGCAATGTTAGTACTATAAAGGGACATTTTAATTTTAGCATTTTGTAAAGAGTATGAAAACAAAATTTCTGCCTCACTTATTACTGCCATTGATAGGGAAAGTATATTGTGTAGAATAATACAGTGTGGTTTAAAAAGCCTTGAGTCTCATATTCTTTGTTTCTAGTCACCTCAACTTTTTTAATCAAAACTTTATGTATAGAAAAGTTAATACTTAAGGAGAAAGAGTTTAGCTGCATTTGCACAAATCTCAAGAATGGGAAATAAGATTGATACATGCGGTTTGATGTGTACTTTTTTCCTTTGATCATTTTTTCCCAGCAATTATCTATATTGGTTGGGGTTTTTCCTAACTTCAAAGACTTTGTTTTTACTGGGATTTTCACAGAATCAATGAAAATGGCACTGAAGCGGCTGAGCAATTCTTTAATAGTAAAGCATTACTTGTGTGAAATGAGAGAAGATAGAGGGAAATATTTTTTTATTAAATAGTTTCATTTAAGTTTAAAATTTATAATGTCAATCAGATGTAAATATTTCAGGGAAAAGAGATTGCCAGACTTTGAGACATCAATTTTATCTGTAGTTCATCTATGAATATGGAAAGATAATGTCTTTTTCTAATTCTCTCACCTAACATGTTGATGTAGACATGAGACTTGTCATAGAGAATGATTTATATGTAAATCTGTAGTTCATTTTACAAGTGAAAAATTAGATTTCTGTATAGTAAGAAAGGACCCTACTCTGAAAAAGAAACATTATACTTAAGTTCCAGTCACTTTTTTACTGAGTATGGGTAGGACTGGTTGCAGAAAAAATTGAAGTGATGAAAAATCTGAGCTTGGAAGGTGTGTATGGTTCCCACCAGCCCTCATCTACCATGAGCAGATTCACATCAATATCAAAGGAGAATATGCTGCAGATCTTCACAGGGCAGGAAAAATCTCTCGCTATTTTGCAGAGGTCCTGGGGGACCCACTAGAAATGTTTGCTGATTCAGAAGGAATGTATCGGAGGGGGGACACTGCAGTGTGGTCACACAAAAGTTTCAAGACTGTGGCTTTCACAGTAAGCCATACCCCAGTCTATTTATACCCCAGAAACTGACTCCCTCCTCATCTTTTCCCTGGGGGATCGTGTAAGACTTCATGTATGAAGAGGTGTGGGGAGATGTGGGGCGCAGTGCTGCAGCTGGTGTGTCTGCACACAGAAGGCTGTTCCTTCCATGACCCAGGTAGGTAGGCTGGGTCCTGTATTCCTCTACTAGCCTACAACCAAGGGTTCACTGCCCTCGTGCTGCCAGTAGGACAGGGAGCTTCTGTGGCAGGAGAATACGTAACAATTTCCATCTGTCTTGAAAGACATTTATAAACATGTCTTGTTGGGAATAAGCAGGAAGTTGATATTGAAACACTGGCACATTCAACGTAGCTCTCTGTGCTCCAACCACTCCTGTCTTCCTAGTCTTTTTTTGCATCATTCAGTAGTCACCTTCCTAAGGTAGGAAATAGAAATCCCCTATTTCTACTTCCCTGCTAACTCTCCTTTCCTACCTACGTGCCATCGTTAGTTCAGAACACTTTTAATTAGTTTGTATCATATTTGGTTGTTTTGTTTTTTTCGTAACCAAACTGATTACTGGCACTTTCTGTTTCTGCTGTACACTGGGACTTCATTTGCAGCCTGTCTCTTCACTGTGACATCTGTTTCCTGTGACTACTACCTCTGCTTGCGGCATAATAGGGTGCTTTGTTCTTGGGCTTGTTCAACAGGCTGGCCGGCTAATCCAGTGCTTATGCCTTTGAACCCTGATAAACTCCTACATTAAATGGAGACGTGAACTATATTGTTTTCATGCCTGGGTTTTTCCTGGTTAATGATTTTGAATAAAGGGTCCAGTTAACTGAACTCTGCTTTCTGTCCTCTTGATGGCATGATGTCATCTACTCTTTCTGTCCTTAAATTACAAAGTTCCCACTAAAATTAAAATTTGATATTTTATTTCTTTGAAAAAGGGAATCTCAAGAGTGCAGTCCTAGTTTTGGGATATTGCTATAAGAGTGACACTGAAGACAACAAATATCACAAAGGTACCTGAACTGTGTTTTATTAATTTGTATTATTAGTGGAGTAGACACTATTATGCTTGACTACCCAGTGAGAGTGGAGAGTTGATTTGATATAATTTTATTGAAACATCATTTTTAGTTTTTGTTGTCTTTTGTGTTTCTGGGCTCCATACAAACTAACAGTAACTTCCAAAAATGGATCAGAGGAAGCCAGTATTTGAAGTATATAGTATAATTTGCTGGAAAACTGTATTTGGAGAGTAAATGTCATTGTCTAATTGGAGAATGTATCAAATGGATTTCCAAAGGGGTCTGTACTAGGCCAGGAATCCTCAATGTTTTCATGAATGATGTGGATGAAGGAATAGTGAATGTGCTTTTCAGATTTGCAGACAATTCTCTTCTAAGACAAAACCACAAGCACACTGGAGGGCAGGATTAGAATTCAAAATGACCGTGACAAATAGAACAAATGGCCTGGAAGGAAATAGGATACAATTCAGTAAGGACAAATGCAAGACCTTTTACTTAATTAGGAATGATCCGTTTTACCAACATGAGGAAATGATCAGCTGAAACAGCAGTGCTGCAGAAAAAGGATTATAATCGATCACAGGCTGAACATGAGTCAACCGTGTCACGTTGCTGCAGAAGAGGCAAACACTGTTCTCACACCTATCCAAATGTGGTGTCTGTAAGACACGAGCTAATTCTTACACTCTGCTGAGTGCTGATATGGCCTCTGCTGGAGGAGCGTATCCGTTTGGGACATTGCTGAATGATCTGGACTATTAGGAATAGTCCAGCGGAGAAAAATGCAACCTGTGAGGAAATGCTACAAGAATTTAAGTTGGTTAATATAAATAAAGATTAGAGAGGACGTTATAATAGGCTTCAAATATGTAAATAAAGAGGAAGGGAATAAAGACTTCTACATATTTCCTGTGGGTAGGATAAGGACTAACCAGTTTCTATTACAGCAAGGGAGATTTAGGTCAGACATCAGGAAAAGCTTCCTGACAATTAGGATAGCGAAGTGCTCTAATAGGAAGGTAGAAAATCTCCATCTTTGGGTTTTTCTATGAACAGTTACAATTGATGCTCTGATCACTGCCCTTCTTCACCTTTATCTCATCCCATTTTCAGTGACTCCTAAAAATGTGGCGATGCCAGTATAAAGTTAAGGGTGGCAAGTGTAGATGAGCTGACTGTTTGGAGTAAAATAAGAATCAAACTTACAGCAGTGGTTTTTATATTCTGATATTCCCTGATTATTACCATAAGAATACCTATTAGCTTTTTAGCCTTTTTATTGTATTTAAGAGTGCCATTAATTATACAGAGAGGAATCAGAGACTCCCATAAACTTTGGGCCTTAGTTTGTGGGCCCCTACTCATGCAAGTGTTCTTAATTATCCATATTCCACTAAAAGCAATGTGAATTCTCTGTGAATGAAGAGTTGTTTGCATGAACGGAGGTTGAAGAAATGATCTTTTTCCAGTATACTGACTACCTTATGAAATCAGTTTTCATTTTTAGTTTACAGTGAGTGGGTTTTGAGTCTTGTAAGAATTTAGGGTATATCTGCCTAGGAAAACAGAGATGAAATTTTATGCAGACACCTCAGTACTAGCATTAGCTGTAGCTCAGGTCAGTACCTTATGGCCTACAGGCACCAGAAATGTTTTTTCAAGCGCTTTTAAAGGGTATACTCTAAGTTTAGGAACTGGAATCCAAATAGTTGTGCAAGTACAAACAGCTTGTAACCCATAACTGCATTACCTCACACAAAAAGTGTCATATAACTTGTCTTCCAGGTCCTAAGCATCACACTTCATTGAGGCAATTTACGAGTAATTAAAAAATAAGCAGATAAGCAAAACCATTTCTAATTATGCAATAATTCTCTGTTGCAGTTTTCAATTTTTTTTAACTTTTTTTTCCAGAATTACAATCCTGCGTGTCAGTGTGGGACATTAACCTGCCCCATGAAGTGCAAAACTTGAAAAAACATATAGAAATGAGACAGGAATTAGCAGAAAAAATGAAGAGCTTTTCTTTGGACTGAAAAGTCACCCTGCAAGTGCCATTTGCTTTTTTAGTCTTCCATCCTAACGTACTGTGCAATATTTACAACTTCTTGTTGCTGGGGTTTTTAACCAAAAACCAGGACGAAAATTGCCATGAGAGAAGCAGTTGGTATCCATAGGATACCAAGAAAAAAGAAGTATAAGTTACTTTTAATATTTGGAAGTGCAGAAAACTATTGAGAATTTCTGAATCTGAAGTGTTACCATGCATCTTTTTGTTTACTTGTGAAGTTCTGCTCTCAGCAGCTATGGCTCAACTTCAATATAACATTGTTCATCTGGTTTTTTGATCCCAGTTAAATTGGGAATAAGCCAGGAGACTATAAATGGTTCCTATTATTTACTTCATTATCTCTACTGAGTTGACACTGTAATAAGAAGCAAAATTTAAGCCTCTAAGTGTTTATTGCAGTTTGCATGTATGAGTTTGCTCTGATGATTCATATTGTAGTAATAAGTAAGTCAGAGCTCATGACCCTGAGTATATGAAGGAAAACATTTATTTTATATACTAGCAGTGTTTAAAGAAACATACAATGACTTCATTACTCCTTGAAAACAGCAGGCAGAATAGTCTTGATTTCTTCCATGAATAATTGACATTTTTTGTTATGATCAGAAAAAAAGTTGTGCTACAAGAATAAAATAGCTCAGAATTCAGAATTTAAATACACAGACAGGCTTCTGCAGGTTGGTGTCCTCTTGCAGTACTGCAGTCTGCCTTGTTCTAGGAGATGTAGTCACATTGTTATGAACATTACCATTCACACATATCTGTTGTACAGCTCACAATGAAAAGCCAAGAGAAAACAGAAAACACAGGCTGAAAGCTCTGATCTAAATGCTGCTACAAGTTGTACCACAAAGAAAGCAGCATGCTGCTGTAGCCAGACTGCTAGTTCTTAGTCCAACTTGCGAGTTTGCTTATCTCAATCTAAAAAAAAAAAAGGAACTTTCACTTTGATATTTATAACATGCAAAGTTTCCATTTATTCTTGTTTTAATTTGCATTGTTATTTTAGGGGTAAGTAGAGTAACCGTGAGCAGTATAAGAATTGGCTACCTCTTGTGTATAACTACCAGAATTTGTTGCCACCCATTTTCATTTGAGAGATGCCTTTTACTGCTCTCTGGCTTTAAGTCCAAACTGCTTCTTACAGCCTGCACTGACCTGCTCCAAGTAAGTAAGTAAGTGCCTTATTTCTGTCCATCAGAAGACAGGTGTCATTTTCTTTTTTTTGATACCAAAAGAATCTATAGGGTGCTCCTGAAATCTCCAGGAGTGGAGTATCCAGAGCCATTCCTGAGTTTATTTCTATAGAGCTGAACAAGGTTGAGCAACCAAAAAGTTCTCAGTTCCATTTTTGAAGTTTTGGAGAAATTATATACTAGGACAACAGCATTTATTGTGTCCAACTGTATCGTTGTTCTATTTTCTGCCATTTGTTGAGTGCATCCCAGTTTTTATGTATTCTTGTATTCTGCATACTGAGAATAGTTTGCTATTTATATGGGATTTTATAACTCAGAAAATATATATTATCTTATAATGAATACTTTTTTAAAAAATAGAATATACATTTATTTATGTCATTTTGAGATGTAAGCCTTAAACATTTTTATTAAAACTGTGCTTTGTTGATAACATAGTCTACTTTCTGATTGCTGAATTTCCAAGGAGGACGTTTTGTGTGCAGTTTTTGTGGAGCTTAATCCCTTACGTCAGTATGATGCAAGAGCCCAGTTCTGTGGGTTGTGTTGACACAGCTGCATTCCCACTTGTTCTCTGTCTCATGGCAGACATCTTGAGCCCTTTTCTTTTCCCTAGTTTGTCTTCTACTTAGTGTTCCTTGTAGCCTTTCCCAGAGATGGGAGGTGACCTGTAAGCAGTACCATCCTTGCAGTTTTTAGTCACTTCTTCCACAGTTCTCTGGAAAAGAATGATCCATCGGCTGAATCTGGCCTACATGGTAGGTATTGCAGGGATAGCAAAGAACAAAAGAGACAATAGCAACCAAACAGACAGGAGGTCATTACAAACCGGACTAAATGGGCCACCATTGAATTACCAGTGGTGAAAGGGTGAAATTCTGTAACAGTCGTGTGACTATTTAGCAATACAGCACTCATTCATAGGGAGCACAGTGATCCAGCTGCATCCTCCCCAAATACTTTTTAGTACTGTAAGAAAAGATTTTAAGATCCTACTTTGGTGCTTCTTGTTATTCTTTGCCATTTGATAAGAGTCTAGAAGTGCATCTCTGGCCCACTTAAGCCCTGTGCAGCATGAGCTGAACAGCTGCCTGTCTGCCAAGTGTGGCGTTTCTTGGAGAGAACAGTGACAGAGCATACCCTGTCAAATAAAGTGGACAGCCCTCAGCATCCATCTCTTCCCTGAGTGTGGGACAGGAGCTGGGAGGCAGTAAGTGTGCAGGTCCAGTTCAGGAGCACGCCTTCCCAGATGGGACATGCCACCACGAGGAAGAACAGCACTTCTGTGCGACAGCCATTTAAACCTGCACTATAAGGAAACCTTTTCCCAGAAACATCTCTACTGACAAACTACAAGGAAAGAGGGAAAAAAAGATCCATGACTTTGTGTTCCCTCTGGTTTTAGTGGAGCTATTTGGAGACCAGTAGGATGTGATCACATAAGAGTATAAGCTTTACAAGATGTAATGCTTCCTGTATACTTAGGATAACATCCAGCACCTGAAAAGAGAAAGATAACCCTTACTTCACAAAGGAGCCTGTTTGCTCATGGGAAACAAGCAGTATGGTTTGGCTGTGATTTAACACCTGAGCTGGAACATGTAATTAACCCCATCTTCCTCAGAACTGTGCAGGTAAAGGCTACTGGGGTTTAGACCTAAAGACAAGGAGACAAACTGTACAGAGTGAGCTGAATGCTTGACTAGATAGTGATTTTTTTTTTTTTTTAAGTATCTTTCCCCTCCTGTGCTATTGACTTTAATTAGGGTCATCCTTTTTATTGGTTGCTGTTCTGACAGAGAGACAGTTCATCTGTACATTAATTTTAACCTTATTTCTTTTACAAGCAGTTCCTGGTTAATCCCCCTGTAACAGCCTGATTTCACATACTTTCTGTATTATATACAGAATTATCCTATTACTTCTTTATGTACCACTTTGGAGCAAAACTGGGATGTGTAATGGAGGAGAGAGAATGAGGCTTCCTGGGTGTGAGTTGATCCCTAAACATGGGCATTTGTGATTACCACCACTTAATTACCATACCCATCTACCTGGAGCAAGCAAAGCAAATAATACATTTTATGATTAACTCTTCAGACACCAGAGACATGAGAAAGTAGTAAGGGAAAAGAATGAGGCTCAGTGAATGAGGAAAAGACAATCATATTCCTATTTTTCTATCAGTCTTTCAAGTAGAAAAGCGTATGAACAATTCCTCTTCTCACTTATTTTCTGGCCTTTAAGTACTAAAGTACTTTAAGTATTTAAAGTGCTTTAAGTACAGTTCCCACTACCTGTCTTAAGAGAACAAAATTTTAGGATCAGAACTAGCAGTTGTTCTTTCTGTCTGAATTAGTTCTTCATCCATATTATGAACTCATCCCAGGACTGTACTGTCCTGCACAGTCTCTTACATAAAACCTTCTTCAAGGCCTTTGAACAAGTATAAATAAAAATTACATTTATCAGCCTGCCAGTGTACCATTTTGTTAACTTTTCCAATTTTTATTTTTGTTGTTAGGTAGGCATGTATCTTTATAACAATTCTATTAGTTTATAGATACATGGGACCTGAGAATCATAGTTATTCCACATCTGTATTTTAAAAGTCATGATTTTAAGAGGGGAAAAAACAACCCACAAGATGCATTATTGTTGTGTTAGCAAAGAGAAACTTAGTTTAGTAAAAACATAGAAGCCACAGCAAGTGAAATTTCCAGCATTCACCTTTAAGAACTTTCTTCACTATATTTGTGGGCTGTGCAGGTACTGTTAGAAGACAGCAGTGCCTGTAGCTGTAGATACCTCAGTGGTTGGATTTGATGATCTAACAGGGCTTTTCCAACCTTAGTGATTCCGTTAATAAGACTCCTCAATACTTACACTAGGTCCTGTTCAATTAAGCAACAAAATTACAAGAATGATCAAATTGTGAAACAACTGTTTTACCTGCAATGACCTTATGCTGACTGGTACCTACCATTTACATGGTTTATTTGGACTGAGCAGTAAACTGGAATTATTTTTAAAAAGTTATTTAAAATTATGATACACCCATAGGTTGATTAAAAAACCCCAGTAATTTTTTAAAACTAACCTAATACAATTCTGCTAAAAACAAAATGAAAATAAAAGCAAGTTCAGGCTTTTTCTTTTTTCCTTTTCTTCTGTGTTGCTTTGATTTTCTTGCAGCCTGAGAAGGCAGCAGGCAAATACTGTCAAGTTTGTTAAGCCCTGCCATCAGTCCCTACAAAGGCTGTCACTAATTAGCAAGAAGAGACTTAAAAATCAATGTTATGTCTCTGGCATATCTAATTATTTACTTCACTTCCACCACAGCCCATTAGCATCAACGACCTGAAAAGTTAACATGAATAGAAAAGGGGAAAGAAATTAAAATCATCTTCTGTGGCAATTCCAGTGTTTTTCCTTTTCTGCACCATTTCTCTCTCTGCCTTTTGCTGTGCTTTTCCCGTGCCACCTCTTGGCGCTGCCTCCCGACAGCGCGGCTGTGCCTGGGAGAGGGGCAGGGCTCTTTGCAGTGGTGGGCTTTCACCCCACTCCCATCCAGCCAAGAAGCACAGAAACCATTTTGTAGTCTGGGGGGGTGGGTAAAAAGAGAAAATTAAAAGAAAAAAAAAGAGAAGAAAAGCTGATGGTGTGACAATACTCAACAGCACAGTCTGCTGCCAGCCCAGCCCGGCATACTTCCCGCTGCGGGGGGCCAGGTATCCTGCTTTGGTGCTGCCATTGAGACCTCACGAACCCCACCCTTGCAGCGCTGTCCCCGGCAGGGAGGGCAAGGCAGACAACGTGACTGTGCAGCGCCCGGACAGACCCACGGCTCTTCTTTCCGAGAGGCACCAAGGAGCGGTGGCAAGCAGGCTGGCAGCAGCACAGGGCCGCCCAGCAAACGTCCTCTCCAGAGCACTGCCCTGCCCTCATGGCACCATCACGGTGGTGATCTTCAGGGCTGAGGCAGCTCTCACATTTCCTGCACCATCACCACCTGCCCCAGGGGCACCCCAGCCCAGGCGCCTGCTTGAGGGCTGGGGTGTGGGCTGGTTCCTGCCCAGCCAGAAAGAAATGGGAAGAGAAAAGCAAACCTCAGCCCCCTTCAACGGCTCAGCGCACTGCTAAAAGGCAGCTGCTGCCCCTTCCCCACCAGAGCCCTGCGTGTCCCCTCCCAAAACTCAACGCCTAAACAGCAGCCGTGGGAACATCGGTGCTCGGGGTGACAAGCCGGTGGCAGCGACCGCCTGGGCAGTGCTGGGCTCCCTCAGCTCCGTCACACCACACCACCTGCACCAGTCACACCCCCAGGGGATGTTTCCCCCCACCCCAAAAAGCATAAATCAACAAAGGCTGTGGTTCCCCACTGAGCAGCAAACCAGCCAACTCTCCTGCGGTTGGAGGTAGTTTACTGAACCACTCAAGAGTAAAACCACCCACCCAGGGAAGAAGGGCTCAGGGACCAGCACCCACTGGGTGCTGGTGTGGGGTGGAGGGAGGGGGTGCCAGGGGCCGTGCGGGGGACAGGCCACAACTCTGCGAAGGAGCACCCCAAGGCCAGGCTCGCTATTTGCACCATCTCTTTTCTGCACAGGCCTGTTTAGTCATGAGGCTGTAAAAGGGAAAAAAAATACTTTGTGACCAGCTCCCATTTTAAATCCTTTCTCAAGGGAAGGATGACCCATAAGTAGTCACAGAGGAAAAGGAGAGGTCTTGGGCTCCCCTGCAGACCCTGGAGGGGACAGGAGTGGTGACAGGAGTGCAGTGACTCAGCTCACAGGGTCACACACCTCCAGCATCACCACCTCTTCCCCTGCTCAAGTTTCAGCAGCTCCCGCAGAGCCCAGCCCGTGCAGGACCATCGGCCAAGAGGACACAGCATGGTACGACAAGCCTTTATGTTGTAGAGAGAAAAATCATACAGCGGCAATGGAAGCACCCAGCTCTTTGTGCTGCACGTACATTAACTTCAACTTCAGTTCTGCTTTTTCTTGCCTTGACGTCTTGGTGGTTGCCTTGAAAACATCTGTTCTCACCGAGGCAGCAAGAACCATCTGCCACCACCACCCCCCGCTGGGCTCCTGGGCTCTGCAATTTAGAATTTAAAACTACTGAGCTAAGGCCAAGGCTCAGAAACATCAGCTTCACACCATTACCATCAGAGGTCACAATAAATAAATCTAAAAAAAAAAAAAAGCAAGCTGCAGACCTGGCCACCGAGCCACGAGCCCCAGAAGAGCAGCAGCAATGTTTGCAACCTGCGAAGCAGGGGCTGGGTTGGTTTGTTGTGACAAAGCTGCCGGCAGACACAATGGCAGCTCCCCCGCGGCCGGCCCTAGCATCGCCTGGCCCCCCAGCACGGCTCCCCTCCCTTACTGCTGCTCCCTGGCCAAGCCCACAGCAGCCTGAAGAGGGGAAAAACCTGTTCAGTTTTCCTCAGTAAAGGCCATGGCAGAGCTGAGGGACATCAAGCCCAGCCACCCACCCTGGTGCAACAGTGCTTCTGGGGGCTGGCAGACACAGGGCAGCCAAAAACAGCTGCTCCTGGCAGCATCCATCCCCCCAGCACCTTCCTCCCAGGGAGGTGCACCATGCTCTGGAATGAGCCCATCCTGCCCACGGCTGCCCAGTGCCTGCCCCTACGCCTCTCACGGGGGCGAGGAAGCAACAGTTCAAGCCCGCCGGCCAGGAAGATGCCACTGAACCCCGCCGGGTTTGGGCAAGACCTTACGCAAATCTATGGGGAAGGCAGTTTTATGCACTAGCACTCTTCCTACATTATCATAAGCATTTCCTGATGAACACCCACATAAAACTCACGTGAATTTTGCCATTTTGCAGCCCGCTGCTTTGAAACTTAGTACTCTGCTGAGCTACGTCCATGGGTGGGCAAAGCAAGAAGAGTCAGGCTGATGCCCTGGGGTTCGACTAAGCGGGTGCTGACCCCATGGTACCCCATTTGCACCTGTGGTTCAACTTCCAAGACTAAGGGAGGCCACCTCAGATGCTGGGACAAGCCACCAGGACTCAGACATACCCCCCAGCCCTCCTCTTGGCGAGGAAACCATCCACACAATGGGGCTGACACCTTCTCCACCATGGCCAGGCCTTTCTGAGTGCTGCTGACAGAGGACTAAAAGCCCATCCGCTGCCCCTGCAGCAATGGCGGCCACTTAAAGGAAGACGTTTCCCCTCTCCGCATGCCTCCACAGACTGCTACAGCAACAACTCTTTTGCGTTAGTCTAACACTGTCAGGTTTAGGCAAAACTCAAAGGATGCTGTTAAATCACATACACACAAGTAAAGGTTTAATGAGTTTCCTATTACTGCAAAGAAGTTCAAAATTTGAGAAGTGAATTTCTAAACTTTTCTTCCAAGTCCCCCGCTAGAGCCCACGCTCCGGCTGAAGCAGAGCAACAGCAGCCCCTAACGGGCAGAGAGCCGGAGGCCCGGGCTGCCCGGCCCTGCTCGGCAGCCACGCTCAGTTTAAATGCCACAGTTGTTCATACTCACTTTTAATAGCCAACCACCAGCCAGGTAATTAAGCCTCCGTAAACAGTAATTTTCAAATATTATCCATGCGTCAAAACTCACCTCCCCCTTTGTTTTTTCTCCTCCAAAATAATAGTACGTGCCGAGTACTCTGCAACTGGAAAACCTTACGGCAAACATGCTCCCACTTTGTAATTACAGGAAAGTCTGCAAGGAAAAAAAAAAACAAAACATACAATTCCCTGGTTTTACACTATTACAGCCAAACCCAGGAAGGGACACAAACACCCGGGCTCTGCAGGGGCTCAGAAGTAGCTGCTGCAGAGCAGTCAGCCCTGCTGGAAGAGTCTGAAACCCCCGTTGCTGGAGCTGGGGAAAAAACAAAAATAGCAGGAATTAAAAAAAATCAATATTCAGTGTCTGCAGTTCCAATAAAACCGGTGCCAGATACAGAATCACAGGATCACTAAGGTTGGAAAAGACCTGTAAGATCATCAAGTCCAACCATTACAAAAAAAACCCCAAAAACACAAACCACCCACACACAAAAAAACCAAACCACCCCTACACAAAAACCACCACACCACCACACAAAAAACCACCCACCCCACACACCACCTTGCCCATCAAGCCACGTCCCACAATGCCACGTCCACACGCTCCTTGAATACCTCCAGGGAGGGTGACTCCACCACCTCCCTGGGCAGCCTGTTCCAGTGTGTTACCACTCAGATACATACGGGACCGCGCGGCCCTGCTCCTAGAAGCTCCCAGCACGTGGATGCCCAAGCTGGGCAGCTCTGCGAGACACATCGCTCCGTGGTGCAACTCGCACCACGAGGAGCACATGGCAGAGGCACAGGCAGACGGGTGTGGGGGGAGGCTCCTGCTGAGAGGATGCCAGCGCCCTTGGCCCCGGAGAGAAGCAGAGATGGTCCTTCCTGGGGGACGTGAGAAAGTCACCAGCTTGCCTAAATCCAGGCCTGGAGATGAGGGCCCACAGACAGGGAACTGGTTTTAGTTCTGCTACATGACACCTAGCCATTTTTCTTCAGTCAAAGCCTTTATCCTGGACTAACTTTGCTTTTTAGTTTAAAATCCCTCTGGGCTTTGACCATGTCAGCTTTGACCAGCACCGCTCCCCTTCCACACAGGCATCTTTCCAAGACATCAGAAGTGCAAAGCGCAAAATTGCTGTTGCTACTCAGTTGCCCCATCACCACTGAAAGATGGTTTCACCAAGGACCTGTCATTCTCCGCCCTGGAGAAGCCACAGGACAAAGGCTGGGAGATTCCCGGCTCCAGCAGAAGCTCTTGCAGACCCACGTGCCATGGGGCTGCGTGTTCCCACAGGCCAGCAACACACAGCTGCCCCCCAACTTGCTTTGCCCACCGTGAGGGTCCCGCACGGCAGCCACAGGCTGCCCATGGCTCCAGCCCACCCATGGGCTCCCTGGGGAACGGCTTTTGGGCTTGGTACGGGCAGGGGAGCACAGGGCCCTCGCTCAGAGGAGCGGTCCGTGACACCTCCAGTCTGTGGTGGCACAGGCAGAGACACAGGCACGGCAGCCTGGAGGAGCTCTGCTCGCCCTGAGCCTGCCCGGCATCTGTTTGCAATCGCCTCTTGTCCCCACACCACACCGTGGTCCTCCTGAACTCAACCCAGTCTGGCTTTGTGTTTTCCACACCTCAAGTTGCTGGTCCTGGGACTCTGAACATCTCTATTTATATACGCAAAACAAAAAAAAAGAAAACAAACAAGACACAATGAGATATTCCTTGAATTCTGGTATGTCGAAGCCAGGGAGAGGCTCATGTTTGCAGAGCGTGCCTTCAGCTCTCCCCCACAGAAAGCACACTGTGCCACCCAGCTTTAAAGGGTTCTGCTTGAATGATTTTATGGACCAGCTCTCAGAAAACTCTTCTGGAAGACAGGAAAAGGTGACACTGCCTTGCTCCTGGGCCAGCAGCAACCAGAAATGCTTTGGGAAGGACACTAAGCCATGGCAGAAGGAAAAGATGAAGGATTTCCTATCATTTTAACTAAACCAGCTGAAATGCATGCCAGCGCTCTAGCGCAGCGTGCAAGGGCAGCAGGTGGACAGACCTACAACTCCAACCCTTTGCCAGGGCACCGAAGGCAGCAGAGTCCCTTAAGGCTTCTTGAAGCATTTATGCAAGCAAAGATATTTTATCTAAAAAACAGACCACCACCAAGGCCAAGTATTAGACAATTTGCATCAACTGAGTTTTGGTAGAAAAAAAAAAGTGTCCTTAACGAGAAGTAACTTTGCAACTAAGCACCAACCCTCATAAGCGAAGCATATAGTAGATGTATCCTCCCACACCTCTGCCTTCTGGGGTGCCTTTTAAAAATGGATGGAGATCTTTGCAAGTATCCCCAAAACAAGCTGTTCTCATTTCCCATCGTCCCAGAAAAAAAGCTGCAGTGCTTGGTTACCTCTGAAGAAATAGAGAGGAGGGAGTTTTAGTATCATCAGTGCCACCAGAGATGTGACCAAGGTGATCACATCCCTCCTGCTTCAATGTTACTGCATCAGTAACACGTTGTACCAGACATCCTCAGTACTGGATCTTCTCACAGAGAACTAGATAGCACAACGAGGAGGCAACAGCTGCCTCCCTGACCTTGATTTTGTCTGTACAGTTAATCACAGCTGCTTTTATACCAAATAGGTATCTGCCTCTGACCGTTCCTAAGCAACTATGCTGACTGCTTAGGGCTCAGTTTGTCAAATCGGTCCCTGAAAAGCTTAAGAGGATCTCGGGCAGGACAAGGCAGAGGAGGGAAGAGTCCTTGGCCAGCTCCGTGCAGGACCGACTCCACCGGCACATCTCCCTGTCCTGCTGTGGACCACCCCACGGACACAAACAGCCACCCAGGGCAGAGCCAGCAGCTGCAGAGAAAGGCCAGGAACTGCACCCACAGTGCAGGTCCCCACCAGGGCGCTTTTGAGATGGAAAGAGCTGTATTTTCTTTCAAATTACTCACCCCTTTCTAGGATGAGAACTTCAGTGGAGTCAAGAGCAGTTTGGGTTTGCTTTTTTAAAGAAAGTCTGCTATGTCACTTAACACAACCCCTCTCCTGCTACAAACACACATGGATTTCTTCCTCACCTGCCTGCCAGCGAAGGCCCCAAAACATCTGCTAGAAAAGTCAGGGGGGAAGAAAGGAGAGCCTGAAGTACGGAGATTTCCATGCATACACCCACTTCACTCTCTTCTCGTGGTCTGTCCTGCAATAGGCACCAATACACACACCAGAGAAGGTGGTTAAGAAAGACAGAGCAACCAGCAGCGTGAAGACAGTAGCCACAACGTACAATAGGATGTCACAGCCTGACTGGCACAGCCTCCCCTGTCACGCTGTTCACCTACACCCACCACAGCACATCTCACATGACTCAAGAGCACAGCACATCCCTCATGTAGAAGACAGCATTATTATAAATTACTTGAATTTACTTCTATGTCAGCTCATGATCAATTTTCCCCTCCAAGAATTCTCTCTCATGGCTGTGGGTTTTGATCACATCTTCAGTTTCTACCCTGCTAGCTTGCTTTTGCTGCCTCCTCTGCAGAGCGGGTACCTGCCCTGCATGGCGTTCCCCGCTCACTGAAACGTCTCGTCCCATCTTCTGCTGTACTGTAAAGCAGGCAAGTGCCCCTACTGAACTCATGCAGGTGCCGGGGGGGGCTACATCCTCACCTTCTTTCTCTAATTAGAAATCTTTTGTGAAATGCATCCAGAAACACAGTAGCGAAGTGTGTCACCTTAACTCAGAGATTTTACAGTGACTTCTTGTCAACGCAGCGTGATTCTGGCTTACAGGCGACAGGGCCGAAGGTGGTCTGTCCTGTTAAAAACCCACCTCGGTGTTTCCTCTTGAGCCCTAAAACCAAGAGCTACTTGAGAAATACCCACTCCCATCCCCTCCCCATCTCTTGGGGCTGGCGCTAGCTTTCTGCGCCACTGGGGCGCAACTCAAGGGACCCGGGAGACACCCACATCCAGGCACAGCACTCCCAGGTATTGGAGGTGGTCAAGGTGAGTGTGCTCCTGCTAACACAACCTACACCCCAAAAGCATGGCAGCAGTGGAGCAGAACCAGCTGGAAGCGGGGAAGACTTTTCGCCCAGAAAGACAGCTGAAGGGGACAGGGGAGCCAGAGTAGCCTGCAAATGGCGTGCTATGAACACACCTCATAAAGGTTAAAAATTTCTTCCCGTGCTCTCTCTTCAACATTGTGTAAGAGACAAAGATAAAAATACATAATTTTGACCATCTTTCCTGACCCAGGGAGTGGTATTTTTCATCTATTATACCCGCTTTCAGAAAACACACATCACATCAACGTCAGGGTTTCTGTTTCCCTTGGGACACCCATTCCTTTCATTTTTCCATACTATACTCACTTTTACACAACGTAAATAAACATGACCAAAAAACGTCACTGCAATAAAAACTACTATTTTTTCTGTAACACCCTTGCCCATGCTGGTTAAGCTAATGACAAGGTGTGGTACAAGGGTAAGTCGTACTGGCTGTAACAACCAAACCCTCTGTGGAGAGAAAGCAAACAGCACAGCAACAGGTTCAGCTGATCCTGTATTCACTCTGCAATGCAGCATCTCACATCTGGAAGCCGATCCCAAATTTTCTTCCGTTAGCAACCAGCCGTCACACAAGTTTTGTTCTAGATAGAACAACACGAATACGCCACACAAGGATTTAAGACACACCAAGCCGCTTGGCTATTTTATGTGAGAATAGAAAATAACATTTAAGTTCTGGTACAGAAGGTCAACTGAGATCAGTATCTCCCACCAGTACAGTCTGTTCCAGGCAGGTAAGAAACAAGTATTAGGACAAGGCCCAAAGTAGAACCAGTCCGAGCAGAAGTAGGTAAGAAACCTCAGAGGGAAATGCCAAAGAGAAATGGTAACCAAAAATTTACAGCTTTTGATTTTCTTGCTCACCAGGGACAAGTTTCTCAAGTTACTGGAGTTTTAATCAGCGTTAAAAAAGAACCCACAAAAGAGAACACCCCAAACCTGGCTGTTAACCCCAAGGACTTGGCTTCCTTGAACTTCTGTCTTTGTCAACCGTCGAACTGAGAAAAGGCCTTTCCTCATTTCCCATGTTTTATTTACTATTTCATATAATTTCTCCGTTTAGGAAGCCCTTTGCTTTGCATAGCAAATCAGCTACATTATTTACACTGTGCTCGTCACCAAGATCCAAGTGTCCCGTAAAATACGTTAACAGAAGTCAGCAAAATCTGACAACGCCACAAGAGATTTTTATTTTTCCATAATTAGTCCTCTCAATTATAATATTCATTCCAGGGTGAGTAAGGCCAGGGTCAGCATCATCTCCTAATATATTATTAAATCAGTTTTGCTGAGAAGGAATCATATTATTCATTTTTTACCCTGGTGGAGTAACTGTTTAACCACAGGTGTATGCCAGTAGTTCAGCAGTAAGAGGATGTTTAGTTTCTCAAAGCACCATCTGCATTAATAACATTCATTCTCAGTAGCATATTTACAATATAAAACTGATATTGCTCTCTTATTTTACAAAAACCTTCATGAACAATAAGGATTAATTCTGCAGATCCCTTCTTATCATCTGTCTGCAGCAAAATGAGTCAGATCCCCTGAAGTCACCTACTACCAACTCCACCACTCCCTGCCTGGGCTAGCAGACCTCCCAACTGCCCTGAATTCCACATTTCCGCAGCATTTAGCCGAACCAAAGCAAGGCAGCTTCTTGCTCTTTTTCCTCCCCATCTCCAGGATTTACATACCATGGCTTACATACTAGCAGCAGGGGTACAACGAAGGTTCCATCAAAGCCATTTCTTCACCAAGAAAGAGGTTTACAAAGATTTCCTGATCTTTTGCTAGGGAGTCTTGCCTTTTATCAAAACTACAGTCAAATACCTTATTTAAAAGGCTTCTTATTCCAAGTCAAAAAACTGTGCACACCGGAGCCCATTCCCAGCGTCCTTGGGCACTTCCACATCAACACCAGGAGCGATATTCTCACTGTTGGTGAAGCAGCTGTGTGAAAACACAGAGGAACTCCTCTGCTCCGCATTACGTTTCTTCCATTAAGGAATGGTGGGACTACAGTAAGGCAGTGGCTATGACCAATTTTATGGCTTGGGCTCCACCTTACTCCCTGAGTTCTCTCTCACCTCCCTCTTCTTCAGGATTTTCTAGGATTGCTCCCCACCTGTAAGAACAGCATCTTAGCCCTCGGCCACACCACTACAAGAGAACAAGAAAACCCAAACCCTAGTTTGTACAGCTAAGTGAAACCCCAGCTCTATTACTGTCCCTCTTTGCCTGCTGCCCGGCCCTCCCACACATCCCCCTTGCAGTCTTTCCTTCTTGGAGTCTGCTAATCTTCCCAGGCACAGAACCAAGATCACTAAGATGCTTCAGTGGTCAATGGCAGTCATCACGAAGACGTTCAGCTTGACCATGAATTGGCAGCAACGCTCCTTTAATCTCCAGAAGATGGTCCACCTCACTGGTCTCACAACCTCCTATGACTCCATGTGCACTTAGAAAGACAAAAAATTACACAAAATTGTTTTGTTGGGTTGGGTTTTTTTGTAAAGGCTTCATTTTTTGCTGCCCATCAGCACTGTCTTAGCATATTGCACAATGATTTCTTTATTATAAAAAGATGTCTTCTGTATCAGGCAGGAAGAAAGAAAGTTTTCTCAGGAGGCTAATGTGTACTATTGTCTGTAATTAGAGGTAAGTGGTTGCTTGTGTGGCCATCAGGAAGTGGGACCTAGTCAAATAAAAACGAAGTGTTATTAATGGCTTGTCCAGAAACAGAATCTCCCCTCCATCCCCCAAACACACACTTCCTTATTCTTGGGCATTTCTTGCATACCTTTTGCCTGGCCTCCCAAACAAAAATTATACAGACCTGCTTGCCTTCTCTCCTCTCCCCCCACTCAGATAACCTTGCCAGCTGGCAAACTTCAGCCAAGTTTGGGAGAAAGGCAGAAGGCTTAAAGGCTACCTACAGGCTTAAATGGGAAAAATAAAAGTAAAACAAAATCAAGTTGCTAGAGGAGCAATCCTATTGATGCCCAATGAAGAGACAGGTAAAGACTGCTCAGCTTTTTCACACTGCTTGGCAGTAGCCTGCAGGCTAATCAGTAGCAACACTGAACCTCTGCAGCACGCAGTCAGCAAGCCATCAGAAGAAGAATATGTGAGAGAGACTGACGAGGCCTGGGAAAACATATGATTTTTGTAGCAATATGAAAATAAAAAGAATATACTAAGGACAATGGAGAGAATGTAGCAGAGGAATCTCCAAGAGACTCAGTTTCATTAATTCAGCTTCTTAGGAAACGCCTTGCTTCCTTACATGTTAGGTTTTCCAACTGTTTTTAAAAGCTATTGAATCTCTGCTCATATGTATGTCAAGAGGAGGGTTTATTGCAAGCATCTTAAATTCTGCTGGGACGGAGTCCCAAAGTTGTCCTTATCATCCATCCTCAGGTAGCTGTACCACTTATTTGATACTTACAAAAAATTTTTCTTACCGATATGGATTTGTAAGAGCCCAATCTGAAACGGCAAAAAATAACTTCTGCTACAAATCTTCCAAAGCCATGTAAAATTCCTGCAATGTCAAACAAGATTTAAATTGTCACAAGTAGTAAAACTGTAGTATTTACAGAAGTATTACAACAAAACTCTACACGATACTGAAACAGGATACAGTGCAGTAAACCACTATGTAAAACACCGAGAAATTAATATAAAAAAGGAAACATCAAGGGCAGGGGGAATTCTAACATTCTGAAATGCATCAATAAAAGCAAAACCAAAGCTATCCAAGCAAATATAATTCCCTCTACCCAGCTTTTATGGGTAAAAATACATTCTGTGGGACAGAAATATCTACTCTGAAAGAGAGCTCTTAGTTCAAGGTCTCTTTACTATGCTTTCTTCAAGTGAAAGCCAAGAAAAGAAATAACTTGTAATCAAGATACTTATTAGTCATGACATAACAGGGTGACTCGTGTCTTTTCAACTTAGTTTATTTTCTTTGAAGGAACAAATCTTACAGTACATTGACAAGTTACACAAGGAAAATCCTCCCAATTACTTCAGATAGAAATTTTATCTCAACTTTCAGCACTAATTTAGCACTGGATCCCAACTATAAGAAATATACAGAATATCAGAAGTCAGTGTGTGTTTATGTGTATGTGTATATATATCTATCTAGATATGTAACTATGTCCTTGCTCTTCCAGGAGTAAATAAACTATGCTATAGTTACCAAAAAGGAAACAACAGGCCCTCAGAACAACAGAAACAAGCATACTGGGACACCAAAAATGAGTAGCTTTCATTGCACATTTCAGTGCACGCAAACAGGCATTTCATCTTAAACCTGCTAAGAGGTTCAGGACTCCCCTATAATTTATCCATAACATAGTCACCATGACCAAAGAAAAATTCTGGTAGAACTTAAGACAGAAAGCACTGATAGTTACCTGTCGTTGAAAAAATTCCCCCAATAATGCCACAGAGCCTCACTAAGAACTGCCAAAAAGGCATGTGTTCTTCTGTCACCGTCACCATAAGTGAACTGATATCATACTTCATGAATATTCCTGACACCCCATGGCTGCCAGCTGCATGGTTAATTACTCTTTCCTGAAAGAAGAAGAGAGAAACGTAAGTTAGTCACTTCTTATTAGTCACAAGGAAAACAATCTTAATAGATGTGATGACAAAGAGCTACTTAATCAGAGTTAGCAAAAAAACAGAAGACCAGGGAACATCAAGGTAACTTCGGCCAGTACCTTCTAAAAGTCAAAGCATCATTAAATAATAATTTACTTTCCTGGATACTGGTCTTCTGTGCTGCAAATCAATGTTCATTATCAGGCTCTGGTAGTATCCTCTCAAGATCTGCTTACATGGTCCTTTAAACAAGGATGTTTATAACGAGGTTGCTTTTGGTACCTATGAGGATAAGTGCCACAGTCTTGGTCTAGCCTGTAAACTCAAGCAAATGCACTGGTATAATACAGTGCCCCAGATCTTTCTACTTTATACGCTACTATTAATCACTTAAATCAGGATGAGACCTTCAGGAGACATTTAAGTTGGTGAACAGCCTTAGCTATGGCAGTTTTCCCAGAGGGTGTATATAAAGCTACATACTGCATCTAAAACTCATTAGGCTTCATCCTCCTTCCTTGGAGCATATGCCTAGATTCACATGTCACAGAGGATTTAACTGCTGATTCTTAAAAGTATCAGGGAAGACCCTAAACTAGAATATACCATAATGGAAATTCAGAAGCTTAAGTTAAATTAGACCAATGCCATTTCTTCTCCCCAGTGCATACTTACACATATGCCATAACCTATTACTTTGATGAAAAAAAAAATTAAAAGGAAAAAGATCAAAATTTCAAGATTTCTGGGGTCCCAAAACTGAATACCAGTATCAAGCCTCTTTTCAAAATTTTTGTCAGTCAGGTCATTTCAGACAACAGTCACCCAGCAAGAAATAGTAATAATAAAAATAACTAACTTGTCATGACTACTCTAAACAGATCAGATGCCTCAGTCCTAATCCAAGAACTTCTACAGTTTCTTCTCATTTGCCCAAATTCTTAAACCAAAAGACCCCAAAGAGGAGAGTGCAGCTGCTATAAATCTCTACTTTTTAAAAGAGGTTTCAGGAGAAAAAAAAACTGAATACAATCTTAAGTTTCTTTCAAAAGTTTGCAATCATTTTGTTGTTAGTGAAAGGTGTTGACAAATGCACTGCCAGGTAAGTCTGGCTGAAAATATACAAGGGCAGCAGAAAAGAACATAATTGACTGAAGACAAACTCAGCCACGTCTAGGCTAATAAGAGTAGAGAAGACACACAAGCAAGACTGAACAGAAAAGCAATATATCACAGCACCATTTCACCTGTAGATTTAACAGTCTGTGCTCAAAAACAAAATACAAAATAAAAAGCAGAATACCACTGTGGAAAATACAGACTAGGCAACTTCTCCAGTCAGCTAACGTTGGCATAAACCATATTGCTTCTTTTGCTACCAAACCAAAGTAAAAAGGATGCCAAAATAATCTATGACACCAGGTCACAGAAACTTTGCAATGGTTTAAAAAAAACCCAAAAAAGAACAACCAACCCAAAACAGTACAGAATGCTTTCTATATTTCAAGAGCATGACAACATTCAGCATTAGAGGATGGATGATCAGGCATACTAAGAAGGAAGAAAAGACTGAAGGTACTTAAACGGAACCTTGCCATTGGCAAGGGACAAAAAAAATTTTTTGTTTGTTTTTCCTCTATTGTTTCCCTAAGCCTTATTGGTCTTTTGAAGTCAAATGGTGACAAAAAGAATACGAAGTTAAACAAAACGCCCCAAACTCCACCCTCAAAAGATACATCGTTCTTTTTCCGCAAACCATTTTGGTCTGCTTCTAACTTCTACTGCTGCAGAAGATTTAACTGTTGGTTGCTAAAACCTGCTGAAGATAACTACCCCTGCATCAGGTATCTCAGGTATCAGTGAAGCCTTGCTATAATTACATCTTTTTAACATAGACAGACACAGCATCTCAAACATCAACAATAGTGAAGATGATTCTGTCCACACCTTTCAAACTCTGCTTCCCAGTTTGTTCACCACTGGCAATTAAACCTCACTGTATTCAAGTTTTAGCCATCACTAGCTGACTACCTCTCTCAAGGTCTGCCTGTTTGCCTGCTCTTCCAAAATAAATGCATTAAGTTGTTCAGCGTTAACTGTTCTTAATAGCCCTTCCCAGCTAATCTGCTAGGGGTATTTGGTTTCCAAAGATAAACACAAACAAGCTTTACAGGCAACAAGGCTACCTACTGAGACAGCGAGAGCAAGCATGTGATGCCACTTTACCTCCACTATTCACAAGCTTTTCTCCTAAGCAACCTGTGACTGTGTTCCAACTTTCATAAAAAATACATCCCCACAGAAAAATTGAAGAGCTAAGACTGCACAGTTAATTGACAGAAACCGTATCTTTACAGCAGCAGGAGAGTAAAAATTAATACAAGATGAAAAAATGCAATAAGGAGTAAGATAAGCAGTTGCCTGATGTTCAGAAGTTTAAGGAGTGCCTTAGTTGTTGCAGACATAGCGCAGAGAAAACATGAAGCAGATTGCTAGACCAGCAGGAGATGGGAGTATATTGCATTATGAAATTCCTCATCATTCCTCTCTTTACTCCAACTTTCATGAGTTTTAGAGTGAATCTTTTCCCTTCAGTGGCCTGCATGTCCCAAGTTGAACCCCAAGACATCACCTCTATCCTACTTCTCCTAGCTATGTATTTTTCAGAAGCACAGCATGGAATTGTGAGGACAAAGATTTTTATCCCTTGGAGAACACCACACATTGTATTACAGTGAACTGCCATCCTAATCTCTGAATTTTCTTTCAACCCAAGGCTTCTTTCTTACCTCTTGCTTTATCTATCGTTTTTAAACTTTTTGCAAATATTTTTTTCTTTGGCTTTTGAATAAAAATTAAAACATAGTTCAGTGTCTGGAAATGAGACATGTAACTGATACACATAAAGCCTCTTCCTTATTTACAGCAGTGTTTAAAATTAGTACCTTATGATATGCCCATGTACTATGCTGCAATAACTACTTTCTTTATGGATTCAGAATTAAAAGCCTCTCCAAGCCCAGAAGTGGAAGCTCTCTAGTCTGGAGAATAATTGAACTTAATGGTTCAACAAAGGCTAAACAAGGCAGCTGAGAGACAGAGATGCTTTCTGTGTGATTAGGTTTTCATACAAACTACCTTTGTTTCCATTTCTAACACTCCACAACCAAGTTTATGACATTCAAGTGAGCTGCGGTTTTTGGTTTGCTTCCCGCATGGATAAAACGCTGCATGAAATATTTGTAAAGCTACACACAAGATTACAGACCTAAAACTTACAGGATTTCACCACCACCCCCACTATTAGCATCTAGTGAAGTGGAAATGACTGGATATTTATCATTAATTCTAATATCAGACTCCAGATCTACAGATGCAAAACATTAATGCAAGAAGCTAGCATGTGTCATCAAGCATATATATTTTACCACCAGTATTACATTATTTAGAGATAAATCTAATGCACTGGAACATTCTACAAAGAGTTTCTTCACACTAGAGGAGTTTTCAAAACCACAGTACAATTAAGTCTCCGTTTTCACATTTGAGCTTTTGTTAAGAACAATCACTGTTAGATTTTTCTCTGCATGGTTTTCTCTTAAGCCTACTTACCCTTTCTGTCACTGAAAATTGATGAGTTTCTGCTGAAATTTTATACGTATGGAGTTTGGTTGGCACAACTGTGATAAAATATTGGAACATCTGGTTGTCTAAAAGAAAACAAATCTCACTGTTGAATTAAGTACAGAGTCAAAGACCATCTGAGACATTCACAAATAAATCAAACAAATAATATTTAAAATAGTTAATCAGCTAAGCCATTTACACTAGGCACATTCTTCAAGGAGCCCCAGCACTGTCAAGACTAATTCAGCACCATCCGCATGAACAAAGTTAGTTTCCATGGGCAAGGCCTATGTCACATTTGTACTCAGAGAAATTTACATTTTACCCTTGTAATGGAAAGATTCATTAAGGTCGGGCCACTCAAAGCTTCACATAAAATGCATAGATAGTGTTTTCCAGGACATTAGAACTGAACAAGTTTCACACAGTCACATTTTGCATGATACATACATCTCAACAGTGGTTTGAATACATTTTAGCCATTGAATTGTCCATAGAGTGCTGGAAGCCCTTCTAAACTGGTTACGGTTTTTCTTTCGATTAGACCAACTTCTAGAACAATCAGCATCCTTATGTATTTATGATTGCTCTGCCTTCGTGCAATTTCCTAAGAGAACAAACACTGACAGACTGAAGCAATTTGTTTTAACTACCCTAAACCATTCTGGCTCAACAGCCAGCAGACTGACTGGCTTCGAGACAACAGCAGCTTTAGAAGGTTCTGGGGACACTCTCATGGGGAATGCAAATCAGAGGATGAGGTGTAGGTAGCTCTGTAAAGTAGGTTACTATACTCCTTCATTTATACATGAAGAAACAAAATGATACACAAACCCTTCCTGTAGTAGCCTCACAAAATACACCATGCAAGTGACAAACCAAATACAGGAATAGAATCCAAGACTCCTGATGCTATTTTTTTTTCTTTAACCAAATCAGACTTATTTTTCCCCCGTTACAACAACAATCAGATCTATGACTCTCCACTGTAGCATACTGCTGCAAAATTCTTTGCAATATGTTCAGACATACTGTAACTTCAACATAACACAAATCTGGAAGAAAATGCAAATGAACTTCAGCAAAACAGCAATGTACAGCGATACCGATATTAAAAAGAAATCATCCATTTAAGACGCCATGTAGATAATTGAACAGCACATTGCTGGCTACCAAATTTAGTGGGACGTGCTGTTTGTAAATCACAACATTGATGAAACATGATAATATTTTCAATGTAATTATTGGAAAAATACAGAAAACAAGATGCTTTTTTTAAGCACACAACACTTACGATCTGATGCTATTTTTTCTGTTCCATCCAAAGGATTAATAATTCCTGGAATAAGCTCTCCAAATGACAAATGATCTATTCTATGAGAGAAGTTATAGGCTGAAAGACAATACAGAGGAATGAAACAACATTTTTAAACTATGTGATTCTGTAGTCTTATCAGAGAGAAAGATGCACCCATTTCTCACATTGGAAAACGCATTAGTTGGAATATTTCAAACACTGGTGTGCATTTCATTGGATTTGTGCCTATGACTATATCAATACATCTATGTACATGTTTCAAACAAAACTCAAATCCAAAAATATTTAACAAAGAAATTCAATTTTCCTAGAAAAGAACTTCTAAAATAAGTTATAATTCTATCTGGAGCTGAAGGGCGTTAAAATTTCATGACATGAAATGTCTAGTTGGCCAAATACTGAAGTTATTCTACAGTTCAGGTTCTTGTATGTAATGGTATTAAAGAGACTAAAATTTCACAAATGAAATGTACAGAGGAAGCATAAGGCAACTACCAAGATACTACATTGCCTGATTTTGCAAAGGTATTTGAGCTCTGTAATATTATACGCTTGTATCGACATAAATTCATGGGCAGACATTTGGAGGTTTAACCAACACCAAGTTCATTTTTCACAGTAAGTCACCCTTGCCTCACATTAAGTACAGCAGTTACACACGTTTAGTATCTAGACTTGTAAACTAGAAATGAAGCTTCTAAGGACAAGGGTCAGAAATTTTTAACTTTATAAAAACAGATTTTGCAGGAAATAGGTATTTTGGACTGAAATACAGGAATTTTTTCTATGGTATCTGTGTTACAACAAAATACATCCAAGATTTCTGTGTTATCATTACTGTAGAAGCAACCTGAAGATAATACTAATAGCGTTAAATGTATGAAAGTAAGTCGTAACATCACTTTCTGCTGCAACACAATTGCCCAGCTAGAACATCTTTACAACAGCAACTTATGTTAACATATGAATTAGAAGACAGCAGTCTGAACGAAATTATACTCGTTCCTATGGAGATGATAGAAAGAACTTACACTCGTGGCTTACAAGGGCTGCCAAGTGTGCATGGCCTCGAGGGTGTGGTATTGCCCTAAAGAAAGCAAGGTATGTTTTATGAAAAATTTGTTTAATGCATCCACACAGAAGACACAGTTTTCCTAAATAGGACTATGTAGAAAAATCTCTTCCCCTCTATTTCAATAAATACTTTATATAAATGTTTTACAAACTTATATATATTAAAATTGTGTGTATCTATATAAAAAAAGACATTTTTATTACTGCCAAGTACAGACAGCCTGAATGACAAGGTACAGGAACATTAGACTCATGAAAACCCTCTTACACAAAATTAGTGTCTTGCACTTTTAGAAATGTCAAAAACACATCAAGTCATAAGGCTACTAGGAGAGCCACCAATGCCTTCCACAAGAAAAGCTGCAGAACTGCTCAAGTGACTAATGAAAACGTTACCATACTTGTTCCATGACTAAGCAAGTTAACTACACTCTGTATTTGCCCCCTGACTAAGCAAGTTAACTTCAGGTCTGGACACCTGTTTGTAGACCTGCAAAGAAAGTACAGTGCAGAGGCTGGTAACACCATGAAGAGCAGGGGGAAAAGTGCAACTCTTGTCTGGAAAGTAAAACAGCCTCTCAGACACGCTTCATCACTACCAGTCCAGGCAATGACGCAGGAAACTTTCCCAACTTAGCTTAAGTTAAACCGTTACCAAATGCATGTAAGTTTTGGACAAGCAGAAGATGGAGAAAGACAATGAGATCAGTCAAGACAGGACTACAATAAATAACGAGGCAATAAGGTACAAAAGCAGCCAGTGAGGAAAGCCATAAAAAAGGAACCTACAAGAAAAGAAAGAGGAATTTAGCAGAAGTACAAATGTAATGATGAGCAAAAGGAAGCAAAGGAAAGCAAAAGATTATTCAGGGTTGCAGAACTAGAGACAGGAAGAGTGAAGTGATGGCAGTACAGATGAAAGGCTGAAATGATCAGCTCTGAAAAGGGCTTAAGAAGTTGGACATCTAGGGGCAAATCAGAAAGGTGGTACAAGACCAGACAGAAGTGACATTTGGAGAAATATCCACTCAAAGACAGCAGCTGGAATTACACGTGGATAAATTAGAGTACAGATTGCATGCTAAGATCTCTGGCGACAGAGGTGGCAAGACGACAAGTGAGGACACCAGAGCTGGAGAGCACAGAGAAAAGTTAACACAAGTTTGTATGCAGCATATGTAAGCTAACACCATTGCTGAAGCACATGAGAAAGTCTCTCCTCAAATCAAAATGAACTGGCATTTAGCTCTCCAACTATGGTTCTATAACTATGTTATCTCAGCACTGAAATGGCATGTATCTACACCTCATCCATGTTAGTGAACTGTGTACTAACAGAAAGGTGAAGTTTGGACAGGCCCAAAGAATGGAGGCAAGTACAAGCAGTTCACTCCACGTCATACACTTACAGAGAACTTATTTTCAAGTTTTCATCCTGTAAGACACTGGAATTCACAACCACTACACTGCATGCAAAGACGCACTGCATTATTTTAGTAAACTTATCAAGAAATTTGTTTTTAACTGTGCAAGAAAAGATACCACATGGAAAATAATACCAAGCATGTGTATGGGAAGGTTAATAAAAACCAGTCATTAACTCAAAAGTTTAAAAGCATACATATACATGCATGCACTGTATATAATGTATAAGTCAATTCTTTTTTTTCTTATTTTCAGGAATTGAACAGAACATACTTGCCCACAGTTATGTGGAAGTTCCCTGCCACTTTATTGACATAGAGATGACCATGAATTCTGCATGCGTCTGGAGACTGTAACGAATTATCTTCCCTGTTTAAACAAAAACAACAAAGAGTACTTGAGAATATTCACGAACAGAAATAACAGCAGTACAGAATCACAGAATCAGTACGGTTGGAAAAGACCTGTAAGATCATCGAGTCCAACCTGAAAAAGAAAAAAAAAAAAACAAAAAACCACCACAAAAAGAAAAACCACAAAACCCACGCCACACAACAACAACATTCCACAACCCACCCAACACCACACAGCACCATGTCCATCAAGCTACATCCCACAATGCCACATCCACACGCTCCTTGAATACCTCCAGGGAGGGTGACTCTACCACCTCCCTGGGCAGCCTATTCCAATGTTTCACTACTCTCTCAGTAAAGAACTTTTTCCTAATATCTAGCCTGAACCTCCCCTGGCGCAACTTGAGGCCATTTCCTCTAGTCCTGTCACTAGTCACCTGGGAGAAGAGACCAGCACCCACCTCTCTGCAACCCCTTTTCAGGTAGTTGTAGAGAGCGATAAGGTCTCCCCTCAGCCTCCTCTTCTCCAGGCTAAACAACCCCAGCTCCCTCAGCCGCTCCTCATAAGACTTGTGCTCCAGACCCCTCACCAGCTTCATCGCCCTTCTCTGGACACGCTCCAGCACCTCAATGTCCTTCTTGGAGTGAGGGGCCCAAAACTGAACACAGTATTCGAGGTGCGGCCTCACCAGCGCCGAGTACAGAGGCATGATCACCTCCCTGCTCCTGCTGGCCACACCATTTCTGATACAAGCCAGGATGCCGTTGGCCTTCTTGGCCACCTGGGCACACTGCTGGCTCATATTCAGCCGGCTGTCGATCAACACCCCCAGGTCCTTTTCCGCGGGGGAACTTTCCAGCCACAAGTACAGTTAGATTTCATTTCCTAGCATAAAGATATAGCATTACCATCTACCTCTCCTTACCGTATTCTTCTGGAATCATAGCAGGGATGGTGGAAGGGAAGGAATCTAATAAAGGTCACTCTGATGAAACCAATAAGCTTTCGTTTGTACTTGTATTCAGAGATCTGGCCTACAAAGCTAACTTACAATACCTGAACATGTGAACAGAAAACGTAAGACTAAGTATATCTTGCTGCCCTGGGGATTTTTTTTTTTTTTTCCAATTACTTCTACCAAAAATGGTTTGTTGGGAAAGTTTTAATGGTACAATGAACATAACAAAACATATTAGTCACGTTAACAACACTGTAGCAAGAACAGCTTTCAACATTTACTTTTTACGAAACCTTCCTCTTCCCACACTTGTTGGGATGTCCACAACTCAGAACATATTTCCAAATCTGCTCCTCACAGGGAGAGGAAAATTATTTTTTTTTAAAAACACATCTCAAGCATAAATACCATCTCAAATACTGCACTAACAAGTATCACAGAGGCACAGAAGGACTTAATGAATCTGAAGACATCAACTACATGAGAGAACAGATTTTTTTGAGCCCTCTTTAGCCTTGCCTTAGGAAGGAAGGACATACATAGTCCTCAAACAGGGAGATTACAACATGGAAAGTGCATACAGCATTTTTGGTGTTTGTTTTGTTTTATTTATGGCTTGCTTGTGTGGGGTTTTTTGTTTGTTTTTAAGGGAAAAGGAATTTCAGCTTTTGTGTAGAAAGCATTTTCCCCTGGGGAAAAAAAATAAATAAATAAATCACATAGCATCTAGAGTCAGGCAGACCAAGCCTTCTATGCATTAGTCTCTCAGCATTTTGTGCATAGCTGGAATAAAGTGTAAACAGCAAGGTTTCTCCACGCAATTTTAACAGCGCTATCTTAGACCAGGGCATTTACTAACAAAATACATTTTTATTCAAAGGTTGATTCTTTTAAAACCATAAAATCACAGCTAATAGCAGGACTTTTTTTTAAAAGCTGTTGGACAGAAAGGTATTCTTTCATTTAAAAAAAAAGACTCCTGTTTAGTATTGCTTTGGCATTACTAATTCACATTAAACAGGAAGCATCAGATAAAATGGACTAAAAAGGTGTGTGTATATATTTACATGTGTGTCTGTATTATGTATACATATATATAACTACAAATACACACACAAAACCTGGAAACCTTCTCCAGGTTAGAAACCCCAGAGGTTTTCATAAAACAACAGCTCTCCAAAGCAAGTATCAAGCATATAAAATTCATTAAAAAGCAGTAAGGTCTTCTTTTCTTACAACCTTCTCTTCTGGAAAAAAAAAAAATCATAACCGTAATAAAATGTGAAGTCTAATTAAAGAGGGCGGGGGAGAGGGGAACAACGACATAACGTCCCTATTTTTCTTACCGTGGCGGCAGTGCTGTAGAAGCACTTTTAAAAGCACTTTTGAATATCACATCTTGAAGAGAGTGTTCTTCCTGCAGCCTACTCTGGATTAGCTGCAGCATCCTGAAGATTACACAGACAAGTGTGAAAGCATGCAACAGTAAAACAAAAAATAACTTCACAATTAATTATCAGCTTCAGTTGCAGGTTATAAATTGAGATCTTAGCAAGGTTCATGTCAGTATTAAAGTGTTACAATAAACTCTGAGAATAATATTTTATACAGAGCTTAAAGGTCTGGAGTTCACAGCAGTGTGTTACCAAAATACCAGAACTAGCCAGACTCCCAAATTAGCTTCAGGTTCTGATACAAGACTATCAGTATAGCAATGACACACATAACCAAGCTATTCCAGTTTAAGTGATAAACAGTGTGTCAATTCAGCTATATGAAAGACTCAAACTCATTTGCTTTCACAAGAATGTGCCAATCTGTTATTATCGTTCAGCTTTGACATTTAGATATCAAGCTATCCGTGTTACGCGTCTGAACCCGTAATTAAAATTTGTGCTACCAAGCATTTGTTTGGAAACATAGGTTGAGCGAGTCCATACATCTTGGCTTGCAACTGCATGACCCAATTCCACAAATAAGCCCAAAGCCAATTTTTTCCATAACAGAGATCTCAAATCATGAGAAAAGCAAAGTAAATTAACATCTTTCCACAGGTTTGCACTCTTAAATTACAAGCTGAAGGTGTTAGACCCAAGACACAGTTCTGTCACGTGACTCTGGTGTTCCTCGAAGTCACTTCCTGTACACATAACATAAACCATACATAGACATGCATCTCAGTGCTTTACCTTTGCCATTCTTTTTGTTGTGGGCTGAGATCAAATACTACCTGAAACAAAAATAACACATCTAATAAAACATGCAGGAAGCATTGAAGTCCCATCCGTGAAACCCAGACGAGAACTGGGGTGTGGGAAGCAGTGGGGAGTTACAATAAACTTCACACTTAGTACCACATACTGTAGTTTATGAAAGGACTTTGCACTTTCAATAATACTTTTAGTGTTCAAGTATGGAAATTCCTGTGCCTTCCCCCCCAGAATTATTCACTTGTTTGCATTTATAACTTAAGCATGCTTTCCTAAAGCTCTCATAACTTGAGTCAGCAGTCTCTACCCCTCTAGCCTTTGACTAACATGGGCTAGAAGAAGCAGTGAGTGGCAATTTAATTTTAAGTCATATAACTGACATGCATGGTTTTGATGCAACCAGCAATGAAACAAGCAGAGGAGCAATCTTTGAAAGACACGGGTCCAGGTGCAGACTGTTTATGTCTAGGGTCATCCCACACTGAGTAGTTCTTTAAGACCTGCTATACTTCTATCAGCACAAGAGTATCACCAGTAACATCTGTGCACCAAATTCAAATCTATGTATTGTTAACACTGATGTACTCCAAACATGAAATTCAATTGCAATTCATGCTCAAGTCTACCCAGAGCTATGGCCAAAAGAGATCAAGTACAGGAAATTTCCTCTTTCTAAGATCATCATCATTGGGGCAACTGCTAGCATGCAGCAGCTACAGCAGCGCAAAGATGACTGTCCAGACAAAAAGAGGAAATGTTCCAAGGAGAACAAACAAACAAAACCAAGCTCCTTCCCCTTCCTGAGCACATCCTTCCATTCAGCCATCTCCTCCTGCTCACACACACGAGTAGCAATTTGGACAAAACTGTTATAATTTGGAATATGATTCAGTTATTAGAGAATGTAATAATTACAGCAGGAATTTACATTCTCTAATAGGTTTTCTGTAAATGATAAATTACTTTCATACAGCATAATTACTTCAAAGCTTATTGTATTATGCAAGCAAAACCACTTCAAGAGCATAAGCTTACACAGTTCCAGAGTCTTCAGTTCACAATACAGAAATTAAAAGGGTACTAACCCAATTTATGATCTTTAATGCCGTTCCATATTATAAGGCTATCATGGTGACTTTCTACCCCTTTTTAGAATCATAGTATTCTTCTAGTTAAAAAGCAGTTACACCAATTCTTTTTTTATGCCAGCTCTGATAGTTTTCCTTCCATATCAAATACTGTTAGCATTTATCCCTAGAATTTGCACATGTGAAAGTAACTGGCTGTAGAAATCACTATCATGTTAAGAAGCACTGATCTGGGAGTCTGCTGTATTCAATTCTCCTGTATTTGCAGAGAGTAAACATGCAGAAATCCCAATGCTAGCCTTTTTCCCTAGCAGATTCCTGGGCTAAGCACTGCAGACCTCACTCAAGGATCAGACAATCCTTGGGGAGGTTCTGTGCAACCCAATTGTGGGGAAAAAAATACAAGCAAGCAAGCCAGCCCAGCAGTGCTCTGCATCAAGTAAAGAGCAACTTCCTTTTTAAACAAAAAGGTAAGAATCAACTTACTGGTTCATAGATGAGCCCATCTGCAGAGGCGACCATTGTTTCTGCTAAATCCAGAACATCAGCCCCCACATCTATTTTAAACAGGGAGAAATATATTATGAGTCATACAGATGATCATAAACAAACAAAAAATTTCAAGTTGAAATGAAGTTCCACAGTACAGCAGTAAACTTTCAGTATAAATGACTGTTCCTTGTTAACAAAGCCCAAACCAAAAGAAAAACAAATCTGGCAAGAAGCAGATTACTGGGGGGTAGGAGGAAACCACAGGATCCTACTTTTCAACCTATCATATCAGAGTATCATCAACTGATGCACAGTGACCAGAAACAAACTTTTCAGATTCGCAGTATTTTCTCACTGATACAACACCTTCAGAGATGTTGTAGGAACCACATACACAAGCTTTCTAGGATCTGCTACGCATAAATATTTTTTCCTGTTTCATAAGCACTGAATCCAAACCAAGACTAGTCAAAACAGAGGATAAAGTTTTGTTTACTTCTCAAATTTAAAAGATGATTTTAAAAAAAATCAGAATTTTCGAAATTTGTTATGCTAACTGGAAAATAATTGAAAAATATTAAAATAAATTTTAAGAGTAAGAAGGAATGACTTATGAATTAATACTTGTGAGACAAACACAAACTGTATGGTACTGGTGTACCATACAATTAATGCAAGGTTTAACCTAGCCTAAAAAGTGAGTCTTGAAGATTTGCTTGCATTCCTGGTAGAAGTAGTATTCTCTCTCTTTCTCAGTCCAGGACAACCAAACCCAGTCCATACAAATAATGGTTCATTACCTAAATGATGTCAAAAGAAAGTAAGCATTGCCTTTAAATGGGAAGGCATCCATATGTTCATCAGGAGGATAAAATTACCCGGTGGTTCCAGTATTGTTAAACAATAGACCAGTTAATATTTGCTAAGTTCATAAATAAATAAAAGTTGTGATACATTCCTGCTGCTGAGTTGTGTCTTACAATGAACTTTTAGAATATTCCAGCTAGAGAGAGACTGGAACAACAGATCCTTCTTTTGCTGACAGACAAAGCAAAGTTCTGCGAGATGCAAATGAGGTGGCATAAATACTTTTCTTCACATCTCCTACCAATTCTTTCAGTCAGTCATATGCCATCAAGATCACTACACACCATCAAGATCAGAAGAAATCTCACTGTTAGAATATTTTGAACAATATCCAACTACGTTGCAAGCAAATGCATACTCTGAAGAGCCTTTAAACTGTTTCAAAACTTTCACTGATGGAATACTTACATTGACACCTCATGGCAACTGTAATATCAATATTGATTCTTAACTTACTGGAAAGAAAAAAAAAGGCAAAAAGCTAATAAGTAACATTGAGGACAAGTATCAAGAGATATATTACCAAAATTCTCAGATTACATGCAAAACCACAGTCAAATAACAAAATTTACACTACTAAACATAAACTTAAGCTGTTTAAAATTTGGGTGAACCAACACAGACTTAATTATTAAAGCATTGATGATCACCCATAACTTAAGAGATAAAAGCATCAGATTTCCCTGTTGAATTTTACTATTAAACTCCTAACAGATTTTTTTTAAATATTACTGGCCCAAGAATTTGTCACACTCTTAATAAAAATATATAGTTTTCAATATTTTACACTTTTTTTTTTTTCACACAACAGTGCAAATTCCACAGAATGCAGTGGATCAGGACAATGTAGGAGTTACAAATCCAAAACAGAGTAAATATTTGAGCACCTTCCTCCTGTTTTGTCCTTAAGACAGGCCATTGTATTTCCAATCTTAATCAGAATTCCTCAGGACAGTGACATTCAGGATCAGGCTGAGAAGTTGCTAAAACCAGTTCCCAGAAAATGCTGCCATGTCATAAAGATCGTTGGTTTTGCCAGCACTGCTTCTGGAAAAAGTTCTTTTCTCAAAAATGCTCCCACATTATAATAGCAAAATGCCTTGTATGCTAAGACCTTTACCCTGAATGTTTCCATAATGAGGGGAGGTGAAACATAGTTCTTCCCATCAAGGGAAGAAACAAACAAAAACAACATACCAAAAAACTCCATCACACCAGAAGTCTGATTGTGTGGCATTCCCCAATACTCTGGGCACTTCCTATTGGTTTTCATGTTAGTTTCACAAAATTCATTTAAACTATAACAAATAAATCCCCTCGCTATAGTCATACAGTCCTATCACCTCCAGGGAGCTTCTTCTGGGAACTTCGCTGACCACAAACAAATCACATAAGCAAGTGCTTCAACACCAGCTCAACTTGGGATCAGACATGGTCAGTAGACAGGAGAAAAGCAGTTAAAGTCATCTCCATTGGTTTAAATTGTCACAGAACTACCGGCTGAGTGATGAGCCCACAATCAAACTGGAAAACCTGCAGCAGGAAATCTCCCAAGTCCCACAACAGTCTCTTAACCACTAAATTATCCTTCCCGTGTGATAGCTTCACTAGGGAAAGAACCTACTTTAGCGAAGATCTAAATGTGAAACTCCCATCTGTCTGAATGAATTTACTCTAACTTGAGTTTTTGATGCATATCCCTTAAATTTCTCGTATTTTCTATTTGTTCATTACAGAAACCTTTGGTATTTCTGATGTACAAGACATCCAATTAATACACATATCTTTAGCTTGTTACCACAGCAACTAGTCAAACAGCTTTTAAAGTTATTTCCATTCCAAATGAATGACATTTAAAGGTGTTCAGTGCACAAAATCTCCATTAACTTCACATGGACTCATGGCTGCCTGACCACCTTATGAAGAAAGGCTAATGCCATCCAGACAAGCACGTGAAACCAACAGCAAATATATCTTCAGCTGATCTCGGAGGCTGTAACTGGAGACAAGATCAGCAGCAATCTCTAGATAACGCTATCAAAGTTTGAGTGCTTCAGATTCATCTCCAGCAGCACAAAGTGTAATGGCAATATATTAACTGTATAAACTAGAGTAATTGTCATGTGAATCTGGTGGGTTTACATAGCTGATGTGGAGTTACGTACTGCAATGTCCAATGAATTGTTAGCAAATAATTCCTCAGGGGACGCCACCAACAAACCTACACTATTTTGACTTCTTCACTGCAGAAATCTCAATTTCTCTTCTTCGTAGATTCCAGAAAAGAAAAAATCCAAATCAATCAACAGAAGAAAAAATCAAGTCCCTTTAGTATTTCATTTTTAATGTCAATCATAAATTGCTTGCAAGTCACATGAACATTTTAAATCTAATCTTTCCTGAAATGCAGACAACTTAAATTTTAAAAGGAATTATAATGAATAAAAAATACCTAGTAAAATCCTTGTCTACTTCATATTCATATTTCATCCACGTGTCCCGATACACCATGAACTCCATTATAGTCAGGAAAGCTATCGTTGTAAACGCTATCAGAGAAACTGAGCGGTCAAAAGGAAAAAAATAAAAAAGAAGTTTAGATTGTGAGAAATATTATTCAGAAATACAAGCAGAACAAAATTCTAACATTACAGAATCTGAGCATAACCAGTACAATACTGGTATCTTTGATTTATAAATCCACAAGCCGCTCTTTGAAAAACGTTCTCTTATCTACAGTGTTTTGTTTTTACATAGGAGGGGAAAAGAACAAGTCCTACCTTTGCATCAAGGAAGAAATTTTTACATTAAGTACAGTCAAATACCACAATGATGGGGAAGTTCTGAAATCCCTATATGGAAGATTTAAGAACAGGCTAGATCCTTCTCCGCATACAAAACAAAATGCCCATAAATCCCTGTAAGGGATGGTCTAGGCAAACTCAATCCTAAACTCAAGCATGAAATTAGGAGAAGGTGCACCCTGAAGTCCCTTCAAGCCTCCACTTGTCTACAATCTAAGTTTTTATGACAGGTTTTTTTATATCTAGTTTTAGAGCCAAGAAGCTGGCAGACAAGAGAGATAATATGCATTATGTGTACTGTCCAGTTAGAAAAAGGTGCCCTTATTATATTCTTGTGTACAGCTGCCCAGTGAGGACTCCCACCCCAATATTTCAAACAATTCTCCCTCTAGCAATAAGCAACACGTAGCTATCCATTCTACCAACAGCTAAATAAATGAAGAACTGATTTGAAATTGCTGTTAGGAAGAAAACTAACGGTATATTTTAATGGTATATGTGCCTCACTTATCTCCAAAGCAGCCTATTCATCACACTAGCGAAGTTGTAGAATGCAAAGGGAAGATCATCCTGCTGCACATATTCAGAAACATGGTAACAGAGGCACAGAAGCACCTGCTATGCCCCTTTTATTAAATCATGGCTTTTGCCGAGTTGAAAAAAACCTTCAGTTATGGAGCACAGTAGTGATTTGTACAGCTCATTGACAGTATATGTTTTCCATCTGTGTTCTGTGGAGTATTTCTATAGAGTCTGTGAAGGGCAACTTGAGAAAAAACACAAGTCCCTTGTCAACAGGCTTCAATTCACTACACAGTGGTCTACAGCCCAGAGATGGCAGCAGGGGAATACAGCCACTGTCCTATGGCATCAGAAAAGAAACCACTGGTTGCAGCATTGACTGTTGCATTGATCAGCAACATTTCAAGTTCTAGCTTTCAGCTGAAACTCTGTAACCATCATATATATGAAAACCTTCATGTCAATGCATACTGTGAAAGCAGATGCACTAATCAGTTAATTATTCCAGCTATCCATTTCCTTTTGGAGCCCAGAAGGCCAGACTCACCCCAGCTATGCAACAGGCAAGCTGGAGCCATACTGTCTATCCAAACACAGGGAAACAATTAGAGTCGTAGCTGCTTTCTGGGTAATTCTGAGCAAAGGTGTTTGTGGATCTGAACAGGAAAATAAAGTCTTGTAGAAGATTCTCTTTTCTGAAGGCCCTTTTCCCAGCCCCAGAACTGGAGTATCAGCCTGTTTGAGAGACCGGTACCTCTTTTGCAACGGGTTTTAAGGCACTGAAAGTCTGATAATATAGTCTTGGTATGTTTTGCATCCCTATCACACCAGAAAGTAAGCCTGGTACGTCAATCCTGAATGAAACGGGAATACTATATTCAAATTTTATAATGGCATAGAATAAAACAATCCTATATTGTCATTTATAAGGTTACTGGGATAAACCAAAGAGTGCTAAAGTAACTTCTGGTGTTGAGAAATCCTTAAGGCACCCTTCACCAAAGTGAAATTCTCATGAAGGATGGTGCTATATTAAAAAAAAGGAAATTTTAAGGATTTATTATTTTTCTAAGAATCACAATATAAAAACAACTCATTTGCTTTCTCAGGAACTGGGACTAACATTAACACAGAGTTATTTAATCAGCTCTTAGAGATTATTTTATATACAATAATCCTTTAATTATTAACAGTGCAATTCAGGAAACACAGCAAAGTAATACAGATCCTTGTGATATCTACTTCTACACTACAAGAGGCATAATGACTTCAAAGGCTTATCTGTAGACTGCAATTGCTTCTTGTACTTTTTATTCAACTGAGTTTCAGACATAATTGCACGAAAGAGTTTGAAATGGAGGACAAAAATCTAACTGCTAGCAGTTTCCTATCTAACTGCAAACAATTTCAATAGTCCAATAGATGAGGTCACTATTTCCAGATCAGGCTACCTCTAACCCAACCCAACCTACAGGCCCAATTTTCTGTTCAGTTACATATAGAAAAGGTACTTCTTACAGCTTTTTGAGAGAAGCTTAAGTGCCTAATAAGGACAGTACAAGAACATGCCCTGGAATAAAGTGTTTCGTTCTTCAAAGGGCTTTGCTTACTCTTAACTACACCTTCAAGACAAAAAGCTTTAGAAAGCTGCTCTTCATCCTGATGCTTAACTTAACCAGCTCTTAGACATCGCTGGAGAATGTTCTTCCTCTTTTATGAAAGCATAGACATAGAGCTGAATCCAACCTGCATTTCAGCTCATGATGACACAGTCTCATCCAGAAACCTAACACAAAGAAAAGGGCTTAGTGAGACAACAAATGGGAAAGTTTTATTACGGCCTTGGCACAGTGCACTTCCAGTTGTAACTGGTTAGAATTTTCTACAGTGAACCTTTACATTGGTTTGAGTCTCACCAGTTTTACACAAAAATCTCCCTTGAGATGAGTGATGAATGCATCTATTTGCATAAGATACTATGTCTTTACTTGAAGGAGATGAGCTCTGTCAGTCCACAAAAGAAATCGAGAAACCAATTTTGGCTAGTTTCAAATGAACACAGACGCCTGTCTTCCTCCTGTTGAAGTTTTTATTCCCAGAGCATGCTAGAACGAGCTAACAGCCAACACGAATCATGTCAGCCTCTCAGTAAGGCCTACCTGTGCCTCCGCTCGCTGAAGTCTCCACATAGCTTTCAGGAACCTTTGGAAAGGCATCCAATTCTTTCATCAAATTCAAGGTCTTCTTCCGATTCAGTCGCCTCATCTTCAGCACACTCCTCCACCTCCTTCTTCATATATCCCCTCTGATTTGAGAATAAATTGTTGTGATTAAAAGACACAAGGAATATCGCTCAAATCGACTGGCTATAATTATAAAGCAATAATAAGTCAATTAAAACCATAAGAAATATGTTTTCAAGAAACACATGCTAAACAACTGGATGGTCACTCTTGCTTCAAGAAAACTGTTAAAATTGGCCTGGACCCTGCTGCTTACACTCCAGCCACATCCAGCACATTCACCATTTAATCACTATAATTAATTTCTTTCTCAAATAAATTCTTATTGGTATTGGATATTTTTAATTTTAAATTAAAAAAAACAACTCAGTTCTAAAGCACACTTGCTAAACCGACCTGACAATGCATGGAAGTCACTGACTTAGCAGAGAATACCTAATCAGCTGCATAAACTCAGGAGTATGTCAAACTCCTCTGGGCTGCTATGTTCAGCCAATGTGGGAACATACTATATGCCAAAGGGAAAAAAAAAAGCACATTTCACATTTTTACAGCTGTGGAATTTTACGGTAATAATACAATTAGCATTTTTTTCCTCTTAAAAAATGTGCCCCAAAGCAAATTAAGTATCAAATCCTGCTCCAGCCTTCAGAACCCTTTTTGTCCATGACATGATCTCTTCTCTGCTTGGAGTCGTTGATACGTTAAGCAGCAGGATGCTGAGAGAAGCAGCCTGCCCAGGAAATACTGTCTTAAACTGTTTCCAAATCACACAAATATGCTCATAACCCGGTCCCGCCAATACGCTGCATGTTTTAACAAGTTGGCACTGCTGTTTTCCTTCTGAGGAAATGCTGCACTTTGCCCAGAATTTCTGAAGCTACAAAAACCATCATGCATTTACTGTTTTCTGAGAATATGTCATATTATCATCCCCTACTTAAAGACACCAAGGCAGGCAAGCTAACCTACACTGCCAACACGTGAGACGCTCCTCATCATCATTTTGTAGAAAAATCTGTTAACTCATCTCCCCCACTTCAAGAGCACGTCAAGTCTCCAGCGTGGCCTAGTGAGATTACTCAGGAGCTATTCCCTGCTCTGCCCCTCACTGGTGCTGAGCAGGCTTTGTACTGTGCAATAACGAAGGAATAGGCTTTACTGGAAATGGAAGTTCACCCATGAAGAATCACAATCTACGCCTGCAATTCCCTCACTACACAAATTCACTTCAGACTTTAGTGAGAAGATACAGACTCTGCACTTGTTGGGAGCATCAGTCAAGTCAGCCCACATGGACCAACAAAATGATACTGTTTATGTTGCAGAGGATTCAAAGAAATCACAGTTTAAGTGGGCAGAGAAGATGGGTGCTAGAACAGAAGTTTGATTATACAGCATCAAAAAAAAAAAAAAAATCAGGGAAGCAAGGTCCTGTCCTTACTACACTACATAACTGTGTTTTAAAGAATTGTTTCAACTCCACTCAGAGTAGCTTAAGGAAAAGTTGGAAAACTTAGGAGCACAGATATAGCAAAGCAGCTGCTTGGACACAATGACTGGAGCCATAACATTTGTTAGCACAGAGGAAACACCGGACAGGGTTGTCTGCTATCCTACACAGACAGCACTGAAGTCAGCTTAGCACTGCTTTGTTTTTCCCGTGTCTTCTCTGCTATCACATGCGTAGGAGAACACCATAAAGAGGTACAAGATAAACCCAGAGAATTTGAGAGCACTTTACTACGAAACTTTCTAAATCACCCCGAGTCAGTGAGCACGTGGATTTCTGCAATCTAGCCAGACATATCCAATTTGTTCATTCGTTTCTTTGATCCCAAATACACAGACTCACTTTCCGTTACAAACGGAGACAGACATCTGATACCTTCCCAATGCCCATCTCAACCCACGTACCTCAAAACCACCAAGTATAAAATTTGGAATCCATCGCTACGAAAGTAACATATTATGAATCCAAGAGCCAACTGTGTTAAAAAAAATTATTACTAGAAGCTAAGAAAAGGAAAAGGCATAGCATAAACACCACTTGAGACCAGAGCGCCTGCTCGAAGCGACCCGCAACCCAGTCCCACCTGGAGGGCACGGGCTGTTTTTGACTACTCGGCCAACTTGGAAGCTAAGCCGTTACCGGCGCCAGTGCGCGTCTGAACATCCGCGTCCACACCCGCGGAGCGGACCCACGCCTGAATCCCCTCCCGGGGGCCTCGCGCCCAGCGCCGGCCGGCTGACCCCCGCCCGGCTGCCCACGCCGAGGGAGGCCCCAGGAGGCGGCCGCCAGCTCGGGGCCCACGCGCCTGTGCGGGCCGCGGGCGCTCCCGGCCGCCGCCCTCAGGCGGGCGCAGGCCCGCAGGCAGACACCGGGCAGCCGCGGGACAGGACGGGACGGGACGCGAAGGGACGGCCGCCTCGCCCCCCGCCCTCCCCTCACTCTGCCCTACCTCTTGCTTCTCTCGCCGTTACCCAGCGCCGCGGGCGAGGCCGGAGAGGGGAGGGGAGCCGCAACGCCCTGCTCGGCGCTCGCCTCGCTGACCATGGCAGCGCGCGTGGCCCGGGGCTGGCTGGCTCGCTCCGCCACCGACGCCGGCGGGAGGCACAGGCCGACGGGAGCCGGGGCGGGAGAGAGACCAGGAGGAGCGGCAGCGGCGGCGGCGCCCCGCCCGCCCCGCCTGCGCGCATGCTCGCCGCCCCACGGGCATGCGCCACCCGCCTCCGCGGCCCAGGACAGCGGGGCAGCGGCGGGGAGCGGCTGCTCCCTCGGGGAGGCTCGGATCAGCGACCTGGCGAGCGGGAAGGAGTAAGCAAAAATACGTATATATGGAAACAATGGGTGCTGCTCCCCGCCCCTACGGCTTGGAGGGAGCGGCGGCTGCCGTAGCGCGAGTGCGGCGCGCTGGGGCCCCTCGCTGCCAGCCCCGGCTGGAGAGCAGAGCCGGGAACAGCCGGGGGGCTGAGCCCTCCCAAACCGTAGTAAGTTACATAGCCCGTGTGAAATACGGGCTGCAGCTCCGCTTCCCTGCGGAGCTTCGTGCCCAGACCCCCAGCAGATCCTTCAGGTGTCTTGGGCTCTCGGGAACTCAGCTCCCTGCAGCGCTGCGGTCCAGAGCCACCAGCACAGTAATATTCAAACAGAAGGAACGTACTGCTCCGGAGAGGGGGAAATAGGTATCAACAAGAATTTGTGAAGCTGCGAGTTACTCGATACACATCAAACAATTACTCAGTATCTTCAAAAGCAAATTGAAAAAGCACTATAACCTGGCTTGCGGTGGTAATATTGTTTCAGATGCTATGGATATAAAAGCAGGCAATGTTTGAAAAGAGGCAGTGTCTTCTCTTAGGTTAACTATGAGGGGAAAGGCTTTAAGACAGTGAGCTATAATAGTGGGGAAAGACAGATTTTAAGCTCACAAGCCAGTCTTCAGACCTGCAGTGAAGAAAGTAAGATGGCTCATTTATGCCCAAATCTCTGTCCTTTTCCCGTGTTGGTGGTGCTAATAAAAAGGCACTGCCTCTCACCACAAACCCTACCCCCTTAATAACAGCAATGTTGGTTTATCTCCAGATTTTTTCCTTACAATTGCAGCAATTCATTCTCCTCTATGCTGGTGTCCCCTGTAGTCTTTACAACTGCGCTGCTACCAAAACAGTCTTAGAAAGTCAGTTATCGTGGGGTTACATTATGCTACTGCCACAGTGACCGCAAGTTCATGAGTAGCTGAGACAACCTACACATCTTCCTATCGCCAGAAGGGGAGCTCTCCGATATCTTTTGGGGAGTACTAACATCTTGGGTGACATCAAAATTATTCAAGGAAAAGTGCTCCGTGTAAGATTAAAAAAAAATATTACACCAAACATTTATATTCATAGATCAGAAAGGAGAGAGACTGAAGACTCCAGTATTTTTTGATAATGAGGCAAGCAAATAAAACCCACACTGCAGAAACACGGAAAATTATGAGTTTCACAGCATTAATACAGATTTGATATTTTTAATGGTTAGGGGAAAAAGTAGATCCATAACAAAACAGTCTCAAGTAGCATGCCAAAGTATATACAATTTGAATAAAACAACTGGGTATCTGGGTATCTACAGCATTTGAGAACAAAAGGAACCTGAAAATGAGAAAGTACTATGAACAGATTCAAAGAGTATTTTTTGCTTTTTGGGGATAGGCAGACAGCGGGTTTCAAGGAAGGAAAGAAGATACAGCAACATGCTGATGTTGTCACTGAATTCTGCTCAGTCTATTTTGATCATTTTGGTAACTATAATAACAAGTGGATCAGAGAGTCAGAAAGAAAAAGGGGGTCAGAGAATGATAGTACAAGAGATAAACATATTTTTGGCCTGGTTATTTATCTGTACGTTTGTTTCCTCATCTCAGAAACAGCAGACAGTTTTAGCTACAGCACTTAAAGCTCTTACATTGACATGCCAATGGCCTTAGGGTGTAATTCAGCAGCCAGGGATTTTGCTGGCTAAGCCTTTGAAATGCTCTCAGCACTGAGGCCGGGAAAGAGCAACTGATAGATCTGGTTATTAGCTGTGCATCAGAGATGCTCAACAGATGTTCTCACAGGCTATGAACTAAAGCAATCCAATCTGCTCACAGACAAAAATGGGTTTGGTATTAGTGCTTAACACCGCATTGAGATGCCTCTTATAGAGGAGAAGTGGCATGGGACAAAACTGCTTGCAGCTTTGCACCATTATAGTCATTTTTTAAACTACAGATGTTTCCACAGGATTTTATGAGGGAAAATGCAGTAAACATTTTTCAGAATTTAAGAAAAATGGAGAAAATTGTGATAACACTTTGCATTATACCGACACTATATATTCAACTGTACTGTGCTAAAGCGACCTAACAGTGATCATACTGCGTCTACCAAGTACCAGACTATTCCAATTCAAACTGTGCCCCTTTCCTTATGTCCCTGCATGTTTGTTTTCTGCTCTCCTCATCACACCTCAGTGGTGGCAGCCTATGAGCACCTGCCAAATTACCTTCAGGACTCTGAAGGGAGCAGGGACGGAGGAAGAAATCCAGCTGCCAACTGCAAGGCCACGCAGGCAAGCCAAGGGGCTGCTCCTCAGCTGCTCCGTTATACACATTTGTGTCACTATGGTATTTAACAAGATCCCAAAGCACCCTGAGGCTTGAGTCCAGTCATCTGTGTAAAAATACAGCTACCTTGCCAAGCAACCCAGCACTTCTTAACACTGGCGATTCATGAAGTCCCTTGATGCGTGCAAAGAGGGGAAACCACTTAAGATGTCTCACATCCGTACAGTTTAGCAAACCACAAACGAAGCAGGACAGAAAAAAAAATTCCCAGGAATATTAGGCTATGAAGCACGTTGATATCAAAGGCAGTAACAAAGATGGTAGACCAAACAAGAGGAGCAAATGTAAACGTGCACAGATTCCCCACCTGTGCTTCAACACACTTCAGTCTTAACGTGCTGGAAAACGTATGCAAGATACACAAGGCAAAATTAAAAACCTAGCTAAAACATTTCGAGACCAAAACCAAGCCCCCATCGTTTGCTGCTGCTACAGTCGCCTGCAAAGGTGGTTCACGACGGCTGAAAAGGCACTTTGAAACTCAGCGAGACAGGGCGAGAGAAACGAACCAGGTAGCGGCAGTGACTGGGGATCGGCCGCCGCTCGGCCGGGAGAGCCCGCGGGCGGCGGGGAGGGCATGGAGGCGGCGGGGAGGGGATGGCGGCGGGGAGGGGATGAGGCGAGGCAAGGGCTAGAGGGAGAGAGCGGTCGCTTTACCGGAACGTGGAGGCATCGAGGTGGCATTTAGGAAGAAGAAAGAGGAGGAAATACAGGTGCAGAAAAGCAAATATGGAGATAAGGGGGTGGGAGTGGCTGGAAAGGGGGTGGAGGGGAAGAAAATCAGTCCTGGGGGCCGAGCAGTGAGGGCTGGAGGAACTGGGGGAGGGTAGATGGGCGCGGGGACAAGCGAGGGGCGGCCGTAGGGGCAGTGAGGGAGGTGAGGGGCGGCCGTGAGGGAGAGCGGGCCCCGGAGCCGCCGCCGGGCGCCGTAGAGCGGCGATGACGGCGGGAGATGCCCTCAGCCAATCGGAAGGAACCACGCTCGCAGGAACCCGAGAGATGAGGCAGCTGGAAGGGGCCGCCGCCGTCCCCGTCTTAGCCCTCGCCGGCCGCTGGGGGGAGCTGGACGCTGCGTTCTCAGCCGCGGAGCCGCGCTGTCGGTTGCATGCGTCGGTTCTGTGCTCAAGGAGGTGCTGGGTGAACCGCAGGCCCGCTCAGAGCGGGGCCCTCTGCGCTGCCGCCCGCCGCAGGGCCGCCGCTCCCGCCGTTTTACCTCAGGGGCGGCTGTGCCTGACGCCTGCCCCTCAGGCGGCGAAGCTGTTCGATGGCTGGAGGATTTCGGCCTTTATACGTCCCCCACTGTAGCTAATGCTTAAAACCGGTTTGTATAGCCACAGGTTGCCACACGTCTGTGCCTCCTGCCGGTGAAGGAGCCCCGTGCCGCTCAGCCCGGTGGAGGCGCAGGGCTGGCGAGGTCGGCCGGTCCCGCGGCCTGGGTGCGGCGGGCGCCAGCCGGGGAGCGGGAACCCGCCTTCCCTCCGTCGGCTCGCCTTGCCCCAGCGCTGCGGCGGCGCCTCCCGCGGCCGGGGGCGCTGTGTCCTTGCCCAAAACCTGCGTGGCGTTACCGCCTCTCCGTGAGCAGGAGTTGGGATTGCATTGCCGTGCAGTAATGCAAGTGGTTATTGTGGTGGTATTTATTTACGGTCCTGCATTTTCTTGGTGCATCTGTAGCTGGTTTAAATAAAAACAAGATAACAGTGAAAGGAGGCCTTGGTCTCTATTCTTCTACATCGTTTTTCCAACTCAGTCCCACTTCTGGTCCTTTGAGACATCCTTTTTTAAATGATCTTCATGAAAATTGCTTTTCATAGGGTCTCAAAAAGCAGAACAGTCCAGTTCACTGAAGGGAAAAATATGTTAAAGCTACTTAGGCTATCTGAAACAATCCTATTTACTGTTAATTCATCGTGTAAATAGGACAACTCTTTTACGGAATCACCATTGTTTTAATAAGTAATCCAACATTATTTACCACTACAAATATTTTTTAAGATAAATTAATCCTAATTCTTCTTTTGAATATTTCTGTGACTTAGCTAACATTTAAAATGCAGTTTTTACAGGTGCTTCATGAGGCTTGTACTTCACTCAGGGGAGCTGGGATAAGTACTGTACTCGAGTGAAGTGCGGTGAAAGCTGCGGTTAAAAACACTACAGTGTAATCTTGTTGTTTTTTTTCCTTTTCCCAAGAATTTAAATTGTTTGGTGTCGACAGATAACTGATTCGAAGTTGTGTCTTTCATTCAGCAGAGATTTGCTGTATGTTGTTGATAGATTGTATGGTGTGTGTGGGGAGGCAGGGAACGTCAGTCACTGAGCTGAATTCCTGTCTAGACTGCAAATGTCAGGTTAGTAATAAATCCTGATCTATCACCACTTGGCTATTTTTAGTAATTAGATCATGATTACAAAGCAGAAATATTTTGATAATTAAGTTACATAAAAACAATAATCCTTTCGCATAATGGCTTCTTAAATTGTCTAAACACTCGGCACAAGGCCAGCAACTATCAGGAGACAAAGACACACTAGTGTACATTGTGACCTCCACTATTTCTTTGATTTTAATGTTCTGTTTTCCATGCTTTAGAACAGTTTTCCTGAAGAAACACATGACCATTAATAAATAGGTTTCTCAAAGTTTCTCTGAAGTTGTATTCACAAATAATCATAATGTTTTACTCCTTTGCTACAAGTTTGCTTAGTCCCAGCATAAAGCTTAGTCTTGAAAAGTATCATTAGTTTTAAAAATCTGAATGGTAGGAAGAATTTGGGCTTCTGCTGGGCTACCTGGTTGAGAACAGTGTTAGCTTGCATAGTGGAAGGATATGAATGATTTGTCTTTGATAAAGGAAAAGGCATTGCTATTTGTTAATTGCATAAAAGACACTAAAGTCTTTTTCAGGGTTCAGGACAGGTCTGGATAAATCATATGTGAGCTGATGTTGATACTAGGATATTCATAAATAATAAGTTGTTTGACATAGTCTTACTAATATTTTATCAAAATTTTTCAAGTCATTTCAACCCTTGTAGTGTTACAAATATACTAGTAGTATGCATGTAAGTTGATGCTTAAGCAGCAGAACAAAATTCCCCAAATTTGCTGTGAAATCTGTGTAGGTAAGTATGCGCATTTGATTGTTTGGGCTCTATAAGAAGTAAATCTTTAGAGTTTTCTTGAAAATTATTCCCCTGATCTGCCAGGCCAAACAGGTTATAAGAAAATCTTGGCAAATTGCTAGAAAGGGATTGCTTTATAATAAAATTGTTTTGATTTTAATTATAACGAACATTAACTCCATGTTTTGGGGTTAATTTTTTTTTGTTTTACCATGCCTGTTACTTTCTGTAACAATTTGAATATGATGAGAGCTGAACCTAGCAAAAATAACAACTGTTAATTAAGCTTTATCTAGCCTAAGTGTAATCTGGCAATCACCAGGGTTTCAATTAATTTTCAGGACACTTCTGCAAGGCAATCTGAAGGGGTCAGGACACTCTTCTGTGAGCACCTCAACATGCCCAGTAGGTCCAATGCATCACAACTCTTTAAACAGACGATGTATTTCTGCACAGAGCTGCCCACACAGTGGATGGAGACTCAGTAGCCCTGCCTGTGGATAGCCCTGGTTTTTTTCAGCCTCTGTTCCTGCATGACAATACTTTTCTGAACTCCTAGCACACGGCGCTCCTTTCGTGTCCATCTGATTAAGCCACAACTTCCAGCTACAACTTCCAACATCTTCTCTGTAATCCCCTGCCCAGCTCTCTCCACATCTTCCTTGCCCAGTCCATGTCCCTGTGAGTATCTGCGGACCTTCTCAAAACATTAAATCTTTTACCTGCCACTGTACCTGAATCAGCTGCTTCTCTTCCCTCTCCCAGCCACTCAATCCCCAACTTCAAACTGACCCTGGCTTCCCCAAAGCTCTGGTCCTTTTCTGCCCTACCAATGTGAAGCACCTTCTGTTGCGGGCTGCTTACCCTTCAGGATATAGCGGAGAGTCTGAAGTGCCATCTGGCTCGGTGTTCTTAGACACCTACTCCCTCAACTCCACTGCAGGGAGCTCGGGATAATGGTCACAAACTGTCTGGTGAGAAAGCATGGGCAATGTGCAAGCAAACCAATTGCTGTTGAAATGCACTCTGCACAGATGGTCAGCAAGGGAAAGATTGCTTCCTGCCTTCTTCTGCTGAAAAGCAACTGCTTCAATAATAGCGTTTGAAAGCAAGAGGTATTTCCTTCTCTCCAGGTTCGTTGCTGGCATTTTCTGTGCTTGGCTGGGTTTCCATTGTACCCAGCTGGTCCTGCCTGGCGATGACAGCACTTCCCTTCCATGTGACAAGGGGAGATCAGGAGAGTGAAGGGAGACATTAATTTTTCTTTCTCCCATCTGGTACAATTAAGTAGTTGAGAGAAGGATAAAGCAGAGGTTATATATTCTTGAACCTGGGAAAATTATATAAATCTATGCAGCAGCAGTTTCCAACTTGCTAGCATGCAGTGTTATTGCTGTGCTACTGCGTTGGTTATATTGTTAGGGTCCATGATGAAATCTAATCATTCCCCTCACTTATTTTATGTGTGACTTATGTGTGATGCTTCCTGTCTTCATACAGATTCCAGATGTTACAGGATAGGCACCGATAAAATTAAACAGCTGATGGTCAGCCAGACATCATTCTGTCACACTTTTAGGTAATTAACATGTATATGTTGATAGATTTAAATACTCCCCAGAAGCCTTTGTATTCAGTTTCATTTGGGACTGAAAATGGAGACTCTCCAAAATGTCCGTTCAGCTGTTTATATTGCCAAGTTAGGCAAAAGAAAGTATGTGTAGCTGTTGAAGCTTTTGACTGCGCTCTGGTTCGTCTAACACCTGTCTGCTCTGCGCTTGCTGTCTTCTGCAACCAGGGAGCTCGTGGGGGACCACAGGAGAGGGGCTGTGTGAGTGTGCTGTTGTGGTCAAGCCAGACACCATGTGTATCACAGGTATTGGTGACTACAGATGGAAAACATTGGGTTTCCCAGTTATTTCACCACGCAGACCTTTCCATTTCTGCAGCTTCCTGAAGCTTTGTTCATTTCAATCTAAACATACTTTTTCAGATTTCTAGTGATCTTGTTTTCCAATTATATGAGAAAGAAACTTTCTTCCAGCCAACAAAGTAATGAGAAAGAAAAGTGATTTTCAGTCCATCGCACTTTTACTAACCAAAATGAACTAAATGAACCAAAATTATTTTATTCCATGTCAATATAAACCCTAGTATTTAAATTTGCAGTTCTTGTAAAAAGTAAGGAGAAACTATGAGGGCAGACTTCTTTCATTTCAGACACCAGTAGTTCGGACACTCCCTAGGATGGTGGAAGAGCTGGTTTCACTTTGTGCTTCTGACCAGGGGACCAGAGCCAGTGGCTCCCATGGGAGCTCTCTAACCACTGGGCCTTAGTGGCTCTGCAGTGGATGCTCTTGCTGCTGCTGCTGACGCCGTTGTCCTCCAGTGGACACATTTTTCTCTCCACTGTTTTCTCTCCTCAAACTGAAGTTGTCATCCTTCTGTCTGTCAGCTTCTCCTCCTGATGGTCTGAATTTCCTAGGCTGTTTTGGCAGCTTGTGGAACTGACTGTTTTCCCTTTGTTCTTTAAGTTGTGGTCTCCTGGGTTCTGATTTTTGTTTATTCCTCCCCCAAAAAACCCCAAACATACACCTTAGTTCCCAAACAGACTACAGTGTAGAAGGTTTCTGCACTGGTAACAAAACGTTTCTAAGCCAGTAGGCCACAAAGGTTCCGCAGGGGCCAGAGCGATTTTCTCAGCTCAGGTTATTTCTAAACAACATCAATTTAATCTTTGCACAAGAATTTACTTTAACCTAGAGAAAAATACTTAGGATAATTTAGGCTGACAGGTATGGAAAATCTAATAAGAGGGATTTAAAACAGAACATTTCCACAAATTTGGGTGAATAAAAATAGGACAATCTTTTCTCAGCACTTTCAAGAGTACAGAGACCATTAGCAGAATAAGAGCTCTGTTATGCCCTATTAACAGATGGAAACAGGTCAAAAAAGCTTTCCACTGAGAAGCTTCATTATTTTATGTTGCAGGGTAGTAGCTGTCATGTGAAAAACTATTGCCGTCATCCTAGCTCTGTGTATATTGTCCTTGTACAAACTGTACTATAAAGCTATAATAGAATTTTAGTCCCCGGTTTACTAAGGGGCTTCTTTGGTCTTTTATTTGTTTGCCAAAATACAGCTTGATATTTTAGAACAAAGTATGATTGACTCTAAAAGCATATAGGTAATTCTAATTCAACAACTGCTCTTCATGCTGCTCGAGTCAATTTGCTGGCAGAGTTGGAAGGACCATACCCTCTGGCCTGTGTTGTGTGTACTTTGCAGTTTTTGTTTTCACAGAATCACAGAATCACTAAGGTTGGAAAAGACCTGTAAGATCATCAAGTCCAACCATTAACCAACACCACCATGCCCATTAAACCATGTCCCACAATGCCACATCCACACATTCCTTGAACACCTCCAGTGAGGGTGACTCCATCACTTTCCTGGGCAGCTTATTCCAGTGTTAAGCTTTATCTAGCCTAAGTGTAATCTGGCAATCACCAGGGTTTCAATTAATTTTCAGGACACTTCTGCAAGGCAATCTGAAGGGGTCAGGACACTCTTCTGTGACTCAAGTTGTCACGTTGTCTTTAGCTTTAAGTTGAAAAAAACCTAGTGCTCACAGCAGTGATCCAGAGCTTGAGGTAGTTCGAAGCTGGCTTGACACGTCCACATGGGTACGATCACAGCTTTCAGGGAGGCATGTTTACAGTCACCCCCTGATTTTGGGTTTACAGTCGCCTCAAAACCCAAAATAAGCCCTCCCAGACCGTTTGCACCCTTGCCGTAAGGAGTTGTCCTTTCTAGCCATGTCCAGATAAACCAGTGCCACTAGACTTCTGATGTTAAGTAGCTGTGAAGGCTTTGATGTTTGATTGCAGACCGGACCAACTGAACAGTTGTTTAATTAAACAATAAAGTAATTGAACAAATGTCTTTCAAAAAAAATATCTGGTCAAATTGTCTTCAAAAATAGCCATTTTTTGTGACTAACGTGGAGCACCTTGGCTTGAACCGCTTGAAACAAGTGTCAATTCTCTGAGAAGCAAACCTTCCCAGGTAGCTAAAATAGTGAGATGTGCGAAGCCAATAATGGCTTTTAAAAATCTTTTCCAGTTATTTTATTTGCAGAGACTTTAGAATATTCATGCTAAAGTCATCAATATAAACATAGCATCTCTTAACTCCTGCAAGTCTGAAACAACTCTCCCTTTTTAGCGGAGACACTGTTTTAGGAGAGAAAATGCGTGTGGTTAATTCCTACAGTTGTGGGGTTTATATATATAGCCTATGGCACTTCCTTTAAAGCCTGAAAATGCAGTTTTCTCCTCATAATCATGGAGGAAACTTGTATGTGGACTTAATGGGGCCAAATAAAGCCAGGAACCCAGAGAGTGTGCTTGGGAGGGTAATTTTGCTTTCCTTGGTATACTTTCCCTTTGTTCCCCTGTGGAGGGTCAGTGGGGACACAGCAGAACGCCCCGGGCAGCTGTGGATGACAACAACCTGTAGGAGCAAATACTCGAGGGGGAAGTACTTCTTCAGTCTGGGTCTTTCTTGGTGTCTCAAAATCTGTAGTGGAGGCAACAGAGGTTCTCCAAACAGCTGTGGAAGTGTTACTAAGTGCAAGAAAAGAGCAGGGCATGCCAAGGGAGGAGAGTTATTTCTGACTCCCCAGGCTGGATGTTGCTTTGCATTCCCACCTGGAGGGCAGCCTTCCACAGAGGGATGCCAGTTCCACAGGTTTTTTAACTTTATTATTCAGTTATAATAAATCGTCACTGGAAAATATATCTAAAAGCTCCCCATAACTACCCCGACAATGTACAAAACAAAAAGCAGGGCTGTATCTCAAGCCCTGAGGAACCATGGTTACTGACTCAAGGGGGGAAAGACTATTCACGAGGACTGTGGTAAGGGACCAGGCCCCTTTGGGAGGGCATCTAGAGCACCTATGAGTTCAGCTTCACTGTATGGCTGTGCTGATCTAACAGTTCTCCTCTGCTGGTGCTTTATCTTCAGCCTTTTTCCACATACCTGGCATCAGTACTGCTGTGCCTCTGATCCCATGCAGCATGGCACCAAAGGGCACAGTCCCATGGCATCTGGACACAGCGGCCAGAGCTGGGTACTGGTAATGGGGTTTGTCAATACCCCCAGGCCCAATAAAGGGTGAAGCAGCTTGGGGTTCATCAAGGAGGCCTAGTTGGGAGGGAAGAAGAGGGAGAGGGGCCAGAGGCAGCCCTGGAGACCAGGCTGCAACACCTTGTGGAGGCTGGAAAAGTTATTTTGCTTTCTTTTCCTCATATAGAATCATAGAATGGTTTGGCTTGGAAGGGACCTTAAAGATCATCTAGTTCCAACCCCACTGCCACGGGCAGGGACACCTTCCTTCTGCTCAAAGCCCCATCCAACCTGGCCTTGAACACTTCCAGGGTTGGCGCATCCACAACTTCTCTGGGCAACCTGTTCCAGTGCCTCACCACCCTCACGGTGAAGAATTTCTTCCTAATATCTAAATCTACCCTCTTTCAGCTTAAAGCCATTACCCCTTGTCCTATCACTACATGCCCTTGCAAAAAGTCCCTCTCCAGCTTTCTTGTAGGCCCCTTTCAGGTACTGGAAGGCTGCTAGAAGGTCTCCCTGGAGCCTTCTCTTCTCCAGGCTGAACAACCCCAACTCTCTCAGCCTGTCCTCATAGGAGAGGTGCTCCAGCCCTCTGAGCACCTTCATGGTCCTCCTCTGGGCTTGCTCCAACAACTCCATGTGCTTCTTGTGTTGGGGGCCCCAGAGCTGGACGCAGTACTCCAGGTGGGGTCTCACGAGAGCGGAGTAGAGGGGGAGAATCACCTCCCTCAACCTGCTGGTCAGGCTTCTTTTGATATTTGTCTTCAGTTGCTTCTTACTGAGCATATTCCTTTTCTTTTTTTATTTCTAGTCCCCTCTGCTGTGTTTTCATGCACAGTAATCCATTTTTCTTTTGAATTTAGGGAGAATAATTATTTCTGATTAATAGGCCAATAAGCAATGAAAAGTGAAAAATTTCAAGCACTTTTGGTTATTGATGTGAGAAGGTTCCTAGAAACAGCCTTGTCCAGTTGTACTGCATGAACTCACCGATTCTGAATAAACTAACATGAGATCACAACAAGGTATGTGCCAGACTTCTCATCCTGCCAGTTGCATTTCCAGCTTGGAAGTGTCAGGACCTTAGGAAATAACATGGAACATTATATCTTGAATATATATATCTTGAATAGCACTTTGAAAATCACACTAATATTTTAAAACAATACAGTTCATCATCCTTTCTGTCTTTTTTCTGTTTAGCGTTGATTACAACAATCAGCAACGCTGTGCCTGCCAGGGAGTTAATATTCAAGTTGAAACTGGATTCCTTGTTTGTGGTGAAAAAACCAAAGACGTCAAATATCTGACTTGCGTACAAAAGGTGAAGGGCACCATGGGGTTCTGTGACTGTTAGAAAGCGAAGAAGCTTCTCATAAATTATAGGCTTTACATCCTTATGAAATGTGAAAAAGCTCGTTTAAACAATTACTAAATACAATTTTTAAAGTAGCTGTTTGCTCCAGGATTCCAGATATGGAGGAGCTTATACTTCAGTCTGTTTTTATTATTCAGTGCTACATTCTCCCAATGTGTAGAAAACCAAAAAATGCACAGTCTTTGCCTTTGAGAAATTACACTTTAAGCATAAGATACGCTTGAAGAAATGAGAGCAGAAACAAAAGAGGAGAGAGACAAAGGTAGCAAGATGGTTTTGCTTTTCGGACCATTAGATTTAATTTACAGTTTTGGCCAGTTCTTTATGGATGGGGTTAATCTCAGGACAGTTTAGTTGCTTAAAATACAGGCATCTGTCCTAAGGTAGGGAACTGAGCTGCCCATAACCAAAGGAAAGTAGCAGATACCTCCAAAGGGAGATTTATCCCTTTAAGGTAAGTATCTAAAGAAGGTGGTAGGACGGACCCTGTAGGGATCCCTGTCTTTCTCCATTGACTCTAAAGGAAGCCCAGGTGATTTGCTTAGATTAAATACTTGCTTTTCACATGGCAAGAATAATCCCGGGCTCAAATGATTCTATTTCTTGCTGAAACTTTAAAGAAAACCAGAAATACTTTTTTTTTTTCCTGATGTTTTTCACATTTTTATTACAGAGGAAAAAATCCGTATACCCAAAGAGACATTTTTATTCAGAATGTCCATCAAAGGAAAATGCATATCTGTACGGGCTGGTGCTGACCGCCCATCAGCTGGCATCCCGGGGCCAGGCTCTGAAGCGTGGCTGGTGCCTCTACTCCTGCCCGCTCCCTCGCTGCTGGTTGGTGTCTGTGAAGGGAATATATACCGAAGTGCTAGCAATTCCTGTTCTTTGTGTGTATTACAGATATGCCTTGGGCCTAAGAAATGACAACCGTAGGACCTGTGATGACTTGAAAAATCACACACCAATGCTATCCACCCTCCAGCCAGCATGGGACGAGTGATGCATTATAAATCCAGATCCTTTACCAGTGGAGAGATTAAACAAGCAAGAAAGAAGTTTCTTAATCCCTGCCTCAAGCGGTTTAAAACCTCCTTCTTGCTTGGGGTCCTACATAAATCAAAACACAGGACCAGCTATATTCTGCAAATAAATCTTCTTTGATATTTACTTTTCACATAACTTCTCTGTAACAAAATCTGAATTCCCTACCAAATATGCTAATAAAATGTCAACTGTTCTATAATTTAGTAGCATCATAATAATAGTAATACTTTCTTCATGTATATGTCACTCTTTCAGAGAGCACTTGACATACTGCTTACATATAAAAAGTAAATATTTTAATGTATCATTTAGTCTGTTATTTCTTACTATTGAAACCCACTCAATATAAACCATCTGTACAATAATTAGTCATGCATGAATACAAACCAAATGCAGGTTAAATTAGCCTGAAAAAAGTCTCCCACAAGGAATTTCCACATGCACTTGAGCAAAACAATTTCAAAAAATGTAAGTATATGAATTATTTCTTCTAGAGTGAATGATCATATTAATGGCAGAAGACACTTAGTACTGAGCATTGCGATAGGATTAAAGAACACTTTTTTTTTTCCTGAAGGAATAGGAACTACCAAAAGAAAAACTATGATTAGTTTATAAAACGTATTTTGCACATATAGAAAACCTTCTGTCTGAGGATTTTATGATACTTTACAATCATGAATTAAGCCTTACAAGCAGTCAGAGGAGAACTGATTAACAAATATATCACAACTAAAAATGTATACCCAAGACAACCTGCCATTCTGAAAACTGGAATCAAAGTGCCACAGGTTTCAACAAAGACACCAGGACACATTGGCCAGTTCTGTGCATGAGCTGGTGAACACCATATCGGAGCTGCTCCACCACCGTGGTTCCTGCGACCGTGCCGTACGCCGCACACCACCCTGCCCCGTGCTTGCCACTGTGGGCCGTTACAGGCAAAGTTTGTGCTGAAATGCAAAGCTGTAACTCAAGTTGTCACGTTGTCTTTAGCTTTAAGTTGAAAAAAACCTAGTGCTCACAGCAGTGATCCAGAGCTTGAGGTAGTTCGAAGCTGGCTTGACACGTCCACATGGGTACGATCACAGCTTTCAGGGAGGCATGTTTACAGTCACCTCAAAACCCAAAATCAGCCCTCCCAGACCGTTTGCACCCCTGCCGTGAGGAGTTGTCCTTTCTAGCCATGTCCAGATAAACCAGTGCCACTAGACTGCTGATGTTAAGTAGCTGTGAAGACTTTGATGTTTGATTGCAGACCGGGCCAACTGAAGAGTTGTTTAATTAAACAATGAAAAGTTGTTTGCCAGCACTTTAAGAATCCCAGTCTTCTCTTTTCAGTTGCATGAACTTTTTCTGCCGTGAACTTAACCTGTCACAATTTTCTTTCACTGCACATGTTTGCTGATGCCAGAAGCTCCGGCAGAAAGAGTTCACAAATCAAGCCTTTGGCAGGTTGCAGGCTGAGTCTCATTCTCACCTACACCTCGGTGCCTCGGGGGACGCGCTGTCTTCTCCAGCTGAAGCGCACAGGTATGCCTTTGCTTGCTTCCCTCAGTCGGCTGTGCTCATTTCCAGCTGAAACACTTGGCTGTCTGAAACCCAGGTAAGACCTCTTCAGTATTTGATTTTCCTGCTAAGCATGGAACTAAAATACGTTGGGGTTTTGCCGGTCCTTGTTTCTCTGTTAAAGTGAGTCATGTTTAAAGAGTGTCACTGCTATTGAACGTCACAGTGTTAAACAGTCGGGACTGGGACTTACAACTTCCAAGATTACTCTTACCATGGATGCCTGTATTTTACTGCAGTGCTGTCGCAGTTTAAGTCATCTCTGAGTCTGTCCATCATTCTGACAGAGTATAAAATTTAAAGTCCAACTCATCAGGAAAATGTTTGCTCGCTTTTGCCTCAGACACCGGATCTGTTGCCAGCTGTCTCCGTAGCCGGGGAGCCAGGCGCAGCTGCGCAGATGCTCTCTGGCATCGTCTCACCGTCACATGCCAGGCTCTCTGTGGTCGTGGCAGGTGAGAGGAGCTGAAGCAGCACGAAGCGCTGGTGGCCCTTGATAGCTTTCCCTACCTGTGGTTGCTGAAATAGCCATGATGATATGGCTGTTGTGTCATGTGCTGTATAGAGCCGTGTGAACCAAGCCTGTGTGGAGCCTGTAACATCTGAAATACTTTGAACGCCTTTGCTTTGTTCCCCCTGCTCTGGGGGCGTTATTTCATTTTAGCTCATTCAGCACAGCGACGGCCGTATGAAGGTGAGGAACGAGAACAGAGCCGGGAAGCAGCACTTTGGGCACGCTCACATGGGGATGCCCCAGAAGCTGGAGCTTCATCAGGGCGTGCTGGCCCCGCTGGTGCCTATAGATGGAAAAAGAGGTGGAAGGTGCAAAGATGGGGGGCAGGCTGTGGTTTTGGAGCTGTACTTGGTGGCAGGATGCTGGGTTGTCTTTTATACCCATGGCCGCCTTCTGTTTTTCCAACAGAGGTTTTGTGTTGGCAAGTCTTATTTTCCTCCAGGCGAGTAGGAGAAGGAAGGGTGTGAAGTAAATGCCACAATGAACCTCCCTTGGGTTCACACTGAGGATCCCCTGGACGAGTCTTTTGCACGGATATTGACATTACCTGTTTTTACTCACTGCACTTGAAGACATGGTTATAATCTTGTCTCTGCCAAAATTCATAGCACCTGGCTTTCAGGCATTTCTCAGTGGTGTCTTCATTAGGACCTCAGTCATTGTTCTAATTCAATGCAAGAAACATGAATGTCCAGAGGAGTTAGGTCTCTGCAAACAGTCCTGCTGAACTTAGTTAGGATTAAATAGCTTATATTCAAATACTACAGTACTTCTCCTGATAGCATTTTGGTTTTACTTTAAACTAAGAGTGAATATGTTTTTATGGCCTTCTCTGAAAGCACTTGTGAGGTGTCCCTCTGCTTTCATCCTGATTACAGTGTTGACAATTGTCAGGAGAAATTATTGCTAAAACAAAATCAAAGCCAGTGTTTCATTTTAACCTTTATATTTTTATTATGGCTCTGTCAGTTTACTAAAGGCTAGCTCTGAGTAAGCCTACGCGCAAGGGGTGCCTTGGTGAGGCAGAGCACCCACCAGTTCTTCTCTTGCAGTGGCACCGGTTTGAGTTTCACGAGGAGGCATGAGGCTGGGGCTGGCCATCCTGTTACACCTCAGTAAGTACTGATGTTACACTTATTCAGGCCAATTTTGAAATATTACCATGTGATTTATATATCTCTCCAAGATTTTATTAGAGTGCTTCTTTTATGTACACTATTAAGACACGTGTGGCAGTGAGTCTGTATTTCCCCACTCTCCTGCCTGGGAGCTATGAGTGATATGAAACCTTTAAATACAAATAAAAGCTAATTGAGTAACTGTTGTAATTGAGTCTGAATCAGGTCCTGAAAGGGGCAATCATTATCTACTGACAGCTAATATCATGGATCTGGATAAATAAAGAACGACAGGCTAACCAAACATATACATGGCTTTATACCTAAAGAGTCCAGCTTCACTCATCATCTGAAGTACAGCCTGAGCCACAGACTGAAACCTGGCTGTAAAATAGTGTATATTTACTGCTGTATTTGCATTACTGCTTCTGGTGTTCTGTGGGATCTTCATGTATTGATCATATTTTTTTAACTGCACTTTTTTTAACAAGTTGAGCCAAGTAAAGCTGAACAGATAAAGCCTCCAAGGTACCCATTCCTGTTCAGGGTTTCAGGACAGAACTTGTTTAAAAGGACAAGCCCTGTAAGGGAAGTCTTAACATAATGGGGAAAATATTTAAAGTTGTTTCAGGCAAAATAAACCAAAAGATCCTGCAATTATTTAGAGAATTCAGAATTATTTTGTTTAATTATTAATGACCAATCCACGGGGTCTGAACGGAGGGTTCTGGGACTGGACCAGGAGGTTCACTGCAAATCATCAGAAAATCTGAGGGATCCCTGACATCAATCCTGGTCTCATTTCCACCATTATCACTTGGAAAAGAGCAGAAATCAGCAGAATTAATCCAAATCTGGCTCTGCTTACACAGTCAATTGAAATGCCTGTGATTCTGCTGCAGGAGTGCTGGCTATGGGTATACCAGGGTAGGAAGAATAATAAATTATTGCTTGTAGCAGATTGGCATGTTTACTGTGCAATAATGTGCTGAGCATTTAAGTTTTAGCATAGATTTGCAATATGCTAGCTATATTTTTTATAATGATTTTGCAGCAGGTGTGTTCATTACCAAAGCTCTTCAAGATTCTACCAAACGATATTATTCAGGACAAAAGGAGTACAGGCAAAGGATAATTTAATTTTCTGCTGATGTTAGGATGTAACTGATTTTGTCTGGAGAATACTGCTGGGTATACAAAACAATTTCATCTCTCTTTGATCTTCTTCTGCTCTCAGCGCTGATAAGACTCCAGCATGCGCAGGATGACTGTGGTGCTGGGTCCTGCCACCCGGTCGTTGGGGACCTCCTCCTGGGTCGCAGCAAGCAATTAACAGCCTCATCAACCTGTGGAATGAACAGCCCTCAGAAGTACTGCATTATAGGCTACCTAGAGGTTGGTTTGCTCTTTCTTTTTTAATGAACTCAACTCTTCTTACTAACAATATTCTCATCTGTAAAAGGAAATTGCCCAGACTAGGAAGTTTCTACTGAAATTGTCCGAAAAAACGTCAGACAGCATGACATAAGCCTGGTGGAAGGCTATGCCTTGTTGCAGCGCATATGGAGAGTTTGGCAGCAAACAGCCTCCACAGTGATGTGTAGCTTCTCAAGAGGGAGAAACATCCATGAGATGCAAATGAGCACAGGGATTTCTGAAGATGCTTTGCTCTGTGCATCCTTTTCCCACTCATGCCTCAGAGGTGAAGACCACAGTTTGCCTGTGCGTGAGTGCTTAGCAGGAGGCGTACGGTCCTGCAGGCTGTAGGCTCTGCCTTGACAGGCCTTTGCTGGAGCACGTGTCGCATACAGTCTTGAGACCTGAGGCAGCCTGTTAAGCGATTCACACCATGTCCTCTCATGTCTTTTGAGCTGAAATTAGACCAACGTTGATAAAAGCAGAAAGCCATCTCCAGCAGAAGGGAAACCTGGTGGTGTAGTTCAGTCTTTGGCTCTGTGGGTGGGCAGTCCTGAAACGTGGGTGATCAGAGGATGCTTCTTGCTCTCTGGCTGCAGCAATGGGGGCCGTGGGGGACCAGCGGGTGTGCAGGAGCCACGGGCAGGCAGAAATGGGAATTCCCCTCTTGCATGTCTTGGAGGACTTGGCCCCACTGAGCTAATAAATTGTCGCAGATATAAATATTTTCACTAAATACCAGCTGTAGGCTGAAGAGGAAGCTAATAAAACACAGCTTAATTTGTAAGCATTTGAAAATAATTACAGTTTATGACCTTCTGGCAAAACGCTCTGACACATCTACAGTGCAAAGCTTTGCCATACTGAGATGGCACAAGGCACTGCTCCAAGGTACTCATTGCAACTATGGTTTTCTGCAAAATGTAAATACCTCTGTCCTCTTCCAAAAGAGCCTGTGAGCTGCTCTTCACCCTTTGCTGTTTTTCCCCACGTTGTTTGAACAAGTGGCTCCTGGCCACTAGCTTGCTGGCTGTGCTTTGAGTCTTGGCACTGCTTGGTAGATGGGCATAAAGAGCCATCTCAGAGACATCATCTTTCTGGCCCTTAGCTGGATGACTGCCTTTTTTTTTCTCTTTTTAAGAGGACATCAAAGATCAATAAAAAATTAATATTTTCACTTGCCTGTACTTATCCTTTGAATTATGTAAGTACAGACGCATGAGAAGGAACAGCTGTTCTGCAATAATCTCTGTGATTTAATGCTGCTTCAATGTATCTTGACCCTGGTGACTGTCTCCTGAAAAGGATGAGAGCTACACATTCTGCTGCTTTGCAGGGCTTGAGAGATAGAAGCTTATGCTCTGGCAATGTGATCTGCTGTACCAGCTCCCCTTAAACGTGTGTGTCACCTAAGGAATATCAGAGACTCCCACTCAACTCGATTTTCTTTCTCACCAGCACATTCCTGAATGCTTTACTGGAGGCGGGCCAGGAAGCTTTGCATCTTCCAAAGCCCAGTGCTTCCTCCCCCTGTTCCCCTCCTGATGACCTGTGTCAGGCATCATGATGAGAGCAAACCTTACTTGTGAAAGTTTGTGTTAGTCAATGTGGCAAGCTGCCAAGAGCCAGGACTCAGTTGGGATGTCTTATTGAAAATTCAGATTGAAAAAAAAAAATTAGAGTTCAACTGCTTTGTGTTTGAAAAGAAGCACTGCAAATCATTTTCAGTCTTTAATGTGTCTTATTGTTTCTAAATGTAGGTTAAGTGGTTTTTAGCCCTAGGATTTGATTTACTAATTGCACATGTTTTGAAAGGAAAAGAAAGAGGATTCAGTGTTGAGTAGAGTATAAAGCTGCACACTTCAGAGGCAAATGGGATCTGCCAGACTTGCCTTACATGGACATGCACATGCTTGTCCTTTGGGGCATAAAAAGATTTTTATGGAGCAACCTTAAACATACGTTGATTGAGTGTCATATTGTATGTGTCTATATAAACCAGAGAGTGGGTGTGTGCAGTCCTGCCAAATGCCTTGACAACCTGAGCTCTCCTTACCAAAGCTTTGTGAAGTGAGATAACAGAGTATTTTTTGTATGTCTGTCTTGTCTTCTAAATTGTACATTTGTACATTTCGTCAAGTGTGGTATAGAATGACTGAATATAATTTATATTTATTGTAATGTTTAAAACACATGAATTATACCATACCTGTAAATCTGTATCTCTTTGTGTATTTAAATGTGAATAATTTCCAGGTGATTTCATAACACAAAGATGTCCAAACCATTCCTAATACTTCTCCGTAGATCCTGAGCATGCCAGGCGGGGTGCCTCTCTGCCTGTCCCCTTCGCGGTCATATCCAGGCTGGCTCCTGCCACCGACTTCCACTTTTGGTTTTCAGCAGCATCCCTGCCAGCCTCCCAGCCAAGGGCACCGAATCTGTGCCCCCTCCTTCAGCTCCCTCTGGGGTGCTGTGTTGTCCCCCTTTCTCCCTGCCAGAGTCCCTGCCAGCCAGGCACACAGCTTGGGCATCACCTTCCACTTTGGCTTATCCCTGAGTCCTTGCACTCAGGCTCTGCCCAGTCTCGTAGAGTCCATCTGCGTAGTGCAGCCGCCCCAGCCCACCCTGGGCATCCCCAGCTGTTTGCTTCCCCATGGCACCGCCCTGCGATCGCATGCTGCTTGGGCTTGTCCGCATGGCTCAGCACGGGTTATCTCCCAGCCTGGCATGTTAACCTTGTCACCTCTCCTTACGTCTCCCACTCAATCCCCCTCATCACCTTAAATAGGAGCTCCTTGCCCTCGCTTTTTCAAAGCCCTTTTGCAGACAAAAGCCTCTCATTCAGCATTGAGATATTGGCTAATCATTTCCACCTTCATCTTCTGCTTGTTACATTTTCAAACAAGACCTGTTCATCCTATTGACATCCTGGTTTTCCTACTTGGCATGGTTTTTAAATTTTTCCAGTTTCCCTATGCCTACAAAAGGCACTGACAGTGGTCAGGGTGGTGGTGTCAGCCCAGACCACCTACTTACACCATACCTGGCTCCAGCCTTGTCTTCCATTTGTACAACAGCACCTGTCTGCTGTTCCCGGCTGGGTCTCTGAGCTGCTAAAAAATGTGCAAAAGAGAGAGGAAAAAAATTTATGAATGATTTAGTGAATGTTCCTCTTCAAGGCTTCTTCAGGTCTTGAAAGATCCAGTCCTCCCTTGTATCCACTGTGTCTCCCTGCTGCCATCTCTGGCTGAAAGTTTCTACAGCGCTTATGAGACATGAATAAAAGCTCAACTTTTAAAAAATAAATTTCTCCCAAGAAACTCTTGCAAAACAAACCCTCTGGCAGCTAAACCCAGTATCAACACCTTGACAAACTTATTTCTTTGCTTTTACTGAGATCCCTTTTCCACAACTGAAAAAGTGTATTGTTTATAGAGTACCTGGTGCAAACCAAGGACAACATTTATTATATGCATGGTTTGTGCATATGATGATTTTCTTGGGCTTTTCCTTTATATAGGAAAGCCTGAGTGATTAAAAGCACAGGCACCCAAAGCAACATGACAGGCTCCAATCTTGCAATGGCATAAATACATGTACATCCACTGGATCTTTAGAGAAGAGACCAAATTCATCTTTTATCCTGCTCGTTTTGTTTTCTAGGCTGAACAGAAGTGCTTTCTCTGTGATTCCAGATACCCGTATAATCCCTATACGCAACACAACAGTCACATGGTTGAAAATGTTATCACAGCTTTTGAGCCTGATAGGAAAAAAAAGTGGTGGCAGTCGGAAAATGGTAAGCTTCTTTGAGAAAATATTACTGCTAAATTTTACAGTGAGATTTATTTATGTAATTGGGATTCATCACATTGCCTTCATGAAGAGATACATCCATTCTTTGAGTCAGTAATACTGAGTGATTTAAACCTATTTGTGTGTAACAATATAGGATTTCAGAAGTTCTGTTTTTCTACAGACAAATTTTAAGCACGGTGTCTCCAAGAGCTGGCCAGAGGACCCACGGCAGTGCTGTTATACACAGTGGCCATGTGTTTTTCACAGAGTGTCTGCTTTTCAGGGAAATGTGATTTGTGGCAAAAGGTACATTTGCTTACAGATGTGTAATGACAGAGTGTGTAAAACACAAATACCTATTTAAAAAAAATAGTGCTTGCAGTGTAAAGCACAAATACTTTAGGAAATAATTAAATGAAGCCTGGCTATCAACACCCTTATTGCCACGTGTTAATTTTGTCACAAGCTTCTTTGTAGTAGTTCTTCACTGACATCCATTTATATATCCTTACAGCTTCTCTGCGAAGGCATAATAGGAGGAATAGCATCTACTCTATTTTATTTGACATATCGTGAATATGTAAAAAATATTTGACTGGTTGGAAATTAAGGCATCGAAAAATTAAGATAATATGTTACCCCTATTTTGGGTATCCAACTAAAATTCATAAGCCTTGTTTCTTCATGGAGTTTAGCAAGGAACTGTCACCAGTTTTGGACATCAATGTCAATAAAGCTGTGGGCCAGCTGTGAGAGGATCTTTTCTTGCTCTCGACATCTTTCTTCTGGGATGAGGTCTCATGCACAGCCTGGTCAGCAGAAGCCCTGGGATGCTGCATGCAGATGTGAACAATGGGGATATCAGCTGAGCTCCTGCAACTCTCTATAGAGAATGTGTGAATTGTAGGGATTTTTTTTCTATACTTGTTGCAATTTTGGAAGATGCCTGGGTTGATAGCTCTGCTCATGACAAATTTCAGGTCTGGCAGTATAGAAGGGTTTAATAGATCTGTTTAGCATGAAGAAAACCCCATATTTTTATTAGGTTTAATTTTTTTCTTAGAAATAAGCAAATTACTTGAATACATTTGGAAAAAAATCTTACTGGATACAGGAAGATGTAAACCCAGAACCTTACCATCACCATCACTCAACAGTTCGAATGGTCCGAACAGGACGTTTAACCATCTCTTGCAGTCTCAGTGACATGCGGCATTGCTGGTGCCAGTGCCAGTGCCAGAAAGGCAGCACATCGCATTGCCCCCAAGAGAGTTACCCAGCCACACGCTGAATTTGTGCACAGGGGATGCCCTAAAGAGCCTAGCTGCCGTGCTGGAAAAGGCATCTTCAAATTCCCCACAGGAAAGCTGTCTCAGTAACCCCTCCAATGTGCACATTGTGCTCTTCACTTCATTTTCATTCTCTTTTCAGGAGTTGACCATGTCAGCATTAGATTGGACCTAGAAACTGTATTCCAGTTCAGCCATCTTATCCTGACTTTTAAGGTACATCTTTTACCAAAGCTTTTATGTAATGTTATACACTAATTACTTAACCACAGGAATAAATTGCTTATAGAGGCAGTGAAAGCTCCATCTTTAGAGGTTTGTAAGAACAGGTTAGATAGATAGATAAACACCTGTCAAGAATGGTTAAGTTAAAGTTGATCCTGCCTTAAGGGAGGAGGATAGACTGAATAGCTTCCTATTCATGTGCCTTCTGGTCCTATTTTCTATAAATCTGACAATTAAAGCTGAAAAAACCCCTTACATTGCAAAATTAAGTCCTAAAATTTAGGACATTTCTGAACTGAGGTTGCTCTTTCAAGTTTAGTTCAGTGTTCTCACGCGTATCCATTATGATCCAGATGGTAAAAAAGTTTTTTCTACATAATTCCTACATTGTTATGGTAAACTTCCTTACTTAGAAAGTAATCTTATATCTATGTGGAAGGTTGCCCTTCCCTACGCTGAGAGGGTTCAGATGAGAAATCTGGCTTTTTCAGAGGATCATGTAACCAGGAGAGTAGCCCTGTAGGGAGTCTGCAAGCTCCCAAACACAGAATTTTATTTGGCAGCTGTTGGCATCCCCCAAACAGCATTGTCAATAGAACAACCCCTGAGATGTCTTATCAACACCTGGTTATGGAATTCTTGAAATAATGTTTCTTGCAGACATTTCGGCCTGCAGCAATGCTGGTTGAGCGCTCCACCGACTTTGGTCAGACCTGGAAAGCATTTAGATATTTTGCACAGGACTGTGCAGCTTCTTTTCCCAACATCTCTTCTGGTCCAGCAAAAAGTGTGGGAGACGTCATTTGTGATTCAAGATATTCAGACATCGAGCCCTCCACTGAAGGCGAGGTATTGCCAAGTGTCTGTGTTTGTATGAGTTCAGATCATATGTGACTATTTTTCTGGAGCTGAGGGTCTCTTGTCTGTCTCCATCGGATCCACTTGTACAGATTCTGAGACATGAAGTGCGATTGACCTTACTGAAGTAAGAGGGAAAGACAAACACTGCACTTTACCTGCAGCTTTATATCCAAATGAACTCATAAAACAACTTGTACAAAACCTTCTACTGCTGTTTTCTGCTTTCCAAATTTACATGGAAGTCACCTTCATAAGAGATCTTGACTCTCCATCAGCCTCCGCCGCTAAAGGCAGGGTCCTGTCCTTTGATCCCTTTGGTAGGTGCTGGTCCCATCTCTACATCACTCTAGGGCACTGCTTTTCCTTCCTCCTGACACATCAATCCACCAAAAGGTCTTTTTGCCTTGCTCAGCCAAGGCCAGGTTGAAAGGGTGAGAGCACTTGCTGAATCATGGCCACGGCCTTGTTTTTTTTTCTTTTATGGCATGAGTAGAGTGGCATTAGTAACCAATGGTTCTCAGGTAACAGACTTTACATCCAAAAAGAATAGCTTCAGTGATCTATAGAGCTGTATTAATTTGTTTTGCAGGTTGTTTTAAAAGCTTTGGATCCCAGCTTTGAAATAGAAAATCCATATGTGCCGTATATCCAAGGTATGGACAGTGCAGGTTTTCTCCAGAGATACTTTGCTATGTTGCTTGTTTTGTACACTGAAAAGGTGAAAAGCTCAGCTGGTGTACGTCAATGGTGTTGAAAATTAGGTACCAAAAGATCGTAGGGAGGCATCGCTATTAATAAATAAAATGGGCCAATCTTGTTCTCTAGCCCTGAGAGCAAACAGCACAGCTCTGCAGAGCTCCTGCATGCAGCTGAACTATCTTTCCTTCTGGGATCAGGTGGCCCAATCCACACTGCCTTTTGGGAGCACTCCCAGAGCTGCACATGAACCCACGAAGACATTGACTGGGAAAATACAGGTTGGCCCCAACCAGAGCCGTACCAAGGAGGGTGCTTGCGCTGACACAGCTGTGTGCCAGGAGTGGGTCCATGCCCTGGCACTGTATGGATTGCTGGTCTTGGCCAATATCAGATCATTTTCACTATTTCTTCAGTATTCGGGAATTCTTGGATGACTGATCCAAGCTGAAGATTTCATACTGTTCATCTTCGAGTGAACTTGGGCTCTTGATTTCTCTTCTTTCCTTCCAGAGCTCATTACATTGACAAACCTAAGGATCAATTTTACTAAACTCCACACCCTTGGGGATGCTCTGCTTGGAAGAAGGCACAGTGATCCCCTTGAGAAGTACTACTACGCTGTTTATGAGATGGTTGTGCGGGGCAGCTGCTTTTGCAATGGCCACGCCAGCCAGTGTGATCCTGTGCAGAATCTGCGGGGAGATATTTTCCATCAGTCTGGGATGGTGCGTCGTTAACGCTGTCTCCAACAAGGGCAGTCCCTACTCGGTATTTTGGGGAAAGAAAGAGATGGAGCGAGGGAGAGGAAGGAAGTTCTCTGATGACTATTGGATTAACCATTTGTAACCCCCAGTTGTAAAATGTTTCAATACAGCTTCTTTCTTTAAAACCCTGGGCTGGATTGCTCAAAAGCTGTCTCTTTGTTGGCACTAGTATGGTGTTTCAAAAGCAACTGAGACAAGACATGTTGAAAATAGCAGCAAAATACCAGAGCTGTAACGGTGCAAATGTAATGCAGTAAGTAGCCTGTGGTGTGTGCAGACTTGAATGGCCACCGGTTGGGTGCATTCCACCCTCCAGCTGGGCTCTGGGGCTCTGCAGCAGGAGAGGAGGCATTGGCACAAAGAATAGCTGATAATGCAAAGTTAACCCGTGAAAAATAGATTATTAAAAGATTTGGGAACACAATTGCAAATTCTTTCCTTCTGGGAACAGGAGGATTTTTCTCCTGGAAAATATGTATCTCAATACAGAGACATGTCAGGAGAGAGAGACAGAATTTAAAAAGTTGAAGTCTCCTTTGATATCTCTAGAAGTATTTTTTTTTTCTAAATGTTGCTCAGTGGCTTTAAAACTATTTGGGTAAAGTTTGCAGGTACTCTCCAGACCTTTTACTCAAATAAGTGAGAATTATGTCAGCTGAGGGAGCCAGAGAGCTTTGAATTTTCCTAATCTTGCTGGCATACCTTGAGCAGATCTCTCCTCTCTTCTCATGTCACCTCACCTCCTCTCTGTTCTCACCACGTTGCAGGTCCACGGGAGATGTATCTGCCACCATAACACTGAAGGTTTGTCCTGTGAAAGATGTAAAGATTTCTACAATGATGCTCCCTGGAGGCCAGCTGAAGGGGCACAAGATAATGCTTGCAAACGTAACTCCAACATATTATTTTCCTTCTCAATAGCTGGGGGGTGGGTGTAGCACAATCCCAGTGCAATTCGTAATAGGATGGCCGAGTTTCTGGGAGGGAGACTTTTCCATGCCTCATCTAGAAAACTAGGTGGATTCCTGTATCCATCGGTGCTGTGTTGCCCTACAAGGAGAGCTGTTTCATGTTCTTATTTTTCATGAAGAGAAAAAAACAAGAGGAAAAGGCAACCAATGGAAAAAAGATTATTCATTGGTTTGCATAGGGTCTTTCTTGTGAATGAAAGAAGAATTTAGACAAGGCTAAATTATTTATTTCCACAATAATGAGTAGGATAGACAAGAATAATATATTAGGGTCTGTAACAAATATTCACTAGGTCTTTCTTCAGTGGAGCAGTGTTCCCCGCTGCGTATCAGGCACACTCACCTGCATGGGTACTTTTCCAAGCGTACGGCCCAGTGCTGTCCTAAGTCTCCCGTGTTTCCCCCCAGCTGTAAAGCACAAGGCCTGGGAAGCTATAACCTTGCTGGGGCACTGAAATCATATCAGTAACAAGTAACCCCATGTTAATGGTAGACAGCAATGGTGGCAAGACCACAATAATGGGAATCGTGGTGTGAAATATCCCACTGTTTGTTTTGGTTTCAGGGTGTAACTGCAATGGCCACTCTGGCAGATGCCACTTTGACATGGCCGTGTACCAGGCCAGCGGTGGGGTCAGCGGTGGTGTTTGTGAGGACTGTCAGGACAACACCACGGGGCAACACTGTGACCAGTGTAAACGTTTCTTTTACCGGGATCCACTCAAAGTTGTCTCGGACCCCCACGCATGCCTCCGTAAGCTTTGCTTCTTTAGCTTCTGTAAGAATGACTCAAAATGGGGTGGTTCTGGTTCTCTTTGCTCTGAGCCCTATGGCATTCCCATACTTAAATGTTCATAAGGTTATAAAAACATTACCAAACCTGTAACATCCAAACTACCTTACGAAGTAGTTGCACGACAACATCCTTGAACCAGCATTGTGAAAAGGGATGCATATTCCAACTCATTGCTAAACTGAGCTTTGAAATGCAGCAGATCTATCATCTGTCTTGAACAACATCAAATATGAACAGTAATAGTGCTGTTGCTTCTGTGATAGTCAGGGATTACAGGAGAGGTGCAAAATGATGGGAGGAGCAATAACTTTTGCTAGATACCTGCCATATATAAGAAAAAGAAGCTCTCAGGCATGAAAGTCCTTATTCTGAAAGATGAGCTAAATTCAGTATTAACATAGGATGGGAAAAATGCTCTGAGTATAATTTAATTGTAGTAATTGGTTGGCATGACAAGTCCTTAAGGAGCCAAGGGGAGATTACCCAGGGAAGTGGTGTGGTAGATGTTAGCTCTGTTGTGAGAAATGGGTAGTGCCTTAGGAAAAAATAGGATGTGTTATGAAGGCAGTGTCCCCTGCTGAACCCATTGCTTCCGGTAAATAATTCAGCTATGACCAACCCAGACCAGCTCTGGGGAGGTGGCTCACACTTAGTACCCCTCTCCAACCCTACAGCTTTCATGAGAGCATCCCCAAAAGTTATAATTTATAGTTATAGGGCCCTCTCCTCCCCAGGTGCTCTGAAGAGGGTGGGGAGTGGATGAGTAACGTCTGTTTCTACCCAAAGCAAAGGGTATATTTCTACTAAAGTGAGGACTGTAACTCTCCTCCAGAGAGAAAGTAGATCTTGGAAACACTCTCATAATATTTCTTAACAGCAGCTGTGCATTCACTGTAAAGCATCCAACACAGCGAGCGTGGATGAATGTCTCCAATCTTTACAAGAATCCTGAATTTGTGCCTACTTGCAGCTCTGAAATTGCGTTTTCATGCTCATGTCTAAATGTGCTTTTTTTATATGTCTCCTTGCCCATGTCTGTAGCCTGCAACTGTGACCCAGAAGGTACGTTGCACAACGGCGTGTGTGAGAGCCGCACAGATCTGGCTCTGGGAACGGTCGCGGGCCGGTGCCCTTGCAAGGAGAACGTGGAGGGTGTTCGCTGTGACAAGTGCAGGGCGAACTACTACGGCCTGAGCGGCAGTGACCCTCTGGGCTGCCAGCGTATGTAAACCACCTCTTTTGTTCTTCTTTCCAAAGCACTTTTAAGAGATGGAGGTAGTTGAATGCACAGATGCACACACAAATGCATAGATACTACCTGCTTCACAAAATACCCACTTGCCTACTATAATTTAATGTCAATGTAATTTAATGTACCTGGTGCAGCATCTGAGGCGGAAAAGATGCAAAATCACTTGCAGAATGCATAGTATATTACAATGGATCAGGCTGTTGTTAATGGAAGCATTGTTAAATATGCAATTTAATTGCAAAGGGAGATTAAAACATGTGAAAATAATTTTAGAATCAAAATCAGCACAAAGTTGAATGAAAAGCTGCAGAGGGGATCCCAGGAATCACTGTTAGGTTACTTGGACTCTGCACTGCACGGTTCAGTGTCGAGATGGCAAGAGCTGCTGCCTTGCCATGAGAGCTTCCAGCCAGCTGTTCCTCTGAGCAAGGCTCACTGAAAAACACATCCCGCCCCTGCCCAGGCACACTGTGGGTTTGTGAGCACGTTATGCCCACCATGTGGTACTCAGGAACATGCAAGGACTGTGCAGTGCAGATCAGCACACAGCAAACCACCACACCGGACTTCCACCAATGCCCCTGCTCGCCCTGGAGAGGGTCCCCACTGGGGAGACAGTCCATTGCCCGAGGGCAGCCCGAGGGCTGCAGTGTGCCAGGGCATGTCCATCTGCAGAGCAGCTGTCCGGAGGACAGAGTCTGCCTGTCACGCTGATGCCACGTCTAAAGCAAACGCCAGTCCTGCTGCCATCAATGGGGCCCACAGAGGTAACTGTGTGTTTCTCTCCCTGCAGCCTGCAACTGCAATCCCTCCGGCAGTTTGCCTTTCTCCATCTGTGATCCTGCCACCGGAGAGTGCCTCTGCCAGCGGTTTGCCACAGGGCGACGCTGTGAAAAATGCCTTGTACGTACTCAGTTTTTGTTATTACTTCTGTGTGTGGTTTTAGAAGTCCCCTCTCCCATCTCCCACCTTTTCATTGCCAGAAAAGTAAACAATTAGTCAAAATTTAAAATAATTTTACAGCCGTGTGCTCCCATTTTGCATTGACACATCTGGTTCTTTTTTACTGCTTGCAAACATTTGTGTGATCAAATTGCACTAGGAAGAGCACTCACAGGAAAGAAAGGAAATGCAAAATCATGTTCTTAGACCATCTTTGCTATTTCCAGAGCAACTTGCTTGCACAAACGGGTAGATATCTGGCTATTCTTGCAGTGGCTGAGCACCCATGTGGTCTGGTAAGAGAAGCAATCTCACATGGCCAAGCACAGACAGGCAGTCCAGGAGTGCTCCAGAGCATCGTTCATCCAGGGGAATAAGTTCTGTTGTGCTTTACGTACTTAAATATTTGCTGTAAAAAATCTTTCACTTTCTTTTTGTCCCAGGTAGGATACTGGGGTCTTGGCAACAGCTTGTATGGCTGTTCTCCGTGTGACTGTGACATTGGTGGATCCCAGAATAACTTGTAAGTTAATGTTCTTCAAGTTTTTTATTGGTTTTAATTTTTATAAACTCTTATGCTACACTTTCTAATTATGTTAACAGAGTGTTAGTACAAATGGGAAAATAGACTGTAGGCATAATTTCATCACATACAAATAGTGTAAAGTCATGTTGGAATCTTGGAAATTTATTTGGGATTTTAAAGGGGATTTACCTTTTTCCTTTGAAGCCAACTTTGAATCAGCTTGAGTCAAGATTTCTTTAATATAAAATATAAACTGCATGGTTTGAGAGAACCAGAGGCCCCAATATTAATAGAAATTACAAGTAAGTTAGAGATTACATTTTTAACCTAGCTTCATACATCTACTTTAAAAGCTAGAAATATCTCATTTTTTTCTGTCATACTGGCTCCTATTCAAAATATACAATTTCAGAAGCAAGCTTGATTTCAGTTGGGTTCCTTCAGGAGTTTGTTGGGCTGGGGTCTTCACTACTGCTGTTAAGACTTCAGACACAAGAGCACATAGTCCGATACCATAAAGCAGCTCCTTGTGAGCAGGTATATCAAAGCTAGTAGTCATCTGATGTGTTAAATAAGAGTGTAAGTGTATGAAAATTACCATATCACATCAAATCAAAGATCCTTCTGATCTCATGTCCTGCCTCTAAAATTATGGGTGATTGATACTTAAGAATAGTGGTAGATACAGTAATAGATATAGGAACAGATACCAGAAATGGATACAGGCATAGATAGTAACGGATGCTCAGGAACCAAAAGGATTTGTGCTTCAGGTATGGAATGGATGGAGAAGGACAAAGCATGTCGTGCCTCCTAAGTGATGAAAAAGTAGCATTGAATAAATCCAGCATCGGAAGGAGGAAACAGAAGGGGTGGGTAGTAGGAAGAAGTTTACTAGGGGAGGCGATCCACCAATGGAAGAAACGAAGCAAAGCTGAAACAAGGGTGGAGCTGAGCTGCTCTCGTGCTGTGAGGACCCAGCCATCCCGCACTCTGACACCCTCCCTTTACCAACTCTTACCCTAGGTGCTCACCAAAGGACGGTCAGTGCAATTGCCTTCCCAACATCGTGGGCCGCCAGTGTAACGAGCCAGCCCCAGGCTACTTCTTTTTACCGCTGGATTATTATATTTATGAAGCTGAGCATGCAAAGCCCCTTTCTGGCTCTGCACCCTTGGTACGTAGTTGGCTTTTTAGGCATCACACTGGGAAGGGATCCATGCAGTCATGGCACAGGAGCCAAGGCTGAGGAGAGGAGCCCTCACTCAGGGAGCAGCCGGAGCAGATTTTTAGCAGGAAGATACAAAGCATGTCCTGTGACTGTCCTCAGTTCAGCCTTGCTCTTCATGGACATGACTGTCCCATAACTGTGGCTGTTACCAAGTGTATGGGATCACCCGGCTAAACCTGTTTCGGAGCACCAAGGCGAGATGCAGGGAGTTGTGATGCGACTCAGCTTTGTCTCACCTTGACAAATCCTTATCTATGCAGAGACGACCTGGGGGGAGCTGCGGAAACGGCTCAGCCCGGGGTTGTCTGAACACTGCTGCCGAAACCCGAATGGAGCCTGAATGATCCCTTAACAAACAAAATGCCCTGAGTACCATTCCACCACTATTCAGTAGCTTTGTGTGCTAGACATCACTAAATTACCATATAGACTAAGGAGCCGAGCCATCAAGGCACCAGAGATAAACATTCCTGTATAAGCCTGCCCCCACCCATCAAATCAGGGAATAAAAACCGTAAGGTTTGGACAGAAAAATGGGGAGAGTCACTTTTCCAAAGATACAGCTGGCCTGTAGGAGATTCTTTCCCCCTTGTCCAGGACGCTGTACAAGGTAACTTCCCAGGGATTGAGAGGCCTTACCTGAGAGAGAGGGTAAGTGATTAAGAAACATACGTATGGTATTTGGCATGCTTTAAGATCGCGATTAGTGTACTCTTTTTGGTAAGGTATTAATATCTAGCACGCTTGTGAATTGTGTATTTAATTGCAATAGTGCATTCCTCCATTGTATCCATAAAAGAACCTGCAACAGTGGCGTATTGGACCTGTGAGTGAAGTTCAAATAAATTGTTAATTTGAACCTGACAGTGAAGTCTTTCTCTCCGTCACACCAAGGCACAGTCACTACAGCATGTTGTGACCTGCAAAGCTGTCCTTGCTGCCCCACAAGTGTGGGCTGGTCTAGCACGAATTAGAGAAATTGATTTAATTATTTAAATTAGAAGAAGGTGTTTGAGTTGCCAACAGCTATCACGAACTGTGATATTTCTGGGAATCTCCAACAGGGGAAGAATCAAATTCCTCTCTGCTCCATTGGACTTGCTCCTGCTGCCTTATATAATGGCACTGACTGTAGCCCAGTTTCCTGAAGAATTTGGCATCCATCTGTAATGTTTTTAGAAAAATTGATTCCCCCCCCCCACCCCAAATGGGGGTAGTTGTTCCCCATGCAGAGTACACATCTGGAATGCATTCCTGCTGCTGCCTACATTTTTACTCACGTTTCTTTTCCGATCTGTTGTCCAGAAGCTATAGCGAAGGAATAATAAAAAAATGTTTATTTGCAGGTCACATCCATAAATATTTAGCTATAATCACAACCAGTAATCATCCTACAGTCCAATAATTAAATGGAAAACAGATGTCTGGGACATAGCTTAAGAGGAAGTGGAAGTTAATTGTAAGAGAGTGAGGGAAAAGGGTTTCCAGCAGCTGCTGGGCCATAGTTTAGAGTTTCATCCAGCAGAGAACAGAGCTTGTTTTAAGAATGTGGATTTTCATTTAGCTGCTTACCTACCCTTCAACATTGTTGAGACAGTGCTGTCCCCTCTCTCATTACTTTCATTTTGTAGGTTAAACCAAGCACCCTTCCAAGGTGTGACATCTACCTCCAAAAGCAAGGCTATGAGTTCACAATTGAAAATGGAAAGATTGTGTTAAGCAGGAGCAAGAAACGAAGTGTAAGAAAATCTGGACTGGAACAGGTAAATTGGTACTTTAATAATTACTTAAGGTTACACCAAATGCTAGAATTTTATTTTGCAACAGAGGGCAAGGTAATATCTGATTCACAGTCCTAGACATTACAATCCTGACACAAATGAAATCGATTTTTTTGGTACTCAGTTGGGCTGGACATTTTATAATTCACATCAACAGGTTTCCTCTGCTATGTCCAGTGCCATTGTAGGCTCAGGTTCAATGAATTGTTTAGAAGGGAAGAGCCCCCATGAAAGGTAAAACCCTTTTTTTTGTTTTTCTTGCAAGACATTTCCAACGTTTAAGTGTACCTAGTTGTTAACATGGTACCTACTACATTTAAATGCTGTCAGCTTTGTCATTGTAAGTATTGATATTTATTTATTCAGCTATAATGAAAAGTCCAGCCATGTATGAAATCAAGCTTAATGTGTTTAAGGTTTGCAATGTGAATGCCTGGAGATACAAAATATACAGAGATGGATGGATTATTCCAATCCTTCTTGTTGCTGTTGTTGCAAAGCTAGAGGAAGTTTTTCTCTATATGTGACTCTAAACATGCTACATCTGGGAGAGAGTTCTTAGAGTGTTGATCGCAAGCTTGTTCAGAAAATGAGGCTGGCTGATGGCTGAAATAAGTAAATAACATGGCAAAAATACTTCCTTTATTTTTATGAGTTTGGTTTTTTTTGTAATTTGACTCTGTGTGTTGTTGAAAATGTCAATATGTCTTTGCAGGGTGCAGTGCAGTTTGGACAGGACTCGGCTGTGTCGGTGGTTTTCAGGCAGCCCAGCACTGGCCGGTCTGTCACATGGACAGGACCCGGCTTCGCCCGCGTTCCCAGGGGAGCTGGACTGAGATTTGCCATCAACAACATTCCCTTTTCTATGGAATTTGATATCACGATTCGTTATGAGCCTGAGGTACTTGTGATGTCTTGTGTGTCTTGTGAAGTTGTGATAGATGCAGGGTCTATTTTGTCAATAATAGGACACAGCAACTTGTCCCACTCTTTATATTTAAATTTAAAGTTGTTTGCCTTTTTGTCCTTATCAGCAGAGCAACATGCCCTCCACTGATCCCCTTAACTCTTTCCACTCATATCTGAAAAGTCAGCATCACAAATATTTTCTAAGCATTGGCCAAGATTTCATCTTCTGGAGTTCCTCTTTTGGTACCTTTGCTTGGACTGGACTTTTGTTCACAAATCAGACACATGCAAAATGGAGCTCCTTTCGTATGGGCATCCTGTATTTCTAGCTGGGATTTTCTGGGCAGGAAAATGTGCACAGGCAGGAGTGATCTGAGTAGATATTTATCCAGGGCTTTTGCAGACATCCAGCTTCCCAGTTACTCCAGCTGGGCTCCGAGATGTGTGAAAATTGTAGGAAAATAGCCAAAATCTTATTTTTTGCCTGGACAAAATTTCTCAATGATGAAGACATGTCTAGGGAAATCTGTTAAGCCAAATCTGGTTAAACCGAAGTCCGCACCCATGTCCTCAAAAACACAAGCAAGAGTTTTATCGGTACCAATATTTGTACATGCCTTGCTCTTCCGCTTTGCGGTTCCCTTGGGACAATCCCACCACTCGAGATCCTCCTTCTGTCTGTTGTATTCTGTTCTCTTACTGTCATTCTGAGGCAAACAAAACTCCCAGTGTCTTAAAACGTGAGAACAATTTTGCAGTGGGCTGGTTTGATGTAGCTTTTTCCAAGGATTAGATTAAACAGTTGAATCTTAAAGACTTTTGTTATAAAGTCTTTTATGTTTGTTATTCCTTATTAGATGTGAGAGGGGGCAGATAATGAAGGATATCTCCAGGACAACACTGTGCTAAGAAAGGAAACAACTCCAATGACTTTAACAGAGCTGTTTCCATTTGCACCAGCTAAGGTCCCATTTCAGTCTCTGCTCTTCAATTAGCCATTGCAAATACAATGAGTTTTTCACAAATAACATTGTTTTCTTAGTTGTGTAAAGAACAAAGAGAAAATCTGTTTTGTCACTGCAGTGTGCAGTCATTCAGGTGGCTTTTGTTAACCCTGGCAAAGAGAATGTGGGTTTTTCAGATATGAAAAATGACCATAATTTTTGTCCTTTGTTTATAGTCCTTGGAAGACTGGCTAGCAAGTGTTGCCATCCAGCCCACTGGTATTTTGTCAGGTCAACGCTGCAAAAACAAGGGCCTTTCACAGGAGCCACATGTGTTGCCTCTCCCAGCTACAAAGAGGTCTGACTATTCCTGTCCTTTCACCTGTAGATCTTCTGTGTACAAATCTTTTACTGAAGCACTGCAGAGCGATAAATGTGTGGGAAAACGGGAATATTAGAAACACACGTGTGGCCTTTCCCGTTGCTGTCACACCACAATACCACATAGGCTCTGAGGAAGACTGATGCTCCAGTCCTCAGCCTGGCAAAGGTTTGCCCAAGCCAGGAGAGCAGCCTGAGATCTTGCTGGGGTTAGTTGTTGCTTTGGCGAAGATCCAACTGCAGCTATTTCAGTATAGAAAGGAAACATTGACTTAAAGTCACTGTCCTAGCTTATTTTCAAAACCAGCTTTTCAGCTTGGACCTATGTAAAGAATAGAGAGGAGCCGAGAGGATGTAACCAGGAAGGGACAAATATGAACAGTGAGTTGCAAACTCCTTTGCTTGAAGTAGTAAAACCTGCCATTTTCAGTTTAATCTCACCAGGTTTAAACTGCGCTTGGTGAATCATCCAGGCAGAAGTCGTGCAGCTTTCCCAAAGCCTGCAAGCAGTGGGGCCGGGTGCGCTCCCCGCAGCAGCAGGGCTTGCTCGGGGCTGCAGGCGTTAGGATGTATACACAGAGGGGAGAGAGCGCTCACAGCATCCAGTAAACTTGCCTTGTCCAGACTCCTGGCTATAACTGTGCTTTATTTCTGCTAAACAGGATTGCGCTTCTGCAAACTCCAGTCTGCCTGGAGCCGGGAACAGAATATTCTGTGGATGTGTATTTTTCTCAGCCCTCTGCCCCGAAAGAGAAATCGTTCATCTTGATTGACTCAGTGAGTAGTTCCGTCACAATTCCCTTGAGGCTGTATTTATACCAGTGTGATTTTTTTACACAGACTTACTCAAAATATTTTAAAATCCTTTATAATGTGTTTTAATAGAAATTCAGGGAAGCGTGCTTCTACTTACCTCCATTGGCACTGTGTTTGTATGTTTTTGTATGGAAAGACAGAATTGTATCTGTTTTAATTTTCATGGAGCAATACCATAATAACTCATCAAGTCATACTTGTTGCATATATTAATAGTCAGAGTATGTACCTCTATCTGTTTCTCATTTATTATGAGCACACTCCACATATGCTGACAAGATGCTGTGGTCAGGGATATAAATTCATGCAGTTCTTCAGCACTTAGTTTTTTTTAAAATCTCTATAATTTGTCTGAATCGAATTAAAAAAATCATGGATATATTTAAAGATGACATTGGAAAAATAAAATTAGTTCTGTACTTTCCCGGGAATCAGGTCCAGACATTTCCCAAGTTTCCACCAAGTCAGGAACTGGGTGTTAGTTTTGGGTCCTTCTCTTGAGAAAAATATTTTTAAGTCCATTCCTCTAATTACTTCTGTAGAACTGGACCTGACAAGGGCTGGCCATACTTGGACATAGAATCTTCAGCTGATTTTTCTCTGTCTCGGTAATACAAGTAAAAATTTTGGCCATATACTGCTTTTGGAGTCATCAACATGGCACCTCTTATAAGCAAGAACAGTTCTGAGCATATATCTGAGGTCTTATTATAAACTGACTTTTTTATACACAGTCTCTTTTTTTTTAAGAACTCGGGCAATGTCTAGACCTTCAGAATAAATGTGAATTTAGATGACTGAGCAGCACAACGGCAGATTAGGAAACGCAGTGCTCCAGGCCTCTATCCTTGCAGTGCGGAGCACAGTAAGAGAATGTGGGAAAATCTGGTTTTCAGTATATCTAAGCAAAAATATTTTCTTTTCCCTCTTAACGCCAAAGCTTGGACTTATTCCCAGAATCAGCTCTGTGGAGAACTTATGCAGTGAAAAGGATTTAGATGAGTACCAGAAGTATCACTGTATTGAAATTGCATCAGAAGTTGGACCTCACATCCTGCCTGAAGCGTGTGCACGGCTCATAGTGAGCATGTCAGCCCGTATTCACAACGGCGCCATTGGTAAGGAGCACCCTGCACAGGCAGCTCTTTTGAACAGTTACTGTTTTTCCCTTGAGTTTGTAGGATGTGTTGACGGGAGTGCACTCAGCCTGTGGTGGTGTAGGTAAGTGAAGCCAATCAGCATGTGGTATGTATGGACGTGCAGGATACGTCCAGCTGAACCCTGGGTGCGCTGCAAACGCCTTTTGGTGGCATGGCTCTCGGAGTCCATCACACCTGATGAACTTCATGGAGCAGCATGACAGGGACCATGGCAGTGCTTGTGTGTTTTCTGAAGAGCATTTCAATCAGATGCAGCTTCACCAGATGGCCAAAGCAGTAACTTTCCTACTTTTCTGGCTGCTGTAAAATGACAGAGGAGTTTTTAAGCCCTCTCCCTGGATTCTGCAGGCCAGCTGGATGACCTGGTAGGACTCCAGGCATGATGGCACACAAGCTGATGTGTTGGAAGAGATTCACCAAGAAAACCTCAGTGATGTCCCAGCAAGAGGGCAGCGGCAGTTGGGATTTGAAGCCCCAAGCAGTCTCCTGGACCCACTGCGGAAAGGACAGCTGGGCTCAGTGACTCAGGAGTCTTCCCTGGTGTTGGGTCCAGAGAAATGGAGCTTCTCTGCACTTCCAGTAACAGGAGGGACCTTTCTGGACAACTTTGGTGGCCAGCTACTTTCAGGGAGCCCTGCCTCCAATGGACCTGATAGCACCTGGTTGGTTTGGGCTGTTTTTTGAAGGACCAATGCTTCATTCACACATCATGTGATGTGGTCACAGCTATGCAGCCACAGACCCCCCTCATTTAAGTTTGGGCTGTGCTGACTCCCCATTAGCCCAATTGCCATAGGGATGGGATTCTTCCAACAAAACATGGCATTTTGGCTTTCTAGCACTGGCATCTGAGCATCCTGGACAAACATCCTCTGTGAGTTAGCAGAGCAGCTTCACTCAACAAGTTACTCCAAGGTGTCCAGAAAGCAGCAAACAATACACAGGTGCAGGCTGTCTAAGTACTGCTTGCAGATTGTGTCCAGTGCTGCAGGTAGACATAGATTTATATCAAACCCTTTTAGACTTCAGGATATCTCCATTTTGGATCTACACTTTGCTACGCCCTCTTCTGTCCTGTCCCAAATATGTGCTGAAGGCAGTGCCCTGAATGTGGCAGCTCCAACACCAAGACACGTGCTGGTGCCTGGTACACCATCACCATTGATGCTACAGCATCAAATAATCCAAGCCATGGCCATCAGTAGTTAGTGAACTCCTGATGAGAATAATCAAGTTCTTTCCTTCCTATTTTTAAGTGTAAAACCTGCAAGTTTATGACAGCAGTCACACTCCTTTATAACCAAACCTGTTTTGATTTTCTTTGCCCTTGGCAGCATGTAAGTGCAATCCCCAAGGGTCACTGAATGCCAGCTGCAGTAAACTGGGGGGCCAGTGTCAGTGCAAAGCCAATGTCGTGGGACGCTGCTGCGACACCTGCTCTGCGGGTAGCTACGGCTTCAGCTTCCACGGCTGCTATGGTGAGTACTTGGCAGCCAGCACCAGTACCAGTACCAGTATCTGGCTCTTCCTGCATACCCCAACTTTTTAGGGCTTTGAATCCATGATTACGTGTGAAGCATTATAAAAAATGTTTCCACAAAGAACAAGTTTCCCATCCCCGCTGCTCGCACTGCCTTCGAGCAGTGTCAGTGATGAGCAGGGTTGGTGGGAATACATTCAGGACGCAGCTTTGCTTTCGGTGTTTTCCAGCATGCGAGTGCCACCCGCAAGGCTCCCTGAGCACGCTGTGCGACCAGGTGACGGGGCAGTGCTCCTGCCGCCGGGAGGTGGATGGTCAGCGCTGCAGCCGATGTCTGGCTGGATATTTTGGATTTCCCCACTGCCGTCCTTGCCCATGTAACGGCTACGCGGAGCTTTGCGACCCAGTGACCGGAGTATGCCTGAACTGCCGTGGGTTTACGGCTGGAAGCCACTGTGAAAGGTAAGTTGATGGGCAGCGCTGCAAAGCTCACCCAAACATCGGTGCTCTATGAAATGTGTGAGTAGCTGGGGGCCCACCTACATCCCCGTGAGTGCATCAATGATCTTAGCGGGAAACACATACCTAAACCCAGGATTAAACTGGACGTAGCTGCTGAATGGCAGGTACCTATTTGTTTGGCAAATGCATGTGGAAAGGTGCACGTAAAGCCTGTGGGAGGACTGCGGGCGCGGAATGCACGCAGCATTGCAGTGGGCTCCCTGCAAGAAGGCATTTGAGACATGGGTGCCACGGCACCGTGTGCTCGGAGACATGTGCAAAGCGCTGTGTATGAGATACGCTGACTCCTGCCAGCTTTTAAATTGCCAAGAGGCTAACCTCGTGCTGAATACTCTTTTTAATACCTGCAATTATCTTTGAGGAGCTTAAATAAACATGCCCTGTTTGCTGGTTCATATTATTTCCATATGACCAGCAAATGACTTTTCCCACATGTTCCAGCTCCGTTCAAAACAGTGCTCCTCTTTTTTATTCTATACACTGGCAGCAGTATCAGAGTTCAACATAGATGTCAGAATTAAATTCGTTTGGCTGGATTGTACCTTGTCATTCACATTTAAGAGGATTTCCCCATGAAACCTGTTGAGCTTTTCTTGCAGTGCTTTTGGACAATACAACCTTTGGCTATTGTGCTTGTATGTGGCAAATAGATTAAAAATGGGAGACTGAAATATTTGTTGCCCTGTGCCTCTGAAGGAGCTCCAGACCCCAGGGTGAGGATAATCAAATAGCCAAGACTTTTAGCCTGGCTTGTATACGTACAGAGAATTGTGTTCCCATTTGCCATAGTAAAGCAGATCAAACACTGAGGATGCTTCAGAAGCCGCTGCATTGCTGCAGATGCGGGGCCACGGGGGGCCGGGATGCAGAGGCAGTGGTGGCAGGCAGGGTCGTGGGGGTGGCTGAGCCCCTAAGAAGCCCCCAAAGCCCCCCACCTGTCTGGGTAACAGCATAGCCAGCACTGCCTCAAAACAGCCGTCACCCCGGGTTTGCAGAACATGTCAGACGGAGCATGGCTGATTTCAATACATATGCTGCATCTAAAATATGCACTATTCTCTGAGTGCTCTGAATGAATCGTTGCTTTTTTGCCCATGCCAGGGCTTTCTAATGTCATGCCAACCATTTGTTGTGTGTGTGTATGGAAATAGATGAATGTATGTGGTGATAGGTGAACATACAGAATTTTTACACGGCGGCTTTTAGCTGTCTATGCAGAGCATGTGTGATATGTCATATGTATGTATTATCCTTTAGATAAAAATTGTTCCAGAGTAGTTGACAGTCTTCAGAAATATTCCTTGCAAAGAAAACATAAGCTTTTTTTCTTTTTGCTCCAGATTTTGGGAATGCAGCTCTGATTTTCCATTTTAGAACATCTTTGAAGCTTGATATATCTGTAGCAATTAATGGGGATAGCATTACAATCACCTGGAATGTTAAATTAATTATACATACATATAAATTGATTCACCTGCAGGGACTGAAAGGAGCACTTGACAATTTCTACTGCTTTGTGTTTACTGCTTTGATAGGTGCGTGGACGGCTATTACGGAAACCCTCTGAATGGAGAACCCTGCCGCCCATGCATGTGCCCAGGGCCGCCTACAAGCAATAGGTATTTTGCACGTTCCTGTTACCAAGACTCCCAGTCTGCACAACTAGTCTGCGATTGTCTCGAGGGATATTCAGGTACAAAGAAAAATAAGGACTGGTTTTGATTGTATTAAAATTAATGTAAGAGAGAAAAAAGACTGCCCATCCTCTGTTCAGAAATGACAAGAGAGCTAATGGTAATAAAATAGATGATAAGAATAGTTAACACTCAAATTTACTGCAATTAGGTGGGGAAGTCCTGACTGAGAAGAGTGGGAATTGTGCTTTAGTGTTTGAAAAAGGGATTCACCTACACGGATACAGCAAAGCCATTAATTAATCTGATGCCACTCTCTGGAAACCTCCTCCTTTCCAGGGGCACTACGTTAACCTGCTGGGGAGAGGGGGGTAGAAATGCAGTTGCTCGTTACCCCTAAAAAAAAAGCGTTGGAAGCCCAAATAAGAAAGAACAGGGCATCAAAAAGAGCTGATAAGATTTCCTAATCAGAGAAAATCTTTCTTCCTATAGAGGAATCTTTCTTTGTCGTTATGCTCAAAAGTGACTGTTTCACCGTTAAAATGGCCACTTTAGAAACAAGATTTCCACTCTCAGCTGTCTCAAATGCAGATATTTTTGCAGCAAACTGATGCCTTGCTTCCTAAGATCCCGTTGACTTAGCTTGAATTTCTGCAGGGAAAACTGAAGATATTTCCCTCCCCCTGGGCATTAGAAAGACCTCCAGTGATGGAAACAAACCCTAATGGGAAACACTGCCAAAAACGAAACCAATGCTGTCATCCTTACTTAGGCCAGGTTCCTTTATAAGTCAAGAGCAGTTTTGCTTGAGTAATCGATGTAGATTGCTGTAGAGCCAGTAGATGAGGTCCCAGCCACACCAGCCTTCCCAGAAAGGTTTCTGAGATGCAGAGAGGTAGCACCCCAATCAGGGCGGGCATTTGGATAGCCTGCAGAAGTAACTGCAATGCCAGCAAGCAAGGACAGAGCGTCCCAGGGCTCGCCTGACCTGCTGAGGATCCTCTGCTGGGTTACGGAAAGGAGGGCAGGTCTGCTGGGCTCTGGGTTGCTCCAGAAAAGGGCACTCCCCACCTTCCCATGCTGCTGTCGGGGTGAAGGCCCCAGGGAAAATCCTACAAATATGGCCAACGCATACTACTGCCATTGAAAGGACTTTGCTGGAAAAAGATGTTTGGAGGTGTTGTGTGAGGGGGTACCTATTTACTCCTACTGAAAGGGCTTCCTTGGTAAAAATGACTTGGGATGAGGAGAGAGTGTTTCCTTCAGATTTTGGTGTGGGAGATGTAATTTAAACTAATCATAGGATGAAAGGGCAACAGTCTTAAAGCAGGTGGATATTTTCCATTGGAAATGTGCATTTGAACAGACAGTCTGAATCTTTTAACAGTATTACTGGAAATTACACGTTTCACTTGAATTCCCATCAGCCAGCAAATATTTTTACCTTCCCCTCCAACAGGCAATCAGTGTGACGAGTGTCCTAGTGGGTTCTACAAAAACCCAGGCAGCCCCCGGCTTGACTGTGCACCATGTCCCTGCAATAACAACATCGATGTGACAGACCCAGAGTCCTGTAACAGGGTCACCGGGGAATGCACCAAGTGTTTGCACAACACCCATGGAGCAAACTGCCAGTTCTGCAAACCAGGGTATTTTGGCTCAGGCCTCAATCAAAACTGTCGAAGTAAGTAAGCAACCACACTGCAACTGCGTATTACTACCAAGAAAAGTTTTAAAGAAATTAGGCTATGGAGAGAGGTTAGCCCTTGGAGGGACAGTAAAACTAAAGCAGATCAATGGAGCAAAATATGAGAATACCAAATATATTTCTATCCAGTGACACAAATAACTGTTAACATGGCATCTATTAAATTCTTTGTCATACAAGCCTCACTAAATCTCATACGGAATAACACTCCTAGGAAATACTCATTTGTGAAATGAAATCTGTACTCTCTGTTAGAAAAATACATGTGCGTTCGGCGCATTCGGGAAGGAACCAAAAGTAAAGGAATCAAAGATAATCGTTTATCCATTTTGCTGGCTGATGCCAACTAAGCAATGCTCAGTTAACCAGATGATCCCTTGCTGAGCTCCCTGTCTTACCAGTTGTTTTCATTAAGTGGCTAGAATGAGACTATTCAGGCAATTTAATAGACTCCATGAGGACATTGTCAATAACTCAGCACTTTTAACAGAAAGGCAGGAGTGCAAGAAAAAACAAAGCATAAGTTTCTTCCCAACGTTTCTCAAAGACTATTTTCACAAAAGTGCCTGATTGAGGATCTAATTTCTACAGGCCAGACAATTATCGGTATTTTCAAGAAACTCTTTTTCTGGGAATCTCTAAAATACAGTTCAAGCCCATTCCTTGTTCATTCTTGGAAGATATCTGTTAGAAATGATTAAGCAAGAACTTTTGGCTCCTCACAAGGAAGGCTTCTTATCTTACTTGGCTTACTGGGGTTTCCCACGCTGGATAGAGCCTACTGTAAATCAGCTTCTCCTTAGCCGGCATATTTAACATTTCATTCTAATAAGAATCAGAATTCACTACGCCTTCATTTTTGTGCCTGTATTAAAAGTACTGAACGTTCCCAGTAATTTTGCTCAAAGCGATATGTAAGCTATTATGGAAAGATAGGTAAACTGTATGAGATGAAAAATGTGTTCAAGATTACTAGTAGACCTACAGCATGGGCTTTATATACAGCTCTGATTGTCCATCAACTGTCTATATTATCATCTGATGTACTAATTGTCCTTCTTTTTCTAGGGTGCATGTGCAATCCGGCGGGTGTTAGCCCTGCCATGTGCCCGGGGGGGGACGCAGCCTGTCTGTGTGATCCAGCCACAGGAGCTTGCCCTTGCCTGCCCAACGTGGTGGGCGTGACATGCGACCAGTGTGCCTCTGGCTACTGGGACCTGGGTAGTGGAAAAGGATGTCAGATATGTGACTGTGATCCAATAAACTCCCAAAGCAACCAGTGCAACCAGGCAAGAAAATTACTCTGCTTTCCAGGAACCAGGGTGGTGCTGTTTTGGCATGGCATGGTGGGGACCCTCTTCTAAATGAGGATAGTTTTTTTGTCATGCTCCCTGAAAATAAGAAGTCTTTGGAAGTTTGCAGTCGATGCAATCACGCTTTGAGTCATTACATCAAATGTGCTGTTCTGATAATGTGGCTGTGCTTGTAAGCAATTTCTCTTTGCCTGTGTTTCTTTGTCAAGTGGATCTTTAGAAATACTTTGTAAGAAAATGTCACATAGGAAAAAACTGCCTCGTAAGTATACCTATAGAGAAGAAGGAAGTCCAGGCTTGGACCAAGAGTCTTATGAGTATTTTTTTAAGTGTTTATTTTCATAAAGTAGCAGCTGTGGCCATTACATTAATTATGCCTCATCTATCTGACTGCTAGGGTACCTTTTCTCATCTTTAATTCCTGTGCACATTTTAGGGCTAGAATGTAGAAAAATAAAACAGCATTTCAGAATAGAGAGATGAAATTGTGGTCCCATGGAGTCAAGAGCAATTTTGCTGTTGACTTCAGAGCACCAGGAGCTTATCCCAAGCTCTTGCTGATGTGCTTTCACATTTTCCTTTTAATATGCTTTCTGTTTGTTCCAGTTTCTTTAGTGGATTTATTATTTTTCCTAGCAAATGTAGCTCTTAACCTCAAAGAACTACTACTGTTTTTCTGAGCTGTACCAGTTATCAGAGCTGTAATTCCCTGCAGTTTAATTTAATAGCTGAATTTCAAAATAAATTTTTCAGGGCAATGTGCATAATGTCCCCTTGAGGTTTTCAGTTACAGTTAATATATCATGTAGTTAAAAGTTGAAATGTTAAGATGACTACTTTGTTCCAGCAAAAAAAAGAAATTAATCTGTTTTGCAAAGGAAAAGAATCCTCTCTCAGATCATAGTCAGAGGATGAGTTCTCAAAGAGCATTTGTAGACTGGAACGTACAAAATCTTTCATATTACTAAAGTAAAGCCACCACTCAAAGTCCATTTTGTTTTCACAACCTTCAGGAGGAAGATGGGAAAGGTGGACCAATACTGCATAAACCATGGTGTCCAAAGACCGTGTGCAAGCAGTGTCACTGCAGTCCCCATACAGCTATATGACATAAGTCACAGGGAGAAAAAGAAATCCAGTAAATAATGTATATCCAGCCATATGACTCTGCAGGAAATAATTATTTAATCCTAACTGTCTTTACAGCTTACAGGCCAGTGTCCATGTAAGCTAGGTTACAGTGGAAGATGTTGTGATGAATGTGAGGAAAATTACTTTGGCAATCCCCAGATGCATTGTATTTGTAAGTATTACTAAGTGGGAATAACGGGATTAGAAACTGTCTCAAAAGAAATATTTACCTTTTATATTCATAGGGGAGATGGGACAAACATCTAGAGAAGCAGGCTTTCATACATTTATGTATATGAGATGGATAAAAGTGTTTATATTATTTATCTATATTGTTCCTTCTATGGTTATGATGGGACCATGGAAGTCAGAGATGAAGAAAAGCCATTAGCCAGGCAGTCCACTTTGCTCTAACTCAAACACCTGTTTGCTTTTATTGTCTTGAAATGCGCGATTGTACCTTTTGCATGCGTTATTCCCATGGAAAAGCAACAACTGGATGTAATTTGCTGTCCCTTTCTTGCAGTGTGCGAGTGTAACGCGGAGGGAACCATCCAGCCCAAGTGTGACAAAGCCACCGGCGTGTGTAACTGCCGCGCTGGCGTCACCGGTCGGTTCTGCGACCAGTGCAGCCGCGGCTTTGAGAAAGACTTTCCCTCTTGCCGTCAGTGTCATCTTTGTTTTGATCAGTGGGACACTGAAATTACTGCCCTCGCTCAGACTGTTCAGGGGTTAATGAGGTTTGCTGCAAATCTCGAATATAAAGGAGGACGAATGCCCAGCTGTGACATGCGCTTCAAAGCCTTTGAAGATGCCATTTCTGAAATTGAAAGAATCTTGAGACATCCTGTTCTTTCACTGGAGACCCTCTCAGGCATCAAGGATTTTCAGGGCTATGTTCAGTAAGGGCTCTGCTGCTCTTGAAAAAAATCCCTTGGCTGAGAAGGCAGTCTTCCCTCGGGCTCCACCAGCCATCCCTACACATCAAGTCCCGCTTCTGATCATCACACAGACGCTGGACTACTAATTCACGGTTTTCAATAGATCTGTGAACAAAATAATCCTTATATATATTACCTGCCCCCCACAGGCATATACTTAAATGCTGGAATTTTCCAGTTCATACTAAGGGTTTTCTAAATAAGCCATTGCAAGTAAATGTTTCTGCTCATTTAGAAATTTATCTCTTGTCCTCTAAAATACTGTGTATCTCAGTTCTAGTTTAAGAACAATCCAGTCTGACTTCTGCATAACTGCCATTTCCCTTTCAGACAAAAAGCTGAACAAATGGATCCCCTTCACAGTCCACTGTATGAGTTTCCTGACCTTAACAAGAACATAGAAGACATTGGGGAAGAAGCTGACCTAGTTTATCAACTTCTACAACAGAAAATACATCTGCATCAAAGTTTTCATTACTTGAACCTCAAAGGTAAGGCAGCCAGCAATTAATTGAAATAGGTGAACATTTTCCATGAAATTTCAGAATGTTTTTCTCACCATTGAACCACACAACATTTCAAAGATCCTTAGATGTTAGCTTCCTATGGTAGCACAAAAATGTAAATACTAGCAACATTTTATACTGACTTTCCAAACTCCCTTTTATCTTAAAATGCCATGATTTCCAGCATCTTAAATTTCAGATGCATGTGCCAGTGTCATGTCAGTGTGAAGTCTCATGAATCCCGATGTTTACATCAGGATTTAAAAGCCACCCAGTTTCATAGTATAGATTCACAGATCATAGAGTAGAACAGCAAAGGATTTTGTCCCCATTTCTGACTCCTCTTGCAATACTTAAAGAATGTTGTACAGCAATGGTTTGTTCAATTAAAGCAGAGAGTCATAGCACAACTTCTTAGTGCTCCCATGGGAAAATACATGACTTTATGTGGTAAGGAACTAGCTCTCCATCATCAGAAAATGTGAAGTCAGACTGAGTTCCTTGGCATTTTTGAAAAAATTACACTGTCTGTGCTTGAGCTAAGTATAGTCCGCATCAGCTGCGCATAGCAGTAATGACGATATCACGGACTGGTTTCTGGAGAATGATGGGGACATATCAGTCGGGGAGCTCAAACAGATGCTAGATCATCCATGGTGGCAGAAGACTGTCAGCAGTATACTCTCCAAAGAGACAGCTGCCAAGATAGGAATCCGCAGAAGATAAGGTGTGTGCCACAGAAGACAAGCTACAGGCAGCGCACTCCCATTTACGGTTCCTCTATGTTTCGTTCGGGTGAGAAAAAATTGGCCTAGACAAGACCGAAAAAAAAAGAAGGAAAAGTCAACAGAATACAAAGCCGAGGGAAAGGAAGAGAGGAAAAGAGGGATTAATTTAGATTTAGGGCTCCCCTGCCCTATTGTACTTGGCAGTGCCCCCGGGGCCGGCTCTTCCGCTCAGGTCCCCGCGCGAGCAGTCAGCACAGCTCTCCCAGGCTCCCCTTCCCAATTCAACTGAGTCTTGCGCAGACTCTGAGAAAGGCAGGCAGCCAAAGAAACAATAAGTCCCAGGGAGGTCAGTGGATGCACAGCTGAAGCATCTGTGGTGCTCTCTGGTCACGTTCCAAACCCGCTACATCTTTCAGCCTCAGGAGACAGATAAACAACCCTATAAAAAGCACACGGGGGTGTGGGGAGGGGAAGACCTTGAATTTAAGCTGAATTTCTGGTCAGGGCCACAAATATTCATTCGTCCTGCTACCAAGCATCTAACAGCATGGAAATAACGTTTTCCCCAAAATAACCAGCTTCTCTGATATCCGGAAGAAAGCCTGGCTCCCTCACCCCATCTTCATTTTGGGACCAGCAGCACATCCTAGGTATGGCTCTGTCTGGTTTTTCCTCTCTCTTTTTTGCTGGGGTAGAGCAGGATGTGACCACATACATCATCTGGGGCACATTTGGCAGTTGTGCCCTAGACACACATGGGGAACGAGCTCCTACCTACTTCTTTGCAGAGGATCAGAGACTTCCTCACAGGCTTACGTTCAGCCCTCTGACCTGCAAATGTCAGTATCTATTGATGAATTAAAATCACTGAAAAAAAAAATGACACAAGTGCCCTTAAAAGAATGTTTGCAGTTTATGAAATCTCATTAAATTATGCCTTTCCAATCTTGGCCCCTGGCTTTGCAGCCACTGTGGTATGGTAATGCAGCGAGTACAGCTTCCTCGGCTGTAAATCAAGCCTGTGCTAAGACGCTGTGTTTAACGTAAAGGAACTTGGAAGCTCTACAGCTCCATCGCAAACCAAGAGTGAAAAATGCATTTAGGCCACTTAATGGAGAGCTGAACCACTGTCAAATATTCCTGCAATGGAATTGTTGCACAGAAAACAGTCTCTGGCTGAGATACGGAGTTACAGCAGCCTCTTGCCAGGTATTTTGTATTAGGAGCTAACTTTAAACTGTACATTGTTTCCAAGAGTTACAAGATAAAATAAATAGCCCTGGTTCCACATCATAACTAAACGTTGTTCAGCTTCAATCAAAGCAAGGCCACAGGCTTCAGAGCTTGATTCAAAGCACGCAGGACTTGACGAGTGCCTTGTCATTGACTTCAGCTAGTAACAGGGTCAGTTACCAGCACAAAGAGGGATGTTAATCCATGACCTCTAATGCTTTTTTACTGCCAACACATCAGTTCTGGCTCATTACACATACTTCTGCCTGGGGATTCGGGGACAGCTTCGGGTTCTCTGGACATCTGGGAAGCCTCAACAGCAGCAGCTTTAAATTATGTGTTTTGCAAAAGGCCTGAGTCCTTTCCTTAGGCTATTAATCTGCAAAAAATGGAATATTCTCTCACCGTTTTGACTGTGCTTAAGGAAAAGCTTACATTAAGCAAACAAGAAAGACTCTTGCTGGAAAGTATTTTTTGCCTGGCCTACAAACTTATTATGGAAATGCTTTTTTTTAAAGCATCAACCCTGAAATTGGATTTTCCAGAGCCAAAGAAAACTCATAAATTCCCATTTGTAATCTAAATTTTGGCCTCAGTTCAGCAGACCATTTAACTTTTGGGTGCTATGCTGGACAGACAGGACAAATGCTTTCCTGACTCACAATCAGAGAGCTGATCATTTCATAGGTTTTACAACTGGCAGAAACAGTTCTCCTGCTTAAACTTCAAAACAGCAAAGATGACAGGAGCTTTATCAAACCAACAACAGCAGCAATGCATGAGCTACTGTTGAATGCAGACCAGTAGCAGTCTGTGTCATTAATGGGATCCCCTTCATATTTTTGTATCTTCCATTGGCTTCTCATACACCTTGGACTCTGAAGAATGACATGGGATCCACTGTATTTGCATCTGTTTTAGCAGGCTTTATGAGTATCAATAACTATTCTTGTTTGGCAAGTGGCTGAGTAAAGGATTAAAAAGCTCGACTGAGGAAATGACAGCTCCTGTCCCTCCCTGCTGTCCCAAATCAAACACCAGTGAGAACAAACTGAATCACCTGTCACTCACCATTTGTCCAGAATTCAAGTAAATACATGAATTAAATGCAACCAAAATACAGTCCGTACTAAACCCTATTTCTATTGCTACAGAGGCCACCAGCAACATTAGGAAACACTCTGAAGTATCATTGCTGGCAGAACAGAAGACCAGTGGGGCAACCCCTATTGTAAGATACTCAGAGTACACCAGGAACCACGCGCTCACTATGTTGGGCCATCAGGCCTTGAAAGCAAGCCATGTGCTGGAACAACTCAAGATGATCAAGAGCCCCGACATCCAAAACTTGAATGAAAAGGTAGGCGCTGTGAATTTTGAATGGGAGCTAAACAAAAATCTCTTTTTTGGTGCTGTTAGTAGGTTTTACTTTAAAAGGGTGCTTTCATGCATTTTTAAATCTGGAAAACGACACTTCCCTGGCACAGACATGCAGTCACGTCAGAAACAGCTGCACTTCTCAGCTGTGGTTACTACCACCCTTCTGGAAGCCATTGCTCCCAGGGCAGACCCAGCACAAGGAACTGTTTAAGCACTCCCTAGTCTCAAGAGGACGTCAGTGTAAGCTCAGAAAGGTTAACCCCAACCTCCTCCATCAGTAACTTTAAGCAGAGCAACTTTGCCCTGGAGTGGATGGGGAGTGCTGACATATCCTTTGCATCACCCATGGGAGAGGAAGGGATTTCTGTTGTTCTGCAGGACAGCAATGAATGCCTGATAGCACCTTCAGCTAGCCCTGCCAGATCTGGGAGACATCATCGATCCAGACCTTTCGTTTCAACATCTGTGTCAAACTATATGAAGGGCTAGACATGGTACCATGTTGTGTGAGAGGTGACCTGGATCCTTTAGAAAAAGCCATTGACCCATGGGCTGGATATGGCCAAGGGACAGTTTCAGCCCTTTGCCATAGAGGAGTGAAGCAAGGGTGCAACACGTGGAGCCCAACAAATGGCTCCTGCAAGGATGCTCAGAGCCACAGGCTGCTGTTGCATCCTTCAAGTCAGGGGACGGGGACCTGTAACTGGCAGCCACATGCATCTTTGGAGAGACCAGACCACCGTCTTTTCAGGAAAATCCCATCCTATGTTCAATGTTCATACGATGCCAAACATCTTCCCTCCCCCAGGAGTGTATCTCAGGCCCCCAGAGAAGTCCCGACATAAGCATCTTCCTTATTGCAGATTTGTGGAGTGCCGGGAGACCAGCCCTGCGTCACAGCAGCCTGCGGGGGAGCTTTGTGCCGGGACAGTCAGGGACTAAGGCAGTGCGGTGGCCCAAACTGCAGAGGAGCGCTTCCTCTCTCCACTGATGCCTTCAGGAAAGCTGAGGAGATGGCTGTGTTGCTAAATAACTTGACTACTCAGCTACGGGAGCCTGAGAATCAGGTGCTGTATATCAAACCTACATTTGTTCAGTGAAATGGATGGAGGATGAGATGCGGGAGGTCACAAATCTACAAAAACTCATCTGCTCCTTGGACAAAGGGCAGTGACATAGCGATGGACCCTGTTGCAACATCATAGAGCTATCATGGTTCGGTACCAGTCCCACCAAGAGACTGTGGCTCTAGCTATGCCTTCCTCTTCCTCACAGCTGCCAAGATCTCACGGGTCATGGTGCCCTGTGCCTGTGGAAGTTGGTGGCATCAGGCTAGTATTGTCTATATCTTTATTGGGAAAGATTCAAATGGCACCATTTGTCAGTAGCCTGAGTATGGCCCATGCTTACTGTAATGGCATTACTGCTGTGCATAGTGTTAAGCTCTATTAATACAACTTCATATTACTCTTATGTTTGCCATTAAGTAATTTTTGCAAATAATTTCAAGATGAAGCTTTTCTGCCCTTGGTGATGTTTAGGAGAGCATCAAGTAGTCGGCTGTGCTGCACAGTAGCAGTGAAAAATAACTCAAGCAAAGTGTGTTCAATGCAACATGTGCTAAGGAAGCAAAACAGACAAATCCCAAAACACCAGTAAAGACAGTTTGTTCTTATTAACAACCAGAGATGACGCCTGTTACAGTTATAGGCAAAACACATTTTCCAACAGAAATGTCATTCTGCTGTGGCTTTGTCCTGTCCCTGCAGGGTGCCTGGGCATCCATTTCCTCTTTTAAAAAATGCACGCGACACTCAGCTAACGGGTTTAGAAATGAGCAATCCGGGCACATGCCTGCTGCCCCAGGACACAAGAGGGGCAGCAGCAAAAGGCATCTGCCAAGGTGGTGAGCGCCAGGCTGCCGGGACATCGCCTTTGGCGCTTGCAAGCCTCAGGCAGCTCTGTGATAATATGAGTGAAGTATTTCGAGATGTTTCAGAAGTAAAAACATCACCATTTTTTCTTGTTGCATGGCGAAACAGCGTATCTCCTCCTGCCGCAGATGGCAGAGAGGCGGTACCTATGCATTTCCTTAAGGCAAAGCATAGCCCCCAGCAAAGCAAAATACTGGTGGAATTCAATGATTAATCTAAAGCTCTCATTGAAATTATCAAGAATACTAACTTAATGGCAAAGTGTAACTTTCAAGGACGAGCCTTAAACTCTACCTTCCTTTGTGTCCTCTTAAGTGTATTTTTAACAGCAAGTCCAATGTGAAAAGGCAAATGAAATTACATGCCTTTTCTGTACAGAATCTGATCACTGACATGCTGCAGTACTGCAACAGAAAATAACAGCCAGCACCTTGTTTTAGAAACAGAAGGGGCTGCGGTTTAGCAGTGGTTGCGGAGAGAAAAAAAAAAAAAGCTTGATTTAGGCTTTTTCTGAGGCCAGATGAAGGCCATGATGTAGCAACTTCTGGAGTTCCCCAAACAGGTCTCCTACTACTTTTCAAAGCCACATCAAGTGATTCCAGCTGAGGCTTGGATCAAAAGTATTTTTGTGTCAGAGCTCAACTTGCCAAGCAATGATAGATAACATCCAGAAAATGGCACTGCTATTTCTAATAATATTTCCAGGTTGAAAGCATTAGAAAAATGGCAGAAGACAGCAAGTTGAAAGGCTCACAATTTAATGGGCAACTGGAGAGGGCTAAGAATCAAATAGAAGTTGACGGAGAGATCACTAAGGAGTTCATCCGAAAAGTGAAAGACTTCTTGTTAGGTAAATATGCAAAGTTCTTTTTGACTAATTTTTAATATATATTCCAATATAATATAGCATAATAGATGGCGAGAAAATGATCTGGCTGTATACACATGAAATTTCTTGCCTACCTCCTGATCTGTGCAACCTTTTTTCAATCCCTTTTTTTCTAATGCTTCTTTCTCCCAGGTGACAGCACTTTGTATTAATTTTCCAATAGATCTGTTACATTCTGATTGTCATCGTTTATTAATGTGCTTAATTTGAAGCATGCAACTAATTCCCTCAGTTCCTGGTTTATCTGAGTAAAGGACTACTAAGATAATTTCGTACAATATATAATGACCAGGCATGTCCAATGCATCCTCAAATTGTTATTCCACCCCCTTCTTCTAGGCCCATAAATAGAGGCTGTCCGTAGGGAGCGTGGGAATTAGGACACATACCACTCCATCGTCTCCATAAAACTGTAACTCGAGGAATCAAAGGATTCTGGTAGAACTTCATAGCTCTCATAAAAAATAACAAAACAACCATATATACCCTAAAACTTTTTCCACCCTTGTGATTACAGAAAAATGCTGTAAGAAACAGACCATAAGTTTTTTTACCAGATGCACATCAAAGGAGTTCAAATGTGGTAGGATTTTTTTAATCTCTTGAATGTAGCTAATCTCTTAAATTTCTAAGGATTGTATGTTGGCAGTCCTTTGGCATTCATACCTGTACATCCAAATGGGAGCGAGGGCAGAGGATTTCCTTTGTTTGGGAACATTTAAGTTATTTTACTGAATTGGAAGAAAAACTCCATTTAAGTCCTTAAGATTCTCAGATTTTTATTTGACAGCAATTGAAAATTCCACCTTGGCTCTTCTTTTATGTTTCTTAGTAGACATACAGCATTTACTAACAATTATAAAAGCTTTTTTTTATTAATTTTTTTTTTTGTAAATTGAAGTTTAAGAACAGTAACTGCTGAGATGCATACAGTTACATTAAATCTGCTGTATTCTACATTGATGTAAATGGTAATTTTAGATTAATATATTTCTACAGAAAATAGCTCTCAGGAATGCACTACTGTTTGCACAGTAAATATCTTCTATTTAATTCTTGGTGAGTTACTTTGGAGCATTAGCACAAACATTTAATATGTTTCAACTGTTTTATCACCCAAGGTTTTGTCTATAAAGGGAAGTGAGCAGAAAACAGAAGTGATGATGAGACTTTGCAAGGCATTGACTACTCTAACTCTGTGTGCCTGTGCCTCTTAGCAAAGAACTAGGATGAGCTCATCTGTAAGGGGAGTTGTCAAAATACTTTTTTTCTACTGTAAATTCCCATCCTATCTGAGTCTGACCCAAGTTCCCTCTGTATCTTAGCCTTTCTCATTAACCAGCGAAGGAACCACTTTCTCAATATTGTGGCGACTCCAGGGAAGGGATTACACCCACCGGCCGGCTTGGAAAGCTCCATTCACACCCCAGTCTCTCCAGCACCTCTTTGATCTGGGGGCCAGGGAGAAATGGGCTCTGACACATCTAGCTGTGCCATGCACCGATTTAAAACCTTCTGCAGGCTCAGTTCTACATCAGAATTTTAATAACCCAGTTCAAAGTGGGTTCAAGTCCTCATTTTAGTCAGTTCTGACAACACTAACAGCAGTACCTGGAAGCATAATATTAAATTACAAAATGTTGGTGAGAATTCTCTTACCCCCTTGCTGTGCCTGTCAGCTTTATTATCCCACATAACTCAAAGGGTAGGCAGCCATAATGATCATTTACATTTCACTGGGAGGAAAGAGCCACTTCAGGATACCCTCAGCTCCGTTTCTGTTGCAGATGAGAGCGCGCCTCTGGAAGACATTGAGAAGGTGGCAAATCACGTTCTGCAAATAAACCTTCCCCTGACTCCACGAGAGCTCACGGGCATGCTTGGCAAAATCAGGAGCATTATGAACCACTGTGAGAAGTACAAACTGAATGCAAATAAGAGAAACAGAAAAAGGGAGGAAGTTCGAACGCTGCTGGTGGAGGCACAAGAAGCCGAGTGAGTAGGGTATTCTTGTACCGATGTGACAACTCCAGCTGGGGTGGCACTGTGCATGGTAGGACTGCTCCATACCCCAGGCAGTATCCTAGTAACACCGGAGGAAAAGTTCAGATGACAGCAGATTTCAGCTTGCCACTTCCACAGGGCCTCTCCAGCAGGAACAAGCCATGACCCCTCGGGCTGCGGGAGCACACGTGCTGCAAGGAGGCAGCTCCTGCCAGCTCTTGGCTCCTCTGTCTGCTGAGTCAAAGAGGCCAAAGCAGCTACTTACTTCCATGTTAGACCTAGTAGAGCATTACATATGGTTCACTGGGAGGTTTAAATATGAGCGAGAAAGAACCGACAAGAATTGGGGAGGGAGAAAATATGTTGAGCAAGTCTTCCTTACTAGCGGTGCACCACCAGGCAGCCCACAGCATCCAGCCTCACCTTTAATACAGAGGTATATTAATACCCTGTGTGCTCCCACACAAGGTCCCTTGCTGAGGTTTTGCTTTGCCAACTTACGAACCACCATTTTAACAGTTGTTGTTGGCCTCAAGGGAACATTCCTGCATGTGAGCATGGGTGCATTTGAAACATGTTCTTGCTTTGCTCTCCACACCACGATACTACACATGCTTCTATTTTTCCATTTTAGCAAAGCAGCTAAAGCTCTTCTGCCTGTGGATGAAATTAATAATAAACTAAAAAAAGTTGTGAAGTCCCAAGGACGCTCCAAAAACACCTTAATAAACTTAAATGAAGAGATACGAGGCATCAGAACACAAATCTCACAGGTATCTCACTGTAAATCTTTTATTTACTACATACATTTTAGAAAAAGATACTTCATCTCAAAGTTTCCTTAATGTAAACTTAAATAAAACCAGAATGTGGTGCAGATATGACACTGATTCCATAATGTTTAAGGGTCTCCTCTTCTTAATCAGTTGACACTAATCTCCCTCATTACCACACTCTGCAAGCTGGATGGACATTGCATAAGAAACCACAGCCTTCCAATTGCTCTGTTTTAGGCTGAGAACCAAGTGAACAAGACAAACGATGAGCTGAATGACTTGTCAGCAAAACAGTCTGAGATGGAAGATGAAATTGCCATATTGCAGGCAAAAATGCTGATGAACAAGAATGAAGCTACAAAGGCAAGAGCAGGGGCAGAAGCAGCACACAAGCAAGCCCAGACTATTGATAACGTAAGCCTTTCTGCCACTTATTAAGGGAAAAAAGATTCTCTCCATGTTTGATACCATTTTTGATTCAGAAGTGTAATTGCGTTGCCCTACTCTCCTCAAAACTGTGTTAACATTTTCCTTATGCCATGCAGTGTAAAATGCCACAGGTTAAGAATAATTTCTTTTTTATTTTAAGGCTTCTGGCAAATAACACTTCTCTTTGCTTGTATGAAAGAAAACATACACATTTCTCTGGCTACTTCATGACATTTTTCCTTGCACTGTGTATAAGACTCATAGTCACCATGGGCACCAGTAAACCCAACAGAACAAATCACAAAACCAGATATTAAAATACGTGAGTGATGGAAGCAGCCTGGCCATTCATCCCATGCCATTCTCCTTCAGAGAAAATTGCTGTGGGAGTTACTTGGAGTTTTTGGTTGGCCAGGTGCTTTTCAGTAGCTCAAATTTTTGAGAATGCATTGAGGCAGCTAAAAACTTGCTAAAATTGTAAGGAGAACCAGGCACCCACAGCACAAGCTTGGAGCATGACCAAGCTTCCCGGTTATAAGAAACCTAGTAGAAATCTAAACTGCAGCCTCGACAGCAATCTAAATCGCCATGGAACAGAGTTACCCAGTAAATATTACTACAGCCTAAAATGTAAAAAAATAAAATAAAAAAAAATTATGCTACAGGTAATTAATTAAATTTTAATTAAGCCTCATAGCAAAAATGAAATTTACAGAAAAGCCCTATCAAAAGTAAAAACAGCATAAGCTTTAAAAATCTTAAACCATATTTTATTTACATCCTCGCCCTCCCTTGACACTTTACATTGCTCCACTGGCAGTTTCATTGATTTTTATCAGGTTTTGCAAAGCATTGTTCAATGTACGCCCATTGATTTTTTTTTAAGATTTAAGAGAATGAGCGATTTAAAGTTTGGTTCAAAAAGGATATTCAAAAAAGGTGTAAAAATCTCCTTTGGTGCACCAGATTAATTGTGAGATGCTCTTAAACTAAGTAACAGCTTTTTGTTGCAGGAATTTGCTGACATTAAAAGAAAGTACACCATTCTTCAGGAAAAGCTAAAAGCCCGAGGACCTCCAAAAGTAACACTAATAAAAATGAGGCAGCTGAAAGAAGAAGCAGAAAAACTGGCTGAAGAGACTGAAAAAAAAATTAAAAGAATAACAGGTGGTGTTCTCAGTTCCACAGCGAGCAGTGAAAATTGTGACAGTCGTGAATTAAACTGAAGTCCTTGCCCACAGACACTAACAGACTAGGTTCACCTGAAATCAGGTTTAAAACAATTTAACTGGTGAAAATCCCTGCTTCAAGCTACCTGAGCAGTTTAAAAGCAGTTAAATTGATTTGGCTTTTGTACTTTTTCTGACATAAATTGGTTGCTATAACCAGAGTTTAGTAAGTGTCCACACAGGGACTTGGCAGCAATTTGATTCAGACAGTTTAAAAGCAGGGCAAGTGCAAAATCTGCATAAAACTGGCTGCAGATTTAGCTGGAGCTTTGATTTATATGCTTGCTTTGGACATTTGGACCTTAAATCTTTCCTCTGCTTTCTGTCTTTTCTTACATTATCCGAGTGATGGCTCATGTTCTAGAGAGCTGCAGGGTAGCTGTTTTTCATCAGTCCATACTTGTTCCCCTTCAGACATTATCTCTGAGCAATGGCAGAACAAACCAGGTAAAAATACTGGCTTGTTTGAACACGTAGAGAAACATCCATGTCCCACAGCAGAGCTCGAGTACATGCCTTGGTCATGTTGCTCCACACTCTGGTGTCATCACCCAGTGCACTGCCACGGATATTGAAGCCGATGTGCCCTGGACATGTGGGACTGTGGCAGGGAGGCAGAGGGGTTGTGGGTAGCAGAGACCTCGGCTGCTGCGGCACTGCTTCTCACACAGCCTCTTGGGTGGGTTTAGAGGGTCACCAAAACAGAAGAGTACATCTCATGTAATTGCACGCAGGGGACCTAATTCTGCTTGTAGTGAAGGTCTGGGCACTTCCATCCAGAATCTTTGTGCCTAGGATCCTGCCAGGCTCAACATCCGAAAACACCATGTAACATCAGCAAACAGAAGCTCCACCCCCGGAGCAAATTCTTTGGGACAGGACCCAAATAAATACTTTGAGCAGATACCTTGAGCAGAAGCATTAAGAGCATACCAGTCACTCCAAATGCCCAGATGATAAGTGTACTGGAAACAGGCAGTGAACCAGTGTGTTTACACTGGTGTAGCTTCACAGCAACCAGTGGAAACATTCCTGTAAATGAGGGAGACCTAAGCCCATTATGCCCGAATTGTCTAGGCTTTACACACACCGGTGGACACACTGTTCCTCTGAGTGTTTCCATTTAAGCTAACTGCTTTAAAAGCTCCATGTCCTGCCCCATCCTAGCTGATGGACAAAAGCACATGCTGAAAAATTAATTTCTTTAAGGCTGTCACGTTTCTCTTGCAATCCAGAAGCCAGACTTTTCCCTCCAGTTGCATATGTAACATTCCCCATTTGAAATGGGCTTATTGCCTCTAAAACTGCTGGGAAAAGAAACACTGTTAATCCCTGGATCTTACTTACACAACAAATATGAGCATCGTTGCATGTCTCTACTCTTCCAGATTTGGAGAAGAAGCTTCAGGACCTGAATCAAACCAAACAAGACAAGGCAGAGCAACTGAGACAACTAGAGGAACAAGTGATAGCCATTAAGAATGAAATCACGGAGCAGGAAAGCAAGTATGCGACATGCAAAAGTTAGGGTCCGAACAGGCCGTCAGGTAAAGTGCCAGTGAAGTCTTCACGCTTACCATTTCCTGAGCTTCCCAGCATGGAGGGCACTCTGTAAATTCATCTGAGGGTGCATATAGTATTGTGGCACAGTGAATAATGTAACTTTCTCTTGGGTTTTTTGTCCAGTTGAATTTATATGGAAATAGGAAATACCTTTTAATAAACCAGCTGATAAAGTAATCAGGATGCAGTCTCTGAGAGAGCTTTAAAATACACTGCTGCCCACAGCCCAGGGCTTCTCCTCGTAGGGGGTTGGAAATGCAAAAGGATTGCTCAGAGAACTACTAGTAACTGCCTCAGAGAGTCCCAACACCCTGCGTCTTCTGCTGAACCCTACAATAACCTGTGGCTGTGCCACGACCCCACACGGGGCTGCACAGACCAGGATGGGGTGACATAGATGAAGGGCTGCGAGCTTCTGTAGCCACCCCTGCTGACAACCGGCAGCACCCCCAGAGTACCGTCACTCCTCCAGCCCCATCTCTTCGCTGTGACAGAGTAGGGGAGGGTCACCAGGAACCCATGACCATGTGAGGGTCCCCCTATTTAATTGAAAAAGCGCAGGGACGCGCAGTACCTCTGTGTGGTGCTGGGTCATTAGAGGTGGGTGACAGGCAGCAGTTCCCCAGTGCCCACTGGATGGCAGTGCACAGATGCTTAATGCTGAAAACAACTTCAAAATCATTGTTTAAGTTGTTGTTAAGGGTCATTTGTCAATGCCTCTCCTGCAATACCTTTTTTTCTTACGCTTGTAAGTGATTTCCCATGTTTTTCATTAATGTAACCAACAACTGGAGAATAACTCCAGCCCTTACGTTTAAGCAGTGAGTCTACAGGGCCGCAAATGTTGAAAAACAGTTTCTCCAGCTCCCACATGCAGCACTTCATGGAAGTCAGGGTTCACACAGCAGTTTCTTGTAGCTATAAATAACACAGGAACTGACCTAAATTTTAGTTTATAATTCTTTTTCTCTTAATATAAAGAAGACGACTGGAGCTAAGCAAATGCTACAGAAGGGCTAGGGTTTTAAAAAGATCGAAGGGAGCTATGCCTCAGTTTCAAAATCCCACCCATATTCCTGCAGGATGCTGAACAGACTAACGATGGTTTTTCCTCAGTTAAAAACGGTCCTGTCATTCCTGTCTGGACTGTCCCACAGCAAGCATCCACCATGGACTTTATTCAGTTGGTGTGAGGAGCCCAGTGCTGCTGCAGAGCGCTCGGATGCAGCCCAGACCACATCTGTAAAACAAGGAATGCTCTGCAGGAATACAGGGCTCTAGCATCTACAATCCTTATCTAAAGGCAAGCACTGTTTCGATCCAACTAAGATAAACCCTCCATAGTTATCACTCTGTGTTTACAAGAGCTAAAGTAGCATTCGTATGCAGTGGGGGGCTTGGGTGGGAACAGCTGGCATGGATGAGATTTCAGAGATATTTCTCTAACTCAAACCAGCTGTGCTCCAGGGCAATGTACAACACGCATTACCCATATAATAGCTTCTATTGTGAAAATGATGGAATCAAATCATAACTTTGATATAATCTAACACAGACACCTAAATGCAGGTATGCACATAATTTGTGGTTTGTCTTTTCCTGAATTTTAGCATGTTAAAAAATCATCTATGAGGTGCGAGGCTTCTGTAGAAGTTACTAGGCTTCACTTCAGACAAGTGTATTTAGATTGACTTTGCCATAATGAAATTGAGCATCTCTGGTTTACTCGGAGCACACAACTCACCAAGCTGCTCACACGCAGGTCTCCAGGTAATGAAGGATTTCCTGCAGGTATCAATGCGGCCCTGCTGCACTGCACCTGAAACAGGCAAAGTGAAGCTCTTAGAAAGAAATTCCTAATTGCATATACACCAAAATTATTTCATTCATGGCTTTAAGAATCTGAATTCACAAGCAGAAAGTTGAAAGAGACCTTCCTCCTAAAATCCACCATTGTCTGTGAGAGTTGCCATATGGCTTTCAACAAGCCGTGAAGATGAAAAGTCTGTAAACACAAGGCAGTTGTGGCCTTGAGGGGAGATGCGTCCATGGGGGGGGGAACAGAAATCACTGGAAGAAAAGCGGAAACAGGAACAAGAAAGCCAGCATGGAGTCTGACCTCCCCTGCCTTCCTCCAAGCATGCTCAGACACACAAAGCAAGCAGACCTGATGGGACCAGCAGCTACAGGATGCCAAACCCATTCTGTGACAGCTTCCGAGGTTTACAGCTGTGCAGCATTCCCCATTGAAAGTGGTGCAAAAACTTTTAAAGTGTTTTTGCAAAGTTAATTTGTGGGAAAATGCTGTATCTGGATCAAAAATACCTATTTTTAGTTCCCCCGGCTCTCTTTCTTGTGGACAGAAGTGGCTTCAGAAAAGCGTTTATTGAAAAAATTATTGAAATCACTATCTTGCTGTAGAGCACTTTGACTTCAATGACATTAATCAAAATGCACACAGCATTTAACCAAAACCACATACAATCAAAGATACATGTAATCAAAAATGATCTCATCAGCTCTATTTGCTAGGCATTCAACCACTGCAGTGTTATAAGAAAATGGGTGATTGAGTGGGTCCCACTGAAGTCAAATTCTGAACTCTGGGTCTTCAAGAAGACTTCCAACCCAGCACGAACACAGACATCCCAAGACTGTAAAGCCACTTCACCAACCACAGGGATAGGACATGACACAAAACTGCATTTTTATCATTTGAAGAATCAATCAAACGAAAATATTCCCACTAGCTACTGCTCTCGAGCACTGCAGAGGGGGACAGACATGAACAAGTTCATTGCACATAATTACCCACAAGATGAATGCTGGTGGTCTCACCCAGGTTTCAGCCACCTCTGAAGGGCTACCATGGTTACAGGCGACAGTGGCCACCCTGGCCGCAGCTGCACTCCCCACATGGGGTGAGTGGTCACCGCTGCAACCCCAACTCAATCCCTGATGCCACGCAGCAGGGTCACGCCCAGGCTGGAATGCAGTGCATTGTCACACCGCCCCGGCAAGGCACAAAGGAGCCTAACCACAGCAGCAAGGAGCTCTGGAGGGCAACTTTAGCCCATTTTAAGTTTAGGGGAGGATAGGAGTTCTACAAGGCTACGAAACAGAAAAAAAAAGGAGGAGAAAACTTCAATAAAAATTGAAAAAATATGGGATAGAAGAAAATCCAGTGGCAGTGGAACACTCTGTCCTTGCACACGGAGCAATGCTGCAGAACGCCCCTTGCCTGTCTGCCTTGGACTGGGGCAGTTTCTAACTGCTGCCGAGTAAAACGTTTTCTGTTAGTGGGACAAAAATGTTCGTTGTATTGAAGCTTAAAAGCAAAGCCAGGCTGCGGTTTACGTGACAGGATTGTGAAACTGAATTAGTTTTGTGAATTTACAAGACCACATTGCAGAAGAGGTTTAGATTTACAGCACCTGCCCTGTCAGCTTAAAATGGTTTGATTTCCTGGATATCTTTAATGAAACAGCCCCACGAGTTCTTCAGTCAGGAATCCTGGGTTATGTGTCAGACCTGGTGTTTAACCTTTAGGACAAGTCACTTGGTATCTCACTGTTTCTGCTCATCCATCTGTAAAATGAAAATGAACATATTTACCTACCTTGGCAGGGTTTGCCGGGACACACAGACCGTGGTGTGTTTCCGCTCCGGCACTGCAAATAGCGAGGGCAAAGTGTTCTTGAGGGACACCGGTACCTGGCAAAGATTTACACAAGTTTATGTGTTACACGTTACACGTGCGAAAGCAAAACTTGGGTATATAAACCCAGGCATCTGTCCCAGCCTGCGCCCAGCCAGGGCTGTACTCTTCAAACACATCCAGCCTTCGTACCCGCTCCCCAGTGCTTATTTACTGGTAACCTTTTCCCCTGCGTGCTGAGGGAACACTGCTGCCAGACGACAAAGCCCCCGTGTCCCCCTGCGGCGCCCAGGGAACCGAAGCAGGAGGCCAGGAGCAGCTCCAGCACAGCTGTTCGCCCCTCGCAGCCGCCCCAGCGCCCCTGGGAAGGCAGCAGCACCGCGTGCTCCCAGGAAACGAGGAACAGCCTGGCAGCGGGCAGCCCGGGCTCGACGGGCCTCTCTGCCCGCGCCAGGGCCAGACCCAGGCGTGCACGGCAGCACGGCCACCCAGCCCAGGAATGGCACTCCTGAGCCGCGCGTGTTGGCACCACAGCACCGGGTGATTTGGGGCCGCTGAGCATCATATGCAACGGCTGCCAACCGCTGGCTGAGTTTCGGGCCTTGCTGCACGGGTATGCTCCAGCCACCATCCATCCCTCCCAGGTGCTCAGCCCCACCAGCACCCCCGGCAGAAGGCAAATGGGGTCAAAAACCCCATTCCCGCATTACACACCCACAGACAGGGGCAGGGAGAGAGGTCGCCCCGGCGGTGATCCCCCCGAGCCCACTGTACCCTGCCCCGAGCCCGCTCCCAGAGCTGGGGAGCAACGGGAAGGGCACAGCCTGTGGTGGCGAGGGGCTGGACGCCCCCCCGCTCCCCCTTCGGGGCCCCCTGGTTGCTGCGGGGCGGGCGTCCCCCTCCCCGGGCCGCCGCCGGGCCGCTCTCCCCCAGCCGCCCACCCCGGCTCGGCTACCCTTCCTCGACGGCAGCCGCTTCTCCGCTCCCTCCCCCAGGCCGGGCGCTGCGGCGGGGCCAGGCAGCCCCGGGGGCGAGGGGCCGGGGCGGGAGGGGCCGCGTGGGGCGGCCCGGCCCGGCCCCGTGGGGGCGGTGGGGCGGAGGAGGAGGAGGGCCGGGGGGCGCCCGGCGGCGCGGAGCCGTTCCCCGGGAGCCGCGTGGAGCTGCGGCGCCTGCGTGGAGCAGCCGGAGCAACAGCTTTCGGCGGCGGCGTGGAAGGGGAGCCCCGTCCCGTCCTGCCCCGTCCCGTCCCGTCCCGCCGGTGCCCGCCGCCCGCCATGGGCCGCCTCCCGCTGTACCTCTGCTGCTGCCTCGGTAACTCCCGCCCCGCTCCCGCCGCCGTCGGGGCACGGCGGGCTGGGCGAGCCCCTGCGACGCCCGCCGGGGCGGCTTGGGGCGCCCAGCCTGACCGCGCCGCCGCTTCTCTCTCTCATCCCTCTCTCCCTCCGCGGCCGCGCAGCGCTGTGGTCCGCGGCGGCGCAGGAGCCCGAGTACAGCTACGGCTGCGCCGAGGGGAGCTGCTACCCCGCCACCGGCGACCTGCTCATCGGCCGCGCCGCCCGCCTCTCCGCCTCCTCCACCTGCGGCCTCCGCCAGCCTGAGCCCTACTGCATCGTCAGCCACCTCCAGGTGAGCGCCTCGACGGGGGGGGCAGCACCCCCGGGGCACCCCGCGCGGGCGCAGGGCTCGGTCCCCGGCGGCGGGGCTGGGCGTCGGCGGCCCGGGCTGAGGAGGCAGCGCGGGGCGCACAGCGGCGGGGGTCACCGCGGCTGGGACGAGCCCCTGCCTGCGGGAGGGAGGTGCGGCAGTGGCCTGCGGGGGGGCGGCACGGTGCCTCTGTGCGGGACCCCAGGCCCCGTCAAAGCAAGCCGGGTCTAGGGAAGCCCTCGCGGCTTTCGGCTCCCGACCCCCCTTACTTAGAGAGGTTAGTAAGGAGGACTGTGCCGCAGTCGGTTCAATTAATACTTTACTTGCAGACTTAGCCGGAGCCGTCTAGACAGCTTCCTGACTGAGGCTGGTCTGTAGGACCCGGGTAGTCTTTTGGCCACTGTTCCCGTAATGTAATTACATTTGTATGGTCCCCACGTGAAAGGATGCAAATAAGGCTGTCCCGCACATCTGGTGGGAAACACAAAGCTCGGTACTATTTAAGCCAGAAGCAGCTCACCGGACTTAAAATCTCGGAATCAGAAGGGACGGTGGAGAAGAATAAAATATCAGTTATAAGTGGGACTCTGTTGAACTGAAAGTGAGGGGATAATCTCTGGCCGAATTTACTGCCGAGACAATAGGGCCGGATTCTGGCACTTGGAAGGAAAACCACGGGAAGCAGGAGGAGCGCTGCCTGAGGGGCTGTAGCACTCGGCCCATTTGTGCCCTGAAGTTACCAAATCTCACCCCCACCTTTAGTTTTACTGTACTGCTCCATCTGCCAGAGCTAATAGTTGATTTAACGCGGGCTTTAGCTTTGCTGGAACATTTTTGGCGTATGTCAGGATTGCCTGCAACAGGACTTCTTTAACGACATTAGCATCCCTGGTAGAACAAAACAACAAAGGCACTTTGTTATGTTTTCTTGTCTCAAAAAATGCTGAAGTTCCGTAGTAAAAAGCATTGCTTCAGGAGTTCACATGTGCCCTTATTCCGATCTCACAGCCCCAGTTCAGTGTTTGGGATGACCCCGGTTACTTCTGAACCATAAGGTGGTATTGAAGAAATTGTGTCAGGCTGTGGATGCGGGAAGGTGCCTCTGAGTAACATGGGGCTTGGCCACGCTCAGCACTTTGCAGGATTGAGCCTTCCAGGATTCGAGTTTGGTGGGAGAAGGAGCAAGTCGTGGCATGAGGTGGGGGCTGTGGTGCTGGGGAGAGGAGCCTGGAGCGGGCAGGGGGATGTCTTCCTCGGGACCCCCGCTCTTGCTGTGCTCTCTCCTTGGAGGAGTCTCCGGGGGCTCGTGGGGGTGAAGTGCTGGGCTTGGGAGGAGCCACTGAAGCCAAAATCAGTGAAATGGAAAGCCTGTGTGGCGCAGACCTGCCAGCTCTCACATTCTTGGCTGATAAAACACTGCATTTGTCTCCATAAACCTGCTGGAGGAATGATGCCTGTGTAGCTTTTGAGAGTGATGAGCTGCTGGTGTGCTGGAGCTCCCTCGCTGCAGCGTGATGAGCTCCTCTCCCTCCTCTGCTCCCTCCAGTCCGCCAAACTCTGAGTTAGTTTGGGCAGGAGCCCTCCCTTTTGATTCGGTTCACATCCTACCTTGCAAAATTGGAATGTAGTGGGTTTAGGCACCAGGACAATGTAAAAATAGCATTCATAGTAATAGTCATGATGGGTTTTTTGTCCTTCTGGTGAAGAAGTGGCTGGCTTTCCCAAGCAGCATGTGCCAAACTTGCACCCAACTGTTTTTTTATGGGCACACCTTGTAGCGTGTGCGAACTGGGTTTATGTGCGTAGCTTGGGATTGCAATCAAAGGTGAAGATGCAAGGTTGAGGTAAGAGCTTGACAAGCTGGATTCAGAATAAAGTTAACCCCGTGCTGAAAGGATCCAGTTACTAAACCACTGATGGACCCTATAGTGTATTGAGCCTCACCAGAGGTATCCCTAATGCCAAGAACTTACATCCCCAAGCTAGCTCCCAAAAGCCAACGCTATTTCACACAAGTTGTTGAAGACGAAGGTTTGCACATGTACATTTGTACAGAAGCAATTCAGTGATTTTCTGTAGATGCTGCCTTTGGTTCTGACTTTTGGAGAGTACGCGCGCTGGAAGAGATTTCCTGAAATCGCAATTTCGATAGAAAGCATACTTCTCCTAAAAATAAAGTTTATGGAATTCCTGGCATATTTTCCATTTGGCAATTTGCATTAATTCGTAAAGGTAAATACACTTATCATTTCAACAAAAAAAATACCTTTGATGACTCCTGCAGGCAAAATGAGTGGAATGTGATATGGATGGAAAATACTCTTATCTGCAGGAAACAACTATTGCCCCACGGATAAAATCAGTAATGCTGATTATTTTGTTGTTTCAGGAGGACAAAAAATGTTTCGTATGTGACTCCGAGGATCCCTTCCACGATACTCTCAATCCTGACAGTCATCGCATTGAAAACGTGGTCACCACGTTCGCTCCAAATCGCCTGAAGCTCTGGTGGCAGTCAGAAAACGGTACGGGGTTTTTCTGGGAGCCATTTCAAGGGCTGGGAGCTGCTTTCCCTCCTTTTGTTTAAGGGTACCTGCAGGTTTGCTATTATCTCTGGCTTGGTGATTACTGCTGTGTGAAGGATCATGCTGTTCAAGGAGGGCTGAGTAAAACTGGCTGGTTTTGTGTTCCCTGAAGTGGTCCTTAATCCATAAGGAAGCCCCGTCAGCCCTCCGCCCTCTGGGACTGTTGGAAAGAGCCGTCCCACCACATTGCAAGAATCCTTTCCTAAAGAGAAAAGTTTCCCACACTGTCTCCAGATCTCCCTCATGTTTGGGCAGCGGGAGGGGAGAAGCCTTCCAGGAGTAAATATCCCGGGGCGGCGCTGCCAAGGAAGCACCGCAGGGCTTCCCCACGCCGCTGGGCTGGAGGGAGGGTGTGGAAGGAGGAGGTTTGGGCACAGAGCTGGGGGCCGCCCTCCCGCCTGCAGATCTCCCGCTTCTCTGCCCTCCTACCCCAGGAGAGCAAAGCTGGGGACATCTCCTACCCTGCAAACTGCCTTTCCCCTCCTGGGCTCCCTGAATTCCTGCATCCATATGCCAAACAGTAAAATGAACACCAGAAACAAGCCAACTAGTTAAAAAAAATATTGCATGTTAGTTTGGTGGCTTTTTTCTTTTTTTTTTTTTTGCTCTTCCTCTGCCCTTTTTTCTTTTATGGTTATGCTTTTGGCATGCCTTCATACACAAAACAAGGCATTGAGGTTTCTCAAACAGCAGTCCTACCCTGAAGCCTTAAAGCCAGCTGGACAGGATGGGATTTCTGCAAATGCATTGGCAGTAGCTGTCTTACTATATATTAAAATAAAATGGTAATGTTTGTAACATTTCTGCTGCCTGGTAAAGAAAGATTTTCACTAAATCCTTTTTAACCATTTAGATCAGACTAGCAAGCTGCTTGTCTCCAGCGGCTCTGTTCTAGCGTTCCAAATAATTCATGTTTTTCGCAACAGGCTTGGCAGCATTCACACAGAAAAGTTCTTAGCTCATAAGGTCATGAAAATGTCCTTTAACAATAAAAAACAAATGATTCTTTCTGTCCAATTCATGTTTTCTTCTATTCAGGCATACAGCAGAAGGGACCATTGCTGCACGCGCAACATAAAGTTACAGCTGGTTGAAAATCTAAGTGCTTTATTGGTTTATTATTTTCATTTCTTACGCTTTCTCCTCTCTGCAAATCCTGATTATTTTTTTTTTAAATTTCTAACTACAGTATAATTAGTATCCAGCTGTTCTGAGAGGTCTTTTCACATGACAAAACAATATTTGTAACTGTTTTTCTTCCTTTCTGTGTAGAGTTCTTGGCCGTAGGTAGTCATACAACAGAGTTTGGAAAACCTTTTGCCTGCCACTGGTTTCCTAGCCCTCACAGTTGCAAAGCACGGCTGTGATCGTTGCTTTAGGAGTATTTCAAAACCAGGTTGCAAAGGAACTGTTCCTGCACCCAGATGGACAGGAGAGTCCAAAGTGAGTGAAGAAAGGCGGAAAATGGCCCCCACCAGCCATCTGTGAGATTTGGGGTGTTAGGGCTGCAGAAGCTCGCGGCTCTGTTGCTGCCAGATGGGCTGCAGTGTGCGAGGACAGCCTGGGGTCACCACGCAGGTCTGGGCTCAGCATCCTCAGTCATACCAGCCGCTGGGTGCTTTGGTGCCAGGATCCAGCCCATAGCAGTCCTCGTCCTTACCCTACATCTAGTGATGTTAGCCATGTTATGCAGTCTAAAATAACGGCAGTGCGGGCTCCTGCTTTCGATGTAACGTGTTTGGTGCAGGTGATGCACAGGAATCCCATGTGCGATACACTCTTCGGCAGGTGCTTGGTGTCTCCCCTGTACCTCAGTAATGCGCTAACCCTCATGTCCGTTTTTGACAGCAGAGCCAAGTGGCAACGAAAAGAGTCCCTGCGTCACTGGAGCGAAGAGCTTTGGCAAAATTTAGATGTAGAGGCTGGCGGCTGTCCTTGTTTGCTGCACAGCTTCTTTTTTCTGCCCCTGCAGGTCTGGAAAACGTGACTATCCAGCTGAACCTGGAGGCCGAGTTTCATTTCACTCATCTCATTATGACCTTCAAGGTAAGGAAGCCACAGCCTTACCCCAAACCCTAAAACACAAGGAAGTAAGAGATCTCGTAGTCTTTCACATCTATTTGATATTTGGGATTTGGGCTTTGAGTGAGCTGTTTTGCCTGATGTTTTAGAGCTGTCAACCATTATTAACTCCTGCTGAAGTTGCACAGGAAGGCTGAGTTGTGGCTTGTGGCTTTAGTTGTGTTTGAACTCCAGTGAGGCTGCAGAAGGACTCATACTGAAGCTGGGGTTTGTGTTGGTGTCTCTCTCTAGTGGCTGTGTTCTAGAAGATCATTAGCTAAGTCATATAGGAGCAAGGATTTTTCTTCTTAAAAAAAAATTGGCCATGGTATCAGTTTTCATTTGGCAAATGGAAAGGTCTTCAGGAAGAAGGAACATCTGTACACAAAGTGTCTTTGTTTCTTTACAAACAGATGTCTTGGAATGGCAGATTATGTCCCGTACATCCTAAATCGCAGGCAAGCACTAGTGGCAACCTTCAGCTGAGGTTTCAGGGGCTGCTGTTCCTGCAGGGCTAAATCCCTGCTCTTTGCCTGTAGACAAATTAATCTCTTGATTTTTAACCGTCAGCTTTCTATGATGAGAGCTGGTTCCTCTTTCCTGCCGTGTCGGTTTGGGTTTCTCGCCCTGCCCCAAGGTGGTGGCTGAGGTGGAAGGTAGTCCTCTCTGCTGGCCCCCGGCTGTAAGGGACCCCTGAGAGACCCCTGACCTGACGCGGGTGCTGTGGCCGTCGTGCCCGGGTGCTGCTGGGCTTTGTCTGCCATCAGCAGGAAGACTGAGTGGGAAGGGTAGTTTTAATGATGATTTGTTGACTTTGTTTGTGTGGTAGACACTTAAGCTGCCTTACCTCCGGGTTGCTACATTTTTTGTTGGGTGAGGTACCAGTTTGTAAGTTGGGTGATATTTTCAGCCAGGAAGCAGAAAGAAGATTTCTTTCTGACTGTGACTGAAATGCTTTTGCGCTTGGCTCTGGGAGGGCCTCCTCTGAATACATAAAAGTAATGAAGAGAGTGTTGGTGTTTCTCAGTAGGTGCAAGCCAGGTGTTAAATTAATACCTGCTTTTTGAAATGCAGCTCATAAATTGAAACATGAGAATTTTAGGTCAGAGGGATTAAAAACCTTTTTTAAAATCTCTTTAGCTAGTTGTTCTGGAGTTGAATACGTGTAGGTAAGAAAGACGATGGTTTGTGTGAAGCGAATGCAGCCTGCCGGAGTCAGGGCAAGGCCAGCTGGAGTAGGGTCACTGGGACTGGGAGAGTCAAATGCAGCAAGAGTGGCTGAAGATGAACCTCCCAGTCTCCTTAAAGAGGAAGTTTTTTCTTAATGTGGCACAGAGGGTGGCTGGCATTGAGTGGCAGAGGTGCTGCAAAAGGTGGTGTGGACAGACAGAGAGGTGGGCAATCCCAGGGCTTTTCTAAGTATCAAAGGTAACTGCTCAGCAAGAATTTATGAGCAGGAGGGGAGGCACTGAAAGTGGCTTCCCACTCCCCAGGGGCAGGAGATCAGGCCCATTAGGTCCTTTGCAGAAGATTAGGCGAGGAGTTAGGCAAGGAAGAAGGCTGTGCTGCTTTCCACAAGCAGTGGAAAAAACCCTTTTGTCTGCCTGAAGCCCTGCTTTAACCCCCAGTTTTGAGAGAGGGTTTGGAATCCAAAAAACTTACAAGTTTGCTTATTTATTGTAAGCGTGTTTAAGCTCTTGGCCATCAGATGGTTTGTGGTTTGATGTGTGTTATTGCAGAGATCTGCCTCTGAGCAGAAAGTGGGGTATCAGGAGTAAAATATTTCCCAAATATTGGAAATATTCAGTGTAGAGAGATTAAAATCCAGGCATGTGGATTGCTCATGCTTAAAAGCGCTCAATGTAAATGCAAAAAATAATTAACTGAATAAAATCTCTCTTGGTTTTCCTACTATTAGACATTCCGTCCTGCCGCAATGTTGATAGAAAGATCATCTGATTTTGGAAAAACGTGGCAAGTATATAGGTATTTTGCATATGACTGTGAGAGTTCATTTCCTGGGATTTCAACTGGACCCATGAAGAAAGTGGATGATATCATTTGTGATTCCCGATACTCCGACATTGAACCTTCAACAGAGGGAGAGGTCAGAGGGGGGATTTTCCAATATGCTTATGGTACAGATTTTTTCCATACAAATTCAGATTCTCTGATTTTTAAAGCTGAACCTTTTGTTGTACAATTTTTCCTCCAGGTAATATATCGTGTTTTAGATCCTGCTTTTCGAATTGAAGATCCGTACAGTCCAAGGATTCAAAGTACGTATACAGTTGCCTTCCAGGCTCATTTGAAAGCATTTCTGTACCTATTTGCTTACAAAAACCAGTAAGCCACAAATAAAGCCATGCATTAGCCCCGATAACAGTTTTGAAGTTATATGAATACGTTTGTGGTATGGCTTCTTTTCCTGACTCAGACAGTGATGTGTTGGGAAATAATGATAGGTGTTGCCAACTCAAGTGATTGCTCCTACACGTATCATTGTAGTTGGTACTTTTCTTAATTGATCAGGGATTTATTTTCATTAAAGACCCCCTGTCCCCAAAATACATGCAGTCGTCAAGAGAAACCTTGGAACATGATCCTGTAATTGTACAGTATTCAGAAAACAAAGAAACAGAAGTACAAAGGTACTTACATAATTTTGCATTTCTATCTAAAATCAAGGGGATCATGTTTTATTTTTTAGAACATCTGAGTCATGACTTTAGAATGGTTGGCCTTGGTAGCACTGTGTGGCTGGATCACACAGATGAGGTCATAAAACACAAATGATTGTAGGATTCATGTATGGTCATGACAATCCAGGAATGCAAAAGTAGAGAGATCTGTTGCTGAGCATGGCTCAAAGAGAAACCTCATGGGGCATTTGGCCTGAGTAGGGAACTGCAGTGCTTGGCCTTAAACTTGACCTCTGATATCATATGCATTCTCAGTTTCGGTTCATGTCCTTCAGTGTAAAGCTAACTGGAGCAGAAGAAAATAACTGAAGTAGAAGAGTGCCTGCTAGTTGCTTTATCAGTTGAATGTTTTTTTAATTTTAAAAGAGAAACTCTTCTTTAATGGGCTTGAAGTGCTTTTTCAAGACTAGTTTCAAGGCTATAAGAAATTACACAGGATTCATAATATCAAAGTCAACATGTAGACTGAATTAATTACTTCAATATTGTCTTCCCATGGATTATCCCTCAAGAAATTCTCCTTTGTACTTGGTCAGTGATGGGGTGTTGCTTCTTTGAGCAAAATGTAACTAATTATATTTGCTAGGAAAGTTGAGCATGTAAGAAAGAAGAATATATTTGTGTCTTGTTTCAACAAAGATTTTTTCCAAAAGGCTCATAACTCTTCCTGGTCCGTTTGTTAGCAGTTCCTTAATGTTAGGTCCTTGCCCATCCTTGCCCATTTTAAAACCCCAAGGAACCAGTATCTTCTGGTGGTACTGTTGCATGGCCTTTAGTATTTGTGTTTGTGCCTGTGTATGCCTACAATAAAATAGACTAGTATTTTAAATTAAGCTTAAACTAACTTATACAGTGATCAACCTGTAGTAAAATAATGTGATTTTTTTTAATTTGGGAGTATGAAGTGATGTGATGCGTAGTACGTAAGTGCTGAAATTAAATCTGATCTAATCTGCCCATAGGAAATGTCCTTGGGAAGTCACTCCTGGCTTCCTCCCATTCAATACAATATCTGGTAAATAATTCCAAAACGGAGGGTTTTTTTGGTGTCCCCTACAGACCTATTAAAGATCACAAATCTGAGAGTCAAATTCATCAAGCTGCACACGCTGGGAGATAACCTCTTGGACTCGAGGATGGAGATCAGAGAGAAATACTACTACGCCATCTATGACATGGTGGTTCGTGGGAACTGTTTCTGCTACGGACACGCCAGTGAGTGTGCGCCGGTGGATGGCTTTAACGAAGAAGTGGAAGGAATGGTAAATACTCACACTTTTCTGCATAAAGCTGTTCCTGCCTCTGCCTCTTTTAAGTGATTAAAACACAAATTTAAAGATGACACTGCCCCTTCCCATTCCCCACCCTTAATTTTCAAACAAGAAAAGCATTAAAACTATTCCTCCTCAACAGACATATCTGTCATTATTGGTGTTAATCAAGCACAGAGGGCTCAGATTAGGTGAAAATTATTTTAGCATTCCTGTTCTAATTATATTAAAGAGCTGATGAAATTAAAAGGCAGGAATGCAGAAAGGGAGTGTAACTGTATGGGGCCAGACATGGGTGTGTGGGTTGACTTGGTTGCCCTAAAATTGAAGTGAATAAGGGCATCAAAGGATGAAACACATTCGTGAATCAAACATGACCTGCATTAGTATCCATTGTTAGCTGAGAAGTGGAGACTGTAGCCCTAAGTAACAGCAGGGTCTGAAGAAAAATCCTGCTGCCTGCGTTGTATGCTGCTGCATGAGTGCCACATCCCTTCTGGGTTCTGTTTTTCCCCATGATTTTTGCCTGTCAAGCAGTAATAGCACCCCTGTTAATGAGTGAGTTATTAACTGGATGAAAATGTGGAGGCATATGGGGAGGTTGTGTGGGTTGCCCCAGGGGCCGCAGGATGCTGGCGAGCGGGTACGCTCCGTTGCCCTGCGCTTTCCATGAATGTCTCCATCCGAGCAGCAGCGAGACTGGCTTTGCCTTTAAAATCATGCCTCCAGTGCTGGTAGTCCCCGTCGTCTAAGGCAGCGGCTGTCGTACAATCGCTACTGGTTGGCTTAGTGCTTGTTCTGTGCATGTTGAAGGCAAAGTCTGGGGTTGATGGATAAAACCCATCCAAACCATCTGTTATCTTTGCTTTGAGAACCAAGGTAGGGCTGGAAAGAAGATGCTGGGCTAGTGATGATATAGTGATGATATAACTAGATGCATGTTAGTAGCTAGTTAACAGCTAATAAACAGCTAACTTTTAGGTCCAAGAGGCTTTTGTGATTATTGAGGTGGAACTGCTCTTCTTGTTCATGTCTGAAAACATTTATTCAGGCATTAGTTCCGGTAAGGAAAGAGGGACAAATTTGTATGAAGACATTCTTACCTTGGAAGGTGAAGGACAGTCACGTGGCCGTTTATTTCTCTCTACGTCCAGTTATGTGCATTAAAGTCTCCAAAAGTATATCCATTATGCACTAGCTATATTTTGCATTAATTGGAGCATGGGTTTTTTTTTCCCTTCCTCTTTTGTAACCAACTATATTCCTCCTTTTTTCTTCTTTTCCTTTTTTAATGACAGGTCCATGGGCACTGCATGTGCAGACATAATACCAAAGGGTTAAACTGTGAGCAGTGTTTGGATTTCTACCATGACTTACCCTGGAGACCCGCTGAAGGCCGCAATAGTAACGCATGCAAAAGTGAGTTTGAGTAAAATGCAGAACTGGAGTCTGGTGTGAGCGTTACGTGCTGTTACTTGGGAACTTGTAACAATATATAAAGTCCTGCATGTTCTTTGGTTGACTTTGGTGTGTCTTTTCTGCAAACTTGCATCTCCACTTGGACCAGACTCTGCTTTCTGTCTTTGCCACAGAGTGCAACTGCAATGGCCACTCCAGCCGGTGCCACTTTGACATGGCTGTGTACATGACGACGGGGAATACCAGCGGGGGAGTGTGTGACGACTGCCAGCACAACACCGTAGGACGCAACTGCGAGCAGTGCAAGCCCTTCTACTTCCAGCACCCGGAGAGAGATCTGCGGGACCCTGACGTCTGCGAGCGTAAGTGCAGCCCTGCTCCTCGGGGTGGGAATGGCCGTGGCATCCTGACCGTGGACCCCCAGGGTTTTCCCTGGAGAATTTAGTATTTACTGGCCTTCTTTTGGCCTGTGCTGTGCTCCCGAACAAAGATCCTTGAGGGAAGGTGGTTGTCTTGGAGGCCGTGAGCAAGCCTGGCTGGGTTTTGTTTTCTCTTCAAGAACCTGGAAATTTATCTGGTTATTACGTGTTCAACCCATGTCACGTCTAATACTTGCAGGACTGATAAGAGTATCTCTACACAGCAGCTGAGTTTAAATAATTCAGTGTGAGTCTTAGCCTTTTCTTCTGTAGCAGTTAATAAAACACGCGTGATGTTTCCTTCTTAGCTTGCAACTGTGACCCAGCTGGCTCCCAAAATGGTGGCATCTGCGACCGCTACACCGATTTCTCCACTGGCCTCATTGCCGGACAATGCCGTTGTAAATTATTTGTCGAAGGGGAGCGTTGTGACCTCTGCAAAGAAGGTTTCTATGGCCTGAGTGCCGATGACCCAGCGGGTTGTCAGTGTGAGTAAAAACATATGTTCCTTTATGTGTGATCAAAAGCTCTTTGAGGAGCTGCTAGAACTGGGAGAAGTTGGTTTGTGGGGTGGTTTTTTCCCCCTTTGTTTCATGTTTTTGCTAAAGGAAAAACATTCTTGTAGATTTGCCTTAGCTTGGAGTCCACCCGCCCTTAAAACTCCAGCTGATCCTCCTTGTGCATTCAGTGGAAATAGCTGAATCCTGCTTATTTGTTTTAATTATAAGTCTCTAATCCAGGGAAGTTTTACTGGGGTGGGTGGTGGGCAAAATGTGCAATTAATCTCTGTCCTGGGGAATTTAGGGGAAGCTTTAATGTAAATATTTAAGTTGGATACTGTCTAAAACGTAACTCCAGTCCTGTGTTTTGACCTGCCTATTTTGTATTTCCCAATCTAGCTTGTGCGTGCAATCCTCTGGGTACCCATCCCGGGGGGAATCCTTGTGATTCGGAGACAGGAAACTGCTATTGTAAGCGCCTGGTGACAGGAAAGCAGTGCAATCACTGCCTGGTAAGTAGCTTAGCGTAAAATAAATGAGAAGACACTGGTGTGAGGAAGGCCGGTGTGCAGAAAGCACAGAGCAAGGTGCTGGCTGCTGTCTCTGACTGTCTGCAAGCAGGCACCAGGCATTCAGGCTGGTGCAGCCGCCTTGGGATGTCAGGAGCCGTGAAGCACGCTGTGTTATGGGGAGCCGGGAGGCAGTCAAGGCAGACGAGCATCCGAAAATGAATTCCCAGGACTATAAGGAGCGAGACGTTAGGATACCTGTTGCAGTTGGTCTGAAAATGAGGGATCTGGGGCAGTTCTGCTGGAGCTCTCACTGGGGTGAAAGACAAAATAGTCAGAGAAGCAGTGTTACCAAAAAAATTGCTTTCTATACAGGCCATTACTTTAGGCAGGGGTTATTTTGTACATATACATTTCCATATAGTGTTATGCATGCTGGAGTGTTATAGAAACACACTGTCAGATAACTGGATGTGTTTGTATAAACAGTGACAATCTCTCTTATCTGACAGTGGACTACATAGAAAAGCTAAACAAATCTGTCTGTCTGCCAAGCAAGTTGTGGAGTAGCAGCCCCACAAGGGCAATGCCCCATGCAAAGCCCTGCCACCCCATGCGCTGCTCTCCACTGCAGTGTGATGTACTGGGCTGTGATTTTTCCAAGCCCGTCATGGGTCGGGAGCCCAAACTGGTGTAAATGGTGCAGTAGGAGTGAGGTCTCTGAGCTGGGGTCTTCTTGAATCTCGCTTTTAAAACTAGGTGGAGAGATGTATTTTTTTCTCAAGCCTCTGAGACGGTGAACAAGGTGGAGGAGAGCAGGAAAGGAGGTTGTGTTGGTGGTTGTGGGTCTACCCCCACAACCCAGGGAGCAGGATTCATGGTTTGGGGGGGGGTGGTGGTGGTCTGGGGTGGCTTATGCTGAGTATTTCAAAATGTGCCTTTGGGGTAGATGGGGTTAAATTGGCACTGGGTTACAGCACTGGTGATGTTTCATCCTGCAGCCTGAGCACTGGGGTCTGAGCAATGACATGGATGGATGTCGGCCATGCGACTGCGACCAGGGAGGAGCGTTGAACAACAAGTGAGTCTCAGCCTGGTTACTCTCCTGTGATCATTCACCCCAGCGAGTTTCGCTTCATTTGCAACCACAATATCCAGGGCTCAATGTGCTCTGGAGGGGGATGTTTGGGACCATGTTTCTGCTCTGGTGTGCAGAAAGTGGCAAATCTGGATTGCAGTAAGGGGTGATGGAGACATCTGTGTCTTTTCTGTGCTGAGCAGCCTCCATTTGTGCCACTGGTGCAGATGCACACATAAAACTGGTTTTAGTGTAGCTCTGCCTTTGGTCAGTCAAGGTAGGAGCCAGCCGTGGGTTGAGCTCTGCCTTGGCCGTAACCCGGCGTATGGTCCGTGTCAAAGCTTTCCTGTTACAGAATCAAAGCAGGAATCCCTGGAAGTGTTTAAAAGATGTGTGGATGAGGTTCTTAGGGACATGGTTTAGTGGTGGACTTAGCAGGGTTAGGTTTACAGTTGGACTTGATGATCTTAAAGGTCTTTTCCAACCTAAACGATTCTATGATCAGGCGGTGACATGGGAAGTCAGGCTAGCTCTTGGTTTCCTCCCAAACTGGCCCTTTGGCCAGTCTGGCTGTTGGTCCACCAGCACTGGGGGAAGCACGCTAGCTGCATAGTACTGCTGCATTGCTCCGGCAGTGCTGCGTGGGATGTGGGCCTGGAAGTGCCCATTGGGGAGGTGGAGATTTTTCAGAGGAAAACATAGGTTTTGAAGATGCATCCATCAGTAAGAGCATGGCAAGTCCTGGCTTAAATGCCTAGTCAGAGAGGTGCTGGGTAGCCAGACGGCTCCTCCAACTAGAGCAGTTTTCCGTGCATTACGTGTGTGTCTGACCCCAGGCTTTTCAACAGCAGCGCGTTCCTTCACTCTTTTTTTTCCCTTCCCTACACAAACCCTCTGAAACGTCCTGCTTTTGTCTAAAGCTGCAGAAGTTTCCCAATGGGGTGGATGAACTGTTTCCCACTGGAGCCTACAGGACCACGCTGGGGGAGTTTGGAACTGGTGCCGGTGTGCCTCCTGTAGGTCGTTGCAGCCCGTGGACACCCCATCTGCGGCAGGGATCGCCGTGGGAGTGTCCCACAGGCTGTCTCTCCCCTCCGCTCCTGAGTGAATTATTACCCCTCAGCACACAGCAGTGTGGTCGTTCATGATTATTTACTCCCCCATGCTCGCTCCCGGCGGTGCGGATCCATTACGCTGCACAGCTCATAACAACTCCCCCGGTGCAGCCGCTTCCAGGGTTTGGGATATGGCTCTTTGCAGCCTGTTTCCCATGCACTGAGCCCAGTGATTGCAAAACCACGCGGGAAGGGGATGTGCGGCATCCTGGCACGGACAGGGAGCAGCTGCGCTTTCCTCTGGCTGCAGGAGAGCTGCAAAGCCCAGCTCTGGCTCCCAGCTTTGCTCTCTAACATCAGTGGGAAGGGGGAGCTTCGCCCTCCCTGGGGCGCCTCTCCTCAGCAACTGAATTGCCACCTCCTGGCTCTGGTTCAGGGTGTGGGATGCAAGGTGTGGGATGCAGCGCCTGGGGCAGCCACACCTCGCCCGAAATTCATCCCTGCGCTGTAACCCAGGTGGTGGAGTCATTGCTGTCCCTGGAGGGGAAACTTCCCAGCTCCCCTTCTGGGGCAACTAGGGCATTTCTGGCATCTCAAAGTGAGCGTTTAAGTGAATCTCTGCAATTTCAAAAATTGTTTCAGTTAAAAATTACTCTTAGAATGTGGGCCTGAAAAGGCTGGAGATTTTCCATGGAAACCAGAGGGGTTTGACTTTAGAAAATGTTTCTAAATTCAACTTGAATTTAAAGAAAGGGGTGTCTTCTGGTGGACCAAAAAACCTTCCCACGAAAAAGTGTGACTAGCCACATGCAAAAATACAACCTGCCGAAGGCTTCTTCATACATAAGGCAGACTCTCTGGGGACAATAAAACCCCCAAAAGGCAGTTTGGGGATAGAGCTGCATTGAGAAGAGAAAATGGCTCATTATGAAGGAAGTAGAGCTGCTGTATGTCACCCTGGACAGACCTCCTGCATTCCGCAGTGATGGCTCTGTCTGTTCCACGTCTTTGGCTGGGTCCGACATACTTTAAAGCAGCCGGGTATGGTTTTCCCGTGTGTGTAGCTATTGGTGGGAGACCTCTTGGGATATGCTTTGCAGCATACGAGAGCAGCCTGACGTCCTGGGGCATGCAGCGTCATGCATGTTCTTGCTTTGTCTGGGCCCATACAGATACGCTGCTTGCATGGCTTGCAAGCCTGGAGCCGAAGGCTGCCCTCAGCTTGCAGGACAGACATGCCTCTTGGCTACGTCTGTGGTAGCAAGTGAAGCTCTCCCAGGACTGCTGTCTGGCCCTGGGGAACCACCTGCATCCATAGCCTGAAATCCTCTAGCCATCCAAGCAGAGGAAACTGCATGCAGAGTGCCTGCTGGAAACGGTCCCTGTCCTGTGCTCACTCGCAGCCTGAGCCTAGGAGTTGTTTAGGAGAAAAATAGTTGGGTTGAGCCAAGACTGCGCCAGGGACCATGCTGCCATTTTAGCTAGGCAGATGGTCCAGCTGCAGAGCTCGAGAACATCTCGTGTCTGGACGCAGCTGTGTCCAGAAGCACTTCTCCTCCTGTGTCACTTAAAATGTCAAAGCGGGAGATAGCTCTAGCGCTGTCTCAGCGTAGCCAAGATGTGTTGCAAATTCATTGCTCTTCCATTTTAGCTGCTCGAGTGAATCTGGCCAATGCGAATGCCGGCCCCGCATGTTTGGACGTCAGTGCAACCAGGTGGAGCCTGGCTATTACTTCATTTCGCTCGATCATTACATCTATGAGGCGGAGGAGGCCAGCTTGGGTCCTGTGAGTAGCAGTTTTAGTGGGCTGGTGTGTCTGGACAGCTGTGGGAAAGTTGTTTCACCATTTGGGTGTTGGAAACGTCTGGTTTATATACCCTGAGTGTTTTGCAATTAAAAAGTGGGAAATGCAAAACTGAATTGTATCAGAAAACCATCATCCTGTAGCTCTTCAATCTTACTATTGATAAATAATGTAGTAATTTATGGCGGAAAGTGCCATTTTTCTTTTTAAACCGGTTTCTTTGATCATGACTGTACAGTTTGTTTCCTGTCAGCATCCCTCTCTTTACCCCACTGTGTACATGGCCACCGCACCCACTTCTTCCCGTCTTATTTCTAGAGCAGTGGGACACCCACACTGGCTCTTCTCTTTGGTGCCACTGAAACCAGGAGGGAACAAAGCATGCATTTAAGCACGTTGCCGTGGCTTTTAGAGTTTCTGTACATCAGTAGCATTTCTTTTATTAATGACTAAAACCACAGTTGATTGTGCAAAAAACTGTTTTTGTAAGTGAGGTGGCCTCTAGCTTGTTTTTCCTGCTGGCATCAAGGTCTCCTGGCTCTTTCTGTTCACCACCGCACAGCCTTGCTTGTAATTCATTAACAGCAGCTAGGTGATTACATCAATTATTTTTGCCTCCAGCAAGGCGTCAGGGAGATGAGATAATGGTTTCTCTAAAGCAGCAGATCCATGTCTGCCTGCAATTGGGGCACTTGGTCCTCGTTTATTTGTTTCAGGCAAAATGCAGGCACTTTGCAGTTTCAGCCACGGCAGAGGATTTTTGCTCTTAGATAACTGCAGGGAGGGAAGACAGTGCAGAGCAGACGTTGCACCGCAGCAGAGGGCATCTGAGCTGGCACAGGGTTTTTGGTGCATTTGTGTCTGCGTGACTGGAGCGGTGGTACACGAGGCCTCGCTGAGGCTTGGGGATGGAGGACCCCAGCGTGAAAACCCACCTTGCCAAGCAGAGTGAGGGGATGTGCTGCTGGTTTGCCTTTTGAAGCCTTCAGAACAAACTATTTTAAAACACACCAGTATTGCAAAGCTTTCTCACAAATCTGGTGGCAGAATAAAACTCTGAATTCCCAGGTAGGGGCCCAGCACGAGACAAAATGAAGTGGTGTAGAGTTGCAGGGATTTTCAGGTGGTGCCAAGCCCCTATGCTCCCCATAGCTGCACAGCCCCACTCACATCCCACATGCCATCCTTTCCAGGGAGCTCCGACCCTTTGTGCAAGGCCAAAGGGTAATAACTTATAGCCAGGCTCTCTTCAAAGAGTGTGAGAATACATGAGGGGACATCCTGAAATGATACGTATATATATAGACATTTCCGTACATTTTATCCCTTTCTGCTGAAGCAGCTTCCTTAGCAATGCACCGGATGTTGTTCTATGGAGAGAACTATTCGTGGATGCAGATATACTTGAAACGGGAAGTTTGAGCACCACAAATTTCCATTTTCTGTTGCCTTTTTCCTCTTTTCTTTATATAAAGAGTAGCAGATAAAAACCTGGCATCTCAGACAGAAAGGAGTGACCATGTTTTGATTTGGCTATTAAATATCCATCAATGATTAGGATCTCTGTTATTTAGTGACACCCTACTCATGACAGCCATGATCTGCTTTTCAAATGTTATCCTGAGCAGTGGTTTGGTTTGGAACAGCCCAGTGTCATCAGGAAGTAATTATCACTCAGCTTGGGCAGTTAATAGAGCAGTTATGTGCCACTGCAGTAAACCCTACTGCTACGACTGTGATGTGAAAGTCCTTACGGTGAACAAGATGTCGTAGCTGGTGAGTTTAAAAACTCACAGCAAGTTTTTAAATTTAATTCCCCACCATAACAGAGAAATGGATGCAGAGTTGTGCAGTGTTGTTTTATTTTATCTTTCTTGCTTTTTGTATATTGTTAACGAAAGGGCAACAGTGTGTATGCATATGGGTTTAAAAGAGAATTTGTGGTCTCTGGGATGCAAACGATGGACGCTGCAGTCCAGAAGTGATCCGTCAGGAGAATTCTCCACTTCATGCACTCCCATGGGGCTCGCAAATTTATTGTATCAGTATTAAAATCTCTGTTCACTGTTTTTGTAGGGAGTAAACATAATAGAGCGCCAGTACACGCCAGACCGCACACCGTCGTGGACAGGCATAGGATTTGTGAGGGTCCCTGAGGGGGCATACCTGGAATTCTACATCGACAACATCCCCTACTCCATGGAGTACGATATTCTGGTCCGCTACGAGCCGCAGGTAGGTCTGTGAGTATGGGCATTGCTGCCTCCCAGCAGGTGCTGGCTGTCCCAGTGCACGACTGACAGGAGCTTGGCACTTCCAGGAGTCATCAGGACTCAAAGACAAGGATGAACGCTCAGTTAAATGTCTGAGATGTGTGAAAATCCAAGAAGATGTTGACTATCGCTAGTATTATTTGCTTTACAGTTTTGTTCATTATTGCATTGTTTCAGCACCTGTTTAAAGAGCAAATTAAAAAGTGACAAGTCCCGTCAGGACAGATTAGAATATAATTATGGCATCAGCCAGACGGCCTTCTAATGGGTGGAAATGCACCTTAGGAGACAAATTGCCTGTCTTGGATGTTGAATGCCTGCAGCCAAGGGTTTGCAAGCAGTTGGTTTTGACTGTGGATAATTCACAGGGTGAAGGGAAAGAGAAAAATCCCCCCACCTCCTCACCTAGAGCTTGGCAGCAGTCGGCTGCAGTGAAAGACTCAGGTGCAGTACCCAGAGGTGGGGGGAGAGGAGGTCGCCAAGCCCCCCGCTGATGCCGTTCCACAGATGGGGCTGCTGACCGCCTACACCTAGTCACGTTTTTTTGGGAGGGAGAGAGGCTGTCGTGCTGCAGGATGCCCAGGGGCACTTGCCTTGTCTTGTCTCAGCCCAAACCTGCAGCCGGTAGATGCCCCATTGATGCTGAAGCTGCAGCCCCATCCTCCCCGCAGCACAGTGACCACCACCCTGTCTGTGTGCATGCTTTTCCTGGCCTCAGCTCTGGATGTTCCCAGGAGCTTACAGCCATTGCTTTTTTTTCCCCCAGTTGCCAGATCAGTGGGAAAAAGCTGTGATCAGCGTCTCGCGCCCAGGCAAGATTCCCACGGGTAGCCGGTGTGGCAATACAGTTCCTGATGATGATAATCAGGTCGTCTCACTGTCACCCGGCTCCAGGTCAGTATAACTGGATGGGCCAAAAGGAGAAAAAACATTTTAAAAAATTGAAACAGAGTAACATCACGTTTTCAGTTTGCCATGGCCTCTACGAAAATGAATGAAATTTAATTTCCAATGGGTTATAAAAACATATTTAGCATTGTGTCTGTAGACTCAAAGCTTTTAAGTTTATTCTTGTTGTCTCATTTGTTTTGTTCACTGAGTAAAGAGGGGGGCAAGTGTTTGCACAGCCTGTGAGTGAACATCGGTATGACTCTTTACCTTGCCGATAAGCTTTTCCGGTTCTGACTTGCACAAGCCTCCAAACGGCCTCTTCCACATCGTAGCTTTTGTTCTGCCTGGTCTTGGCTGCTTTCTGTTATCTCAATTGCTTTATAGGGCCACCTGAAACGCTTTATGGTGCTGAACATTTGAAGTAAGAATTGTTTCCTGTTCCTAATCCAGATATGTCGTTCTCCCCCGGCCCGTCTGCTTTGAGAAGGGGCTGAATTACACCATCCGCCTGGAGCTGCCACAGTACTCCTCGGTGGATACGGAGACGGAGAGCCCGTACACGCTTATCGACTCCGTGAGCAGAAATTATTTCGGGGATGCTCTGGTGGAAGAGTATATTTAAAAGGCTGAAAGTTTGCATCTACTCTGGGATGCGTCTGTAAATCCAAAGTAGTGCTTTATAATGTTGTTGCTGGCTGAAGTCAGATTTTAACTGAACAATGTAAAGCACTGTAGGTTTCTTCAGTCTCAAAGCATGTGGGTTGTTTTTGTTGTATTTTACAGGACTGCAGCTAGTTCCACAGACATCTAGTTTCTTTGGGGAGGCTAATGAGTGCCATATATGTCATGAATGTCACCCTTTTTCTTTTGAATGGGTAGAATTTGGTAGACTTGGTAAGAACTTTGTAGGTACCAGAACTATTCCACCAAAACCAACAAAAATACTGTCATTTCCCTTTCCAGTTCTGTCTGGCTGTTTGCTTTTTGGCCAAAAAAGGATCATAGGAAGCAAGATAATAGTGAATTTTCACAATTTTGTTGGAGGCTATTTATAAATAGTGACACTTTGTCATTGTAAAATTGTTCCGTAGCTTGTTCTCATGCCATACTGCAAATCGCTGGACATATTCACAGTGGGAGGCTCAGGCGAAGACGTGGTCACGAACAGCGCTTGGGAAACTTTCCAAAGATACCGGTGTCTGGAAAACAGCAGGAGTGTTGTGAAAACCCCCATGACGGACGTCTGCAAGAACATCATATTCAGCATTTCTGCTCTATTACACGAGACCGCGTTATGTACGTAACCACCTGCTTGTAAGGCAAACTGTGCCGGGAAACTGGATGGCGCTTGCAGGCAGAGCGGTTTGCACAGGGAAGGCATGTGCGTGCGATGAGGCAGGTAGTTCATGGCCTGTGCTGTGGTACTCACTCCCCCTGATGCTTTTCTCTCCTCAGCATGCCAGTGCGACCCCCAGGGCTCCCTGAGTTCAGTGTGCGACCCCAGCGGAGGACAGTGCCAGTGTCGTCCCAACGTCGTCGGAAGACAATGCGACAGATGTGCCCCTGGCACCTTTGGGTTCGGGCCGAGCGGATGTCGACGTACGTTAAACCCTTGGCTCTGGGCTGTGCTGCGGTCGGGGCCCTGCGTTTAGGGCTTGCCGTGGAAATGCAGCCCCTCTCTCCCTCTCCTTGCAGCATGCGAGTGCCACGTCCGAGGCTCTTACAACGCCTTCTGCGATGCAGAGACGGGCCAGTGCCACTGCTTCCCTGGAGTGTACGGGCGGCAGTGCGACCGCTGTCTGCCCGGCTTCTGGGGCTTCCCCAGCTGCCAGCCCTGCCACTGCAACGGCCACGCTGACGACTGCAGCCCCTACACTGGGGAGTGCCTGAGCTGCCGGGACCACACAGCGGGGCACAACTGCGAGAGGTACGTTGCGCACGCCCCCTTCCCAGCCCTTCTCCTTCCCCACAGTAGGATGGGTGCAGCAGCTGTTCCCCTCTGGCGCTGGTGCTCCCGTGGTGTGAAGCCACAGGGCAAGTCCCTGGACCCTGGGAGCCAGAGCAGCACTGGTGGTTGTGGATGAGGATGGGAGTGGGGACTGTCTTCCCTGCCTGCAGCCTTGCGCCTCCCAGCAGCGCCTGCCCAGGCGGCCGAGAGCACCTTGCAGGACTCCAGGGCTTCAGAGAGGCTTTCTCCATTGCAGGCCTCCTGAGAGGCATCTGCCTTGGGTCTCCTGCTCTTGTGCTGGCGTGAGCCAGACAAATTTGCCTCTGTGGGCACAGCTGCTTGGAGCGTGAATGGCATGGGAGAGCCATAAGGATGTTTCTGCCCTTTGTTTCTTCCCAGTGGTTGAAAACCTGAGTGTAGTTACGGCAAGGCTGCAGTCTGTTTGCCTGCAGTCTCCTGCATGCTGTGTACCCCACTGTGCAGGTGCCAGGCTGGCTACTATGGAGACCCCGTCCTGGGATCAGGCGACCACTGCCGCCCCTGCCCTTGCCCTGATGGCCCTGAGAGCGGACGCCAGTTTGCCAGCGGCTGTTACCAGGATCCGGTCACACTGCAAGTCGTGTGTGTCTGTAGCGTGGGATACATAGGTACTTGGCGGGTGCGTGGAGAGGGGCTGGTTGGGTTGAACCTCCCGGCAAGAAGGGGTGTGTTCATATGGGTTGTTGGATGTGACCACAGCACCAGCGTCAGCGTGTTGCTGCTGGAGGCTGGCAGCATTAGGAAGGTGCCAGGACAGAGCAGCTTGTACAGGCGATGCTGGCACCACCGTGAACCTCATCCCCGGCAGTGTGGCAAGGGATAACCGGTGGTCAGCAGAGGTGGACAGGACAGCAGTGGAGTCGAGGGGGTGAGCGTGCTGGCAGCTGAGCTGCAGCACCATGCCTTGGTGCCCCAGGCAGCGCCATCCATGCTGCACCAAGCTGCCGCAGCCTCACCAAGCATTGCCTCTGTTGCTTTGAGCATGATCCAATTAACACCGCCCCCCATTAATGGCCTTCATTGTCTTGCCATTTACGGGGCTGTGCGCTAGCGAGCCGTGATGGTAACTCCCACTGTGCCTGTTTGTTCAAACAGGCAGTCGATGTGATGAATGTGCGTCTGGCTTCTTTGGGAGCCCCGACGAGGTTGGTGGTGCCTGCCAGCCTTGCCAGTGCAACAACAACATCGACACCACTGACCCAGAGGCCTGCGACAAGAAGACGGGAACATGCGTGAAGTGCCTGTATCACACGGAGGGTGAAAACTGCCACCTCTGCAAACAGGGCTACTATGGGAGCGCCCTGCAGCAGGACTGCAGAAGTGAGTGGGGAGACACAGCCACAACCTCTCTGCCACCCGTGTCACGGGGTGGCAGCGGCTGCCTGAACTCTTTAATTCACCTAGGAGTATTTGGGGTGGAGGGGAAACCTCGTTACCTCCGGCTGGAATTGCGGGAAGCTGCCGGCAGCTCAGCGGGGCTCCTGGCTGGGAGGGAAGTCCTTTACATTTGACAGGGAGAGCAGGGACAGTATTTACATGTGCTGAAAGGAGGAGGCTTTTTTGGGAGGGGGGTTTCTTGCCCTCTTGTTAGCAGTCTTTGTTTACCTCTTTTCCAGAGGTGGGGGTGGCAGGGTGAGGGTTTGTCTTTTGTTTACACGAGCCAGTGTCCCTGCAGATGTGGCTGGACAGTGGGAGCAAGGGCCATGGCGTGGGAGCAACGAGCATGGCGGGGAGCCGAACCGGGTGGTGGGGAGGCAGACCCCCCTTTCCCTCAGCATCAGACGCAGCCTGGCAGGGCGGAGGGGTCGCTGAGTGGGCAAGCGGAGCCCACTTGGCACTCCATCGGCCGCTCCAAGCAGATCTGCCACTGTAGCCCACTGGCAGGAGCCAGGCAGGCTCAGGCTTTGGTTGTGTACAGAGGGAGGAAAGGAGAAGAGGGGGAAGGCTGGGCTGCTTGAGAGAGGGGCTCCTGTCACCTCCTCTGTGCTGGGGCAGAAGCCGTAGACGTGGCCAGCCTGGGACATGAGGAGGGGTCTTGCACGGTGCTGGGTGTCATTCAGCGTTGGGTCAGCCAGGCCTGGCCATGGGCACTGGGACGTGCCGGCATCTGCCTGCACCCCTGGGGACTCAGAGAACAAACTCAATGCGAACTCCAGGCGGTCTGGTAACAAGAGGGCAGGCTGACATTGAGGCGCCACGCTCTTTCCCTCACAGAGTGCGTCTGCAACTACCTGGGCACCGTCCGGGAGGACTGCGAGGGCTCAGACAGCTGCTCGTGCGAGGCAGCCACGGGGCAGTGCCGGTGCCTCCCCAACGTGGTGGGACAGACCTGTGACCGCTGTGCACCCCACACGTGGAGGCTCGCCAGCGGCACTGGCTGCGAGCAGTGCGGCTGCGACCCCGCGCGCTCCCTCGGACCTGCTTGCAACGAGGTGAGGGGAGCGGGGGGCATGCTCCGACGGCTTGGCCTTCGCTCCGGCACGGGGCGGAGTGGCTGAGGTGGTCACGTCTCCTGTTGGGTTTTTTTTGGCAGTTCACGGGGCAGTGCCAGTGCATGCCGGGCTTTGGAGGCCGGACCTGCCGGGAGTGCCAGGAGCTCTTCTGGGGAGACCCAGGCGTGGAGTGCCGAGGTGAGTCCAACCCCGACGCCTGCTCCACCTGCTCCTTTTGGAAATGACCCGTTGGCCGGTGGCCAGGCGTGCCGTCACCCGCCGGTGTGCTGGGACACCCCTGCCGGGAGCAGCCCCTCCGGTGACCCCGCCAGTGCCCACATGAACCTTGGAAATGAGGGAGGAGGGCATGGCGAGGTCTGTCCCGGGGTTTTGGTGCCTCCGGGGAGAGGAGGCGGGGCAGGAGCCTGGCCCAGCGCTTGACTGGTTTATTTTATTTCTTGTTGGACCCTCATTTAGAAACAAACCCCTCTGTTCAGAAACTAACTCTTTAACTGTTAGGTTGCAATGCTGTCAGGTAAGCGGGTGTGATAAGAAAACATATCGCAAGTGTTTAGGTTTGAGAATTGGTCTGGAAACCAGCTTCCTTTGCCTTTCGGTTGTACGTAGTGGAAGACCACTATCTCCTCTTGTGTCTTGTTAGGGAGACTGGGCCTGAAGAAATAAGGTTTTTGATTTAGTAGGAGACTTTGCTTATATTTTAGATGAAAATAAAGGAGCAAGCAGAGACCATGCAGCGGGTTAGCCATAGCTACGTGCTGCAAAACAGAGCGCCATGAAGTCGCTTGTTTAGAAAACTGGATGCTGTCTGTCCTTTCATTATAAACAAGTCTGTTCATTAGCTGGAAAAGAAACTTCAAACACTGTCCAGACCAGAACAAACTTGTATCTCTGATCTGTTCAAATAGGAGCCTTTGCCAGGAGGGTTTGCAGTAGATTAAGGTATTTTTTCCTGCAGGGAGGAATGTGCTTTCTGTGGTCTTTAATAAATCCCTCACAATAGAGATACCTTAGAGCCCATTATCTAACCAGATAGGCAGGTCACAGCTACTTGGTTAATGCAGCAGATGAAAGGACTGGGGAATTGTCCCGGTTCCTGAGTACATACTGGGTTTCTCGAGGAGGCTGTGTGTGTTCTGCCGTGGTGAGGGGCGCTGACCCTGCCGGCTCCGGGGCAGGGATTGTCTCTTGGTATCAGCTGTCTCCATCAGCGTTTATTGATGGAGTCCATCTGGATACCTTATCAGCAGGATTTTGCAGCGTACCAGCATTTCTGGCTCTCATGGAGTTTCTGCTGCCTTTTGAGCATGTGAAAACCTGCTTTTTAATGCTGCAGGATTGCATCCAACAGGAGGTCTCTGTGGCAGGTGGGGAGAGACAGGGGAGAGACAGTGCCCAGGGCTGAGCTGTGGCAGCCCGTGGCACAATGCCCCAGAAGGGCTCCATGCGCGCGCCCTCGCTTGTGGAGCACATCCAGCCCTGCAGCGCTGCCGATTCTCCCCGGCGTGGTGAGGTCAGTGCCTCCCGCTCTGTCTCCCGTCCTTCCTCAGCAGGGAGAGAAGCAACTTCTCGGCCTGCATTTAGTCCCAGTGAGCGGAGGGGTGATGTTCAGGCTGGCAGACGTGCAGCTGCTGCGTGGGCAGGTAGCAGCTCTCCATGGTAAGCGGTTTGCAGGCAAATTGAAAAACTGTGCCATTTAAGGAGTTACAGAGTGATGCCCTTGGAAGATAACTTAAATATGGCCTGCGGCCAAGGTGAAGCTGGAACTGAGAAGAGGATTCGTCACAAAGACGTCGTCTCCAGCTGCAAGGAGACACACAGACTCCTGACCGTGGCGTTTGCCCTCAGTGGCATGCTCATGCTGGCCCAAGCAGTCAAAATGGCCACATTTTAGGCCGTGTTCAGGAAGAAAATACAAACTGATCTGGATGGGGAATGGAGAGAGAGCTGTGAGCTGTGTGAGTATGGATGGACAGTCTTTGCTGCAGGCACCGACCTGATGCGGAGTTGTAGACGTCAGTCCCGATGACTCCAGGGTGGGATCCTCCTCCGGCCAGGGCAAGTGGCTTCTGCTCAAGGTTGCAAATCGCAGGGTGCAGCACTCAAGGGACAGTAGTGTGTGAGCTCTTCACAAGAGTTCTTCAGGCAATAGACACGAGCTCCTGCTGAGAAATGGGGACTGTACTGCCCATGTTGCTGTGACACCCATTACAAATTTTTTAATTAGTAAAAAAAAAAAAAGTGAGGTGATGCGAACATAAGTGCCTGCAAATAACCTCTGGACACAGCTATGTGGAGATGTACAAAATGGCCCATCTAGGGCAGGTCGGGGGCCGCAGCCAGCCACGGGTTCCCAGGCACTCGCAGCAGCACTGAGCTGTGGATGTGGCCCCCAGGTCCCAGCATGCTCCCCTGGAAAACAGACTCCAGGGCACACTTCCCCGCTGTCCCCATCAGTGGCAGTGACCATTGCTGGCTGCTGCGTGTGACTTGTTTTCTAGAAATCAGATTGGAAATGGTGAAGCAGAAGCTGGGGGAGGCAGGTTTTTGCACCTGGTCTGGGTGCTTTGATTTGCAGTCTGTGCTCCCTGCGGTGGAGAGAAGGCGTCATCTGGTGTCTCTGCATGTCCCCAGAGATCACGCTGGGACCAAACCGCTGGACCAAGCTAAGCTGGGTGCCTACATTTGGGCAGCATCTCGACCCCTCAGTACTGGGCATGCTCCCACCACCCACAGATGTCCATTGGGGATTGCACACTGCAGAGAGTCTGTAGGACTGGGTCTTCGGAGACTGCTTACCCCGTGCTTTAAAAAAGCACAACAGTTACTCGTTTAATATAACATAATGCCTGAAACAAGCACAGGAGAGGCATAGAGGACAGGTAGAAGCCCAGTGTGTCTTTCTCGGCCTCGTGCAGGTCCCTATGAGGATTACAGTGGGCAGGAGCTGTGCTGTGAGCATCGTCTGCTGGGGGGCTGTGCCAGACCCTTTGCAGGACTCTTCTGGCCATTGCTTCAGCTACGAGTTATATGCAGCTCTGCGCGAGCCTGCACGTGAACATGTGCGTGTGCATAAAAATCCTTGCTAAGGTAGTAAATAATAGGATTACAAATTTCATCAAACTCGAGCCTCCCAGGCATTCTGCTGGAGCTTTTCCAAAGCCTGGCAACCAAAGTGCAGGACTCAGCATGCTGAGCTCTGCGCCGACTTCAGCCCGCAAAGCGCATTTCTGGCAGGAGGCTGCAGGCTCTGAGGAAGCCTCTGAGATACGGTGGGGCTGCAGAGGCAGCTCAAACAATGCCCTTGCACACTAGATATTTGAAGTTTATGTGTTTCTTATAATATAAAGGAGATGACAATTTTACTATCATTACTGTTTCAATAAATTGAACAAAAAGAACAGAGTGCAGTTAGTAAAAGGTACTGTATGAGATTGAAAGTTAGGTTGTATTGCTATATCCCCTTTACAAGAAGCATGCCTGTGTCAGTATTTTTCTGTGTTGGACTTGAGCATCAAGCCCTATTGTAAAAAACAGAATTTAGTTGAACTAAGATGAAAAAAAGTCAAGGTTTTATCAAATACTCATTGCAGACATTGCAGAAAGTTGTTTTTCTCACTTTTTAGTCTTTGTTATGTACCTGGTGCCAAAACATCTGTTCACTGAAAATTACCCCATTGCCATTTAAGAATAGGCTTTGTAGTCTTAATTTAACACATGGGTCTTAAACTAGTCACGTAGGCTGCTTTTATAGGAGGTGTTTACGGTGCGGAGAAAAAGATTAGCCGATTTTTCTTTTCCTTCTGTGATAAGTGTCTAAAGGAAGTTGGACAAATTCTACACTAAAAAAAAATATAATTTTCACTTTGAGTTCCCTAATTTCAATTGACCTGTGGTCTTAAAATATTGTAATGTATATTGATTGTTTCCAGAAAATCACCCTCTTGGCAAGGTCTACTAGCATGTTAAAATGCAGCACAACTCTAATAACTCTAGGCTGGGATCTTATCTTAACACTCGTACTGAAAATTGTAACACTGAGGAGTTAGCAATATGCTTACAGGGTAATTTGAATCAATAGCTGATTATTCAGAAGAAATTTGCTAACTCTGCAAAACTTTCAACCTTACAAATTGCTGAATGGTTTTATCATCATAGTGCCTCACTACCACTGGGAAATGATGCCAGGAAATCATGTTTGAACAAACCCTTTGGTTTTTTGCTGTGGAGGAGCATTGATGCTCTCCATCCCTGATCTTAAGCAGTAAAGAAAATATTTCTGCAAAAATTATTTCTGTTCTGTGTAGGGTGATGTATGACGCTTGCTTGTTCCTAACAACTTGCAATAAGGCATTAAACACAGACTGATCTTCATACAGCCCTTGCAGTATCCATTATATCTTCTCACCTGTAGTATCAACTGCTGTGACACACCTTAGTTTAAATTAAGTGAAATGTAAATATGCCACATATTAAATTACAGTAGTTTAAATGGAATGCATATGTGCACATGCATTTGTGAACAGCTACAATCTTTTATACTCATAAGTTGCTTATCAGCAGATCCTGACTGAAGAATTTGGCTAGAAAATTTTCCTGTCAAAAATGTGATTTCATTTAAGTTGGAGTATGCCCCAGAAGAACATCTGATTGAGTTAAACACTCAATTAAAGAAAATAATACACCCAGTTCCAAAATGACATTTCAAAACAGAAACCTATTGTTTAATTTAGTAAATGCTCCTTTGAAAACCCTTAAATCTTTGGCCAATGATTTCAAAAGACTTCTTTTCCTCCACTGTATTTTCCATGGGAGGTACTGCAGCGTCCTGCTCTGCTTACCCAGGGGCAGATTTGATCCCTGTCTAACACAGATCTTCAAAGCAAGCAGCCCAGTCTGTGTTAACTTGCAGCCCTTCACCTTGGCCTTGGTCCACCCATCTCTATGAAGGGAGAGTAACCAAATATTTGTCTTGAAGGCCATTTCCAACCCAGACTGGTGAAGGCATCTAAATTTCTCATAGTAAACTCAACATCTGTGTGGTTTTGCGGTGCAAAATGAACCACTTTTTTCCCAATTTCTAGTCACGTAAGCATGGGCAAGGCATTTAAAAGGAGCTTATAGGACTTTATGTCTTTCCCTATTCCACATATACTATATTAAGTGGAGTATAAAGCCATCACTAGCTACTGAGTAATATCTGAAACACTTCTGCATCCCTAGATGTGCCTGTGTGTTTCTTGTTCTTCTTGAAAAAAATCAAATTAACCAGACATATGCTAAAAATGGATGTGTTACATCTACTCAGGTGTTACATCAGGCTTTTGAGTGTGCTGGTTAGAGCTGAAATCTCCAGAGTCAAGCGATACTTTTAAGATTGTGTTTGAGTTAGTCTGTTTGAGTACGTCAGAAGCAAAACTGCTGTAACAGAGAGCATCATTAGCACTGGACTGCATAGGAGTTGACTCACATGGTGGCCATAGAAATAGTTGGACATTAATGAAGGAGGTGTTAGAGGAGCAAGAACTCTGCTGTGGCTAGAAGCGATGCTGGGGTACTCTGGCCAAAAACGATGCTGGGCATGGCATGCTGGATCATTCTGGCATGGTGTTTGCTCTGTTTCTAGCAGGTGATAGGAATCAGGGTGTCTATGTTTTTCACATCCCAGTTCATTGGCGGTGACAATCAAATGTCACATGAATCCTTTTGGTGGATGTGCATCCACTGTCATGAACAATGGATATGTAACTCAAGTTATTCTTCCATGAGCTATTTGCCGCTCCTGCACCAGGCTTTTCCAGCCTGTGCCGGCTAGGAGGTCCTCCTTTCCTTTCACATGGATCCCACCAGTGTCACTGTGCTTTTATCCCTTTAGGACTAAGTTGCTTTTTTGTTACTTTAGGACAAAGTTGTGCTGTGAAATCTCACAGAGACTGAAGCCAGTGTGTTCTTGGCAGGCAGGCAACGATGTGAAACCTACGCACTGAGCTATTTGCCTGGTGGCCCACGGTGTTCGAGGCGCTCCTCACTACCCTAGAAGGTTTTATACGGGCTTGGCCTGGGCTTGCTTTCCTCCTCTTGAGAACTGGCCACAGCTGAAGTCAGTGGAGGGTTTGATCCTCACCATGGTGTAAAGGAAAGATGATCTCTGCAATGGCCTTGGATGTGCTCCTTGCTGGGGTTTAAAATAGCCTGTTGGTGGTGGCCAGGGCACAGGATATGGGACTCATCCACTAGAGGGGTTGGAGATGGTGGAGGTCCTGTTCCACATGACCTTGGAGGGCAGTTTCTGTGGGTTTCTGGCTGGCTTAACTTAATTATTAATACAGTGTCCAGAAATTGGGCCCCAGCTTCTAATAAAAGTACTCAGAGACTGACTCTATGGAGGAACAGAGATGGTTTCAATCATCTCTGGTGGAAGCGCTTGGCTAATGTCAAGGACTTTAAAAAAGAAGATCACATGTAAGCAAACTGGCATGCCTGTGTCATTTGTGAGACAAAGGGTTTACTCACAGGACGTGAGCTGTAAGAGGAGCAGTGATGCTTTTGTGAGAATTTAAAAAATGTCTCAGTCAGTGCCACAGCAAGGAATGTCCAAGGGCTGTAGCTAGAGAGACCAACATGTAGAAATGCCTCCCAAATTTTCAAAATGAAAAGAAAATAAAATCGACTGGAATCTTCTTATTCCAGTACTGAGGGAGGCTTTTTTCTTGTTTTCCTTTAAACTATGTGATTTTAATTAAAAATAGAGGTAAAAATATCTTCAGTTTTACCTTTGGTTTGAAAGCTAGGGCGGTCCCGTGCACAGTTAATGACTTGGGAAGATCATGAAGAAAAGAAAAGAGCAAGTGTGAAACCAGCACTTTTGAAAGCCATTTTATGTATGTTGGATTCACACTACTGAGGTAATGCAGAGCCAGAATTGCCTGCTTCTGGGCTTGACGGAGAATTCTAAAATGGAGAAAGAACCCACAGCAATGTTTCTAGCTGCCTTGTACAATTTTCTCATGGGTCCCACAATGCTCAGTTTGGAAGTTTTGTAGAATTCTAGAAATGTGATGATTCTTCCAACTGTTTTGCTGCATTTAGAATAAATTACTTCTTTGTTCTTTGTCATCTTCCAACAGGCAGCCGTGGAGTTTGGGTTTTCACTTTGCAAACGAGTTAGTACTTAAATTTTCCTCTCACCTTCCCCAGCATTTTCTGGCTCCAGAGGTTTTGGAAGCCACATTACCCTGTAAATGCTATAAAGCCATGTCATCTGCCTTTCCTGAACACGCAGGTATTCAGGAGTAGAATTACCAACATGGGGGTTTTTTTCACTTTAAGCTTTTTAAATCTGCAAGTAAATATAGTGATCTGATTTGCCAGCAGTAAGTATTCATGTAACTTGATCAGATCTCAGGATCTTTGAGAAAAAACACATGCCATTTAGCCCCTTTCTATGCAGAGGAATTTGGACAATTCATCATTATACTGAGGGCCTTATTAGTTGACAGAAGGGTTAACTGACCTCCTTCAAACAGGAACTCGAGGGTTTGCCTGCAGGGAACATATTCCATGGTGAGTTGACTACTTAAGCACTTTTGATGTAAAGTAAAAACAATCTCTTGTGTCAGGGTATAATTCAAAGAACAAAGGACCATTTTGCTCAATTGTGCAGGCAGCAGAAGTTATTTTTGTCTCTTGCCTATCATATTCACATTGTACAAGAAAGTCGTTTTGTTGAGGAGCGATTTGTTCTGCTGAGACTCTGTGTAATTTTTGAACTGAAAACCACCACTGTGTTTTGGCATTGAAGCAAACAATGTACAATCTTGAAAACGGCTTTGTGTGTTGCCCTTTTTTCAAGGGGGCATGTGCTTGGGGTGTGTGAATTGATTTATGGACCTTTTTGAGCCATTAACATCCTTCAAGGATGCCTGGTAAATGGATGTGTAAGTGAAGGCTTTTATCAGGTATTGCAGTCCTTTTCCTGTTCAAGGAATGTGTGCTTGACCTGCTTCGGGTGTACTCTGCCACAATGGTAGGTAGATGACCTGCCTATTTTCAAGGCCTCGCTTTTTGTTCTTTGCTGCCGTCCTTTTATTAAAAGCTTCGCAGGTTGATAATTTCCTCTGCTGCTGATGTATAATTAAGGAGGAGGAGAGGTCAAGTGGCAGCCCTGCTGCATGGACACGCTTCTCCTGATAGCGTTATTGTGTACAAAGTGTGTCTGTGCTTTTAGAAATGACAGTGCATCACTAAGTTAATTGAGTAACTTTTCTTCATCGTGGGTTAGTGCCAAAGAACTGCGTCTTTATTCTAACAGCTTGTTAAAAAAGGGTGTTGCCCAAACCTTATCACTCCAATTTGGCAACCATCTTGAGCCCCTGGGTCTTAACCTGACCAGCATATAAAGATAGGTAGGTGTTCACAGTAACAAAAATAAAATGAGAATGAAAGTCCATTTCAGGAAGGTGTGACTATTAACTCCTGAGATGATGCTCACAGTGTGAAATAATTAAAAAAAACCCCAAACCTGTTAATCCTCATTCCACTTGAGGGTGACAAGCAGTGTGTAGGCTTTTGGTTGTTAGCACCTGTGTTGGAGAAGACCTCCCTCTTCCCCCTCCGACAGGGCTGCCCATGACCACATTCTTTGTTTTGCTTCTTTCTTTCTATTTTACTTTTCACTGCTTGATTTTTTTTACCTATTTCTGTATACCCAAAACGTCAGCCCAGTGCCAGGCTCCTTGATGGACATCATGAATATTTTCCCACCATCCGTGGCAGGAGTATGTCCTGAGCCAGGCCCTGTACCTCTGCATAGAAGATCTATCAAAGGCTGTTACTCCATAAATTTGTCATGTTCATCTTTGAAGCCACCTCAACTTTTAGCACCCACAGTGTCTTGTGGAAGGGATCTTGACCACTTAACTAAGTACTGTGTAATCAGCTATCATCTCCTTTCATTGTGCTGCTTGTGGGAGGTGCAGGGGAGGGTGGTTGGTTTTTGATCTGTTAGATTCCTCAGTTGACCCCTACCCCTGTGCTGGACGAGTCAGTAAATGGTTGTTCCATGTTCACTTTTCCCATTTCACTTATGTGTTGCTCTTAAACCCTCTGCTATGCGCCTGCCTGTCATTTCTATTCCTGTCTGGAAAGCCTTGCCCTACTTATTCTTCACTGTAGGAGTGAAACTGGGATCTTTGTCTTCAGTTGCTATCCAGTTGACATCCAAACATTGCAAGAAGTTTCCATACTTGCTCCATTATTGTGCCTGTTTCTGATACGCAAATTCTGGTCTCCCCTAGTTATATTTCCCTATCTCTCTCCCCTTTCACACTCAGCCCTGGTTCCCCCATACCCAAGCAGACACATCCATAATTAGTTTTTTATAATCCAGACACAGACCACTTCTATACTCATTTCACCACTTCATTATAACCATTTTTTTTTTTTTCCTCCCTGCCAACATCACTGTCATTTCCCTCACCATAGCCTTCACACATGCTTTTTTTCTCCTTCCAGCGTGTGATTGCAACCCTCGTGGCATCCAGACCCCGCAGTGTGACCGCGCCACCGGGCAGTGCATCTGCAATGAAGGGGTGGAAGGGCTGCGCTGCGACAAGTGCTCCCGGGGCTACTCAGGCTTCTTCCCTGACTGTGTGCCGTGCCACCAGTGCTTCGCCCTCTGGGACGTGATCATCAGCGAGCTGGCTAATAGGACCCAGCAGTTCCTGGATAGGGCTAACGCCCTCAAAATCACTGGAGTCACTGGCCCATACCAACAAACACTCAACACCCTGGAGGAGAAGCTTAGTGAAATTAAAACCATCATCGCTCAAAATCCAGCTGCCGAGCCCCTGAAGAACATTGGGAATCTCTTTGAGGAAGCAGAGTGAGTACAGTCACAGTTACGTGGGTAAGTAGGTCTAGTGTGGGAAGGAGTGGGAGTGCCAGTGAGCTGGGATTCACTTGAGTGACTGATGCCCCCACGCTGGGCTGAGGACACCCTGGCCCCACTCCTCCAGCTGGGCGAGGTACGCTGCGGCTCCTAGCACTGGTGGAGCACCTCGCCATGCTCGGTGCCGGCAGTGAGCATCGGTCCCACAAGCCGAAACCTGGCCGGGGAAGGTGGGAGCAGTGCAGCTACCATGCTCTCGGCCAGGGGTTGTCCTGCTCCCACTGTGGATCAGACAGCTAATTACTGCGGAGCCACTCATGCTTGCCTTGCACTCCCCTGGGGCAAAGGACAAACGCTGCTATTATGTAAGAGAATGAAGAGGGGAGAGATTAAATTCCTGGATTTCCATGTGTAGCTGATGAGTTGGAAACTTGGGCTCAGCACTTGGTGTGTGTGTGGGGAAGCACTAGCTTTATAAGAAGGATTGTTTCCATTTTTCTCAAGGTGGGAGTCCTGTATTTTGTTTTAGGGGTAAGCATACAAAAGATGGTAGTTTGTGCTTTTGGAGATGGGGCAGTTTAACATCAAGTAGGATTACAGATGCTTTCTAGCCCTGTATGCAACTGCTCGAGCTTGTTTGTGCATTGTAAAGGGGGCTGCACAAAGCAAAGGGGCAAGGATTAAACCACAAATGTCTCAATTAGGGATGCGCTTGTGCCCTCTAGATCCCCCTCTCCAGCTGGAGAGCTGGGGGTTGCTGCTGCATTTGTGCTGTGTGTGTACTGAGGGAGGTCAGAGCAGCTGAGGAGCTGCATTTCCCTAATGTAGGTATATATATATATCTGTTCTTGCTCCTCTGTGGATGAAAAGAAATACTTGGCTTTGGAGGACTGCTGGAAAACAACAGGCTTCTGGGCTATTGAGGGGGCTGTAAATTGATCGTAGAGCTTAAATACTGCCTGATTCTTTCAGAATGAGGAAACACTGGGATTGGTGGGATCACCGTGGATGGGAGTAGCTTCCTATGCCCACTTCTGTTCTGCAGCAGCATTGACGAGTAACATACACTTGCTTTTCCTTTTAGGGTTATCCCACTAACTAAAGCCTGCTCTGTGGCTCACTGAGGCCATGCTGAATGCTGAGGGCGGGAGGTTTTCCTTCATAGCCCTAGAGAAACAGCTGGTGAGGAGGGATCTTTACAGACGAGTTAAAAGAATCTATTGTGTTAAAACTAAGGCTTTCCCCCCACTGCTTCCTGAAGTTCAAATCTGTCCCATGAGCTCGTAGTAATCAAAACTGCATTTGTAGCTGTGTGGGATGGGAAGCAAATTATGTATGGATCATAGTAGTCAACTCTGACCTATGCAGTTGCCACGATACAAGAGCATTACACCAGTCCTCTGGAATCTGCCTCCAGTTAATCTTACACAAAGCAGCTGTTTTCTGAGCAATTTGGTGCTTTGAGTTTATAAACGTGCTGTAGATTAAAAAGTAGTTTTGTATGATAAAGGAAACAAAGCAGTATTCTAGGTAGGCATGTTGTTACAAATCACTTACAGCTCCACCAAGGGAGGACAGGTCCTGCTGTGGGAGAAGCTCAGCACGGCTCTAGCCACCACTCTCCAGTGAAGTGAAGCACCGAGGCTTACAACCCTTCCTCCTCCCCCTGTTGAGTCCTGTACCTCTGTTTTACAGAAAGCTGACAGCAGATGTTACAGTTAAGATAGCTGACATTGAAGAAAACCTGTCAGCCTTAGCAGTGAAGAGCAATAGCACAGACACTGACCTGAGCGTGCTGGAGACAGATGCCAAAAGCCTAGACCATGTGGTGAAAGAACTTGCAGAACAGCTAGAGTTCATCAAGATCTCTGATGTTCGGGGTAAGTGTCACAGGGGAGGGGGAGAAAGCAGTGGGGTAGCCAAAGATTTAATTAGTGCATGGTTTTAAATACCAGGTTAATCTTCTAACTTGTAATGAAACTCAGTTCCTAGGAGGGCGGCTTCTTTCTGTGCATGAGCAGAGTTGCTGATGCAGCAGGAATTTTGATTTGCCCCCTCACCCCCTCTCTCTCCCTCTGCACACTGCAAAGCCAGCGCGAGTTCTTGGGGCACAGAATTGTCTTAAAGGCTCTCGATTAATAAATTTTAGATGAGACACAATAGCTGAAAGTGAGACAGATTTCAAGATCTTCCTTGCTCTCCCCAGTCTGTTAAAATGCTGTTTCTGGTTTGAAAAACTACCCGGGTCTTGGTGGCTAAGAGCACACTGTAAGGGCTCAGTCCTTCCGAGCCACCCAAGCCTTGAGTGCCCATTGGCACACTGAAATATGCCAAGAACCAAAATTTGCTGGAGAAAGAAAGAGGAATATCACCAAATTCTTTGGAAATTTTGAAAGCTGACTTCATTCCAACTTGAAACAACAGATTTTTAATATTTTTTTTTTTAAATTTCCTGCTTTGCAGGAAGTCTGAGATTATTTCCAGTGAACGTGGGATTTTGTGGAGCGAAGTAGGATGTAGAACTTCCTGGGGGAGTCCCCAGCTTGCTGCATTCTGCAGAGGAAAGCTGCCGCGAGGTGCAGAGTGTGGCTGCCCCTGTGGGGTCCCTCACACCCGCTCAAGGCCTGTCCGGGAGTTGTCCAAAACTAACAGTTCCATAAATCAGCATCTTTCATCATGCAGTTGTTTCTTAGGAAAGCTCTGACTAGTTTCCAAGCAGTGACTCCATAAGCCAGACATCTCAAGGCAGGCAACAAGAACTAATGGGATAAGTGAATCCTTAGAAAACAGACTGTTGTCCTGTAAACTTAAAAGGCTGGATCTCCTTTTGCCCTCAGGGCAAGCAGAATTCAGTTACGAGGGTCAGAGAAAGGCTTAACTTCAAAATCCAGCAAACTTGACACACTGTCAATCAATCAAAAAAAATAGAACTTTCTTTTTTCCCCACAACAGGCCAAATTCTGTCATCCTTGCAATGGCTCTGAATATAGCTGCAAAGGCTAGCGTTTCATTTAACTTGATATTCATATCGCTAACCTTGATGTGTCATCTGCCAACCTCTGTAATACAAATTACTTTGGGTTACTTAACAGATTTCTGAGCAGCTCCATCTGATTTCTGCAGGAGCCTTGGACAGTATCACCAAGTATTTCCAGATGTCCCTGGAGGCAGAGGAGAGGGTCAATGCCTCCACTGTTCACCCCGATAGCGCCGTGGAGCTGTCAGCGCAAACACGGCAGGAAGTGGAAGACTTAATCAATGAGAAGGAGGCCCAGTTCAAGGCTAAACAAGAGGAGCAGTCGCGCCTTCTGGATGAACTCGCAGGCAAGCTGCAGAGCCTTGATCTCTCTGAAGTGGCTGAGAAGGTACGTGGATGAGAATTCCTGGTATAAAACCTGTAGCAAAAAAAAAAAAAAAGTCGGGTTTGTGAAGAAGTGACAGGCAGGGAGGAACTGTTCGGAGCTTGAGAGTGTTAAGATACAGTTTGTTCATGAAAAGTGCATGTTTCTTGGATGATGGGGTATTTTGCAGGCTAGAACAGGACTGTTTAATCGGTGGGCTCTGAGACCTACTGGCTTTCAGGCACCAGCTTTTCATGTTAGTCTCCCTCCTACCCTTCCCAGCCCTGACAAAGCACCATCTTTTCATCACCCCGGGTCTAATCCAATGCCCTTTGCTGTGGACAGAGCTCCCACATGCAGAAAATTGTAGCAAGTCTGCTGGAGAGAGCCATCCTCTTAAGCCTGTTCTCAGTTCACGTGCTTGCTTTCTCTAGGCTCCTCTCTTCATTTTTGCAGCTCTGTAGGGTACACGCTATGCCGGTGCAGCGACCAGCCAGGCAGTGCTTCTACCCACGCTGACGGGCCGCCCTCCTCAGCATCACCACGCTCCCATCCTCGTGCTTGAGACAAAGCAGAACTTACAGGGAGCTGGAATCAAAAGGGCATTTTCGCTGTTGAAGCTGCCTGCTCATCTGTAAATATGATCAAGGGTGGCTTTTTCTTGGGAGAGGCTGGATGTTCCCTCGGTTTCGCTTTGAAGTCGGCCAGCTGCATTCAGAGAACAATCCTGCGTGAAGGCAGGCTGCAGGGGACTGCTCATTAACTCCCCTGGGCAGGCCAGGCCTGCGTTAGAGGACGAGTTCTTCACATACTGAATTGTCCCCTGTCCTTTACAACTACGGTCATCCCTCCCAACTACCCCAGCCCTCCTTTTTTTCTAGGAGGGAAGAAAGAGGCATCTTTTTGTTTAGCTTCCCTTCCCTTCCTTACATTCCTGCCTAACTGTTCTTGAGGACTGAAAATCTTGGGTAGATGTTTATCAAGGCCATAAACACTGAGTTGCTTGGAGGTGTAATCATGGGACACACAAAAAAATTTTTTTTGCTTTCTAGCTACTGCAGGGTTGCATGCCAAACAGGTAAGAGGGCCTCATTTACACTTCACAGGAGACAGCTGCAGCTAACTTGGCACAGCCCCTAGGTTTTCCCAGAGAGATATTTTTGGCTGCAAAGTACATGGGTTAGTGACTATCATTTGGCAAAAGGGGTGGGGTGGAAAGGGAAAAGAACCTCACAAGAATGGGGAATTTTCCTATTTTCCCTCTGGCTAAAACAACTCCTGAGCAATTTCATTGCGAAACAATTGACCAAGAAGTGGATAATTCTCAATACATTGTTGCTGATTGAAATAGTTTCGCTTTTTAAAAAAAAAAAGTCTACCCTGAAATTTTCTGTGGGAACACAACCTTGACAACAATTCACAAATTGGAAAGTGTTCTGGAAAGATGAAATCAGAGCAAACATTTGGTGGATGGGAGTGGGACAGCTTTTTAAGGGAGATGAAAAAAAAGTTTCCTGTTCAACTTGGAGCATTTCAGCTTCTTTTTCATTTCTAGGGCATTAGAGCAAAGGAAAAGATACTACTCTAAAACTACTACACTAAACACTTTCTTCCTTATAAAATAGCTTCTTAGGATGGCCAGTTTTTCCTCCAACAGTAGTGAAGACTGAATGCAAACAAAAGGCATACAGACAGTAGTAGCTTCCAGCTTGAAACCAAAGCTTAAAGGCAGCTGTCCAGTGAAAGATGATGTACAGAAAAAGTGGATGATGAAAGCAAGGCAAGGCTTCCCTCATAAGCTCCAGCTGCTTCAGCATCAGGGAATTTGTAAGCAAGTTAAAGGCAGGAAGGTGCAGGGGGGCACAGAAGAAAGATTAAAGTCATGCTGGTATGGACCTGCTGCAGGAACCACCTCCAGCTTGCAGCTCTACTTGCAGTGTCCTACTCCATCCACCTCACGGCTCAGCAATGGAAACGAAGCTGTGACTGCTTCCCTTGTCTAATGTGTCTCTGCAGACGTGTGGCACTCCTGCAGGAGCCTCGTGTGCCGAGTCCGCGTGTGGTGGTTTAAACTGTCGAACAGATGAAGGAAAGAAGAAGTGTGGAGGACCTGGCTGTGACGGGCTGGTGACCGTAGCTCACAATGCCTGGCAGAAAGCCATGGATTTTGACAGAGACATCCTCAGTGCATTAGCAGAAGTTGAGCAACTCTCCAGAATGGTAATATGCCAAATCAACTGTTAGATATTTAAAAAAAAAAACCAAACAACTTTCAGTTCTAACACAAGTTTAGACACTAATTGACAAAGTATGTGCCTCGCTTACACAACTGAAAAGTATTTTCGAAGTAACTTTATCATGCTTGTAAAGATCCTCAGAAAGGGAGCTTGCTAAAGTGAACCTTCATGGATCACTGTAAACATTAGGCTGAGTTGTTTAAACTAGCATTGGTGGTATGGATCATGGCCAGCTTTTAAAAGTGTTCTGTGAGTTTTATGAGAAAAAGCATTTCTCATTACTATTACCTCTGACTCCAACTGAATTTTTGTTTTAAAACAGGCCTTAAAGCATAAGCAAATATGCAGTCAAGCCTTCTATTTTCCTCTCTTTAGGTTTCTGAGGCGAAACAGAGAGCTGATGAAGCAAAACAAAACGCACAAGCAGTTTTGCTCAAAACCAATGCTACAAAAGAACAAGTGGACAGAAGCAATGAAGATCTGAGAAGTCTTATTAAACAGATTAGAGACTTCCTAATGCGTAAAAATCTTACATTTAAATTCTATTTTAATTCTGGGATAGTGAAAGCTATCTTTAGCTCTGAATCATCCTCTAAGGGGTAATGCAATAGTTGTGTCTCCTCCCCCACCCCCTTTCAGCCAGACAGTGTGTATGATGAAATCTGGAAACAAGAGAAAACCAAGACAATAGGAAAGTGAGAGCAAACTGGGACATGTTCTTGCATTCGTTTCAGCTGAGGCTGTTGTATTCTGTAGTTTGCCAAGTGTGTTCATAAGTTGTGGCTAGAAAGACAAAGTACTATTAAAGGGGAGGAAAGTCAGAAACTGTGAGTTTATCTCTCTGTAAGAAAGCAGGTAAAGGTTAAATGAGGGCCTTGTTCGCCTGCAAGCGGCAGCATGGCCAACCCATTCCTTCCCTGTTTGCACAAGGCTGAGTATACTGTTAGCACAAATAGATTTATGTGCAGCTGTTGGCTTTGTTTCCTGTGGGCTCACATCTCCCCCCACAGCCCAGCATGGTGTAGCTAATCACAGAGATCTTCAACTGGCTTCCAAGAGAGCTGTGCCAGCAGGGCTTACACGCCTGCTGGGCCTCTCCTGAGAGGGAAGTTGCACCCTGAGGAAGCAGTTTTAACACCTTAATTTTCCATAAGTCTGGGGGAGGAAGTTTTCCCATGATCTTCCTTCTTAAGGGAGCAGTTGGACAAAAATTTGAGTACCCAGACTTGACAGGGGGAAGCTTTTACTTACATCTTTGTCATTTGTCTCCATCTACTAGAAGACAGCGCTGACCTGGATAGCATTGAGGCAGTGGCTAATGAAGTGCTGAACATGGAGATGCCAAGCACTCCCCAGCAGCTGCAAGCCCTGACAGAAGATATTCGTGAGCGTGTAGAAAGCCTTTCTGATGTTGAGGTCATTCTGCAGCAGAGCGCTGGAGACATTGCCAGAGCAGAAATGCTACTGGAGGAAGCTAAAAAAGCAAGGTATGCAACCCTGTTCTGTATTAGCCGTTCTCCATCACCAAGAGCTTGAATGCGACTTCAATTTCATTGTATCAAAAATGCAGTGTTTAACTTTCCCTGATGTAGATTCTCATTCCTTCACTAAGGGGCAAAAATGGCCCTTTGCAGTGTATGACTATTTCTTTCTCCAGTTCCAAAGTAAAAGCATTTTTAGCATTAACATAGTTTTACTCCACAGCAAAGGTGCAACAGATGTTAAAGTCACTGCAGACATGGTGAAAGCAGCACTGGAAGAAGCTGAAAAAGCTCAAAATGCAGCTGAAAAAGCCATCAAACAAGCTGATGAAGATATTAAAGGAACTCAAGACCTGCTGACCTCAGTGAGTTCTTTACAAGTATTTCTTAAGATACAGAAACAGCACCAAGTCTGATACTTAGAAACTGGTGTAAGCCTGTCTAGGGAAGGCTCTTGGGTACTGCAAATCAAAGACCGCACTTAAAATGAATCTAAACCATTCCTGCCTTCACGTAAACTTTTGAGTTAGTATGGCAGATGGTAGGGGACTGTTTGCTCTTAAAAAAAAAAAGAAAACAAAAGGCTGTTCTCACCCCATATCCTGCACCCCTGCAGTTAAATGAGCAGGATTGTAGCCCTCTAACACAGCAGGTGTGCCAGCATCCCTGGAAAGTCATACCTGTCACCATACTAGTAGTGTATTGGTGTAGCCATGCTATCAGTGTCATCCACCACTGCAGCACGAGACTAAAACAAATGAATGCTGGATTAAAGTGGTAATTGCTGTAGTCTTGTCAGATAATGTATTTTCAGACTTCATCTCAAAGCCCTCAGACCAGGGTGCTATCTATACCCAAAAAGCTTGGCCAGCTTAGAAGATACGCAGCTACACACGTCCTTTATTACATGGAGTCAAACGTCTGAAGTTTTGCCTGTGGATTAGGCAACTATTGTGTGTACAATCAAGTACTTTTTAACCATGTTCCTTAATGCTTTTGCAGCCCCATACGTACCCCATCTTCAAGCAGTGGGCTCTTTCACGCTGACTGCAATTGGCCATTTGTAGCAAAACTAAAACACTGTGCTTTATACCAGATCTATGGACATGAACTAATTAGTTCATCAGGGCTTATCCAGAAAGTTTAGTATTATATTCAGTGTCTTTGGAGAATGTAACTCTCATCCTTCTTTCTGTTAGATTGAATCTGAAAATGCAGCATCTGAAGAAACACTGAACAATGCTACCTTACGTCTGTTTGAGCTAGAGAAGAGTGTTGAAGACCTCAAGCAAAAGGCTGCTACAAATTCAGAGAATGTGGACAATATAGAAGAAAAAATTATTACTGCAAAACAAAATGCTGAAGAAGCTAAAAAGGTGAGAAGCTCACAAAAGATGCTAAAGGAAAGCCAACAAAATTCTCACCCCACGTTTGGCTAATGGAACATTAGTGAACACATGTGATCCATTTCATTTATTGGTCAAGTATCAGGGACAAAAAAACCCGCACTTAACAATAGCTGCTTTTTACTTACTTCGGTACCAGATACAGAGAGAGAGAGTAGTACTGGGAAGTTTTCAGGTTCTAAAATAGCTGCAGGAAACCTATCATGCTATCACACTGTCAGCCTTTCATAGACCTGTCCCTCAGCTTTTCTGTCTGCCACAGGAGAACTGGTGATTTTTTTTTCCCCCTTCCATAGAGTATTTATGGTTCTATGACAATGACAGGTTCAGGACAAACCACCCAGAATTTGGCATATACAGAATCAAGCACCAAGAAAAATTGTTAGCTCAATATAAAACCAGAGTAATTTCTAAGTATCAGAGATGCAAAATTTGCTCTATGACCATATGGTGTTTGTCCGCGTGTCTGCTATACACCTTTGTAATAGGAAGTTTCATTGCTCCTATCTGTTGTCTGTAGTTAGCCCATCAGTCTCCAGAGAGGTATTTTCTGCCAGGAGAGACATATTATCCATCAAGTCAATTATTTCCAAACACTAAGTAGTATTTCAGGTGGCTGTCAAGTAAACACAAGAGACTTCTGGTACTGCTACAGCTTCTTAACTTACTTATTGGCTGAATTCAGTTGGGTCATAGGACTTCTTAATCTTAACCTTGCAGAGAAAAGCACAGCTGAGAAATCAACATCATGACTTGTCCAGTACCTTCACCTACGCAAACTAGGCAGCTGTTCTCATTACTGGAGGAGTAACAAGGGTATTCCTCCCCAGATGCAAGCATTCAACCAGAAGCAGTGCCAGTTCTTTACCATATGCAGCTTTCTAGCTGTACTAGGGGCCATGGTTTCCATTAGTTACAGAATTGTGTAACTGAATCCCATAAATCCTTGCCAAGTGTTGGTATTAAAGCCATAAAACAGCCACAGGTCTGCAAAAGGGCAACTAACGAATCTTCACCCCAGCTCTTAGAGTCCCAACTATTAAGTAGGAAGTACCCCAACACTGTTTCTGCTTTTGCTAACTGAGCTAACAGTGTAGTCTCTCCTTAGACCTGGATTAGTAAAGAGAGAGGGAGGAAATGCGAACTCCCGCGGCATTGTCTTTTGAATGAGCTCCATCTTGTGCTTGAATCTGGAACAACAGGTCCTCAATACTGAGCTGAACGACAAGTATAAAACAGTGGAAGATCTTATTGCCAAGAAGACAGAAGAGTCAGCTGATGCTAGGAGGAAAGTAGGCATGTTGCAAGATGAAGCTAAAGCCTTGTTGGCTCAAGCAAACAGCAAACTCCAGCTGCTCAAAGGTAAGGCTGTTCTGAGGAGGTAAGTCATCATCTTAGGATATGAAGCAATGTCATGCTATTAAACCAACTATTCAGCAGCAGTAGGGAAAAAATGTAAGTTAATTCTTTGTTACTGAGGTTTGATCTGCTTTCCTTATTCTTATGGACACAACATAGTCTTTTGAATCCAAGATTTCTATAAAAAAGCTGAAGCTTCCAGTGAGACACAAATTGACATTATGGCACCTATCACTGCTCCAAGAACCACTACAGGGAAGGAACATAGCTACCATGCTTAGGATGAGGACTAACCTGGTCAAGCAAGACCCCCCATCTTCAAACAGTACTACCCCCACCCCACCCTGAAAAGCTATTAAAACAAAATGTAATCAGGATACATCAGTTCCAGTTTACAGATTAATTTAACATTTCCCATTGCCAATTAAAGTTAATTGAAGCAGGAGGGGGAAATCTGCCCGTAACTACCAGGGAGGGAGTTAAGTTTTCCTTCTGTTTTTGCCAGGTCAGGAACTCATTCTTCCCCTTAGATGTTCCTGCACAGTTACAAAGACTCAGTGAATAGTCTTAACCATAACAAGCTAAAACATTTCACTGTTCTGTAAAAGCCACCACACAGTAGAGAATGACAATCATTTTCAACATGAATCAAAGTATACTTTTGGATTTCCACTTACAGAAAATTTCTTCCTTGTTGCTTTATGTCCCAGTGTTAAGGAACAAAAAGGTGCCATTCCAGCCCTTTTTTTTTTCTAATCAGATTCTCTCTTCTGCAGGAGAAATAAATTTGAGTAGCAGTTTACCCGTAACGATAGTGATTTACATTTTACTGCATTAAAACACCCCTAACTAAGCTGTTTTTTCCCTTCCTTTGCTGACAGACTTGGAAAATACATATGAAAACAATCAAAAAGTTCTGGAAGATAAAGCCAAGCAGTTGGTGGAGCTGGAAGAGACAGTTCGCTCCCTCTTACAGACAATCAGCCAAAAGGTTGCTGTGTATAGCACTTGCTTATAAATGGGAGCAGGAAATGCTTGTGTTCAGGATGGGTTTTACAAGTATTACACTAGTTCTTTTTGACATTTCACTAAGACCTGATAAAGTGAACAGGTTTTATATTGACTTTCAAGTCACAGAACCAAAGACAAGTAACTTTTTGATGTTGAAAATAAACAGTACTTTTGTATCACTGTATGTACCTAGTATGACTCATTAAGTTCCTTCCTATTTTCAGTAGCTGAAATAGTAAATCAATTAATCCTTTAGCAAGTCTTGTTTTTAAACTGGTTAGAGATCTAATAAAATCTTGGCTCCAACTATGTAATTCTAAATAAGGGCTCCAATTACTGTGAAATATAGGATGGTCACTCAGAACAAAATTACAAGTGAATGAGGAAATACCATCCTTGTGTCATTAGCTAGCACTTGCACCACAGTACTCAAAAAGGATATTTTACCCTCTGCATGATATCCATTTAGGCATTACACTAGTTTCATGTCACTGATTATGAAACACTTGATAATGTGAAATGGAAACAGAAGCACTGAAGGGGTGAGTGCAGTTTACTTTTCAACCACCAAATTTAGGTGATAAACCAAGCTTGGAAGATCAAGCCTCTCTAGAAAAGGAACTATAACAGTTCACAGGGTACTTAATGTGAATCAGTTAAGGAGCTGTAAACAGACATTGCTCTCTGAGAACAGCTTGCACTTAACAAAAGACTTCTTTTCAAAGTACAAGAATAACATCCAGTTCACCATACTTTAGCTCAAAGTTATGTAGAACAGTGCAGCTTCAGACAATTGTATGGTACTGCAAATTGATGTACAACATTCATCAGCTACACAAATTAGCATCCAAAACTGCAACATGCATTTACACATCCTGACTGCAAACTCTGACCTGAGGAATACATCTGTGTAAATACTTTGATCAGCACCTTACCTAACCTTGACTAACATCAGCAAAAGTTAGTCAAGACAACTATGGCAGAATATACCACCACCTAAGCAAACTGAAGAGCGGTATGTTTAAATAAATAATTACCCTTAAGCTCCATAGATTACAAATTATAGAGCAAAAAAATCCATCACAGGGATTGATTACCGTATCAGCATCATACATAAATTCACTGCCAGTATACGTAGCAGCTGTTAAAAATACAATCTGCAAACTTCGCAACATTCAGACTTATCTATCATCAGACCATTGACAGGTGGCTCAGTAGCTCATCTTACTTTTACCTTTACAAACACTCTTTGTACACTTAACTAGAACAACAGCAAGAGAAACAACAACACAGTAACAATCTTAAGGCCTTGAATTTTATTTTCAAGTGTCTGGGACACTATAGTCTCCAGTATAATTTTGGTAGTATTCTTGATTGAAGTTTTCCTCACTTTCCAAACATCATTTAACATGAACAAAATGAGATATGAGAATTTGTAACTGATGAATCTCAAGGCTGAACTGCAGTAAGACTGCCACAAGTATTGAGGGAGGTGGGGGGGAGTGGACACAAAATTTTCTGAAAGAGCAGGGCTTCTAAGAAGAACTTAGAAAGCAAAAGATTAACACTTAACAGTATTTACCTGCGACAGGTAGAATTGATTCCGAAATGCCTAGATCTATCGGAATAATCAAGTTTTCCTTCCCTCACTATTGTCTGACCTTTGCTTTCCCTTCCTTCAGCAGCTTCCTACTAACACCTTAAAGCAGAAACACATTAATTCACTTACTCCAATTCACAGATATGCTGGGTCATCTCACAGCCTGGTGATAAATTTAATGAGCTGTTACGGTTTAACCCCATCTACACTTAAAACAGGAGTTTAAAAAAAACAAACCAAAATGAAGAACAGTATCACTGGTGTTTGTTGATTAACTGACATCTTAATAAAATGGTAACATTGGCATATATTTCTATCACTCAGTATGGATACTGGATCAGTACTTACTTAATAAGAAGCTCTAAAGAAAGGCAGGAGGATACAACCACCTTGTCTATACGCAAAACCAAGTAGCTTTTGCACCATTTTCTGAATGCACATTTTCATCTATCATGCCATTGGCATAATGAAAAAGGACACACGCAATACCAGTAGGTATTTAAGGTTTCCTTCAAGGCAGAAGAGCCTAGCAAAAAAAAAAAAAAAAAGAAATGGCACCCTGCAAAACAAAACTTAAAATGAGCTACAGGAATTGGGCACATTCCCTATACACCTTAGGGATATTCCAAAGATGCCATTTCTTTGTGCGTTTCTTCACATATTTCATAACGCAGACACTAAAAGGAGTAACAGGGCCAAGCAGCAAACAAAACCCAAGAAACCCCTCCAGCCATGTTAAATATTTATAAAGCTCTCTTGCTACAGAAAAGACAGAAAGACAGCAAAAATAGAGAACAGAAAAAGAGTATGTCTTAATTGTGTGGAGAGCTGACACCGCAGCCCTTGTGTGCGGAAGGTGCAGAATAATCCTCATGTCATTTACAGGCTGCCCAGGGAAGTGGTGGAGTCACCATCCCTGGAGGTATTTAAAAAACGTGTAGATGTGGTGCTTCAGGACGTGGTTCAGTGGTGGACTTGCCAGTGCTAGGTTAACAGTTGGACTCAATTATCTTAAAGGTCTTTTCCAACCTAAACTATGATTCTATGATTCACAGCAAGCACTGCTCCACTACCCAGTTTTAGCGTTTCAAGTTTAAGAGAGTTGGACAATGGAAGCTTTAAAATCAAAAAATATTAAGTAGCAGTAAGATTAATTTTTCTTCAATCTTTCATTTCTCCATCAGCACTCAATTTTTCCCCCTGATGAGTTTTCAGTATGAAAACATGATGTGTGGAGAATCACACACACACACAGAGTAATTTTCTCTTTCAGAAGTCAATATAGTTTTAATGGATCTATACAAGCCCCTCTTCTCCCGACATCCTAACACTACTAGGTCAAATCAAATTTTGGTACTTGTGTTTAAGTAGGTTAAATACTAAAGTTAATCCTTTCAGAAGGAAACACATTTTTGTGCGGAAGTGACAGTGGCATTTTAAGTGCCAGCGGCATTGTAAGTGCCAGTATTCAACTGGTTTAGTCTATCACCACTTCAAATAAGAAAACACCAGGTATGCTGGACACTTATTTGGAGTTTTGACCACCACACCTGATAATCCCATGCAGCGGCAAAATGTTTGGTTTTGAAGAAGAGTTCTGTCAGGCTGTTTTTCTGCAACATTCATCATGTAAATAAACATGTAATTTTAAGTATTTAATTTACAGAGACTGGATAATTCCACTTGTTCCAAACTCTACTTGTTTAAATATTTGATGTTTAAAATGAAGAGATTCACTTAATTCAGTCCTAAAATCCTCAGACTCAGCCTTCCCTAAGGGCCCACAGTCCATTTTCAGAGATGTACTATACACGTACAAAGATCGGCTCTTTCATTTTAGAAGTTGATAGCTTTGCCAAAAGATGCTGCTAGGTTTGCTTCCCTGAAGGCTTCTGACACTGTCTGTAGAGAGCAAACACAAAAAGGTACAAGTCATTAATATTTACATATGATTATAGCATGTCTGTGTAACCCTGGTGTTCAACAGTCCGTTTAGAAAAAAAACTTACTGGATGGGCATGGCAAACTCTGGCTACATCTTCACATGATGCTCCATATTCCATAGCAAGAGCAGCTTCATTAACCATTTCACCAGCACCCTGTAATTTAATGGTATTTGTAATTAGCACAAATCTTTATGCAGTTGTCCAGGTTCTTCTGAATCACTAACAGCTTGTAAACAAGCATCTTTTGCTAAAAAAGTTATAATACACCTAAGCACCTCAGCTGTGTTCTAATGTAAGTCATAAGTACTTAATCTATTTGGTGACTGTGCTCAAGCCTACCGCAAATCTAAACATAATTCTTAATGAGAATATTTGTTCTCTCATTACTAAGAGTTGTGGAAAATCTGGGCATTTTTCCACCGTAAGATACTGGTCAGATAATATCCACATTCTCAAAGATATAGTGTACATTATCACTGCTGAAACCTCCCCAAAACTTCAATGCCCTTCTGGAAAGTTAAATAGATAACTAGATAAACAAAAGCGTGTTACTACATCTGCACCCTCTTTTTTATTAATGTGAGTTGTATTTATGTGTATTTACTCCGAGAACATTTGTTTGAGGAGTCAAAAATAGTGAAATCTCCTGTTACATTTTTAGCATTCAGACCCACAGTCTTAAGATTTTCCCCCGGCCCTTTCCCAATGAAGAAAATTAGTCTGCCTCACACCGATAAACCTAAGTTGTGCTTCCTTTAAAGCACATTGATTTTTAAGTGACTGGCATTGTGAGAGAAAATAACAAGCATAACATCTTATTATATATTCCTATCAGAAATTATGATAATTAGATTCAGAAACAAGAAGCCTATCCACTAGTGTTGACAGTATATCCATTCAGACGAATAAAACGTCCTTTCCAGGAAAATGGGAGAGCAGTTTTAGTGTTTCTCTTAAAGAAAGCGGTATACAAAGATGCATGGAAGTGTTTCTGCATACATCTTTGGAAAAAAAAATTATTTAAAGCCAAGATAAACAAACCAGAGAGAGATTAGGGTCTAACTTTGGACTGTGTGGGACAGTGGAAAGTGATACTTTTCCAAAACAGAATTTTCTTATTTCTAATCTTTGCAAAGGATTCTGAATCAAAGTTCCATAAGTTACTGCCCCCAGATTTGGTGACTGCAGCATAAGGTTACCAACTTTGCTGAATTCTGAAGTTCGGGGCGCGGGGGGGGGGGGAAACACCAATGAAAAAGCCACACTCTGTTCAGCTCCCTCAACTTCCAGAACTTGAGTCAACAATTTCTGCTGTTCTCTTGAGTATTTGGCAGTATTCATAAAAAAAAAAACAAACCACACAAAAAAAAAACCCCAAGAAACCAATTAACCCTAGCAATTCTCAGGGAAAAAAACAATTCTGGGTCTAAGACCAAAGTAACAGAAAATAGGGAAGAGGACAGGGCTGCAGAAGAGAACAGTAAATAAAAGTGACTGGTAGACTCAAATCTTCCCTCTTTTTACAAGCACTCCTCCTAACTTGACAACTACTTTGCAATTGTGCAACACTAAATAAAAGACCCTTACAAGGCCAAGACAGCAGCATGATTTACGATACTTACTGCGCCTAAAATGTGAGCACCCAACATCCTGTCTGTTGATTTTTGACTAAGTATCTTCACCATGCCATCTGTGTCAGCATTTGTCTTTGCTCTACTGTTCGCAGCAAATGGAAATTTCCCGATTTTGTATTCTATACCCTACAAAACAGATACGTGTCAATGAGTTAATGACCAACAAGAACAATGTAACCATAGAGACAATTTGATAAGAACAGAAGTAATACAAAAAGACACATAAGACATACAGAGAAATGCATAAGAACAACCACCAAAAGGGGTATAAGGGGGTATTAAAAAAAGATTAATTAGCAAATGAACAATATTAACTTCACAGAATAGAAGTCATTAAGAGAACTGTGATCCTTGAGAGAATGGCATGCAGGAGGGAATCATTCAATCATACACCCTAAGCAATAAATTCAGACGCAGAAATTCTCCCAGAAAAAGTAGCTAGATAAACTGCTAGACAATGAAACCACATCCAAGGTGGAAAAACAGTTTTGTCTGAGAAGAAAACAAACAGTACCTCTTCTTTCAGCTGTTCTTCTGATTTGCCAACCCAGGCCACTTCAGGGTGAGTGTATATCACAGAAGGTACGCAGTTATAGTCAATGTGAACTGCTCCCCCAGCCATCCCTTCTACACAAAGAATGCCTTCATCCTCAGCTTTGTGGGCCAGCATAGGTCCAGCAACTACATCACCAATAGCATAGACGCTATCAGACCAATGAAACAGAATAAGAGACTGTTTAAAAACATCCTAGCACACCTAGGCTACCTTATATAACAGTCAGTTTAAAACATGTTACTGAAAACTCTAATCAAAACAGATTAAAATGTAAAATTTCAGAAGAAATACAAAGTATAAAAGAGCAGTTTCCACAGAATGACCACACTTCAAGAAGTACTAGTGACATGACTAGTAACTTTTACATTACAAAACTTCAAAGGTTGACTAAAAATCTTTAGCTCCTCAAATAAACAGAAATTTTGAGTTTTCCTTTCAGAAAAGAAAGCTATATTATGCAATTAAAAACAAAAAAGTGCTCTAGTAGGTTAAACTTTTAAAAATAAGAGTTCTGCTTAAAAAAAGTAAAAAATATTATTTAGTATTACTTACTTTGGAATTTTGGTTTGGAATCTGTTATTGACTGGGATTCTCCCCCTCTTATCAAGTTCAATTCCAATATCTTCAAGACCTAGATTTTTTGTAAAAGGACGTCTACCGATGCAAACTAGGAGCACATCACACGTTATTACTTCTGCCTTGCCACCAGCAGCAGCTTCAACACTATAGAAAAATAAGTAGCAAAAACACTAAGCTGTAAACTTCTCGTGTTGTATTTCTCTGACTAGTAACTAATATGATCCAGATGGTGACCTACTGGCTGGATCTGGCATCCAAAACACTTGCATTCAGCCTGCCCCGTGTTCCTTCCTTACAACAGTTGAGGAGTAGAAGAGGGAGGAAGGGACAATAACTCTTACTACATTTCTTAACAACACTTAGATGCAGAAATTCAGGGTATATATCCACTACCAAGTGGCATGACCTGATAGGATCAAATCTGTACAGCAAAATAACTGGTGCTGAGTACTCGACACCCAAACTATATATATTTTGGAGTGGGGTAGGGCCATGTTTTCTGAGCAAGCTTTCTTCTAGCCCAAGAACCAAACACCCATTAGCAGCTGCCCTGCATCAGGTGCATCCCTCAAGTGCCTTGTTGTGTTTAACTGCACCCAGAACAAGCTGAGTTCACGTGCTCTGGGAGCACAAGAACCAAAGCATGGTAAGTGAGTATAAGTAGGAAATATGTTTCAAAAGCATACTCCTGAAATAAAATGAAACTCTAAATGTAGATGAGAGATCCAATCAGCATCAGCATGGTATGTAAAGAAGCCCAAATCTAGGACCTTTACAATGGTGGAGGACAGACTATCCCGAGGTATGGCGATACAGCAAGTCTCCATATTAAGATCCGGGGGGGGGGGGGAGTCATTTCAGCTTACTTTAGTTAAGTAACTTTAAGCATTGTCTTAAAACTCAAACTACAGTTTATGTAACCAGGCTGCACAGAGAATACGTTAATGAGAAAAAGAACAGAAGTAGCGTATATGTACGGACTTTTACAAAGCAAATTTGCTTTACATGTTTCTATATTAGCTCTTCATCTATAAGCCTTCAAAGGGCTTGAGTGCAGCCATTAAAAGATACTCTGGGGTAGTTTCATTTATTTCTATTCGAAAGCAATCAAAATTCTGCCACGCTTACTTGGAAACAAGGGGAGGTATGGACAAAATAACCCCTCCAGTAAGCAGCCAAGAACTAATGGTGTGAAAATGACTGTACGAACAATCATGATATTTATGTTAATTATACCAGAAGCAAAAGATCTTCTATGAAAAGAATAACTTAGAGTTCTGTTTTTATTGCTGATCTCACTAAAACAATACTGGTTTTATACCACCATGCCTTCAACTCAAGTTAATGGAGCCTCTCCTGTATAAGCAATCTAGAACTCAGTAAACCCAAACTTATGAACTCTGTAAGTTACAATACAGGATAAAAAATAAATTTCACTAAAGAATTAAGTTTTATCCTAAATACATTTTGTCCTGTTCAAAGAATAATATCAGACTGTATTTTTAAACAGGTTTGAAGGACTGGGTGGAAAAATATATATAGCATTCCTTTAGTTTTATGTTAAACACTTACGCTACATCGATTTTTCCATCTGGTTTCTTGGTAGCACCAGTAACTTTAGTGTTCAGCTTAAACTTAAGTCCCTGTTTCTGAAGAATACGTTGGAAGTTTTTAGAGATCTCCATGTCAATTCCCATTCCTCCAACATGGCCCATGAACTCAACAGCTGTCACATCTGCACCGAGGCGCTGCCAAACTGAACCCTGCAGTCACAACAACACGCATAATTTTTTTGAAAGGAAAACTTCAGATTTCTTCACTGTAATACTTACCACTTTGATAGTAAACTTTTCAAAACCAGGAAAACAGGCAAGAGCAAAATGATCAGTTTTTACAAATGTTACAGTGTAGGATAAAACATGCTCACAACCCATCCCAGCCTTTCCACAAAAATGGATTTATCACTGCTTGTTTGCATACCCAAACCTTCAGTGATTGAATTAATGGAATTAATCTTTTCAAGAAATAGCTAACAAAATAATTAATTATAAATTAGGCATACTTTAGGTTATAGGTATAGAAAAATTCAAAAATCAAAGTCTGAGTGTAGCTCAGAAAATCCAAAGGAAGTTGTTTGTGGTGTTCTAGTAAGACTACAAATTAAATCAAAACAATACCACGTTATGGAAGTTTTATGCAATAAAATGGAACCACTGCTGCTTCTGTATGTATTTATATCCCTAACCACTATCATCAGCTTCACCAACAAAAACCATCTACAGCCTATTTACCTCGAGTTACCCCCATCCATCCCACGCAGTATTTCACTTTGCTTACTCTTTCCCTGCTTAATGGTCAGCAGGCTGAGCAACCACTAACCAGATGTGCAAATCTGCAAGTAACTGCAAGACCAGCAAATATACATTATTCTTGAACCACACAGGTATGAAACAAAAGGACTCAGACTAAGATGAACTACAAAGTCTCAGCTCCTTTCATTGTTAGAATGTGTGCAATCATATCAGACAAAAACTTATTGGGATTAACTGCTACACACAAGAATTTATACTGGCTTAAAATAAACTTCCCTTAAGAAAAGGAAGTTCTCATGTCTATACAGAGCAGGTACAAACCTCAGCAAAAGTTAACACACACACACACCCCCCACCCCACCCCTAAAAAAACCAACTGTAAGTGAGTCCCTCTATGTTCCCCTCTCATTTCTCTGCTTAGTTAACCAGCTGCAGGAGTACTGATCCTACAGACACTTATCCCAGCTTTTCTAGTAGAAAAGGGAGCTAGCAAGCTATAAAACCTGAACAGTTTCATTACAACTCACTCAACGAAACATCTGTTAAATCATGGCAACACAATCATATATAACACAAAAAATAACAACTTGTTCCTTTATAAATTAAAGACCAAGTGGTTTAAATATCCTCTCACCAGTTCCACACCAATGACTCCTGCACCAATAACAACCATCTTTTCCGGAACTTTTTTCAGTGACAGCGCACCAGTGGATGACACTATATTATCTTCATCGATCTAATGACAAAGAAACCCACAAAGGGAGGTTTACAATCCCTTTTATACATTATATATAAAACACACAGAAGTTGAAGTGCAATCAGATGCAAAAAATTATTACACATTAAATTATGTGGATATTACACATCGAAAAACAGTACCATTAAGATTTCAAATACGTACAGTAATTCCAGGGAAGGGAGCAACTTCTGAGCCTGTGGCTATAAGTATGTTCTTTGTATTGATAACTTGTGTGCTGCCATCATCTTTGGTTGCAGTGACTTGGTTTTTGCCAGTTATTTTTCCAAACCCAGATACATGTACAACCTTCAGTAATCAGAACACAGTAAATTCAGATTCAAATTATTTATCTAAGTTACACTACTTTTAATCTGAATCCCACTGATGCTTTAGGGAAGCTGCTAACACATACCTTTGCATCACCATCTGGTACAAATCACAAAGTAATGGTATACTATTCTTTTAAGTACATTAAGAATGAAGGAACTGTTAATTTAAAAATTTCCTAGAAGAAAAGCATTCAAATTCTGCCCTTGCCGAGTCAGTCATTCTAATTAATTTATGTGGCAAGAATATGAAAATGTAAAAAGCAAGAAATTCAGATCAGAAAAAATCATGGATATACCTCAGTATATAATCCAAACTAACCTTGTTTTGTTTAAATAAATGAGCAATTCCACCTGTTAAGGCCTTCACTGCACCACTCTTCTGTTCCATCATCTTCTCTAGATTCAAACGGATTCCTGTAACTAAGGTTAAAAAACAAACTTCTTTCAAGCATTGCAGTGTTATTATTTAAAGGAGCTAACCTAAACACAATTAACAGCTCTAACACAGGAAGATGTGTTGAATGGCCCTACTAAACAGTAAAGGTTACATTCAACAACTGCAATGTTAAAAAGCAGTATTACACTTTTCAAATATAACTTACCTATCCGCGATTCAGGGTTCAAGGAGCAGACAGATGTCCCTAACCCTCTAACTGACTGATAAAGGATATTATTTGTAAGTCTAAAAAGTTTTCTGACCAGAAAACTATAGTGGTCAGATTTGAATGATTAAATTTGCTTGTTGATGGAAATCATTTATGTTAATAGGCACTAACAAGTTACTCTTCATACTCACTTTCGATTCCTCTATTAGCAAAATCTTTTCCATGGGCCAAGTGATACAGATGTGAGTTGTTCAGCAAGGCCTAAAATACAGACACAGAAATGTGAATTGCAACATACATTCGTGACTGAGTAAGTTCTTTATATTATCAGGAAAAAAAAATCTGATATTATTTGGAAATCATTCTCCCTATTAAGAAAAAGTCTGACATATACATATTTGAAAAGGTGTATTTCAAACACAGAAATTGTACACAGTAGCTCATACTGCAGTGTTTTGTAAAGTTACATATTCAACATAAAAATAGAAAATAGTTAAATTCACACCTATCCTTTTTGCTCATTTCACCAGAAAAACTGGGAATGATTCCATGAGGATTAAAAATATTAGGAACAGACTTTAAGTAGAGGAAAGAAAGATGATTCTGACTGACTCAGAGGAGAATTGCCTTATTACCTCAGACAAGAGATTACTTGTTAACAAAAAGAGGATACAGAAAAACTGGATGAGGAAAATTTATACCGAAATCCCTGTTAAAATTTTCGCCTGTGTAGAAATATCTGAGTTAAATTTTGTAGTTGAGTAGTTGTGCTGAAGTTACTACAACTGCATAGCTAGTTGAGCTGAAGCTAGATGGCTTAGAGCTAGCTCAGGTCACTGGACATTCATAATTCAAAATTAAAGTTAGAATAGTTTTTATAACAATGTTTATAAATCAGCAGCTTGAACTGCAGAACCTCTAGAACTGTATTTCTATTAGAAATAACAATATAGTTAGGAAGGGATCTTGGCAAGAAAAATTATGTCTTTCACTATAGCCATCCCAAACATGAAATGATCAGTATCTTTTCAAGAAGGACAACAGTGCAAGTCTGTGCAGACTGAAAGCAGGCACAGCAAAACATTCAAAGCACATTTTGAGATACCTGCCTTAACTGCACACACTTGAGTAAAACTAGTACTGTGATAAGACTTATTAATAAAAATGGAATTATCAACTCTCACTCTTTAAAATTCATTTGCCCATTTCACATAACTGTCACAACCCTGAATCTGTAACATCCAACATTACTGAAGACACAGCCATGGCTTAAGACTTTGGCAATTAAATGTATTATTTTGGGTGGCTTTTCGGAAAGGAATTTTCGAATAGTTTGTTATTGCCTCAGTGTATGCAGTCTACATATCCACTTCTTAAGAAATATTGCCATTAAAAAAAAATTCTGGATAGCATCTGAGTTGAGCCATCCGTTCAGAAGTATTTTCTTAAGATCTTCAAAGGATAAAAAAAAGAACCCAAGAAGAAAAGTTAAATAGATCCTAGCAGAGCTCCAAACTTTCAAAGTAACACTGTGTTGATCTACAACTCATTTTTTGAGTTTTTCCTCAGTATATTAAGATATTCTGAACTTCATTAGAACTATTAGGAAATGTTTAGGAAAATTAATATATAATTTTAAAAACTTTGTATTTATGCTGTATTTTCTCCTAGCATACTAGTAGAACCTCTCTGAGCAAACAGATTAGAAACAGCAATATAGTTAGGAGGTATCTTGGTAAGAAAATTATGTCTGTTACTACAGCCTGGCATTACCAGCGTCTTCCTTCACCTGCCAGACAGACTAGACTAGTAAGGCTATCTAGCAGTAGCACTGTTCTTACAAGGCCCTAGTTCTGAAATTACTTAAAACTGGACTGACAACATCAACTATTAGCTTCTTCTGAATTTCTTCTTACTTCTTTCTTTCAGAGTGCACGCCTTGGACTCTCCCTTTTCTCTCCCCACCTGCTCTACTCCACACAAGCACTACCAGCCCCACTCTCCAGGCCATCTTTTGGGCCTGGTGAGAATACTATTTTAGCTTAGACTAGTATTTCAAGAGCTAATCAACTAGGCTCTTTCTACAGTCAATGGAGAGAGACAGCTCTCTTCAGAGCATGGTGCATCCAACCAAAACCAGAGTTTACGATTTTTCAGGGGTGCCCCTCTCCCTCTAATTTAGATTTACTTTCTCTACCCCTAGCGACACAGTTCAGCATTCCTTTAACGTAAGAACAACATTTTGGACAAAACTACAGGTTTATTTTGAACAAACTGATATGAGAGGATCAAGAACTTCACATGGTAGACTACCAGAGACGCAACCATCTGAAACAGTTAACACTGTTGTCAGTTACTGGTTACAACACAGACTCAACAGCTCATCAGAGGGAGAAGATAAATCTGCATGCACCTCTGGTTTTCATTCTCTTCCTCTTTCATTTGGGAAAGCCCACAAAAGAGAGTTTGCAAATAAAACATTTCTATTGAGCAAATAAAATTTTAACCCTTTGTATTATTTATTTGGATCCTGAGCTTTTTCAGATTGCAATTTCAGTTTTTAAAGAAAGTATGTCAATCTTGGAAAGAGATTAAGGAGGAATTTCTCAAGTGATACATATAATATCTGTTGTTTTTAATGAAGTTATGACAAACTATGTACACTCACCTTGGACGGAATACATCCAACATTCAAACAGGTTCCGCCTAAGGTTTCATTTTTTTCTACACAGACAGTCTGAGGAAGAAAGGGGGGGGGGCGGGGGGGGAGAACTTTTTATTAATACTATGCCACCATTTCCTTACAGGATATCTGACAAGTTAGAACTGATGACAAAGACCAGGCATTTACCTAATAACTCTTCCTCTACAAGTGTCTCATTAATTTAATTCCTAGATTTATTTCCACAAAATGGCTCTTTGCAAAAAAATTCTCTACCAGGAGAGCCACATTCCCCACTATACCATTTACACTTCCACACAAGTTTAAGTGCTGCTGTTCTGCTTCAAAAATCCACAAAGTTGTCTCAATTAAATACAACACTCAGTTCTGTGAAAGATGTTCCCCTTACAATTAAAAAAAAACCCTGCAAAAAGCAAAACATGTAAGTCATGCAAGATACCTAAAAACAAGTAATCGCAAGCAAACAACAGACAAATGAACCAATGCATGTTAAAATTGCATGAAGTAATCTTTTTTTTAAAGAAAATGAAACAAAAGCCCCAAACCACAAACATTTCCCTCTCTAAACACACTATCCTGCAAGACCCTTTGCTCTAAAGTTGTGCCAGAATTTATAAAGAAAGAAAGAATAAAAATCAAGTAAAGCAAAGGGCTGGAAAATATTTCATCTCCTTCTCATGAACTTGCCAACATCAAAGTATGCAAAGGAAAAAAAGAACTAACAAAACTTCAAGTAAAAACAGATCACTTGGGGGGGGGGAAAGAATATCATAAACCTGTTTCACAGAAGCAAAAGAATTGGCATCTCCTTCTTTGCAAGGTGCACACATGTTCAAAATAATAGTCCTTGGTTTATACTCTAAGAGCTCCAATGTGCTGATAGAAGTGACTACCCCGGGGAAAGCCTTTCATAATTTCTTTTAAATTGCTGCTTTTGTGCTGAAGTAGAGGTGATGGTAACATGAAGAGCACGATTCACCGTACTAAATCACAGAAACACATTGAGACGTGCTGATCCCCTATCTACCCTTCCTCCTGTTTTAAGCACATGAATGCATGAAAAATGATCCAAGGGCTTTAAAAGTTGCACTATGGATCAAACAGCACCAGACTGCTCCTACCTTTACCTGATAAGGAGATTCTACCTCATCCACTTTACACCAACTTCACCAACAAGGCCAAGCAAAGTTGGTGAAAAGCCAACGCACAGAGAACATTGTTGGCCATAACGTGGGATGCTGTGGTGGTGATACAAGGACTTAATGCTTGTGCTAGCACATGCAGCACTAAAATTGAAGGTTGAAGTCCAGTAGTTCAGCAGAGCACACTCAGGTTCTTCCATGAATGGTGTCACTATAGAATCTATCTTTTTGCCTGTCTCACAAAAACATCTCCTACATTCCTCAAGGGCAGCATAAACATTCTTCATGTTTATTCAGTGCTACAGGTGACACATGCAAGCGTGTCCAAATATTTCAACCACTATGACTAGCTGTAAAGCAGTATAACAAATTATTTTTTGCCATGATGAAAAACAGGATCCAGGGCACTTTTTAACCTCCTTGTATATGGTATCCTATTACTAATCACAGATGTGAAAGACCTGAGGACAGCATTGCTCCAAAAAAAGTAGGCATATAGCCACAAAAAATGGCTTTAGAATAAACAAACATGAACTTACATGGCAGAAGACCTCAATCTCAATTAAAACCTGTAGCTCTGAGCACCTTTTTTCTCAGGTACTAATAGCTCATTAACAACATACATCTAAAAGCAAGAGTATTTATTAAGACAAAAAAAAATTCACAAACATGGATAAAGACAACTCAATTATCTGCGCAAGGTCACAGGCAGATGTAAAACTTCTTAATGGAATATCAAACATTTATATTTTGGTACAGTTACACATTAGAAGGCTGAAAGATACCCAAAGAGACATCACTGAAACCAAGTTGTGGGCGTAATGAGCAATGAGGGACAACACTCAGAATTACAGAAAAGTTTAGGTTGAAGGGACCTCCTCTGGAGGCACCTAGTCAAACCTCCTGCTCCAAACACAGCCACCATCAAAGATGTATCAGGTGGCTCAGGGCCTTGTACAGCCAAGTTCTTCACCCTTGGGTATTTTCAGACTACACGCTATCTGGGCCCCCGTTCCAGTGTGTCACTGGAACTCCATTCATCAACAGGAGTTCCTGTTCTTACCAGGTGGCCTAATCAACTCATTTTTGTTAGGAAGTCCAGATGTCATAATTCAAAAGCATTGGGACATATCAGCCAGCAGGAACATGCTCAAGACTGCTAGCACTGCCTTCTCAGATTTCAAAATAATTACGAGAAGAATAATGCAGTGCCAAGAGAGCGAGTTGGTCTCATATCAAGGATTGAAGGTAAAAAAAAATCCTGCTGAAGTTACACTCTGTATTTTCATAAGTTTAGAAAATCTGAAATGCACTATGCACACATAACACTCACAATACTCTATTAAATGACATATCATTAGTACACATCAGATAAAAGTTGTCTCTTTCAAAAGACATTCAAAGACGACAGAACAACAGAGATGAACATATATAAATGTAAATTACATACTACAGTATTTCTACAGACATATCTGCGCCTCTGAAATTCTCGATGGAATGAGAATGGAATTCCTCTACTCGCATTCTGAAAACACATCAGTTAACATTGGTTTTTCCTCTTTTAAGTTAAGTTCCCCCAGTCTGTTCTTCAGGACAGTTTTTCAGTTGCCTTTTTGACACTGTCTCAATTTTTTTTTTTTTTTTTTCCTTTTCTTTGTTGGGAGAAAAATTCCTTCCTAGCATTCTTTTCCCCCCTTCTTTTCCACAAGTGTATAAGCCCACCTCAATTATCACTTCCAATCAAAAGCAAGCTGTCCTGAGCAGCTTTGTCAATAGCTTCGCAGGGCTATAGACAGTAATACCTTCACATCTCCATTTCAACTTCTGTATAATCTGGGTAAGCAAGGTAATGAAAGATTACCGACATGTCAAGAGCATCCAGTGGCCCAAGACGCAACAGAAGAATTTCAGTTTTTCAGTATCACACAAACATCTTCCAAGTTCATGTGGATGAACATTCTGCTATCTGAGTGAGGTCTCATCTTACCTTAAATCCAAGCTGAGCTGCTTTGATAGCAGCAACATACCCTCCAGGACCAGAGCCAATAACTGTGACATCAGCATCAACTGAAACAGAGAACATATGAGTTATTTTTGTTTCAGCAATTAAAATTTTACTGCAGGAATACCAGTTTATAATTCCTGAACTAATCCATGTTTGAAAATATATTTTTTTAAAAAACAAAACGGCTATTAAAAATGATGCAACTTAATAAACTAGGCTTAGATAAGTAAATTACACCTCACATCTGAGAGTAACTTTCTTGGACAAAAGGAGAGGTTGCATGGAGGTATCCACTCTGCAATGAAAACAACCAGTATTAAATTTTACAGGAAAAATAATGTAAAATGAAATGAGGCAACCGAATTCTGTCTGACCCATCCATCCTGCTATAAATCCTTAAGAACTTAACCCAAGATGTCTGGATAGCTTACTATAACATTTTTCCAACATAGCTTCTATTAATGTTTAGTGCAAAAGATAAATGCTTACTGAATGCCATAAAATCAGTAGTAGGACAAAATATGGCTGAAATAGTTATCTATGCAACCTCTATCCATTATGAACACAGCAGACACTAGGAACTTTGTACCTAATTCATATCTCATAACCACAATCTCCTTTGGAATATTAATTACCATCACTGTTCTTACATTATCTAAAGTTCAACTTCTATTTGTAGCTTTAGCTTGATATCAAATAGGGCAAGTAAGCCACCATTTTTCATCTAAATCTCCATGCTGACATGGATTCCCCCAATCACCTGGAAGACCGATTTCTGAGTTTGAAGCGCTGCTTTGGTTTTTGAGGTGTTTTTGGTTGCTTTTTTTGTGCAAAGAAATTCTTCACAATTAACTACCTTGATCAGCATAGGTCCTTTGTGACACTGCACAAATTCCTTGGAGACCATGATGAATTCGATCAAAATGGCTTCTCTAGAAAGGGAAAAAAACAATTTTAAAAGTTGAAGTCTACCCTTGAAGAAAAATAAGCATTCAACCACACACAGATGAACACACAGTTACAGTCAGCAGTTAACCAAAACATGACTGAAGCGGACATGGAAGGCACTGACTGGAACGAGAGATAGAAGTCGCTCTGCCATTTACCTGCTCTGCAACCTCAGCCGATCATTACACTGTTTTCATGTCAGCCTTGCCTAAGGCTGCTTCTAACTACACAAGCTTTCAACCCTGCACACGGGGCTCTCAAACCACTTAATGACATAAATTAGACACCCACAGGACTTTATGAAGAGTCTTGTTGTTCCATAATCATCCCCTTCAGCCACTTCCTGTGAACAGGCAGCATCTCAGAGGCAGCTCTGGAGGGCAAGATTTTTTAATTGTAATGGAACAGCACAGTTGTTACAAGCATCTCATCGCCTGATCATCCTGTAACTGGGGTAGAGAAAGCTCCTGAGAGTATTGCTGAAGCCCTCACTGCTGCCCAAAAGGCGGGAAGCGACCCTCTGACAGCCGGCGGTTTCCACCGCCACAAAGGTATCCGCCCTCACTCCCGACTCCGCCCGGCCGCTCCCTCCGGCTGAAGCCTCCTGCGGGCCGGGGCACCCCTCCTCCGCTCTCAGGAGGACCGACAGCCAACAAGTTACACGGCAGCAGGGACAAGACCCCGAGCCCACCCCTCCCGGGGCGGCGTGACGCCCACCTGGGGCCAGGCGACACCGCGGGCACCCTGTCACCTCAGCCGAGCCGAGGCCGCGCTGGGCGAGGAGCGACTCCCCGTCCCTGCGAAGCAGGCGAAAGCAGGGAAGGAAGGGAAGAGCAGTCAAGCCCCGCGGCCGCCTGCCGCCCCACCCGCCCCAGGGCGCCTGCTCCAGCTCCGCCCGCCCGCCCTCACGCCCGCTCCCGGCGAGGGGTGGGGGGGCGTGAGGAAAGCCCAGGCCCGAGCTCCCAAGCGCGGCGCGGCTCAGCTCCCCGCGCCTGCCCGCCCGCCCCGCGGCAGTGCCGTCCCCTGCCGGCGCCGCACCTGAGCGAGCACGCAGGAGACGCGTCCCCAGCGCTGCATGTCCGCCGCTCTCGGCCCGCGCCCCTCAGCCGCCGCTCCAAGGACTCCGCGGACTCGCGCAGGCGCAATGGGCCGGGGAGGGAGTGGCAGCGGCGGCCGGGCCGCGGGAGGAGCGGGCGCCGCCGCGCGACGAGGCCCCCTAGCGGAGGCGGCCGCCCGGTACAGCGCTGAGGGCGGTGCTCGGGGGCGGGGCCCGAGGGGCCGGGGCGGGGCTATGCAGATGAGCCTCTTAAAGCGGCAGGGCGCTCCCAGGGGCGGATCTGCACAGCCCGTCGTAGCCTCACCTGCCACTAAAATTAATATTCAGGTCAAGCAAAAAAGCTCACAGACCCACATCTAATGAATCAAAATTAAATTTGGGAACAGAGGGAAAAGTAAAAATGTTTCATTTTTCAGAATGAAACCTCTTTCATCTAAAGGACAGTGAAATGGACATAAATTCAATCTTTAAATATTCAAAAATATAGAATCTGAGATATTTCATTTTGGAAAGAATTTCAAGTGACTTGGAATAATTGCTTTCCATTTATTTAATCAGGAAAAATATTGAACTAGAATATGGAGACATTTTTACAATTGACACAGTTTAATTCAATGCTATTTATATTCTTCCAGACTATTTGTTCTCTAGAAAAAAGGGTGCACTCCCCTGGTCCTCTGTTTTTTGCACTTTAGCACATCAGTATTTGAAAACCTAAATCCTTCATTGCCTGTGGGGAACAGCAACGGGCCAAGACTATTTTCCTTCTATACTGTATTCCACATGGATTAGAACATGTGCAATATTCTGTTCAATTTATGCTACAAACATCTAAGTGTGGCTTTAGGTAAGTAACATGCAACATAGTTCATAATATTGGTTGCCCATCTTGCCCGAAAATGAAAATATTTTCCGTGAAAAAGTGTTCTCAAGTTTTCTAGACTTACTTTCTGATTTATTGCATAAAATCAAGATTTCCATCAGGTGGCAGTGTTCTGTTATTTTCCATACAGGGAAGCACATCACCGAGCACAAATTTTAGAGATCCCTTAGAAGAGAGGCGTAATATTCATAAATGCCAGTCTTTCTGATTAGAGCAGACTTAAATTATTTAGAGGAACCACCTGGGAGAAGAGCAACTCACTCATTAATAAAATATCTGTTGAAAGTGCATTAGCTAATGAAGGAGCTGGCACCTAATAACACTGTGCGAAAGTGCCTGGTTCAAAATGAAGGGTAATATTCAGTGGGCAGAATTCCTCTTCTGTCTTTCTACATAAGGATTTCTCTGACTGACTGCACCTCCAGCAACACTGGAGACTGGATGTGCCTGATATTTTCACATTTAAATCCCTCACTCTTGGGCTGGCTCATGAGAAAGCCTCCCGGAGTCCCCGACGCTTGCAGCAAAAGTATCATGGCCCCATCGTTTCCTTCCATCCTTGCTAATGAGCAGACCAAAGAGAATAAAAAGCAAAAATCCTCCAGCTGTACCTAACTGAAAGTACTCAGCCAACAAGTTTTAATTCCCCATGGCCTTCCCCCCGCCTCCCAGCCCTGGTGCGCAGCAGGGTACCGGAGCCCTCCCCTCTGCACAGGCAGTGCTCAGCAGCGCGTGAGTATTTCTGGGGAAATTAAATTTTTTCAGACACAGATCTAAATGCCGTGAGCACGTTGTGATTGCTAGCGGTGAACAAGACCATCTTCCGCGACAAGAAACGACTCGAGGCTCTGAAGGACATGCTTTGGGCACATGATGTCTTGCTAAGAGCGCAACATCTGGGTAGCAAGTGCAAGAACAGGACGGGGCAGAGCAGATGGCTGTCCATCCCCGTCCCCCTCTGAGGGGGAAGCTGAATCCCCAGCAGAGCTGCTGGAAAGCCCCATGGGGAAATCTCTGCAGCATCTCTTTGTACTCCCCGTGTCCCAGCCGGAGGGCTCAGCCGCGGGTTCATGCTGCACCACGAGTTTTTCTCAAATTAGAGAAGATGCTGATGATTACGCTGGCCACCGAAGGGAAGGGGGCTTGTGTGGTGATGGCTTCAGGACGCAGGAGTAGGAAGAGGGTGCAGGGGACCTGGAGAAATGCAGAAAGCATCAAAGCGTGTCTTGGTGGATGGGGGAAGCGGGGAGGCAAAGGGGCACAGAGGAGTGCAGGGCTGGACCCCTCCATCCCGTTCGCCGCAGGCCTAGCAGTCACCTCCAAACAGCCTTCCCCATTAACTGTGTGTCACTTGGGGTTGTGGCGGCTGGCACTGCCTTTCTGAACCTTCCTGGAGACTTCGCTGGAATTTGGGGGTTGTTAAAATGAGGTTTTACATCTCTGAGTAATAAAGACCATAAAGATCGGATCCTCAGTGGATTGCCTTTAGGACTGTGGTAGTCGTAAACCACGATCACCCGAGTGCTTTTTGTTCTATTGCTCCTGGAATGACTCTACCTCAACTTTCTTTGGCAGTGGCACTCCTTTCGTGAACACTGACGTTATGGTACTTGGGTACACTCCCGCTTTTTATTGCATTTGTTAGTACACATGAAATATCCCCTTGCAGCAAAGCAGGTTCCCAAGGATCCCAGGCTGCATTAGGCAAAGTATTGCCAGCAAGTGGAGGGAGGTGATCCTTCCCCTCTGCTCAGCGTTGGTGAGGCCCCGCCTGGGGTGCTGGGTCCAGTTCTGGGCTCCCCAGTACAGGAGAGACATGGACGCACTGGAGAGAGTCCAACAGAGGGCCACAAAGATGGTGAAGGGACTGGAGCATCTCTCCTGTGAGGAAAGGCTGAGAGGGCCGGGACTGTTCAACCCGGAGAAGAGAAGGCTCAGGGGGATCTCATCAATGTACATAAACACCTGAAGGGAGGGTGCAAAGAGGACGGAGCCAGGGTCTTCTCAGTGGTGCCCAGTGACAGCACCAGAGGCAATGGGCACAAACTGAAACGCAGGAGGTTCCCTCTGAACATCAGGAAACACTTCACTGTGAGGGTGACCGAGCACTGGCACCGGTTGCTGAGGGAGGTTGTGGAGTCTCCATCCTTGGAGACACTCAAAAGCCATCCAGACATCATCCTGGACAACCAGCTCTAGGTGACGCTGCTTGAGCAGGGGGTTGGACAAGATGACCTCCAACAAGAAGTCCCTTCCAATCTCAACCATTCTGTGATTCTGTGTCAGGAAAGTAAACTGCATCGTGAAGTCTTCGGGTTAGCTGCTCTGAGAGCAAGAGTCAGCTCTGATGTGGAGCTAGAGGAGGAAAGCTGCAGGCACGTACTGAAGTCAACAGAGGGCAACGTGACTGCATAGGCTAATGGAGATCTGCAAGGATGTTTTTGAAAAAAGTACACATAAAAACCTAGAGCATTATATTTCTTTGAAATACTGATTATTTTCTTGCATTAAAATTGTCATTTTTTACACACGTGTCTGTGCACACATGTTTATTTGTACACATCAATATTATCAAATTATCAATCTAGACAGAGTATTACACTGGCTCTGACTTGGGAAAACAGAACTGAAAGATATACCACACTGCATCCAAGGATTGGATGGTGGCCATCAGTGTCCTGTACCTTGCAAAGCCATATTTCACAAAACACATTTTCAGATGATTCTTCCTATCTTTGGTAAATCCTTTTGGTAAACTCCTCTCTTTGGTGAGAGTGAGCACCGTGGCAGGGTAAGGTATATCCAGAGGGAGACAGGGGTGGAATTTTGTTCTGCAGCCTTGTCCAGAGCAGGGTACTGTACTGCTTTCCAAACTGCTCAGCTTACTGCTCTGCTTACAAAAGCTTCCTGTCACTCAGGCATTAAAGCAAGATGAGTAGAGAAGTGGAGAGAAAGCTACAGCAAGTCCATGACCTCTGTTTGAGGTTCTTCACCAATATGTGGGCAAGATGGGATAAACAGGAAGGAGGAAGGCAAGTGGGACAGGGCCAGATGCAAAACAGCAGCATACCTCAGATTCACTGAACAGGCAGGACAAGTGTCTCGAAAGCATATCAGGAGTCCTGGTATGTGTTCTGTTCTGCAGGTATTTCACAAAGATCTGTGGCTCCCAAACACTTGCAGTAGAGTTAAATATTCAGGACATTCCTCTGCTAGCTGGGGCTCTGAAGAAGCACACGTAGGCAAGCAGGGGGTCGGGGAAGCTGAAGTGCTGCATTTTCGAGCCAAAGGGAAGTTAGACAGGAGTCCCAGACCCTACAACGGGCACCAGAAGAGCTGGGTCTGGTGGCAGGACCCATTAGGGTTCTCTCACACCACATGGTGACCACAGAAAAGGGCACTGGTCCAAGCTGTAACTATGCCATACCTAAGGCCTCCTCACATGCCATGGTTAAACACCCAGCATCCTGCCCCTGGCAGTTGGCTTGTGAGTGAGGTGCAATGCAGCTGCCTTACCTGAGGGAATGACTCTTCTTTGCATTTAAATGTTAGGCACCTGGTAAAGCCATCCTCCTAAAGCAAGTACCTAAATTCCCTGGGTGGTCAGCAGGTGCCTTTGACAATAAGCACCCAGGAGATCCTGTCTGCCTATCTTACATGCATGCACCAAGGCCAACACAATCTTCCTTGGGGCCTTCAAGGATTCCTGCCTCTGCTTTTATTATATGGGGAAAGTGAGCAATCAAGGCAGGACTTGTCTCACCTCACTGCAGCTGTCAAGGTTGGACATCTGGTTTAGCAGGTCTAACAGAAAGCTAGTCTTCTGGGCTTCTATGGGAGATGCAGAAAGACTGGCAAATTGAGAGGATTATTCATCCTGTCCCAAGCTGGGTGTCAAGGATTGCCCTCCAACGGCTGACTGTAGCACTGCCATCCTCCGAGCACAGAGGGGACCCAGATGACCTACGTTAAACACCTAACTTTGAGATAGTCCACACTGGCGGGAAAAAAGCTCACCCCATTTACAAAGGAGTGCCTCCATAGGCATGGAGAACTTGGGTGCTAGTTGGGCATCTCGGGCAGCTCAACAGAGTCCTGCCCTGGACGTCCCAGGGACACAACTGCACTGCTGCCCCTCAAAGGAGGCAGAGACGAGTCTCCCTTTAGTAATCAGTTTGCTTACCTTTATCAAGTCTGTGCTGCAGAAAGAAAGTGGGAGCTCTATATCTGATGTCCTTCCCTCCAATTTCCTTCCATCTGACTTCCTCCTGGGCATTAATTATTTCGCAATAGCAGTGACTGCCTTTGCATATCAGTAACGCGGTGTACCTTGTAAAATTCTGTTCCCTGCACATTACTCAGTTCTGAAAATTTGTGACTTTCTAGCTAGAGAGATTACAGATGAGGCCGATGCAGCATACGAAAGCCTGGTTTGAACGTGGGAAAAAATCTGCTTTATTTCTAGTAGGTTACACAAAAGAAAAAAATATTCACTGCAAGATAAAATTGTCTGATGCCCATAATTCAAAGTCTTTGCAATGAGAATTAGAATGGGATTATGTATTACTGATGTTTTCCTTTTCCTCTGCTCAACTTGTCATTGCCCATTTAAAACTCTTAATAAACTTTTATACCAGAGCTGATCACAAAGTGCTAGTTAATTTTCACATTTAAAAAAAAAAAGCACTTTCATTTGTTCTAAGCGTCCAGTTAAATTTTCAGGTTTTTAATAAAAATCAAAACCAAAACTACAAATATTTTGTATTTCTTAAACACCTGTAAAATTCATTGGTTCTATTGTTGTGGAAAACATGTAAATCTAAACTGAGGTGGAAAGTTTCCACGCAAGTTTTCATGTTAACTAAAATCTCACTTTTGTCCCCAAACAAGGCTATTAAAAATGCAGTGACTATGCAGTATTTAATTTTCGATTCCAAAGGCTCTGGCAAACAAGGTAATTAAAATAAAAATAAAACCTAAATGACAAGGCAATTAACTCACAGACACCCTTCAAGGGATATGTATTATGTCAAGGAAATGGCACACTACTACTCGGTGGATGGGTTTTTCTCATGCTCTGCTCTCCTAATCCAGGATCTGGCCTTTAAATCCCCTGAGCAAGGGGGTTTTGTGGCTAACAGGAAATTTTGTACCAGGAGTCAGGGACATTTTCTGTGTTCAGACAGAAAATCTTCCAAGTAATAAATTCCCGTTGTTAGATCATCTTGGCTTTATGAAAGTCAAAGTTCTCCCTGAAGCACAATGTTATTGTGCATCTTGGATCTTTCTCGGTGATAACAGGCTGATAAACAGAGCGTATTTCCTGCATCTAAGATCACTGCGGTGTTAATGTTGTAAGCACTGTGTGGTACCTGGATGGCAGAATGTCCTAATCTAGCACAGCAAATCAACTGACACCGTGAAAATCAAGGTGCATGCACTGTGCTAATCTGCAGTTTGCCCTTTAAGAACCGTAATTGATATAGATTAGTTATATTAACATTGCTGTTTGCTTGTGAGATTGTGTGCTAGTCTCTTAATATAGCACATTATAACAAAGTCGTGCACCTGGGAGGCACTAACCGCATGCTACGGTGTAGGCTGAGCTCCAGCTGGCAAGAGAGCAGCTCTGGAGAAAAGGGCTTGGCGCTCCTGTTGGACACCAAGTTGACCACGAGCCAGCAATGTGCCCTGGCAGCAAAGGCAGCCAACAGCCTCCTGGCTGCATGAGCAAAGGTGTAGCCAGCAGGTCGAGAGAGGGGATTATCTCCTTCTATTCAATTCAGTGGTTGTGGGACTACATCTAAGGGTCTGCGCCCAATTTCAGCTCCACAATGCAAGAAAACATGGTGATAGAGGCAACGGGCACAAGTTGGAGCACGGGCGCTGTGCCCTTGTTCTTAGCACCTGCCCAGCCATCCCTGAGGCTATCTAGTCTGCTCTTTAGGAGCTCCAAGGAGATTTTGGCTACCTATTCCTCAGCTCTAGCACGGTTATCACTAGAAAGTTTCACATCTGCTTCAGATCTACCCTGGGCTGGTTACTCCATCAAAGAGAATGTTTTATCAGTTTCATACAATTTGTTCATGAAAAATGTCTGTTCATCATTGCTTATTATCTTCAAGGTGCTAAAATTTATATAAAGTGTTGAAGCAGTCTCAGATTCCCTTGGTTCTCCTTTCTCCTTCAGTTAAAAATAAAGTAAATCCTTTCACATTCAGCAAGACTCCAACATCCCGTCCTTCTCCAGGTCTCTGAAGACAGTCAGGTGTTGCTTCTCTGACTCCTTAAGTAGTCCAGGATGAATTTCATCAAGTTCTGCCAACCTGGGGGCTTTTGCCTGCAGTTTATAAGCAAAAGCCTATAAGAAAAAAATTAAATATACATTTTGTGTTTATTGTTAGGATACATAGGATAGAGAAAGAAGAGGTTAAATAACTTCCAGACAATCTAGAATGATATATGACTAGCCTTTACACTAAGGGTTGGTGTTTCAGCAATGAAGAAATGTAATTTTGCAGGTAGTAAAACAACATCAAGCCAAATGTTGCCTGAAACTACTTGTGCATAAGTATAAGAAAAGGAAGATGAGGAAAAGAAACATACAGAAAAAATGAGGGTTAAACCAAATAAAACCAGCATGACTTGCATTACGAAGTGAACAAGCACGGAGGCAAGAGCTATCTCTAACATGTAGTACATTGTACTGGTTTTGGCTGGGATAGAGTTACATTTCTTCATAGTGGCTCGTATGGTGCTATGTTTTGGATTTGTGCTGAAAACAGTGCTGATAATACAGGGATGTTTTAGTTATTGCTGAGCAGTGCTTGCACAGTGTCAAGGCTTTTTCTGCTCCTCACACTGCCCTGCTAGTGAGCAGGCTGGGGGTGCACAAGAAGTTGGGAGGGGACACAGCCAGGAGAGCTGACCCCAGCTGACCAAAGGGATACTCCATACCATCCGATGTTGTGCTCAGCAATAAAAGCTGTGGGAAGAAGGAGAAAAGGACATTTAGAGTGATGGCATTTGTCTTCCCAAGTAACCATGACGCATGAAAGCCCTGTTTTCCTGGGGATGGCTGAACACCTGCCTGCCGATGGGAAGTAGCGAATTAGTTCCTTATTTTGCTTTGCATGTGTGCACGGCTTTTGCTTTACTTATTAAACTGTCTATCTCAACCCACAGGTTTTCACACTTTTACCCTCCTGATTCTCTCCCCCATCCCACTGGATGGAGGAGTGAGCAAGCTGCTGAGTGGGGCTTAGCTGCTGGCTGGGTTTAAACCACAACGTACATACAAACAGGAGTGGATTCATACAGCAAAGCAGTTGGTGCTGAGGACCTGGAATCCACATTTCAGTGTTTTTCTTTATGTTTGGACGAGCTGTAGCCTGGCTCTGTTGAACTCCCCTTTGCAGCTGCTCCTGGATGCACCCCTGGAGTACATCCTCCCATTTGTTCCCATCCCCAGGAATCTGGTTCATGCAGTCTGAGGCTGCTCCACCATGCAACCCAAAGCAGAGGAATGGGAGACGATCAAGAGATTTGCTACAGAAGTGGACTTGTGTTCTGAATCAACACACTAATGTAGATGCTCCCAGTGAGACTGCAGGAGGCGGCTGCAGGTGCCCAAAAAGAATAAATCTATGGCAGAAAGTTTGGAAATGGCACTGAAAGAGAAGATGTAATTTAGAGAGAGACTCAAAATCACATATCAGCTTACAACCTCCACTTTTAAAAAGTGCACACATGGCAGAGAAGTTGATCCTGATAGATTACTCATACTGATGCCACAAAAGGAAAGAACAACAATAATCATATAATTTTTCTAAACTGGCCACAGGGCTATCATAGAGGTTTACTAGATAACTAATGTTAATTACTATTCCTCGCCAGCCAGCCTTAATAAACACTGAACCCAAAAATGAGAACTTCACCTTCTCTTCTGTTCTACATCTTAACACAAGGTCTCATTGTCATTAACACATTAACACGGAGATGGGCTAGGAGCTGCCTGGAAAGTGTTTTTTTTCCCCTCTGTTTAGGGTCTCCGGCTTTCAGTGCATGAGAGCAGCCAGTGCTGGGATGGCAGGAGTGAGGAGGATGAGGCAGGTCCCAGCCCTACAGCAGGGGAAGGCCCTGGGGATGCAGTCTGGGGTACTGCATGTCCCTGCTCGCAGCAGGGCTGCACTCCCTTCTGGTGGCTTGGTTTGCCCCACTCCAGACCAGCATGTCGTGCATTGTGTCTTTCACTCTAAACTGTGTCCTAGAAAGCACTCCATGTGCATGATTTCAGTCACTTTTCCTAATCCTGAACTGGACACCAGCACAAATGTGCTTCTACTGCCAACACTCTTGGACCCAGATGCGCAGGAGGCTGGACAGACCTTCCGTGCTACCCCCGTGACTACTTCAGTAGGGAATTCTCCTCGCATCCAGGTTCATGGATGTGCAGGCAACTTTTCATCACTCAACGAAGCCTAAAGCATAGTCAGAAGTGAGCCACGGAGCCAGTAAGATGGAAAAAAAATACAAAAAAATACTGGATACAAGAACTCAGCACCTGCAGGGCAGAAAAGAGGATGTGGAGCAGTTTATATGCAACTAGGTGCAAGTCAGACTGGAGTGTTTTCTGTTATCAGCATCTAAGTCAACCAGTTTTACTCAGTTCAGGTATGTCTACGTGAGTGGGAGTGAAGTGCAGCCATAGCATAGCTTCAGGGTGATAGGGGTGCCTGGATAAGCTCAGCAAGACTCAACTTCTTCAGGAAGAGGATGTCTGTGGATCTTTGGGGCTGGTTTCAAGTACAATAAAAAAGGAAGCACCCAGAAAGGTAATGCTGCTGTGCCAACTGCTGGGCAGATTTGTCCCCACTGCCCTGCTGGGTCATCAGATGCTCCAACATCCCAAAGTCACCAAGCAGTAGCCTAAAGTACATTGTCAGCACCTATGAGGACTCCAGATCTGCTCCTTCTGCAGGATTAAGGAATCTTTATTTCAAAGATTTTTGCTCCCTGTAATGCCCTTATTAACTTGGTCATATTTAGACATTGATTCGGCAACACCTTAAAACATGAGTTAAAATCCATTTCTTTTCTCTATCAGTTGGTTCTAGAGGTATATTTTCATGGCTCAACAGAGATATTACTACATCCGTTTCTCCTGCAGCAACAGCCATCTGAGGTGACTTACCTCTCTGTGCATTTAGAGCTAAATTTAGAGTAACTACGCTGTAGCTCGACTCCAGATTCCCCATGCCCATGGTTCAAGCATATTTATTTTGCCTCGCTCTAAAATAATTTCTCTCCCTCCAGAGGGAGCTGAGGGAACTTGAAAACTCCAAAAGGCACCGGGGCTGGGGAAGGGTTGGGACGATGGACTATGCATCGTGTTGCTACCACAAAGCCCACTTACAGTGCAGTTTGGGGAAGCCTAGTAGTAGAGATTCATTTCAAAGCTTTTGCTTTGCTGTTGCTCCTCCAACGTGATTTACGCTGTAAAACTGTGATCTGACTATGTCAAGGGGAGATCTAGTAGGTTTACTCGGAAAATTGCAGAGCAGACTCACAGTGCCTGTCTTCACTGGTAGCTGCCAAGTTTCCACTCATCTTTCCCCCTCTTCTCCTTACTGTTCCTTTTCTATGTGTTTCTCAGTCAAGCTACACATGAGCACCTTTGCCGCGGAGCAAAGGACAGACCAGCAATGCACAGCAGAGGTGTCAGGGTGCTGGAGACAGGAGCAGGACCTCCCCATTAGCACCCACAGCCCCTTAGATCAGCCCAGCTCACCTGACTGAGCTGATCTAGGAGGCCACTGTCAGCTCAGCAAACACAAGAGTTGCCTTATTGCACCAGGTCAGAATCTACACTGCTCTGTCATGACCAAAAGTAGACATATGTTGGAAATTCATCTTCTGTTCCTGAAGACCTCTGACTTTTTCAAATCTCCCTTTGGTGGCACCTGCCATTACACAGCAAGGATAGGAGTCAAATCACTGGACTTTAAACATCTGCAAAGTCGACACCTGCATCTGGGAGACTCCTGTGTAGTGCCTCAGCAGTCAGTGGGAGTGGCAGATACTCACAAGGCACAATTCAGATGACCTCCTGTAGACAGCCACCGTGGGAAGATGGGCTAATCACACCCTGGAAGTGCCCATCTTTTCATAAAGTCAGCTGAGTGTGACAAGCTCAGCTATGGACATCCACATCAGCCTTCTTCCATGAACTACCCAATCCATCTCCAGCAGAGACTTCTTTTGATCTGAAGAAGGCAAGGGTCCTGTGGGACACAGCGATGAGATCCTGCAGTTAATGTCTATATTCAGTATATAGGCACATAAGCAACTTGAATTCTGTCATGTCCTAAGTTGGGATGCTTTACTTTGCAATCTTAATAGTTTTCTTTAACTAGTGTTTGTTTCTGGGCTCTTTTAAAAAGTGATAACAAGGAATCAGGAGATCCAATACCTGGCTTCGTTTTGGTCCCCTCTTAGCAGGTCTGCAGCCTTGAGGCCCGCGGCAAGGAGCAAGCAGGGTAAGTTGGAGTGTCAGTGAGCGGAGGTGCACATTTCACAGATAAAAGCTGGCAGAAAAGGAAAGCGCTCTTCCTAAGTCATATTCTTAGAAATGCCTGAACTATTTGGACTGAAGCCACCCCAGAATTCATCCTGAAGCAGATACTATGCATGGGAGCTTATTGCAAAGACCTGCAGCTAAGCAAGGAGCACTGCAACTGCGAAGTGGGGCAGTCAATACTCACCTGCTAAATTCCTGTTGGACTATAGGCCTCAATGATGCCGTACGGCAGGAATTCCACCTTGAGTTGGGCATTTAGAGAAAAAGGATTTCTTTTATGGGTTTTGAATGTGGTCCTCTCTAGTTTCATTTACACTTTTTTGTTTCCAATATTGAGAGCCTGGGAGATCAGGAACTCCCACTCAGAGTGTCCTTTGCACAGAGGTACATGTGCCTTTTGTATAGCCGCATTCTTAACGTATTTGCGGAGTACAGTCATATTAATGTCTAACAGACTAATATCAAATACCTGCAATGCCCCTCACAGACCTCCCAACCAACCTCAACCCCAGTTACTGCAATTCTGAAATTCTTGCTAGTGGCCTAATCAATAACTAAAATGGATTGAAGAGACATTGTTGGGAAATAATTAAAGAAGACATCTGGCAAGACAACCTCATGGATGGCAGCACACAAACAATAGGACCTGAACACCCAGGTCACATAGCTGAGGCACAACAACCCACGCAAGGACATGGCTGCCTGCCCTGTATGAGCTAGTCAGTCATGGAGCAAATCAGTGCAGACTCCTGAGGGACATGGTGGTGATTTTGAGCTGGTTGGTAGTGAGGGAGATGGAAAACCATGTCAGTAAGCCAGCCCCACTCTGATAGCGACACAAGAGCAATAGCTCTGCCAGCAAAACCCCCATTCTTCTTTTCACAGCCTTCTTCCCTGCCTGCAGGAGGGAGCAGATTTCTAGGGCAGGGTTTTTCAATCCAGGGATCTTAAGACCTAGAAGAGTCTCAGGGACCTGCCACTGACTCGAAGCATGAGTAAGAGAGAACGTAAGGATGGTATTTTTCCCCTTGAAATAATTCAAAGCTTGGTCAGGCTCTCAGAAGGCTTCTCCTGGTCAAGGTTATTTTAGTTCCAGAACAATGAAGAATATAAATTTCTATGAGCTAATATCTGCCTCTAACAAGAACTGCACCGGCCTGTCTGGGCCATCACAAGAGAAGATGTCCTTGCAAAGGAAGTTTCCAAAATATCTGTCAATAAAACATCCTTTAATAAGGCACTGAGTAATTTTTAAATGCCTCAGTTTCTTTTAAGTAAAGCAAATATCATATGTTTATCTTCTACGGAAGGCTGTTATAAAGTCACACTAACTGTCATAAAGCAATTCAAGAATCTTGAGTGGAAGGTCCTAAAAATGACAAGTGCTATTATATCATTAATACATTAATAGTGAGATACCTTGGGTAATGTTTAACTGTAGAATGAGACAGTAGTAATAAAAATGACACTTAAACAAGCATTAATTGTTCTTCTAATCAAGGTACTGTTCCTCTAATTGAACTATTATCTTCCAAAAAATTTGAGCAATTAAATAAGAGGCATATTTACAAACACTTTATCTTCTGACAGAGTGTAAAGGTTATCAACATAGGTTTATGTTAATAAATTATGCTTGAGTAAGGATTCTATTTCGGATTGGTTTTCAAATGCTAACCAGGAACACGAGAGTTCACTGCTTTTGTATGCTGTATTTTTAGACTGTCAAGGCAAAATATTTTTAATATACATATAAACATCAATATAATAAAATATCAATATATATAAAAAGAATGGTTTATACTGGTTGCAAGAGCCCCAACTCATTTTTGTGTATGATCAGGCCAGTCTAATGGCTGTGTTTGCATTGTTGTTAATACTGATTAATGGTTGTGTTGGAATTGTTAGTAGTATTCATTTGTGTTTTTGTAAATGTACATAAGGAATCTGGCACAGGCAGACATAGATAGGTAGATGTCTAGGAAGTGAGAAGAGAACTTTACATATTGATTCTTAAGAAAAACAGGTTTTCACAGCTGCATCAGTCAGGAGCAGTGTGCCTGGAATATTCATCCTCAATCTTTTCTGCTGAAGATTTAGACACTAATTTGTTGGTGCCTTAAGGAGACACCCACTACTCTGCACATGTCATTTATTCTTTCTCTGCATTTTGCTGGCACCTCGTTCGTCTGCCACAGATATGATACATTTTCATCCTCTCCATCCTGTCTTCAGAATATTAGAATCATAGACTCATAGAATTGTTTAGGTTGGAAAAGGCCTTGAAGATCATCAGGTCCAACTGTAAACCTAACACCACTAAACCACGTCCCTAAGCACCTTATCCACATGTCTTTTAAATACCTCCAGGGATGGTGACTGCACCACTTCCCTGGGCAGCCTATTCCAATGCCTCACAACCCTTTCAGTGAAGAAATTTTTCCTAATGTCCAATCTAAATCTCCCCTAGCACAACTTGAGGCCATTTCCTCTTGTCCTGTCACTAGTCACTTGAGAGAAGAGACTAACAGACACCTCTCTGCAACCTCCTTTCAGGTAGTTGTAGAGAGCGATGAGGTCTCCCCTCAGCCTCCTCTTCTCCAGACTGAACAACCCCAGTTCTCTCAGCTGCTCCTCATAAGACTTGTGCTCCAGACCCCTCACCAGCTTCGCTGCGCTTCTCTGGACACTATCCAAGTTTTTCTTGCCTTCTGTGAGCACAAAGCACGTGAGCTCATAGGACAGCATGGATGGTCTTCCACAACTATTTATAATCTTAGTGCTCCATCAAAGTTGCTCTCCTCTGCACCCCCAGTTGAGTCTCTGGCCCCCCATGCTACTACCACTGCTCCCTAATCATGGGGACAAAGGCAAATAGGTTGCAGCCATGGTATGGCATGTGCTGGGTTCCTGTTTGCACACCAGGACTCCTTCCTGCCATGACTCTCTTCACTCTCCGATGACACTGTGCGGGTCAGCTCTCGTGTGATAGCTTCACCAGAAGTACTGCTTGCAGCTCTCTGGGACAAGCCTGGTTCATCCGCTGTGACTTCCAGCCCATGCACCTTACAAGCTCCTGGTCTGCAGGAGTGCGTGCGAGCTCTGCCATTCAGCAGCTCAGACCCACCAGGGCTGTCTTGCTTACACAACCCTGCTTAAACCACAAACCCTTGCCATGGCTTCTGGGATAAGAGTCAAAAGACAGAGTTTAAATATTAACAAAATGCTCTGTGGTGCACAGGGCAGTCAAGGCTGAGCACAATGTTCTGCCATTGGGTTGCACCACTTTGGAAAAATCTTAAATTTCACTGGCCTCGTGTATACACAACAAAGTTTCGTTTTCCAACATGTAGGTAGTTGGCAAGAGAAGACATGATCTGTTGTCCTTAAGAAATTCTTTTTTTACCTCATGTGGCTAAATCAAGCCCAGAACGGTCTCTCTTCAGCCCAGAATGAGTGCTCAGCTGTTTCTACTCCCCTGTGGGTTGACAGGAGGAGGGGAAGGGGTGGGAGCAGGGTGGTGGGGACATCTCCCACCTCCTCCTCCTCCTCGGTGGGGCTGATTTCTGAGCCCTCTGAAGGAGCCTCGCAGGAGGGTCACCCTTCTACAAAAGCATGCCGGCAGCCCTCTGTGCAAGAGTAAGACCTCAGCTGTGGGTGCAAGGAAAGCGATCAGACCACCCTCCCTGTCCCTGTGCCCCCGTGCCCTTCTTGCACACGGAGGTGTCACAGGACCCTGCAGGGGCTGATGCCGTGCTGGGGCTCTGCACCCACCTCCCACACACGTGCCAGGCTGCAGGCACAGAAAACCCCCAGGAGCACATGGCCCAAGTCTCTTCATAGGTGAATTTGTATTTCCTTGCCTCGTACCAGCCTCCCCAGCAAGCTGGCTTTACCGGGTACTTCTGCTGTCTCACCTGTCTGCAGCTCAGCATTTCCACCTGCGCTCGCCTAAAAGTGCCCTGACTTTCTCCTTTGCTTCACCCTGATAATTTGCATCAATTTTTGGTATGTCTCACTATAGAGAGTTGTGGTTTAATCAGTCATTGAAACAAAACCCTGTTGCTTAAAAGTAAGTAAGACTTAGCTTCAGGTGGAAGAAAATTGTCCTAGAAACTTTAGGAGCATCTTAAAGTGCACGAGAAAGGCAGATGAGTTCTTGTGGAGGTGGATATCCTTTTGGCAAAGCCTCACTTTACACCAAAGAGATGAGGCAGAAAGCTTTTCAGACTTGCCACCACTGACAGCACAAGGTCTTCCTTCCCACAGCCGGCTGGCCCGGAGCCTGGCAGGACCCCGGCTACTCTGGGCGATGCAGCCTTTCCAATCCAAACTGCAGCAATTCAACACTCTTTAGAATATCACGACTCAGCAAAATTTTGTGTATATCATTTATTTATTGTGACAGCTAACTAGGAGCGGGCACCAATGGGAACAACAGCACTGCACTGTACCTTGCATCCCATAGCTCAGGCGACGGTCCCTGCTTACCTTGTCCTGACGGTGAATCCTGCCGATCCAAAACAAGCTGCAATCTGACTCCTCTGTGCTGTTTAAATCAGGCTCTGAGTACATAGTTCAGTAAATAAAGGGCTGGATTGGCTAGAAAACCAGAATGATTTAACAAAATGAAGGAATACACACGTTTGTGTGGTTGTTTTTCCATGGGCATATCACAGGACAGAGGATATTTAATCGAGGCTTGTACTGATAGCGACATTAGACTGCAACCAACTCATATTTATCAGATGTACTTAGATACATGGTTTTTATTTTAGGCCCATCCTGAGTCATAAATAAAAAAGTCTTTCCAGCGGACCTTGGAAAATATTACATCATTCAAGTGCAGACAGCAGGTAAAAGGTAATTAACTTTTGATCATAAAGGCAGCTAATAAAAAGAATACAAATATTTGAATGCATTTTTCATGAAAGCCACTATAATATGAAAAGGTACTACTATATTTATAATGATGATTCTCAAAAAGTTAGTTATAATTAATGCCTTTGTAAGGGATATGACATGAGTGAGGATTTTCTCAAACTCTATGGAACTTTGTAATACCATTTCAGGATTGAGCTTTAAGCCCCAGAAACACAAGGGTTTATGGTGTTGCAAAGAGCATTTAATTTCAGTCGACAACCAGACTGTATCACCCAAACATACTCACTCCAAGCACATTGTCTGTGTGACCATTTTTTTCACACAAACATCTTGGGAAATGACGGGGAAGACATTTTCCAGATCTGAAGGAGAGTCTGATAAGGACTGATTACTTTCTTTGGAAGATCACCTCCCCAGACCTCCAGCTGCAGGTTTCTACCCAGCAGACTACATTTTGCCCAGCCCGGACAGCCACCTGGTTGTGCTGGTGGAGGCTCCCAGGTGCCGTTGGCCCCATCCCGAGGAGTGTTTGTCCCTTCAGGGGAGAGCCCTGCTGGAAATCCTGCTCTTATTTTATCCTCCTGTTTGCTCTAAATTACCTTCTTCACAGACTTTGATAACTGGATGGTAAATATGGGCAGCTGCCCCCTCCCCTGCCATTCACCAGTCCCCCAATTGCTTGTTCTCAAGGGACTTGTGTCCAGGATTACGGTTGTTTTTCCCAGTCCCAATGCTGCCCTTCAGACTGACCAGTTTCTTACTGCCTTATTTTTAGGGGGTTTTGCACGCAGCTAAGCATGGGGGAGATTCCCTGTTTAGTTTTACCCAAAGGACTTTTTCGTTTCACGGCTGCAGCCCAGCGCTCCGAGTCCCATCAGTGACTCAGTGGGAATGATGCCAGCTATTGAGAAAGAAGCTCATTTCCTGGAGCAACTACCTTTTCCAAGATGGCCTTTATCCTAAACTGATTAAACACAATATTTTTAGCTTGTTTGATCTGGCATGATTACAACCTGAAGCAGTGATCTGGCATGATTACAACCTGAAGCAGTCTGTCAAGGAGCGAAGGGGAGTACCAGCTCCGGCAGCGGGTGCTGCACCCAGGGTCTGTTCCCCAGAAGTTGCTGCAAAAGAAGGGGCCACCCCCTCCAGACTGGAGGGTTTTCTCATCGTTGTTACTGCCTGCTGGTTGCAAAATGGCTTGCACATCTGGCTTTGGGATTTGTGGCTTTGCATATTTTTATCCCAGCTGGAGGAAGTACAGATCTTTTTATCAATAATGTTGCAAACAGGAACAGCAATAGTGGCCGCTTTGGGATCCAAAGGCAAGTATGGGCCTGATTACAGCCCTGGGTGGCCAACCTTTCCTTCAGGTTTGGCACAGGGAGCCAATCAGCCTTTTTTTTTTACGGAAAAAAACAGCTAAAAATAAGAAAAAGACTGAAACCGTAGGCTGCATGCAAGTCACAGATAAGCCACATGAACTACAAGGCTTCCCGTTGTACAAGCAGAGGCCAAAGTGTCAGCTACATACATCGTGCGGGAGAAGAAAAAAACTAGGAGTCAGGGCTCGACTGACGGAGAGATGCTGTGGATGAGCCCAGGAGTCCCAGAGCTGGCGGGTCTGGGACTGTGAGCACAGACTCCTGCGCTTTGTTTCACCAAGTGATAAATGAAAGTTCATTCAAATGCTCCATTTGTGGTTGGGGGTCTTTTTGCTGGATCTCTCAGCCGCGATTCTTGTAAACCCCCTCAAATAAGCAGTGCTAATAAGGAGTGCTACAGCTGGGATGGTCTCATAGTCCTGAATTACCACTTTTCTACTTCTCCCTTCTCCTGTGCAGACAGTATGCCAGGTCAGGCCACCTGCTGATCTACATAAAGATATTTCATTGTTTCCCTGTGTCAGTCTGCAAACAAGCAGACAGGAAGGATATTCAGGGATGTGAATGCAACAGAGGGTACTGTGGGGTTTCTTAACAGCATGAGAAAGATCTCATTTGTAGATTGAGAATGAGAGGGATGAGCAAAATGATGTTTAATTTTTGCTTACAGCTAACTCAACTCAGCTCTTGAATTTTACCTTTAATTTGCCCTACTCATATTTTTGATACTATCTATTTTAAAATATATTTAATATTTTATTTAGTGTTTAACATATTTTAATATTTTTTAAAGTATGTGGTCTCTGTATGATATAGAGAAGCAAAGTTTAAAGAAGTGAAAGCTTGCTAGCACTAATATAAAAAATTAATCTAAACTACTGATTTTCAGCATGTGGTCTTTGAACCTACTGCTTTACTTCTAAGGATGTCTGTAACACAAGTAAGAGAAGCAGGCTTTTCTGTGCTAGATGGCAATGTATACTTGGAAGACTTGTATGGAAATAGTTATGAGCCCACAAACAGAAAAAGTTAAGTCTGTTAACAGTAAATCAAACAATAAAAAAAAAAGTATTTCAGTGAAAATTCATTGCAATACAGAAAGTGGAAGTTCCTCTCTTAGTAATTACCAAAATATTCAGTAAAGTGCGGCTCCTTAAATAATCTGAAACCATCCTGCCATAAGACCAAAAGACAAAAGACTCCATGTCCCATGACTACCCGCTTTGTGCAATTCCAGGGGAAGAGCAGGCTGGTAATAAAGGTGAGTTCAGGTTAAAATTTCCAAATCCAGAGGTGATTTCAAATGGTTGTAAAGAGCGGGGCTGTACACACGTGAATAGCTCTGGAACAAACACTTGGCGATGGTGTGGGGGAGCGAAGACCCCAGACCTGTCGAACTGCGGAGCCTGCTGCTAGGTGAACCCCTCTGCTAGATGAACACAGCAATGTTGCTCCATGAGCAAAACCCCAGATCGTTTCATTTTGCACATTCTTGCAAAACAAGCTGAAGCTGATAGGAACCCATGAACTGATAAGAGACCTGGTGAAATATTGGGAAATACATTTTTCCATTTAACTGTTACCTGAGACAAACCTCAGTCATAATTGACACAGTTTAAGAAATGGCACAGTCTAAAGTATCTGGAGATAATGGAGCATTTTATTGCACTGCTATCTGCAAAGGTACACCACACAGGGAGAACTAGAGCACAAACATAAATGATTACAAGGAGCTGTCTCTGACTTAATGTTTGAATATATTCAAATGTTCCACCAGCTACGTAAACATATCTGCTGCGTATTTATTTATTTAGGTTATTTTTAACAGTACCCTTAAGGGTGTTTCAAAATGGATAAGCAACTAAAAGTGTGCTCAGCTGGACTTTGAAGAGGAAATTGGGACAGCGGCCAGGGCTTGCCTGGAAAATACGGTGCCAGCACCCGTTCGGAGAAGCTGCTTGTTGTACTCTGCCAGGCAGCGTTTGGGCCATTTATAATTACTGTTTGGTTTGGGTTTACTTTCACGCCAGTTTGACTTTGCTCCTATTTAACAGAAGTGTTTTCGGGTGATCACTGTAGTGGTCTTCAAGGATCATTTATCTTGACTGACCTCTGGGGAGGCAAAAACTGGACCAAAGTCATGGCCTGGGGATGGAGTCACGGACAAATGGTTCAGCAGTGCTGAGGGGTAGGAAAACAGGCCTTTTCTGGCCCAGCAGTGCTGGACACGGACACGAGTGTCAGGCCCCCTCCAACACATGCAACAGCTCCTAAGCTTCAGTAGACCAACTCCTGCCAAGAGAGGAATAAACTATTCCTCCCTCTGCCATCTGCTCCTGCTTGCCAGGAGGGAAAGACCTCTAAGGAAACGCGGTAGGGTCACCGCAGCTTTCCCTGGGGCCGGCACCACATTACCATGGCATTCACACGACAGACCTGCACAATCTCAGCAGGAAAGGGCTGTGGTGTAAAGCCACAGGCAGCTGGCACCAGGGCTTCCTAAAGATGGAATATATGTAGAGGAAGGGTATCCATAGCTGCTGAATGCAAGTCTGAGGTGGACAGGACGCCCTGCAATGCCTCTACTTTAGCCTGGGGGAACGTCGGATGTTTTTAGACTGTCACATGTCTGAAAACCCTTTGCAAATGGGTGTCCCACAAGCATCTCTTGGAGCAGGTGTCCTTGGAGCCAGGGGGAATGAGGCTCAGGGTGGAGAGGCAAGGCTGAGCCTCCAGCTCCAGCGTGGCACGAGCAAGGCTATCTACGCCTCTGCTTTATTTTCAGATACCTCAACACTCATTATTCTCTGTGTTAAACATAACTCCATACACATGTAGCAGTATCTGTACCAAAGGACAGAGCACACTGGGCTGTAACGCTGCAGATTCCCTGACTCACCCATCGCTGGCAGGAGAAGCTCTGCAGAGCTCTGTGATCGTGCATCCTCCCATCGCTGTGATTCCCAGCCTGACCAAGTCTCAAATAATGTGTTGCTCTGCAGCGACAGTGTAAAAATACAGTTAAATGCTGAATCAACAAGTCTTATCTAGTTGGTTGCCTCCGATATGAGATATCTCTTAAGAAATTAATTTGCTTTATGAAATCAAGAGACAGATGGCTTTAAATAAAAACAAAGGAACTACTTATGACTTAAACAAAATATAGACAGTTCATAAGAGAGAAAATAACATTAATACTGGATTAAAATATAACACTTTTGCCTTGAAGAATGAAGCCCAGTTTTTAACGTTGGCAGAGAAGGATGACGAAACTCTCCCTGCTCTGAAAGGCAGCGTGCAGGATTTTGCGTTTGTGCTCTTTATGGTATAATGCCATCATATAAACACCCACCATCCAAGATTGCTGGCTTTCAAGGCACAATCACTCTGAAGTACATAATAAAAAGGAATTAAAATACATAAGTGTAATAAAAGAAGTATGAATAAAGAATAAGAGGGATGTGAATATGGCACCAACCCTGTTATTGGAAATTTCCAGCTCCTCTGCATGATACACTGCTGTAACAGCACTGGGTGCTCCTGCTTATTGTGTGCTTTATACAAAGGAGCAATAACTTTCAATGATCCATATTCTAGCAGGGTATTATCTCTTCCTGAGTCAGTATGCAAAATTCAGACCTTCTTTTTCTAGAAGTCTTGATAAATATGGGCAATCCAGAAATATCATTGTTAATGGAACTGACCTTCTCTTCCTGTCCAACCTCTCTCCCCTTTCCAAACTTCTGTTGCCTGCCTGACACTTGCTTCTTAACTAAACTTACCCCCATTTTATGCATCACCAGTGAATTTCACCCGGTAGCACAGCTGATTTGCTTTGTGCCTCAGGGTAATAGAAACTTGCTGTAAAGAAAACAAAGTCCTGGAGAGTATAAGAAGCTGGCAGTGAAATGACATTCTGTTTCCTTCTGGAGTCAGTGTCCTGAGTCTGTGAATACAAATGACACCTCTGCTTTCTGTGAAGACCTCTCAGGGCCATCCAGTTTTCATTTTCTTTCTTGGAGGTCCCCAGTGGGGGCTTAAATCTTCCTGAGGATGTCGTCCACAGGCTGCGGTCCCTGTCCTTCCTCCAAAACGGGAGCGAGGAACTGGCACCCACCAGCGAAGCATGCCCAAACTATCACACTTACTGCTGAGCAATATATATGTCTTTTACGCACTGAGCTGCCCAAGTAGAGCAGAGTGTCATATTTGAAAAGGTTGGAGGAACTTAAGTTTGGGGTGTTTTGCACTAGAAGCATCACAGCAGATGGTATTGTGAGTGATAATTTGCTTGAAGGTTTTGGGCAGGACCTGGCAGCAGGGTGACCTGTTGGGCAGCAGAAGACAGGATGTGGCCAGAAAGTAACACATGAGAACAGAGGCTTTATACAGCACATGGTGAAGGAAAACATTGGGAAACACTAGAAATCGGTACGGGCTGATGCTGTTATCCACATTCTCAGCCAACTAATCTCCCATATCAATACTGGTGTTTATTTAACACTAAAGAAAGACGTGGAGCTCTTCACAAGACAAGTAAAATGCATCTCCGGCAGAACTGTTTTCTTCTTTCTCTGTGAAAAATAGCTTCTCTCTGCAGTTGTAAGCTGCTCAGACAATTTGCTACTGCTTTATCTCCCTCCAGCCACTTGTTCTTCCCTCCCCATCGTGGCCAGGGTGAGGGCCAGCACTCGTGAAGCCTTTCAGAGCTCAGCTCACCAAGCAGCTTTCAAGAGCTGTGGGTGGTTTTCAGCTCCCATAGAAACAAGAGGAAGCTGAGGGTACCGGACACTTGGCAAGGGATCAAGCTGTGACTGATTTACGGCACTGAAGTCTCTGCATTTCTGGGGCTGCCTGAGGGACAGAGCAATGAGAACTTATCATTTCCTCCTCTTCTGCTCTGCCTTGGCAGAAAAGGCCACATTTTCCCAGTTGGTTATGGAGTTTAGCTGGTGTTTAAGCACCTGGTGTAAAGACATCAGGGCTTTGCACGGCTGAACTTCTGCAGTGTGAGACAGGCAACCTGCCCCCTGTATGACCCTTGTGCATGAAGCCTCTTCTGCACCATCAGGAGAAAATCATGTTCTTAACATTACTGCTGCAAACAGAAAGGCCAAAGTGTTTATTCCCTTCATCACTCCATGTAGCACCTTATCGCTTCAGTGAATTAGTGGAAATAATCCAAGAGTAAAGCACTCGCAGGTGGATGTGATGAAGCCAAGGACAAGACTCTATCAACTTCATTAGAGCCAAGAGTCCCTCCTGCGTTTAAACCTAGTCTTAAAAAAGCTGTCCTACTGTTTTACATTGCAGCTTCTCATGACGTATCCCGAATACAAAGAATTAAGAATACGTTCAACACTTCAAAGTGGTTTTAAAGCACTTCTATGACCACACCATGCCTGCACTTTGAGGAGGGAGGTCAAAAGCTGTTTAATTGTTTTATGGTTTGAGCTGTTCTACATATTTTTAAATGTTTGTTATTTTAATGGTAAAAGTAATTTCTGTGTCAGTTTTACAAACTGCAGCAAATCCCTTAAGCCTAACAGCAGTTACCAAAAACAGGGGGTTGCTGTCACAGAGAAGGTACTCCCAACAGTTTAGGAAGTGTCCTGGGATCTTTATTGACTAGAGGAGCTTATGGTCTTCGTTAGAAGTGTAGCTCCAACTTTCAAAAGCACCTGAGGTCCATAAAGACTCAGGGAACCCACAGCTGTGGGCTAAAGCGCAGGAGAGAAACCCTGACTGAATAGACTAATAGAGCTCGCACTTCGTGGGGACAGATATTGGGGCCCTGCTTGCTCCACTAGTTCTTGGTTTAATCATTGACTGACATATGTGCAAACCGTCTGAGAGCAGAACGTCAGGCTCTTCCTCCTCCTAGACCCGTGTGTGTGAACTGTCCCTCCGGAGTACACAGGGTGCCCTCTCTCACGCTGTGCCCTTTCACCAGATGAGGAAAACTCTTTCTTCAGGGGCAGGGTCTGTGATTTCAAACCCCCAAAAGCTAATGCAAGCCCTGGCTTCCAGCCCAGAGGAGTGTCCTAAGGAGCCTGGCACCCCACAACCTTCCTGACACCATGGGTATCAGTGGCCGAAGCGTTTCTAGGTGTTCTTGGTGGTATGACCTAAGGAAAGGGTCCTAAGGACGGTATTCATCAGAGAACTTTGATGCTATGGTGTCCTCAGCACTGAGAGTTTACTGCTCTCCTGAACACAGGCACCTGCTACTGAAGTTGCAGCCTGAGGCATCAAAACGTTATTTCAGCTATCTCCTTAGGTGGTTTTAGGTATCTCGGGGAAATGTTTACAAAGGCTCACTTTGGTCTAGGGAGGATGATTTCCCTCAGTTCCTCTATAGGCTGTGGAGGGGAGCAGGATCCTGCAGGACAGCCCAATCCACCTACGCTACGTTCGTGCCCCAACACTTAGCCGCACACATGGCCTGCACCTTTCCACTGGCTGTCACGGGATGCCGCAGCATCAGCTCCACCAAGTCACAGCTGGCCAATGGAAATCCCTGCAAAGACTATTTTTGGCAACGATCTGAGCATACAGGAGTTGCTTCTGAAAAGACAATTTACGGCCCCTTAAAGGTGATTGGCATACCTTTGCCATACACAGTGGCACACCTTGCTCAGAGCTGGCATGCCCAGCAGCCCCATCTCCTTTACCACTGGCTCATGCTCTTTCAGAAATGAAGGGTACCATAGCTGAGCTCTGGTTACCACTTCCCACCATGCTCAACAGAAACCTGGCAGATGCACAGCACAGGATTGCAACAGACAGTCCTTCTTATTCATCTCTATTTTCCTATATTAGTCTCTGCAGACCAATCAGAAACAGTTCACCAAACAAAGTTAGGCAATATCACAAAGAACTTTAAGAAATTACTCTTATCATCCCTCTTGAGGATAGGCTCAATGGTCAAGGCCACAGTGAAATCTTCCTTTTCTTGTAAAAGTTAACTGAAGTTAGTTATTAAAGTGCTGCCAGTATTTAGGGAGGTTCTGAAATAAAGAACAGTACAAGATACCTGCACTGCCTCTGAAAATTTCAAGGATATCTTTTTCCATAAAATCTTGGTGTGGTTTCTACTGAAGAGCCTCCTGGAAGACACATCAGGTACCATTTTGAATTGTCAATTTGGATATGGGATATGTGAAGTAATACTTATAAATGAAATCCTTCTTGTCATGTGCTGTATTTCTTGTAAAATTTAAAAGGTTCTCTTGTGGAATTTGTCTGTATTTTTCAAAAGTTTATATTGTAGAGAAACAGAGTTTGTGAGTGTGTATACACAGATTGGAAAGTGGGATGAAGCATGTTAATATTTAATTATTCAGTTAAAGTTACCAGATTTTTGTATACTTAGTCAATATTCAGGATAAATTAATAAAGGGAAAAAAGTAGCCCTTTGCTAATCCTCTCAGTGAAATGACACACATCAAAATATGCATTACCAAAGGTTCACAGATATGGGGGATTGGCAGTGGAGTTGGAGTTTTTTATGGGTGAGAGATGGTAATGCTGTTAATTGCTGGCCATGAGAACGGGATCAGAGGCTATATGGAATAAAACTGAACCAGAACGTTATCTCTGGGGTTTCAATTGAGACCTAGTCTTGGTCAATAGTGAGTGAAAGTTGTTACCAGCTGATAGCTGTGTGGTGTAAGCTTGGTCTGTGCTCCTGGTCCCCGTGTGTGGGTGGACACATTATAGAAGTCGACAGAAGAATTGCACTAACTGGTCGTGTCCCACAAGGAGTCCAAGGACTTAATGATGGGAGCACTCTGGAAAGGCAGCGTGGGTTACTGGAGTATGGACCTCCCTTTTAGGGGATTTGCGGAGGTTGTTGGCCTCCACTACACTGGCATTTGTCACAAAACCCCCATTTCGTTTAAAACACCTAAAATAAGTAATGGTGCTGACAGCTGAAAAAATGTCCCTATGCAGAGGGCATCCTATCTTTCTAAACACATATGGGAAGAAAATGAGAGTGAGCAAGAGGAAGGCAGTTCTGAGAGAAATCACGGTTGCTGATAGCTGCCGATAGAGCCCATGGAAGAGAGAACCAGATGAGAAAAGCTCGACTAGTGGGTGACTTGCAGCAGTGGTCATCTAGCTGCAGCAAGGTGCCGCACCGTAGGGTCTCGTTTACCCGCCAGGAAACAGGTTGAAGGCACTTCACACAGCACTTCAGGTGCTCAGGCTGGCTTGGTTAAACTTAACTTGAGTAATGCCCCATGGCACCACAGTCTTTAAAGCAGACTCATGCTCACATGGTTCAGCTTGACGAGACCCTCGGGGCGAGGCTCCAGGACTCCTTCTGCAGCTCTAAGCCATCGAACCAAACCAGGAGGGAAGTTGGTAAATTGGGGCTCCTATCAGGAAGCAAAAAACACATGCAAAATAGCTACACCTTCAACAAGACCAGCACTAATAAACCAAAGGAGATTTGGAGAGTTGTAAAGAGGCATATTGTATGTTCCCTGAGATCGGGGCATTGAATTTGGCCTGAGGAAAGAATAAAAGCTGGGCAAGGGGCAGGAGTGACAACTAAAGTACTCAGAAAAGCTACAGCCGCTGCAGCACTGGGGAAAATCTGAAATGAAAGAGTAACCCATGCACTTGTTTTATTTTTATGGCTTATGAACATTCCAAAGTGTACAAATAGGACATCTTGTGCCCTACAATGTAACGAACAAAACTATTCAACCCGGCTTCCAGCAATATTCCTCTCTGCAACGTGCAGTCTAAAAGCCTGAGACGCAGACTAGGAAACACAGCAATCCTAAAATCTCTGAGACATAAAACTACATCCTGCAAATCTAAGTGCACTGAGATTTGTCAGAGAAAGAACTAAATTAACCAATTTTTAAATTGAAATTTCATCAGCCTCAGGTTTGGCGCTCTGATCCCAACAGAGGAAGGGACAGTAGTGTAAAGTTACAGGATTGGAGTATGATTTTAACTGACTTTGGATCAGGGTCTTGAACGAGCTTAGATTTTGAGCATTAGTCTGTTAGAATAATTACCCACCAGTTTTTGGAAAATATTACAGATCTATTTTTTTTGTGTTAAAACAGATAGTAAAAATGTTTAACCCATTGCCAAAATTGTTACTCCTTTGTGGAAAAATAGTATATCAACAAAACCAGCATATCTAAGAGGTTCATCTGATGTTATTTGGACTTCTACACATCCATTAATTACCCCAGAATGAACTAGGAGGAAACTAAAATGAAATCACTTGAAATAGGTCAATAATGGGCCCTGAGCTGTAGCAAAGTTTCAGGATGGAAGTCACTTTTTAATGCCAAAATTGTCATAGATAAACAACTTTCCATCTGCTCATAACTATGCAAACTGCTTTGTGCCTCTTGAAAATCTGTCCTGTGATATCTCTAAATACTGAATACACACAAGTCTGAATTAGAAATGCACGTAGGCTATTTCAGCACGAGTCAGGCACTAGACCTGAGCGAGCAACTAGTGTTGGTTGGGAATCTCTCATGAGACCACCAGCAAGCACCAAGGCACTAAGGAGCATTTGACATCATTAGGGGAGAGAAAACAAAGAGAAACACTCTATTAGCAGCATCACTAAAGACTTCTTGCATCCTACAGTACATCTTCACCTCTGAGTCAAAAGAAAATAGAACAGAATAGCATAGCATAGCATAGCATAGCATAGCATAGCATAGAATAGTTCAGTTGGAAGGGACCTACAATGATCATCTAGTCCAACCGTGACTGCCAAGAAGAAGTCCCACAGCTCCTGTCTAGGACTAGTACTGTATTAAATATTTAATGGTGGCTACAGGGGAGAGAAATGTTTTTAGACAGGATGTTTATTTAGGTGAATTTAATGTGGGAAGAATTTGAGACATTGAGAGAGACGTAACAGCACAGTGATGGCATCAATTAATTGCTGCAAAATACCCAGTGTTATCGACTGAAAAGAATCTGGAATCTTCTCATGTGTAATGCGGGCTTCAGGGGTAATTTCTGGAATGACCGAGGACAGTTTCTATTCAGCACAAACATGTGAGTGTAGATTTGGACATGGCAGAAAATAGTATTTAGGTCAGACATTGCAACAACTGTTTGTGAGCATGAAACAGAGGAGAAGCAGTCCAGACAACCTGTGGAAAATAACTTAACAAGCAGCAACACCGTGCTTTTTTACTACTGAGCCTAACGTCCCTGTCACACAGACCCAAGCTGAAAGGTTCAGCCCTGTCTCCGAGTCCAAGAGAGGACGGCTGAGCCCTGCCTTGGCTCTGCCTTTCCCCTCGCATGTTGGTGGGTTCCAGCGAGCTCCCAGCCCTCCCAGCGGCACCACAAAGAGAACCTGCTTGGGATCGGCTTGTTTATTCTTTAAGGAGTTGGTCTCCCTTGAGGGAGGCAGTTTTTGGTTGTAGACAGCTGACTTGGAGATAAATTAACTCAAAATCCATCTTGTCCAGTTTTTGGCTGCATCTTTAGAAAGAACTACTTCATGCTCCAGCGAAACACTGCCCTGGAGTGGGAGAAGGAGGGGGGCGGGAGATCACCTTGGCAAAGTGAAGCGGGTGTCTCAATCATCTCTCTTTTGATCTTCAAAGGTGGTAACGCTCAGTTTGGAGTTCACTCATCTATGCTATGGCTACCCGCCCCACAGTACATAAAGCGCTAACCCCGTTCTTCATTTCAGGTTTTTAAGTCTCTAAGGCCAGAGAGAAGCACACACAAGTCACCAACCTTCCCTGACATTTCAGGAGAAATGGTTGAACCTGTGGGCAACCACTATGTTGTAGCCAGACCTGTGTACTCGGAGAATTTATTCAATGAAGAGCATGAGAAATTGCACAGATACCATAAAACCTTTTGGGATCACCTGAAACTGTATTTTCGGTAAGGAGATTTTAATTTTTTTTTAAATATGAACCTAAGAAACAGCCCGAACTGCCGCTATCAGACAGCATGAACTCCATCCTGACAATTTCCATCTCAGATTCCAACAAAGCAAACGAAAACTCATTAACCAAATGCAATGTCAGGTTTTTCTAAAGAATTTTAGCTGCTATTACCCTTAAAAGTCTTCCTACGGTTGTATCCCAGGCAGCTTCTCTTTTCCTGGGCACTTAGCAGCACAGACTCTGGGGAGACCTTATTGCGGCCTTTCAATACTTAAAGGGGATTTATAAGAAAGATGGGGATAGACTTTTTAATAAGGCCTGTTGTGATAGGACAAGGGGTAATGTTTTTAAATTAAAAGAAGATTGATTCAGACTAGATATAAGGAAGAAATGTTTTAACGATGAGGGTGGTGAAACAGTGGAACAGGTTGCCCAGAGAGGTGGTAGATGCCCCATCCCTGGAAACATTCAAGGTCAGGTTGAATGGGGCTCTGAGCAACCTGATCTAGTTGAAGATGTCCCTGCTCATTGCAGGGGGGTTGGACTAGATGACCTTCAAAGGTCCCTTCCAACCCAAACCATTCTATGATTCTATGAAAATTTCGGTTGGAAGGGATCTCTGGAGGCCACCGGGTCCTCCTTGAAGCACAGCTGGTAAAGCCGGTTGCTCAGTGCTGTGTCTGGGTGAGATTTTGACCTCTAGCAGACTGAACCCAAATCCTTCCCCCTTCATTTCCCCTCCAAAGACAGGCTGCGACTTAGCCGAGCTGTTCACCGGCAGAGCTCTGTCCTCTTGTGTCTTTACAGCTGCTCCCCACAAAGGGTCAAAAAGATTGCCTTGGGTTTGTTTCCCATCATCTCATGGCTGCCAGCGTACCGCTTCAGGGAATGGATCCTGAGTGACATTGTCTCCGGCATCAACACGGGGCTCGTGGCTGTCCTGCAAGGTAACTCTGGGAAACGTGTGCTCTGACACAGCCTGCTAGGCCAGGTGCAAAGGGAGTGCTGGCTTCAGCCTGTACCATGCTCATCGCCTTCCCCGGTTCTCTGTCCTTGCAGGTCTCGCCTTTGCTTTGCTGGTGAACGTCCCCCCTGGTTACGGACTCTATGCAGCATTTTTCCCTGTTCTGGTCTATTTTATCTTTGGCACATCTAGACATATCTCAGTGGGTAAGTTCCAGCACACTGACTGCCCTCCTCACTGGTGAAGAAGTACACGCTGCCCCTTCGGGTCTCTAACGAACGCCTTGTGCTGCTCAGGTCCCTTCCCCGTCCTGAGCCTGATGGTGGGAGGAGCCGTCGTCAGGCTGGTCCCCGATGACAGTGCTGGAAATGGCACTTCCACGAATATCTCAGCAATAAATGAAGAGAGAGTGATGGTGGCTGCATCTGTAACCTTCCTTTCTGGGGTTTTTCAGGTTGGTAAGCATATGTGTGTGTGTGCCCGCACACGTCTATATGCACATATATGAATAGATGGATGGTGGACTGGTCTTCCCCTTTGTTTTCTGCTGGTGTAGTGACCAAAGTAATTCTCTTCCCCTTCCCATGCAACTGACCTTGGCTCGCTGATCAGGAGTCACTCCAGTGACCAGCCACTGACTCATGCTGTGAAATCCCTGGTTTTGCCCAGACCTGAGCCTACAGCCCACACAGGTGCACCCTGCCTCCAGCAAAACCCAATCTGCTGGATAGGAAAAGAGTAGTTGTGAGAGTAATGTGAATGATGCAGACACAGCAAGGGGAATAAAAACTCTATCTCATAAAACCCAATCTGCTGGATAGGAAAAGAGTAGTTGTGAGAGTAATGTGAATGATGCAGACACAGCAAGGGGAATAAAAACTCTATCTCATAATAGTAAAGTATTTGGATTTGTCTTTAAAAAATCCCCACAATTTCTCCTTCCTTCCTAATATAGAATTCCTACAGTTCCTTCCTTCCTAACATATTAATAATTTGCGCTTCATGAAACACTGGTATCATGTAAAAATATGGGTACTGAAAACCCTAAGACTAAGGAGACTAAGGACTATTTTAGCTATAAAATAAAAAGAATAGTTTTTAACTGCTCTAGCAATTACTCTTACTAGTCTTATGCCCCCTGTTGCTAAGTCTCAACTTTTATTGCAAGTCTGGTGACAGTATTTTCCTTAATCCCTGGATGTATGTGATTAGGTGAAAACCTTTGTTCCCATGAAATATGGTTCGCTTTGTTGCAGAGATTGCTTAAAAGCACAAATGAATCATACTGATGTATGGTCATTTTGCATTTCAGTTGATTCTGGGAATTCTCCAGTTTGGATTCATCGTTATTTATCTATCACAATCACTAGTCAGTGGTTTCACGACTGCTGCAGCTATCCATGTTGTGGTATCTCAGCTGAAATTCATGCTTCAACTGCCTGTTCCTGGATTTAATAAACCATTTGGCATCATCTATGTAAGTGCTAAGTGTTCATTATTTGCTAATGCTATTGAAACTTGAGATGTATATCTGACTGTGCATCACAAGGCAGTAATAACTGAACTCAGCATAAAAACAGCCAAGCAGGAGGAAACGCAAGAGAAAAATATGAGACATGTGTTATTTCTATATGACCAATCTTTAAATTTATTACCAAACACCAAGTTACACCCCATTGAGCTAATTAGATAATCTTTTCTATTGTGTGTTGGCATATTTTAATTAAGTGTTCAACTTTGCCTCAAGCATTTAATTATTCATTTTTACTGGACTGATATTATATATATTTAATTTGGCTATGACTCTGTGAGGGGTGTTGGATGAGAAAGGAGGAAGGAGAAGGACAGGAAGCATGAGCAGAGAGAGGCATCTGCTCAGTAATTCCACTGCTCACGTTTCCTATTGTGCACATGCATGTTGCTCCGGCCCTCCCTCAGGGGCAGGCCAGGAGGAGAGGGTCAAGAGCCAGGGGAAGGGGTCTTTCACGGATCCTTTCGTCGTTTGGGCGATGCACATGCACATTCATCAGGGCCTGCAATCCGCACCATGCCACAGGGAATAAATCCCAACCGCCATAACCCTTAGAGCAATTCAGATGCAGACCCTTCTGAAACGGACAGTGCTACTGTGCCAGGGCACTACTATTTCTAAAGCCCCACATGTTTCTTCCTGATTTTGCAGACTCTGGAGAGCGTTTTCAGCCAGATCACAAAAACAAACATCGCTGACCTTGTCACATCCCTTGTTGTCTTGCTTATCGTGTTCGTGGTGAAAGAAATGAATGATCGATACAAAGCAAAGTTACCAACTCCCATCCCGATCGAACTCATTGTGGTAACAGTCACTTCCCTTTGATTTTGCAATTGCTCCATCACTATAGTGACACAGAGAGCAGTTTTAACCATTTCTTCTCCTGTTCTACATTAAATGACGGGTTATCATTTTACCTATAAGGAAAAATAGGCAGCGTTCACGAGCTATTGTGAGCTGTTTTACCTCCACTTAGCTGTTCTTAACTGAATACATCTGTAGTGAGTAAGATGTTATAAACTGAATTTTTTCCTTGGATGAAATTGGGTCTGACTCCAGCCAGCTGCAGTCCCACAGCGGGACCCCTCTACGCCACACCTGCAAGCAGCCACTGAAGTCCTGGCCATCCGTAGCCAAGTACAAAACAGTTTTGCCTTCCAGCAGCAGAGGGAAAACCCTCTGCTCCCCTCGAGCAGCAGTGGGGTGGGGGAAGCCTCACACAGGCAGCAAAAAGCTCCTAAAGTTCTGGAGGATGTTGCTGTAGATGCAGGTGGTGCTTGTTTTTCCCCAGAGTTATTACAGCACCTCATTAGAAAACACCTGGTTTTGGGTGGGATGTTCTCTGTTGTTAGTGAGGTATTCTGATATATTCTCCATGTGATTTATGAAAATAAACCCATACCTGTAAGGTGGTTCAGGAATGGCATCTGAACAGCAAAGGGATACACAGACTTGGGGGATAATTCTGCTGCTGGTGATGAGACTGGAGGGTATGTGGGAGAGGGAAAGAAATGGTTTTTAATAGTTTCTTCATCCTCTTGCTTGAATGTGCCTAATGGAGATGGGGTTTATTATCTTTCAGACAGTCTTAGCAGCACTGATGTCCTACTTTGTTAACTTTGAAGAAAAATTTAACGTAGCTGTCGTCGGAAAACTAGAGGAAGGGTAAGTGATTTGCTTAAAATTTACCAGTGGAGCAAAACATCCTCTCCAGTTTGTCAGTGCTAAATCAGTTCAGCTCTGCTTTTTTGATTAAAATAATCTGCTTCATCTTCTTTCGGTAGGTAAATAAACATTTTTGCTCTCTACAATATGAGGACACAATTTCCATAGGTAGAAGTTACTCACTAGAGCATATCTCCTATGCAACAAAGAATACACTGCGACATGATACAATTGCATGCTTCATTTTCTAAGACAGCTGTGGACCAGGAGGTTGATGTTTGTCCCTTTTACTGAGCTACTCACTGTGAAGCCCTCCATTTCCCTTGAAGTACATGCACGGTTCAGCAGCCACTAGCAGTCCTGGGAAGCCACCAAGACACTGCACAGTTCTTCTGCCTGGTACCCTGCAACCAGCCACCAGCATTTCCACAGGCACCACTATCCTCCAGAGGCCTCAACGCCTGCTCCTCTATGAGTATATCCATATAGAGACTATATATCCATGTATAGAGTATACATCTATATAGAGAGTACCTCCAGCTATGCTAGAATTTTGGCATAAAGAATTAATAGGCACACATTAAGTTAAGAAGAGGGAGGAAGACATTTACTAGGACAGCAGACTGCAGCCGTTGACTTGGCAGGTCACTCCTGATTGCCTCTTGTAGCCCTGGGGGTGTTAGTGAATTAAGTTTGCAGAACAGCTATTTCTGCTCAAGAGTCTCCGTTCTTCAGATTTCAGGTCACTGAGGGGGAAATAAAAAAGACCAGAGAGGAATTCTCCCTAGGATCTCCAAAAGCCCCTGATCAAAGGAGCAGGAAACGGTAAAGCTAAAGCATCTAGCAGATAGCTTGAGAGACTAGTCAATATTACCTAACTTAGTAAGTATTTGTTTAGCTGTCTGAAGTGCTTCAATGAATCATGCAGGGATTTTTTTTTTTGATCGCAATTAAGTGAAATCCTTCTGTGTGCAAATCGCCTGTGCGAGGGCCCCAGTGCTGTGTCAGATCTTACATCCACGCGTAACTAGAAGGCAGAACTGTGCACGCACCTCAGACAAAATAAGCTGTGGCTCGTCCTGGCCAACGAAATGAGAACCTGCTGAGACACCAGCTGAGCCAAGTGCGGATAAACAGAGTTCCTGTTCCAATCAAGGATTCCCCAAAGTTTTACAGGGTTTAGATCCACAATTCTGTGTCGCATCTCTCCAAAGTGCTCAGTATGAGCTGGACACTGCCTTGCTCCTTTGCTTGACAACTTGTCTCCTTAGGCATATCCTTAACAAGTAGATTTGTCTTTCAGATTTCAAGCGCCTGTGGCACCTGATGTCAGTGTCCTCCAAAAGTGCATTGGTGACAGCATTTCCATCGCAATTGTGGGCTTTGCAGTAGCATTCTCCGTGGCTAAAGTGTATTCCATCAAGCATGACTACCCAGTAGACGGCAACCAGGTAGGCAAATAACACAGAAATCAATACAGTGCATTTGTCAATGGGAAGTCAGTCATTTTAGGAATGCTTTGCCTTGTGAATAACTGTCATGGGCTAGCTTTTAAGAACAATCTCTTTTGTTTTTTATTTCAGGAACTAATTGCTTTTGGGCTGGGTAATATAGTTGGTGGATCATTCAAAGGATTTGCCTCCAGCACTGCTCTGTCGAGATCAGGTGTGCAGGAGAGCACGGGAGGCAAAACACAGGTATGGAAAACAGATCATGACGGCAAGAAAGCTCTCTTTTTTTCCTGGATGACTATAATGCCTTCAGGCACTTATTCATGGCGGAATTGTTCTCTCATGCAGATTGCTGGTATTATCTCAGCTGTCATTGTCTTGATTGTGATCTTGGCCATTGGGTTTCTCCTGGCGCCATTACAGAAGGTATTCACTGGTTTCACCTAGCGCTTCCTCCTGCTTGCCAAAGACAGGGCTGCTCTAGTAGTCACTGGGAGTGTTCAAAGACTACAGTGGGAGCCAAAGAGGGTTTTGCTAAGCTTGGTTCTTCCCAGATCATGACAGAGAGGACCACTACATCTTGTCCCTCAGACGGAACATGAATGCTTAAACACCAAACATCACAGCGCCAGCTTTTAGGTGCCACAAATAAGTGGGATTTGCAGCCTCAAGTCAGACGCCTGCACTGCACCATGGCTAGGCAGGATCCAGTACGATGGATGGGGCGTTCTGACTCGCAGCAGTGACACAACATGAGGAGCTGCTTGGCTTTTCAGCTGCACTTTGGCCCTATTTGTATGATCTTCTAAGTCTTAATGTTCAACATTTGCTTTGCTTGCTTAAAAATTCAACATGTATTTTGGTCTTTTTAATAGTCAGTCCTTGCATCTTTGGCTCTTGGCAACTTGAAAGGAATGCTCATGCAGTTCAAGGAAGTAGGCATCCTATGGAGAAAGGACAAGTATGACTGTGTAAGTTGAGTCCCACAAGCATTCAGGAATGAAGCACTCTGGGAAATTTGCTTACAGGTTATCTCTATTTTTATACCTGCCTTACTTCACTAAACGGAAAGTACAATAGTGATGTGCCTCTTTTTTACTTTTATACCCCTTTTACTTTTATACCCCTTGCTCATGTTTTCCATTTTGTCCCACGTATTTTGAGTTGATTCTCTCTCCTAACTTCATTTTCATCCATTTCATCAAAATCTATTAAAATACAGTTCATTGTATAAAGTCAAATATAGAAGGCAGTTACAGAAAACGTCGAAATATCCAGTGTATTGGCTACACATTCAGGGACACTTCCTCACACTGACGCAGCACATTAGGTGGAGGTTACACAGCAAAAAACAGGTGAAGACCATGGCTTGAAGGGTTTACTCTGAATGGTAAAGGTCGTGGCTGGAGGGCAGGACTGCTTACCTATGACGCTCAGAAAATTTAGGGTCATGGCTTCCTCATCAGCCAATTCTTTGTGTTCCCAAATGGTTCCAGGTCTCAGTTTTCCCAGCTACCAAGCAGTTATTTACCATGTGAAAATGCTTTGAGACCTGTGCTTAAAAATACTCAGTATTATCTAGTCATTTGTGCTTATCAGTCAAGTACACTCACAGCACCTACATTTACCTGTTTGGATATCCAAAGCACAATTACAACTCTCAGCTTTACCAGGATCCCGATTTACTTGTAACCTTGCCTTTCTGCTGGATTTTGATTGAGCATTTAGTGAATCACCTGTAGAAGATCCACACCTCTATTATTCTAAGCCTTTATTGTACAGAAACTGTCATGCCTAGAAACACTCCCTGGTGAGTCTGGCCCTATTTTACAAGAAAAAAATCCACTAGGAAACATGAAACCCTTCACCAAAGGTGTGTGGACAGCCTGGACCAGATCTGAAAAAACAGTCCAGACGTTGCTGCTCCCACCCTGGGCTCACGACTCAGGTCCTTGACACGCTTGTAACCGCTGCCTTCCACCTGCTCGTTACAGGTTATATGGGTGGTGACTTTCTTAGCTGCTGTTTTTCTTGGCCTGGATATTGGGATAGCAACTGCCGTGGCGTTCCAGCTGCTGACCGTGGTGATCCGCTCCCAGATGTGAGTACTTGTTGGACGGGATGGAAAAATACCTCAGGGCCTCCTGTTATAAATTAACTCGCCCTGTACAGAGAAGGCCAACAGCTCTGTGCCTCAGTCTGTGCACAACCATGTATGGAAAAGTCATTTACAGCTGTAAACCCTTGGATGTGGGTCCCACTTCAGTCTGAAGAACTGGAGCTGAGTCTGCCTTCTGTGATCCTTCCCTTCTGCCAGGTTTCGGTATGGGGTACAAATAATTGTGTGTGTGTGTTTGTTCACAGTCCAAGCTGCACTGTTTTGGCTAATGTTGGGAGAAGTAACATCTACAGGAACAGGAAGGATTACACTGATGTAAGAAATGTTGCATTTCTTTTATTATCTGGTGCATTTGTGTTTCTATAGCAGATGTCGTTACTGACACTTTTCCTTCATTGTACAGATCTATGAGCCAGAAGGAGTGAAGATTTTCAGGTGCTCATCTCCTATCTTCTTTGCTAATATTGAATTCTTCAGAGAGAAACTCATCACTGCTGTAAGTGTCTGGGGCTGTCATTCTGAACATGTGAATTGCATGACACATTAAGGTGAATACAATTTCCCAATAATTACTACATATGCAGTCAGTCCACAGTTCAAAGATGGATTTTTCATTAATTATTCAAATATTGTTGCCACTACTGTAATGCCACATGTATGTATACACCTCTGAGAAAGAGAACAGCATCACTTGTGCTGAACTTATTCCATAACAATGTATACATGTATTTTAAGTCCTTTAAAAGAAAGTAGTGCAAACATAGAGAATATAAAGGGACATTATTTTTTTTTATTAGCATTTACATTATTTACACCCAGTAAATGCTAGTTTACTCATCTTGACCCAAAGAACTTAACCTCAACAGCCAGATGAGAAGGTGAACAAAACCACACTATCAAAGAGGTCTTAATTTGTTCCATGACAAACTGAATGAAGGCAGCCAGTCTTTCCGTACCCTGCATGGAGAGCCAGGATCCCTGAGCCCTCACTGTACCAGAGAGGTTTGCCATCCCCAGACTGAACTGAACTTGCAAAACAAAGGAGATGTAGTGGGTGTCTACTACCAATCGCCCAGCCAGGATGTAAGCACTGATGAGTTATTCTTTGGCAATCAGGAGAAATTTCAGAATCGGTAGCCCTTGTCCTTATGGGAGATTTCAGTTTCCCAGACATCAGCTCGGAATATCATACTGCTGTGACGTGCAGGTCTTGGAAATTCTTGAAGTTTGCAGGAGATGATAACTTCTTGTCACAGGTACTCAGTGAGCCAACTAGGAAAGACTCCCTCCTAGACTTGCTATTTGTGACTCATGGGGGATGTGATGGTAGCTGGCTGTTTTGGCCACAGCGATCATAAAATCACTGAGTTTAAAATTTTCAGCATAATAAGAAAAAGGACAGCGGAGTTGCTACCCTGGACTTCAGGAGAGCAAAATTTAAGCTATTCAGGGAGCTATTTAGTGGAGTACCCTGGGAATCTGCTTTTGAGGGCTTAGGAGTCCAGGAGTGCCGGTCAGTCTTTAAGAACCACCCTTTAGAAGCACAGGAGCAGGCAATTCCACTGTGTCGTAAGTCAAGCAAGAGGGGCAGAAGGCCAGCTTGGCTGAACAGGGAACAACTTGTGGAGCTCAAGAGCAAAAAGAAATTGTATAATCTCTGGAAGCAAGGTCAGGCTTCGCAAGAAGATTACAGAGCTGTGGTTCATATATGCAGGGAGAAGACATGAAAGGCCAAAGCTCAGTTAGAGTTGAAACTGGCCAGTGTTGTTTCAGATAACAAGAAGGGCTTTTTAGAGTATGTTAATAGCAAGAGGAGGTCTAAAGAAAACATTGGCCCGATACGTGTTGAAGATGGTCATCTGACTAATAGGAATGAAGAAAAAGCGGAGGCATTCAATGCATTTTTTGCCTCAGTCTTTAATAATATTGAAAGACCTTGGGCTGCCTGGTCCCCTGAGTCAGAGGGCTGCAAGTGTGGCAACAGTCACTTTCCATTTGTGGACACTGAAATTGTAAGGGACCAGCTGTATCAGCTGAATGTTCACAAGTCCATGGGGCCTGACGGAATTCATCCCAGAGTACTGAAGGAGCTAGCGGATGTTATTGCAGCACCCCTCTCGATCATCTACCAAAGGTCTTGCGAGTCTGGGGAGGTCCCTGCTGACTGGAAGCCAGCCAATGTTATTCCAATTTACAAAAAGGGTGTGAGGGAAGACCGAGGGAACTACAAACCTGTTAGTCTACCCTCAGTTCCTGGAAAAATTATACTGGGTACTACTGAAAGGCATTTAAAGAATAATGCAATCATCAGGCACAGTCAACACGGGTTGACCAAGGGAAAGTCCTGTTTAATTTTATATCCTTCTATGATAAGGTCACCCACCTAGTGGATGAAGGGAAAGCGGTGGATGTAGTTTTTCTGGATTTTAGTAAGAGTTTTGATACTGTCCTTCACAGCATCCTTCTGGACAAGTTGTCCAACTGTGGGATAAGCAGGTACATGGTATGCTGGGTGAAGAACTGGCTGAAGGACAGGGCTTAAAGGGTTGTCCTGAATGGGGCTACATCTGGCTGGTCACCAGCGGTGTTCCTCGGGGTTCAGTTCTAGGGCCAGTTCTGTTCAATGTATTTATCAATGATCTGGATGCAGGAATTGAATGTACCATTAGCAAGTTTGCTGATGATACCAAACTGGGAGGTGCTGTTGACTCTCTTGAGGGACGAGAGGCCTTGCAGAGGGATCTAGGTAGATTGGAGCATTGGGCAATGATAATTGGGATGAAATTTAGTAAGTCCAAATGCCGGATTCTGCACCTAGGATGGAGTAATGCCAGGCACAAGTATAGATTGGGAGAGGAGTGGCTGGAAAGCAGCCCTGCAGAAAGGGATCTGGGGGTGCTGGTCAACAGCCGGCTCAGTAAGAGTCAGCAGTGTGCCCTGGCAGCCAAGAGGGCAAACTGCATCCTGGGGTGCATCAAACACAGGGTAACCAGTCAGTCAAAAGAGGTGATTATTCCACTGTATTCAGTGTTGGTGCGGCCTCACCTTCAGTACTGTGTACAGTTCAGGGCCCCACAATTTAATGAGGATGTGAAGGTCCTTGAATGCGTCCAGAGGAGGGCAACACAGCTGGTGAAAGGGCTGGAAGGCATGTCCTGTGAGGAGCGGCTAAGGGCTTTGGGCTTGTCTAGTTTGGAGAAAAGGAGGCTGAGGGGCGACCCCATTGCTCTCCACAGCTTCCTGAGGAGGGGAAGTGGAGAGGGAGGTGCTGATCTCTTCTCCCTGGGATACAGTGATAGGATGCGTGGGAATGGTTCAAAGCTGTGCCAGGGCAGGTTTAGACTCGACATTAGGAAGCATTTATTTACCGAGAGGGTGGTCAAACACTGCAACAGGCTTCCTAGGGAGGTGGCCGATGCCCCAAGTCTGTCAGTGTTTAACAGGTATTTGGACAATGCCCTTAATAATATGCTTTAACGTGGTCAGCCCCGAATTGGTCAGGCAGTTGGACTAGATGATTTTTGTAGGTCCCTTCCAACTGAAATAGTCTATTCTAGTCCAAGGCAAACTCTTGCACCCATAACCTCCCCTTCGTGCTGCTCCTAATGGGGAGTCGATAAGCAGTGGCTACCTGAGCATTGGTAATGAGAATTTCATTCTTCACATGAGGGATTGGCAGAGGAACCATGGAATCTGGCACATTTGGGTCTCCACATGCTTGGCTTTCACTTCAGAAGAGCCTGAAGTGTTTTTCCTATGAGTGGAGATGCTCACACCACTCTCCTTTACAAATACAGGCATTTCTAACACCTCTCTCCCCCACCTACTAGACAGATGAGGCAGAAGACTTGCAGGAATTTAGTATTTTCATAACCCTTATTAGCCTCATTTACCTGCCAACTAATTTTGCTAAAACCAGCTGAGAGGTTCAAGAGACATATGCAGCCAGCATGATCAACTTTGTTTTTCTTCTTCAAGAAAACAAAACAATGTGTTTAGGACCTATGCTGCAGTCAGGTGGCACAGAGCAGATACAACCTGTGAGCTCTCTAATCTTGGTCACCTGGGTGGCTGTCTCATAATGAAGATAAGTAGGACAATCTCTGGGCTAGCCAGCACTGCAGCAGCCTGGAGTTACTGGCCTGTGCTACAGCATCGTCACTGCTATAATGCTGTCCATGCTGGTGTCCTAAAGCTAGCACAGATGGGTCTGCCTCATTTGCAGTCATACCTGTAGACATCTTTCCAACCAAGAAAAAGGGTTCTTGTTTGAGTTGATGAAAAGTGCTAAGCAACATCAAGTCTGAACTATGCTCATCATGACTGTAAAGAAAAGCTGCATGAGAAGCTGTGTCCTTCCACTGCGGTGACTGGGGGGGTTTTTTAATTATTCAAAGTGCTGTTTCTGCAGGTCGGCTTCAACCCACTGAGAGTCCTGAGGAAACGCAATAAGGCTCTGAGGAAGATCAGAAAGATGCTGAACAAAGGAGAGCTGCAAGTGACGCCCGTATGTAAGGCAATTCCACCTGGAAGGGGTTCATCAACCAGCTCCCTGGTTTGAAATGGCAGAGAAGTGCCTCACAGGCTCCTGTCCTAGTTAGATATCCTATTCCCCAACTTGCCACGTCATGACATAAACACATTTCAAAAATAAGATTTGAAATGGCTCTCACAGTTAGACACCTACAGTTTTACCATAGGCAGTTTGTGTGTGTCCACTGGAGCTTCTGATCCTGGCATCAAATACCAGGATCAGATCCCACAGGGGTGATGTTCATGCTGCGTAGGTTTTCTCCCAGCCCAAATCCTGCATGCTTTTTGTTGACTTGTTCCAAAACTACTGAATCAAAGCAGATCTGACCATTGACTTCAGGGAACAATAAAAAGCCATCATTAACTGACTATGGTAATGATTAAATGATTGATGAGAGGAAAGACAACATTTCCAAACTCCTCCAGAGAAGGGAGAGACAGAACTTTTTCTAGTGTGAAGTGCAGGTGGGTCCTGCTCCATCCTATGGGTATATCAGCTTTGCATTGCCATCGCTCTCCCCCTTGCATAAGATGCACTACTACCCTGGCCGGGTCTTAAAAAGAAGTATTAATGATGACACTTTCCTCTGGCCCCACAGAAAGGCTTGATCTGCGTCGCTAAACATACACACGAGTCAGATGAAGAATTAGACAACAACAGGATAGAGGAGCTGGACCAGCCCACCAACATGACAGACTTGCCCATTCAGATTAACTGGGGTGCTGACCTCCCCCCCGGCATCACTGTGCCCCGAGTCGACATCCACAGCATTGTTCTGGATTTTTCAGCAGTGTCCTTCCTCGATTTTTCTGCCATGAGACTCCTCCAAAAGGTAATTGTAATTCACAAGACAAACAGTGATCATATGAAAGAAAAACATACGGACATAGTTACACTTGAGGGATATGCTTAAGGGAAGGGATGGCATCCAGAGGGACCTCGACAGACTTGAGGAGCAGGCCAATGTGTACATCATGAAGTTCAACAAGGCCAAGTGCAAGGTCCTGCACCTGGGTCAGGGCAATTCCCAGTATCGGTACAGGCTGGGGGATGAATGGATTGAGAGAAACCCTGAAAAGAAGGACTTGGGACTACTGGTGGATGAAAAATTGGACATGAGGCAGCAATGTGCACTCGCAGCCCAAAAAGTAAATCGTACCCTTGGCTGCATCAAAAGAAGCATAGCCAGTAGATCGAGGGAGGTGATTCTCCCCCTCTACTCCGCTCTCATGAAACCCCACCTGGAGTGCTGCATTCAGCTCTGGGGCCCCCAACACAAGACAGACACAGATCCGTTAGAGCAGATCCAGAGGAGGGCCACAAAAACAGTCAGAGGGCTGGATCACCTCTCCTATAACAACAGGCTTGAGACAGTTGAGGTTATTTAGCCTGGAGAAGAGAAGGCTCTGGGGAGTCCTCATTATGGCCTTTCCATACTTAAAGGGGACTTATAAGAAAGATGGAGAGAGACTTTTTACCAAGGCCTGTAGTGACAGGACAAGGGGCAATGGGTTTAAACAGAAAGACGGTAGATTAAGATGAGATATAAGGAAGAAATTCTTTACAATGAGGATGGTGAGACACTGGAACAGGTTTCCCAGTTGTGGATGCCCTATCATTGGAAGTGTTCGAGGACAGGCTGGATGGGGCTTTGAGCAATCTAGTGGAAGTTCTAGTGGAAGATGTGCCTATCCATGGCAGGAGGGGTTGGACTAGATGATCTTTGAAGGTCCCTTCCAACCCAAACCATTCTGTGATTCTATTTTGTGTCTAGCTTGCTTCTTAAAGGTATTCCTACATGGACTGGAAAGTCAGTGGCAACCTCTGAGTTTATGTGAATGTTAATGTACATTTTCCATAGAAAATGATTAGAAAATGGATTAAAAAAACAACCTACATTTTCTTGGAATTAGAGTGTTAGTGTGGCACCCTTTCTTCACCTAGTAAGATGTTGGGAAGCTTTACAGAAATGTTCATATGAAATATGGCTTTAAACACTGGGCTGGGAGTTGGAGCATTGGAGTTTCATTTCTGCTCCTGTTCTCAATTCCCAGGATGACCTTGAACAAAGCAGTAAGAACAACATTTTCAAACAGTAATTGCTGAAGTTAATTATCTAGAGTCACATAAGATGTGTAAATCTATTTCCGCAGGAACTAAACACCCACCATGTCAGTGGGAACTGTAGTTCTGCTCAAATTCCCAGTTATAAAAATCTCCCCAGAAGCTTTCAGAGTCTTAGTTTCATCATGTGTCAAGTAGGTACAATAAAGCCATACAATTTATGAAACAGTATCTTTTTCACTGCGGGCTAAATGTATTTAATACTGCCCCTTTTCAAAAGGATCGGTCATCCCTGTCTGCAGCCATGTGAAGAGACCATCCTGCCTCTAGGTGCAGCAGAGATTGAGTTTAGAGCTGCTTACCATCAGAGATCTTAAATATTTTAAAGTGGTTTGTATATTTGCTGTGGCTAATCACCATAATGGCTGTTATCAGCAAAAATAGCAGTATCTAAATGGTGCCTCTTTCTGGTTTAACAGACTTTGAAAGAATTTGTCCGGATCAACATTGACATTTACATTGCAGGGGCACATGGTGAGTACTTCCCTTTCCGTCAGCATCACCGTGGATGCCTTGTCTCACTGCCTTCCCCATCCACCACCGAACACAGCTGCAGAGGATCACCCCAGTTTTATCTTCCAGTCTGGGATAGCGAACAGATCCAGCTGAGCGGAGGCGTCATTCCTCCCATGCTGTCCGCAGCAGGCTGGGAACACGCGCGACAGCTCGTTTTACCTATGGCCACCACTGTGCCGTACAGCTCTGAGCTGAGAGACCCACTATCAGGCAGCCTGGGTTAGGCATTAAATAAGAAACAGTGCTCAAATTCCCTTCTGCCTGGCATCGAACAGGGCTGTACTGATGGGCATTTATATCCCACTCTCTCCACATCAGTAAAGAGGAGAGCATCTGCTCTAATGAATAAAACAGTGCAGTACACCAGCAGTTCCTGTGTTCGCTCAGTGGACATGCTCAGGATACACTATTTCTTAATTTTCAAGGCCTGCAGGTCACTTTGTGCTTTGATTTTGTTCCCCCACAGAGGGCTTCCTGGACAAACTGGAAAGATGCGCATTTTTTGATGAGGAGATCAAGCCATCCATGTTTTTCCTCACCATTCATGATGCGGTTTTACACATTTTGCTGAAGAAGGACATAGCTAGCTCCCCCAAATTAAAGTTCACTGAGGTAACAGTACAGTTTTCATCTTCCGCTACTTTAGTGCCTTTACATTACTCACAGGCACCCAGCAGCGCCCTGCATAGCTAGCCACGTGCCCTACGCTGTCTCTATAATGATCCAAAGTTAATGATCAAAACTCAGCTGGTCTCTAACAAATTTGGAGAGTAAGAATGGCCCCTGGTCCAGGTGCCTGGAAAACCACTAGTGAAAGGAGTGAATAATTCCCACTGGAGACTGGCCTGGCCACAGACTTCACTTGAAGCCACCTTCTTGGGAAGAGCCTGGTGTGCGGCAAAATCCTGGCCCATCCGTCGGCAGTCCTCTGTCGTCACCCATCCATCGGGGGACTGCTGCTTATGCTGCAATGGCTCTTGCAAGGCAGAATTGATGCTGCTTGCATGTAGGCTTCCCAGGCCTGTCTACCTTCAAAAGGAGTGCTCAAGTAGTGCAGATAAATTAGTACAGACAAATTTAGTGTTGGCCTTTCTGGGAATGTTCCTAAATCAAGAGCAAGAAAGGATCCTGCATATGTTAAATCTGTTCAAAAGTACCAAACCCAGAATGATAGTCACCTGGAAACTGTCTAATCCCACTTAGCTGAACTGGCCCAGCTCTTCTGCACTGACCTGGAGACTTCCGGGGGCATAAAGGGCTGATAAGTGAGAGCTTCCTTCCTTCCAGGCCAAATTCCCAAGCATGTTCCAGAGATTTAAAAGCAATACTTTCTTCAATTTGAAAAAGGAAAAAAAGAAACAATCCATTTCCTAACCCACAACTTCTTGTGTTCACTGCAGGAGAAGAGTACCAGCAACGACTATATCGTCATCCCCAGCAATGGACTGCGCAGCCGGGAGTGCACGGTAAGACTCATGTCTCTGGCAGCGGTGCTCCAACTGTAGGAAATGCAGCCCTAAAAGCCGCTCATGGGAACTGCTAGGTCAGGTAACAAAAGCATCTTCATCCCTGAGCTCTTGTGTCAGCCCAGAGCAGAAAGCATCCAGACAGCTTATTGATGGGATTAGACTTAAGGCAAAGCCTTTCAGGAATAAGACATGTGGGGGTCTGCTCAAAAGCCTTGCCTTATGCACTGAGAGTCTGCAGAGGGAAGGTGGGTAAAGGCCATCTCACCAGGCTCTCACCCAGTCTCCTCACCTGTCCACCATGGTTCTCCCATGAGGAGCTCACTAGTAGCACGTCTGTGCGGCAGAGATGTCAGTATTGGTCGCATTTATCTAAATGTCTCAGGCAGAAGGGGAGTCCGGAGACAGGGATAAGAATGGGACACATACAGCCTTTCATGATGGACTTAAACAGAAGAACAGTATCCAGCACACGGCAACCCCAAAAGTAAGAAATGTCAGACCACAGACTTCCCACACAAATGCTTCAGAGGAGCAAATTCTTACGTATCACTCACCAGAGGGCACCTACCCTGGCTATTCCTTACAGAGGGTGACATTTATTTCCTTTTATTTCCTACAGATTCCAACAGAAACAAAATTTTAGATTTAATTTTCTAAATAGAATATCCTCCGGCAACGCAACATCACTTACAGAAGATGAATGCAGATGCAGTGATGAGCATGAAGACAGAAGGATAATTTTATATACCTTAAGAAGGATTTACCATATATGGTTATGTTCCAAGTTTTGGAATGGACATGTTAGTCTTTATGTATCTCTGTATCTATAGAAAAGTATTTATGTATATGCATGGAGGCTAAAATCACACAGATTTTCTTATTTCATACCTTGCTGACAGCCTACCCACAGAGTTGAAGCAGCAGGCAATGTTAACCTTATTTGCATATACTTGTACATGTAACTATATTATTCTGACAGTTTGTAGACAACCTGTACAGTTGCTAGAGAATATATAAATATCTGAAATCTTGTAATTTATAACACAGACTAATAGTTGGGAGGGATATTTTATCTTCAGTTTGTATATAACTTGTATAAAGTTTTCCTTATGGTTTGTAAGATACCTAGTAGACCAAGTTATTAAACTTGTTTTCAGCTCACTACCATGTGCGTAGAGTACACAGTGTTCGATGTATCTACTGTAAAACATGAAGATCGTTCAGGAAAGACAGCATTTTCAGATCCAAACATGATTCATTGATTTGGTTTGGGCTGGTACAAAGTGCACAAGAGAGGATACATTTATAGTGAACTATTAAATAATGATTTTGGTAACTCTGCATTGCTTGCTGCATTTGTCAATATACCATCAAAGTAGTTTGTAATCAATGAGCCCTGGGATGTGTCCCCCAGTGAACGGACAGACGCATGGGCCCCAGAACTCAGCTCGGGAGGAGCTGTGCGTGCAGAGCTGCCAGGTGGGTAGGCTGAATTGCCCAGGTCTCTTGGAGGGATGCATAGAGGGCTTTAACTTAAAGAGTCTATGCTGATACTCTAGTCTGCACAGCCCAGATGTACAACTGCCGTCAATTAAGTCCTGCTGGATATCTAAGGCTTGAAGATGAACTACATCACACCTTTCAAAGAAGAAGAAAACAAACACCAAAAGTGACAGTGCTAGAGGTATAAAAATCTTCAGCCCAAAGGAAAATGGAACCATCCCCAGAGTCTGAAAGAAACAGCAGTCTGAAATCACAAGAGTTTTTAGTTTTCAAGCCTAGTTTTGACTTTCAACCAAGCTGGGGTGACCAGCACAGTGCATTTGGACTTGCGTTTAAGAATGGCTGAAGGGAAGGAGAAGGTGCTCTGGGTAAACAAGAACCACGACTTTTGTCTCTGTAGCATGCAGGACTTCAAAACAATAATAAGCTGCAGCTCTGCAGTGGGTGATCATGCACCCAAAATGGGGTGGGAGAGGCGGCCTTGGGTGGTAATCACAGCAAGATGTTACAGGCTGCTTTCTACGCACGCCAGATGGATGGTGGGCAGTTGTACTAGTCCGCCGCTCTTCTGAGCGTGCCACAGCAGACTTGCTGGCTAAGTCAGGTACGTGTCACATGCCAGACGACCAGCACAACAGTACCTGAAAACAGGTACAACCAGGATATCGCCGAATTGCCTTTCTAATGCAGCCTTCCAAAAAAACATAGACTGTATCAGAACAGATTTTTCCAGCAGAATGAGGACGATATTAGTGCTACTGTGCAATGCACAGGGGAGATTTCACTCTAAATACTCTGAGCTTCAGAGCTGAGCCCTCCAGTTCAAGAAAGATGAAGTCAAACTGCAATTAATGTGGAAAACTGCTGTTAGGATCTTTGTGGAATGGAGAGCCTGTATCTAAGGACTGGCAAAAAGAGATACAGATACATCAGGGACTTAACTTAAGAGAGAGGAAAGGCTACGCAAGATAAAAAATAATATTGTCCTATAAGAAAGAAAAAAAAGATATAAACGGGCCAAACATAAACATAAGCTAGATATTAGAAGATGTATCCTAATTTTTACAATGGTGAGATTCTGGAACATCCTTTCCAGTTAGAATAAGAGGAGCAAAAAACCTACACTACTTTTAAGATGAGGCTTAACATATTTATGAAAATCATGATACTACATCATACCAGTGGAATCTGGACTTTCTGACTCAGGCTGTTCTTTCCAGTCCTCTGCTCATGTGCACCCATACAGACTCAGGCAAACGTCCCTACCAAAAGCAAGTCAGCCTGGTGGAATACCACATTTTGCACTTCAGAACCATACTGGATCTGCTAACAGAAAAGAACATTTTTTTTTTAACCTGAAACCTAAGTTGCACTCCGAACAATTCAATACTGATGACTCTTCTGACACAGCACAGTGCCCCAGAGCATAAATCACCCTTCCAAAACTATTCACCATTTGTTAAATGGACAGGAGACCTAGACAGCCTTAACCACAGAGCCTTGCACTCCCATGTCACATGTCCCTACCAGCTACTTGTCATCCTCTTAAATCACTCTACTCCTTATTTTTTAATGTTGGCAATAGCAGCAATTGTATTTCTAATGCTTTATGTGATTTCCCCCTCCAGATGCATTCAACTCTGTTACTCTAACACTAACGTTGCTCTGCGCAGTGTACTCTCATGCAGATTGTGGCACATACACCTTGCTCCACCATGGGATATCATGGTGACGCATATTTACTGGCTTATTCCTGCGACAGGCAGCTTTGGAAACCTAGACACTGCTCTTCCACTGAGCACTGTTGCTGCTCGGTTAGAGCAATACCATGTACTGCTTTTTCATATTTTACTCAAGAATAAGCTAAAAGGCAAATTTCATACCTGCTTTCTTTCTGGAGACCTGACAGATATGGTATCACTTCATCACACATCCTGAGCCTACCTCTCCTCAGCACAGTGCAGATGCTTGGTAACTAAATAACAGGCATTTTACAGCCAGCAAGAAGGATAGAAAATACAGAAGCCATGAAGCCTGCAATGCTCAAGCCCACTCTCAAGCCTGGTTTTCACTTTGCAGTGCAGAAGAGATTGCCTGTGTGAAATGCAGAGACAAGTTCAAAGTTATTCAGTTATTCAAGGTCTTGGGCTCAATGGAGAGAGCACTGTAACAGGCAAACCCATATTTTTTTCAATTTCAAACTAAGTTTCTATTAAGGAGAAGTATCTTTAAGCACTTCTTTACTGGAAAGAAACGCCACTAACAGTTCTCTATTCCTCATCTGTGTGTTGAATGTAGACAGCTTTCTTTTCTCACTCTTCTTAAGAAAACATCTGCTCCCTTCTGCTTCCAAGGAAAATGCCTGAAAGTACTTGATCCAAGAACAAGTGTAGGAACTCTCATTAGTACTTACGTGATTTTACTCAGTGTAGGAAATAATTCACCATAAATTATGCTGGAGCTGTGTTGAAGCATTGGTTTTCACAAATAAAACTGAAGAAAACTCTTGTTGACTGACACATATTTGTATCTGTTTAAAATTACTCATTTTGGGTTTTTTTAAAGCAGTTAAGCTGCAGTTCTTTTGTGAAACATTACTACATAAAAATGGAAACATTCTTGGCCGCTTGCACACATTATCGCTCTTTCCATTAACAGAAGAAGTGAATTACAGTCAGTCCTCAATAACAACTTGCATTCTATTATCAAAATGAATGATAAAAGTTTCAAGATGACTGAGCTAATTTGCCAGCTTCCTGCTGGTACTCCACCCACACCTTTCCGTACGTATGCTGGATTTTTTAATCTTTTAATCTCTTGTACTCACGAACTGAAAACAATTTTTAAAAAAACCCAACAAATTAATGCCCCATATTTAGAGAACAAGGAGATACAATTCAGCATAGGAAAAGCTTCTAAAGTCACTCTGTCTTACAGCTAAGTCAAGACTAAAAGGAGCTTTAAACTTCATTATTGTCACTCACATTGGCCAAACAAATGCAGCTAGTTCAGTTTAAAAACTGGTCAGTATGAATCATTAGTGTGAATATAACTAACATACCTGAATACAGTGAAGAACCTCACAGTTGTGAAGGCACCATTATTATATAAAGATGATTTAACAATTGCTAAGAATTGTTTTTAACTCCATAAAATAAAAAACAGGGGAAATACAACTTGTATAATACTGACATTTCCTTTAGAAATGTAGAGTTGGGATGAAAATGAATATAAGCCTTGCAAATTTCACTGCTGCATTGGACCCTGTAGTGTCCTATATACGAACAGGAAAAAGTTCAAACCTATTTCCCACACATTCAGTATGACGTTGCAACTACAATCCGCTGTGCTTCTCCACTTTCCCAGGCTTGACAGCACCTTCTGATGCGACCCTGTGCATCCTTTTTTCAGCAACGCAGCATTGCACGCAGAAAGAAACAACACAAAATCAGACACAAGTTTTACACAGCAGAGAACATTTTAAGAACAGAGAAGTATGTTCAGACTTGATCCACATGGAAAGTCTATCCAGAAATATGCTTTTGAGAACACTTGACTTCACATAATATAGGAGACAGTTTTTCTCCCTTGCTATGTGTGCCAACTCTAACATGGAATGAATATGAGTTACTTCCACTTTATTTTTTAACAAACAGAATTTGATACTCCTTTGAGAGTAGTAAGTGAAAAGTGGAAACTCCATCCAGTAAGGTTTTCTAATTCTCTTGGATCAGATTTTAAAAAAAAAGTAATTCACATTTGTCATTTTTCTTTTTTAAAAGGCAAGAAAAAGATTTAACACATCTAGGTAACCAATCTTTATGTTAATAGCATTTTTAAAAAAAAACACCAAAGAAAGTACATGTTCACGCAATTAGCCTGCTGGTTGTAAAGCATGCATGGTTGCAGGCAATCCTTTAAGCAAAGTTATAGATGGAATTGAAGATAAAGTGTAAGGAGACAAGCATCTAACCACAGATGTTTTCAGGCCATCTGCTGCTGTCCCTTCATTCATTCCACTGCGGACACAAACCATCAAACCCCTTTTCATTCCCTTGTGTGACATTATTAGAGAAACTTACAATGGCCAACAAATTTAAATGTTGTCAGAGTTCTCATCAAGCCTCGAGATCGGCTCAGCAATGCCTTGGGAGGGAGATCGCTGTCACAGAAAGGGATATTTATTAAAAATAAACATAATTAATTCAATTAAAATGTTTGTCTTTACAGGAGGACACGAGTAGGAATCCAAAGAATTTGCAAGTACATCTCACCATTTCTAAGACTGTCAATTACACAATTAAATACAATATATGGCATTGCTGAACTTCATGCTGAAACGATCAGGTATTTTGCAAAAAAACCCCAACCAATTAGTGGAACAAAAAAAAAAAAAAATCACAACCAAAACATGCCCAAAACCCCATCAACAAATTAAAAAGATCGTTAACATAAGGTTTCAACCAACGCAGACATTTTTTAACTTTGTAAATATGAAAGCATCAGCAGTACCCTTAGTTACGTAGCTATACTTAAGACAATAAATTAAAAAATGGATTTAGGTCTTCTTATACAAGCAAGACACAAAAATTTGACCCAAGTCTAAGTCCTGCCTAGGTAAGATGACTTTTCAGTAAGTCCTCTATCACAAAGACTTTTGATCCACGGTCACTAAACAATTCAAGGGATCCCACTGATTTTTTGGGTAATATGTCATTATCCATATGTCACCTTTGCCTCAAATAAAAACAGAAAAAAATTCTCACACATTCTCTACAGTGACATACATTTATCGTTTGTTCTTTTTGACAGAGCAAAGGCTGCTGCTTTCCTAAATCAATTAAACTGCCTCAGCATTTTCAGAAAAGCACTTTATCAATAACTTCAAGAAGAATAGCTTTGGACCCAGAATTATTAAGTTTGAACCCTTCATCCGCTTCGTAACAGACAGGATAACGTATAACAAAAGTAAAAGTATGCAATGCGACTTATTTCTAAAAATGAGTATGATGGAAAGAGATGCCTTATTTCCTCACTACCTGCAATTGACAGGTAACAGCTTATTTCAGAATGTCTTATTTTCCAAAACAGGAGTGCACAGATGAGGTTGATGCATCTCCCGGCACAAAAGCCTGTCACGTGGTGTCCTTATAAACCCGCAGGTGTTACCTTCTCAGCCTAAACAAAATGAAGCTGGTACCTAGAACCATCAGTAAGTCTGTTTAAAATAGGTACGTCCCACATAAGTTTGGCTTTGCAGAGTCAAAGAATGTTAATCAGACATGCAGATTTCCTCCCAGATGAAGTTATATGCTGTAATATAAATGTCCCTAAGCCTATCTCCTACCAAGCAATATAACAGTGACAGAAGGGGGTCCTTAAAAGTTCCTCATGTATTTAAGTTACTGAAACAAAATAATGCTGGCAGAGCGATTTTCGCCTTCATACACACTGAAACCTGCATCAACCCCGTACCATAGCACGCTATCACAATCAGCCTCTTTTTCTTTGCCAGTGTTTTATTTAAAATGACTTATTTTTCAGAGAAACCAAAATAAAAGAACTCTGTCTTAGAAAGAAACATATGACAGCTAAGCAGACTTTTAATCAGTTGACACTTACTGGCCATTTTTATACCCCAGAATTTATTCATAAATCTCAGAATATATTTGCACATCTCTGAAGAAGTATTTATTCAAAAGGTAGTCTAAAAGATTCACCTGTGGTCACAGGGAAATCAATGGCAGTCAAGGACAGATAGTAAATCTAAAAAGCCCTTGCTCTGGTAATTAAAAAATAGGCAGTTTATACTTAAAATTACAAAATTTGGAATGTTGCACTGCCAAAGCTCTTTCATAAATTTAACACTTACGAGGCAAGAAAGAAGATTTACAAAATAAATAGTAACACTGAGGCTTTAAGATGGTTCAGATTATTCGAGAACAGCAGGAAATTACAAACCTTAGGAAAAAACCCACAAGATGTCTTCATCTAAAAGCACCACGGCTAGAAACATGGCATTTTGAAAAAACAAAGGTTCAGCACTAACATTGATTAGAAATGCAAAGATAAGCATTCCAAACAACAGCGAGTACTGTCTTACTATTGTCTGGTTCTGCTACCAGCTGCACTAAAAAAGAACATTCTCATTTTATATTTATTATATTTCTCTTTAAAAGTATGCTTATAAAACATAATTTTGGGGCCAAAACAGACCTGAGGGCCTGCTTATATTGCTACTTTTTAAAAAAAGCAAAACACCTATTGTCTGTTTAATTAAACCTGTATCACAAAATCAAAACACATAAAGGACATGTAGCTTCTTATTTCTTTGTATCTACATATGGGATTTCAGACCACTTCCTTCAGGTTATCCAAATGGGACATTTTCCTACTGTACATATTATATAGAGAGGCAAACACCACCTCCCTACCAAAAATTAGCTGCTTCTCACAGACATGCCAAGCCAATTCACAGCCACTTCCACAAAAACATAGCCATAGGTAAACACAATAGTTTGAATTCAAATCCAGTGAGTAGTGTACATGTAAACAGAACCTTCTGAACCAAAACTAGCTTTAAAACAAACAAAAAAAACCAAAAACCCAATCAACAAAAAAACCCCCACCAAAACCCACAATACATTATTACATGGTTTCATGTCATGTCCAAAGCTGCATTTCTGATAAATTTATCTCGCTGCATAAATTTAAAGAAAAAAAAGAAAGAAAAAGCTGAAATGCAGTATTCTGCATGTCTGATTTCTAGTGCCATGAATTCACCATAGCCTGAACTCATTATAAGTAATGGTAACTATTAGTAGGAGAAATATTAAAGTTCCCTTAATATTTCATTATGCTGCCCATTTGGAAAGTATTAGTGCCGAAATGGTGTCCCAGAACTATGTCTGTGTTAACATCATATAAAAACCCACCACTTTTACAACCATATTTCAATTTAATTATTGTACACAGGTTAACAAAAACATATCACAAGTGAAACTAAACACTGGATTTAACAAAAACAATATTCAGAATGGTACAAGACATATTCATTTTCTCCAGGAAGTAATATTACAAGTGTTCATCTTAGGACAATTTAGCCACACTAGCGACAGAAGTTCTATTAAGATGCAACCGTGGTCTACTAAGCCACTTGTTTTATAGCGCTACAGAATATCTGAAGTCAGTATTTGAGTCCTACGGCCAAGGCTTAAAAATCATTTAAGATTCAAACCCCAAAATGTCTTACAGTCAAAATGACTATTTAAAAAAAAAATCACAACAAAATAACCCCAAAACAATTAATTAAAAGGCTGTTATATATAGTTTTATCCTCTTCATAGCACTCTCTATTCATGTAATTGCTCGTATCATTGGTAATAGGGTCTGTATCTGGCTTGATCAGGGTGGTGTGGTCCAGGAAGCGGGGCCTGAGCAGGAGGCCCTTGCATCCTTGGAGGTGGAGGCGGCCCCCTTGGAGCTGGCCATATCCCTGGACTCATTCCCCCAGGCTGTGTGAAAGGGGGACTAAGCGTTCCTTGATCTTCACTGAACTGTGGCAAAGAGTTAGGATTATAGTGATGGGGAGGGGGTGCATTTACATTTACAGGGGGGCCTCCGTGCTGAGGAGGGGGAGGTCCTGGAGGAGGATGATTCATATATGGTGGCATCTGGGCAATTATATGTCCAGGTGGCGGGGTTATTGGAGGAGGAGCAGAGGTCATTGGTGGTGGAGGAGCTTGGCTATATACCATGTGAGGAGTACCTGCTGCCTGGGGAGGATGCTGCAGCGGATGGCTTATTGGTGGAGGTGGTGGCGGGGGTGGTGCATAATGTTGCTGTGGAGGCATAATATGATGCGGGTGCGATACCACTGGTTGACCCTGGTATTCAGGATGATGATGAGCAGGTGCGGGGGCTGGTGGAGGTGGTTCTCGAGCACCTGAATTCGAATCATCCTGAATAGGGACAGTTATTAAGTTGCTGTGTTTTCTCGTTGAAATGCGGAAGGTGTCCTGACTGACTGGGCGAGGTGGCGGTGGAGCCATTGACATCTCTGCAGGAGGTGCACGAATATCTTCATGTGGCTGGTTATAATGCTCATGTGGCACATGCTGTAAAGGAGGTGGTGGCATCATGATGTGCTGCTTTGGCGGAATGTGGCTCATGTGATGTTTCTCAGGTGGCATTATGAAACGCTCAGGAATTTCGGCAGGCGGTGGGGCAATAGGAGGATGTACAGGTTCAATTGGAGGACGAGTAACAGGCTTTCCAGCTCTCATATGACGGTGGTTGATGTGAGCTTGTAAGTCTCTCTGTGACAGGTAAGTTCTCTTGCACCCTTGAACAATGCTACACATGAAGAGAGACCCTCGTACACACTGCTCGATTCGCTGCACAGGTTCATTACAGCTAAATCGGAAGACAACATTGGTTTATTGTCATCACAGAGAGCTCAATCTGCTTTTTTTTTGTTAAAAGTCAACCAGCTTACCATAATTACCCAAATTAGAACTGACAGTTTTTTCCCCACTGTAGCAATGAAAGAAACATTTTACTGATTTTGAAGTTCATCTAGTTTTTAAGTCTCCAAACACAACTAGGAAAGAACATAAAAATTTCCTGAGGTGGAAATTTATAAAGAGCATCGCTCTCTCTCACAAATTCCTTCTGCGCATTAAGACTTACCAAGAGTCACTCTCATTAAGTAAATTAAACTGCCATTTCTTCCTTTTCAAATTAGAGCAATAACGTGCTATCTACACAAATACTTAAACAGCAAAGTAAACACTGATCTCTTACAATCTCAAAATATGGTATACAAAACTATAATCAAGTGGTGTAGTAAAGAGTACTGCCTCCGCTAAATGTATGTAAATAAGAACCATGTTAACACAGTATCTGAAATAAGTCACTTTTCCTACATTTCCTTTAATAACAAATCTTGAGATAACTTACCCTGGGCACATCTTGTCTCCCTTTTTCTCATGTAGTATAGCACAGTCATAGCAGAAGACGTGCTTGCAAGGTATCTAGAGACAAAAAATGGCTCTGTTAAGACACTGTATATAAATATCTCTGTCATTTTGCAGAACACAGTTCCTCCCTCCAGCACGCAATTTCTAATAATAGAAGTAACTAAGTTACCTATGAGCTGAACAGGCATAGTGGTACTTAGCAGCATACCGCATCTTTGCATAGAAACGTTCTAAAACAGTTTGTGTTGAGTTTGGGTTTTTTTGGGTTAGGTTTGTTTGGGGTGGTTTTTTTTTTTTTAAGAGCTGGCAAAAATATATAGGCGAAAGTTTAAGTCTTGCAGTAATACCAACACTGAACATTTACAGAAGTTACATATGCAATCTAATTACACTCATCTTGCTGGCAAGGAAGGAAAGTTTTAAAAGCATTAACTGTCATTAAGTCAGACCCTGAAGCCTGTTACATCACACTTAAAAATGTAAATTAATCTCAGGGATTTTGTTACATTAATTTTAAAGGGACATAAAAGTGAACAGTGTTTTCTAACTTCACTGCAAGTCTTTAATTGAGATAAAGAGCTTATTTTTAAAGCTAAGTTATGTAAGGTCAAAAGCTACTGAACTTGAAGGTTTTTTGTTGGTGACAGTGTTTTGACTTTTTTGTTTAACATTTTCAAGCTTATTAGATCAGGGGGGGAAAGTGAAATCAACCAGACAGATGGAACAATAAACACTTCAGCAATGAAGGCCCCTGGTTCCATCCTGATACTCTTCTGCTGTTCATTCAGAGGCCTGCTGAAATCAGTAACCTCTAGCGGCCCCATAGAGACATAGTAAAACGTATTTTTACGTAAAGGGAAACTATGGCTGCATCTTCCACTGATAATGTCACTCACCATGCGTCCATACATTTTGATGGGCAATCCACACTTATCACAGAAATGGACTGGTGTGTCATCCTTTTCCCCCAGCAAGTTTATCTGATAGATAGAGAAGAGGGTGGGAGAACAAAACACAACATCACTAAAGCTTCTCATTTCAATTATCACCAACACAGCCATTATTTCTGAATTAGTTGAGAAGGAAGCAAGAAAACTACAAACATGAGAAAGCAGAGGATGTATTTTCAGTCAGTCAAAAGTAATGGAAGCACTTTTATTTAAGAAGGTATCTACCAGGACTACCTACAGTTTGGTATGATTCACAGACAAAGATTCACTACTTCCCATCCATGACTTTACCTTATAGTCCCAAAAGATGGGTCCAGGGAACCTCCTTTGATTGCCAAACATTTCACCTCCTTTGCATTCGTATCGCTCCTCTTCGTTATAATCAAATTCTTCTGTGGAAAGAAGAAAGAGAAGAAACACACGAGCCAACCACAATGCTTTCCTAACTGACACCAGCTGCTATTAAGAGCATGTGTCATTCTATACTGAAATCATGAAGAAATGCGACAGCAGTTCTGATCTGCTGTGCCCATTCTACAGAAAGGTACAGTGAAAATAGTAAGACAGTCTGTTTTGGGAATGGGCACCATTTAATCCTTATAGTTCAGCAGTACCCGGAAATTTGAAACTTGTTTTGTACTTGGAAAGAACCTTGGACTCTAAGTCTCCAAGACTGAATGAAGTCTTGAACAATACTGCAGAATAACACACTTCCCTACTACAGGGCTAGTATTTATATTAATTTACCTTCATCACCAGCTTGTGTCTTTGAAGGCATCCTGTTCATATTTCTTGGAGTTCGAGGTGCAGGTTTGGTTTTATTGGTCTGTTTTGAGATAAGCTTTATAGGGATTCTTCTCCGAACATCAAGACCACCCAATGATCCTGAACTATTTGTTCCTTGCAAATCATTGTCTATGAATGAAAAAAAAAAGTTTATGTAATTTTTCACTGACCTAATAGTTTCTAAAGAGGCTAAATATTAACAGAAGAATTTTAAGAAAAATAATTTTTAAAGCTTGTTTAAGATTCATACAACATATCAAAGTTTAATCACTAGGAAATAAATATCTTCACATACGATTTCTTCTAGAAGTCAAGTCACAAAATTGTATTGGGAACAACCGTGATTTCAGGAAATCTAGTTCTAAAAATAAAGGTATTTTAAAATAAGTTAGCTCATCTGTCATTTCTCCACAACAGGAAAAAAAACATTAACTGTATAGCTCCTCTCACAGAGTGAATAGTACTGAAGAGTCAATTCTTTGTACAACCTTGACAGCATGCATTTCTTATGAGAAAAGATAATTTTTACAATTTATGTAAATTGTTTATAAAGTTGGAAGGAAACTAGTTTCCATATTAACTCAGCATCTTGACATATCACTTGAAGTTTAGCATAAAGTATCACAAAATTATCAGTACTTAAGAGTATGTAGTAGTAACCTTGCTACACTGAAAACTATTGTTCCCCACTACATACAGAATTCTCTTTAACCACATTTAAATCTGAGCAGCGGGGCAAAGGAAGCAAGAAATAGCCTGATACATGCATCAGTAGATACAGGCTCCAAGAGAAAATCTAGATGGGGTATTGCAACAAGCAACACTAATGAAGGGGGTGCAACTCCCTCAACTTCCAGTAAGTCTACCTTAAACCACTGCACAGCACCTCATTCATACCCAAATAAAATTACGTCCTTTGCGAATCTACCCAGCTGACTTTCCCTTTAAATGAGAATGCCATTTTGACAGGCATTTCAAAGCTGGACGTGCTCAGCCTCAAAGGCGTGTGCCACAAGCTGTTAGACTGCAAGCCCTGCCACTCCACTTGATATGGAACTGCAGCCCTGGAATGATCACTGAGGCCCCAAAGGATTATAGCATGGTAGCATCTACACACCAAAAGTAGGGCCCCATTAGCACAATTCTGCACGACGCCTCACAAACTACTGTCCCTCAAAGCCTATAACCACCCCACACAGTACAAGTAGGAGAAAAAACAAGAAAAATAAAGGAAAAAGGGGATTGCTCTAAGTTATTCAGCAGCTACCACTAAAACTAGGAACTGCAACAAAGTTTCAAATTGGGACTGTGCCCTGACAGTCACTTTACCTCAAAATCAAGAGCCTCAATTTCCTCTGATAGATCAAATGTATTTATTCCTCTTAGCACTGCTGTTGACATGTTTGCCTCTAAAAGGCAGTATGTAAGAAGGCAAAAACAATAAAGCCTGGTTTTACTTTTCCTCATTTGTTGTTTTTGTTTAGGCCGTCCTGTTGGCTAAACAGATGACCCAGCAAACATACAACTACACCAGGCTTCCCCAGAGACTGCTGGACTAGAACAGAGACAATAATGCTAAAGCTGTCTATTTTCCACTCGTTGGGAAATTCTGTTTTCTACCAGAATACACAAAAACGAACCACCACAGACCAGAAAAAGTCTCTGTAGGACCTCAATCCATTTGCAAATAGAGATAACTAAAACAAATTTTAAAAAACCCAAAACTTGTGTATTATTCAGTCCATTGAACTGCCAACAGGAAACAACTAAGTTCTGACGCGTGCCTTCCGTATAACTTTGCAAGCTGCGAATATTTACATGAGTTAGCTGCTCAACTAATCCAAATAGCAAGTTTATTAGTCATTCGTGTTTCATGGAAGGATAATAAACTGCACTCTGTGTAAGCATAACTAGCAGGATTAAGTCCAGAAAAAAATATAAAACACATACTGAAATTGTTAAGACTACTTAGAGAAGCTCTAATTGAGGTGATACATCCTCCTGAACTGTCACCTTCATCAACTTTTCTCAAGTTTTATTTTTGTATTTCTTTTTTTTTAAATTCATAAATATAGCTCAAATATTATACCTTGTACATAAAAATTTATAATGCAATCTTTGCTAAGGGAAAGCAAAAAAACCCAAAAATACCCTAGCAAAAAAGCCCCATGTCCACTCATCTACTCATTAGATTATGCCAGCATGCTAACCAGCAAAGTATCAAATCTACAAAACCAAATTTAAGCACATGAGAAAGTTTCCTCTCCAGAGCACAACTACGGAACCAGAAAACCCGTTATCGGCACCGATCTCGGGAAACGCAGCGGGCAAACAAGCGCCTCGCCGCCACCTCCGAAACATTACAGGCTTCATCCACCTGCTGCAGGCCCGCGGGCTCCGGACACACCGGACTCTTCAGCGCTGGCCGCCCGCCCTCCCCGGCGCGGCCCGACAGCGCGCAGCCGCCGCCGCCAGCAGCCGCGCCAGACGCTGCGTCAACCCCCCCCGCGCTCCGCAGCCCGCCCCGGGACGGGAGAGGGGCCTCCAGGCGCGGAGCGGCCCCCCAGGCCGGTGGCTGAGCCTCCCTCGGGGCGGGGGCAGGGGCCGAGCGCCGTGGGGGTGGAGGCGGGGCCGCCGGGCGCGACCGTTGGAGGGCGCACGGCGGCCGGGGGCGGAGGCGACTGCGAGCCCGGTGCTGAGGGGAGAGACCAGGCCCCGCCGCGCGGGCCGCGGGAAACCGCGGCGAACCTGGGCCCCGCCGGCGTTACCGGGCGCCGGGCCGCATCCCGCCACCACCCTGGCGCCGCCCCGCACCCGGCGGCCCCACGCGCGGCCGCTCCCCGCCCGGTAGCGCAAAGCGGGCCCAGGGAGGGACGGGTATAAATGCGTCTCCCGGCCTCTCCCCTCCTCACCATTGTGGTCCATGATTCGGCGCAGGGCACTGTGGGAGCGGAAGGGTGCGGCCGGAAGCGGCCAGGAGACGCGCGGGGGGGCGTGAAAAAGTGCGCAGTGGGGAAGTGTTTGCGGTACTGCGCTCGCTGCGCCCCTGTAGAGCGGCCGTGCCGCCGCAGGGCAGTAAGGGCATAGTGGAGCCCACGGGGCAGCTTCAGCGGAGCGGCGCCGCGCCGCGCCGCAGCGGGACCCTCGTTCCCGACAGGCTCTGCGACGCGGCCGGGCAGGAAGGCGCGGCTGTTCCGCAGTGCCTGCCGGGATCGCGGCTGGCGGACCGCTGCTCCCTGGGGTGTGTAGTGCTGTATGCGCTGCGCCTGCGCGCTGCGGCGGGAGCCGGGGCTGGGGGGGCGCCCGCGGACATGGCGGCGGCGGGGGTGGGCGACTCCCTGCTGGGAGCCGCGGGGCGACCGGGCCTTCCCGGGCACTGCCCGGCGGCGCGGAGGTGAGGAGCGTCTGTGCGCTCCGGTCAGGCGCTGCAGGCCTTGGCGGCGCTGGCGGGTGTGCTGTGCGTCCCCCTCGGGGCCCGCCCGGGGCTGTGGGGGCTCCTGCCCCGCTGGGAACCCCTTCCAGCGGCTCTGGGCGGGATTCGCACGCGGTCTCGCCTGGGTGTCTGAGGTGATGCCGGGCTTCGGAAGGGCTTGGAGCCGCAGCAGGGAAGAGTAGTTGGAAATAGGAGGCATGACCCTGTGGCTTCTTGGAGAAGATTGAAATTAAACATGAGAGGGATCTTTCTGTTCCGGAGCCGTGACAGCCCTGCCTGCGGGCTCGGTGGGAGGGGGGTTTATATGGTGTGGGCTTCCAAGAAATTGGACAAATCTGAAGCCACATTGACCTCTCTCAGCTGCTAATGGTCAGCCTCATGTTTTACCATGGAAACGGCAGATTCCTGACAATCGGGGCTATAGAAACGCCAATGGCTTGATCGAACAGTGGACCTCCAGTTCACCCTAAAGCTTCACAGCAATAGAGCTCACTACCTCAAGAGACTGCTTTGTGTAACTTCCATAAACTTAGAATTTTGTAAATCCTATGTAATTCAGTGGGATACTGTCTTTACGAAGTGCTGCCATAGCACTGAAGAAAGGAAAGGAATATAAACACAATTAAATCAGAGGTTATAGGGTAGAAAGTGGCCTTAAGCAGTCCTTCCACAATCCTAAAGTACAGGCAACTCTACTCCACACACTTCAGATTGGTGGCTGTCTCACTAAAAGTCTCCGGGATTGGGATCTTGTGTCCCTACAGACAATGTCTCTCATTGTCTTTATAGCCTTAACATTTAAAAGCTGCCATTAAGCCTAATGTTTCTTGTCTTATCCCCACAAGGCCAGAGGGAACAGGTTTTCCCTTTTGTCTTTGTTGTTCCTCAAAAGGCAGACCCAAGGGAGCCATGACACTGATCCCTGCATAATATACTTTATTTCCCCATAATAAGAATTCACAAAGGGAAGAGTTTAAAAAAAAAACGAACATGCAGATGCATGGAGCATGTTTTCAGTATGCACAGAGCATGTTTTCAGTATGCACAACTTTATTTTGTAGTTAATGAATACAATTACTTTTACAGTGCAGCTTTTCAAAAGGGTAAAAAACTTAAAATACATCTCCAAATTTAATACCTGACATGCAAAGACAGTAATACTCAAAATGCATACAAAAATACCACTTCATTGTACTGGAAAAAGATAAGCACATCTAGTTGCATTACTTACGGATGTTTGAATTAGTACGACATTGTATAGAATTTTAGCTTCATTACAAAATCCAGTATTTTGGTATCCTTCATTTTGATGGGTACATAGATAGAAAACTAAAAAGCACATACCCCCTGACCCACTGAGAAAGGTGTTTGAATGCCTTCTGCATGTTACCTCTTACTGTTCTGTGTAGCTGTAGGCTTTGTGTACAATGCTATTTTTCTGGAAGATTTGAATATTTTGTGCCAGTTAAATCAAGAACAAATACAACCATGCCATGAAGAAATAGTCAGGCCAAGAATAAGTGCATTGCATTGTATTTTATCACAATTAATTCCACCTGAATTGTCACATTTGGAAAGGAAACTGGAAGACTGTTAAATATTTAATTGCTTTTTCTAAATACCTGTATGGACAAGAACTGGAGAAGGTTCAAAAAATAACGTAAGCCCACATTTCTGTCAAGTAAGAATCTATACCCAAACTTCACAGTGCAGATGTTCTCTTGAGGAAAAAAAAATTCCACTGCTAACATTTTTTATACCATCTTTTCCATAGTATGTGTTCTGCATAAAAACTAGCTGAAAGCTCACTTACCAGTCCCAGGTAGAATATTTTACTTTTACTTTTTACATAAAACGTACATCCACTTCAGAAAAGCAATACAGCTTCTGAGAAACATGTTGCTGGCCTTGTCCTTCATCGCTATCTGCTGTGTGCACTGGCAACAGTGGCTTATATTCAGGTTAATGTTAAGTTGGGGCCGCAGCCTGATAGAAAAGCTTTGCCAGTAGTGTGGGCAGAAGTGCCGACCTCCTGCATTAGGCTGGCGAACGGAAGGGGAGAGAACGAGGACAGGTAGTGCTGAAACCATGATTTGTCAAATCACAGCCTGAGCCTAAGCATTAGTGTAAACAGAAATTAATACTTCCATCTGGGGAGGTGCAGGTCAGTCTGATTTGACGCTTAAACACATGCCTAATTCTCAGCTTGTGGAGATGCCAATCTGACCTACAAATGGCACGTGTCTACTTCTAAATGCAAACGTGTGTTTTTGCTGGCTTGGACTGGAACATCAATATCTAGGTTCAAGCCTCTACTGCATTTGAAATGAGAAACTTCACTGACTGTCATGAGGACTGAAGTTTTTGCCTTGATTAGAGAATGAAGGTGTCAGTCTGGTGCTGTTACCGACTGTGTAAGATACTGTCCAACTGACTGAAGGTTATAGGATTTTTTTCACTGATTTTGAGGGAGTTCACTCAGGTGCTTAGGACAGAATAATTTATTTACTGCTTAGCTTTTCACCTGAGATTTTCCGCTACATTACTTGCAGTAAAAATCTTCTCTGTGCAGTATGATATAGGAAATTTTCTCTGATGTAATCAAATAAGGAGACTTAAATATGTGAACATACTGAAGCGAATTAGCCCACATTATGAAACCTAAAGGGATTTTATACCTGGACATTTCTTACACTTTTGTTATTATCTGTTCCCTCACCATGCAGGGTTTTTTCCATTTAAAAAATTAATGTAGTGCTAAAAAAACTAAGGTAGCAGTCTGTTTTCCATCAAAACACATTTCTTCTTCATGAAACGTAAGAACATTGATTTCCTGCATATCCATCTTCTATAGTCCTAAAGTAAGGATTAAAGTTTTGCAGGTCAAATCCTTTATCTTTTGTAAATTATTGCACGTCTGCATTATGGACTGTCACATGTAAAAGAACAGCAGCAGTTTGATGTAGAATATTAAAAGAAAAAAATGCTATATAAAAATATAACTATTCATTAAACTAAATAAACACCTATATTCCATTTTAAAAAAAACATACCTCTATACTAGGTCACATTCTGACTTTCTTACTTGCACTCAGTAGCAGCCTGTTCTACAGATTCCATTAAGTACTTGGGGACTAAGGTTTTCATTAATCTAATTTATGTCATGATCTGCCTCTTGATGAAAGATATGTAACCTAGCCAAACTAATCTTCTGTGTATACTTCATTTTAGGGACAATCATTAATAGTAGTGCATGATTTGCTACAATGGGATTAATACAGAACTAATGAACCCATATCCAAGGGTCTTTTCTATTGAAACTTATCCTATTTGAAGTTTTATAGTAGTTCAGTGCCGTTTTCTGTTCGTGTGACTGTTTCACCTGTCACCTGTTTCAGTTATCTAACAACCTGCAGCAATTTAAGGAATTGCTTGGAAAAAACAATCACAATACATTGTTCAAGACTTGTCAGTGGATATGCTCACACTAATGTTCTGGAATTGCAAAGCCTTGGCTGGCTAGAACTCCTGCCCTCTTGCTAGGCATTGTGCAAATACAGAACAAAAGGCCTGCCATCCAAAGATTTTGGTCTCTTCAACTCTCCTGGGCAGAGCACAAAGCAGCTTTTCATCCTGTACGCACTGATAAAAGTGTAACGCACCTTCTGCCTGACTAGTCCCAAAACTGAGTACGTCTTTTGTAATAGTCTTCTGATTTTTTTTATCAATATATCATATCAAAAAGTGCTTGCTGAATCAAGGTCCAGAATATTTCTGGGATAACATTAACTAAAATTTGGAGATTTCTAGAGATCTGTATCATTCAGGCAAACAATCAGGGTTTTCTTCAAGTGCAAAGATTGGTTTCATTGCAGAAAATGCTTATATAGTACCGGTGCATAAATATTGCTGTGAGTTCACAGGTAAGACAGTACCAGCAGTCCGTCTTCATGAAGCAAGCCTGCGCATAGCCTAGTGAAATGGTTGTCAAAAGGTAGAGAGAAACAGGCCATGGTTAGTTCTGAGTACACGCTGCTTGGAAAAATAAAAAGTTTGTATATGTGTTAACTAAAAACTACCAAGTTCAACCTGCCCTCAGTGAAAGTACAGAGAAAGTAACTGTTCTGAGGCAGCTGCCCTCTGACTTGTATCTGCATCAGACAATTCAGTCAGGAAGCTGCAGGTCTGAAGGTTACTAGCTCTCACCTTCAAAATGTGGCTATAAAGGTGCAGGACAGAAACCTCTCAGAACACTCTTTGACCTTGGATCGGTAATTTTGTGTCTGGCTTCTTTTCTTATTTAATGACAATAATATAATTATCTAAGCAATCCTGTGAATAGAAATCAGAATTCAAGTCTTTTTGGCCTGCCATTCCCAAATGCTTCTGTTACAGAATCATGGTGTCTTTCTAGCTCTTTAATCCTTCATTCCTTTCTGCACTGTGACTTACAGAGGAGTGGAAAGTGCTTCTTCCCATATTAGTGATAAAGAATAATATTTGGGTCTCTTGCAATATTCATACCAACCAAAAAAGGAGGGGGTCAATCAAGAGTACCAAGTATCACAATCTACTGACCAAGCCCTGATGAAGTTTGAGAGGCTTTTGCTTAGGGTCTCAGTTTCTCCTTTCAGCAATCTGCCTTCCAAGCTGACCTTACCATTTCCTACAGGACTTCATGCTATGGGAGAAACTACAGCAGGGTAATGCTGAGAACCTCTACCCAGCCACAACCTCCTCTTACCTACTTGCCTCCAGGGACCTCTACATCCCACATGCACAGCAACCTTGCTGCAGCATTTTGCCAGAGCATGACAGAGAGAAGGATCACAGCATGCCTCCAGCCCCTTTCCATTCCTGCGGCTGGAGCAGAGAGGCCAAGCACAGGGCACTACCCCATTTTAGATCGGGAATGCAGTTCTGACTAGTACCACAGTGGCATAATAGGAGGGACACATAGTAATCATGCGTTTACTTACATGGAGTGTTGTGATGCTTGCAGGGTATTGATGCATCACTAGTTTCATCCATCTCAGGCATTTAGCCCAATCTCCTATCTTCTGAATAAGTGGCCTGTGTGCTGCACTGTTATTTTAGCAGTAAGTGCTACTTAATTTTCTGTAGGTATTCCGTAAATAAAAAATGCCATGGTATTGCTTTAATGGACTTGTGTTCTTGCATGTTAGTTATGTTAGTACACTGCTTTGCTGCAGCTTCAGATTGTGCAAGAAGGTGTCTGCTGTGTTAAAGGGAGGGATGAAGAGGGGAGGTTGACCATAATTTTGGGCTCAAGCCTTACCAAGTCTTCTTTTAGGCACCTAACTTGTGTTTAGATCTATTTATAAGCCTGTGTAAGGCAAAAGTAGTCCTAAAGCGACAGAGATCAGGAGATGCTTGTGCACATATAATCCACTACATCTCAAGAAAAACTTGACTTCCTCCACTAAGCACTGACCTTCAGGTACCCAGGGAAGGTATTTATTTATGGAGAAGGGACCTGTTGAGGGCTCAGTTCATCTGCCATGCTCTCACAGCATGGCTCAATGCTACAGGCAAAGGAATAAAGCCAGCAGTATTCTATCAGTAATAGACACATTCAGTTCTAAAGTGCATACCTCTTCCTGAACATCAAGTTCATCATCAGGCCGGCTTGTTTCTGTGAATTCTATGGGTTCTTTAGACTCCTGCATGAGTGAAATCTTGGCAGAAAGAAAGTAAGAAACATGATGAGTTATGCGTTGCCTGTATCATTGAAATTGATTTATTATTCTGAAGTACCTTAAGATAGTTTCCACAATTTACAAGAGTCTGTTGTTTACTGTTCCTTGACAAAGCTGTTGATTCAGTTCAGCTGAGAGGAACTTACCTGTTGAAAAGCTTTTGTTCCTGCCTGTCCTCATATGACTAGTTATGGCTTTGTAAAAATAATAAAAGCAGAATCTATCTCTAAACTGCTGTATAGCTTTGTCAAAATGTTAATCTCCATTATAAAACAGTAGTATGCAAAAATGATAAAAAAATAAGGGTCCCCTCCTAGTTATTTATCAGTAATATTGATTTTAATTACTATGTATTCATAATACTGTGATAGTGATTGCTAGGGAAGGAATTGCAGTGAAAAGACAGGAGAACATTATAAGGCCATTTTCCTAACGTGGGCCCACATCTTTAAATGCTACAGAGTGTTCTGGTTATCACAAAAATCACAGAATACAATTAGGAAACGCACAGAGAAGGGCAGTAGGAATGAACAGTAGCGTGGAACAGCTTCCATACACACTCACACCAAGTAGAATGGGACTCTTCAGCTTTCTTCAGAGGTATGTGAAATTATTAATAGTGTTGGGAAAGGAAGCAGGGAATGATTATTCATTGCAGCTAACAATCCAGAAATCCAACAGTCTTAAAACAAATGGGAAATATTTGTCATTAACACATTTAAAATTACAGAACCCATCTCCACAGGATAGTGTCAAGCTAAAATGTGTAAAGGGGTTCCAAAAGGAGTATGACAGATACTTCGAAGAAAACTCCATCTGTGACAATTATATATAATGATCCAAATGCAACCTCCAGCTGAGGAAGTTCTTAAGCTGCCAGTTGTCAGAAACTAGAAAATGTGTCCTAGGATGCACTGTTCTCCATATGTCCTGTTTCTCGTATTCTTTTCACTAACAAGATCCTGGGGTCAACAGACTCTTCCTTTGATCTACCAAAATATTCATGTACTACAGAAGCTGTCCAATTTACTAGACTCTCACTTTTTTTATACTACAGCTGTATGTCTCGTTTTCAAACGTGCCATGCTGTAATGGAAATTGCAAGAATGAATGCTAGATGATAGAAGGAGGGGAAACATACTGGTGGATATCCTTACCTTCTCAAATATGGGATCCTGGTTGTCACTGTATGTCATTTGATTCCTTATGTAGAGCACAGCATCATGGACAGTCAAGAAGAATATGTCTTTTCTGACAATATCATCAAAGAAGGCACTCCGTTCCAGTTGAGATATAAGGTTGTCTGAACAGTCATAACAGGTTAATACAATTTGAATTAATTTAAGAAATAAATGTCAAAATACATGGTTGCAACTATCAGAAATCAAATGTACAGCCAAATCAATCAATCAATCGACTTACACTTTCCATGTTTCCTTTAAACCCCACCATTCTTTGTGTCCTACCACAGCCCACCATGTTTATCAGTGTGACAGTTCACATTTTTATGAGAACAAATGCTTCCACAGACACATGTAGAGATCCCATCTCATCCCGTCTCATCTTCATTTTATTCTTTGCATGAGTGGTAGTAGAAATATTTGGATGTTTACCTTGATATGAAGCAAAGTATACTCTCACATCAATCCTCTCAAACTCTCTAATTATCTAAAAAAACAAAAGTTTGCAACAAGGACATAAATAAATAAAGTCTGTAAGGAGAAAATACATATATATATATATATGTCTATATATGTAATGTATAGGCACACACACACTTCATTTGTTTCTGAGTGTCTTTGTTCCAAATTGTATGTTTTGTTTATTCATCATCAATAAGGAACTGCTATACTTAAAGATCCAGTAGTTAAGTACCTGCTTGCTGAAGTGGCCTATCTTCGACTGTGTAAGTGGAACTATCGATTTTACACATACGTACATTGCTGCCTTTTAAGGTTCTCATTCTGTTCTCGTAATACGAATAATCATGTCTCTTCAAGTGAGAACCATGTGGGCCTGAGAAAGCTTTATTTCCCCCCACGTATGTGTGATATGATACAATCTTTCATTGGCACATGCAAATTTTCTTACACAGATTTTGCCCTTGTGCAGTGCACCAGATGGACCTGTTCTTGGATGAAAAAGCTGCATATGGAAAGAGTCATGTCTGTGGACCCCGTATCCCTTTTTGTCTCAGAAGCCAGACTGAACTGAAACTAGGCAGAAGGCTGAAGCAAGGCACATAGCATTCTTGTATTTCAGTATAAAAGGTGGGAAACTGGATTCTATCCCTGGCTCCCTCGTGGCAGGCAAGTCTCTTAGAATAGTATTTTCAGAGGTGATTGCTAATTCCATCCCCTTCTCTTTATTGATAAACTAGAGTCTTGGTAATCTAAGATCTAGTTTATATATAGGCTAAGCAGTCCCAACTGCAGAATGAAGCCAGTGAAAGCAGCAATCTGAACATACGAAGTATCACAAAAGACTAAAGACTGAACAATCTGGTCCCACACACTTGCAACAGGGCACCAAAAAATAATGGCAACAGTTGGCCTTAATCTCTTCACCTCATTTCCCTCTCCCTAAACTAGGAATATTATCTCCTTATTATGTAGTGTGACGTTTGAAGACGAATTAATGAATGTTGATGAAGCACTCTGATATTAGCCACAGAAAACCCTATAAAGAAATGAATCATTCTTCCTTCCTTCATAATTTAAATAATATGGAATGAATAAATAAATCTTGTGGCTAAAGACTGAAAAGTGATGGTAAGACGAAATTTTTACTACCTCTGTGTTGAGTGAGCATCATCCTGTGCCCAGATTAAAGCAGGAAGCATGTGGAAAGAAAATACATAACTAAAATATTTCATAACATATGTATACAAGGGGAACACATTTTGCAGTTCTAATTTTAGAGTACTTCACTATGCAACCTTCATATTGTTCTTTCAATGCATTTTTTAAAATTTTTTCCCACCTAAAATATACATACGCCAATATTCTACCTCTTGCTGTATAAGTTTTGAAGGTATTTTTCAACAACAATTTTTCTTTTAAAAACTCAGAAATTAACTTCAGCTAACAGCTCTTGATTTACATACTACTGACTGGTTTCATTTTCATGGAACACAAAAAAAAAATGCGCTTACCGTTTTTATTGATCTCACAGCTACAATATCCAAGAAGGTTACTGCTCCAAAATCAAGAATGAGACTGTGGATGGGCACCTTGGGGATGTTTACTTTGACTGGGAGTTCTGAATTCCAGTCCACCTGGATCTCTACTTCTTTGGTGGGAACTTGAAGATCTTCGTTGTCTTCAGGTTCCTCATCAGTCTCAAAAGCTTCATTATTAATACCAGGCTCACTGATGATACCATTCTAATATGCAGATAATACATGGAATTTATCATTTAATCATGGAGAAAGTTTTGGAGTTACAGGAAATACTTTTCTGTGATACCTTCTGTTTCAGGAATAAACAAGACGGATACTTGTGACCAGTACCCCCTGCTCCCAACACCTGGTAATGTGGTTAGCATAACTAATGCCATTTTATAAGGCAAGCAGCCATTCTCTGTGACTGAGCAGGTCATGTATTCGCTCCCTTTCCTGTCATTCTCAGGCCTTGAAGGTCCTGTGAACCAAGTAGACAAACCAAACAGATTTCTTCTTCATCTCCCTACCAGCCTCAAGATTCCTGGGCGCCAGGCTGATTACTCCATTCCTTGCTGGCTTTAAAGGTCTCAAGCACCTGGCCAACCAGGTGTTGTTGATGACCCTGTCAGAGAACAGTGTAACAGCGCACAGAGCACTGTCTATAAAATTAAGCAGTTACAAGTGCTAAGTGGGGAATTTGGATTGGAACTGCTGCTGAATGATGAGACCTGTGACCCTCCAGTGGCCAGGGACACCTCCACCATTGTCGGCTTCCTGCGAGGACTGGCTGAGTGACTTTTCTTTTATATAATTTTTGAGTCTAGATTATGATTCTTATATTAATACATCAAACCATGTGTTAAGATCCAACCCGATCTGCAGATCCAGGTCATTAGAAACCATAAGTTAAGTTAGGGTCTAGGTGATTAGAAACTGTTAGTTAAGTTGTATTAGAAATTCTGTATTACGCTACTTATAAATTGTACTACATTGATTCTGTTTGTAGAAATCCTGTGCCATTCTAATCATAAATTCTGTGCTATACTAATCATAAAATCCTTTAAGAAAAATAAAGCTTTAATTGTAACTACAATTTAGTGACATCATCATTCTGCCAAGGATCCCTAAAAGAACCTGTCTGTCCCCTTACTGTTGGGTGACAATCCTGCATCCAAGAATTTAAAGAAAAACAAGATAGAGCACATAATTACCTCCTCCTCTGTGCAGTGTATTTCCTTTCCTCTTTTTTCCTTTGTTAAAAAAGCATCTTCGTGCAAAAAGGCCACTATCCAGAAAAATAAATACCTCAGAGCTACTCCTTCCCTCAACAGCTTTATTTCTAGGAGATATTTAAGACCAGTATTTTCATCTTTGAGTTAGATTTACTATATATGATAACATGGTAAAATGACTAGCTCAGAAGCTGGAATGTCACATCTGAGCATTTAACTGCATCATAAACTGTAATATATACAGGAAATACTGCATCCTGCACTGAGAGCAATGACAACAGAAAACCATTTCTAACTTCCAGCTCTGGAGATTTAACAGGTTGCCTATACCTGTCCACTCCTGTAAGCATTTATTTATTGAAATGTACATTCCATACCCAGAAGAACATATGCTGCTTTCTTTAAAGAGGATGGGAAGGCTATGTCTACCAGCCAACTGATACAGCTCACTTGTGCATAGGAAGCTGGATAATAGGAGCATGTACACATGAAAAGAACCAGTACTTTTACTGCACAGAGACAATCTGAGGTGGTGAGGGGTAGAGGTAAGATCAGGGAATCTCTTGCTTTCACTCTTGTTAACACTATGACAGTCACAGCTGCCTGAATCTGTGGGGTCTTTGGCAATAGGTGTACTGGTCTGCTAAGTCTCCTGCAGGTCCCAGACTTCCTACCATAGTAATAAGTCACACTTTTCCATCCTTATTTTAAAGATGAATACAGAGGCACTCATAATTAAGGCTTAAGTAATAAGCTGTAACAGTAATCCTTTGAGAAAAAATAGAAAGAAAAACATTTGTTTTACCTTAGTAGCTTTTAATTTCCCCTTCTTGATTAGCTTTTGTATCTTCCTCAGTGCCTTGAGTCTCTTATTATACACCTTGACTGCATCAAATCCCACCTACAGAAAAAGGATCAAGACATCAAAATTACTTAATTTTACCTAGATATAATTCTGAGGAAATCTCAAAGACAGTTAAGAAGCATCCAAAACCATCACATATCACTTACTGTGGATTTGAGGCTACTTTTCAGTCCATCAATGTTAGCATAAAAAATTGGACTTGAAAACTTGAGAATCTTCACACCTTCTGGTTCTATAACCTGTTGCCAAAAAATATAAGGTCAAGCAGCAACAACCACATTTTGGCTAATAAGAAGCAGTTTAAGTGTTTCAGAGTTCAACTACGTATCTAATTCACAAAAAATGGTGTATCTTTGCTGATAACAGAAGTGATTCAGTTTTAGAAGCTTACAGCCCCAGCATGCAATATGGACCAACCATCTGAAGCAAGATGAAGAATTTAATGCTGAAACGTGTTATCTTGAAGCACTCCACTTCCAAATTCAAGTCATCTACAATCTGCAAGGTACAACTTTGTCTTACACTGGCCTGTAGACTGAAGGGAAACAACTCAGCAATGACTTACATTTTTGTAGTCCTTGACCTTCTTGTAGATGTCTGTGCCAGGAATGTTTCCAAAGCCACCCCACGAAGGACTAACAGAAACAAAAAAAAAAGACAGGGAAGGTAAACATCATACTTAGGCATTCACAGAATTGAAGGGATTACTGCATACAAACTGTCATAGACTCTAATAGTCTGCTCTCTTCTGCCAAACTAATAGCCTCATTGGAAGTGCTGTATCTTTGTTCTGTGTTGCTGTGCAAGGGTCTTTTTCCGATTTGTAGTAAATGGGCCTTTTTAAAGACAAGGTACTTTGGTCTCAGCCTACTTGCTGCACCATTTTTATGTAGAACTGAATGAATAACTTGTTCCATTTGTTTCCCAAACCAGAAAAATGTTTTAAAAGCAGATTAGTTTGGTTTGAATAAAAAACCAATTTTTTTACTCTGAAAAAGAATTGATCACTTTTTTCATTTCAAATCAACTGAAACAATACATTGACATTCTTTTCAGATTACTTAAAACTTTTTGCCCAACTCTTCTAATTTTGATTTCAGTTAATAACAAAACCAAAATATTTTGCAGTCTCCAGATATATTTTTAACACTTGAAGCAAATTGGTTTGAAGTTTGTAAAATCTCACTTCCCTTTTATACAAATCTGAGTTGAATTTGGGAATGTTTTTTGAGGATCTTCAAATTCCATTTTTTGTAATCTACTGTTCTGTAACAACTTTTGCAAGGCTTTACTTTTATGCATTTGCTGACAGTGCAACTATCCCTTGGTATTGCTAGTAACCATACTCTCTGGACTCCAGGCTAAAGGAAAGGAGTTATGTTGTATTTTCAGAGAAAATATCAATCAAAAGTAACAAGATGGCCAAAGAAGATTCTGCAAAGCCACCTTTTCTCACCATTCCACTACCAAATGTTCTTTGAGCAGCAACAAATCAGCCACAAGCACAAAATTTTGCCTTATTCTCATGCTCTCTCTTCCTCTTCTTTCACAGGCATACACTCAGTCTTGTATAAGCAATAAGTGAAAAGGTTGTTGGCATGTGCAACATACTGTAGTAGTATTACATGCTAAGAGCTACTATAATGATCAATTAATTACAGAAGTCATTCATACATCTTTTTATATTTGATCTGGAATGTATATATCCCTTTCAACAACTCAGCTATGTGGGTGCATAAATAACGTATGTCTAAGTACCACCAGAGTACCCAACATGGTATAGAATAAATACTGATAAAATAATGCAGCTTCTCTTTTATCAGTGTGATTAAATGATAGCACAAAAACAGTGTTTTGTTCTAAAGAATAGATTTTTTCCATTTCAAAATTTTTGTAAACCCAGGCAGGTTTTCTGCCATAAATCATCTTGCTTTTCAGCGTATTGTCTTCCTTTTTCATGGTATAACACTAACAATTATTTCTGATCCTGTATTACTTACAACTGAACTCTCAGCACAACTGTCAGCAATCCAAACAAAAGGCCAGCAAGTAATCCCAAATCAAGTCCCAGAATGATGGATGCTACACATGTAAAAACCCAGATCATCTGGAGAGGAAATATCAAATGTAAAGTCTCTTAATTATAACATACAATTCTTGGTCATGCTAAAGAATCACTAGACCAGACAATATGAGTAGCAGAAGAATTTAACTTTGGAGATGATCATAGCACACTGGCAATTAGCTGACCTCCCTAGAAAAGTCTTCCTTTTCTTCCAAGATGCTTCTATCCATCACTATCTTATTAGGCATAGTTAGCTTTTTAGGAAATAAGGTTTTTTAACATAACAACATTTTTCAAGGATCCAGTTACTTCGGTGAAATTAAAGGGGATGCAGTTAACCATTACATTTTCTTCTTTCTGATGGTGGCAGTCTTTGTTAATCTTTCTTTAGAAATTGGAAATCATTTATTTTCCCAAGATGTAAGATACTGTAAGATGCCCCATCTGCAGATATATACAGAGGGAAGGAGGCTGGTCAGTGATATCTAAGAATCGGAACTATTCCAAAGAGAGGTATTTCATATTAACAGGTTGATGGCACTCTCTAAAGTATCCACTGAATATTCAGGCAGAACAGTTGAAGTGGGCTCCTCAGTTCCTCTCTACATCACTGCCCAGGCAGAACACCCGGTGGACCCAATCATACAAAAGGCTGAGTGGCTGCACTTCTCACTGAAGTCAGTGGGATCTTTTACCTATAAGGAGGACTAGTAAATTGACTAAATTGACTAAAAAATTTCAAATCTACCTAAGGCAGGTACTGCCCAATGACACATGCTGTAAAATCTATGCATAGTAAGGACTGCATGGAGAAAATACTTTCCATGTAATCTTTTCCTGCCCTAACAGCCACACTGAAGGTCTAGTCCACAGAAAACACAGTGGGAGATGTGAGCAGTACCCTGAGATACGGTTATAGTAGTTCATAAGAAAAGCCTGTTCATATATCCCTTAGCATGCCAAATGAATCCACATTCTAGCTTGGATTAGTCCTGCTACAACAAGAAAACGTATTTTCTGAGGAATACCTGAGATTATCCTGGTAAATGGGGTGCTCATGTGGTAACAACATAAATGTATGTACATTAATTAAGAAAAGGTCAGCTTTTCTGACCCATTTAAACTGTGCAAAAGATAAAAGCAGAATGGTGAGGGTGGTAACAGGCCATCTTTATTCTGATTTTCAAGCCATCTCAACACAAGATTGCTGTAAACTATGGTAATTGCTATGAAGGAGTCATCACTGCACAGGAATACCCTGATTGGCACCCTTACTGTGGGGTATAGGGAATAAAGAAAATAAGCAGAATACTATGTAAAACTCTAAAACGAGGAATTTTTAACTGACATCATGGCACTTGCATTTTGAAGATGCATATAAAAGTTTTCTGATGTTAATGCTACAAAATTCTGTTGATGTGGTAGTCAAGAGAAACTTGGATGGCATTAAAAGGCAAAAAGAAAACCAGATAAAACCATTCAGGAGGAAAGAAAAAAATAGGTTTCTTACAGCATCCACTTTATTCTGTCTCCACAGACGGGGAACATCAAACACTTGCATGAACATCCCTTTCAAGTTAGCTATGACTACAGCTGCCAACACAGACTGTGAAGAAAAATGATGCAAAAGTGTTATTCAGAAGCAAAGATGCATATTAAGATAGTGCTTAACATTATACACTATAAACCAGAGCCTCATCTGGTATCAGTCACCATAACAGGGCTATTTATCCTGCCCATCGAAGTTGAGCATTTCAGTCTGATTGGTGCTGGTGGCTGTACTGCAGAGAACAAGTACCATACCTTTTGTAAGGGCTCTAGCAATTTCCCCAGGGCAACAATGGAAATCAAAACAATCCCAGCTGAGATTATACCGGCAACCTGCGAAGAACAGAGTGTTTATAGGAAATGAATTTAAGACCCTATCTTACGTTTCTAGGATTACAAAGAAAAATGTACAAGTAGTTGCACATTACGTTTCTTTAGGAACAAGGAGACCTGCCAAAATGCCATTGTGTTTAGACGTATGTGGGCAATCATTATACACTTCAGCTAACACAGAGGGAATTCCATTAAGCACGTAGCATAAACAACTGCATGCAAGGTAGTAGCTCTTGGAGGGGTTACGTTGCATAGATAGATGAAAGGAGTAGAGTCTGTGTCAGCTGGAAGAGGGGCTGCTGGATAACCTGTAGTTCTCCACTGCTAAAAAATGCAAAGCTGTAGTACTGTAAAACAGAGTAGCTTACTCAACATGAGAAAGATGGCACATGGGCAGGTGATGAATGGCAAATGGCAGGGCTGCTCAGGCCAGCACATGGGAGCTTGAATATCTCGTAAGCAGCTGCGAGAGGATTTCCCCCCTCATCCTGAAGTCCTACTCTGACAAACTCAGTCCCTTAATTGGGAATTAAATTCTGGGGAATTAGGCTTGAAGGATTTCTGACCCCTAATGTAACTCATGCTATGTAAAACTTGATTGCCCTCTTCTGGCAGAGCTACAAAAATTATTCACTACCAGAGCACAAGCTACTAGCTAAGATACCTGTGGCTTTCCACATGTCAGCAACACAATCATTTTAGGACTATTTTCATCTCATTGTGAAAGCTGTGCCCTATACAAGATTAAATTCACCCATGCACAGTACTAGTAAGAAGAGGTCATTACCTGTGTCTTTCCACCAGTGCTTTCTTGGACTGCGGTCCGTGAAAGAGCAGTAGTTGCAACAAAACAAGAAAAGGCACCTGAAAAAATGTTGCTGAACCCAAAGGCAATAAATTCCTGAAAGATAATTGGATGATGCTGTAAATACAGATGCCTGAAGACAATTTTGCAATGGAGGTTGACAATAGCTTCTACAATAATTTATAAAGTAGGTAGCACAGTAATATTGAGAAGATTACAGATTAGTAATAGCTGTTAAATCTTTACACAAATGTCTCTTGTGCCAGTGTAACTACCCGTGTTTGGAAACCAATACAATGAAATAGGTATACTCTCCCTGACATGAACATACTCATCTTAGTATAAAGACATTTAAAGTTTATTTCCATCAATGTTATCAAACCTAACATTTCTAACAATGACACTGTATAATTGCATCAAGAAATGGGACTAGTATAAATTTAACTCCCAAGTATCATCAACTAAACAAATAATTTTAATCAGTACAACAGCCTGAGTTTAGACAAGCCTGTAATTAATGCAAAGCATTGTATTATTAGTAGAACTAATCAGGAACTTTACAATAAAACACAGTTTCACTGAAAACTTCTAGTTTGTTGAGCCAGAAGTTTTTCACTCTAAACATCCCAATGAACTCACGCTGAGTCCCAGGCAGCGTTCTCATAGATTTGCCCCAGGGTCACAGATGCTGGCACCTACTGACGCTGGTTGTTCTGCTCAAGTGACAAGGACCCTGGGAGCTTTATGTCCTGGGATTCGGGCCATTCCTCTGCTGGGAAATGAAGCGTTTGGGAGCTGCCTGCAACCCCATATAATTGACAGAAACATTGTTTTCACCCAGCCGACAGAGTCACAAGAGCCTTTCACTCACTGCAAATTTTTAAAAATACACTTTAAGATTTGATTTTGACTCTCTCCCTTCTTTTCTCCAAAATGAAATTTCCTGCAAGCCTTTCATTAAGCTCCAACTACAAGAGCAGGATTTTGAAGTCATGTTCTTTAACAGAACAGACCTAGATGATTCATGCCTATTCCTGTGTAACAGCTGTGCTCTGCAAGAAAATGATGGAATTATAGTTCCTAGTGTTCTTAGGTCTTAATAATCTATGAATCTATGAAGACAAAATAAACACTGGCAGATAGCAGTATTGACCCATCCTTCAAAATTATTTTACTACCTGCTTTTATGATGTTATTTTAACTTCTCCAGTTCAATTAAACTGTTTGTCCATCATTCATGGCTGCATTTAACCTTTGCAATGTGTAAAATTCATAGCATAGTATTGAAAGGAAAGCACTTTGCCTTGATAGGCAGTAATTCTACTACTACAGTATTTAATAAGTATCTTTCAAGCACATTAGTGCTGGCAGAACAGCATATGCAACAAAAGAACAGCATAAACAGCACTTCCAGAACATGTATTATTCATTCAGATTTATTAAACTGAAAAGTCAACACATTTTAGGCAAATTTAAATCATGAACCTTGTGTATTGTAAAGTGACCAGCATGTTCAGAAGTGTAATTTTGTTACATACTGCAAAACAATGTTTCCAAAATCAAACTTTATGTAATCCATTAGTACTAAAATAAAGGACTCATTAAACAAAGTACACAGCTTATCTATTTATTGCAGTGAGTGCATTTTCTCGTATGTTCAAAGGATAAAATTCAAAATTAGCATAGATGCAGGACAAGGAAGCTTTCTGACGTTTTTCTCCCATGCCCATGGGCAAGCCACATAACCCCTGGTGAAGACACTGAACAACTGCAGGAATCCTCTACAAGCTTGTGAATGCATAGCTCGTAACATACTAGCTACGTGCCTTTAGAAATCAATGGTTAAAACAATTCAGCCATTATAGTGCAGACAGTTATTCAAGTATGTTCATACGCTGGCAGGCATTTACTTTTGTGAAGCTTGCAGGACTTAGCTATACAGTTACAAGTATATTTCTATTGATGTAACTGGTGAATGCTGAGAAGTACAATAATTTATTCTGTAGGAATAAAATCATGCTTTAACTGAAAAGTTCAACTGACACAAATCCTACATGTAGATTAAGCCTAAATAAAGTTGTCTGGAGCAACTTCTTAGCTTGACATTGCCTTCTCCTGCCCCGGTGACACACCTCAATATATGCCTTACAAGTGGAAATGGAAAGCAGATTGCTAAAGCTGACCATGTCAACTTGACATCACCAGAAAATTCCCCTATATGGTGCTTAGCTTTAATTACCTTTTCAGAGCTACTGCAGTCACTAAAGCAATACAGAAGGAATTAATTAGTATGAAAAGCCCATACTGAAGATAGAGCACATCTGGCTCATCTCTGTGTGGTAAATTTTTCAGGTAGTATATGGCCATTTCAGCTTTTTTTTTTCCCAATAGTTGAAAGAATTTCTCCTGTCAGACTTCAGCTTTAGTCTGAAAAACGTGTGTGAATGATGTTTCTTTGATTTGGCTACATAAGTCAACATGAAAGAGAGCTTACATTCACTACGCTTATAAACTATTTTGGTTATACATACCTGGTTTCCATCAATAGCATAGTCATACTTGGTTGCATATACTTTCCCCACAGATACGGCAATAGCATAAGCAACAATAGCAATGGAAAAGGAGGCTGCTATCATCTGGGAAAACAGGCTGACATCTGGAGGTTCAGGAGGCAAAAATCTAGCATTTAGAAAATATATTAGTGTTATCAACTTTTGTCAAATTCTGTTCTTCCTAGAATTGTCAAGGGGTTTGAGGCGGAGGCATACAGGTTGCTTATAATATGAAGTGTAATGTTTCAAGTTAATAAAAAGGTGGAAACAGCCCATTGACATACAGAACACGCTTATCTAGCTCACCAAAGCCCAAATCCTGATGCTATTAGTCAGCAACAAAGCTCCCATTGTTCTCAGTATGACTGAGATTTGGCCTTATGATAGCGAAGTGAAAAAGTACATTTTTTGAAGCATTGAATAAAGGATGTATTGAATAGTATGATGAATTATATAAATATGTTAATGACACTTCATACTATTGTTAACATACTTCTTCAGAAGATCTCAAAAACATTTTATCCCCTACTGTGTTTCCACAAATTTTAATTAATCAAGCCCTAAATACCAAATGGAATGTGAAGGTTACTACTGTGAAGTGCTCTGAATCTTTCAAGTGAAAGTCTTTACCAGTGTAATCCTCAACATCCTTGCTCCTGTGACTATGGAAGTGACAAGATTGATTGGGGTAACAGTGGTGGCATGAATATGACCCACAGTGGGATAACTCAGGTCTACAGAAATTAAATCTGTGCAGAATTCCATTATTAAAAATAGTTTAATTTTTTTTTTTTTACATTTTCCATAGTCATATATTCACTTAATGAGCATCAAGCAATTAATTCTCAGGTGAACTTCATGAATCAGGCAGATGTTCCTAAGCCCATTTTACAGATCAAGGAAAGCTAGGCAACATATTTAAGTGGCATAACTGACAGACCTGGAAGTAAAACTCATGAAATCTCCAGCTCTGAGTTCTAAACTCAGGTTACAGCTCTCAATATCTCTTTTATGTCTTTTCTCTTACCACTGTCATTTTTAGCCAACTAAAATAATACCTATTTCCCAGAAAACAAAGGCACTCACCCTCTTGGAATGCTCTTAACAATGCCTGCATTGTATTTTTTTTCCAAGTTGGCAGCATATGAAATGCCAGTGGCTACTATTGTCTGTAATAAAATAAAACAACAGTTTTAATACTTAAAAAGGGTTCTTGCCTTCCTGTAGCTAGCTCCATCTATTTTATCTGTTATCAGTTTTTGTTATGCTCCTTTGCTTACCACAATAACTTCTATTGGTATAGGTATAGGTATCTTGTGTTTGAACCGATCATTTATTTCTTTAACTACCATGCAGGCAAAAATGGTGAGGAGTCCAGCGATAAGATCTGCAATGTTGGCGGTACCAATTTTTTCAAATGTTTCAATAAGAGTCTGAAAAATAAAAATGACAACATAAAACATGCCCATGTCCACTTGAAGGATGTGAAAATACTTATGAGAAGATCCAGATGCACAGGGTTTTGGAGGAGGCCAAATTATTTCTTTATGCAGGCCTGGAGGAGCCTGAGGATAACATACTGTCAAGGTGCTATAGAATCAATGAACGGATTTAATGGTGAATTTAACTGAAAAAGTGTAACGGCAAGAATTGTCCACACAGGGGGCTTCTGCTTCCCGATTTTTAGGAAATTAATACTAAGTAAGAAGAGCTAAACCCCTACCTGTGTTTTACCTCTACCTGTTCTTGGAGCAAGGAAGGGAAGATCTATAGCTTCTTTGCTTTGTCAGAATAGCAAGGGAGGTCCTCATTTTTCTATTCAAAAGACAGCTAGCAGACCCATGGGCAAAACTCTGGTTCACTATGTGCCCAGTACATATGGTCTGTGGATTACGTTTCCTATTTCCACTGTTGATATACAGAGAATGAGTATGAATGTGTGGGTCCTGCCAGGCTGTGGAGAATCCTACACTTGAGAAAAGCAGTTACTAAACCTCACCTTACGGTACATTAACCCTCCCAGCAGAGTTCAGTCCCAGGCTGGAGGACTCTCACAACTGGGCTTCAATAGGCAGCTCCCTTCTCTACCCTTGCTATGACCTTGCTTGGTCCTGTTGTTTGTTGCAAACAAGTGTACAGAGAAAACATAAAGGGCTGATTACAGCAAAGCTACAAATACCCCACTGTCTTCCTCCTAAGCATCAGGGTAATTCCCACTTGCTCCCTGTCTCCAACAAAATTTAATTATTCCATGTATAGTGAAGCAGCTTTAGCCGAACGATCTGGTAGAAAAGGGGTTAGAAGCAGACTTCTTGCATGCTGATTAGCTCCCCAAATACTGAGCTGTCAGTTTAAAGGCAAGGGGAGGGTTGCAGCAGCAATACCACTACTACCATTCTGAAGACTGTGGTTTTGAAATAAAATGTCTAAGTGAGTGCTTAATCAGCTATGTTTTCTAAGCTAAAGAAGAAGCTTTCCTGAAACACCGAATCAGATGCCTTTCTTCAGGTGACTGAAGCCATTTCTTGCCCGTTGTACTGCTTACCATGGATCCCATTCCTACTGACAATCTCTCACACTGCCCCACTTCACAGAGGAACAGTAACTTCCTAACTTTGGGTTGTGGATTGTGCTAATGTTGGATGCTTAGTGTTGCAGTTTGTTAAACACCACTTCTGAAGCAAGTCCAAAACTTGCTGAAGCTGACACAGCAAGTCACTGGTTGAGCAGATCGGAAATCACAATTTCTTTGCTCTACACACATCTGCAAACACATTGACTTGGCTCACCTTTAAGAACACAGAAGCTTTGAGCTTTAACCTAAAAAGTCAGCATTCCACTCAAGCTTGCAAGAGCTGGAAGAACCATGTAATTGCTTTTCAGAAATACTTTCTACTAAATGTACCACCCTTCAATAAACATAAAAAATAGATATAGAAAAACCTGCTGGATTAACCAGTCCATCACCCTGCCAGGTCTGCTCTAAGGTCTATTAGATAAGTACTTAGTCTCATCTAATTTTCATTGTTCTAAGGGAAAGAGTTTTCATTAATTCTGAAAAGGTCCATAACATAATACATTTTTTTTCCCAAATAGTCAACCAGATTTTTTTTCTGTATTTTAACTTGCTGTTTGTAGTTATATTCATCCTATTATTGCTAATCTAGATGTGTAATCTACTTTTGCTAGTTTGGTTGCCTGAACTGGCATGTAAAATCTGTAAATACATTTCTTTGTCTAGAACAGCCTCTTTTAGAAATCTGTTATTCTAATGTGAAGTGCTATGGAAGATATAAATACTATGAACCTGAATAGTTTCATGCTGAAGTCAGTGACAAAACTCTCAATAATTTTTCTGGGGAAGGAGACTTATCCGTAATATGAAACCTCTAGGAATTCAGTATTTCTGTAATCCAGCCAAGACATTTCTCCATTTGATAATTTTCTTTTAAGATCAACAAATGGACATGTGACAGGAACATTTAGCCTCAACTTAGCTAAGCAGTAGGTACCTGGTCACAGGGTGGGAATCCACATCCTTCTTTAGCTATTCACAAGTATGTCTACAGTGTGGGATGGAGAATGATGCCCTTTACCAGAATGACCTGCTGGTTTAAAAGTAAAGAGGCTTGGGACTGGTCAGCTTTGGGAGATGACCCAACAGTGTTAAGAAATTATGAAACATCCTTCACAATAAGCCAGAAAGCAAGGAGTGGGACAGAAATTAGTCTCTAGAAGTGACAACCTAGAGAAGAAGAACTGTTTTTGCGGGATAATTACATTTAAACGTTATGCGGAAAAACTGCTCTGCCTGAAAAAGACTTCAAGATGGCAATTAGACTTTCTGTCTGGGGAACTCCGAAAGCAGCTACTTAAAAGCCCCACAGTTACAAATGAACAGCTGCAGGTCTTCATGAGAGTGAGAGTGACAACTAAATGAATGCCCTATACTTACCCCCCATATAGATGAACTATTCCTGTATGAAATGGAAAGCAGAAGATAAACAATTGTATAAAAATTCTGGCATAAAACCAAAACAGATTAGAAGGGCATACTTACATATATTATGGAAAGGACACCATTATAGTTTTTAGTTGAAACATTTAGGACTATTTTCAATTGTGACACAAGCACTTGAAAAGCAGCTGCAGTTGTGAATCCCCCAACTAGTGGATCTGCAAGGTACCTCACAATGAAACCAATCTGAAGGACTCCAAATATTACCTGGAAAAATCATGAAGAACAACAGCTTGCTAAACGACAAAAAGGTATGCTTTTATTTGGTGATTTCTTATGCTTAGTTCTTTTCTCTTTGTCAACACAGAGTCTTAGGACCATCTCGCCACATTGCAGCCTAGTGTAGCTTAATATCATGCCATCCAAGGAAATAAAGGAGACCTGAAGAAATGTGTGAAAGGATGCTCCAGGATGTGCACCATTAGCACTTAGTTTCATGCAGGTCTCTTGGTCTGCAATCACAGAGCTATTCTTCTGTTGTCTGTGTTCCCAGTCATGCTGCCACAGACTCTGCGCAGGATAAGAAGAGTAATCCCCCAAATGCTCTACATAATTTGAGATGACTTTAATTCATTTTTGTGGTTTACTACAGGAAAATGTCTTACTGCCCTAGTAGGTATTTCCATACCTTATGTTTTCCCATTAAAATTAAAGCAGTTTCAACCTTGTGTCTTCAAGCCAACTATTTTACCTGTAAAATTCCAACCAGAAATGTGAGGGTACTAGCAATCAGCACTCTCTGTGCATCTCTGGATTCAATGTCTATCAGTGTCCCAGTACCATTAGTCCCTGTAGCATTACTGCCATCTATGAGAAAATTATCATCAGGGGCCATGCTCAATACAACAGATCCCACCATCAAACTGACTACAGGGAATGGACCTGTAATGACAAACAGAACACACTGAAGTTTAATATACATTGAAAAGAAGCATTTATCAGACTAGACAAGCAAACTCGAAGTCAGAAAATCCATTTAATATTTTAACTGGGGTACATTAGTAGTATTAGGGGGCCAGGAGCCACAGGCACTGCAAACATGACACAAGGATACAATCTTTTCCTTAAATAACTTACATTGTACATACAGATGCAATTTCATGCTTTGCTTAAGCCAATTTAGGGCTGTACCAAGGCCAAAAGGGGCAACATGTTCCAACCATCTCCCTTGTATCAGCACTACAAACAGACAAATCAGATCACTGATCCAGCTGAAAGCAACATTTATTCAATTATTTTTTGGGGGTCATGGTTAGTTTTCAGCTGATCCAGATTGCCATGTAGCTACGTGGTCAGGAATTCCAACACCACGGTGGTGGCAGGAACATGCAGCAAGGGGTAGGACCACATCTTTTGGCAGTAGTGTGGTATTACATCGGCTAAAGATGACTGAAACTATTACTTTGGGCAAGATACAGAGAGAGTAAGTGACCATCGTGTCAGCAACATACAATCTAAAAGTAATCATATTTGTTGCAGTTATTTATTAAAATTATGCAGAAAAGGAAATGTCACAAGATGTCTTAAAGAAGGATAAGTTAATTTTACAGATACCTTAGAGGACACTTCATGAATAAGAGTATTGGAAAAAGCATAAAAAGGAGTGTTTGATAATCTAGAAAGTGGGAATGTCAGCATAAGTAGAGGTGACAACTCAGACCTGGATAGCAAACGTGAGCTGATAGGTAGGGTAGGAAGAGGCTAACAAAGTGGAGAGAACATACAGAAGTATTTGATGCAGCAGAGAAGAAAGCTGATGAAAACACGTAATATCATGCCAAAGCTTTGGGAGGGGAAAACAATCTATTCTTAGTAGATATGAACAAGAAAAGACTGTATTTTGTTAGAATAAAGAAAAAGAAACTTCAGTGATGAAGCTGTAACATGAATTTTAAATGTGAGAACTGACAGGAAATAAACCCCATATTTTAAAGGAAGTATTCAGAAAGAATCAACAAGGTTTGCCCATAGCCTTGATGTGAGGACCTAGAGCAAGGCTGGAGTGGACACACAGGTTCTGGGTCTCCGCATCAGGCAAGAAGATGATATTGTCCACAGTGATCAAAAAAGGATGCAGCAAGAAAGGCTTGCAGAGAAGACTAAGAGCTCTAGTTTAGCCATCTTGAGCTTTAGCTGATAGACAAAATGTCTGTTCATACTGCCTACTGAAGCCTTGATGTTGTAATTTCTTGCACAGAGTGTAGCCAAAGACAGGATTTAAACTTCAGCATAAATGCAAGCAAAAAGCATGCAGGGGCACGACTGAAGTTAGCTAGTATGCACAATTGCCTGTACAGCCTTAAATCCCCCAAACCCACCAATATTAATGTTCAGCACAGCCAATTTGGTTCAGAAAGTAGTTATCTTATATGAAATATCAATGTTCACAGTAAGGATTAACATTTCGTAATAGATAAATCACTGTAACTTGAAAACATGCAGTTACCAACTGAGATGTGCCTTGATGTTCCCAGGAAAAAGTATGTCAGGATGGGGAAAAAGGCAGAATATAGACCATATCCAACAGGAACTGCAACCAGCAAAGCATATGCCAAACCTGAAATGATAGATCATCAAAACGTCAGATTTAGAATCTCTCAACAAACTACTATCTTGCCTAGAATAGACTTTCAGAAAGATTTACTCCTTTTGTCCAGATACAAATTAGAATGTGTTTTGTCTGCAAATCAGTTGGTGGCACGTATATGAGTATCAATGACTGTAAATGATTGTATATCCCACACCGGTCAGTTGCATGAGTAAGTACTGAAAGGTGTTCCTGTGTTTGTATAGGTAGCACAAAACATAGTCTCAGATGTGACATTTAAGTGGGGGAACACATTTGCAAGAGTGAATCGCCTGCTCCTTGAGAGAAAAGAGGGATATGTGAAATGTTCTAGTTACAGACAGAAATTTCAAGCACAGACTCTGAATTATTGCACTACAAATATGCTTCAGTATGTCCAGCCCTTCTGAAAATCAGGCCACTTTTTTTCAGTATCAGCTTATAAACTTAAATACCAAAAGTAAATCAAACAAATTTGAGAGTTTTGATCCTTATCATCGTCTTCCTTTGTATACCTGTGTAAGCTGTCAAATCTGACAAACAATGAAAAAAAGAAGTTGCCTTCAGTATCATATCCCGGTTAGCTCCTACTGCAGAATGTAGTATTCTGCTTCAAAGATACCGCAAAAATCTATCAGAGTTCCAAACAATTGAAGTCCTGGTCATACTACTGTGACTGGTAGTAGAACTGCAAGCAACACACACAGTTGCTGGGACTTGGGGACTTCAGGGACCTCAAGATCCCAGAAGCCTCTTTTTTGGCAAACATTTTGGCCAATTTTCCCTGAATCGCATGATCTAGAATTTCAGAATTATTATATCTTCTTTAAATTACAGCTAGATTTAGATTTGCACTAATTTGGTTTTTTTAATGTATTTTTTTAATACATAGTTGTGAGACCAAACAGTATATTTCAGAAATCAGTTTTAGAAATGAAATCTAATTGTGAGAAAATCAGGCCCCGCTGTAAAAAAAAATAAAAATGAGGGGGTTACAGTAAGAGCATAATAGCTGTTACAAGTCATATAAAAAGCCCATCTAGCCCAATGCATTTTAAAAAGGCGGGGGGTCCTGTAACTGTGGCACTACCTTCAGCAGAGATCTTTCAGCTCTGACACAGACCCTCTGCAGACTGTGAACAAATCACTTCCTTATTCCTCAGGTCACCCTCTGCCTGGAGCAGAAGTTTGTAATGCTTTTTTTCTGCCAGTCTATGCCTTCCTAGCATGCTCCAAGGGAACAGACAGTAAGGAATACTGGTGGCTAATTGGGAATGCGTAAACTGCTTGCTTTGTTCCCAATGTGAATCTTTGACCCCTTGTGCAAACACTTAATTCCCATTGAGGGAAAATGAGGGATTGATGCAACTAGCTTAACTTTCCCCAGTCCTGAAAAATTGTGAAAATAGTGTAAGAACACTATTGAGATGAAAGAAATGAATGTGCTGGGTTGCGTCAGGGTTATAGCTAGTCTTGACTTTGAAAATGGACTTTATCAGCTGCCTCGGGCAGAATGGTTCTGCCCTTTAAGTCTTCCTTACCTAGCTTATTTTAATTAATTTCTGCTTATTTCTACCACTTTTCTATTTGTTCGTCTACTGAATGCTTTCCTAATAAATGGAATAAGGAAATAAGGAAAACTTAATATTGTAAGCCATGTACTGTAAATATCCATCAAGCTTATAATTTATTTGAATGTGAATATGCCACCACCTCCTTGAGGGTTGTTTTCTGCAGATACCTGAACAACCTTATGGGCCAAATTTTAAAGGAGAGTGGATATCAAGGTTGCATAATTTTGGGGCAATAACTAGACTTTTGTAGGCAGCTGCAGGAGACCTGTAGGCTCAGATAACCGAGAAATAAGACCACGTGACCTATCTGTTTTATCACAATGTAATTAACATTTTAAATATCAAAATGAATACTCTTTGAGTAAAAGGCTTGGAAAAAAGTTAAATACATCTTGATAACACATCAAAGGAAATTTAAATCTTCTAGCCAAGCAGAGAAAAAAGGAATAAATTAAAACCATCAATTGTTTATTGCAAAATAATACCTAATATCTAGTATTAAATAACAAGTCTCAGATTTGTAATTCCATCTGCATAACACCCCTGTGTTCAGCCGGCTCCCTTATAGAAACGGCCTGGAGAAGGGAGGGCCGACGCGCCTGGCTTTACCTTGCAAGGTGGCGACAAGGCCGGTGCTGACCCCGGAGATGATATCGCTGATCAGCCACTCTTTCACCCGGTAGTTGGGCAGCCACTCCAGTATTGGCAGAAAGGACTTGGCAATCTGAAAGGCCCTTTTTCTTGAACATCTGTGAGAAAACAAGTGATGAACATTCCCCACGGGGCTGCAACTGGAAAGCTCCCCACAACCCCGAGCTGACAGAAAGCTGGGGCGATGGGCATTTTAAGAGGCGGATTGCGTGGTCATGTCTTCCAGACAGGGATGGGGCGTGTATTGGTGTCAAGAGTGCTGTCTCCCGAAGGAGGCACCTTACGGGCAGCTGCGTCCACACGCTTCGATGCGAAGGGAAGCGAAGATCGACCTGTCGACAGGTTGGCGTTGTTTGGACCACTTTATCCCTCGGCGGGTGGAGTTGATCGGCGCCGGGACAGCGCGTCTCCCGGCACCCGCCGCCTCCCCTCACCGCTCCCCGCGGGCGCGGCGCGCCCCGCTCCCGGCGCCTGACGGAGCCCCCCCGGGCGCCGCCACCCACCTGCAGGCCGCCTGCGCCCGCTCGCGGAGCGTGGGCGGCAGCGGCAGCCGCCGCTCGTTCTCCTCCTGGAAGCCCGCCTCGCTGTAGATGGGCCGCGCCACCACGTAGTGGCTGAGCTCCGCCAGCGGCTCCTCCGCCCGCTCGCCCGCTGCCATGGCCCCGCCTGAGGCGGAGGGCAGAGAGCGGCGCCCGCGCCGGCACCCCCTGGCGGCCCGCCGCCCGCGCCGCCGGCTCCCCTCGCCGCCCGCCGCCCCTCAGCCCGGGGCGCGGCTCGGCCTCGCGGCGCAGAGCTGTCCGCGTCCTGAAGCGGCGGCTCAGGCGCGGACCCCGCCGCCGTCCCGGCCGCCGACGGCTCTACCTGCGCCCGCGCCCGCTCTGCGGCGTGGGGCAGGGCGAGCCGGCCCCGCCGCAGCGGCATTTATACGGCCGGCCGCGGCCGGGCGCTTTATTTACGGGGAAACAGAGAGACCCGGCTCCGGGCTGGCCCGGGCGACGCCTCCGTCCGCCCTCCCCCTCCGGCCCCGGTGGCCCCCTCGCAAGCCCTGCCCCGGGCCGGCGCTCCCGGCAGCGACCCTCCCAGCCCCGCGGCGGCCGCCGGCCCGCCCCCCCGCCCCGGCACCTCCCGTCCCCTCGGGGCGGGGGGCTGCATTTCAAAGCCGGCCGGCCGGCAGCCGTGCCGCCCGGGGACAGTGCGGGATGAGGGGCGTTGTCGGCGGGAATTACTCTCCGGCGCGTGGAGCGGGGCCCTCTGCACGCACACGAACGCCGGCGACAGGTGGACCGTCTCGTCCCCCTTCACCAGCTGCCCTGAGGAGCCATCTGCCCACGGCTGCCTGCGAGAGCGCTCGCTTGTTAGGACGAGCCCGAGGGGACAAGATAGGACTAGCTGCTCCATGCACTGCTCGGCCCGCACGGAAACCTCCTCTGAGCTTCCAAAGCCCTGCTGCATCCCATGATCCAAGCTTTGGGAATCGGCTCCACGCAGAGATACAAACACCTAATAGACTGCATCTGCTCTCCGAACTATCCCTGGGCTCACCCAGCCGCCTTGGCGGGAAGGAGAAGTGGTTCGGGGCCTGGGGGCTCTTGGTGTCACACCTGAAATGACAGAAGGTGGCCCGGGGCTGCAGCTTCTACGTTGCCCAAGGGGCGTCAGAGTGAATGAACTCCTTGGCAGCCCTGCTGTCATTTAGGATTAGAGATAAGACTGGGGCTGAAAAAGTCAACCCTGCATGCTGAGTACTGCATATTGCTACATTGCAACTCTTCCACCTTAGGTATGGAGGACAACCTAGCAAGGATCTTGCAGGAGTGAAGCGAAGCATGTGTCCTCCTCACCCCGGGAGATGTGTCGAAATCAGAATCAGTGCCAGTGCTTCAACTGATACCAAAGAGGTGCTGAGGGTATTGCATCAAGCAAAATATTTGTTTAATGTACTACTCAGGCACGGATATTCTCGATGGCCTTGGTTTCAAACCATTTTAGTATAGTCCTAACTTCAGGCATGTTGAAGCCGATGTTGCTAAACTGGAAAGAGACTACTTGCTGAAAGTACGTTCTGTAATGTAACACAGTTCAGGCTTTCTAATCCTGCAACAGGCTTCGCCTGCTGCTGTACTGTAAGAAATGTCTAGGTAAACTGCTGAAATGCTTTGACCTGAGCAATATTGTATCAGGCAGTGAAACAGCCAGCTTCCTAAACCGAGTCCCGAAGTTTTGTAGAAGCTAGTAAGCATGGCACTGGAGTGAGTAAAAGCTGAAAGTTAATGTCTAGCGGTAGAACATGGTGTTTTAACGAAAGTGGTCTTATGTAAACATTACTTACTCCAGAGTGGGAAGTCTTTCAGATTTTTTTGCTAGCAGATAATACTATGGGGAAATGGAATTAATGTTGGAACACAGAAGAGTGGCTTGATTCAATTACACATATACTAAAGCACATACAGAAAACTGAGCTGGCATCAAAACTGAGTAATCTATTGACTTAGAATCCACTCCTGATAAAAATGGAGTAGCATGAAAAGTAGTTTTGAAATCTAACCTTGAAGAGCTGTTGTGGTAACATCTTAGGTTCTAAAATTAATGTAAAGACAATGAAATGACTCCAGAAGGTATAATGGCTTCTAGGTTAATCATTAAAGCAAAGAATAATAGCAAACACATTTGCAGGAACTCAACATAGATGTCCTACACTTACAACATAAACACAATTTTCATGACTGGATGCGTATTACATATTATTTTCTACTAGAACACCCACAAAACTATGATTATCTTATTATTCATATAACTAGGTTTTTAGAAGAGAACTGGGTGATATTAAGAAGAAAAAAAGTCATACTGAACATGGCAATTAACACAGGAAGACTACAGCCAGAAGAATTTGAATTGACTGTAACTCACACTCCTTGCAAATTTGTTTCCTGCAGCACAGATCTGCTTGAATGGAACTCCAAGGTTCAGTATCTCAGGCGATGATGTACAGATGAGAACTCGGCAGGACCATGCGTATTGGCAGGACAGAAGTATGCATGTTTGAGGACAAGAGGTTTCAAGAAAAAAAGCTCTGTGTAACACAATGCACTTACCAGTATTTGAAAAGAAAATTATTTGAGGAAGAGGATAAAGAATGCGAACCCTAGCTCAGAGTGGATCCTATACACAGAGACAGGTCTGCATGAAATGAGAAGCAATGAGTTTCTAAACTGCAATGTTGCCAGCCCCAGTCAGGATGCTGTCCTGCATAGCATCCTCTTCCCCTGGAACACTAGCCCTTCACGCTAGAAGGCAGGCTTTTTTTCTTGTTTTGTTAGCTTGAAATCTACGTCAGTCTTAAATCCTTTAGTTCACCTTATTATTTGTTACTGTTTCCTACTCAGATCATGTTCATTTTGCACTTGGTATGAGATAAACAACCTAGGATTGATACACAGCCTGCTTCTAAGTCCCTGCTTACAGTATCACTGTATGCTCTATTACCAAGTCCTTAACTCTAACTGTTTAAGTCATGTCTGGAGAAGAATCAAAGCCTAAGATTTTCTCCTTACTGGCCAAAAATAACAGTCCCTCTCTTCCTTCATCTCACATTGTCTCTTTTCTGTACCATGTCTTAAACTCCAAAGGAAGGGAGTAGTTCAGCAACTTCCCAGCCAACTTAGTTGCTTCTTCTGGGAAAGACATAACTGAGAGCTGATTTTCCAACTTAACTCTATCCGTAAAATGATTTGTATCAGGTTGCATTGGGACCCGTATTACAGTTGCCACGGGGATAAGCACTGTCCAAAGGCAAGGCAAAATGAGGGTTTCTGTCCCAAAGAGCTTACATTGTAAATTCAGTATTTCAGGGAACACTTGAGAACTGAGGCAGTCGTGTAATACTTCTACAATAACTTCACATTTGAAAAAAACAAATTTAAGTATTATTTCAATGCTGAGTAAAAACCAGAGCTTTCACCCTTCAAAACAAGTTAGGAAAGCACTGTGTCTTTTCAATGAGGCTAGGCAGCTAGGGACTACTGTGGCAGCAAATACAGGTACTGCTAATGCAAAAGTACATTTTCAGAAAAGACTGCACAATTTATGTTATTAAAGAAGATACATCGTCAGATGGTTGCTGCAAAAATAGAAAAAAGGAGAAACATCCCTTAGCTAAGGGTGCTTTCACTTAAGGAAACACCAAAGCATGTAGTTAGGTCTATTAATATTCAGGTCAGTTCCCATGCACCCACCATGACCTCACTGCTTTCTTGACTCAGCAGAAAAAGGAGTTTATGAAAAATACATGAAAACACATCTCCATTTTTTTTGAAAGCTACTATCAGTCAAACCTGTGCAGGTATTTTTAGAACTAATACTATTTCCTATGCTTCTCCTCTGAAGTACTGAAAATGCACATTACTACTTTTGTAAAGAGGGGGAAAAAACCTCCAAAACAACCAGGCAATTACTTTGACATTATTTAGAGTATAAAGAGCTCTAAATTCTTACTTCTGGAGACACACCCAGAATTAAATCCACTGTCAAACAAGAGTACAGGAAGTAATTTTGATTCCATCAGTATTCGTGGAGATTTAACTTTTTCTTCAGCTCTTTCCTACAAAACAGGCAAACGTGACCAAAATCTGTCCAAACAGCCTGAAAGATCAGGAGCTAAAAACATGAAATTTTGATTCACTCTTTCTCTCTATATCAACCATAACTTAAAACATTACTGACAAGAAAACTGTACTTAAAGTTGATCAACGCAGGGTCCTGCAGACTCTGAATGTGTATAAAGTATTGTGAAACAATGCAAAATATTCTGAAAGACTTGCCATTTACTGGAATTCCTAGATATACTATTTAGACTTCTAATTTTACAAAAGAAACATGTTCTTTCCAAGAATACAGTTCTACAAAGCAGGTATTACAAAATATTTTCAGTCCGAGTAAGAAAACATTATTTTTTACGTGAACAAATCCGTCTCTCTGAAGAGCTGAGCTTGTGGCAACGCAAATCAAATGTGTGTGACCATCCACAACAGACATGTAGAAAAATGATGATGGTCATATTCTACTCTGTGACAGGGAAATCTGGTAAGTGATACAAATAATGGACATGACAGAGGAAATGACTGGAGGCAAATAGAAAGTCTGTGGATTTTAAGCAATCTCTAATTTTTAATTAAGGAAACATTCTCTGCAGCCTAATATGCAGGGGTTTTTGTTTTGTTTTAAGCTGTTGTCTCCTTGATCTCTCAACAAGTGGAGCCCCATCTTCCAAGCAGCCAGCAGGACACTGCTAGGCTGAGGTGACTGATGTAATTAGAGGACAGTGTGCGAGTACCATATGTTGAATGAATATTGCACGTTTAAAAATACCAGGCATCACTTCAGCTTCTGAGGGAGCAGTAGATACCATTATGCACTCCTGCACACTTCAGTCATGCTCTACAGCAAAAATTACTGTATAGCATTCAGACTACTTTCTCAAGAAGAAGCACTGATACTATCAGTGCATTCGCAACCACCCATTTTTTGTTCCATGTTCTTTTTTCTAAGCTAAGTTTTTAGGGATAAAGAGTCCAGTGCCTGATGTCTTTCATTGTAAGTTTCTAATTACCTACCTAATTATTTACTTGTACTACAGGATGTAATGCTTGAAATTTCATGAGTAGATAACAACAGTAAATAATAAGTAAGTAATACTTGCTTTTGTTCTGGGTCTTAAAGTAAGAAAAACATTTGAGTTTTTAGTTCTGTTATTAAAACCAGCACTTAACCTCTAAGGCTTCCAACCATAGACTTTAGATCACACTGGAGATAACATTCTGCCATAATTTTAAATATTTCAGAAGGGGGGGCAGGAAGAAAAAAAAAAAGATGCATTCAACTACATCACCAAAACTTGAGTATATGCGGGTATTAAAATCTGTAGCTTTACCTGAAAGTTTTGATATGAATAAACAAATATCCAGTGTCATAGAATCTGAGAACACATTCTGTACTACTTCAGCAAGGATGAAGTATTTTTAAAAAACATATGCATTCTTATTTAATATGCTATGTTAACATGCTTTATAGTACTTAATATGCTACATCTAAATTCTAAGCTAAACAAACCCTATTTCCAGAGCAATCAAAACTACCCCTATGAAGAAGGCTGTATTTCCAGGAAAAGTTCAGTATCGCCAAGTTAGAATTGTATTTTGTTCTTTGTGTATATACCTATTAACTCTGATTAGATAGTATATTGGGAGAGATTTACATGAATAAACCCAGAAACTCATGAACTTAAACAATCCCTTTAATACAACAAACATATCAAGCTTTCAAATGTAATCTGGAACCAACTAACAAAAAAGAAACTCGAAACAACTTTTCTGAATGCTAGAAAGGGCTTATGCAAAACAGTGCACATTTATTCGAGGTATCGTATCCATGAAAACAAAACAAAACAAACCCAACTATCTACATTTAAAAAGAATTTTTTACTTAGCAAGGCAAAAGGAATTAGGTGGCACATACAGAGTAAACAGATGTAAACAGTGTAAAAATACAGGATGTTAATACCAACCAACCCAAAACTTTGGTTATGAAAACTGAAATAACCCAATATATTAAAGAAAAATAAACCAGAGGCATGCAAAATATTGTTTGTTAAAATACAGTCATCCATGTGGCTAAGTGAAAGTCACAAGCTGGTGAGATGGATTTAGAAATGCAGTCCTCCTTCTTTATTTACTTTTCTAAGATTGATTGTCATTCAATTTTCCACTGAAGTGGAATGGCTGATGAAAAGCTTTCAGCCTTTTTCAACCCACTGGTAACCAAATTTCTGAAGACTCCAAACACGTGTTGCAAAGGAAGTTTAGGTAATTGTGTTTTTATGATATAGTGTGATATACAACCTTGCTCAAATGCTACAAGCAAATGGTGCATGGTCCGTTACCATTCTAGAAGGCAAAAGCCTAGAGAACAGTGAAGTTGCTCTAGATGGAATTGAAAGATTTTCGAGTTTCTCCTCACAAGAGCAGTGACAAACTGCATGGTAAACTGGGTAAGCCACTTAACGTTTTATTTGCAACACAGAATATTTTGGCAACCAAGATATATTAAAGGAATCTGAATAGTGACCTGCAGTGCATGTGCTTTTCAGAAAAATCAAGTTTTGTTTCAGATATGCATCAGGAGCCTAAACAGCACAAGGCTTTTCACATTGAAGCAACCGTACCGATGCCATCCGTCTTAGATGCACCTACAAGTCCTTCTTGTCTTCTGCTTCATTTAAACTGTCCTGAAAAGAGAGAGGTTAAAAATAATTTTTTGTGTTTGGCAAGATCAGAAACCGTTGACTCCAGATGCCCCATTTTGCCCCCCTGCAGTCATACCTGATTTGTTCACTATACACTCTTCAAAGTTGTAGTCCCATCAATACTACCCCACATAACATGTGCACTTCTGACTCTAGTACAGTTACAGCCATGCAGCCTACTTCTGCTCCCTGCTCGTGTTACACATGAACTGTGCAGCAAACTCAGCAGAAAACATTTTCTGCTGTCAACTGATTTATCCTTAGGAGATGCATCTACTGTGTGCTCAGTACCTTCTGTTCTTTCCGTTCTGAGGTAAACACAGAAAACTGTAAGGATGTGTGTTCTAGACCACAAGATTGTTAGAAATGCAGCAGGATTACTACGGCTCATTACACAGGGAAGCACAACAAGGATAGGACATGCATGGTCATCTTAATTCAAATACAAAGATCAGTTGAGCAATCTCTATAAGAGTATAGGGTGAAGTTGGGAATCAGTAAGCAGTTTCACAGAGTACAGGAAAAAAATTATAACCAGCTCAAATTTGCATTTTTTAAAATTTTATTAATACAGGACCAACAAACAGCTCTTCTTGAAAAGCAGGTCACCATAATTTTAACATCAATCATTTATTTTCTCCCAAGACCATTACTTGTAAAGAGACTAACTTTCATTTTTGTTGAATTCCGAGGCAGACGTTAGGCATGGAACATACAAACACCTGTCAGACAACTTAAAGAACAAGCAGGGCTCCCAGTTCTACCAGAAATAATTACTGTACTGGGCATTATAGCCATGCGCATATGCAAACCCAGTCAAACTGTTCATTCAGCTTTTGCTTGCTATGTTTCTTTTTTTTTTTTATTTTGTACTTCAGTTTGAACTTTTATAGTAGCCTGTTTTCAGCCTAGGCTGTTTGTTGGTGGTTGGGGTTTTTTTTGTTCTTGTGTATCAACAGTATTGCAACATTTATAATCCAGTATTGCAAAAGCATGTTTAAAGAGCAAACAAAATAAAATTACTCTTATAAATCATGTATATACCACACACACACTACTCCTGTAATTTTCTTAGTAGATTTCAGTTTGATCATCACATGCAAAAGTATCTGAGTCTTATTTCCAGCAAAATCGAGTCAAATGATGACCTGAGCTTTGTCACCTGAAGTGCAAAAAAGAAAATGCTAATAGCTTTGCCATCCAGTCCTTGAAAACCAAAATTCTACTATTTTGATGAAGTTTAAGGAGTGCTGCCCATTGTAACTATATGCTATACTAAAGATTTTGGTAAATTCTCTTGCACAATAAATACCCAACAAGCAGAATTTTGCTGGTACAATTTCAGAACATTGTGCTCACATAGTGATCCAGAACCACCTACCTGAAGCCGTTCATATTCTTTCATAAGATGATCATATTCTCTTTTAAGGCCTTCAGACTGCTTTTTAACTGCAGCCACATCATTATTTGCCTTGTGGAGAGCTGTAAAATATCAGAATTAGTGTTTTAATTATTGCTTGTTTTCCTGCAGTTCCTCAGAGCACTAGTTATGTATTAAGGCTCCACTGCACTAGACCATCCTTCCTCTAAAAAAGCTTAAATTTAAAACAGAGCATCACAGATGGACACAGGAAGAGGACAGGGAGGGGAAAGAGAATGACTTGTGTTCAGGAAGAGCAGCACAAGGAACAGGAAGGGGCTGTAAGAAAGGTAAGGGCAAGACCAATGAACTGTTGACAGAGGTGATAACTCTGTCACATTGCAGAAGACAGTTCTAGAAAAACAAAACTCTACAACCCCAAAACCAAAACTGTCAGCCCTATTAAATCAAAGAGGGAACTCAAACCCTGGACAAAGCAACTGAGGCCATCTGTAAAATGTGGGGGGAAAAAAAGAGAGAGAATACATTATTATAGCAGCATAGATCCCCCCTTTTCACCCTGTTATATATTTTACCATGCATGAGTTAACCCATTAGAAGCACCACTTTGTGGTAGTAATAGTGGTGGTAGGATACACAACTGTGAACAGGCTTTTAACATGAGAAAAAGTAATTATTACTCTACTCACAATCTCAACAGCAATAAACTGAGAGCATATCTATGCTGCAGTACAAAACAGCCCAGGAGACCATAGGGGCTAATTTACAATGCAGGGTAAATCAGCATAAAGTTTCATAAAGCCATTACTCCTAAGCTGTTATGTAAGCATTCAAGGTCATTATGACAGTTTTATATTCCTCTGCTATAGGTATTTCAGGTATCTTTTATTTCTCTGCTGTAGCAGCATAGGCATACCCTAAAACTTGATTTATTCATGTCAGAACAGAGAAACGTTGTTAACGACCTATAAGGCTGCCTCACATAGCCATATTTAAAAAAAACCAAATCTTGATGGTACAAATAAAAAAAGAAACATTTGCTATTTTCCTTGTTCCAAAAATGTGGATCTATCCTTCGACTGTGAGCTCCCTGAGACAGGCTGTTCTTTCCCGGAGACCTCAAGAATTGCAGCACCTCTGTAAGAGCCTGTTCTCAAACAATGAGGAGCTAGATGTGTTTTTTGTTAAGCACCTAGCTACAAGCACTCAGGTCTGAACCATGGTTCACTTTGGGAACTAGTTCCTGAAACATCAGGACACAAGAGATTTGACCACTCTCCTACATGCAAAAAGGAAGACTCCCTCCCCCAGCATTTCTGCTATTTTTAATTAATTACTTTGAATGTACAGATTCAAAATCATTATCATGATTTCTCACGAAAGTCTGCAAATGGTTTTCTAGCACTAGGACTTTTACCTAGCCTGAAATTTGGTCTATTGAAGTTAATCACACTTATGTCTATTGATTCCAACCTGGTCAAAAATTTACCCCATCTCTTTACATCCTCTCTTTCATTTCCATACTCTTACACAGATATCCTTCATCCTTTAATGCATTTTTAACAGCATTAATACAAAAAAAACATTTTCTAAATGTTTCTGTATTCAGAATAACCATGATTTCCATACACCCAACAAGTCAAACCACATTGCATTTACTCTCTCTCTGATCTTGCTACTGTTTAAAATATTCAACAGTAAAATTTGGAAATCACTCTAAAATAAACTTGTGACAATTTGATAAGCTTCTGATTTTTAAGCTGTAGACAAAAAACATATGCATATGCCATTTTGCCTCTTCAAGAATCTGCTAAATTTTGCCTTTGTTTAAACATTCTTGTACATAGTTATAGTAAAAATTAATAATATCTCATTTCCGAAGAAGTTGTAACTCAGTGTTATTGATCTAATACTATTTAGCTGTTTACAAGCAGCAGCACAGTACTTTAGTTGCAACTAAAAACTACTGTATCTTTAAAACATGAACAAAGCATCAAAGCAAACAGGCTGCTGCATTGTTTCAATGTTTTGACCACAACAGATGTATGACAGGAATACCTCACCTAACCCTTGAAGAGAAAAAAGCGAAGAACAGATTGTCCTTTCCACCTGTGTTGGCTTTGGACCAAAAAAAAAAAACCCACCAAACAAACCACACCCACAAAAAAACAACCAAACAAAAAAACCCCAAACCCAGACTCATTCCTGTGGGGGCCACACAATAAAAAGGAGCGTCACATCTTTGACAATATGAATTCCCCAGTGCCCCCACTTCTCTGGATGTCTTCTTGTCAAGCAACGGAGACAGTCCATACATCACTGCTCAACTATTTTGTCATTGCATGAACACTGCAGTGCAGCCAAGTTGATTGCACAGGTATATTGTTTGTCATATGGATCATATCATATGAACACTGATCCAGCAGAAAACAGAAGATCCTTTGTGTGCACCATACAGTCAGTTATTATTTCTGGCTTCCATCTGGCCTGTTACTTTGCCTCACAGGAGTCAGAACAGCTGGACTGGCAGCAAGCAAAACCCAACAGCTGATTGTTCCTACCAAGTAAATGCATGAGCAGGCAGAAGGTGAAAATGCTGCTTCTACGTTAATGCAACTAATGAAAGGAATAGTCAGTAAGTCCCAAAACTGGATTCTAGCCTCAGTACTGTGAGAGGTGGGCTATCCTTTTTCACTCCTTCCCTTCAAAGAAAAATCGACAAAATATTCTTAGGGCAGTATATCAACAGAAGACATCTATGGAAAACTTTATCCCTTTACACTTAATGTGTGACTGGAGGTCCATAAACTAATGTAACATGTACAGTCTGGGAGAAGTAGAGAACTTGTCCTTCCCTTACCACATTCTCTGTATCATGTTCCAGGATAGATAGTTTCCTTCAGATTCCTCTAAAGTTGAAGCAGGATGAGAAATAAAATTGCTCTGACGAGGTTACTACAGCCCAGCAGCTGTAGCATTTATATTATCTTCTCATTTCAACAAGGATGGAGAACCAAACAGTAAAACAAAACCAAACAGCAACAAAAGCAACCAATCATTCTTTGGGCATTTCCCTGCAGAGCTACTAGTCCTGGTCTGACTAAATCACTTGAGTTACAGTGCTTGCTACTAAGGAAACGATCTGGAACTTAAATTAGCATTGCTCACAATACAAGTCTAAAACCTGAATGATTTGGACTAGTTTAAGACTAAGAAAGATTCCTTCCTCTCTTTTAAGAGTCTTCAAGTTGAGAAAGAGCTATTCACATTTAAGAATTTAGGCATTGATGGGACAAGAGATTTGCCAACAAATACGCTGTAAAGCTAGGAACACAACTCCAGTCAAGTGATTCCATACGAATTCTGAATTCTCTCCTCAAGATGTAACGGTCAGATAAAGTTTAAAAAGAGAAGGCAGGGCCAAAAAATTACACACAAATTTGCTCCAAGTACCTTTCACAACCTCAAATGAAATTTTGTTACAAAAGGGATGTTACCGCATCTTCAGATGGCATAAACGGCCTTGTGTAACAAAACCATGCTTGCTGTATGCAGTGTTACCCCTTCAAATCAACAAATATGAATATCAACTCTTGTTGCATGTGACATTGCGCAATGGCTCCCACCAAGGTTATGATCTCACAGTTAAACTGTAAGGTTAAGCATGATGGACTTTGTTTCTAAACCTCCCTCTGCCAATGGCTAAATAACATGAGACTGTGGCCAATTCTTTTAACTTGTATCTCCTTACAAAAGAAAGCTGATAGTTGGGGTTTTGGGGGATTTTTTTTGTTTATTTGTTTGTTTTTAAAAACTGGAGTGTTTCAGTGGAGCTCAACATAAATACAGTTTTCATACATGGTACTAGCCTGCTGGGCAACACAAAGGCCAAGCGGAACTCTCACTGGCAGCAGTTCTATGCAATGTATTCCCAATGTCTGTATTGTTTATATCTTTCTAACACCTAATAATCTTAGCATTAAGTGAGAGTTGTACAACTGTACATGCATACTTTCTAGAATAGTCAACGATTAAAAGCTATTTCAAAAACAGCCCTCCACAAGAATTGTTGCTCTCTTACTCCTGTCTTCTACAGCACTATGCAACCATGAAACAAGAAGCACTCTTGTGACACATTCTGTGTATAAAACAAACCTCATTAAAGGATGCATGGAAGTTTCATCAGAATTTCATCATCCTGCCCCACTGTATGCCTATGACAACAATATATATAAATAGGGAGTATTTTCAGAAAAAGTTGAGCTAACGTTTAGAAACACCTAAATTACTTTGGTGAGTCATACACATTTCACAAAGTGAAATCCTAACGGCATTGACAAAGAAATGGTCTTTGGGTTTTGTCTCAATGTGGTACTACAGACTCAGCTCAAAGATGCAATAAAGTCACAGCTCAATAACTGCACACAGGTGCTGGGGACCACAATGCCCGTTATGCTCCATCAGATGCAGGTAGAAGCTTTAGGTGCATGTCATTTGCCATGAAATATTGTTAGAAGAGGGGTCAACGAGCTGGACAGGAGTCTGCCACCAGTGTGTTCTGCTGCAAGACTTGATCAATACTAGTTGTTCTGTGCAAATTTCTGTTGTGTAAATGAAGCTGTAGCCTTTACCATACACTAGGACAGTGTCACCAAAAAAATGACCAGAGATTGAAGGTAGAATAGCACAGCATTGCAGAAGTCTCCCTCCTGCCTGAAGGGTCCCATAATAACAAATGGACATTTCACACATCAGCATGTCCACAGTGTGGGATCTGTGAGCGAGAAAAGAAAGTTAACGCACCAAAAGCCCTGTTCCTGCCCCCAACCCAAGGATCGCTGTAAAGACAGCTGCTTTATGAAACTTCTCTGATACTCTGATGCCATCTCCAGTTGCAGATAGTTTGTCTTCTTGTACCTTTTTGGATAATTTTCAAAACTATCAAAATGAAACAATATCATAGCATCTCTTCTTTCCCCAGAAAATTCCAGCAGCCATACTGAGAGCCTTTAATTATCTGAATCAACATTTTGTTAGAGATTATGTCTAATGTGTAGCAGGAGAAACATTCTCACATCTGCACTGGGTGCTCCTAGGAGTACATTTATTTATTTCTAGGTATTAGTGAGACATTTTTCATAATGTATATTATGAAAGTGTATCAATAAAATACAATCTTGGAAGGTTTCTAAACAGTCAAGTTATTACATGTCCAGGTATGCTAAAAATGGATTTAGGCTCTGAAAGTGCTAGCTCCACTGCTGGGTGCCTACAAAGGCCCCAGTATGTGGGTCTGCAATAAAGTAGTGAAGAACTAGCCCCCTTTCCTTCACTTCCACAATAAAGTGAAAAAGGGCATCAAGGGGGATAGGCAAGTCAAGTCTGAAATGAAAACAAATTTGGCCAAAATCTTTGTCACTCATATCCAATCTTTCCTCAGATTTTAGTAATTTCACTACTCAGTCTCTTTGTCTTGTATTTTCATCTTCCTCCCCAACTGCCCAGAGCACAGTAGGTGGCACAATGTCTTCTTAACTTAGGATTTCACTTACGTTAAGTGGACAAAAAAATAGGGTAGACTGGGTTTCCTATAAAAGGTAGAAAGCTAAAGAACTAGAGATGAGTCTGCTGCAAGTCTGCAATAACCACTGCCTACACTATAATTTCAGTCAGAATTTCAGAAAGAGAAGACATACAGTATTTTCTCTGCCAGAAGTTGTAAATACTGGATCAAAACCTTACAGAAAATTTGGATCTCCCCTGAAGTCACAGCACTAATCTGATACTAAACTGCCTTATTTAAACGTGAAGATGGCTTACATTGAGGACTCCTCCTGGATACCACTCTATTGAGTTAACCCACTTTTCAACACGTGGCCTACTATACAGTAATATATCACCCTATCACCATACATGAGAAGCTTAACAAATGTACCAGACCAGAGCAATGGATATTTGAAACTGCTCTGTGAAAAAGATTATACTTGTTTTTAAATCCAAGCAGCAAAAGAACACCAAACTCCAACGAAACAAGAACAAAATCCAAATTTATTACTCTTACTGATACTATAGCTGAAAACCAAACAAAAAGAAAACGCCCAAAACCCAAACCAGTGAAGTTTTCCTTTTTATACTAGTTTTGCCTTGTTTCATTACTAGGTGACATCCCACACACTCTTCACTCCCTTCTCCAACCCCCAAATACCCCCAAAATTTCATGGATTGCACTTTGTGGACACAAAGGAAAGATTACTTCAGTCATGTGAGCTCAGTGACATGAAACAAATTGTTAAAAAGGGGTAAAACAAGCTTTTCAATCTCAACTTTGATTTTGTGTAATGCATTGCTCACACTTCGTGAGCATGAAACTCAACATTCACCTGCTTGGTTGCAGAAGTTTCAAAAGGAAATAGTAAATTCAATTCACATTAAATCTCTAACAGTCCATAGAAAGCTGTGTCTACAGAGGTGGTTATTATCAAGTACTTTAAGCTTTCTGGCTATCAGCTTGCTCAAAATAATGTATAAGAAGACTTACAAAAAAATAACATAGACATAAACCTTAACACCACCTAGCTGACCATGGTAATTAACAAAACCATGGGGTTTTCTGTTTTGCCAGTGAGGGGGATGGCCTCAGGGAACGGTTGTAAATATTTTCTATTAATTCCTTAAAAAGACCCTCTCCCCAACTTTCCCCTTAACAAAAGACTCAAGCATGCCTTAATTTATACATCTTTTGGATGGACAACAGCCTACAGGGGGAATGCAGCTGAAGCAGCATGTGGTAAATCTATTTATTCCTTAGCTTTCTCTAGCATTCCTGACTGAAAAGCTTACATTATATTAGTGTTACATACCACCAGTTAGTTTAAATAAAACATATGCATTTAAGTTTTTCATTGATCCTGTCACTTCAAAGGCAGTTTTCCCCCCTTTCTTTAAGAAAACAGCAGGAGAGGGAAACCCCACAATCAAACCTGCCTGAGAATGTGAACTAATGAGACCCTCTGTTTAAAGATTCTTGTTGCCTCAAGCCCAGCTGAAAACAGCTGTTCAACAGTTCTTGTTTGTCTTCACAGTGGACAATGAAAAATGATTCACGAAATATTTGTTGTTATTTTTACAGCTTTGTAGCACTGCCATGCAATAGGAAAGCAGGGCTGTTTTGATGACAACATGCTATCTGGTACCACAAAAATCTGTATTTTGTTACAGTCTGAACATCTTATTAATGCTTACAAGGTCACAGGCAGTGTTATCTTAAAAACACTAACTTCAGATGAGCAGGTGTTCATAAACATCACACACCTTGACAGATCCCAGTAAGACAGAACCAAACAGGTGAAATCTGCTTCTATCTCAATTTTGGTTGCCAAGAAAGCAGTTTTGACAACCTAAACCTTAAACACGGAAGCTGCTAACAAAAGTATTATGTTACAAATTGCAAAGCATGTTTCCTTGTAGACAAAAAGACCAAACAAGCTAACACCTCTGCTGCAGGATATATATATATTTATAATACTAGTCAAGGACTTTTCTGCTATCTGACCAGAACCCTCATTTATAGAAAAAACCTCAACCACGTACTTCCCCATTTTTTACAGGGGGACTGGCTGATATGTATGACATGAAAGATCAATCCGATGCCTATAAGCAGTGTGCAAGGGATTCCATATCCTGGTCATACCATTAATGAAGATGAGTCAACACCACTTAAATATATCAGTTCAATTTGTTAATAATTAGAGTTTAACTAAGGTGTTCAAATTACACTCTACACATTTTCATAATGAAAACATTTACTAAAATACGGAGATGGCAATGGCATGCTTTTCCAGTTCCTAGTCAAATGTGAAGAAACCCCAAGCCAAGTGTTCCTTAAACTGAAGTTAATTAATGCTATACCTAGAATAAATTTTTTTACATCCAATGCTGAAACCATCTTTTTCTTAATTGCAAAGTCCTAACCAATACTTACCATTCGATGTCTTCTGTAGCTCTGCTTTCAAATGTTCAACTTCCTTCTTCAACTTTTCATCAGTTGCTTCTGCTAACTCTTTCTTTTTAATGCTTCCTTTTTCACTCAAGGCCTATTAAAAACCACAGTTGCCACAATTAATTTTGTTTTCATTAGCCTGACATTAATGCCAAACAACTAGAGAATGTCAACCTTGATCTTGCATAGTGACAAGTTTTATCAAATGCGAGCATGACACAGGCAGATACTCAGTCATTCTAGAAAACAACCCCCAAAATTAAAAGAAAAAAAAAAAAGAAAAATATGTTCAATGTTTTAAGTTGATAGTAATGGCATACTTGTAATAGTATGGCATTGTCTCCTGTATAAGAGGACTTTGTATCTCTGCATCAAGCCCACAACTTCTGTTTAGGTTATAAATGGCTTTTTCGGAAGACACACACTGGGACTGCAAGTGACAGAACACTGCCATGTTTATATGCAGCTTGTTCTAATAATTTATTCCAATTTAAATCATCCAATAGTTCACAAATCTCTCCTTGTACGTTTGCAGCTACTTCTTCAATCTTCAGGATACCTCAATACCCAGATTAGATTTCCACTAGAATTCAAGAAAAAACTAGCAAAGGATTCAGGAAGAGCCCTGCAAGTACTAGACACAAGAGCAGTATACTCCCTGTACTCTGAAAATGTTGGCACTACTACACTTAGGCACATTCTTATCATTAAGGCAATTGCTATTGATGACTTGAAGTATCTTATGTCAAGGATTAGACCCCATAATTAGACCCTTTGCTCATATAGCCTCTATTATCCAACCAAGCATCATCTCTGTTACGAAAATGGCAAAAGAAGTGGTAAACGCTTAAGGGGAGAAAGTAGAACAACTCAGATGAACAGCTGTTAGGTGAACCGGTGATATCAGTGCTTACTGGGCACAGGTTGGAGCAGAGGGGAAAGATTACTTTAGAAAGAAGGAAGAGACCAGTAAACAATCCAAAGAGAAGAGCTGAAGAAAATTTTCCAGAAGCTATTTAACCAAAGAGCAGAGATTGCATTTGACTGCTGGTAACAAAACCATAGCCAATTTGCCATGAAATTGGCCACAGATTGCCTCCTTTACTTTGTGCTTACCTCTTTCTATTAATACACAAATAGTTATTTCTGTAAACTTTTATCTTAAGTCCCGTGTTCCATGGAACCTCTGAACAGGAGACAGTGCAGACCTAGCACACTAGAGTAAACTTACAGTATTTATATGTGCAGCCAGTGCCCTACGTGCAATTGCTCTTGCCTCTCTCTGATGGTGGAATGAAGCATGCTTGTAAATGAACACAAATGCAGGGGTCAAGCCACAGAGGAGTGGCTACTAAGTCATAATATCTCTATAAAGTTAAAATAAACCAATTCTGAACTCTTTGCATCTCCAGTGCAATGGTGATACAGCCACAGCATGCTGGCTGTACCTGTAGCTACCACTGTTTTTGCAAACCATGCAATCAAACACAAACAGACAGGAATACAGTTTCCAGTTGCTGGCTATCACTTACAAGCAGCTAAGAGAATGTGTTGCTAAGAGAATGTGAAAGCAGAACAAAAAGACGACTTCTGGCCAAATCCCAAGGGGACAGAGAGAGGGGAAAAAAAAGTACCACTATTCAGAACGAAACAAATTCCATGGCTGAGGGAGGGACTCTGGATCATTTTGACAAAATACGAAATCCCAAAATTTTGGAATAATTTCATACTCGGGAAATACCTAACATACACTAGTGATCCTTGTTTTATGACACCTCTCAAACAACTGGATTTTTTTGCATCCCTTCAAGTACTTTTTGTCCAGGGTCTGTTCTCTTTGTCTGAAGATTTATTACAAAAAAAATTGCAGTGTTGGTAACCATAGACACTGCTCCAGACAAACTGGAAGGAAACCTGTACATACCTGCAGTGAATTTTGTTTTGACAATGTTCCAGACTGAAGAATGCTATAGAAGTCTTAATACCCTGAATATCTGCAGGGCACACCATAAACATCTGTTTATGTTTCAATCTCTTCTAGCAGAAGTCAAACTAACCAATTACAGAAAAGATTTCATATGTTTATCTTTATTATCTTTGCTGACTTCCCTTCCTGCATACAACTGTATATTGAACCACAACAGTCAAACGACAGCTTAATTTTCTCCATTCTTCTCATAAAAATAACATATTTTTGGTCCATTGGTGGTTCTTTTAAGTAAGATTTTTTTGGTAATATCCTCGTTAATACTATGGCAGTGCCTTACTGAGAAAGGAAGGTATTAGGAAATTGGCTAACCCACCGTAAAAATAGATGCAAGAATACAAAATACAATAAATACAAGAAACCAATTTTATAAGTTAGAAAAGACATTTCAGGACTGGAGCAAATCCTACTGAGAAGAAATCGCCAGCATGAGAACAGCTATATTGTAGGCTTTTCTGTACTGGAGTTCTATAGTTCTGAGATAAACAGCCAACTGTTTAGGATAAAAAGAATAAAATTAGTGTCCTCCCTCTACTTCACTATGATCAAATTCAAAGAGATATTTTAAGAATATATTACTACGTTGATGAAATTTGTACTGGAAAGACAGAACTTCATTTATTTGGATTACTTTCGTTTCCTTTGTTAATAAAATGGTACTGAAATTTGTATTCGGTATTCTGAATTACATACTGTAAGAACATTGTTCCTCCTTTTTCCACCAGAAGAAAAAAAATGAACGAACATTATTCAGTAGCAAAGCATCCCCAGAGTATTTTGTACTAACTACTTGCTGTATAAGAAAATAACTAAAAAATTCAAAAGATACCTCCTGCAACCTTTCATTCTCAGCCATGTATTTTTTGGCTGCTTCAGTAGCATCGTTTACTTGCGTTTCCAGAGCTGCATGAGATGCCATCCCTTTTGCCAACTGAGTAAGAAGGGTAACAGTACGTCTCAATACACTGGTGAAGAAACACAGTGAACAGACAGTAATTCACAGCACAAATTAAAAACAAAACAAAAAAACAACTGAACCAAAACAACTCCTTTTCTCTCTCTGTGTTATATGTGAAAACAAAACCACAAGAAGACTGTTTAACAACATGAAGGGAAACATCCAGGCTCATCAATGACAAATAATAGTAAAATAAGAAACTGAAAAGATTTTCATCCATCAAAAATCTGATTTTTACCTGATGCAGAACCTCCCTCCTCCCAAAAACCCACAGCCCTTAAGGGGTCAGAGACCTGCTTGCTTAAAGGCTGAAATACTCTTACATGTCCCAGTGTTTTAAATAGGATGGGTCTCTGAATACAAGACCCAAGCAACATGTTACGGTAATGAGTACAATGCAAAAAAACCGAACACATCACAACTTTATAAAAGGCCTTACAAGAATAAAATTGAAGATTAATATGCTCACATTGCTGAAGTACTCTGTCAATACTGTATAAATCAGAACATGCATGAATGTCAGCACTCATATGGCACCTCAAATCTAAGCTTTGCAAATACCTCCCTTGATTTGATCTAGCGATTGTCTCTTTGCATCACTACTTGCATTACTCATCTTGGAGTCTTTCAAAGCAGTATGTTGCTGAATCAAGGAAAGGCCAAAGCAACACTCAATTAAATTAATTCCTGTAATGTAACTATGCAGCTGTTCTTCAAAAGAAATTTGAAAATCCAAGTAATTGGCTTTTTCATAACTGAAAGCGTATTAATAGACCTTTTGGCTTTCAAGGTAAGCCCTCCTCCCTGCTTTTTCATTGAAAGCTCATTTTCTTAACTTTTTTATTAAAACCAAAAAAGTAAGGTCCCCATGCCACTACTTTTCCAAGGGTTAGCATGTTTTACTATTGTTTATTAATTTATAGATGCAGCAGTCAGGAGTCAGTAAAACATCATTACTGAAACAGAATCACAGAATCATGTAGGTTGAAGGGCGCTTCCAAAGGTCTTCCTGTCCAAGCTCCTGCCCAAAGCAGGGACAGGTAGAGCAGATTGCTCAGAGGCTTGTCCAGTTGAGTTCCCACTGTCTCCAGTGATGGAGAGTCCACCACCTTTCAGGGTCCTTATTCCAGCGTCTGACCGCTCTTGATAGTAGAAAAAGTACTTTTTACCACAAGTCAGAATTTCCCAGGTTCCTGGCCTGTTGCCTCTTGTCATTCCTGTGTGGATCCACTGAGAAGATCTGGCTCCATCTTCTGTACATTTTACCACTAGATAGCTGTAGAAAGCAACAGATCTCCCCTTCAACGTCTCTTTTTCTGGCTGAAGCCAAGCTCTCTCCTCCTCTCCTCACAGGTTATGTGTTTCAGCCCCCAACCTTCTCAGTACCCTGCTGCAGTACTCCAGTATTTTGAGGAGTCAAAACTGGACACAGTCCTGCAGCTGCAGTATCACATGTGCCAGACAGAGGGGAATAACCACTCTTCTTGACCTGCTGGCTACACCCTTGCTATTACAGGTCAATACATGATTGACTGTCCAGGTCCTTTTCTGCAAAACAGCTTTCTACCCAGCCAGCCAGCCAGTCCCCAGACTGGATGTCCATGGTTATCCTATAAGAAGTCGGACTTTGCATTTGCCTTTGTTGAACTTCAATTTCTGGCAGCACATTTCTCCAACCTGTCTAGCTCTCTCTGAATAGCAGCCCTGTCGTTCAAGATATCAACCACTCTGATTTGGTATTGCCTGCAAACTTGCTGAGAGCACATTCAATCCCATCATCCAGGTTGTTACCAAGGATATTTAATAGTATTGAGCCCAGTACCAATCCCTGAGGGGCACCAGCTGGAATCTGCATTACTATCATCCCTTGAGCCCAAAGGTCCAGGGAATTTTCCACCCACTATTTTCTCCACTTCTCCAGCCTATATCCCTCCACAGTTAGGCTATCAGGATACCACAAGAGATTATGTCAAAGGCCTTGCTAAAGGCACGCAACATCCACTGCTCTGCCCTTTATCCACACAGCCAGTCATCTCATTGCAGAAGGCAACAAGGATGATCAGGCACGACCTCCCCTCAGTAAATCCATGCTGGCTGTCCCAAGTCATTGTATCCTTCACGTCCCTGGAAATGGCTTTGAGTAAGATTTGCTCTATAACTTTTCCAGGGACTGACGTGAGGCTGATTAGCCTCTAGTTCCCTACATCCTGCTTTGTGTCCTTCTGGAAGACAGGTGCAATGTTTGCCTTTTTGCAGTCACCAGGATCCTTCCCTGATCGTCATGATCTTTCAAAGATGACAGAATATGGCCTTGCAATGACACTGGCTAACTCCCTCTGCATGCAAGAATGCATCCCATCCTAGGATGTCATGGACTCGTATATGCCCAATCTGCTTAAGTACTCCCTAGCTGCATCTTCCACCACTGTGGTTAAAGTTACATTCCCCGCTGACTCTCCTAGAAGGCTCAGAGAATTGGGAGGTCAAACAGCAGACCTCACCAGTAAGAAACAAGGTAATGTAAGGTTGGTTATGAGACACTCAACATCTCATTCTTTTCCATATCCTTTGTCATTTGGTCCCCTGCCCCACTGAGCAGTGGGCCCACGTCTTCTTTAGCTTTCCTTTTGTTTTCAGCCCTTCTCATCCCTCTCTGATTCAGCATGGGGTAACAGAGGGCCAGACAGGCAGGCTTTCTGGCAAGCTCTCCACATCTCCCAAGACATCAAGTCAGATTGTCAGATAGGTGCCTCTATTGGCTGATGTGCTAAAATGAACCAACACTGACCCAAAGAATGAACTAGGGGCATCCAAGTACCCATTCACACCTACATGTGGCCTTAACTTGGTTGGGTGATTGTAGTAGCAGTGTAGGATAAGGCAACCCAAGGAACACATTTTCTCCCTTCTCTGACAGACATTATGCCTGTTTAATGGATAAGCAAAATAGTTGTACTAAGAAAAGTCCTTTGATCTAGCCACTATTGTAGGAGTATTTATTTCTTCTAAATCTTGGTGAAAAGCCAGCAGCCCAAAAAAGCCCTCAAGCAAACCTCCTCAAGAGCAGAACTTTTATCCACAATAAAATCTATTAGGGCCACCTGACAAATTTTCTTCCTTGAAAGCTGAGTGGCAGTAGGATCCTGGGGGACCAGCTTCCAACTCTTGTGTAGGACACAATCCAGCTAGTCCTCTCCTGGAGCAGAGATCACAAGCATATTTGTGGATATTTCTTTAACCTTTCTGAAGGAAGACGAAGAACATGATGCATTGCTATCACTATTGTGCAAGGCTACAGCCACCTTGATTTTTCCCAAAGTTTTCCTGCGCAAGTTTTGTATAAATTTTTTCCTTGCCATTCCTTTATGTACAATGCTCCTCAATGATCAGCTGAAATGGCCATATGTCACTCCAAAGGGAAGAAGTTTGTCAGAAGCCTCTGTGATTCCAGGCATTTCCTTGTTCTGTGTTCCTTGCATATCTAGACAATGTCAAGCAGCTCACTGAATGAATTCAGAAGAGAGCCAGCATTCTTTGCCCGGTGTCATCGTAAAAATGTGCGAACACGAAATTGGCTGACCATCATGTCTGTTTCCATTCATTCACATTATCTGTGTCCAATTAGCTCATGTGGCTCCTTTACCAACTGAGAAGATCTGCAGGTTGTTGTGGCTACTGTGAAGATTCACAGGTAGTCTTGGCTGCTACTGCTGGGCAGTACAGAACTGTCCTTTCCGTTACCTTGTTTTATTAGCTGTGTTTAGACATCCTGAAAGGGATACAGCACTTAAGATAGTAATATCATAGCAGGCCAGTTGCCACAAAGTGCTTGATCTGAAATAACATCTCAAACGTTCCTCGGAAGCTGGAACATTATCCTACAGTTCCTAACTTCGAGCTTTAGATGAAGTGGTTCAAGTCAGATTCAAGCTTTGCTTCTTAACACAGCAGGATGCAATAATACCAGCTTGCAACATATTAAGATTATTTTAACAGTACTTTAGTTTTTGAGGTGTTTTTTTATTCCACTTTCCATGTTCAAACCAAACAAAACATAGGGCATAAGTTTAAGGAAGGAAATGAGTATTCCCTGAAGAAACTTCTCCTGCAAAATACATGTTTTCTCAAACATTCAAAATGTTTCTTTCCATGTGTTGCTCACATACCCTTCCAATCTTCAAACATTTGTAAGATATTATTTTCCCTGATCTTACTTGCCTCATAGCCAATCTGCTCACACTTAATTCTTTAATCCCTTGAAATTGGCCTTCTGATCTTTTTTTATAGTTGCATTGCTTTGTGCAATAGTTCCTGTAAGAAACACGCTATGTAGAAATTAGAAAAATTTTATACTTACAGCCAAAGAAATAAGGAAAAACCTGAGAGATAGAGGTTTCTTTGCGATCGGAAGAGTTTCATCTGAATATGATCAAAGGCATTGGTATTGACATTTGCAGCCTTTTCATTCACATGAACAGCTGAGTACTTCCTGACTTCTCTAACAGCATCTGCAGACAAAAACAATTTGTTCTTGTAGGTACGGAGGTATGATAAACCAGATGTAGTACTAAAAATATGTATTTGGACTTTCTGCTCAGCAAACAGGGATAGGACAAATAGTGACATCACTTATGTTATCCAGACATTTTAAAAATAGGTTTTGATAAATCATTGAAACAATATATTTCCAGAGACATGCCAAACCATTGCCCAAAACATGCTTGAACAGTCATTTCCAACACTTGCATCCAGCCACCAGGGATCCAGCCAAAGCAACACATTCTACAAATGTTACCAGAGACCCTACAGACAGTGTCAAAATGTCACTGCTGACAACTGAATTAAAATCCAGTCAGTGGACAAACAGTGAGAAAACAGAAAGCAGAGATGCCTTCTGAAGCATCTGCCTCAGATGGAATTTTAGATAAGCATGTATTTTAATAACGACAGAAGCCTCTACTTTATGCTTGAATGACAGAGGGGAAAAAAGATTTCTGTAAGATCCATCAAAATAGGAGGACTGTAGTAACAGAGTGTTGAACATAAACAGAACAGAGGGGGTAAGCTACACCTCAGCTTTCTTTCATCTGCCTTTCATCCATCTTTCAGCTTCCCTTCATGCATCATATACTCCTGATAGTTCTGCAGAAGGGCCAATACGCTGCCAACATTTTTCAAGAGACAAAATAATTAATTAGGCCTTACATCCTCATAAAAACAAAACCTAACCCAGTGAAGACTTCATATTACAATCTGTAAACTTAAGGTCATCATACATACTTAAGGCCAATACAGCATCTAAAATCTCCTCCTGCACATCAACAAAAATATACATTTCATGACACATCAGTTCTTGTAGAATATTTTGGCCACGTGTATTAAATTGCTGCTGCATTTATCTAAGCAGACAAAATCAACTCCAAAGAAAAGCATGTGTGAATAACATCATTTATGACTGTCTCTTTTATATTCATAAGTTATTTAGAAGGGGGGAAAAAAAAAAGATTTGAAGTGAAACTTCAAACAATGCAACAAAGACTAAGATCAAACAAAAGTCCATATCCCTGTGCTACAGGAAGATTCTAGTCCTGCAGTAACCTATCATCTTATGCTATGGGGCAAGCATCTCATCACTGCTTTACTTTAGCCCAAATCTATCTTTCCACAAAATCAATGGCCATCACCAACCCAAAAGCAAACTTTGGTCAAAGTTTTTGATAGGAGTTCAAGAGAGTAAATGAAATCCATCAGTTCTCAATCTTAAGCCATTTACTGAGGGATCTACTTCTAAGGATAACACTAAAGATCACCTAAAAAAGTGTTTATTTGCATTTCCAGCACTTTTTTTAATATTAGGAATATAGTATTGCAGTCTAGTCTGATTTTGTTATATAGGCAGTGCATCTGTATGTCTCTCTCAGCAGACAATAAAACCATGTATTTTTTCTTTTTATTTAAAGTAGCTTGGAATTAAACAGCATTTTCATTGTAAGGCAATGGAAACACTTCTCCCCTATCCATGGAGGAGAACTACTTCTATCACTGAAACACAGGAGAACTATTTCCATCACTGAAATATGGGAGATGCTTACCACACAAAGCAGTCAGGTCAGACATCAAATGAAATCAGTCAGGCAGATGGTCATCATTCAAGCTTCAGTTTCACTAAAGCTTTAGTTCTACTTGGTAGACCTTAGGATCTACTCATAACACATGTAGCCAACAGCTGGTTTGTATCTGTGCTGAGCAAAAGCACTCAAATAGCCCAGTGTTTTGAGATATTCTTCTGGTCTTCTATTTCAACAGCAACCAAAAGAAAGAGTGCCATCTACTGCGTATTGAGCAGCTCAGCCGAATTCCGGTATCAAACATTTCAAGTTCATTTACTTGGGTGAGAAAGTGAAACCAAGCAGCAGCCTAGACCAAGTTCCATTTTTCCTCCTCATTCACTACTATATTACTATTGCATTTGGTTTCCCAACATGGATGCAGTATAAGCTCTCTCCTCTTCCATTCTATCGTTCAACTTTTAAACAAATTAGCTGACTTACATTAGGCTTGAATCCTTTCAATTAATCTACCGCCATGAACTCCATATACCAGGGGTTTTTCCCCATTTGTCAAGAAATTATTTAACACTTACCAAGAAACAAGACGATCAGTAGAACTATTATTGTAAGGAACATCTTGTTCCAAAAAACTGCCATTTTGCTCCATAGAGGAATCATAAAAATCTTCTGCCATCTGTAAAATAGCATTGTGTTATTCAAAAACAATTAAACACTAAAAGAAGAGCATAATAATCTCACAGAAGAGAGCCTTGTTATTGATATGAGACTTACGTAAGGTCTCTAAACAGCTGCTTTAATTGCATTACAATTTAGGTATAAGTAACTTTTCCAATAATCCAACTTGCTTGTCTCTTTTTTCTTTCTTGTCAATACAGGCAAAGACAGTTGGTTGAACTGGGAAACTTCTCGCATGATAGCAGGTACTCTCCAGATGTGTTTTATTTTAGCTTTTACTTTGGCTAGCATTACTTTGTGTTCAGTTCTGACTACAATAAACTCAGGGATGTGGTAAAGACTGTAAAACCCATTCCATCATTTTTATTTCTATCTACTTATACTCCTTGTTGCCAAATAAAATAAAAACGCTCCACAAATTAAGATTGTCTCTACCATCCTTCTTCAGAAGGCTTATCTTTTACATTGATGAGTCTGCATAATTATAAAGTACAAGGATTATTACATTCTAACTTGCAAATGACGACAAAAGAACAAGTCTCACGTTTATATTTTGCCAAGTGTTAAAACCTCTTTCAAGAGCATAAATTTGTTGGCTAAGGAAGCAACTTCAGAGGCCCAATGATGGCGAAGACCATCACATTCTTTTTTGTTTAAACAATCAGTTGTCTATTCAATATTACTGCATGGAGGACTTTGCAAGAATTCACACTTGCAGCCCAACTGAAGAACATGTGATGTGCTCAAATGAACTGAAACCCACAAGAGACAACAACAGAGCAGCTACTTGACCTTTGCTGCAGGTTAGAAGCAGTGATACTGCAAAAATTCAGTACTACCTAGTTAGGTCATTAGGGATGTAACACAGGCACGCTAGTCACTGTCTGATTATATCAGCTAAAATTTCTAATGTTAAGAGTATTTACATTTTCCAGAGACTGTTAAAATTTGTCCTTTAACAAAGCAGTTTCCAGCCTACTATAAACCTAATTTAAATTAGTCGATAGCATCATCTCCAATGGTTCCTTCTGGTTCTGCACCAACAAGAATTAAAATATTCTAGCATTGTACGTGCACAAACCTCATTTAGGTATTTTAGTATAATCTGCATTCTTTACAGCAGACAGCCATAGTCTATATGGACCAAAAAGCTTACTTTAATTAAACCAAGCTACAACTCAAACAAAGCCAGCTTGCTCACTCTTTAAACATGCAATTCTCCAAGTTTCACATTGATCTCCACTGAAGAAGTAATTCTCTGAGGTATGACCTTAGACCAACTATACTGCCAAGTTATATTCAGGCTAAAAATAAGATCTCTTTACTGCAAAGTCTTCCTACGTTATATTTTCATGCTCTTTTTTCCTCAACAAGTATTGACATTCACATTTATTAATGCTGCATTTCCTTTTGGTGACAAGTCACAAATACAATCCTTCCAAATTATAATACTGGCCACCATTACAGATGTACCACACTTGTGCTGTCTTTTTGCAAACTTGCATTTTTATATTGTCAATTTACTTATTCCCCAGGAACTTAAAAGCTTGTTATCAAATTTGAAAAGGAGTCCATTATCCAAAACCCATGCAGGCACAAAAAAGGCAAAATACCTGAAGACTGACAAGCAAATAAATCAAAACTTTAAAGAACAGCAGTTTCACATCTGTCTTTAATTGTGCATGCTTTACCACTCTGACAGAACCAGCTCTCAGGCCACCAAGATGCGCAAGGCAGAACTGCTGCCCTCCAGTACTGTCACAGCAGCTACATCTAATCTTTAACCCCACAAGACTCCTGTGACAGTTTTGTTAACAAGATAATTGAACATGTCACATAGAGGATATAGCTATTTCAGAAACCACTGTTCAAAGGAATAGCTGAATGCTACAAACCAAGGGCAAAAAAGTATCCTTTGTATATAATTAAAAGCACCGTGTTTAATGTTTGAATAAATTTTGGTATCACTGCAGGTTACGAATTTGCTTTTCAGCCCCAAAGACTGGATTCAAGTCCTGTTATGTCGTAAGTGAAACCTATTTCAATACTCCTAATGTACTGTGCAGTGTCATCAGCCTGCAGAAATTCTTGCAGCTAGTTTCCTCACATAAGCTGTTAATAATCTGATGATTACAACTCCCATAATACCTCTCCCTTCTTACATACAGTTGCACTTTTGATTAGAAAACAACAGAAAATACGAGAACTCAATAATCTATGTTAGAATGCTGAACTCCTCACAAGCCAGCTTGTAAAAACCAGAGGTTAAATTAGATTTTTGAACAGTTTCAGCTTCTGAAGTTGAGGAAACATGACTAATCACTGGTATCGTCTGTGGAGGGTCCAACCATTTTCAAGACTCTCCAACAGGTTTAAGTAGTCAAATTCAGACTCTTCACACAGCAGGGTTTTGTTCCTTAAGATATTACAGTAAAAGCTGCATTCTTCATTCTAAATATATATAAAGATGCAGAAATCAAACATGTAAGAGTTTTTACACTACACTGTAACAGTGGCAATTTTTTTAAAACCTTTAAGATTTCATCCTACTTGGGTTTTTTGGGGTGGTGGTTTTTTTTTTTTTTAAGAATTGCTGATATTGTGGAAAGAAATCATAAGTCTGCTTCTCTTGCCTCTTGTAGAGAAGCTAGCTTTCTTTATTTCCTACAAAGAAATAAAAATAACATTACCAAATTTGAAGAGCTGTTTACAGAAAACAATCTTAAGGTAACGCTGTAAGCCATGCCTTTGCATACAGTAAGAGTAATTAACACATTTTATTTCTTTCCCTTACTAACAGCATTTATTTTACAAGAATGAATTATTTTTCTTAAAGTTTGTGTTCTGTTCCAGAAGTATTATTGTTAATTTTATAAAGGCCTTTATTTCAGTATTCATGAACCTTTTGCATCAAGCTCAAGTCCACATTTTTTTAAACAAATGATCACAAATTTCTTACAGCCCTTATGCATGCTGTATGTGGTTAACTTTGAACATCAGATGTCTCTTATCTGTTCAGCACCCACAGTGCCTAGTGTGCACCGAAATGTTGTAAAGCCGCTCCTCGCAAACTTGACAACTCCTGACAACAAAAAAGGCCACATCATCCTCTCATTTCTTACTGAGCTCATAGCACGGGAAGCCAGATGCCCTCCTGTATGCTGGCTACTCCAAAAAGCCCTGAGAGAAAACCGGGAGACGACATCTCACTTGCCAAAGCAAAGCAATGGGGCTCATCCTGGGAACCCGACTGCTGCTCGGATGAATCAGCAGTGTGTAAGGCAAACATAAAGCTCTTTAAAAGAGGCTTATGACTATTGAAACTCCTGACACTCAAGTCCCGAACAGCGTTCCTTCAGCTTAGTTCACTGCTAATTTAAGATGCAGAACAAAAAAGTAAACCAAACCCAAACCGGTGAGAATACCGAGCTGGGGTTGTCCAGCACACTGAAGTCCTACCTCAGCGGAGAAATAAACGGCAGGCAGAGCACGAGAATTACTCCTATTTCACCGTACAGAAAGGTGGCAACTGCCGTCCACTGGAAAGTCATCGTCCCGGCAGACCTGCGGAGGAGAGCGCAGCTCAGGCGGGCCCGCGACACCCCAGCCGCCGGCACCACTGCCACGGCGGCTCCGGCAACCCCGCCGGGCCCAGGCTGCCTCGCGCTGGGCCGCGGACCGTCAAGGGGAAGTATTTCTAAGTAACTTAACCGCTGCTCCGGGCGGGGGGGGGGGGGGGGGGGGGGGCGGCGCGTGCTCCCACGGTACTGACTTCCCCTCCCGAACCAGCCCTGGGGCAGGGCCCGTCCGCCGGGGAAGGGGGGTGGGGGCTGGGACCCTCGCCGCCGCCGCACCCGGCTCGGCTCGGCGGGCAGGGCACGGCCCGCCGGCGGCAGCCCCCCGTGAGGAGACCGCAGCCTCGCCCGTGCCGCAGGCCGACGGCTCCCTCCCGCCGCCCCGCGCCACGCCGGCTCCCGCCCCTAAGCGCTGCCCGCCGCCCCCGCTGTCCCCTGCACAGCCGGGGACGCCTGGGCCGCCCCGGGCCCGTCCCGTCCCCCCTCACGGCCGCTCGGCCTTCGTAACCTCCTCGGCGCCGGCGCCCGGCTGAGCCTGATGGCGGCGAGCCGCTCTCGAAGGGGCGGGGGGCGGGGAGCGGGGCCTCGCCCGGCCGAGCGGGACGGGGCTGCGAGCGAGCGAGCCGGTCCTTCCCGCCGGCGCTGAGGGAGGGCGACGCTGGCGGACGGGGCGTGCAGGCGCGGGGCGGCCCCCGCCCTGCTCGGAGGATGTGGGCCGGGACGGGGCTGAGTGACACGACGGCCGCGGGGGCAGGGCGGGGAGCCGTGGCCCGGGGGCGGTGCGGAGGTGGCCGCCGTCCCGGGTGGGGAGACGTGTGGGCAGGCCCGAGGGGACGGTCTCCTCCGGTCTCAGCCCGGTGGAACTGGAGGCTCCCCGCCATCCTCCCCCCTCGCCAGAGGCCATCACTGGCTGCCGCCCCGCCTTCCCGGGCTCTGGCGGAGGGCCGGGGGGAAGGCATGCGATAACACTGCCGAGGGGTTTGTGTGGGGCAGCTGGAAAGCGGTCTGGCGGTAGGCGTGAATTTACTAAGGGACCACACCTCTGTTGGAAAATGCAGGGATTTACACGTTGAGAAAGGTTAGAATTACCTTTTTCACATCTAGGGAATGGTTGCAAGCATTTTGCCACGGGATCTTGCTGTGATCATCCCACTGCTCCATGGCTTGAGCTTACTCAATCGGGGACTTCAGCTCTGCCGTCTAGTGCACTCATTAGTTTCTGAAGTTCAATTAAAATACTGTGTCCGTCCATCCACCCCCCCATGTGTTACACTATCTTAATGTATCAAGATCCTGTAGATCTGTTTTCTCAAGTAAAATAGGCCCGGTATTCGTAAAGACACCACAAATAACAACCGAACAACTGTCAAACAGGCCTGTTTGGACCTCATGAATAAAACAATATTCCTTCAGAAAATCCTGTTCTATCCTGCTGTCTTGTGCAGTGCTTTTTACCAGCATAGAAAGGCTCCAAGTACATTATTTCCATAACTTGGTATCCATTTTCCCATTTCTTGACCATCTCTTTTGCCACCCTTGTAACTCCCCTTCTTTGCCCCTGCATAACCCTCCCCTAATCACTTTTTCTTGTTGTTCCTAGTTTTGCTGTATCTGTACCCACAACCAGTATTTCTGACGCTGTTACTTGGACAGTCTTGGCCTTATGTGGTGTTACTGAGGTACTGATAGGGTTATCAGGCACTCTTGGCCCTGCAAGTTTCCAGTTCCGAAAGATCCTCAAAACTACTCTCCAGTTATCTGTGTAGTTCAGTTGTTTTTCACGTAACTCCCCCTTAACCACCGGTGAGATCCAGCCATCCCTCCCAGTGCTATCTGCAGCTTTTGCCAGCTTCTCATACTGTTGCATGTCTCGTCCAGCAATTTCACATGTCATACCCAGGAGTTTTCCGCAGCCTGCTCAGTTAGTGCAGGCCAGGGCCCACTCAGCAGCTCACTGACTTGCTGCAGCCCTAACAGATCCTGAGGTGCTGCTGGTGGAAGAGGTCACCTTGTCTAGCTGGGCATGACCAGCCCTCTTGACACAGGTACCTGCTTTTGGGAATTCTGTCCCAATTAATTTCTATCAAAGTGAGACAGATTAAATGCTGTCAATAGTAGATCTTTGTTACTCTAATCCATTGGAACTGAAACAGGGTAGGAAGTTCTTGCATAAGCCGTTTTGAGCAGAGTTGTTTGCAGCTGCTCAGAATCTGAAATTGTTTACACTTAAAATTTCCCAGGTCTGTGGCCTGGGTATGGAGCCAGTGTGTTAACATTTTCCTAGCTGCTGCCAAGCAATGTCTGGATGAAAGGTTACATCCCAAATAATTGTTTATACGTAACAAATATTGGAGAGCGATACAACCAGCCATTCCAATCCAATCTACACAGTGGAAACAGCCTGGGTTTTAAGAAGTATTTCTAACATGTTTTCATAAACATATTTAATCAGAAGCATAGACAAAACATAACCTCTTAGTGTGTCCTGGTTATTACATTTTAGCTATTGGCCTGTAGCCATTATACTTTATTGAAGCTGTTAAAATGTTATTAAAGACTTTCTCTCCTTTAATTCCAGAGCAGTTTCCATTTCTGAGTTGCTTACTCACCTCTTACTAGCACTGCAGGCTGCCCTCCCAGTAGCCTAGCCTCAACACTGATGGGACTATATTTGCACATCCCCGCTGCCAGAGACTGAGTCTGCTTTTTCACTTCAGGGGCTTCGTAAGATCTCTGGAAGACTCACTCTAGTGACTGCTGTGCACTTCCACTGCAACTGATGCGTGTTCCCCACCAACCTGGAATGAGATCCAAGGAACAGAGGGAAGCATCTGTGAGACCTCCCTTTCCTGTTGACTGTGCTCTGCCACTCCTGGAAGGTACTCTAACTGAAGTTGTAGAAGTTTGGGTTATTGATCTAAGGCTACTTACCTTACAGTGAACCACAGTGTGATAAATATGACGGCACACAATATATATAATGGCTGGCTGCTTTAGGAAAAAAACCTCATGAACAGTTAAAAGAAATACCTTCCTCTCCCACCAGTAAGGTGACAGAGTATTCAGAAGTAGAAATATGAAATGTCTGTGTATTAGCAGCTGGTTAGAGGACAGAAATCTGACTAACTCTCTGCTGAAAGGCAGGCAAAAAGGAAGTTCAAACTTGTTCTAGTTTGGCTAGTGTGACAGCTGTTTTATCATCACACACTGCATTTGCTAAGCCATCAACCCAAGATAGAGAAGAGACAGAAGAAACAACTTAAGAGTAGGGAATAGATAAATGGGATTGTCCAGGCTGTATGAGGGAGCTGGGGGGTTACTGCAGCAGGGTAAAAGTTGCGAGAAAGTACAGGTATTATGAGAATATGGCATTGTTGTGCAGGCTGGCTTAACATAAAGAGCTGGATCACTTACAGGAGGTAAAGGACCTAAAACAGGAAAAAAAGCTTTGTATCTTATGTTACTTGCAGAATAACTTTTAAAAATTTGAAAATTAGGAAATAGAAAGACTGAGTACCTGCTGATGTTACAAGTAACATATAAAGGGAAAATCTATCTAGTGGCTTTAAACTGGAGATGAGAATTTTCCCATATTCAAATGGCTTATAATGAGAAAAATTACTATATTCTCAAACAACACTGGCAGTTAAATAACTAACTCCAATCTTCAGCAATTTAAGTATATTTGAACAGTATTGCTGTTCAGAACATGGCTTTAAGACTCCAATTTTGCAGTTTATTCTACATCAACACAGTGAAGTGTGTTCAGATGCATACAAAATTCCAAGGGAAGAAGGCGTACAATTCATTTCACCCTCAAAAAGGGATGATAAACTTCCCTTGACTTTTATGATGCATAATTGGCCAGATCAAGCACTTCTTAATTACTAGCGATATTAACAACAACCTCGGTCTTGTACTTCAGGCAGAAATCTCTGATTGATCTCACACAGGCACAACAACTGCTGCCTTCAAAATTATCAAGTTTTCAGTTCCTAACTAGGTCAAGGTATTTCAAGTCCTCTAAAATTCAATTTCCCCACCATTAAAAAAAGAAAAAAAAGCCTTGCATTTGTGTTATTTGATTATACTAAATAACTTTTTCTTCTCTGCTCCTTGTGGCTAATGGGACAGTTCACAGCAAATAATGCTTGCAAATCATAAAAATCTTAAGAAAATGCTAACACAGGGCTTGGTTAATACTTTCAAAAATCCCCTTCTTCTACAATTCAGTTGTATAGTTTTACTTTTTAATTTTGATGCAGAAGGCTGGAGGCATTTTCAGGACTGAGGAGAACTGAGCATTGCACTATAGTTGGATGAACTTGAGACTGGAAATGCAGCAATACAAAATACAATGTCATGCAGTTGGGAAATAAGAACTTGGGAGCTCATAATAAATTACATGATGAATATTAGTTGAGGAAAAGCGAGGCATTAGAAAGAAAAGTATTAACTGCAGAAGACATTGCTGGGGTTTTACCTAGAATGCTATACATAATTGTGCTCATCCAATGTCAAGAAAACACTACAATCCAGAAAAGTGAAAAAAAGAGTTGTCTGAAGGAATGGAGAACTTACCACACCAAAAAAGGTTGTGGAGATTGTCTCTATTAGCCTAGGATAGGAAAGCATGTCTGGAGTTTTCCATTTGTTAGCACATCAGGAAAGTGACCATATCAGAAGAAGTTACGTAAATTCGTTGTCTTAAATAGTGAACTAGACTTTATGACTCAGGTCATGCCTTTCAAACTTTTGTTCATATGCCTAAATCTGACATACTCACTATGAAAAATTACCAAGTCTTTTATGCCATTGCATTACAAAAATGTGAGAATTTAGATATCTAAACGATTGAAAGATTTGGGGAGTAGCATCAAAAGCAACCTCCCCTCCCTCAGGTTGTCATAGTTTATAGTGTAATAAAAAAATTACAATTGTATATAAAACCAAGTAATTTATTTAGAAAATTTAGAACTATTCACTTGTATATTCATAGAAGTATCAGAGTCAGAAAACTAAGCAATTTCTGGTATGCATTTCTATGTAAACATATAAGGAAAACAAATTATTTGATTACAAATAATTGTACTGCACAGATTTGTGAAATTTCCCTTGCAGAACAAATGCAGCTGGTGTGTACTGTTATTCTCTTGTTCTAGTTTTCACTTTTTCCCTCCTATACAAAGGTTCATAGCCAAGTGGCTCTCACGCTTTGATAAGCAACATGCCAGCAGGCAGAAAGGACTGCAAGAGCCCCACTGAGAGAATCTGTCAGCTTTTCTTTGACCTATAAAGCTCTGTTTTGGTAGATGACAGGGATTTAATCTTGTATGTAATTATTAAACAGTAGATAAACAAAACTAAATTTAGTTAGATTGAACTTTCAAGTCTTGTACTTTAGATACAGCTAAGTTTGTACTTAGTTTAAACTATCTCTTCATTTTACTCTTTCCTTCTTTCCATCATCATTTCTCTATTCCAGGTTTCTTTCACTACATGAAGTGTGGAATTTTTCTGAGTTGTAAGTTCAGAAAGTTTTAGTCTGCAGAAGGAACATCTAATTTAAAAGAGGATACTAGGCTGGGCTTCAAGGCCTCACAGTCTTTAAGCTTGAAAAATCTACTAAAATTTAAAAGTACATTTATGTCAGTTAAAACAACAACTTCTGTAATTGTTCCCTTTGTATTCTTTTGGTCTGAAATTCTTGGTATTATGTATGAGTAGTCCTTCTGATTTCAGGAGGTTTCATGTAAGAAAGGCCCTAGTTTTGCAAACATATTGCTGTAAGCAATTGTCTGGTGAAAAAATAAATTACTGGAGTCTTAGAATAATCAATCCTCTGTGCATTGTAAATAAAATTTCACATTTGTGGAATCTGGAATATTTTCTGGCGTGAAAAATGCTGACATAAAAATAATAAAAATACAAAGTATTACCCTGATCATACTGTTATGCTGTGTTGAAAATACCTATGCCATGTGTGACTATAAAGCAGGAACCCAGTTAAAACTTTAACAATGTATCAACAATTGCAAAATACAAGTTTACATAGAACTAAAATACTTTCAGTTATCACACACCATAATGGTCATTCAGATAATCTAGTACTGCTGAGGTACTCGATAAAACATTAAAAACTTTTTTTTCTTGTTTTGAAGTTATCCGCTCCATCATGTACATTAAGTGGTGGTGAAAACATGTAAAAGGAGTTCCGTGCTCAAGAGCAATGTCAACCCAGTCCTGGATGCACTTCAAAGGTGTCTCTTCGTATCCTGCAAACATAGCTGGATTTGCTAAGAGTCCTCTAGCCACCATTATACCTTCAAATTGGAAATTAAAGCAGTAAGTTACATTATAGTTCAAATTTTACATTAAATCTTCCTGTAGATTTTGTATAGCACCCCTTAGGACAACCACCCAAAGCTTACAGACAAGTAATGGGAGAACAACAGGGATGAGTATTACAGCTATACCAGAGAAATCTGTTTAACAATCCAAACCTCAGAGTACCTACAACACCTGTCAACACATTCAACTTGATGATGTATCCTTCCAGAAATTTTGAAACAAAACATAGGCCACAGAAGCCTTTCTCCCCTACTTTGTAAACTGCAATTCAATAGTATTTTGTTTTTATTTGCTACACACATACAAGCCTGTCTTTTAACATAAAATTATGATGGAAAGACGCAAGAGTAGCAATATGCTAAATTTAGTCATTTTTAGTGCAACTCAGCTGGTTCACTGATCCAGAACCTTTCTTCCAGTAATAGCTCAAGGTCTCAATTATATAAATCTCAGGACTCTTGGACTGCAGTACATCTTTCTGAACAAGCCAGTGTATTTGCAACTATAATCCCAAAATACTTTGAAATCTGATTTGTAAGTTTACTTAGAAAAGAGTATGTTTAATCTTACCATCTGCTCCTGTCAAGTGGTGAACATCTTCAGCATCTTTTAAAGTTTTAATGTCTCCATTAGCCACAATAGGTATAGATGTGCTTTGTTTAATTATTTTAATTGCATCATAATGTACGGGCTGATGTCTTTCTTCTACACTTCTCCCGTGTACTGTAATCCATGAAACTCCAGTTGCTTCAGCTTTTTGACACAGGTCAACTGTTCTTTTTAAGTCCTCATGGATCCTAAAATTCCAAGGAATTAAAACATTAGATAGTAAGTTACCTGAACTGTATAAAAAGCCCCCCTCCATAAGGAGGAGTTACCACAGATTTGTATAAATGACAGTATGAATAACGAAAATACTACTGTTGGAAGGTAAGAGGGATTTTTTTTGAAAAAGACATATGAGTTTAATGTATTGAAACTACTATTTAATTTAGCATTTCCCAATTATATCACATCTCTGAAATATACATAGTAAATTTTATAGAGATTGAGCAAGGGTGCCCAAAAGATTCTAAAATAAACATCACTATTTTTGCATATTTTGTGGAAAAAATTCCAATTTATAATAGTTCCCCTTTCCTGAAGGATTGAAAACTGAGTTGAAACTTAACTGACAAATATGCAAAAGCCACATGGGATGTGTGGATAAATAGCAGATGAAGTGGTACAAAGCAATGCAAAGCAACAGTTTAAAGAAGTCCAGAAAGCGATGAAGGGAAGCAGGATGTGTATCTTACAGCAGCTGTGGGAACCAGTCCCCAGTTTGGTTACCCTTCCCTTTATAGCCAACAGTAACTGTGGCTCTGGCCTCCAACAGCTCACAAAGGGAATCCTTGTGATGATACAGACTATGCATTGCTTTTGTTTTATGGAACCCTAGACCTTTTAAGTTGCACTTTCATGCTGTTTGGATTGCAAGAAAACTCCAGCATCCAGCATGTTATCTGGGTAAGTAGCCAAAGGCTGTGCTGGTTCTACTATCTAAATTTGGGATTACTTGCCCTAGATATTCTGGGGTCAAAAAATCTCAGCAGTCTTCAAATGTAAAGAAATTATTATAATGTGTAATATTACATTAACAGAATTACATACATTATAGTGTAACTGTTACACTAACATGTTTCTTTAAAAAAAATTTAAAAGGATTCTTCCACGTACCACAAAGAGCACTTAAGTTAGACTTACCTTATTTTAATAGATACTGAAAATCTAGGGTTGTCGATCTGATTCCGTACATGTCTCACCATATCTCGAACTAGTTCTGGTTTACTTATTAAGCAAGCACCATAACCTTCTGCCATCGCCCATCTTTAGAGGAAAAAGAACATTTCTGTTCTACATTTGAAAAAATGCAGATTAATTTCAAATACATCAGTTTCTTACGATATTTAAAATGTGTGGTTGAATAAACAGAGATAGTACTGGTGGTAGATCGATGATTCGTTTGCAATTTGACACCAGTTTTTAGATCCTGGTTCAGTCTCCATTGTGCTGTTAGAACTCTGGACAAGTTACTAATCTCTTCCAGTTCAATTTTCTGTCCACAAAATGGACTCACAAGGAAGATAAATTAACATTTAATCAACAATGGTTTAGATCATACATAAAATAAATAGTTTTATGTTTCCCCTTCCATTGGGTCATGGATTTCTTCTAAACAGAAAATGACTTTGGATTGAAAAGAAAAATTTTTGAAGTGCAAGTAAGGATATGATTTCAGTAATATTCTGTCTTCCCTCAACTGCAAAACACTTTATTTTGATTGGCAGGAAATAACCTTTGCTTCCACTTAACAGCAACAGTTTTTTTCTTAAACAATTTTTCTTATAAAGGCAGATTAAGTGCACAAAGTTTTGTTAATTTGAAACCAGCACGCACAAGAAACAAAGGATTCAGATGTAAGCATATATTTTTGGCCTAAAAGGAACTTACAGTTTGGCATACTTAACTGTAGTTAGCTTAGAAAAAAAATACACTTCCATTCTGAAGTCTCAGAAAAGTTTTCTCAAATACTATAATTTTCAGTCAAGACAACCTAATTAGAATAGACAAATTAAGTATTTTCCACTGTAATATTATCTTTTGCTTTCCTTCATTTATTTTTGAGGTCTTTACTTAGAAAAAGACTGCCTGACAAGCATGTAATAAACGGTTCTCAATTGAACCAGTTAGCAAGAATCTTCATTTGTACATTACTACTCTGTTTCACTGTCAAGACAAAATCTTTATCAATTTAAGTGAGAAGTAGATCACTAATTCACTGTACTTATAAACCTAATAAAAGATGGAAGAAATTCTTTTCAGCACTTCCTGAATAATATAATCTGTATAATTATATTTTAGAGACTTGCAGAAGTCTGAGACATCAGGGACTTGCCTCGTTATTTTGGTAATTGCCACATCATTTCTCAAAACACTCTCCAAATTATTTGCAGCAAGCTCTTTTTGGTAATGCATATTTAACAGCTGTTGAGAAGGGATGGACACTTCACTTCTGAGCCAACACTCAGTATCTCAGAAATGAAAAAAGGCAAGTTGGCAAATACACCTGGTTTTCCCAGTCTCACTGTGGTGACAGGCATCTCAGAACATTCAGAACGGTGGCTTGCCACATAGGCATTTCTGACAGGTTAAAAAGCTGTTTCTCTCTTGAAGTCTATTTTTAAGTTAAGACAGAAATTACTATGAAAATGAAGACCAGCATTCTTTATTCTCAAATTATTTCATCATTATTTCACCAGCTTTTTCAAAACTTTACCTCTGAGGACAGCCACAGTTCAGGTCTATTCCATCTGCAAAAGGACAGACGATACGGGCAGCATCACACAAAACCTGGGCTTCTTTAGCAGCAAATTGAACAATCAATGGATGATCACCTACTCCAATGAAAAGATATTTAGAGGTTTAAAAATCCCCAGAAAATAAAAAGAAGAAATTCTAAATTTTGAATGTTTTTCGTATATTGAAAAGCTGTCTGGCCACAGTCCTGGGCAACTGGCTCTAGGTGGCCCTGCTTGAGCAGGGGGGCTGGACAGCATAACCTACAGAGGTCCTTCCAAACTCAACTAGTTTGTGATTCTGTAAGCCCTAGATCACAAAGAAAGGCAGCTGACCACTGGTTACTAAATGAGTATGTCTATCAAGAGAGGTGGGAATTCAGACATACATATATGTCCTAGATGGTTGCTGGCTCAACATCTACTTATTCTGACTGAAATTGGTCAGATGCTTACCTTTCACAAAGATGATATATGAAACTAAATATTCTCTATTTTTCAGCAGCCTTCATGCTTCCGCTCCTAGACTGCCCCTTCTTGTCTGCACGCTGTCCCTCTGCTGTGCTGATATGGCTGTCTGTCTTGCCAGGTGGGAAACCTGCTTATGGAACCAACCCTTCAGAAAGGAGCTAAACAACCCAGAAGCTTTGCCCTTCCTTATCCCAGGCCATCTTTTTCCTCCCTCTTCTGTGCCAACATGGCTGGTTTTTATCCACAATGCAATATGCAGAGTTGGAATGAGAACACACAGGCAGAGGCAGCTTTAGCAGCTTTGTCTCAAGTGGGAAACCAAAGTGTCAGTGCTCCTCAACTTGGATCTCCTGAACTACTTGTGATTTACTAAGCCCCTGCAGAGAGCCAGGTGGTCATTTGGAACATGCTCTCCTCTTTTACAGCTTCTGCATTACATTAAAAGCATCTAAAAGTATCACAAACAGTCTTAGCACTCACTTTCCATATAAACAATTGCTGCAATTAAGAGGAAGGGGGATATCTGAGCACTGATGGAAAGACATGATCCAACAAATGCACAAAGCAAGTGCACTTCCGGTACTGAAAAGACCACAAGTGCTTCTGAAGATTTTTCTATTTTAGTGGAAAAGAAGTTCTTGAAGTAGTGGAGCTTAAGTCAAAGAGCGCAGCAGTACCCCCTCAATCAAGTTGAGACCCTTCTAGAAGTCACCTAAAAATCCAGCAAGCACAAGAAATCCCTTGCATATTTTCAAAACTGTGTCCATTTAAGACAGTGCTCTAGCTGAAGAGATTTATATTACTGCAGCCAATACGTTGGAATAATCCCACACTCCTAATTTTTGGTTGAGCATTAAGTAGTAGTAGTAGTAATAGTAAAAAAAATATTAAAAATACTGAGTCTAGCCATATTAAATTTTTCAGCAGCAGCCACAGAGAACATCTACCTCTATTTTAGAAATACACAACAAAGAAACATCGATGCCAAAAAAATGGAAAACAGAAATTGCAATTGTAGGCTCCAAACCTGCTCTGCTAATTAGAAGACAAACAGCCAAGAAGTTAAACATAAAACCACAGTAAAATTTCACAATCTGTTGTGGAGCTACTTGTTAAAAGCATAAATACTAATAACGTAAATACTATAATCTTGGCAAAGCTGTCTACGGCAGAATGTTTTACAGGCCTATAAAATTAAGACCAGCATGAAAGAGGTGAATAGGGAAAAGATATTGTTTACAACACTAGAACATTTCATTTTGTACCCCTTGTTATCAGGAGCAAAGTTACAGCATAAAGGGGAATTTCCTCTTTCCCCATCCCTGCACCCCCCAGAATATACTACATATCTGACTGGTGGAACTTCAATGCCACAGAACATTGTGTAGATCAGAGGTGTGAATAAGTTGAAAGGGAACAAACTAGTGGCTCTGTGGACCTTTGAGCCATATATATTGCCAGTTATGTTCTTACTCATTTATTTTTACACACAAAGAATTATTCATGCTTTTTTAAAGTTGAATTCCACGAATAAAAGTCTACCTTTGCTTCCCAATGTGACTTTTCTCTGTAACTGCCATTCTATTTGAATAATGCACCATAGTAAACAGCCAGAGCTAAAATAATTAAATATACTTCCCCTGATATTATACATACACTTATGAAACCACCAATTCAGTGGACTGAATAGATTAAATCATCACGTTTCATAGATCCTACACGCTGATCTTACTAGCACGTTAGCAGCGCTCTCTTCATTTCTCCAGTTGCAGCCTATGCTTGTATGTTCTTTGTTACACTCTTCTACTGCAGCTACTTCATGCCAGCAGATCTGTATCGTTATTGTCACCTCTTCCCACATATTTCATACCACTTTTCTCTTTTGCTTTACAGCCAGGACTCTGTAAAGCTCCTTATACGACTTCTTTTTGTATGTGTTCCGGTTATGTTTCTGTACCATGCTTGAAGCCTTGCTTCTCCCCATCAACTCTAGCCATGCTTCAACTTCCTGGTCTCTTCTTGTCCACTTGCTTGTTTTTAATCACTCTCTCAATATCTCAAGGAGTCCATCAACAGCCCCTTCCACTTTCCACTCCAGCTAACCTGAAACCCTGCTTCTTTTATCATCCTTGTTTCCACTGTATCAATGTCTGGTCTGTTAATTTTTTCACCTTTAGCAACCCTCTTGTTTTTGTTAGAGACCAGAAAACTTTCCCAGCAATGAGTTAACTGTTCATCTCTGAAACACACAAGAAACAACAATGGCTGGGAAAAGAATCTTAACTATCATCTCGTACTGTGTCTGGCTGGGTTGGAGTTAATTTTTAAATTTATTTAAAGTTTATTTATAGCAGCCTGTGTGGTGCTGTGTCTTGGATTTTGTGACAAACAGTGTTGATAATGCACCAATGTTTTGGCTATTGCTGCACACTACAGAGCTGCACAGGCAGTGTCAAAACTTTCTCTTTTTCTCACTCTGCCTCCCCCTGCCCCCAGCAAATAGATTGGTGTGGGCAAGAAATTGGGAGTGGACACAGCTGGGACATCTGACCCAAACTGGCCCAAGGAATATTCCACACCGTATAAAATCAAGCTCAGCAATAAACCTGGAGTGGTAGGGGAAGAAGAAAGTGGGCTGGGACATGGAAATTTTGTTCCAGGGTGGCTGTTGCTTCGAGACTGGCTGGGCATTGGTCTGCTGGTGTGAGGTGGGAAGTGATTGCCTTTGCATCACTTGTTTTTTTCCTCCTTCTTTCCTTCATTTATTAAACTGTCTTTATCTTGACCCACAAGTTTTTCTTGCTTCTGCTCTTCCTACTCTCTCCCTGTGCTGCTGGGGGGGGGTGGAGAAGGAATGAGTGAGCAGTTGTGTGGGTGCAAAGCCTCTGGCCAGCTACGTGTGGTCAACCCACCACACACCTAAATCAGTTTGGAGGCCCTGATTTCAGGTGGAGACAAGGTTTTCCACCATTTCATTTAACACACTAGCACTGGAATGTGCTTACTCTCACTGAGACTATTTCTATGGTTTTACAATCAATCAGACGTGGTATACCAAAATTGTTAATGGATGTCAAGTTGTGTGAGAGATTTCATTCACTTAGCCAATTTCGTTTATCACCACATAAAACATTCTGACAAGGCAATGGTTTCTTAAAAAAAATACCTTTGTTTGTTGTGAATTCGCTGTCTCTAGCTTTTGCAGATCTCACAAAATCAGCTGCCACTATCATTGGTGTGTAACACAAATCGCAACAGTATTTCCTAACCAAGGTTCTGAAAGCCAACCTGCAGACACATGAAAATTAAGAGATAAATAGTAAAGACATTTTACTGATCAGCTATTCTAAAACACTGTTCTAACGTGCAGTACTGTGGGGATGTCCAAGTATAATCATAAGATAAAACATGTCCCATGCCTCTCTCCATCTTAAATAATTAAAGAAGAAAAAGGTAATCATCCCTGTTTTTACAGTCAAGATAAACCTCCTCAGAGAAAATACACTGAAAACATGGTTGACACGACAGTTACTTACTTTGAATAGCGGACCATAGGGGCACATATTTTTACAACTTGCCCAGAATGAAACAAATCCATAGGATCTTTTAGTTGGCATTGTTTAGTTTCTACGCTGTCACCAATCATGTATAATTAACAATCCTTTTAGCATCTGGAAAAACAAACAGCGTTTGCATGTAAGTAATTCAGCTATTTCTCACAGGCCATTCAGCAAAGCACTAGGACTTAAACTGGCCTTGCTTTTCGCTAAAGCATCCCGCAAGAAGCCCCTCACTTGCAGAGTGTCAGGAACAAGCCTTTTGCCACCACCAGCTATGAACACCAGCCCCGCGCTAGGCGCCCCGTTGCAGTTTGTAATACCCCCCTTGTAATACCGTTGTGCTTTCATCCCTTACAGTACGGACCGTTCAGGCTGGAAGGAAGGTCTCCAGCCCAGCCCCTCAGCTCCGTAGGCCGGGCCAGGGACTCGGGGCAGCCCCTGCCCTGCCCCACAGGCCTCCCGAAGAAAGTTTTTCTTCATGTCCGGCGAGAACCGCCGCTGCTTCAGCCTAGGCCCGCTGCCTCTCGTTCTCCCGCTACAGGCCCAGCTCCCTCCGCCTCTCCCCGCACAGCGGGGGCTGCGGCCCGACCACCCTGGCCCGAGCTCGCTTCCGCGTGCCGGTGCCGGCCAGGTGTCGGTGCCCGCCGGGTGCCGGAGGCGCGGGCCCGAGGAGCGCCGCGCTGCTGCCCCCACAGCCCGCCCGGCTGCCGCCACCCCTCCCTGCGGCCAGGCCGCGCTGCGGGCTCCCGCTCGGCCCGCTGCCCGCACCCTTCCGCCCAGCCCGGCCCCGCGCTCACCACGTGCGCAAGCGCCCCGCCGCCTCCCCCCGCTCGCCCGCGGGGCGGCCCCGTTCCGTCGCGCGCCTCCGCCATCATCACCGCGCGCCGCCGCCCAGGAGTGACGCGCGGGCTCCCGGCACCTGCCAGCATGGAGGAGGCGGGGGCAGGCGGCGGCGGAGCCGCGGCTCCGGCCCTCGCCGAGCTGCTGGCGGACGGTGAGGCGAGGCCGTTGGTGGCGGTTGGAAGGGGGCCGCGCGCGGCTGACTTGGCGCGGGGGGGGGCGGGGGGCGCAGCGGGGCAGCGCCTGGCTGTGCCCCTCCCCCGGCGGGACCACGCCGGGGGTCCCGTCCGCGGGCAGCCCTGAGAAGGCAGAGGGCCCTTTGCCAGGGCGGCCTTGGGCTGGGCCGGCAGAGCCGGGGGAGAGGCGCCGGTGCTCGGGGACGCGGCGAGGAGGGCGGTGAACCCCCGTGCTGTCAAGTCACGGGAACCGTCGGCGGCGGAGGGACGGTAGGCGCTGGGCAGTGCTGCCGCGGCTGCTGAGCGTCCCCCTCCTCGGGGAGGAGACCTCCCGCCGCTGGCAGAGGGGTCTTAGTGGCGCGGTCCTGTGAGGTGGCGTGTTCACCTGTGGTCGCTTGCTCCTAAAGGGGGAAAAAAGTGCACTGAAAGGAGGGACGAAGGTGCTCGGTAATACTAGTATGTGCTGTCTGGAAACTCCGGTCTTGCTTGACCCAAAATCATCGTTGCAGTATCACTGATTTGGTAGGTTATAAACCAACACCATTGTAAGAGTTCATGAAGTTGTGTCTCATGCCACTTCGATTCTCAGCGATTTGAAGGTGACTGGTGTGTGTTTGATTATGGGTACAAGCTCAACAGCCTCACCCTGGTTACACCGTAAAGTTTGAAGAAGAAGGTATCAATACTTTTTAGTGTATTCTACTCAAGAAAAGGCTGTGGAGAATAAAGGAACATGTATCTTTTTCACCATTTACACCCCCCGCCCCCAGTCATCAGCTCCAAACTTGTTTCTCTTGATTGCGGTCTCTTCTCAAATCTGTGTCTCATTTGTATTATGCGATGTAGAGAACATATGCTGTTACATTTGGAGAAATAGAAGGTCGGAGAACTGTATGCTTTAGGTCCATAAATATTAGTTAACTGTTTGGAAGTATGAAGATAAAAATGTAAATCTTTTTCAGAATGTTATGCTGACTTCTTCAAAGAAGACTTTGATGTGAAAGCTTACACTTCCCAGTCTATCCATCAGGCTGTGATAGCTGAGCAACTGGCAAAACTTGCCCAAGGTATTAGTCAGTTGGATAAAGAGCTTCATTTACAAGTAAGTTTAAAAGATACCTGTTATTCTGGGGTGGTTGATATAAACTAGTCAAAAGCTTCGTAATCTTATGATCTTGTTGCTTCTGCAATTGCCCAGTGTATTCTGCAAGCAGTAACTAAAAATACAACTTGCAGCAAAACTAGTAGTCAATCTGATACTTAACTCAGTCAAGCCCACTCTTAATACTCCTTCCAATAAGCCATATACTGCTTTGTTTCCAGTTTCTCCAGCCAATCTCTGTATATGTGGATGTTCCACTCTTCCTTGTAAGGATGTTCCCCAACTCTTTCTAAATGATCATGTCAGCTATCAGAAATGCTGGCCTGTGTTTTGGGATGACAACTGTGAGAAGATAGGGAATGATTTAACTTGCGCCCTTTCATCCTGTGCTGGAGAGTGGCCTTGGCTCTAAGGCTTACCTTTATCTGGGCAAATATAACCTATGTTAACACACCTCCACACCTTCAGAAAGGCTTTTGAGTTTGGATAGTAGAAGGCTTTTTGGTAAAATCTATGCAGACACCACAAATCCACAGTGGACCTTGCAGTGAGAACACATGCTAAGTTTGTGTGTCGTTTCAAAACCTGCTTCCTCCCTCCCCCTGCCCTAACTGGTAAATTCTTTGGGAACTAGTTTTAAAATGTTATAAATAGAAAAGAAAATATTAAAAAAGTGAATATACATTATTACTGTGTGATTAATAAGCTTACATTTACAATTACTATTATATATGAAGGTGTGTTGAAATATCATGTCAGCTGTGCTGCAGTTACTGACCCTCTTGTTGTTCTGAGCTTGCCGCTTTTGTGAATTAAAACGTGTTCTGAACACCCTTTCATCTTTAAGGTGTGGCTGCTTTTTCCTGTGTCTGCCTAATGTAGGGGTGATGATGATATATTAATATTCCTTTCAGGCACACATCCCCATTTTTCTGTGTTGATTTCTCTATTCTTTCTTTTTTAAGGTTGTTGCAAGACATGAAGACCTGTTGGCCCAAGCAACTGGAATTGAATCCCTGGAAGGTAAATACCATTATACTATGCTTGCTACTTCTTACAATGGAGGAAGCACTTTTAATATCTGTGCAGGGAACATCATTCACTGCCAGCTTTGGCCCCTAATGTTAAGGCTACGGGTCTTACTTCTGAGGAGTAACACATGGCAGCTTTTTTTTGATGTCAGTAGATGGAGCTCCAGGGAGAAGATTTGGCTGATATTTCTCTGGTGTAACTACTTCACAGGAAGATGTATTTTGATAACCAGTTTTGAGCAACTTTAGCAATCAAGTCTTTTTGACCTTTTAATAAATTTTTCTGAATAAGCCTAATTTTGTTGCAACATTAGCTGATATCTGTTGCCATAAGTACCAAGTTTGTGCATGTTGGATATGCATGTGTTGTGTCGTTTGCAAATCTTACCCAAAGAGGCTTTAACACATAATCTTAACTGCATTGAGATTTTTTTTTTCCTACTAAGGGGCTACTAAGTTAAATACGTACCTTTGTGTTATTCCACTCTTTGGGATCTGGATTTTAACATAAACTGCTGACTTTCAAAGGCCTTACTTAGGAACCGTTGAACCTGTATAGAAAAATGGTTGCAGTATATTGCTTTTGTGCCAGGAACTCATTAGACCTGCCATTCTGCTCTTTGTCGCTTGCTGGGAACTTCATATGGTTTTGGGGTTTTTTTGCGCAGAAAGATATTTACCTCTGTAACATGCTAATTTGCATATACTATGGGATCCAAGCATATCTATCCCCTTTTCCTCTTCCATTTTGTAACTTGCTAGCTAAGTAATTTATCTTTGTTCCTTCTTCTGCTTCCAGGTTTTGGCATAACCAGAGAGTTTCTGGTTACTGATGGTTACAGTATCACCTTAGTCTTTGGAACTTGTTGAATACAGTATTTAATTGTTAGCATTTGCATATAGCTACAAAAATAAAGAAATGCCTGTTTAATCTAGCAGTGGTAGCTAGCTAGAATAGCTTTTTAAACAGTTGGAAAATTAAGCATAGGAAAACTGGAATCTGTGTTCATCCTCCAAATAAGAAGTAGATAGGAATCTGTAGTCGATCTTGTGATTGATAAATACTGCTCGGTCACAATCTTCAGCAACTTGTGCTCAGTGGAATTGTGTTTTCTGAAATCATAGTTGTTTCTGAAGGCATTCCTTCCTAAAATTGCTCTGAGGAAAGAATGAAGTACTTCAAAACAACTATTCAGTTATAAAACATTTCTATAAGGCAGGTGTGGTAAATAATGCATGTTTTACAGCTAATAACCCAAAGTAAAAATAAAATCTAATTTACCTCTAACTTGTTGAAATTTCTCCATTTACTTACGGTTATGCACTTTTAAGAGGCCTTTTCTGTGTGTGAGGGAAGGAGAAGCATGCAGAGGTTCTAATCCTGAAAAGTATTTGATACTTGAGACATCAGTAGAAATGTTAGGCTGCAGTTGCCAGGAAAATCAAGTCTATGCACACAGAGTGCATAGTTTAAGTTTTCCAAAACTTTCTTATCTCTGCCCTGCTTGTGCTACATGTGATATATGGTTACTGTAGAGAAACACAGAGTTAAGATTCGTAAGAAAAAGGAAAGATGGATATCAATAGAAATTTCAATTATGAAGTTAGAAACACATAGCTCTTGGTATGTTTATCAAGAAAGTTAGCAAGTGAAGATTATGAAACTAATTCACAGCATGCACAATCATTTGAATGTGCAAAAGTGAATCTCATTATTATGTTTCAATTTTATATAGACAGCCTGTAGAGTCCTTTCTTTTTTAGGTCTGTGCACTTTTTTAATGGTACACTGATCTGGTATACATACTCTTTTCTGTCTAAAGGTAGCTCAAGATAGGCTAAATAGTATCATCCTGTACGTCGCGGTTTAAGCCCAGCTGGCAACTAAGCACCACACAGCCGCTCGCTCACTCCCCCCCTGCCCCAGTGGGATGGGGGAGAGAATCGGAAAAGTAAAAGTGAGAAAGCTCGTGGGTTGAGATAAGAACAGTTTAATAAATGAAATGAAATAAAATAATAATAATAAAAATTGTAATGAAAAGGAAAATAACAACAACAAAGAAGAAAGGCTAGTGATGCAAATGAAAACAATTGCTCACCACCCTCCAACCGATGCCCAGCCCAAGCAGTGGTCCTCGGCCAGCTTTCCCCCTAGTTTATATACTGAGCATGATGTCATATGGTATGGAATATCCCTTTGGTCAGTTGGGGTCAGCTGTCTCGGCTGTGTCCCCTCCCAACCTCTTGTGCACCCCCAGCCTACTCGCTGGTGGGGTGGGGTGAGAGGCAGAAAAGGCCTTGACTCTGTGTAAGCACTGCTCAGCAATAACTAAAACATCCCTGTGTATCAACATTGTTTCCAGCACAGATCCAAAACACAGCCCCATACTAGCTACTACGAAGAAAATTAACTCTATCCCAGCACACCATATCTTATGCAGCAGATGGAGAGGGTAGATTGCCTTTTCACCCATCCTAATTCTGCCTTAGGGCAAGAGGACTGCTGTATGCTTTATAGCAATGTCACAGTCATAGACGCAGCAATGTCATGCTACTGGCCGTCCCCAATTATTGCAATGTAGAGTAGAAAAATGCAGTCTATTTTGCCAACTTTTCACTGTGTCTCATATCTTCATCCTCTGATGTGTGAGAATTGCATGTCTACCATTTCATGTATAAATGTCAGAGAACTCCTGAGTCTGTCACGAAGCCAAGTTAATAATTCTGAAATATGGAGAAGATGGGAGTTGGCATATTTATACAAAATACGTGAGATGTAGTCCCAGTACAGGACAAGCAGAATAAAAGTATTAGCAGTAGTTTTGTTTATCTTCCATCTTACTGTATCATATTGCAGTTTTATCCAACTTGATGATGACATGCTTGTAAACAGGACTTTACAAAAATGTAGTATGTTTGAGAATGCTAACAGTAACTGGAACAAAAATAATTTCATAGGCCTGGGTTTGCGTAACTTAATTAAATTCTCAGCAGGCTGATTCCATATTGCAAAAATGACTGCTACCCTTGACTACTTCGTTTGCAATTTAACAAGAAGAGAACAAGCAAACTTATGGGCTTTCTTTGTGCTGCTTTGCCAAACTAATCTGGAACAAACAGGATTGTTCTGTTTGTAATCTAAATTAGATGACCTCACAATGACATTCTTATCTTACTTTTTGCTAAGGATGCTTGTGCACAGGAAGAAAACCTTGCAATAGAATTGGTTATCTTCTCAGTCATCTTTGTTGGTTTCTCTGAACTGTCTAGTCCCTATGTTAAATAAATAGTATTAAATAGGTTGTGCCGTTTTTGTATATCATCTTCAGGTGTTTGTACCAGGTTATATGCCTTTGAACAGCAGTCCTGATCATCATTCTCTTAGAAAGCAACATACTCTAAATACTATTTGAAACTTCACGTATGATGGATTTCAGAGTGATATTTCTTCTGTAGGTTTGTGTTCTCTACCAATAAATTTTCCATAACATTCAGTAAGTGACCCAATACCTACTCAGTTTATTTGTTCCAAATATGCTGTGTTTTATTAATTTCAATCCGTTTGAATGCTTTGTTGTAAAGGGAGAAACCGTTCTTTTTATGCTAAAGTAGTCTGCAGTAGTTACTATGATTTGAAGAATAGTTCTTTCTATAATTGACAAGTGTTCCATGTAAAAAAACTGCTTTATTTTGCAGGTGTCCTCCAAATGATGCAGACTAGAATTGGTGCTCTACAAAGTACTGTTGATAGGTATGCAATTCATTATGTGATTAGAAAGTATTAATTCTTAGTTGTTCTAGCATGTTATTTATTAATACTGCTATAAATAAATTTCTCTTCTTATTTTTAGAATTAGAGTCAAAATTGTTGACCCTTACAACAAAATAGTGTCTCGCACAGCTCAGCTAGCAAAACTTCAAGTAAGTTGTATTATAAATTTGTTTTAGAAAAACCTTTTTGAACATGTATTACTTCCTAATTGTCAGACATGGGTGGGATTTTCATACTCCAGTATGTTGTTTGTTTGTCTGTAGTTTGTTGTCAGTATTTCTCAATGAAAATCGGTATTTGTGTGTCTCTCTGTGAGCTACTGAGAAGTGCTTTGTATTGCAAAGTAGGAAACTGACCTTTGCACTAGCTAAGTGAGTTTTTTTAGAGATGGAGGGAAGAGGGAAGGGTTATCTGAGTACAGATTAATTAAATTCTTGTTACTGTTTGTGTAATTTTGGTGTTTAATGTTATGGTGCCATTGTGTAGAAGATGCTTTTCTCCTCTAAGTTAATGCATGCTTGACTGCAGCTTAGTAAAGATTTGGGAATTAATTCTTTCAAAATAGTCAAGATGCAACTGATGTAGCCAGTTGTGGTTCTGGAGTTTTATAAGCCCAGGTACACAGTTGTCCCTGTCTTTTGAATATAAGTGGAGTCTACAGGAGAATGTAGATCTCTGTTAGAGGATAGCAGTGGGAGAGAGCTTATCACAACAACAGTGAGATAAGTGTCAAACACTTCCATTGTTAATTTTATAATAGTTGATCTATTCCATAGATCTTCAGTCATGTAGCTGCATTCTGTTCAGTTTATGGTTTGAAAAGCAACACAATTCCAAATCCACAAGGATTTAATGAGTTGTTGTTTGAACTATTTGTCTTCACAAGTTTACCTTAGCTTTGCAGAACTAGGAACTTGTCTTTTAGTAGCTGAAATTTGAGCTGCAGATACACACTCAAGTAGATTGCCAACTGCGGGTGACTGCTGTTGTGCAGCAGAGTAGATGAAGCTGCAAGCTGTCATGCAGTTTCTAGTCTGGGGGCTGGTGGAGCAGCTGCACTAGTCTCTCCGCTGAACTTCTACTATTTTCTACATTACTTTAATTAGCAGTGAAGTTCAGCAGGAGGGTCTTAACAGTCTGTTCAGCCAGTTTGTCCAGCTGCTTCTCCTGTTCTTTTCAACTCCAGCTGTTACTGTTCACGCCACTGGGCAAAACTTCCGTGACTTCCTTGTGGCAGGTTAGGTGCAGATTTTTTTTGTTCTCTGATGTGTTACAGCTGTGGAAAGGGTTGTGGGAATTTGGAGCTAAAGGTGATCGTTTCTGCCCTGACCTTACACAAAGTCAAACTGTAGAAGGACATCTGAGAAGAATGAGTCCCTGAACTTAGGAAATGTTTCTTGGATGCTCTTTGCTTCCTCTTTGCTGTAGCAGGGTTACATGCATTTTCCTGTGGTGTGAAAGCAGCATGTATCCAGCGTCAGCATTACTCAGCCTGTGCCATTGAATTTGTAATATCTGGCTTTTCTTGGCTGTCAGAAGAAAGAGGTGCAGGGTGAGGGGAGCCTGCTGGGCTATCCTTCCTAGCATCCAAATCTGCTTCCTTACCTCAATGTAGAAAGAGGAATGATGATTCCAGCTTCTCTGGCGGTGAGAGTCCATCCTTGGCACAAGAGCTGCTGTGTCTTCTTGTATTGGTAGATACACAGTGAGTGCTTTGTGTTGCACTACACTGCTGGGAGGAGTTGAGGGTCAGGACACCTGAATTATGAAATGAAGCTGGACTTGTGGAGAGTTGAGTCAATAGGTGTTTGAAATCTCAACGCTGCTGCCTCCCCAAGATGCACTGGTGTTGTGTCTCTTTACCTGGCTGCCTTGTTTGTTCAGGAAGGAAGGGCAACAGCACAGCAAACAATTCTCTTCTTGGCGGTGGCAGGGCTTATGACATAAAATTGCTCCCAAATGCAAGCCTTGTGGCATGGGACACTTTCAAACTTGCTGATTTTATCAGTTGATGTACAGTTGGTAGAATAAGTAGAAAAAGGTAGATGATTGATAAAAGAGGTTGTTCTCTGTCAAAATCTGTAGGGTTGGCAGGTATGTTTTGCTGAACTGTGTGGTGTTTAAGGGCCTCTTGTACTCGTGATGGTATTATTTTAGTGCTTCTCCATTGATTGCTGTGGGACTGCTCACAAACTGAAGGAATATTTGGCTTGCATAGAGCTGGATTTTGCTATCCTTAATTGTTTTTAATATAGCCTGGCTTTTTCATAAACATGCTCACTGCAGATGCATTGTCAAAGTTCAAATCTAGTCCTGAATTCTAAATCTCTGCTGTGTGCTTGTGTATATTATGTCTTGCTCTGCTCTTAAAGCTTCATGGCATCCTGAGGGAGCAGCAGACTCACAAAGCTTACTTCCTACTTTAAATCATACTGTCCTCTTCTGAGTCTTTCCATAGTAGATCACAAGCTAAATGGGAATAGTTAGCAGCTGAAATATGTAGACAGAGTTTGTCTTTCAGAGGGTTATTTTCTGTGCAGCTCTGTTTAACCAAGTGTTTCTACATGTTCTCTTAATTTCACATCTCCGTGTTTAAAAATCCTTATAAGTTTTTTAATTTTTAAAACATTTTAAAAAATAATAATTCTGTATTTTAAAGTTATTCTCTCTTTAAAATATTCACCAGTAGCAGATTTCATCCAGGTGCTGCCATAACTAAATAGTAAATGTAGTCTGCAGATAGTGGACTGTCTCATCTTTCTTCAGGCTTCTGTTATGTATACATTCAATTACATTATGATCTAGCAGATATATGCAATTGCATATATAAGCTACCCACTGGCACATTTTCAAGTGGTCCTCTCTTTATAATTAAGTCTTCTTTCAATAATTTCTTAAAATTAATTTGAGATTAAAAGTAAGAGGCTATTTGATTGCTCGAATTGTAGCAATAATGTCCATTAGTGTTGGTATGTTGCTTTAAATTTCAGGAAAGTAACTAACATGTAATCTCTGGAAAAATGGGGTTTTATTTTTAATTTTACTAAAACCACTGGGACTAACTCAGGGCACTCACCTTTTCCAAATTAATTCTTGTTTGAACAGTGGAATTAATTCCTTCTTGGATGAAAGCATCTCCTTTAGAAAAGCATACTATGTCAACTCAGGAAGGGAATGTTTCCTGAATTAATTCGAACTTCTGTTAAGCAGGTGGTCCGGTTAGAGGATCTAGCATCTGTGAACAGCTCCATTGGTAGATTTTTTTTTTTTTTTTCTGTTACACGGTCCTCATATATTGCATTCTTTTACAGTGACTGGGAGTTTTATTAAGTTGAACAACTCATGTAAATGGAAATACTTGGATGAAACAGAGTCTTTGTCAAGGGCACAGTGCAGCAGCAGTCACTGTGAAGTTAAGAGTGCATCTTCAGTGTCTTTGGATTTTTCTCCTCCTTCTAATTCACAGGGCCAGAAGTGAAAACTTTTTTTTGCTCTTGTATCTAAATGTAACTTTTCCCATTTCTTATTCAGTATGATAGTCCTTTTAAAAGATTGTTTCTTGGAATAGGAGGTAATGAGCAACAATCAAATGAAAAAGAAATAATCTTTTGGCATGTAAAGTAAAAGATGGTCAGCATATAACTGAAGTTGAATTCCTAGGGAAAAACATTAGCCAGAGGTACACAATTGGATTAGAGGGTAATTAAATTTGAAAGCAAAGTAATACTACGCCCTCTTATTTGGCGAAGCGCAGTGCACTATATAAAGCTATTTTTGATTCATCTTGCAGAAATTTAGTTTACAGATATGAAAGTGATATGTGGGTCAAGATTTTTCTAATTAAAGAAATGAATTAATAAAAACTAATACGTTAATCTCTCAGAGTAGGATAAGCCCCACTTGGTTCTCACTAATGGTAATAGAAATCATGTGGTTAAGTTGTCTTAGAATGATTAGGAAACTTGCACTTCAGACTGTGTGATACGGAGCCAAAAGCAGCAAGAGTAATTGTGCTTTTGGTGATTTGCCTCAGTGGGCCTTTTTTGAATTTTTTCTTGTTCTGTCTGGATGTTTAATAAAATTAAACTATAAATATTTGTGTTTTGATTAGGTTTGTACTGGCATAGGGAAGAGACTGACAAGTTGTGCAGTCCACTGAATATTGGTTGAAATGACTCACGTGTATGTTTTCATATGTGCACTTTAGCATTAGTTTTCAAGACATTAACTTGAATCTGAAAAAGGCATTCAAAGTCTGTCAGATACAAAATATTTTCTAAAGTAATTTTAATTTAATTTTGATATCCATAAGGTAAATATTTCAGGAGGCTTTGTCTTCAGTACCAGGGAGAATACTGCAGAACAACTATGTCTTACTCATTCCAAATTTCTCATTTACCTCTGGTTAATCTCGTTGCAGATGTTGTACTATACCTGCGACTGTACTGAAATCCATATACATTTTTACCTTTTCCTGAATTGCATTTCTGAATTCTAGTTTAGATGTTACCCACTCCAGAATGTGGCTTCTCCCGTAGCGTGTACCATAGCCCCACTGACCCAATCCAGCCCTAGAGGAACTCTACATTTGACGTAACTCTTACTGTTTCTCTATTACTTACTGTGTAGAAGGAGAAAACCTGTTTCAAGATCTTAGTTGAGTGAAAAATTACGAAACTATTACGTCTGATTCAGATGTCAGCAATGCCTTTTTTCCTAAATTGGTGCTAATGAAAGCATATGCAAATATGTTTTCTGAAAATTTACATATGCATCCATCTTCTTAATTTTTAGCCAAGAATGCTGTGTATTTTAACAAACCTATGAAAGAATGTGAACTAACAGTTGGCTGAATGAAGGTGACTGGCCTTACAAAAGTTTTGCTGGAAATGTGTTTTTACATATATTCCTACCATAAGAGTCAATATCTAGAATAACAATTTAGCCTTTAAGTTTTATTGTCCTCTGAAGTAAGTGCTACCGTTTTGCTTATTTTGGATCAATATTTGATTGGCAAGGCCAACTTCTTAATTTTACTAAAGCTTACAGAGGAGGAATATTGAGGAGAGATGCACAGTGTAAAATAAAACTAACTTCTAGTTAGAAATAGAACATGTCTCTGTCATAGGGTTCTGAGTTTCCTTATTTTTAACTAGTAATGTCAGCATAATCTCAGTAGTCCTGTGAATGTAATTACCAGATTTTGAAAGTATTGGTCTGTATTGCATAAAATAATGTTAAAAAATCCTGGAAAAAGGGATTTCAGCGTTCTAAAGTTCCTTGTTTTTATTCACATTCATATTTCCTTTTTTGGTTAAAATATTTCCATATTTGAGGCCTAATATTATGTGATCATAATGTACTGATAATATCCCCTGATGCTACAATTGCTCTGCAGGCTGCCTGTGACTTGCTGCGGAGGATAATACGCATCTTGTATCTCAGTAAGAGACTTCAAGGACAGCTGCAAGGAGGAAGCAGAGAGATAACAAAAGCTGCCCAGAGTCTCAATGAACTTGGTGAGTCCTTCTTAGTTACTTTTAGAGGTATTTTTAGCTTGCACTTACATGACTCACACTAGTGTTTGACTTGAAAAACAAAGAAATGCCCAAAACTTTTTACTATGCTTCTTGCTGTCTACTTCCTGATTTGAATTGAGAAATGGTATACATAGAACTCATTAGTGCCTTCAATTTTTTCATATGACTTCTCCAGATGAAGGTATTTAATAACATGAAAATTCTATGGTGATAACTTGGTGTTCTTTTGGGCAACCATTTTTTGTGAAGCAATTGATTTCTTATTGGTTCATGTTTGTATAAAACACCTTCAGAGACATCAGATATATATTTAGCTTTTGGAAGACATTGCACTACAATAAGGCACAGTTGGACTTACAGTTTATGTCCTAAAAGAAAATTCTTGGCCCTGTGACCTTTATGAAAGCCATATGTGATACAATAAATGGCTACCTAATCTAATTCAGGTACTGGAAGCATTCTGCTGCAGTAGTTACTAATTTACCCTGTATTTTATTGGCTTCTAGGAAGAATGATGAAATAGTTCTCATGAAGCTCACATTACATTGCTAGATTGTTTTCTGTACTTGAACTAGCTTGGGTGCTTCCACACTGTGCTGCAGGATGCGGTGAGGAACATCCCATTAGTCTTAGAGATCAGTCGTTGGTGTTGTATATGGCGTCTTGCCTGCTGTTTCTCCTTTGGTTTAACGGTATTCAAATTTTGGCTTCCAAAAATAGGTTGTGGGAGGGCTGAACTATCAAACATTCAGAATCATCTTGAGGTTTATTGTGCATATTTGTCACTACTGCTCTTTTTATACTGTGTAATCAAAAAATTATTAGACAATGACTTAGTCTTATAGTTAGCAGATGCTGTGTTGCAAATGGAAAATTTTTGTATTTTTTTAGTGTATGAGTTTGAGTGAAGCACATAAGCAATTGTAGCATTCTAAGCTAGAATATTTTTTCTAATTTTCTATTTTTTTATAATTTTTAATTTTCTTTCCATTTTGGTCTCCCCTCACGTCTTCAGGATATATAAAGTAATACTCTCTTTTAACCACCTGAATTACAAGTCTTGTGGGATTAATCTGAATGCTAGATCCTGTTCAAATAATTAGTACAATTTAATGGTAAAATCTGAGATGTTTATCTTGTATAGTTTTTGGGGTTTCTTTCTTTTAAAGAAAATTCCTTTTATTGCTTTCCTTCCTCTCTTTTTTTTTTTTTCTTTCACCATTTTAAAAAAGAGCTTCTACTTTCTTCTGTTAAAGTGTCACAGTCTTTTGAGTTTCTTGTTTTCAAATACTTGGTCTTTTCCTGAAGCTTAGAAAAGTCTGAGTAATTATTATTGTTAAAGATGAAGGGGAGTGTGTTCCCTTAGGAAGCCCTTCTGAGTTTCATCCTACAGTCCATAGGTGGGAGCCAAGGCTTGTGGTCCTTAATTTAATCCTTAATCAATCCTTAATTCTGGATGGTTTATGGCCAGGTAAAATCCCTTGTCTACTGTCATTTCTCTCTCCCTCTCTTTTCCTGGTATATCTTCCTTTCTTCTCTCTTACCTCTCCATCTGCATCCCTCATCTTTTGGCTACCTGCACGTTGTTATCCTCTGCTGCCCACCTTGGCTGGTCTGAATTCTTACTGCCTCCCAGCTGGCCGTGATGCCCAGCACCTGAGTGGATGGGAACACCCCACTGAGGAGCGGCTGGTGTGGTGGACTGGAGGTGTCTGTCCTGTGTGGTGAGGCGGTGGCTTACTGGGTGTGGGGTAGCTCTGTTCCGTGGGGAGGAAAGTACGCAGTGGCTGGAGTCAACATGGTTCAGGGTACCACAATGTGAGTCAGTGGGAAGGTGGTGTGTTGCATGGAGGCTGGATTTTGGGTATGGCTGGGGAAGCACTGTGCTGTGCTTCTGGCCTTGGAAAGCATTGGGATGTGTGGGGATCTGTAGGGTGGAGGTGGTGGCATGGAGCAGGAGAGCAGTGAGGCTGTGGCGACTTGGGGTAAGGTTGTGGAAATGCTGTGCTTCAGAAAGATGGGAAATGTGATGTAGTGCTTTGTGGCATTGGGAGGGTGGGAAGCACGGGGAACAGACACTGGGCAGTGTTTATTTGATGGTGAGACACGAAAGCTTTGGGAGGGCTTGGGAAGTACTACAGCATCTGATGGTAATAAATAGGTGGTAGACATGAAAGGTGCATGTGTGGTGGGTGTGAAAGCCTGGTATTGGACAGGGAGCTCTGCGCCATGGAGGCTTGCTTTTGAATTGGGGATCATATAATTTGTGGTATTTGTGAATATCCCTTTCTGCTCTCATGGAGGGAAAAATTCTTCCCATTGTTTGTTACCTTTCTGTTGTACATGTGGTGTAATATAATTTTTGCTTTGTTGAAATCAGCAGCACTGTGATATTACCGTGAAAGCTTTGCACTTTCTGTGGTATAATATACCTTTCATTGCTTATAGGTTATTCTGGGTGGAATCTTGGGATAGCTGGTCATTTATTTTTATGTACTGTTATACTCTGTGTGTATGTTTGGGGGACACAAACGTGTGTGTGCCCATTTAGGTATAGGTATTCAACATATATTTCCTCAGCAAATCTGTTAGTTCGCTTACAGCTTTTACTTAGATGTGTCTTGAAGTTTATTTTGCAGTGATGGGAAAAGATATGATAAAAATATAAAATCTGGGAATTAGATAGAAATATGGGTCGATCAGAGGAACTACAAGAAACAGTAGCTTTTACTGAGAAGGGTTTTTTTATTGGACACTTTGTTAAGTTGCTAGTAGTCTGGAGATCTCCAGCTTCGGTGGATGATGTTAGGAACTTGACTCTGAAAGCGTTTTGGTAATATTTTCTCTGAGATCTCTACTTAAAGCTAAAGTAGATCTAAAATTCCTCTGTGTTGGACTTTAACATTCTTTGAAATTAACATCCCACTTTGGCACAGTAAGAAGAAAAACTGAATTCCCAAGGTAATTTTTAGAGATTAAATGTGATTAATGTGTGTGTGTGTATGTGTGTATATTTATAAAAACCCCAAACTTACTTCTACAGCTCCTCTACCTCCCAACACGTCTTTGGGTTCTCTAGCAAAGTAGAAACAGAGCTGTGATAGTGCATTGAATAAGCTTTTAGCTGCTTCTCTGCTGATGATTCTTCATATTAGACAATCTAATTCAGCATATGGGTAGGTAAAACAAGTGGCATATTCAGATGTCACACAGTGCCTAATGCAGTGAATTATGTGCCCTGACTATGCTTCTTGGTGATATTTTAATACAAATTTTTTATGAAGTGAAAAAGAAACATTCCTCATCAAATTTAAACAATAGAATGTGACAAGAAAATGTTATACTATATACAGTTCCATTTCACAGAAGAAATTCTGCAAGTATTAAAAAATCTGCTGTCTTATATGTGGGTGTGCAGAAATTACTGTCAGTAACAGTGGCCAGTAACTAATCAGATGAAGATGAAAAAATTCTTAGTTGTGCAGCGAATGGCTAGCTTGACTGTGGACAGGTTGTTAATTCCATCTATCAGCTACAGAGCTAGCTCTGGACAGCAAAGGATTTATACCTTTTGCTTGCTAAATACCTATAACTGATGTCATAATGCTTGTAGGCAGGCTCTTACAGCAGCCATAATTTTGCTCTTTTGTAAACTCAGAGTTAGTCTGTGACTAAGCTGTGCAGCCATAAAATGAAGGGGAAGGAATCTACTGAAGTATGGTTTTGGGTGTCTTCAATATTCAAGTTGCTCCAGGACGATACTACCTTCCATGTAACTTAGGAGAAGAGAGGATGGGGGAAGGTAGGACTATGACCTTACTTTAAAGCTAAATAATTCTAGAGAAAAGGCAAAATATTGTTGGTTATGGAAGTTAGCTAAAATGGAGAAAACCCTACATAGGTATTGTGTTTTTTATAAAAACGGAGTAAAGCTTACACATGGCATTTATTTAAGCTTAACATGATAATAGAAGCCTTAAGGGAAATTAAAAGAAATAAAGCTCAATTTTGATGATACTTGTAAAGAAGTGTAGCTTGGATGGATAAAACTGAAATTAGTGAGGATATGCATGATACTGGGTGAAATAAAAGTTCAAGGAAGTCTTTTGGCTATGCCTGGAAGGCCTCTTTGTAGCTGGCATAACATAGGTGAATGTAGCCCTGTCTTCTAAAGTGCGCTCCAGAGCTAGTGACATCCACACGAAGGTGACTGTGATCTTGGGCTTGAAAAATTCTCTTGTGGAGGCTAGAAAAAAATGTGACTTAGTGCCTTTCTAAGATTAATGAGATGTGTCATGATATCATTTAAACAAGAAAAAGCCTGGATATAGCCAATATGTCTGTTGGAATAAAAATTAGAGGAAATGGGAGGAGGAAAATGACTTCTTGTCTGCCTGCCTTAATGGGGATTGCATTGGTGGGATCTTGTCTCGTCCAGTATTGAGGTTTCTCTGTTTCAATGTGGTTTTCTAGTATTCCTACTACATGTAGTACCCTGGAGTTTCCACTGAAAGGAAACACCATTGTAAAGATTGTAAAGTTATCCAAAGTATTACATCTCTTGTCACCCAGTTTGTGTCATACAGTAATAGAAAATAATGCTTGATAGAGGGAGAGAATTAAATTTCTTTGTGAAAATTCAGTTTCTTTTTACACTTAGTTCTTGGAGTTATGTGTTGTAGTAATGCCACATGGTCTGTGTTTTCCCCATCTTGGAAATGCTTATGACATTAAATGGAGCAAAAGCTTTCAAAATATTTTAAACTTAAGAAGTCGATTTTTTTTTTCTTCTTTTTCTCTGTTGCTGTTAAAACATGGACCTATTCCATAGAAAGGGGAGTGTGTTCCTTTGTGTGCGTATGTATGTATGTTTATGTATATCAATATTTATAAAATGAAATACAAACAATATGTATATTCATCCTAATGTATCTCAACTGCTTTTCAGAGTAATCTCACTGTTCTTAGTGGTTATCTTTGGGAACTCCTGGGGAAAGAGATGAGATTTCAGAAGACGGGAGAGCTTGCTTTATTGAAAATAGAACTCACTGGCTTCTATTTTATTTAGACAACTCAAACTGACTTGACTTCCTTAAGCAAAGAAACTCTAGAACAAATAAACTATTTGTAGGAGTCTAGAATATGAAAGTGCTATTAAATAGTAGGCCACACAGATTTATTAAGGATGAATCCTGTTTAACCAACCACATTTTCTTTGTTGGCAGCATAATAGGTCTTAGAACTAGAGTGATCAATGACTGTCTTGTAGTTTGATTTAAATAAGGCTCTTGACACCTTGTCACACTAGCAGGATCAGCAATATAATCCAGATGAAAATGCTGTGTAATGAATGCAGAAGTTTTGAGAAAGCCATACCGCAAAAGCCGTCATCAGTTGTTCGCTGTTGCCCAGCAATATATCAAGTGGGGTTTTGTTGAAATGTGTTCTGCAGCTGGCTTGTGTTTTCATTAATGATTTGAGTGATGTAATATGGTATATCCTTATTAAATTTAGAAGTAATAATCAAGCAGAGAAGAATGGAAAGTATGTTGGGAAACGGGATTAGAATGAAGAATATTCTCAGCACATTGGAGATATGTCTTAGCTGAACTGATTTCATTTCTCTTCCAGGCAAGCGCAAAGTCCTAGCGGTAAATAGTTGTAGTTAACAGCAGGAATACGAGAAATGACTGTATGGATAACAGTTCTGCAGAGAGGCTTGATAGATCCTCACAAACTGAGTGCAATCCACTTGGTCTTGTTTTGTAGCAGCGTGACATTGTTGGCAATGAAATTTCTGCAGATCTTTATAAGGAAGGGTGTTGTGTGCAAGGCACTTGAAACAAATCTTTTGTTCATGCTTCAGCTGGAGTATCAAGTCCCTTTTGAGGCACCTCATTCAAGGAAGATGTAGGTTAATTGGAGAAAGTCCTAAGTACAACAGTAACGATGGGTGAAGGTCTCGAGGATGGGCAGTGAGCGGAGGAACTGAAAGTGTGTGGCTCTTTGGTTTGAAGAAGAGGTGTCTGAGAGGCAGAGTAACATTCTTCAGATAAATAGAAGTTTTTCAAGTGGGAAGGGGGTAAATGGCTCTCCATATCCACTGTGATCGAAACAGTAAGTAATGGGCCTGAAATGAAGCAAAGAAAATTTTTATCTAAAATGTTAGGAAAGGTTTCTGCCAGTAATGGTAATTTCAGAGGAGCTGTGAAGTCAGTATTTGAAGCTTTTGTAAAAGCAGTTTAGACAAAGCATGAGGAATAGTTTAGATGCAGGTGGTTTTGCCTTGAAGCAGGAGAACTGAGTAAGCTGACCTGCTACCAGTCCTTTGTTTCTCTCAGAGATGCTCCCCACTGTTAATAGAAAATGTATTGTAGGGAAGTTTTGGTTTTGGTTTTGTTTTTTTGTGGTGTGGTGTTTGTGTGGGTTTTTTTTTTGTTTTTTTTTTTTTTATTAATTGGACTGCTTGATGTAAGATTTGCTTCCCACAAGTTGGTTTGTTGGGCACTGTGCCCAGATACCTCCTGGAATATTAGGACAGTGTGACTGGAAAATTCATGCCATCACTTCAGTTCAGCCTCTTCTTATCACTCCTTCAGATGAAGTAGTAGATAAATCTCTTCAAAGACCTTCAGCTCACCCCTCTGACACAATTACTTCTCTTCTGGTTACTCACTATGTGACTGACATTCAAGTTAACTTCACACAGTTCATCATGCTACTGGAGTGCTGCAAAAATTGACCCTCAAAACTGTTACCTCCATATTCTCTAGGACAATGCCGTGAGCAGAAGGAAGGTGATACTGACAATGTGAATGTTGTGCATCTATTTTTTTTTTTGCCTTTGCCAGGAAAGAAGGCAAGCTATCCATTTCTCAGTGGCACAACTGTTTTTAAGAAAGATGTTAATTTACTCCTGTAAGTTTTTAATCATAGAATCATGGAACAGTTTTGGTTGCAAGGGACCTTTAAAGGTCATCTAGTCCAACCCCCATGCAATGAGCAAGGACATCTTCAACTAGATCAGGTTGCTCAGAGCCCCGTCCAGCCTGACCTTGAATGTTTCCAGGGATGGGGCATCTACCACCTCTCTGGGCAACCTGTTCCAGTGTTTCACCACCCTTATCATAAAAAATTTCTTCCTTGTATCTAGTCTAAATCTACTCTCTTTTAGTTTAAAACCATTACCCCTTGTCCTATTGCAACAGACCCTATTAAAAAGTCTATCCCCATCTTTCTTATAAGCCCCCTTTAAGTACTGAAAGGCCGCAATAAGGTCTCCCCGGAGCCTTCTTTTTTCCAGGCTGAAGAAGCCCAACTTTCTCAACCTTTCCTCATAGGAGAGGTGTTCCAACCCTCTGATCATTTTTGTGGCCCTCCTCTGGACCCACTCCAACAGGTCCATGTCTTTCCTGTGCTGAGTACTCCACAGCTGGAGGCAGGACTCCAGGTGGGGTCTTACGAGAGCAGAGTAGAGGAGCAGAATCACCTCCCTTGACCTGCTGGACACAGTTACTATCTGGGAATGATGATGAATATTGTTTTGTGTTTATCAAAATACTAAGCACTACTAGTCAGTATTCAGGAAACAACAGTTCTAATTTGTTGAAAACTTAAATAACTCATTTTAGTACTAAGTGTTAATACTTACTTGTTTTATAGCTATTATCTCATCCATATCTATTGCAAGTTGGAATTATCTGTACCTATTGTTTCTACACTGTGCCTTATTAATTGGGTATTAAAATAATGTAAATAATCTGACTAAACCAGAGAGACTTATTCTGAAGTGATTGCAGATTGGCTGACTGCAATATTTGTCCTTCAGGTTAAATATTGTTGTATAAAAACTATTTCATTTTAACTGCTGTAGTTTTTGAAGTAACGTTAAATATGTGTTATGTATCTGTACACAAGTATTACTAAATTTGCAATGGTAAGCTGTCTGAACACCTGCCATAGATACTATGGTGGCTATCTTTCACCGCTGCCTTCTTCCTATGTCATATTCAGTGATGAACTTCTTTTTTTTTTTTCTTTTCCAAGCAAAAATTTAGAGTGTACAATTGCCAAGCTGGATCTTGTGTTGAATCAAGCTGCAGTTAAAAGTGAGGAAGGACGTGGTTACTGTCATGTCAGTGAGGTCTTTCAATGCTAGTACACAAAGCAGGCAGATTTGTTGATATTAATATTGCTGTGCACAGTTTCTCATAAGAATCAACACACATCAGTCTGGAGGGAAAAGTTGCTTTCATGGCACTTTTGCTTATGGATTTAGATGCAGTACAATTTACTGCCTTGTGCAAGACCTAGTGTCCTCTAAAATAATACAGCATATGTCTGTGCTACACAATGCACTGTTCTGTAGAGGTAACTGAACTGATTTGATTAATAGAAATTACATGGCCGTGCTAGCATGATGCTTTGCCTGGGGTAATTAGTCCTGCTGAGAATGACTGAATTGTATTACTGGCTCAGAGCCATCTGCATTATTTTTGAATGCCACTGCTTCAGGTGGTACATCTGCATCCATAGTAAGTGCAAATACCTTGCTAAAACATTTTTCTTCTCTCCCTGGTGGTGTTAGCAGTAATGCTGCCAGGCCTTCACTGAAGTTGTTTGGGCTAAAATATACTATGCCTTTCTGTAGTTGAGTGTAATCTCCATGTTCTTCAATTTCATGTTGTTCCTTTCAGTTGAGTTGTTTTTTTATTTTGTTTTTCCTGAGGCTTTGTTACCATAAGATGGAAGTGTTTGCAGAAGGTTGTTGTGCAAAGTTTTATTTGTAGTATTCCAGGCCAAAAAAACCTCTCTGGTGGGAAGATCAAGCAGACACACAAATAATGTAAAAGCTTCAATATTTGTAGCTTTAAAATGAAGAGTCTTTTTGGAAACTGAGAACTTGTTTTTGTATAAAAGCTTCATTTTTCCAAAATCAGACTTCAGAAAAATTTTAAAAATAAAGAGAAGTTCTTCACAAACATGAAGCCAGTGTCACATGTGAAATACATGTAGAATACACTGCCTGAACTGCTTTTCTTCAGCATCTCTGGTAAAAAATGAAAATGATGGCCTGTTGTTCTAGTTACAATGTGATTAACTGTATATGGTTAATAGTGCATTTAATCACAAAATAATTGTATAATATATACTAAATAAATATATATACACCAGATTCTGTATTTCTTATGGATAATATTGGTCATTCTGTGACAGTCAGCTATATTGCAAAATAATTATTCTTTATTTTTAATGTGATAGTGTTGATAGAAGCATTCCGCTTACACTCATACAACAGAGGCAATTGAAGTTGTTATTTTATATATTGATAAAGAACGAGAAAAAAATGTATTTGTAATGCTTCAATTGACTATGTTTAGAAAGATTCTGGTTTTATTAGTTGATCTGTCTTTTCAAGGAAAGGAGTGTCGTGAAAGCTATGGATAATTAGTGCTAACAAAAAAATCCTCTTGGTTACTAAGAAGATCTTGTTATTTTCTTAGTATTGTTCCTAGCTTCATGTTTGCCAAAGTCACTACTTGATTTATTGTAAATGAACATTAAAAAAAGCGCTATTCAATCTTCTGCTGAGTTGTGTTATTTCATTAACTGTGCTGTACAACCAAATATTTTGTGTAATGAGTGTAGAAGCTAGTCTTTGTGCTCTTCTGCAGTTGCTGTACCACCCACTTACTTCTTTCTCTGTTTCAGTTAGGCATATAACAATCTTGTTCCAGGCCATCTTATTTTATTTTATGCCATCTTTACATTTTATGCAGGAGGAGCTTCTGTGGGTATTTATTTACTTCTTGTTTGCTTTTGAAATACAGAAAGAAAAATCTTGATGGTATGTAACAAGTTCATTCAGCTGACCTATTCACTTTAAGATGCTGAATTAGTGTGCATGTAACGAAATGACTTGCAAAACTTAATACAATTTTTTATTAGTAAAAGGCTAATAGTGTAAAACCTCTTTATCCTCTTTGAACAAGGCAGACAGAACATACAGATTTTACCATCAAATTGTGTTTTGCTGTGATTAGGATTTCTAGCTTGGAAACCTTATGTTAGACAAAGCATTTTATGTAAATACTTGGTATGTTTTACTTCATCTCTGGCATGCATTCTTTTTTTAACCATTTTCAATAGAAGACACTAAATAATTACAGGCACATGAGAGAAAAGACTAAGTTTGAATTGATAGAAGAAAAAAATACCATGTTGGAATTTTGTTTTTAAACATAAGCTTTGAATTAGTAGGGCTTGAATTTACATTTCCTCAGGTTTTTAAAAGTTTGGGTTTTGTTAATGTAGCTTCATTGTAGTTTCATTGCTGTGTCATTGTTTTCCAAAGTCATAACTATTCTGGTCTCTTGAAATTTAATTTTCTTTATACATACAGTTCTAGAAAATTAATCCAGGTATAATTGTAATGGTGGGTTTTCTTGATGTCTAGTTTCCTTTAAACGATCATAAACATGTTTCAAATTTGCCATATTGAGTGAATTATGAAACTCTTTTTTCATGTTAATGTTAAGCTGATTTCTGGTTTTGATGAGATTAGTCTTTTCTCTATAACTACTTGAAGAATTTGATTTTGCTGTGTTATTAAGCATTTGGCAATTTTAGGCTCAAGTATATAGACCTTGTCAGAGGGCTCTATGTCAGATATTTTAAAATGGATTTAGTACTTTGCTTTCTATCTTGAGGTGTTAACCTGTTCCTGAGAGGTATGTTATTGATGTTTCATTAGCAAGGCTGTGCTGGAAGTTAATTACAGTGTGTTCAAGTTGCCTTTGCTGTAACATATAGAGTGTTTCTAACAGTTTTTATCCTGATTCCAGGCCCATCAAAGACTATATTCTGTCTTTTGCGCTTTCTTGCTCCCAGTTACAGATATCCACACCTTTTGTTCCTTACACTTTTGGAAAGCTTTGCTCTTTCAACCACCTTGTCACCTGTAACTCTGAATCTGATTGCTACTATTTCATTATTAATATCAATTATGATTATTATTGTAATGATATAATGTATAGAAGTCTTGGTTGTAGGCCAGTATTACACTGAGCTCGGCTTCGGCAGGTACAGAGTGAAATCTGGGGCCTGACAGCTCTTGATTTATTTGCTTCTAAGAGTTCAGAGGACTCCAGTGGGAAAGAAATGATAGTGGACAAGAACTAAGGAAGAGGAGGGGAGGTGTGATGGACTACCAGAAAGCGTTTTCTGCTAGGAGAGGAATTATTGTCAGGACAGCATAGTAGCTGCACCGGTCATGCAGCTGATGCATTAATATGTATTTAAACTCTCTCATGTACATGAGGCACAAAGAGCGTTTGCCCTGGTAGCAAAATCAGTTCTGTATTTGAGATTAAGCCAGTACTTGTTATTTCTTAAAAACACTGAAACTACTGTATTTTCCATCTGTTTTAGTAATGTATCAGATGGTCTGGGGCTTTGAGAGCCAGAAGATATATCTGGGGTTTGTAGTCCCACCTGGGTAAGGCTGAAACAGAGGAGCTTGGGAATTTTGTAAGTGGAACTGGTTGGAAAAGAAGAACAGAAGGAGTGATGGAGGAGGGAAGTTGTGGAAGAAGGTCTTGGTAATTACATTATCCTACTTTTTCTCATTAATGAGCTAAAGTGTAAAGGCCAGGTCTGATAAGGTGGGTTTTTTCCAGTTTTTGTTTGTTTATTTTGCAAATAATGAATTTAAAGGTGTGACTAAAATCTGAAAACTATACTTATATTCTATTTCTCTAATTACAAAATTCCCCTTTGGCTCTCTTTTCAAATTATCCCTATAGAGCAGAGAGGAATTATACCGAACCTGTTTCTATTTTGCTGTTAAGGAATACTTATTCCCCACCAGAAGGATGGTATCCCAGCTGGTAAGGGTGTTTGGACCTTGTTTTTGCTTTATCCCTTGATCTTTTTAAGTGTTCAGACAGTAAGTATTTTTGTGTTCGTTAGCTAGGGTGTGTCATGAGAGCAGAGATATGAAAGGATTTTGAAGAACCAGTAACATAGATGATCTTGTAGTTGTGAATGCTTGTGTTTAGCCAAATACAACTTCAGAGGTTTTTTTATTTATTTTTTTCATTACTTTGAAAGAGTTTTGATTGTATAACTAGCACAGATCTTAGGGCATCACTGAGTTTTGAGACGAAGTATTCTGTTACTGGGTAGTCATACTTTTTAAATAGAACTACATAATTAAAAGTAGAAATGAAAGCTACGGGCTTCTGTTTCCAGGTGACACAGAAAAATTACCAAGACCCAAAGATATCTGCAAGCTCTGTCTGCTTTTGAATCTAGTAATGTTTTGTGCACTGACTTTAAAAGTCTGTATTAGTTAAAAAAGAATAAAGTTGTGCACACCAAAGATGAGAACAGAGTTTAAAAGAATTACTTTTGGCTGAAAGAGAAGGGAAGAGAGACAGAGGTTAGCTGTGAATCTCTAAAAGATTATCTTTTTGCATCTTGTATATTATCAATACATTGTAGAGAGTAAGAATAGCTGGCAAGAGTTTGAAAAGAATTTCTAGGGTCTTTTACATGTTATATAAACAAAGAAAAAGGTATCTACTCACAGGTGTCTGTGAATGTTCATGAAGAGAAAGGCAAGTTGGATTACATAATTTAAAATAATAAGTGAACGCAGGGATATCTGCAAAGCAGATAGATGTCATGTCTAAATAGAGTGGTGGTGTATTCTTGCTGTATTTCAGTAGGTATAAAAGTTTAAGTAAACAGTTAAGAGCTAGGACTCAGATAACCTATTATAAACAAACAAGTCAGTGATACTAACAACTAGTGCTGAAAAATTCAGTTCCGTAGAGTTTGACACCATTTACAGCTAGAATGGCGCATCTGAAAGAGCATGGATCTAGTTGTCTGTTCTGCTCTGTGTGGAGGTTCTATGAGGAAATGGCAATTTTATGTTTCAGGCAGGTCTGCATACGCATTGTCTGATGCTCTGGTAGGAATTGGCATTTATAACTTTCTCTGTTCTCCTGTTTCTTTTCTGGGCATTTACGTACTTGGAAATTCAATAGTGAGCAGCAGGCTAGTTCTTCCAGAACCAGAGTAATGATCTCTAAGGTGATCAGACTCAGTGTTTTGAGTTCAGTAGGTAATCACTTCCCCATGGGAAGGTGTGGAGAAATGTCACACGTATTTTTTTCTAGGAGAGGTGGCTGAGGGTATCTGGGAGGATGTGTGCTTCCTTTTGTTTATCTATGGCCAATGGTGAAATCAGATGTTTAGTGGTCAAGGAAATAACACTGAGAAGCAGTTCATAATACTGATCTTTATCTTTCTGCTTGGATTGAAGCATTTATTAGTGCATAACCTGGTGGTTGTACTGAAGAAGAACAAGGTTAGTTTAGAAATAGCACTTCAGTATTGTGTAAGTGCTGAGAAAACATTTTTTTTTTTTCTTTTTGAACAATCAGATTCAGAAATAGTCAGAGTGAGAGAGAACAGAAACGGATGAAATGGACAGGTAACTTGTGATCACCAAGGAAAAGAAGGGAGCATTTGATTAGAATGCTCACTAGAAGATCAAATAATGGTGGTAGCAAATCATGTTGGGAAAATTTCATTGGGGGTAACAGAATGAGAAGTTACAGTAGAAGTATCTGTAAGTGCATACAGATCAGACAGCCAGCTAACAAAATCCAAAAGATGTTACTTTCACAACCCACTGAATTAAACCAGAAAAATTGAAACATTGCTGTCTAAGCAAGTTTCTGAGGTGAGTGTAAGAATGGTGTTGGGAATCTAGGCTAATCGTCCTCTGTGGCCAGTGGTAAAAAATCACCAATTTCTAATGCAGGAATTACCAACAAGGAGAAACATTATTCTGGATTCTATTATAATAAATAAACTTATTGGATTCGCAAGTCATTTGCTGCCAGAGTGGCAAGTTGTGATGCATAGGGCAAACTGAGAATAGACCCAGGGTACAATGTTTCATTTTTGAAAGAGTTAGCTTTCCAATGCAAAGGATCTTCTGTTCAGTAGTTTGGACAAATGTATTTAGACAAACCTGAAAGTTGAAGACTTACTGAGAAGAGTATATTAGATTATGAAATACTGGCTTTTTGGCAATCAAGAAAGAGGGTAGTTGTGGCTAAAGGCTCATTCTAATGTAGTGACAAAGCAAAGATAACAACTATAATTGGAAAACAATGTGTAAACATAACTTAATGCATTACAAGTGTAGAGTATAGATATGATAAATCTAAAATATTGCAGAAAAATCCATGGCTGGCAGGAACCAGAAAGACGCCTATCATGGAATAATCTTATTAACATACAGTTTTCCAGATTATTCATAAAGATTTAGAATAGGAGGATTTTTCAGTAGATGCTCTTGCTCGATTTTTGGAGGCAGGGTAATTTGTTCTTCTGTAACGTAAGGGTACTTTGTAATCCAACAATAACTAAGGAGGATGTTATACAAATGCACTAACTTCCCAGGCCCATTCGTTTGTAACTCCTTACTGAATGGGGAAGGGGAAAGTCCAACTTGTGTTGTTACAACATTCAGGAGAAACAGGGTATTTCTGTTGAAATCAAAGTCAGTTAGACACAGAGCTGCTGTAGAAAAGTAGTAGAGAAGTTGAATTCTTTTGAAATAAGAATTCATGGCTGTAAAAAATGGAAAATATGTGTTGTCTAACAAATTTGTGTGCTTTGATTAGTTAGTTGATTAAAGAAATTGTGTAGATGCATTATGTATTTATTTTATGTGCATAATCTACAATTTAGATGACTTAAATCTCCCATCAGGTATTGTTTCCCTAAGTAAGTATTTAAATAAGCCACTTACCACCACCACACATTTGCTGTACATTCTTGGTAGATAATTTTGTTACTGGGGGAGCTGGAAGAGAGGAACAGAGGTAAGTAAGGTAGTGGTAGTTTTCTATGGGTGTACACCTCAGATTAAGGCAGACTACTGGAGGAGAAGCAGCTGTGAATGGGCAGAGCACTTTGAATGTTCAATATGTACACATAACATGCTTTTTAAATAAAAAAAAGAAAAAAGCATGATCTCTGTTTTTACAAATATGAAAATATCGTGCTAAACTTCTGTAAAGCATTGGAATTGGACTGCATCCATGCTGGGATTGCTTTACCAATGTTGTTTCTCTTCTAGCTAGCATTCATGCAGCTATGTCAGGCAAATCTGTACTTCTGCGATTGGTATAGGGAATTGTGCTGTACAGATAAAAACATAGTTTTGTGAATACCTGTGAATAAATGCAATTATACATGTCACAGTAGGAGATTAAATGGGCTCTTTTTCTTGAAGATTAAGATTGTAGAGGTGCACTCATGAGGAGAAAATAAAGGGTCGCAGAAGGGCTCTTTGATTAGCAGAGAAAGAAATGACAAGAGCTAAGGGCTGGAAAATGAGGCCTGGCAAATTCAGAAGTATAAAATAATTGAAAAATGAGATTGTGTACACAGTTTTGTTGTAAATACTGGTTGTTCAAATCTTAAACATAATAACCAATTTTATCCTGTTCATTTCTAAATTAAAGTGTGAGCCAGTTCAGGTTAAAAAAATCTAACCAAATAGCTATGAAAAAAAGAGTGAATTCTAATCTTTGTTCAGGTCCTGGATGGAAACCGGTATTCCTGTAACTGTCATTTCTGCTTTAAAGATCAGCAAAGGTATTGCTGTATGTAATACAAAGTAATGGGTAGTGTAGAGTAAGATTTGCACATAGGAAGCAGCTTTAAAAATAGGCTGTTTTCACAGGAGTAGTTTTTCCTCTTTGTCTCCCAACTCAGGCACGTAATTTTCAAATACTGGTTTCATCAAGAATTTTATGGACTCTTCTCGGTTATGGTTTGAAAAGTAAAGTAGTCCAGTCTTTTTCTTTGTTTACCATTCAGGTCCAGCCTTCCATTGCTCACAGGCACCAAATCTGATTACTGGCTTTGTTATCTTAAAGGTAGACTCTCTTCAGCTGAAGAACAGCATGGTCTCATACCTCTCTTCATGTCATTTCAGGGAAAGATCTGAAGACCTCATTAAAAGAAGGAACATCCTATTATTTTGAGAACATACTGTTTCGATGGTAGATTGTCTACAATTCCAAAGGTTTTTCCCCCCCAATTTTTAGCTGACCTAACTTGCAAACTAAAGATGTAGTAGAAACTTGAGATTTTTGACTGGAACAAAATCGGGGCATAACAAAGTCTCAGTGACTGAATCAAAAGTTTCCCACTTCTATTCCTCTTATTTAAATTGCTTCTGTACCATAAGCTGTACAACTGAGGCAGGATTTGTCAGAAGCTTCTGAATACATTAATCTTTTTAAAGATGTCATAAACTTGTCTTCATGTGCACTTTTTTGTGCTTTATCCATGTTTGATACAACTGCAGATGAGCTGTGTAGCCCCTTTTTGTATTTATGGGCATATAACCTCATATGGTCAAAATTATTAAACTTAAATGTTTGTTCCCGTTTAAATGTAGAAAATGAAGTGATTCATGCAATTTGGAAATTTCTTATGATTTGGTGTTTGCTTGGTAACTGTTCAGAAGATGAATTTATAATTCAAGTAACACTCTTGTTGTTGTTATTACATGTGTATATACTCCTAGAAAGTCTGTTGTAACTGAAAAAAAAATCTCTCATGAAATACCTTACTGACTACAGTAGCAACAAATACCTATGCTAAATCTTCTTATTTTAGCTATATTATACTCCATATATGTGCAGGTGTGTGGTATGTTGGCAAAACACAAGAAAAGTTTTCCCTGTGAATTCTTTTTGGGTTATGTATTTAGTCTCTGGAAGCCACTGTTGTTATTGAACCATGTAACTTTGTTAAAACGTTCACTTTGCCCAGAAATTCTTTTCACATCTTTTGTTTTGTTCTTTCTTGTTCATTCATAGGTCTCACTTGCTAGCTATTAGAGCTGTTAGCAGGAATAATAGATCTTCCTCATTATTGTCAAGGTGTTTTACAACAGCATGCTCACATTCAGCTCTTGTTTTGTGATGATACATACATTGGAAATAGTGTTCCTTTCCCATTTTCTTTTTCCTTATGCATGTTTTCAGCACTGGTAAATGCAACCTAGTGCACAAAGTATCACTGATATTTGTAATAATTTACTAATGTGGGAAGCTGTCCTTTTTTTTCTACTTCTCCCTTCTTCCTTCTCTGTTTATTTGTGACAGGGATTTATGAAAAATATCTTGAAATAAGATTTGGAAGAAAACCATGGTACAGAGTAGCAATAGGTTGTCATCAATTATTGTGCTTTTTTTCCCCCTACTAATTGCATTTAAATTGAGTTTAATTTGAAATAAAATCTCACAACAGATTGTCATAGATCCTAGTACAGTTGAAAGTAAAGCTGTGCTAATATTGCTCTGTTAATAACAGTCTGACATAGCCAGAGTGACAGATTTTACAGCAATAATGTTGTTTCAGCAGTGACATTGATTTGTTTATCAGATATGGTATCAAGTTAAACTGTTGCAAGATAGGGTAGGAATTTAGAGATCATAGCAGGGTAATAGAAACCAAAAGTGTATTTTGAAAAACCCAGCTTGGAAAGGAAGCAAGGGAGTGCTGTTTGCCAACAGCTTTGTGCTGTCAGCCTGCCCGCCTGCTTGCCTGGCTGCACATTGTCAGGAATCAGAATGAGGATATAGAAATGCTTATACTCAAAGGATATAATTAATTCAAACTATAAAAAAATAAAAGATGTTTTAATAATTTCAGGTTCTGTACCTTCCACAGAACTTCCACTGTAAATCTTCTGGTTTTTCATTTCAGCTGAATTGATTTTCATTGTGTGAGAATGTCTTTGTAAAACAGGAAAACAGCTGATACAGAAATCTGTAAAGTAAATACACAGGAAGATATTTCTTCCATTCTGGCTCAATTTGTAATAATCACTGAAGTGTAATTTTCACAAAGAACATAAAGATGTCTAATGATATTTCTCTTTCAATTTATTACTCTACAAAAATAATTAAGTTGAGATAAAGAAGCAGTAATTGAAAACATACTGTGGTAGTGAAACACACTTGAAGCATCAAGACAAACCGAAGTTATCTGACCAATGCTGATTTGAGGGGAAATTGAATAGCATTTTTTAAAATTTATCACTGGGAACAGACATCTAATAACATTTTCTTTTCAGGTCTGTTCTTGGAATGCATGTACTCTGTATGTACCTTGTACTCAGTAAAATGCGTAGTTTATCTCTAGGAAAAGAGGTAGTAGAATAGTGCACGCTCTGGGTTTGTCTGTTGCTCTGTGTATAATTTCTTAAATCGTTCTCCCCTCTCCTCAGAGTAATTTTGGCAAAACCACGTATCATGCTCTATGATTCAAAGATAAGTTCTTCTTGTTTTTTTGTTTATTATAATCTAAAAAATAAGGTTAGGATTCTTTCCATGGCAGATGCGTGTTGCCCTCCAGCTTTCTGTGGTCCTGATGGCCATAGCTGCCTTACAGTGGTTCCTTCCACCTTCTGCCCTTTTCCTCTTGACCTGTACTCTCCACCCACTTCACAACCTTCTTCTTTAACACTCATTGGGTATGAGTCAATTTTGATTTTCCGATTAGTCAGTTGTTATGTCTGGGTTTTTTCTTTTTTTTTTTTTTTTAGCCCTCTCCCCAGCAAAACAAAACCCAAACCCTGTGTCTAATTTTGCTTCTTGAATTGCATGAGTGTTCTATGAGGTAGAAAAAGGAGAAGGTAGTTACAAAGTCAGATTCTTCTATTGGTGTAAGACAAATGAGTTCAGTGATATTACAGCAGAATGTGTGAAGTGGGAGTGGAATTTGGCTGTTTTAAAGCTGGAAGGTTTTAAGACAGAAGCTGATTGTCCTTAGCTATATGTTGGAGGTATTTTGTTTGAACAATGGGGGAGGGAAGGGTAAGTTAGTGTAGTCTATATTTTTTTAATACCACATTGAAACTTCGCTAAAGAATGCTATATTCTCTCCTTTTAAAAGAGGTTATGGCAATTGGCAACTAAAACACTTTCTTCAGAGGAAAGAAACATATGTCTAAATTATTCAGCTATCAAAGAATTCTGATGACTAGCATGTACACTGATGTTGAACTATTATGTGCATTGCAATATGATATACGTAACAGTTAACAGAGCAGAAAAATTCTTCCTTGTGCCCAGGTAAATTATATAGCTTGCTGTATGCATTATCTCATTTAAAAAGAAAAAGAAAAAAAAAAAGTACTGGTGGAGAAGAGAAGGTGTTTAAGTATGTGTGTGGTGGGGCATAGTGCGTGTCTGTCCAGTGCAGATACTCTTGCCAAAACCCCCTCCATATAAATATAAAATAGATACTAATGTTGAACTCCACTTTTGCATATGGTTGTATAATAATTATGTGTTATGTACATGTGTGTATTTCTGTAACAATGAAGGAAGAGAGGTGTATTGATCTAGTATGTGTCCGGATGCATACATTTTTAATCTAATATATTTAGAAATCCCTGAAGTGATTCCTATTTCCCTGGCACTAATGAACTAAACAGAATTTCTGACCATGTAGCAGCGCCTTGTAACCCGTAAAAATTGTTGCCAACTTGAAACTAGATATTTATGATGTATTTACATTTCTGTTTCACTGGTTTGTGATGTACACACTAGTAGTGTGTTAAGGTGTGCTTCTTGAATATTCTAATAGATACCGGCACTGTACTCAGCTTTTTTGTATTTTTTAGTGTGGGCTAACCTCATTTTACAATGTAAAATTGACTGGAAATGCATTTGAAGCTGAAAGACAACATGGTCAGATACCAGCTAATACTTTAGGGACAGATAACGTGTGGAAACTGGTGGTTGCTTGTGTTTCTGAGATATATTTGCTGGAATTAATGTTTTTAGAGTCCTGTACAATTCTGCTTGCCTTAGGCTGAGTGGTGTGAAATGTAATTGAATTAATGACTCACTGTGGTGAGATCATTTTTAAGAATGTAGTGGGCTTCTTATTGTACAATACTATGGCATATATTTGCCCTTTTTTCTCCAGTGATGCTGCCTATTTTTGCATTCTGTTTTAGTCTGTCTGTCAAGCACCCACAGCACACCTTCATAGCCCTCCTAAAATCCTCTTCTGTATCTGTAGGATACACAGTGTTCCTTCACTAGTTACTCTTTATTTTGTCTTGTTTGTGTTAAATCTGTTGTCTTTGTGGTACAGATCATGTATGATTCTGTTTTATAATGAGTTCTGCGTGTATATAGGATTGCACATATTCTTACCTGTATTACTCCCTGCTCTATGCGGAATTTTCTTCTGCAGACCTCAAAGTGTACTCCCAACATGGCATAAGTCCTTTTTTTTTTTTTTCTTTGTTTAATGAAAGGTGAAGAATAGTAAATGTAAAAATGAACTTGCTTTTATTCTTAAAGGCAATCAATGACTGTTGTTGACATAGCCTTTAAAACCTGACTTAATATCTCTGACTAATTCCTAGGCTTCATTTTCTCTTTGTTATGAAGTACTGCTTCATTGAATCTAACTTTCTAATGAATGAGCTTTTAACACCAAATGTATAGTTCTTGAGGATTTATTTAATTTTAAAAAGTCAAGTTGTCAAGAAAACTTTCAAGTCTGAAAGCTTTTCTTAAATGCTTATTTCAGATAAAGACATGATGTAAGCTTGTTCATGTGTTGTGGTCATTATGATTTGGTTTTTTCTTCTTTTTAAATAAATGAATAGTATTTTAAATTGGTTTAGGAGTGCTTTATTGGAAGATAAGTAATCAATTAAATTGTATTATGCCATTAACCCTAGAAATCCCACTTTTTCCTCCTTCTAGTGTTCATAATACAGAGGATAACCAGGCAGAGAAAGGAAGAAGTGTTACAAAAAAGAAAAAAAAAATAGTTCCTGCGTAGGTTTTTGGGGCACATTTCTTTTCAGAAGAGCTTATTCCTGAAAGAATGTTTTAGAAGTGATAAATCTATAGCACATGGGATTTAAAAAAAAAAAAAAGCTTCTTGCATAAAACCATTAAGTTGACTTCCCTCCTGCAATCTCTCAAATAAGATGAAGAATTTCAGTTCTTGTAGGAAAGTAGGGTTAGCTTGGATGAAATCAACACTGTAAGTGGGTGAAGTTGAATGCAGGTGTCGTTGGGCTAGCTTTTAGAAAAAAGCCAGTGAAATTATGTTTGAATATATGTTACACAGTAATTTTAGATAACGAATTATTATCAATTAGATAATAAAGCTTCTAGGTAGAATTTGGATGATTGTAAGGCGCTGATCTTTGTGGAATATGGAGCTGTAGTAGTATTTTTTCTGAGTCTTCTGTTCCGGTAAGCTAAGGCATGAGCCTAAGTAAATTAAAGTACATTACAAGTACTGCTTTTTGTTTTTTTAACCACAAAACCAGTTTATGATGTAATGGAAAATAGCATTTTGTTCTCTTAAAACCACACTTTTTTTATACGCAACTTCAGAAAAGTGCTTCAGAAATCCTCATTTTTTTGTGTAATACTTTAGTCAAACTATCTCTTGTATTCAAGGATATACTGTGGTTTTTTTTTTTTTATAGAAGCCAATACTTACTGAGAATTAGCCTTTTAATTATATTGGTAGCTGGTGACACACTAAGCAGTTTATATAACAAGACAAGTGAAATCATGCTAATTGATTTTGCAGTTTTTTGTTTTAACCCCCCCCCCCCCCAAATAACTGGTAACTAAGTCAATGGATACAGCCACTGTTCACTGAAATTACGATTTTTTTTAAGCACAGGATAGCGCAAAACACTCAACAAACTTTTGTTTGGATTAATATCTTAATTCTTGCTTACGGTGCTATGGATGATGATGACTTCTTAAGGCTTCTTGATTCTTCATTGCAGGTATAAGATGAAATAGAAAAAGAGAATGTAGAATGATGGTATACCACGGCCATCCAGGAAATAAAGAAATAGGGTAGCTAGCAGTATTGGTGATTGGTTTGTGACAAAGCAGTTGCATGGCTAGAACTGAACATCGTTGAAGGAGAAGTGAAGTCAAAATAATACAAAAGTTATTGAGGGCAAGAAAGTTATCTTACTTCAGCTGTGGCACTTGACAGCCATATCTATCTATGTAGATAGATGGTATGAATGAAAAATCTCTGTATAAAAGGTCCCCATGTCACACTAGAGGTCTAGCTAAACCCCGTCAGTGTGAAAAACTAAGCCTTTGCACAGGAATGGCTTTGTTAGTTGGTTGTCTTTTAGCATCAAGCCCAATAACTTCCTTGTCTGTGGTTTTTGCCTTCATTTAGCCTGTCTTTCCCCCTTACACCCTCCACTCCTCCTATGTTGTTGTATTCAGAGTTGTGTATTTTCTATGTAGAAACTGTGGATTTGAAATTGTATACACAAGACTTTTTACTTTTCATAAAAGTATTGTCAAGTTTTAGACCAACATGAATCTCCCCCCCCCCCCCATCAAAATTTTCTGATTCTGAACCATTAATTGAAGGACATTACGTAAATGGCTTTGTCTACACATGCATGGTAATTGCGTGCTGGAGAAATTTGAAATAAGTAGCTATCTAAATATGAGGACAAAATGTGTCCAAGTTGTAGCTGTATAGCATTCAGAATATCTCTGATCAATACTGTTCATGAATTAGATTTAAAAATACCATATAATGCAAAATGTTGAATTTGTGCTTTAGAAAAGTATTCCTGAGTGGAATTTTTGTTTAAAAATTCTTTTATATTTACAGAGAAACTGAGCCATACAAATATTTTTAAAAGTTTGCACTTCTTTAAGGCTATTTATTTTCTAAAAAAGAGGACTTGAATAATTTTGACAAATATACACATGGTGTTACGCTAACAAACGGCCATGCAACATATATTTTACATAATGAAGAAATTGAATATACAAGACCTACTCTATTTAACATATATATTGAAAATTTACAGTCTCGCCAATAGTTAAAAAAAGTTTTTCTTATTTGGCAGTATTTTTCTACAATTTGTTCAAATATTCCACTTGATGTGTTTTGGTGAATACTGAAATCTAGTCAGTGACAACCTGAGGTACTAAACATTTCTGCCTTACTTCGTTGTCTTCAAAGGTAATCTTTTTGTTCCTTTTAGGCTCTATCCATGAGTTGTGTATTACAGCGTTATTTGGCATGGGATCTGCTTCCACTATTGAAACAACTCGCTTTTTCATCTTACTTTTCAGAACTTTCTGAAACTTTTGCCTTGTGAATGCATAAAGTAGAGGGTGAAATATAGTTGTTCCGTATGCCATTACTAGAAAACATAATCGCAACTTTACCAAAAGGTCACTTGGGCCCAAACATAGGATGGTGGTGTTTAAAACAGAGATGGGTGTCCAGCAGAGAAGGAATGTTGAAATAATCAAGAGGGACATTCTGAAGACTCTCTTTTGCCGTTCTCGTCGCTCCCGGTGCCGTTTTACAGCTCGGCGTAGAGCGATTATGACAGACACAGAAGTCCTTACGCCAAAGACGACATTTCTTCCTCCACTGCTGTGGGACATGTCCGTAGTCTCATGCTGAGTGGTCAAAGAAATAGTTTTTTTCTTTCTAGCTTTTTTCTTTTGTCCCGTTGTAAATCTTGTACCAATCCGAATATTTAGAGCCTGGAGTATTTTGGTGTATGTAATGAGCATGACTATAACAGTGAAGAAAAAGATTGGAATCTGAACGAGAAGGTGGTAGTACATTCCTAGCTCAGTGTGGTACTCATTTGTACTCACACACAAAAGTGTCTTATTTTCCCAAGTACTTGCGCTTTGAAGACTGAAAAAGTTGACTTCAATGAAAGGAATCAGGAAGGAAAACAGTGAAATGATCCATATTGATGTCATTAATATCACAGCCCTACCCATGGTCAGAATTCGATTGGCAGGTTTTACGGAGATGTCGTATCGGTCCAGAGTGATAGCAAAGACGTTGATTGCAGTTGAAACGCTTGCAAAAGAGACACAAGCCTCGTGGAAGCAGCAGATGAGAGCAGTGTTACTCTCCAGAGAAAGCAGAAGGATAACTATAGTTAGAGGAATACATCCCACACAAATTATTACATCAAGTACATGAAGGTTCATTGTAATTATGTTACTGACAGAATTGATTAAGTTGGATTTCATACAGTAAAGTACCAGCACGGTGAGGTTGCTGCCAAGTCCCAAAACAATTTCTAACATCAAAAATCCAGTGAGAGAAACTTGAAAGCTTAATGGATATGACAGTGGTCGGTACATGTTGGTGTCGATGTCATCAACGGCATCTCGAACTGTAATGTTAGATTCAGACTGCATGTTGACTTCCAGAATGGGGGAGAAACACATTCTTTTGTTGCAGTTGTTTTTTCTCCTGAAAGATGAAATAAAATAATGGAACTATTTGATTTTTTTTTTTAACACTTATTGTAGGTAAATGCTGGGGAGGGAGGAGGGAGGAAAAGCATCTATTCTTATCAGACTCTTGATTTACTGTATGTTTAGAGCTTTGGTTGGCATGGACTCAAAAGCCTGAGGATCTAGAATAAGATCTTTCCTTTTTAAAAGAAAGCAGGATTTGTTAAAAAAAAAAAAAAAGTGAAAAGCTTCCACTTAGGGAGGCAAGGCTTTATTTGTAGTGATGTGGTTTTTACAAAGGGCCCATTTGTTGAATAAACTATACTTGTGCATTGCCTTTGTATTGTGTTGAGGGTCATTTTAGAAGAATGTTTTTAAGTATTAACAAATTAGTACTCAAGATCATTTTAAAAAGGCTCTTGTGGAAACAAAGTGATAGGAACATGGAGTGCTGTTGCTTATGTTTCATAAAAAGAACATTTAAATTACTTATGGTAATTTAGCAGCCTCTTTCTTATGAAGAGTTTGCAATAGTGTTGTGGGCTGAATCTTGAAGTTCTGTAATTCAGCAGATTTTATAGAGCTTGAAGACTTCTGTTCATTTTTATCTTGTGTGCATCTACGTGTATGAAACTTAGCACTACAACAGTTTTATGTAAGTATATATAATATCAAATGCAAAACTTATGTGGGTTTGGGGGAATAGAGTTTATTATAAAAATACTACATTTCCTTTTTCTGATTTGAATATTCAGTTTCTTCAAGAAATCAGTGCCTACATGGAAGGGAAGAGTATTTAATTTTATTCCAGAATAGATTTAAGGGAATAATTTTAGAAAATAATACTTAAAAAGAAAATTGTCTCTTTCAGGGTTTTGGTTTTAGTTTTTGTTTTTGGGCATTTTTTGTTGTTTTTTTTTTTTAATATAAACTGCAATTAAATCCAACAGATTTATATACATAGCATGTTTGTCTTTAGGGATAAGTGAGGTTCAAAAAAAGTAGCGTTTATTACATCTAGGAGATTTTTTTAGTTTGTCTCTCATCTGCTTTGTTTTACACATGCCGAGAGGTTGTAAATGTAGCATCTGCATGTAATACCTAATGTTTGTATTATTTATATTGTCAGTCAGCTCTTGAGTTTGTAATGAAATGAATAAATAAAAGAGAGGTTATTCAATTTCTTGTTATGATACCTGAGGGTTTTTTTTTTTGTTCTTATTTAGGTAGCTTTAAATTTAAGAGGGGACGTACTTGGCATGAAAATAAATTTAAATGCGGACCTTTGTTCCATTCTGAATACACTAAAAATGGATAGCACTAAGGTGAACAAAAATGAGCTCTTTTTTAATGAAAGTATGAATTAAGCACACTTGGGATACTATATGCAAATGTATTTAATCTGCAGTTCTGAAAAACCTCAACTGCACAATACTATTAATTGCAAATTGTATGATGAAAATTCTTGGTATGCTTCAACAGTTATTTCACATGTGCCTCTTAAATACAAAAGAAGTGAATTAAAATGTATTAGTCTGAGGTGTGAAATGAAACAAGAAATATTTCAAAAGCTTTGTTTAGTTTCTAATTTAAGCAACCTCTATTAGGTTTATATTAACCCTCAGGAATACGATTTCCTGTGTGTACGCTGTCCTGGCTGTGAATGGGTTTCAAGAGACCATTCCAAATGCATTACTGGATAAATGGAGTTCTTTTGCATTAGCAAAAGCCAGGAGAAAATCAAAAGCAGATCTGCTAAAACAAATTACGGTCTTAACTCTAGCATTATGCCGACTGAAATGTTGTGAAAACAGAAAACTTCAGATGTGCTAAGTCTTATGAATAGGTAAAACATCACCTCCTTGTTGCATTGATTAGGTTTCAGTTAAATAAAAGCAGAAACATCAAGGCTGGGAGCTAATTTACCCAGTGCATTGCCTTTCTGGACAGTGCCTGTTCCCTTGCAAATGCTGAGCAGAGGTGGGGTGCATGCAACTGCTGACCTACCTGTTCTGTGTGCCTCAAGGGCCTTTCAGATCATTGCAGCAGCTTGTCATAAATTGATACATGGTGTCACTGACAGATATTTGACATGCACTGTAACCTGGAAACCAAGTGGTAGCTGGGCTCTTAGTTCATTCCTTGGAGGTTTTTTTCTTTTTTTTTTGTTCCAGCACTTCAGCAGCAAAAAATTCTGATTAAACATGGGGACTTCGTAATTGCCTGAGATACTTCTACAGACCAGTGCATATTCTGCCTGTCTGATCTGAATTTCAAGCCAGCAATAACAAATAAACCTTCTTTTAAGTGATGTTAATTTCTTTCCCCTGTTGCATTTTGTAGCAGCCTGTTTTTATTTTCCAGGTTTAAAAAATAAAATTTCTGATCTCTGTGTTCAGAGTGTATGTAGACATCCTTTAGTTTATGGTTGCATATTTCTTTCTGTAATATTCCTGCTCATTACTTTTGAGTGGTGGCTTAGTCAAAGAAGTTGCTATACATCATAAAATCCAGTTCATGTGCTTTGAGAGTAACCATGAGTTACCTAATTTGGTTTATTTTCATTTAAGGAGAATACATAACAGACCATAAAATTGAGAGAAAAATATCCATTAGTCATTATAGCAAATAAGTTATTTAATGAGTAGTATAGAAAAAGCTTGGTTAAACCCTTATTCAGCTTGCTGGTGAAGTATGCATATTCTCCTTTTGGGAATTCATGTTTCATTGTTTCTTCATGCATCAGTAGTTTCCACAATTCTGGTTTTAAATTATAAATCCCTCTTTAAGAAATGCTCACCATTTTAAGAATCAATCATTGCACTCTTCTTTTAATGAAAATCTGAGCAGATGTGTTAGTCTTCCATGTATATTGTTGAAGTGTCGTGCACGTAAATGGTAATACAAGTGTGTTCCATGTTTTGTTTCTAATTCCTTTATCTCTTAAGAATACATTTTAGTGATGCATCCTGCTGCTTGTAGGTCATACAGCTAGAAAGATACCCGGTCAACTGCATTCTTCATATTGTCAGTTGTAAAACTGAATTAGTTGCTGCATGCCCTTGTGAAGGGGAGGAAAAAAAAGGTTAAAAGTAGGGCTTATAACTTCAAAATAAAGTAATGCAAGAATATATTTTCTAATATCACTTATTCATGAATAAAAGATCTCTAAAATTGGATCTTATAGATTGCATAGAAAATCAGTTAGTGTATTTACTATTTGCTGGTAAAATCATGTCATTCTTCTGTCAGCTTACACAAATTTACTTTTTTGGACAAGTTTCCTGTTCTCCAAATAGTGTAGGTTACAAAAAAACCCAACTAGAAGCAATAACTGTTGGATGCAGAGTGTCTGTGACTAGAGCTAGAAAATGTAGTTTTATAGCTCTTGTGAGCAGGTAGTTTATACATACAGCTCTCTTGTCTTCTAATGAGAAATTGAGCAGAGTCAATGAGCTTTATAGGAAATATGTTTTTGTTTAATTTGCACACTTATAATTTCCTTTCTTGAAATAAATGTTTAGCAATTCTGTGTTTTTAATAAATGGCTTGAATGTACAGAGTAATCAAAGAAACAAGTTTGGAAAAAAAACCCAACAAAAAAGGGGGATTTCTTGAGCAATCAGAGATTAGCCAACCTTCATAAAGCAATAAGTATACACTAGTTACAGACTATGTGTTCCTTCAGAGAGTAACTGAATAAATCTGTAACATATTTAACTGCCAGTATTTGGAAATACTGCTGAGGGAGGAAAAATACATTCACGGTTGCATTATGTGGTTTTTTTCCCCCAAAACTGTATTAGCTTAAATTGTACTGTCTTTATGTTGTACGAACAAAACAGGTTCTTAATATTCTACAAGACTTTCATACAAAACAACATTTTTCTACCATTGTGTTTTTAATGGGGAGGGGGAAATAGCATTTGAATATTTCCTGGTCTCAAATATAACAAGATACTAGTGCTTAATGTAAGTTGAATCTGATCTCTTCCCTTTTTTCTCCAGTTTTTTTTGTTAAATGTTGCTTATTCTGCATACCATAATAAGGAACAGATCTTACCTCCACTAAAGATTTGATAAATTCTCGATGCAGGTGAAGCAGTTCCAGGTTGGAGGGATTCATTTTGTTCACTTGTTAGCAGAGTAGAAGGGAAAGAGGGTAATAAGCAGATCTTCAAAAAATGACCTTAATGAAAATTTGTGCCTGTACTGTGCCATTGTTTCAGCATACTGCTAATGTATACAACTGCTTTAGTTCTGGTTTACAGGCTGCTGCAGTCTCCCACTCTTCCTACTGTAGAATCAATAAGCATCTGAAAATGCATAATGAAAGTAATTTAACATACTGAAGGCTTCTTGTCTCCAGAGACACCACTGAGATTCAAGCTTTCTAAAAAAGAAAAGCAGTGCTTCTGAGAGGAAAGCTTGCGATGGGCAGCTTTTGCAGAATGACAGCCTACCTTGTCGCTGCTCCTCACTGCAGAGAGATGCAGTGCATTCACTAATTTTGATTGGTCAGTGATGTTGGGCTTAAATTGTGCTTCATATATGGGATTGATTGCCTCCCCCCCGATTTATATAAGGATTCTTTTATAAAAGGACTGTATTTACAAATGATTTATGAATTCTGGAATATATTAAGGGTATGCCAGTTTTATTTTTACCTTTTCACTCTTTACTTTGTGTACACTGGAAACCACATGACACTGGGAAAAAAAAAAAAGGGATTAAATGTTTATTACTTAAAAAGCTTCCAACAATCTATATTTGAATTTGCCTACTTTCCCTTTGTGATTTTTTTTTTTTTTTTTTTGGTCCTAAGAACATCTCTGAAATAAAACTGCCTCTTTGCACCATGCTGAATTTCACCTGATATGTTTATATGCAAGTGAACATTTAGGTCTCGTCTTGAATAAACTATATTCAGAACAAGTTGGTACCTGCATGTGTATTAGGAAAATTTCTATTAGGGTTCACAGAGATTATTCAGACCCTTAAAAAGTGTTGATAATTCAGTTTAATTCATGAATCAGAAAAGAATTATATATATGATCCATTACCATGTACAGTGTATGTATAGTAGTGTAGGTTGTTAAATTTTGTTGAAATGTTAACTTCTAAAAAAAATCCTGTATGTTCCACATGAATTTTGCTAGAGACTTCAGGGGTTTTTTTAAGGATGTCTTGCATGAAGTTCTTGCCCTCACTTTGCAGGGGGTGGGGGGTGTTTTCATTTTCACTCTTTTGTTTTGTAACTTATTTTTGAATCTGTTCTATCAGTATAAACAATGCTTACAACCACATAATGAGGAGTAAGAGAAGTGTAGCACAATATCTGTTTTAATTAGTACTAATGCTAAAATAAACCTTGGAAATAAATTCAGTATACAACCCAAAATAATATTTTTTAAAAATCGGTTTGCTGAAGCAAGTAATTTAAGAATATCTGAGTATAAAATGTTCTGCTGGTAGTTTTTCATCTCAAGTAAGTGTGAGGTGTGGGGCTTTTTCTGGTTTTTGGGTTTTTTCCCTTGATCTTAAAGATTTTTTTTTTTTGAAGGTTGATAAAGTACTAAATTTTAAAGCATAGTTCTTACCTAGGCAGCTGTATTAAGATGGCAGTTTTGGTCAAATTTTGATGGGGTCCTCTGTTTTTAAGTTGCAAATGCAATTGTGTAACGCAGATGTCTGCATTTCTTTACTTTTTCTCTCAGATAGACATCCAATATATTATTTATCTTTAGGAAACAGAATATTTTTTTTTTTTTTAAATGGCTACATACCCGTCTAGCATGCTTCCTATTCTGTACTCTTTTATATTCAGAAAATACCTAAATAAAGATAGCAGAAACTTTGAGCAAAGATGAGTAGGTACCAGCTGGCTATGCTGAGTAGCAACTGATTGAGCTCTTTGAGCTGCCTCTGTATAGTCTGCCTCCCAAGAGCTTGAAATCAGTGATACCAGCATAGCTCTTAAGGGTGATGTGATAAAGAAGATTCCTGAAACAAAAGCATAAAGACTAATATATTACAGAGATTTACTTGCTTCACTTTCAATATGACTTAGGATAAGTAGGGAAGCCTGTCTAAATTTAAACAGGTGAATCTCCATCTCCCTTTCTAATTCTTCAGTGTGTGCCTGAACAAAGATGGAGATATTGGATGAGCTGTACTGTTGGAAAGAAAAAGATGTACACACGGAAGAAGATTGTAACAGGATTTTGGCTATAGCATGATTATATGGTTCAAATGCAGGCAAAGGGGTCACGAAAGACTTCCTGTGTTACAGGAGGTGATAATGGCAAAATTTTTATCTGCAAAAAGTGTTTGAGAAGAATGATAAGGAGCTGAGTTGTGAACATATCAAGCTTAAGTTTTCTGGAGAGAAAATCAGGAGAAGAAGCAGTACCATATGGAGGCAATGAGGAGTAGGTGGATGGATAGACATGCTTGCAAGCCATTGCTGTGCAGATGCTAGTTAAGATGGTGTGAAGAGATGACATCATCCTCAAAGGGTAGATAGGGAAGAGTGGGCAAAAAGAGCCATGTGCAGACACCCGGCATAGACAGAAAAATGTGCTGTTCTTATACCTGTTTCTATATCAGTACAAAATGGAAGAGAAAGAATTTGACTGGTATTTTGGATTTTAGGGGAGTGAGAAGTGGGGTGGAAGGGTAATGAGAGGGTAGAAATATCGGGGAACAGCAGGAGTCTTAAAACAGGACATTGGTGATGGAGGGTCTTAGGACTGAGAATGGGAATGCAAGGGGAAGAGGGAGGCACAAAAAGTGACAGAGAGTAGAACTGTGAAAGATTGGGGCTGCTGGGTCTGATGTGGGGAGAAAATAAATGCAGAGAGGCAGGAGCTTGAAGCAGGGTGGAGCAGAAGGGAACAGAGGCATGTGCATGTAAAGAACTGCTGGGTGCACAGGGTTAGAGATAGCTGCAATTGCCATAGCATACCCCCCTGTAGTACTTTTAAATTGGATTCAGGAGTCATAACTGTCCGTTAGAGTATTTTTTTCTGTTTTGCTGAGAGCAGGAAGTCCAAAAATTTGGAAGTTGTAGCATATTTCTTGGTCTTTTTCCATCTTTTATCTACTGTCTTACTTTCTACACGCAGGAAGTAATGTCCTAGCATCGACTGTTACTGCATTCTGAAACGATGGTAGGTCGTTTGTAGAGCTAGTCTAAACTCTGCTGGTGAGTTGATAAGATCACCCCGAATGCAGCTTCTTGCACTGCAGTTTTTTAAAGAAGTTTAGTTTGTTAAAAAGACTCCTTAGACTCACAAGGTCTAGCAGGGCCAAATGACGTACTCAGTTCTGATGTTTTCTACCAGAGTCCTCGATTTTGGAGCTTTAGCATTCTTTTAATGTGCTTTAGGGTTTAACTTTACATCAACCTATCACAGACTGTCTTAACATCCAGGTGTCATGGAATAGACACATTCATGAAGATCTTTATTGGCACAGTTGGGAAACTGTCCGCTTACTTCCCTTGTTCTCTGCATTATTCTTTTTTCAGTTTCTATGATTATCTCCTCTGAAAATGCTTCAGCAGCACTTTCTGTTTCTTTCTTTGGGCTGCATGTCTTGTTTCCTAGTTTGAATCTTGCTGATCATTTAGTGGCTATTTAGAATTTTACTGCTTCTGGGTCTAAAAATGTCATCTGTTCTCATATTTGCAAGAGACTTGGGCTCCTAACTCATACAAATCTTTCAGTGGCACGTAATCTCTTTAGAGCTTAAGTTGCTTTTGAAAATGAATATTGGGTGATTTTGGACATCTTGCCCTGGGATTGTTCTTCAGCATTACCTACATGGTGCACCTGCACAATTCCAGCTGGATAGCTCCTCCTGTACCTTCCACTTACCTACACTGGGCAGCGTGATGCCCAATTCTAGTGTAGCTCTTCTGGGTAGTTTATTGTTTGTATCTGTTCTAGCAGCTTGTGATCCATATCTCAAATGTGTCACTTACCTCATTGCATCTTAGTTTTCTCAATAGTCTGTTGCAAAGAACTTTGTTAGAATGTTCTTGGAAATCCAGTAACTTTTATAGTATCGAGGAAAAATAAACAGTGGATGATAGCGGTTTGGTTTCAGGAGCTGTACTGATGTGCCCTTCTTGTGCTGGATTTGTCAAGGTGTTCAGTTTTACCTGGTACTGAAATTAGGTCTTGCTGGCCTGGATCATGCTGCAGCATGCTTTTATGTTGAAAAGGTGTAAATCTGACTCCTGTTCAGTACACGAGTTCTAGTTGTAAAGGGTTTTATTATTGTTTAAGAGTGATATGCTGAATAAATGACAAAAACTCTGCTAGAATTTGTACGTAAGTACCATTCTGACTCTGACGGTAATGCAGTCATTTCTTTCTTTTGCCACAAGTACTTTATTCTCATTTCTTTATCAAGAATGGTTCTAAGACTGTTATTCCTTTTCTGTAGCAAAGACTGACATCCACAAAATTAATTTTCCATTCCGTGTCCTATCCTTAATGTTTGTTTTCTTTTCTCCCTGATTGTTGATTGCCATACAGCTTTCTTGGTTTTGTTATTTTTATAATGACTTATTTAGGTTGGGTTTTGGGGTTTTTTTTGCATTTCTAACTTCCATTTTTCCCTTGCCAGAAAACATTCCTATGCATGAGAATGTTTTGATCTCAGTTTCTCCATTTTAGAATTACCTCCATAGATTTAAAAAAATTTGGATTTTCCAGCTTAATTATATATCATTTCATTGTGCTTCCTCTTGTATTTGCAAAGATGTACACTGTGTGGAAGCAACACAAAGACAAGTATTTTTAAATAGATATAAATATATTATATAAACCCCACATATATAATACATTATTATATATTCTTGTATAGTTTTGTATATAATGAATATATATTAATTTTAAAGATGTGGAGTTAATGTTAGCATAGCAGCCTGAGTACGGAAAAATTACCTACTTATACTATGAAATAAGAATGTCTTAGAAGATTCATTTGGTTTTGTGTAATTGTTAGGCATAGGTTATTTGTTCAGTAGTATTCCATGTTAGTTCAACTGTTGACCTTTTCAGCACTGGAAGTTCCTGTACTCATGAGGAAATGTGTAAGTTACAAAATGCCCTTTAGCAATTAATACTGAAACTGTATCTTGTTTTAGTTTTGCACAATGTGGTGATACCAGAGAAGAATTACAGAACCAGTGCTGGTTGTCACTCGTATATAGAGAAGGCGTCCTTTTCATATCGTAACAGTAAATTTGGTTTAGTGATGTAGCTAAATCATGGTGCTAGCGCATTATTGCGCAGTTATTTAAGCATTTAGTAAAGGAAAAAAAAAGGAATATTGGTTATCCTCAGGAGGGAAGTATGGCTGGTAAATTTAATAGTAATTTGAATACCATCAGTCTAACTCCAGCTTTTCTCCATGGAAGTGGTTTGTCCTCAAGTATAAACATTCACAATGAATGGTGCCGTATCTTGTAGTAGTTATTGGCAAAATTTTAAATAGTCATTGTAAATATCAAGATAATGTTTTCATTTTTCTTTAAAAATGGCAATATTGATGTCAATTTAGTTTTTCCTTCATTAAAATTGTACTTTGAGTACTCTGAGAATTTGAGAGGTTTCTGCTTTTATAAAATACTCTTAGGTCCAAGTTGGCAATTCCTACTGAATTTTAGTGAGGGTTTTCATTATTATGGAAAGGCTTTTGGAGTTCTGACATCATATCTTTTGTATTGCTTCAAACACAAAGAAAAAAGCCACCTGCTCGCATTGTTTAAGCTTGTGAAAATGTGCCTGAAAGAATGTTGATTCTGTAAGTTGGAAAGTAGTTTAGCACGGTAGCTGAGGAGTGCCGAAGCTGGAGTGCTGACACTGTGTGGCTGTAAAATGAGGAAAAATTGCCTCATGTTTTTAAAGCCTCAGGTGGTTGCTTACCTTGCTTTCATCAAAATATTTCGTATGTTGGAAGAAGTTTTCAGTGTTATTCCCTGCTGCCTGGGTTGCTGTGCTGCCTACCATCTCCAAGTCCTAGCTCATGACAGCACCGCGCTAGGTGCATGGCAGAACAGCATCAATATAAACATTTCAGTAAGCTTTCTGCCTGGCTTATTACAGTGAATGGGATTCAGAGGTAGCTGAACTTAATGTGCAGGGTTTAAGCTTCAGGAGCTGGGTCAGGATTCTTCATCAGATGCTGTGGAAGCTGTGCCTGGCAAAGTATGCGGGATGGGCAGCAGCAGGAGCAGCACTAGCTACCCTGTTACAATCCCCTGATGCAGTTTTGTTACACACCTTCCGGCTGTAATAGCCTTTAAGTGGAAATTGCTAATTTAAAACCAAACGAGGAAACAGGAAGATTTTCTCTAAAGTTGTTTATTCAACAGAGATCTTGGATAGACTTTGTTTCTAGCCATTTTTAAAAATACGAAGGCAATACGATTTTCTCTTAATTAAGACAAAGTGTTCACATGGTGTGCCTTGTAGCAAGCATTCTTCTAGCTGAAATTAAGAGACAAAAGTCTTACGATCTTAATTGCCCTGTGAGTAAAGAGTGAACACAACATGAATAGGTATCACAACATAAACTATGTCCCTTTAATTTTGTTAAGATCACCCACAGTGTAAGGGTTACCACCAGGGTGAGTTTATGCATTGCAGTCTCGCTCAGTTAGCGCCTTGGCTGATTTGGTTTGGAAGCGCTACAAAAAGCACTTGAAAAGGATCTGGTAAGCTTACTACCTTTAAAATCAAAAATTAAAATCAAAATTCAGTGACCACACACAATAACTCTGCATGTTTCCATAAAACTGCAGTGACAGGAGCATGCTTGCCTTCTTCAGACAACAAAATAAAACCTATGGACAGCAGTTAAATTCCTGCCCCAGTTGTGAATGACTGCTGTAAGTGGTTAAAACCATCTGTCAGGCCCCTGTGTTCAGTTCAAATATAGCAAGTCATTCACATCAGTCTGATAGTGGTGATATTCCTCACATCAAGTTCTCAGAATCTGAAAATTGATATGCAGTACTATGTGTTTTCTTGTCTGATTTTTTTTTTTTTTTTTTTTTAATGAGAAAGTACTCTGTCTTCCCCTCTTTGCCACCATGTTCTTGAGTTATTATTTTTACAAGGTTGTTCAGGGAAACTGATAGAAAACCTGTTTATGTAGTGCCATAAAAAGACATGTGAGATAAGTTTAAAAGTAATAAGCTATAATGATAAATGGGTAATAGTAAGGAAATTGAACTAAGCTAGTGCAGTGTGTTCACTTCACCATTTACTCTGCCAAAAAGAATATTAATTTGATTGATGTGCATGTTCATCTAAATTTAGATTTGTGGTGATCTTCAGTTTATTTTCTTTCTTCCTCTGTTTTTTGGGTGCAGTAGTTTCCATAATTTGTACCTGTAATATAGTTTAATTTTTTTATTGATTGTTGAAAAATATCTCTCACTTTCTTAAAAGGATAAATGAAATAGAAATATGATACCGTTGATATTTTCTGTTTTTTTTTAAACATACATATTGTAGCTCTAGAATCTAAAATAAATACCTAAACTGTGTTTAAAATGCATGCATATGCATGCATATGAAGAACTAATTTTATCTATGAAGTTTTCAAATATCAAGGATTTCTGTGCCTAAACCATAGTTTCAGTTTTTTTCCATCTCCTAAAGTATTTTTAACCTCACTGCATAATGATTGTATTTGAAATCACTTATTGTAGTACTGAAGCAAACCAGAGCTTGTATGAAAAATGCTTTCATTTGCTGTTTTTTGGGGGAAGGCTGAGAGTAATAGTGTCAGTGGTATATCTGAGGAAGGGAATACTGTTTTGCTTTGTTAGATGGTTGATGCCTTGAAGTGGCTTTGCAGTCATTAGGCTTGAAGCCTAGGTTTTATTTTACTAATAAAATCTTGAGAAATTGAAAGTGCTTGGTGGAGACATTTTTGTTACACCGATGGATGATGAGCAAATACATGTTTATGGAGAAAAAGCTTGTCAAATTCTTTAGCAGCCTTCACTGATGATCTACTTAATAAATTAAAACGTATAGGTAGACTGAGTTGCAGTGATAGGAGCTATGAAGTGTAGTTGGAGTGGGAAAGAGGAAGAATGTTACTTGCATTATTTCCAGTACCTTTCGAAGTGAGAAGCTTCAATATTACTAGGTAGGCTAGCAACTCTGCAAATTGATACCTATGGTTAGGAGCTCCTGGAGGAAATGTGGAAGACAGAATACAGCAACTGCTACAACCTATCGACAGGAAAACCATGTGGGCTATTACATACTGACTCTGCCCGTTACCATGCTGTCTTTCTAAAAGAGAAATTGCGGCTCTGATACAAGTAGAGGTCTTTTCCAGTCCTCATTCTTTCCACAGTAGATACGGTGCCCAGTGAGAAATTACTCCCCCTGAGAGACAACTGAATATGGAGGAGAACATTATTTCTCTTAGCAAATTAGTTTTAATGTGAGGAAAGAATGGAAGGAAAGGAGAGCCTGCCCTTTGAAAGTGGTTACTGCTGGTGGTTAGGTTGGAAATGTTTTTCTTTAAAGTTGTTTTATGTTGTAATACCTTTTCTGCTGTCTTGCTCTTGAAGGAGAAAGAAAAACTCAGTCAGCCCTTTCTGTTCCCCCAGGGTAACTCTTTTTCCCAGCAAATTTTTCATATATTCTTCAGAAACTAGTTTTGTTCACCATCATCAAAAAATTCTAGGCGTCTACCAGTTTATTGGGTTCTTGATAATACCCTGTTCAACACTCCTACTCCAAAATCTTTAAGCTGGCATTATCACAATAATCAATCTGTATGTTGGTCTAGGGTAGAATACTTCAACGAGAATTTTCCAGTGGTGTTTGAGTACATCTGTATGCAAGGACTATATGGCTCTTTGGATTGTCAGTTAAATGCATACCTTGATGAATATTACAGGCTGTGGTGATAGCAAGTACTTAATACAGTTTGTGAAAGTATAAAAGCCTCTCTCAATAATCTCGAAGCCTGTAGGCAAAGCAGCTATTACAGTGTACTTTGGGGCAATAAAGGTTGATATTAGCTACAGCATTTTAGTTTATATTCAGTACTCTTAATCTAGAGCAAATATGGACAGTTAGAGATAGTGTAGATTAACACTTTAACTAAGGATTTTAGCTGCTTGTGCGATGTCCATGACCACAATAACTGAGCATCCTGTATCTGCTTCATAGTTTCTCTTCACATCATTCTGTTTTGTAGAAAAACAGTTTGGCTACATGCTAGAAGCCTAGGGCAGACCTGGAAAGTCTGTCTGTATTTCATGAATCTGTCCAGTCTATAATACAAGACCAACTTCTTTTTGAAAAATGCAAGGACTGTATAAATTTTCCACATTTATTCTCTTTGCGCATCTTTAAGCACAGATTTTTTATGTCTAACTAGGCTTGACAAAGAAAGTTAAGCCAAGGCAATGCTTTGTAGTAATGATGAGCAAATTGAGGTTTGAGTGGAAAAATAGTTCATGTATCTAAATCTTTCTCTCAGGACATTCATTTTTTTTCTCTGAAAGTCAAGTAATGTATTGGCGAAGTCAGAATATAAATTATTTCTTGCACTAACCTTACTTCTGTCTAAATTGCTTTAAGCCCTCAACTGCGGGGGGGGAGGGGGGGGCAAAACAAACTCCCAGAACATGCAAATAATTAATGAGATTTAAAAAAATATATCGATGAAACACTACAGGACTCTCTACTTCATCATCCAGCTTTTCAAAATTAAACAACACCCCCACCCCATCTCTAAGGAAACAGGCCTTGCAGCATGCATAGAAAATTATTAAACACAGGACAAAAATATAGAACCATGTTTGGAGAATATTTCACCTGGATTTTGACATCTAGGAGCCGTTGCTTCTAACATCAGCTAGGAAGTTAAATTAAGTGTAAAGGTATTTGCTAAACAAAATCTATAATCATATAGGACCTAACAGTTAAACAAATCAATATTACGAATAAAACAAACTGGATATAATGCTTTTATGTACAATACTTTGGGTTGTGCCATACTGAAAAAACTTTTCATTTATATATTAGGTGCCTTGTATTTTGGTGCATTTCTCCTTCTCCTATCCTTCCCGATATAACTTGTATCTTACGTGTGCGTGTGACGTGGGAGAAGGAGGAAGAAAAGATACGTCTGTTTAGGATGAGCCAGGCATGAAGTTGGTAGGATGAATTTTTGATGAGTACTAAAGGAGTCAGATGCAAGGACAGGGAAGTTGTGAGAATTGCTACAAGGGTGACTGAGCTCCTCTTCGGAATTATTTATATAGGCTTTCCTCGTTTTCTTAATGATCTTTTTGCTGTAAGTGGACAGAGAATGTTGAATGTTGAGTTTCATGGTCACTTTTGTAGGAAACAGCTAAGAGCTTGACTTGTAAAACCTTGCTTTAAATTTTTGGGTTTAAAAAAAAAAAAATTCAGCAATATCAATATTTCTTCACTTTGGTACCACAATATAAGTCCTTTGGGTATGACTGCCATGTATGGCAATTTGCTGGATAGTATCCTGTGATAAGCTGGGCACAAAATTGCCTTGAGTAGATTTGCACATCCGCAACACAAAGAAATGAGAAAGGAAATGGAATTGATCCCAAAAATTCCATAGACTAGCAGCTGCAGAGAGAACTGTGGACTGTAGAGAGTCCACATAAAATTGCTAATCTGTAATTTAAAATCTTTGTTTAAATCTGTGATTATGATGCAAAGTTTATTTTCTCTTTCTGTGCTTGCCTGAAAGCATCTATATTTTCAAAGTATGTTTTAAGATTGCTGAGAGCTGCTAGTTGTAGATGCTGAAGAAATGAATTCACCAAATCACTAATCTTTTTAATTTTTTAGATTCTTTTTAGAAACACATCCAGCTGATATAATTGACTATTCTGTTCTTGTACAGAGTCTTGGCTAATGCATCTGTTGAATGAATAAATAAATGGAAAGAAATGCAGTTTTAATTCTGGCAAAAACTATTTTTATTGCTTGCTTGTAAAATTGGCAGCAATATTCTACTCTGGGATAGCATTATTGGTTACTGACACAGTGGAATAATAGTAGCAGTTAGAAATAAATGTGAATTTAGCAAAAATTTTATAGCTTGGGCTTTTATTTATTATTTTTAAGAAATTCTAGCACCTGCAAAATAATGCAAGATGCTGGTTTCTTTTTTGACAAATATTACACGTTCACAGATTAATGTATAGCTTCTAATCTCCATTGATTATCTAGCAAGTGCTTGCTAGATGTCAAAAAAGTCTGACACTGTGAACAGGTCATAGATTGGGCCAACCTGTTCTTTGACTGGGGCTCGAGAGAGCAGCCAGGCAGCTACTGTTTTACCCTCCGGACAGAAAAATCTATTTCTTTTCTTCGTCTGCCTTTCGACTTTTGACTTCCTACTAAGTTAGTAATTTATTTATTTGTTTTTGGTACTTGAATGATATTTGAACTTTTAGTGAGGAAATTCTGTTACGCTTGTTCTGGGAGGACAAAATAGTATCCAAACAGTTTTAATTGCAGTACCCAACTCTTTGATGTTCAATTTTGCTGATAAATACAAGGTTGCTCAAAACGCCTGTGTTGTCCACCTCCCAAGGTCTTAGCACTGTTCCAGATCCTCTACCAAACCTGGGGATTCAGGCTGCTGACTCAGCTGGAACAAGGCACACTGGGTTGCTCTTGAAGAAATCTGTGTTTGCTCAACTTGATTAAAACTCTGCTGTCGTCACTGCTACTGACAAGCAGTGCTCACTGTGAGTCTGTCTTGTTCAGCTGAACAGTGCGTACAAAGTAGTTATTCTGTAACTCCTATAACTATGATACATATACCATAGTTATATTTTCTAGGAATGTGTATATGTATACATATGTGTATATGTGTATTAAAAAGTATATCATGGTCATAAAATCGACTTTAATTCTCTAGAATTGGTGTGAATTACGCTCTTTCTGGAAAAAGAAACAGTGTAATAGTTTCTGTAGAAACATTTGTTGTTTAATCAGTTGGTCTTAGGCTGTGGCCATTCTAGCAACTGTAGCCTGAGAAATTGATGTCTAACACTTTTTTTTCATCTCCTTGTCTTTCATTGTGACTAAAACTTTCTAATGTCTTTGCAGACTGGAATGGAAATGCAGTTACAAAGTTTTTCTATGATAACAGTGAATTGTCTCACTTCAGTTGCTTTGTTACAACTCTTAAGTGCCCACTTTACAGGAATTAGCATATGCCCTTCAGATTTTTCTATCAGAGCTGACATTACAAGTAATTACAAACAGTAAACTGTTTGTTTCATGCTTCTAATTGCTTCACAGAAATCTTGATCCTGGTCTTCCAACATCTAAGAATGAATGAATAAATCTTTTTCTGTGCTCATGAAAATCCTTTTCTGGTGACATATGTACATTTAAGACTCCAGTATAATTTCATTAGGCGAAATCTCATGATAAGTTTAGGGAAAGAGAAAGCAAGCTCAAAAAAGAAGGTAGATATCCTACTATCAAACAAATATTAAACAAAAAAAAAAAAAGAGTATTTCATTCAAAGAATTAAAAAGTCTGCAAGTAATTCTGCTTGCAGTATTTCAGAATAGATTCTGATCATTTTGGATTCTTCAGCAGGTTTTAGGAATTGTAGTATTTTTGTTGCTGAGCACTTTTTAAATTGGTGAACGCTAATGTAAAATGTTTCTTTAAGGACCTTATGACTAAATGCTGTCTCTGCAGAGGTGTGGCATGTGGGGGGAAGATAGTAGATCAGTTTTGAGGTAAACAAAATCCTTGTCTGAACTGGGAGGAAGGGCTATACACCCATCAGTGCATCAAAAGACATGGGAAAACAGGCTGCGCTAGCTGGTGCTAGAGGAAGGTGAAAAGCTGAAGCCCTTAATCCTTCTGGCTAGTGTGCATGAGATGGACAGCATGGGAGCTACTGCAGTGCTCTGCTCATTTTCCCAGTTCTTGCTGGTTGATGAGTTTGTACCATTACCCACCTTAATGTAATGAACCAGAGAAGAGAACCAAACCCCAGTTCCCTGCTACAGTTTGTTAAAATATCCAGTAATGCATTCTCCAAACTGGAATCCTACTTCTAAAAAGGTACCAAGAAAGAATGCTGAATTTGAGGTAATGTACTCTCAGCCCAGAGGCTTTCCAAAATGAGCTTTTCACCAAGGATGGGCCTGCTGCAATGGCAATGGAAAAATCAGTTCAAGCCATGGTTTGAATGGACATTTTGACACTGTTTTTATTTATTTTCACAATGGAATTCATTTTTTTTCCCCTTCTCCCCCTTCTAATTAACAAAGTTTTTCTTTTGGTATTTATTCTGCTTAAATGTATCAGAAGAAGGATCATTATCTGTGTGGGGGTTGGGGAAGAGGAAAGACAGACACAGATCTATTTACAGTGCTAGAATCAATCTCTGCTGAAATTTAGATTTTTTTTTTTTTTTTTTTTTTTACAAATGAAGGAATAGTATTCCTGTCTTCTTTTATATTTTTAATGTGAAACCTTCATTTCAAATAAAGGGGGGCTATCACCATTTGGGATTTTACTTTGTGTAACAAAACGAGCTTTTAAAGTTTTTAAAAAATTATAGATGTATAGTTGAAGGTGTAAGAAAGTTCTTTTCTTCACCTCTCCCACTTTGGAAGAATTCATAGCTGTCCAGTTAAGTTGGTTATACTCATGGGTAGAAATAAGTCAAAGGAAAAAAACTAGGGGAAACATAATTCTTGGGAATGGATGAAGCAAAATCCCAAGGCAGTATTAGTTAAGAGACAAGGAATGATGCTTCTGTTATAACGTTGTTCACAGGACTTGGGTTTTAACTTTGGTTTAAATGTAAACTTGTTACTCGGACAAGTTACTCAGTGTTCAACTACTTCCCGTTATAAAAATGCTTAAAACAGTAGCTAAAAATGCTGTGAGATCTAAAGATGGGAACTGTAGGCAAGTGCTATCTACTAAAAGTTATTAAAAAAATACAGTCTTTTATCTTTTTTGAACCATTTTACAAACTGGGACCTTGCATGATGAATGAAAAGCACTAGGGTGAATGATCTAACTTTCAAGCTTCATGCATCAGCATGCTTTTTTAAATATCATGAGAAAGTGCTGTAGCAATTGTATATGAATGTGGTACTTTCCTTTCCTTAACTGTTTAAAAGATGAGCATGATTGACTGTGTATGTATCAATAGCTTTGAAGACCTGAGGAAAAATTACCGTGGAAAACAGAATTTGGGTAGATTCAAATACTGCAATTTCAAGACAAGATTTTTAATCGAATGTCCTATAATTCTCCCTTAATAATAAAATATACAAGTCTCCAAGGTACCGCATCACCTTTGTGGAGAAAGTGGCAGCCAGGAAGGAATTTCCACTACTCAAAGGATGTTTTACAATTACAATGGTTTGAAAGAATGAACAGTGTATGAAACTCACAGAAAATTTCTCTTTCATTATTTATTAAATATTAACTTGTTTGAATTGTAGACTGTCCTTCATCTTTGCCTACAGAGGGCTACTTCATTCATACTTGAAGAAGGAAACCTCTGAGTGTAAACCATTCTGTGTAGTTGTGCATTGGTTTTAAATTATCTGAAAAACTTATATTTTCTCTAGTTCTTTTTAGGCTTTCTTTACTTGAACTCATGTTAAAATATGTATGAGTGAAGAAATGGTGTTGAAGTCACTCTCTCTGTTTGTAATCTAGATATGATCTTTGATACATCAAAAAATGTGAATAGTTGCACTAGTACCCATAATTATTAGAATGAATTCACTGCTGTCTGCCTTAACCTGATGCGTATTATCAAAAAATTGCTTTTGTAGTTGAGCATGGTAATATAAGAGACAAAATTATAATTCTGCCATTGTGAATATAAGAAATACTGCTCCTATCCGTATTAACAAAGAAAACACATCTATCTCTGGTGAAATGTAAAGCACAATGTTGGCTTTCTAGTAGAATACTAAATATTACAGATAGTTCTCTTATTGGTGAGCGTAAAACCTGTGAATAAATCAGGTCTACGGATGGTAGGGTTTTCTTCATATATATTCAAAGTTTCTGTCATACTGTTATGCCACACTTCCAGTTACAACAGTTATGCATTAAGTTATGCGTAGAGTGATCTGGTTCTCAGGCTGAACATACCAGGCTGGATTTTGAACCAATTAGAGCATTTTTAAGTCTGGAGAAGTTTATTTTTAGTCTCGAAGGGAGTTCAATAGGCAAGGATGTTTTACAGTTTCTACTTCATGCTTATTATAACTATATTTCTACTTGGGCAAATCCTTTTTCCCTTCGTTTGTGGATGGATTAAATAAATTGGCAAATTCTGTAGATACAGGCAGAGCACAAAGAAAAGGCAATTCTGCCTTGGAATGTTACACTGCAGCCCTTTCACCTGCCTGTGAATCGCAGTGAATGACAGTTTTTTCTTGTTTCTTTCTGATCTGAAGCTTTATTTATAAAGTAACAGTCTACTTGTGCTATAGCAGCACAGAAATTAGGGTTATGAGGTTGATGCAGAAAGAGGGTAGATGGAAGAATAAACTGGTATACATACCTGTAGAAGGAAAACAGTTATAGTGCTCAGTTTCCCTGGATAAATGATCCCACTTGCGAAGGCACTAGCGCAGTGATCCCATTCCTAGGGAAGTTCTGCTCCGAATTCTTGCTCAGAAAATAACAAATCATTGAACTCCTGAAGTTTCCGGACTTGAGCTTCTGTTTCTAGCCCCAGTTTCAGGTTTGAAACTCTGAGCTGTGAAAGTTTTGGCTCATCAGATTCACAAATTCCAAAGTGTTACTTATTTAAAGCAGGTTGAGGTAGTTGCACCATGTATTATGTAATCGTATACTCAAAAAGATTTCCCCCTCCCAAGGTAGTCAAAAGAGAAGAAGTTGTTTTATATTGCTGTGTTCTAATACGTAACAGGTGACCTACTTTTTTACTTTCTACATGGGAACACAAAGAACAACACTATATTTATGTACTTCGAGATCTTCCTACACATTCCTCTGTCCTTTCTTTCTGTAGTTTTTTCCTTCCTTTTTTTTGTGTTCTATGCGCGGAAATGAGAGGCTCAATGAAATGAAACAACTTAAGAATTTTTTAATTTAACCAGTGTACAAAATGTGCATACATTTGTATATAATGTATTCCTAAATGTTAATTTTCACATTTCTTTGAAAAGAAAAAGGATATTTTTACATCTGTGTCTTACATATACCTATGTATTTGTCTGAATTTTAGGTTTTGGTATATGTCTCATAGAAATTTTTTTCAAATTTGCTTTTAAGAAACTGTTGGGTCTTTTTATTTAGTTTTTAGTTTTTTTCTTGGCAAGGGAGGAATTTGACTCTTGTCTGTGAAAAATTGACTGTGAAAAGCATATTATTAAAATTGATACATACAAAATGCTGTTAAATGTATAGTTTAAATTAGAGTTTTCCTCTTGCACTGACCTTTTCTACTTTATCATAAAACATATTATTTTAACAAAGTTAGAAAGCAGAAAATTTTCAGGCAGTGATGTTTTTCAGATTCATAGCATCTGTTCAATTGGTGTTTATGAAGCCCTTTGAGATACTGAGCTGAATGAGGCGGTATTAGTGTGTGTGTGTTAGGTGGCATAGTTCGAAGGAGCAGCATGTCTAAATAAACGCATCTTGGACTTTTATAAATTTAGTTGTATACAAAACCTCCTAAGTAAAATAGCCTATGAAAGGCAAACCATAAGCATTAAATTCCTTGGATGTCTTTTATTGGGGAAGCAGGATTGATAAAGGCACAATATGTTGCAGGCTTTATTTCACAGTTCTGCCAACACGAATCCAATCAGAGCTAGAGCACAGCTGCTATTCCTGCCAGTCCTCCTCTCTCTCCTGATGGAGCTTTCTTTGTTTTTCTGTGTTCTTTTAAAACAAAGACCATTTAATAATCACCGCTAATGAATTAGCGATGTCCTGTTCAGGTGTTTTTCTTCATGGAGTGCTTCCCCCCAGCATTAAAGTATGCTTTACTGACACAGTATAGGGTAAGGTAATGAGGAAAAATAGATGTGACGTTGAAGATGGATTGTGATTGATAGAAATACATAGAGAAAACTAGATGTTCTTACAACAATTGTGCTATTCTTTTTATGCCTGTAGCACAGTTACTCCTCCTCCGCCCCCCACACAACAGATTTGTAATGAAAGAATAGAATCTTGTGCAGGCTGCAACTCCCAGAGGTAAAACCCACAGTACTAGACTTCCATCTGTATAGCCTATTTAGTTTTCCTTGGTTAAATTAGTCTGGAATACTGTCTTTGCAAGTTCATTAAAATTATTCTATAATGGGTGTGTACTATAATTTTTGAAGTTTTATGTTCAGTTTCTTGGTGGTAGTGCTTGCTATTTACCTGATGTTCTCGTCACTTGTCATAGCACTTTCTGCTATGCCCTGATGTTTGTAATGCTCTCTTGCCTTTCCACTCACTTTCATGGCCAGAAGTGTTACTCCTGATCCGTTCTCCATAGAAGTCTCTCTCTCCCCCCTCCCACCACCATAATAAAGTACTGGAGTGAAAAAAAAAGTCACCTGTGTTAGTTACATGTAATTGGAGTGGGGAAGGGAATCCTCTTTGGCCGAATAATATATTTTTATAGAATTTAAGAAGATTATTTCACCAGAATACTTATCTGTAATGTTCACATTTACCAAATATAGCCCTTTCTGATTAGTAAAGGCTTTTATCTGCTTGGAGAAACCTGGATTTGAAATAAAGCTATAAATGTAAAAAAACCCACCAAAAACTCCCCGGGGAAGAGGGCAGTGCTGGGTTTTGGTTTTACTCTTCAACGAGCATGCTAAAATGTACTGAATCAATACTTTGAATCAATATACACATATTCAATAGTTTCTTCGGAGCAGTTAGACCTACATAGGAGGCCTAATCCTGATGAGACCTGCACGTGTGGATCATTTAATAATCTGTAAGCCTACAGGGGCAAGTAAAGCTACAGGACAAGTAAAGCTAAGCTATAGGACTGGGACAGTCTGGTGAGAACTTTGCTCGCCTGCTGCAGAGTGAGTACAGCATCATTGCTCCACAGACTGGGAGCGCTCCAGGGCTCAGTGACTTCTGCTCTTCACTGGCTTGTAAGACAGTACAGCATTAGCCCTCTCCTTTGCCAAGCAGTAAATCCCTTTTCCCCCAAAACATGAGCAAATAGCTGAATTAGATATGTACATTACTATGAATATACATAGGATCCACCTAACCTACTTTTGTGAAGGGCAGTGATTGAATGCTTGAAAAAGGCTGATAATAAGTACCATCTGAATAATCTCGATTTGTCTAATTGCCATTTAAAAGCTCCTTTTCTTTTCCTACACAGAGTTTACCCTTACTGAAGGTATTTGTTTCAATACCAGGTAATATGCCACTTTGTCTTCCTAAGTTTGTTACTTTGCTCAACTCTGTTCTCTTCAAAATTTGCGCTTCAGCTTTGAAATTTTTGAGTGGTTTTGCCAGAGCTAATTTATGCGTTAGCTTATTTATATGTTGTATGCATGTGTTAATTAGTTATTGAGTAAATGGAAATCAGAATAGGTATAGTAATTGCTGAGTAAGGTGGTGGGAACTTGATGCCAGTACGAACCAAAACTTTACAGAGTTCTGCATTTTATTGCTTTAATGTGGAGCTTCACACACACAGTGGATTAAAGATTGGCTTCCATGTGTGGTTAGTTGATATAAATTGTTCCCCTGTGATTCTTTTCTCCTTGTATCTCTGCCACACACAGGTACTTGTTCCTTGCATAGGTGCTGATGCATGTGTGTCTGGAGGAGCGAGGCACTGACACAAGGGACTGTTCTGGCTGAAAGCTAATGGGGTCATTTTCAGCAGAATGCTTGTGTGGGTGCAGAGGAGGGGAGGAGACAACATGGCTGGGAGATGTGGAAGGGAGGGAGCCACAGTGGCTGGAATGTGGAACTGAATCACGAGAGACTTGGGTCTGGTACCAGATTTCAGTATCTTCCCTTTCTTAAAATCTGTAGTGTGGTCAGATTATACACAAGTAAGTGTCTGAATCATTACTGTTCCCCTTCTCCCCTGGAGATCTCTGAACACTCAGTAAATTCCAGAGGAGTGGGAGAAAGCTGACCTTATGGCACGACTCAGAAAGGGTAAATGGAATGACTCATAATCTGGGTCAGTTTAACATTTGCCTTTGACATAATAATTTTTGACTAATGATATGGGACATAACAAGTAACAGAGACAATCATAATTCTAATCAGTACTCCTGAAAATAATTTTTGCCAATTAACTTCTGCTTTATCTTTATTGTGATAGCATTCTTTTAACATTGCACATAGGTATGGGGTGATCTGCATGCTGTGGATTGAGATTGCTATGGTGTATGTTACGGTTTTAATTTTCTCGCCCACATTTAGAAAAAGTATTTAAGTCATGAATTTTGCATAGACTCTGAGACAAACATTGAACACAGCCATTTTGCTAACAAAGCTTGCAGGATCCTTTTGTCACCCTTTGTCACTTAGTTTCTCCAACTACAAATGGAAAGAGTTTAATAAAAGGTAATAAACGAATCTGATTTTTTAAAATAAGATTACAAGTCTGATAAAGCTTAAATGTATTAATGCTATTGAATTCTGTAGGCCTTTTAATACATTTTAAGAAAAAAAATCAAGTAAAAGATAAAAAGAAAAAAAACAAACTCTGAGAAACTAGAATGATAGAGTCAATGGCAGAGCAGCTTTTCCTTGAAAAAGAATGGTTTCATCTTCATTGTCTTCTTTTGTAGAGTTTGTTCCATCCCAAGATCTGCAGACTCCTTAAGCCTTCCAACCATTTTAATCTTTGAGCTGGATGTCTTTTGTGTACATAATATATTGAAGAAATTTTGGTATATTTTTTTTTTCTGAACACCTCTAATTTTTATTGTCATTTTCCTCGTGACGTATTTTGAAACTCTTATATAATTCTTCTTTAGCTTTTTTTGCAGCACAGAATTTCCCCTGTCTTTCAGATGACTTACAATTCCATTCTTCGTCCATCCACCAAGCATCTATTGTTACTTTTTGAATTTATAATTATGTCTTAATTTCATAAAACAGTAGTACATCTAATATAAGTATTAATGCTATTTTAGAAACTTACGGTATGGGAGAAGAATGAAAGAGAGTAGCAGTTTGTATAGTCGCTGGGTTGGGTTGTAAGGGAATCATGGAGATGAGTCCTGCTTTGTGAGCAGAAGCAGCTAATTAGGGCAAAGCATCAGACACAACTCTCTTTGGTTTTATTCCTTGATCGATATGCACATGCCTCTTGGTCATATTGATCTTTTCTGCTTATTTAATGTACTTCCATTTTATGAGACCTACACAGTCATTAAATGGAGTAGTTTGAATGGGGTTTGAATTATTTTCACTTGCTGTGACATTGTTTTTAACATACTGGGTTCATTTACTGGATATCTGTACTGTTAGCTGCCATTAAGGTAAAAATAGCTCATCTACAAAACCAGGTAACTGTCTGTAGCCACATGTTTCAGGTTAAATGATCTGACCTACTTGAGAAAGTTGCATAGACTCAGTATCTCTATTTCAAAATGTCAGGTATTGTCCAGTAGTTTGTTTTATTGCATTTCATTTTTTTTTGTTTTTACTCTGGAAACTGGGGAAATACTAATTCACAGCAGAACAATTGAATTGCAGTGTGAACAGTGCTGAAGATCAGTTTGCTTAGAATAGACTTTTGCTGAGCAGCAGCCCATGCACTACTGTGTGACAGCATCATTCTTAATTCTCAGCTTGCTGTCTGCCTGGCGGTGCGTGCTCAAGGGGCTAGCTGGAAATCAAAATAGATGCCTCTTACAGAGCCCCGTCAGTGCATACTCCAACATTGTGCTGTTTCAGTGCTGAGGTGCCTGGGTAGCTTAGGTCAGATCTACACTAGCAAAGTTTTGCTGGTATTGCTCTTCCAGATAATTCTTTCAGCATGTGTGTAGTGGTGCAAATGCATTTTTGCCCATGCAGCCTATGTTACCTCCTGAATGAAATGGGATGAATTACAATGGCAAAAGCACTTTTCTACACTTAGGCTTTTTGCTGGTATAAAAATACTGTGGACCTTTCACTTCATCACCATGATGCTGCACTAGGAAAAGTTTGTGATCTAGAGCTGGACTTAATCTAACTCTTTTAGTAAAGAATAGAACATAGAATCAACTGTGTTACACTTAGTAAGCAAAACTAGTGAAAAATACTGGATGAGTCATAATGAATACTGTGAGTCTTCTTTTCTATCCCCCTTTTCTGTCCTCAAAACAATTTGATGGGGCTGGTTTAACAGATGGGCAGAAAACCTATCAGTGTGTGTTGGAAAACTGTTTCCAGATAAAGAACAGTTTTCTTAAGTCATTTGCACTCTTTTTTTCTTTGTTCAACATTGACTGAACTAGTCAAAACATTTTAAGCATATTAAGCAATAACATATTAAGCAAGTCTATAAAATAATTAAATTGAAACTAGAAGCTAAGAGTTCTTAGAAATATTTACATTAATATTTGACTCAGTATAAGTCTTATGATAACTACTTTTGAATCTTCTAGGAACCTTGTGCTGAAGATAAAGAAAATGTTTGTCAGGGTTGGTATTGCTGTTTCATACTGAAAATATTTAGGATCGTCTGGTAAATTTATTTATGAATCCAAAATGAGCTGTGCTTTCACTTTGCTGTAAGTGCTCGGATATGATCAGGCAGAGGCACGTAAGGTTTATTGCCATCCTTCCAAGAGACGTTTTGTAGAGTTATTAAGGTGTCGCAGCATCCTTTGTTTTTCATGGGATGAATTTTAGTTCATTTCCTTGTACAGCAATTGCACGGTGGTGCTGTGCTTGAATTCAGGTGGAGGCTATAACGGTTCTTCCTTACCTGTTTTGGTCCTGGTCACTGCTATTATGAACTGTGAGGGTCTGCCTTCTGCATGCTCTTTGGGGAGACCCAGCCTGTTAAAATTTATGTAAGGTTAATAGTCTGCATAATTTTGCAGAGTATGAGCAAGTACTTGGCAGGAGGTGCCAAAAAGCTGTGGCAGATTTGTGTTGTGCTTTGTAGTCTCAAAACGGGTTCAAAGGACACTGATGATAACAGGTGACTAATAATACACCATGAAATAACTTCTGTGGTGGAGATGAGTCAGGTAGTTATCAATTTCTAAACACATTTGCAAAGCAAAATCCATCTAACAAGGGAGGTTTGGAAGTTTTTTGGATTTGTGATTTGCTGGAATCCTGCTAAAACGTGTATGTAGATTTTGGGATCTTTTTTCCTGTCCACACTGTGTGAAAAGGGGTGGGAGAATCCTGTAATTTGCTATACTTCCAGTGTCCAGTAATTCTCAAGCCCTTGCAGTGTCTCCAGTATTTTTTCCCTTACATAAGAGAAATCTCTGGTCTGCAGTTTTTTCCCCATTAAGATGCTTTCTCTCTTACCTCTGCCTGCAGGCTCCCCATGCAGTTTTCACTGGTGAATCGTCTGATCCCTCTCAAGCTCTTGCTGGAGGGGAGCCAGCAAAGTGATCACTTTCAGAAGGAGGCAGTGAGAGAAGTGTAGCTGAAAAACAGCTTCTTAACCTTTCTTCATAAAGCATATCACTTGCAAGTGGGGATGCTACAGCTTCCTTTGTTATCAGGCCCAGACTTCTCACACTGTGCCCCTTTATTTCAGAAAATTCCTTTGAAGATCTGGCCCAGCTGCTACATGTTCTTTGGGAAAGGGAAAGGCAGTGCTATGCCTCCGTGACTGCATTGCTCGCCTGTGGCAATGTAGGACTGAAAATCTCATGCTACTTATATTTATTTCCAAATTTTTAAACGCTACTTTCAAGATAACATTTGAGAATCTGAACTTTAAAGACCCATTTAGTTCTCAGGACTTCTGAAAACCTTGGGAATTCAAAGCAAGTGTTCTCTAGAAGTTCAGAAATAGAGAAACGAAGTAAAATGTACATACCAATGTTGTTTTAAAAAAGTTAGAAGCATGCCATGGTTTCTTGAGGTCTGACTCATTTTTTGAACTCTTGACACTGTTGCTGCTGATGTTTGCCTTCTCTGTCGTTTTCCAGGGAAAGAAACAGTGGTTAGGTCTCTCTCTCCATCTTTTGCTTCCTCTTTCCTGACTGTACACCAGATTTTCCGGCTTTACTTGGGGCAGAGGGTAAGGGAGGCTGAGACTCACAGCAGTTTGAGCCGGTTACTTGGAGAGTGCAGATAGAATGAAGAACATACATACAAACAGTCCTTAGACTCCCAAAATATGGGTGCTCAAAGACATGAAGCATGGGTGGAAGTATTCTGAAATGTTCTGCTTTATCAGACCAAGGAATGTTTATTTCTTTTTCTGTTTTTTCTCTTCTCAGAAATGTACTTCTGGTGGTTTGTGCATTTCATTAACTTAATATGATTCCTTCAGTGAGGACAGACGTCTCTCTTCTTAGTTGCTGTGCGGCCTTCAATACTCAATTTCACTTTTTTCATCTCACTGTATTTCTAAAATTGGGATTGTGTTCAGCTTATTTTACCCCTGCAACAGCTTCATCCAAACCTTTTCTGTCATTTGTTGTGGTGTATGAACTCTAAGTGATTATTTATAAATATATACCCACCCACCCGCCCCTTCTTTTTTTTTTTTCTTTTTACAAGCCTCTACTTATTGTGGTTGTATATGAGAAGATGGAAAACTGGCATTCTCTAAACGAGCCAATGAAATTATTTTCCTATTTCCTGCTATCAAATACAAAATTTTATTATTGAAGCTTGATGCTCCTAAGGAGTGCTCTGTCTTACCTAGAATGCCTTTGAAAACCTGTCTGCTTTCCCTTACTCCAGCAATTTGCCTTGATCCCTAATGCTGCTTGCCAAAATCAGACCAAGCATAATTAACTTTGTGGATGAAAATGAGTCTTCGAAGAGTTAGATGAAACTTGGAATTGTTGCTTTCTGGGAAGGTTTGACATTTTGAAGTCCGGTTTTCATCCAAATCATGACAGATCTAAAACTGTAGCAAAACAGAAATCAGAAGAGATGTGTACTTTGGAATTGGATAGGCCTTACTTGTTTTTCCCCTCTAAATTATTTCATGACGTAATATAACATAATTTAAATATTTTTCTTTAAATAGGAAGCAATAGCTGCTTCCAAACAGCTACTGAAATATCTTATAAAACAATGCATTTAATTTTGAATTCTCATTTATAATGGCATGCAAACATGGATTAAAAAAAACAAAAAAGCCAGTGCCTTGCAGAGGCTACAGATTTCATTCTCAGCTCCTTTGTGTAAAACAAATGGAAATTCTGTTAAATCTGGAATTTTTATACTTGTACTCGAGTAATTCCTTGTCCTAGAGCCTTATTACCTCTTTAGTCCTTGCTCTCGGAGAGGGAGGGAGCTGAGGTCCATCAGAGCTGTCCCAGCAGCCTGCTGGTGGCTGTGCTGGCTGTCCCGGGCAGGACCAAGGGCTGCTGATCCGACGGCTGACTCTGCCTCTCTGAGGGCACTGCTAACATGAGCCTCTGCCAGGTTCCTCTACTTCAGTCAGTCCTAATAAGCCATTTTATTTACAAATACGACCTGCGTAATGTCCCCTGAAATGCAGTCAGCTAATCCTGCCTTTTTAATTACTTACAATGACTTTAATTGGATCAGAAAAGAGCAAGAAATATAAGGTAGTAATGTAATAGAGTTTGCACAGTGGGAGGACTCTTGCTGTAAGCTGCAGCCAGAGTACGGTGTTCCTAGACTGTCTCCATCGGCAATGGCTGTCACCTGCCTCCTAGCTCTACTACAGTGTCCGGACTGCTGTGGTGCAGAAGTCTGCTGTGATAAAAGTACCAAGACAGCTACGGTCATTTAAGATGTTCAGTAGCTGGAATTTGAAAGTATTTCAGGCTCTCAAGCCTTGGAAAAAGCTTTTTATACTGAGAATGATTGACCAGTGTTGAGCCCCAGTGTGCCACGGTGTCTTGCTGGTGCTTTTGGAGTAGTTAGACCTTAAGGCCCTTCTGGTGCTTTCTGTTTGCTACTTTCTCACCATTTCAGCAATGCAGTGCTATGTAAGTACACCAGTGTCTTCAAAAACAAAATGCAAATCTTTCTTCCTTTTCTAAAGGGCATTGCGTAGGTTGAGGAGTTACTCAGCATAGCTGCTTCTCTTGGGAAGTCAGGCAGACCTTCATATTGAGACTGGCCAGTTACTGGTGGCTCTGGCTGCTTTACTGCAAGTTACTTTGGGGGAGCCAATGTCCTAGAGCAACTATTACTGCTCTTTACTTTCTGGCCATCTCCAGCCACACAACTGAGAGGCCTCACTTGTGTCTCTATGTTACGTACTTCTGAATTTAGGACTTTTAACATTTCCCTGACGGGCTCTTTCTGTTTTTTAGTGTTTTTTAACCTTCGATTTTTTTTTTTTTTTCTTAGAAGTTCGAACACACAGAAAGGAATTTTAGACTCTACCCAACGTACCCATGAGTTCATATATTTCTACAAATGTTCATGTTGCAATGCTTTACCCATATATTTTTTCTAAAAAATGAAGTCCCTTTTCACATACTTAGTTTGTAAAGAAAATGGCAAAGGTGGTCATAAAATCAGTGAAGTGAACTGAGAGTTTTATTTGGAAGAATATTCACAAATGTTTTGTTGGTTTTCTCAGTTGGTAGAAATTATGACTTCTTTCCTTGCATGGCATAAAGAGTCATTAGAAACCTAGAGGGGTCAGGGTCAGGCTCGGCACTGCACTAGCACTGGTGTGGTTAGTGAGCCTGCCTGCCAACTGCTGGTAACTCTCTGTCGAGATTCCTGTGTCAGAGAAGTAGTTACGTAGCATCTGATAAATCTGTGACTTGCTACCCTTAAGATTATCCAATGAAGAAATACATGGCAAATGCTCCTGTAGTAGGGTGAAAGTGGAGAGGTCAATCAGCAGTCAGTGGCCACCCGCTATAAATGAGTTTTAAATGACTGAGGGGGGAATATGATGGAGGTGCATATAAAATCATGAATGCTGTGGGAAAAAGCAAATAGACGGAATGAACAGTCGCTCTCTTCCATTACAAGCACTAAAAGGCGTGGAATGAAACCATCGGGTGGCAGGTTCACAACATAAAGTTGCTGCTCCACGCAACATGCATTTCAGTTGTCATGGAAAGTAGTGATTGCTAAATGTTTCCATAGGTTCAAGGAGCAATTTTATGGTTAACAGAAAAGAAACAGGAATTGAGGATTATCAAACATAACAGTACCATTGCTCATAATATTGCTAAACCATAAATGATGGCTCGATGGAGCTTCTGCTTTCCGAGTTGTCCATGCTTTGGGCTCAATACCCCATGTTGGAAGAGGAGCTTGGCTAACTTGAGGGAGAAATGAAGACATGGAAGCTATTTGCCGAGACCACAGCTAACCCAGCAGCTTGTCTCTTAGGGTCTGTTGACAATCATTTTACTCAGTTCTAGAGATTATACTCTGCTCTCTGAGCAGGGATCTCCCAGTGAGATGTATTTGATGGTAATAAGTTTTACATATTAGAATTGCAGATATTGTCGTGTTTCCAGTCAAAACTCTTTGTTGCTGTTACTTCTTGATTTCCAGTGTTTCAGTGATAAATGGTCATGAGTGTATCAATACTGCTAATTTTGAAGACCATTGATAATCTTTAATTAATTTTCTGCTAAAGATAAACAGTTATTTTTACTTTTTGATGATTTTCTTTTTGCTTGACAAAATACGCTTTCTGGATGTTGGAAAAATGTAAATCTTAATGTGGTGCAGTGTAATAATTCTTTACTTCAGAATTGAGTTCCTATACGTTCAATATATGCTGTTGAGAAATTTTTTTTCCCTGAATTTTTTTAATTCTTTTTTTTTCTCCGAAGGAAAAGGTATTTAATTTAAACAATGGCAATCTTAGTTTTAGAGAAGAATCTGTTTCTTTCCTGATCTTGAAGTGATTCATAACTATCAGCAGTTTTTATTTTATTTTTAAGTATTAAATTGCTAAACATTTTTTATCCTTCAAGCAGCACATATTTTTTTTTGTCCGTGCAACTTTTTTGTGTCAATTATTAGATATAATTGGCTGATAGATGTAGATAGTAATAATTGGCTCATAGGTAATTATGTAATTTACAAAGAGTGTATCGGCATTATTTATTTAATAACAATTATTTGCTAAATTAAATGTTACCACCCAACTGTTAACAAATTGTACCTTTAACAACTGAAAGACTTGCTTGAACTTACTGTTTGCTTCCTTGGATATGCAGTCTTTTTAAAAAAAATTTTTGATTTTTTTAGCATTTAGCTCATTATTTTAAACTCTGCTAGCAAAGACATTAATTTTTAATTTTGTGTCTGTGTGGCATTAATGATAGTGGGACTCAAACACGTCATCAGTACCATATTTGAGAAGACTTAGCTTTTCATTTTTGTCTGTTTCAAAATAATAGAAGAAAAACTATGGCTTCTGTTTATGTTGATGTTTAATTATATCGAGAAGATGAGTACATTTTTATGAAATCTTAATCCATGGTAATTCTCAACCTTCATACATGTATGTGCTTCCTAATTTTAACAATGTAAGTATGTTTTTCTTGGAAAAAGTCATGGTCAATATGCATGAAAGATCCCAGACTAGTAGTAATAAATCATAGTATTCTTTTAGGTTGTTGAAGAACTTTTACAGGTAGCAGAAAAGATATGGTGCCACAGCTGTCTAAAGGCAGACCTGGAGCTTGTATTAGGGGGTCGTTTTGTTTTGTTCCATCTTTGAGGAGCAGCTGTGCAGGTATGCTGTTCAAATTCCTTTTCACTGGTGTTTGTAGGTGAGCAATGATTCAGGTTTGTGATCTGGCAGGTTTGGAGGCTATGGTGAACACTACAGAGCAGCTTGTATGGGGTAGTTTGGGAGGGATGTGACATTTCCTTCAGCTTCCTTGTGTTCTTGTTACTGCAGGTACAGCTAAAGATTATAGTAAGCGCTAAGGGCGAGAGTTGTATTTTACCAATTTGTATCTATATAACTTTTTTAGCAAATTGCAACAGATGTTGGGGGGAGGAGGAGAGGAAAGGTTTAAAGCTGTTTTCTTTTTTCAGTTTCACTATCCAAATCATACAAGATAGAAGGTATTAAAGCATCATCAGAGGTAACTGCTGTCAGTCTCTGTGTGATGGTTAAATACTTTATATTTCTATTGGAAGGTCAAAAGACAGGCATCTGTGGAGGCTAACTTCAGATGCAAGTATTTGAAATCTGAAAACTGTTATGTTCAGTTTGGCTTTCAAGCAACATTCTTTTCTTGCCCATCTTTTTAGTATTGTTGCTAAGTTTTATTATTGCTAGAACAGTTGTCGAGAATGCTGGCAGGCTGGGGAGATTTCTGCCGTAGGCTGATCTCTAAATTTTAAAAAGGCTTTACTGCAGGAGATAAGATATATATTGCATGCTGTTGTAAAATTTTGCAGTTATGTTCAAGTTGTCTACAGAAGCACTCTGGATAACACAAGGTTCACTTTGTTCTCCAACGAAGTATCTGAGGTACAGAAAACCTGTGTGATTTATAGCCTATGCAACATCTGTCGACTCTAAAGATGATAAAATCAAGAAAATCTGCAGCTAATTGCGGGAAGTTATTGATGGTATGCCAAGGAAGAGGTGGGAGGAATTAAATATGCATTTATTAAAGATAAAAATTACATATACATTCTAAACTACCGAGGGAATTAACATACCTGATACTAAACAAAATGCAGTTCTGCTTTTGCAGAACTGTTTTCCTGAATCTGTCATTTTGAAAGGGGTGAATGGTGTGTGTTGAAAAGAGGCAGGAGAGACCCATAAGGAGAGAGGAATGTGAAAGAAATATTTGCAGCTTATATATATAGTAAAGAAAAAAGTAGTATTCCCCCTTATCCAGGGGCCAAGATAATAGCATGATTTTTTTTAAAATTTGATTTTACAGCACTGTAGCACTGCTGATCTTAAAGTATATCCTGGCACTTACAAGAATGTGTTAGAAGTGATCCATGTTCTCTCATGTACACACTGACATTTTTGGATGCATGTTTTAGTGCAAAAATAATTAGAAAAACTCAAAAATGTAGGATAAATCTCATTGAAATTTAATAATGTAAAGTGCAGCTAGAAATTACTAACTCAGTAAGGTAACTGTAGACTTGTACACCTTAAGTCTGAGACTGTCCATGTATACCTTTATCCAGATGTAAAAATATTCAAGAATTAGGTCATTAACCATTAACATAATGAACGAAAACACACAAATGAACCAACATCTCTTCTGCCCTCCTTTGAGGGCACTGATTCAGCGAAGTCAGCCATCTTTGCCATCTCAGCAGCTGGTGGGATGTTTGAAAGAAGTTATTTTTGACTAAGATTTTTGAAACACATCATCCCTTTTCCTTCGTTTTCCTTTATTATTGCATGTGTCTGTTGCAACATGGCATGGTACTGATGGAAACTGAATCATTGTACCTTTACATAATGCTCTATATTGAGAAATTCTACTTAGCTATTGAATGATAACATATTAGTAATATTTAAGAGCTGCCAAAAATACTGGTATTTTCAGGCCAACATGTAAATTTTGGTTATCTTTTACATCCCTCTACTCATAACTATTCTGCTTGCTTTCATGGCTTTAGTTATGATGCTAACGTAGGTAAGTAAGAGAGAGCCAAAGTCATATACCTTCATTTAGATGAGTCCTTGTCTTTGTTCGGGAAAGAGATGGTTTTCTTCAGCCACTCCAGTAATACAGTTGGAAGGGCATAATTCCTTTACATGGGTTTATGATGCAGTTGCAATATATTTTCAATGCAATTATCTCTTGCAGATATGAAAGTACATTTCTTTTCATCTTGCTTTGTTTTATATACTGATATGATGCTCCATTTCAAGGAGGACTGCTTTTGTTCACCTATTGGGATTTTAACAAGTATTTTCCTGACAGTCAAAATCCTGATTAATTTCTGCTTGTAATTTATTAAAAACAAGCTGTATTCACCCCTTTGTTTGCCAGTTTTGGATGCTCTCCTGAAATTTGAGCAGAAACTCCGTTGCATTGGTAATGAGCAAGCAGTGCAAAGTTATGGGTTTAGGGGGTGTGGAGGAGGCTGTCAAGGTGGAAAGCAGATGATGGCACTAAATTACTCTTACAGATTAATCAGACCAAACTGCATGAACTGATTTGTATTTGCATCCTTTCACAAGTTACATTCCTTCATATTTTTCTGTATCTTATTTTTGATCATACTACCATTCTCATCTCCTTCAACCCAGAAGTTAATTTTTTCAGTAATCCCCCACTTGGGCTTCATCTCGCTCCTGTTCCATATTATACCTTTCTGTGCCCCTTTCTGTTTCCATCTTTTTCACATATGCTGTACACATTGCTTTGCATCTGTGATGCTGTGAAGTCTGTTCAAAACAGAAATAGGACAGCTAGATTTTTACTGGAAACATTCTTTTATTTTTACTTAGCTCTAAAAAAAGCCCAAGAGGAGTATTGACTTACAGAGGTATTATTGCTTTGTTGCCACAATAAATTTGATTTTGAAAGTCCACGTACATCTGAAGAGCAGTTCCTTATCTATGCAGTGTCTAAATTAAACTTCAATGAATTTATTATGGAGAAGTGAGGTATTTTCTCCATTTATTTTTAATAAAGAACAATCTTAATTATCAGAATAAAATGTGAATATTGTAAATGATATAGATATTGGTTTTGTTTTCATGAGTATAACTTTTGCTTTGTATTACGAACCTGTTTTACTTGTAATTTATAGGTATTGGTGTAAGAAATTTTCTTTTGAGTGTTTTCTGATTTCTAGGCCGTAGCTCAGATAGAATATTTAGAGTGGAGTTGGTTTCAGCTCAATCCAAATGCTAATGATGAATGGCATGAATGTTACAGTTCTCTGGGAGTATCTTACCACAGAGAATTTAGAAGAAAAGCCGTTTTAGTTACAAAAAATGTTTTGGGAGCTCTTGAGGAAGTTTCTCAAATCACCTTCTTTTGAGGGAAGGCTTAAGAAGCTTAGGGTGATTTCTAGAGTTCTAGATCTTGATGTTTCACACTTCACCAATTTTAATATAATTAAAATATAATGTGTACATTCCTGCAGGTTAATATCCTCCATGGGTAAGGTGCACAGCACCACAAATACGGTATTCTCTGTATGTTCTCTCTGATGTCTAATCAGAATTTCCTATGCTGTAGCTTGTGTCTCTTGCCTCTTGTCCTATCCATATGCACCTCTGAGAAAGGTCTGGCTCTCTCTTCTCCTGACCACCTGTTAGGTAGCAGAAGAGAGCAGTTAGGTCTCTTCTTAACCATCTCTTTTCTAGGTTAACAAACTCAGTTGTCTCAGCCTCTCCTCATACTCATATGCTTTAGTCCCCTGTCTTGGTGGTTCCCTGTTGGACTCACTCCAGTTTGTCCATGTCTTTCTTTTACTGGGAGGCACGGAGTACAGTGGCCTTACAAGTGCCAAATAATAAGAGTAATCACTTCCCTCAACCTCCTGGCTATACCCTTGCTACACCCAGTCCAGTACAGAGTAGTCTGCTTTTGCTGCAAGGACATACTGCTGATTTATGTTCAACTTGTTGTCCAGTGGGTCCTTTTTTGCAAAGCTTCTTTCCAGCCAGTGAGCATCCGACCTGTTCAGGTACTCAGGGTCATGCTATCCCAGGTGAACAGGGCTTAATTTGCTTTTGTTGAACTTCACAACGTTTCTCTCTGTCCATTTCTCAAGGTTGTTGAGGTTCTTCAGAATGGTGGCCCTGCCCTCCAGGGTACTGAGCACTTTCCCCAAATTGCGGTCACCCATAAACTCACAGAGGGTTAATTTTGTCCCATCACCCAGGTTACTAATGATATTAAATAGTATCAGCCCCAGGGCTGACCAGCCACCAGCTGGATGTGGAGTCGCTGCCCCTGGCAGTCCAGGCAGTTGAGGAGACGGTTAGTGGGCAAAATAGAAAGTAGCAGGTTTAGTAGGTCGTGGTTAAGTAAGGTTGTGAGTTTGTATTCAAGGGCCGGGGGAGCGGAGGAAGGGGCGGAGGGGATCTAATGGTGCGTGGTGGGGGGAACCTTATGGGTAGGTGGGGGAACCTTAAAGTAGTTCAACAACTCTTGATTTAGACCTAAGTGAATGTGGGAGTAGTGTGGTATAACTTGTGATTAGACCTAAGTAGTATTTGTCTTGGTGTGTTAATCTATTTTCTGAATCATGGCATTTTCACAGGAGTGTCTCCAAAATATGGTGCTCATTGTTAAGTCAGTGATGATGATAAAAATAGATATCAAACTCATTTCCATCAATTCCAGATCCTGCCTGGCATCTGATTTCCAGCCCAGAGAGCAGTACGAATTAACTCTTCCATCAAGACAATTTAAATGCGGCTTTAATATAATGTTAAAAATAGCTAGTCAGTCTTCCTCACTACTCCTCCAGTATTGTTATCAACTTTGGGTATGTTTTTTCAATTTTATGCATGCAGTCTGGAGAGAAACGGCAAGTTTCCTCTGTAGATAGGATTGATCATAGAGAATTATTAAAGCACTACTAAATTTTAAATGCAAACCGTATTCTTAAAAAAAATGAGCAACAATCATTTTGAGTAAACAAAGCCGATCCCCAGGTGCAGGATGACAACCTGTTCCTTCCAACCTGTCTGTACACCTGAAAATTCTCCCTTTGGTTTAACATGCCAGAAAAAGTTCAGTTCTTTCCTACTGACGTGATCTCTAATTTTAGAGTGTTGAATTCTCAGTTTTCTTCTGAAGTAAAGCTTTAATCAGGTAAGATAATGCCCCATCATTGGAAGTGTTCAAGGTCAGGTTGGATGGGGCTTTTGAGCAACATGATCTAGCTGAAGATGTCCCTGCCCATGGCAAGGGGGTTCAACTAGATGGTCTTTAAAGGTCCCTTCCAACCCAAACCATTCTATGATTCTATAATACAATGTAGATGATGGGTCTATTTTACAGTGCAAGTCTGTGTTTAAATGAGTGGTTCAAGTTTTGCTTTCTTTGATTATATACTTTCCACCAGTTTGGTTTTGGTACTGTTGACTTAATTTCTCTAAAACTAAACCAGTCTTGGCATGTGATCGATATGAAAAGCTGAGAAGTGTTTTGCTTTGTTTTTATTTTTAATGTCCCCTTTCACTAGGGACATCTATCAGAAACTGTAACTGTTTGATATATTTTATTTCCTTTTCTGGACTTAAGCAGCAAGAGTGTGTTAACATGCTGCCTGAGAAAGCAAACAGAAATGCAATGCCATGGTCCCCACTCAGTTTTTGGCTCCAGCAAGACAGTTTTGCCTTATTTAATGTTGCTCAAACAGCTAAAAACTGAAACCTTAGTTATTACGCATACGAGTAGTTAATTTTTAGGATGATAGAAATTGGTTAAATAAAGATCAGTTTTCGTAGGAACTTAATGGCATTTTAGTGGCAGAGAGAGATTTTTATTCTCAGTTGTTTCACTGAGGAAAGGAAGTTTGCAGGAATCTTGTCCTGTAGGAAAAGGAAGGAAAGATAGCAGGAGTTTTATAAGTAACTGGCATTTAGTGAAATAACATTTTCTTCCTCTTCAATAATGAATTCACAGTATCTGCAGAAAATTTTCAACATTAATTAAAGTACATCTTAAATATATGGCATATTGTATATTACACATAGTATAGAGCAATGACATTCTTATTTTGATCACTTTACAAAGCACCATAATCTATGCAGTTTTTATAGGAATAAACATTTTTTTCTGAAGACCTCGTGCTGTATAAGATGGCTGTAAGATATTGTTTCACAGTAACTGTAGTGGAATCCCTTTAATTTGATTTAAGTGCTTAATATAAGCCTTGCTTCAGCAAGTACTTTGGTGCCTGATGCAGGGTGTGGGGCAGTCATTTCAGCCTATGTGGAGAATTAGTCTGACTAAAACAGAACATGGAGAAGACTTCTTTTTGGAGGCACCAGCTTCCAGTTTGAGAACGTACAAATGTGCCTGCTTTTGCCATTCCCCACCTGCTCTGTGCATCAATTGCATGGAAAATTTAAGTGCCTCCGAGGAGCAGGCCATTGTTCTTTAAGTTTATGGTGTCCACCTATTCCACTTAGAGAATAAAGATGTAATATTAAACGTTAGGTTACTTTCACCGAACGGTGAGCATTGGGTTTCTGCTGAGGTATTGGGATCTCGGGCTCTGTTCTAAGACTGGTTTTAGTTTTATATTACCTGTATTGATAAAAACAAATAAATTAACATACTCAGGCCCAACAGCTTCCTGGGTTTTTGGTTCAGATACAACTCAGGCAAACAGGATGCTGTCCTTCCTTTTCAGTAGCTAGTGCTCTAACTAACATTTCTATTAGGACCATGGAAATTTCCATGCTGGATTAGATTTGTGGCCCATTTGAATTAGTAAATTACTTTGAGGTACTTTAGAAGCAGATGGAAAAAAATTCAGATGGGTCCTCAGCAGTTCTAACAAATCAATCCATGCATTTTGTTTGTGTTATGTGCATGTATCCAGGCACTGCTGTAGGACCAAAGACTGAATGTTTAATAACCCCTTTCAAGCTGAAATGATTGTCATTACTGAATACTTCCCCCTTGTAGAAAAGATTTTATGTGCTTTTACAATATCTGTCTAGTCCCTTCTAATTTTGTGTAACAGAAATAAATATTGCAAATAGTGATTTAGATTCAGTTTCATGAACATCTACCGGTTTACATGTGAGCTTCCACCAAGAGGGATACCTACCGCCTGTGGGTAGTATCCTGCCTGTGAGTTCCTGCCCTCTCCCTATGCTCTTGTGTCTCTGCATTGTGAGCCTTTACATGAAAAGTAACTCAACAGAAAAAACTGTCATGGGTGCTAAAACTTGGAGGCTGGGGTGGAGTGAAAGAATAGGGAAGCAGGTTAGGGGCATGGAGGTGGAAATCAGAGAGCGATCTGTTCAGGGCAGTCTGCGCTCAGGTCAGCTTAAAGTAATAATGACATTGTAGTTCTACTCCATCTTGACATTCTTTATTTTTAATATGCTATTTCTAATGAACAGTTTCAACCAATTTGTTCTGATGCTTAAGTTATCTCCAGAGAAATTTTCAGTACGAATGCTGTGCTGTATGCACTGTAATGTTTGCACTGTAGCAGTCTTCTACAGTATTTCTTAATAAATCATGTTTTGGTAGCCTCTCATCTTTTGCATACTTAAATCCCAGCAGAACTCTTGGGTATCATTTGGACCTGTTGACTTTTTGGAATTTAAGTTAATAGTTTCTTCCAAAATTGTAATTTTTCTTCATTATGGAAAAAGAACAGCCTTAGGGTACAGATATCACCAACATTTTCTGCAACTAAGACTGCAGAAGCAAAATAAAACAAATGACCCATGCAAAAGCAATAAGCCCCAAACCTTCCTCAAACAAGCAAACAAAAATCTATGCTTTTATGATTCTATGATTTTATTTAGTATTTCTGGAATGGCTTAATTTCCTTTAATTCCCTCCCCATCTCCCATGAAACGCCTCTTAATTTGTCATCGGATTCTTGCTACTTATGCATTAGGGGGGTGGTGCTGATCTTAGGTGTTTGCTCCTAGGGAATCCACTTCAGCTCTTCTCATTTCCTTCTTTCCTCCTCTTTATTAGCATCACTGAGGTTACTTCTCAGAGCATAGAAGGATTTCTCTTTTGGCTCAGGTAGCCTCTGGAGTGATGCAGTCTAATCACGTTGGTTTATTACTGGCTGTTCTGGTTTCCTAGTGCACCTGATTGTCCTCAGTAGACTTCTGTCAATTCTCTAGTTTCTAGCAAAAGCTCAAAATCAACTCAGTCTAAATAAAAAGCATAATACAGTCTTTGTGAAGCTTATAGGGATGCTAGCTTCACAGTTATCTTTTTTTTTCCCCAAAACATATTTTAGTACTTACAGAAAGTTTTAATTCAGATTTTTTCCTATCTTCATTATATATTATCACAGAGCAATGTTTGAGGAAAAAAAATGAAATCATATAATACAAAGATTCTATGTTGTTGAGTCACTTAGATTAAGAAAAGCTAACCATGTTGCTCAAAGTATTTTTTTTTCTACCTAACGTATTACGTGCATATTGGATTTATCTCTGTCCTCTTACATAACTATCTGGGAAATGTTGGTTTAAAAAACGCGTTTTTAAGCAGCATCTCAGCCAGTAGATAGAAAAGCTGTTCAGCTAGAGTAAACCAAGAAAATTTGGAATTGTAATGACAAAAATATTTTTTCTTTAAGAAATATAAAGTCATAAGCCTTTGTTAGGCTGAGGTAGATTATAAATGTCACTGATTCCTAGGGCTCAGTGTATTCTGCCTTGACATATAATATTTTTGTTCAAGAAGAGAATTCAGCAGGCAGTCTGTATTTTAAGTCCTTAAAAAGTAATTTCCAGCTGTGCTTTCCAAGCTTAATAAGGTGTGATAGTTAGAAGGGAAGCAATACCAACACCCTGTGGGAGAGTTAAGGATTTGCTTTTATTTTCATGAACCTATATAAAGAGGTAGAATTAGCAGAGGAATGAGAGGTAGAAGAATGGCTATAGGGCTAGAGTTCCCTCCGCTAATTTCCTCCCTGGCTCCACTGAGCAGAAGTGACTGGAGCAGCGGGCTGCGTGCCATGCTGGTGTGAGAGCAGTGCCTGTCATGGCTGCATCTAGCCCTGGCATGTGGTGTTACAAGATATTTAGGTCCTAATTTGTTTAAAGTACTAGTCTTCTCAAAGTTAACAAGATGTTACATATGTGCTTTTTAAATCTGTTAAGGTAGAGCTGACAGTTATAAATACTATACTCACTGTTATGGTTATTATACTATTAGGTTTACTGTAGGGCTTTAAGGTTAAAGCAGGAGGAAAGCTGACAAGTTTTAAACTGGGCCCCAGTCCTCAGAGTCTGGCGAACTGAGAGATAAGCCATTGTGTCTGCTTAATTCCTGAGAAGAAGACACAAGTACCTTACTGCACATGTCACCCTCACCTCTGATCATGACCGTAGAGTTATCGACTGACTGTGTGCTGCAAGAAACAGAATAATGATTGCACACGTGTCTGAAGCAAAATCCTGCTGGTCCCTGGGTTAATAACTGGTATTATCTTTGTTGTATTTCACATGACATGGTTTCCTTACTAACTAAAATCGGCCGGTTGGAGTGTGTGAGTTCCTCTGCAATATTTTAAATAAACTGGATCCTAAATGCACCGTGGTTCTGGCTATGATCTGGCTGCTCTAGCATCAACTGCCCTTTTGCTCGGTTTCATCGTGCTGTTCATGATGGCAGCATCACTCCTGAGAATACACAAATGTAGAGATTTCTAATATTATGTTGTCTGCTTAGACAATAGAAGCTATCAAAAGGCACATATCCTGCCTGTGTTGCAGCTTCTGCTCTCACACAGGAATGGCAGGAAAGCACTTGCAGATGTTTCTGACATAGACCTGCTGTCCTTATGAAAACTGCTTTTCCTTTGAAAATGGTATAATATGATTGCTAGGGCTTCCCTACTGGTTAAAATAGCAACTAAGAGCATCCATAGCAGGATGTCTAGGCACTGAACCCACAGAAAGGCCTTCTGTTTTGAAGTCCCGCTGAAACGCATTGTCCAAAAGCATTTTGTTAGGATTGCAGGAAATTTGGAATGAAGCTGCAGATTTTGGCAGTTTAGCAGGAGGTGGCTGCCAGTCTGAAGCACAGATGGAAGTGTTTGGAGAAGACAAAGCAGCATGGTCTTTCTGTTCCTTTCTTTAAACCATCAGAAGGATTAGATTTTTAGCACTTGAAATGGCTTAATTTAGATTTTGAGATAAAATACAGCAGGGAGAAACAGTCTCTTTTTTAGTTTTCTTCCACAAATTTTTCCATGGATTTAGGAGATCAGAACCATATTTTAATTTTATTTTGTTCAAGCAGCTTGGGGTAGCAAAATATGTTTTTATGACATAAGTGAACTCCACAGCAGATCTTGTATTTGTGGGCTATGTAAGTCTTCGGTGATATTTGCACCTTTTTTGATCTCATGTTGCCAAGAAACTACTTCAGCGTTTACTATGGCAGTAGACTTAATATGTGGGTAGTTCTTTGCACTTTTTTTTTCCTGTGCAGCTGAGAGGACAGGGTCAGAAAACTAGTCTTCGCATTCAAGACACTTGCTCATTGAAGTTAGTAATTGAAGTTAGTGGGAGTTTAATATTAGTTTTAATAGGTTCATATGCAAGGCCGCCTGTAGATATGCAGCTTAGTCAGAGCAAAAAGTTGCAGGGAAGTAACAGGTAAGTGTGGCTGCTGTAGCCCCTAGCAAAAGCAGCTTTGTAAGCATCCCTGCATATAGGGCTTCATTAATAGCCTGTGCAGCATGAGGTGTGCTATCCTGCTGCTCAGCTGTCCTTTGACTTCTCTGATCCATTTTTCAACAAATGCATATAGACAAAAGCATTTGCACGCCTATTCTTAGTAGACTAAAACCTATTTGACATACTGTACTGTTAAGAGAGTTGATTTCCTTTATGCCTTACTAAGCTTTATGCAGTACTTCTCTAAACTTTTTGTTTTGGTTTCTTGTGCGGTGTTTTTCATATGCAGGTACGGGGATGTTCTCTTCTGCATAGCTGTGAAGTGACTCACTTGGAATTTTGTGTTCAGTTGTGAACATGTGGTTGCTAAAATTAATCTGAGGCTTAGATTAGTTTATTGTGAATAAACAAAAATAATTGGCTACTAAAATGAAAGGTTGTTTGGCAAAGATTTAAAAGTTCAGTTAGCTTAGTTGGAATTTAAGCCTGTGCCTTAATAACCTTACTGGGAGGACATAAAAGGAAGATAACTTTATTAGGAAGTCATTCATAGTGGTCTGGTTATAAATGGAAATAGTGGAACATTGTCTTATGAAGGAAGTATCTGACACTTGGTGAAATGCCTTGGCCGTTATTTTGTTAGTTTTATTGGTTCTTTCAAAAGAAGCAGTGGAAGGCCTGCTTGATTGAGCAAAATGCTGAAAAACGTGTAAATGAGAGTAGTCCTGCGTTATCTTGGAGATAAGCAGTAGTGCAAACGTCTAGGCTACCTTGACATGGGGAATTGGGATGATTTAAATCTAGAAAGATAAAAAAGAAGGGAAAAAAAAAAGAAGCGTTGTTTAACCTTGAAGGTTCCTCAGGTTCACTGATTACCTTCCTAGACTGCTTTTACATTTCTCTGCAGATCTAATCTAAGGCACCAGATATGTTCAGAACTCTTCATTTTATAAATTTGATCATCCAGTTCCTACCTAATTTATGTTGTAATTCAGAGTTTGAAATGGAGAGGTGTGTCTGTTCTTGGAGGAGCCTAAAGCAGTAGGTGTTCTCAGGTCGTGCTTTCCATATTCCAGGAACATGGATTTCAGAGAAGTGGCCATAGTCGGTTTGGTTTGCAAAAATGTGCAATAGTTATGGGTGTAATTGCATAATATTTGAAAGATTTGCGTTCTAGCCCAATCTAAGCTGTAGGTCTTCATTAGCCTGAAGGAAGCTGAATATAGAGTTCCTGCATCCCAAGTGAGTGTCACTAACAAATCAAAGACTTCTGGGAAAAGGTATCCTCCAGCCCTTCTTTCAAAGACAGGTCACTAGTTAGGTTAGGTCTGGAGTGCAAGATCAGGAAAAGAGCCAACAGGAGGGAACATAGCGGTCAGGGACCTCAGGAGTGTGAAAACCTCATTTTTACTCCTAGGGTTGTGTTTTATATCCACAATTATCCCATGTGAAAAGCCTAAATAGTCCAAAGACCCAGCATTACAATGTTGCCCCCTTTAAAAAAAAGTGGATGCGTCTGGGAAAAAGGATGTCACAGATTCAAACCTCCTTTGATAAAGGGAAATGAAGTGTTGGGTTTTCTGCTTGCTGGAGTGCTCTCATGACTAAGCGGCTATTCGTGAAAGATGAAGTGATTTGGCCAAATCTACATAGCCAGTGACAAAAGTTGAGTTTGAATAGGTTTTCTTGCTGCAGTTGCCAGTCCATCCCAGTAATCTGTAGATGCCCTACTGATGGTGGCTTCCACGATAATAAGTTTTGTGATGTTTTTGTGATTAAAAACGAAAAAAAAAATTGATTTCTTGTCTTGCCATTCTTCTGTGTTTGATCCCAAAAGTTTAGAAGTGCAATTTAAATATATGAAGTATAATCTAAATCTATTAATGTATAATACATTTGGAATTTCAGATCTTAGAGCAATTATGCTTATTCAAACATCTGGTTTGAGAAGTTTAATTATCTGGTTAATCCTTTGGGACAAGGAGATGACTTCTTGCCACTTCCTGTGACTGAGATTACGGAGTTCCTAGAACTTGCGTTGTGCACCTCTTTGGCAGTGTCTGGGTCTAGAGAAGTGCGGTGAAGCAAATTCAATGTATTCGATATCCAGGTTTTCTCGAGTAATAATCTTTTGATTGTCAGTTTTTCTGGTATATTACATTACTTTGACGTACTCTATTGTCAAGCGTTGTACGCAAAAATGTCCCTTGGAACTAACTGTAACTTCTAAATGTTTTAGTATGTTTAAAATATTCCATTATCCTATGTCATACTTGTCAATGTTTTGTTGCTTTTATAGATTACCTTTCTCAAGGGATAGATCTCTCTGGAATAGAAGTAATTGAAAATGACCTGCTTTTTATTGCAAGAGCTCGGCTTGAGGTGGAAAATCAGGCTAAAAGGTTGCTTGAGCAAGGTGTGGAGACTCAGGTAAAACACACTTTCTTCTTTACTTCCTTTCAAAAGTGAAGTGTAGAAGTATCTGAGCTTGATTTCCTTTGTTTTGTGTAGCATTGTCTAATAGAGATTAAATATGAAAAAAGTCTTACATGAGAAATTCTCACACGTGAGAATATCCAAAGAAACAGACAAAACTGGCCTTGTACAATATTAGCAAGAATAAAATTTTGCAGGATCTGACCCTGAAATTTGGGAGAAAGTAGGTGCTGATATGAAGAGTTTAGAGTTAAACACTGTGATAAAAGCTTGATGTTTGATAAGACTTTGCATTAAGCACAGTATACTACATTCCAATATTACCAAGCTTTATAGATAAATCTGAAAAATGCGGTTTCTTAAAACTGTAAGATGATTTCTACATTTTAGCTGTGCAGTAATATACTGAAACAATTTGAAAGATTTCCCATTAAAGCTTTAAAGGGCATTTTAAACTTTGAGGTAAATATTCACGGCATGAAATACGAAAATGAAGATGCGTAATTACATTCGTTCGTACTAATTATAATTAACTACATTTTTAATAACGTGGCTACGTCTATCATTTAACTATTTGTAGTATCATTAGTGCTGTCTTCTTGCCTTTTTAAAAATTAATGTTCTTTTGTCTATACTTTTTAGTATTCTTTAAAAAAAAAAAGTATTTTAAATCTCCATTACTACAGTAAGAGGAAGAATCTAGTACCAGTTCCTATCAAGTTTGGGTTTTAAATTAGAGAACAAAGAGGATTAGAACAAGACATTTTTATGTTGTTTGTTACCAATGCTTAAACTTAACTGTAGTCAATATAGCATTCGTTTATACTATGGAAGTTTGACATGAAAATAGAACACAGACAGACTGGAAAAGCTCTTCATTAAATTGGCTTGGTTAGATAACTGAGGATTAAAATTATCAGTATGTCTCAAACTTTTACTTAGACCTCTCATTTCAAGTAATTTTCTGCAGTAAGAAGTCATGATTATGGTAAATACCTTTGGCTATTTACTGTTAGCAAAATGGTAGGAAAAAACACCCTGTTTTTACTTAATTACTATTCAAATGTTGAAACTCCTGGCTATTTGACCATGTTGCCAAGCTGTGATTGGGCTTGTTACAAGCTATGAAGCATATGCTATGTTAAATAAAGACTGAATGAAGATAGGGCCTAGAAAAAAACAAGTGGACATTTATTTTAAATGTAGCAAAAGTCTTCATCAGTGTGTACTACTTCTAGTTTTTCATGTCAGATCTGACCTTCTCTGATAATTTTCTCTTCATATTAAGTACTAAAACGGAATTGACAAAGAAACCCTGGGGAAATCAATCCCACTCCACTTGAAAAATAGACAGATTTATTTGGTGTTCCAGGCTGTATCCAGGTAATCAAGAGATTATTAAAGTATATGCCTGTTGTGCTTTAGCCAGGGGCCTGTTTCCAGCAAATGGAAGATTGTTTGGAAGAACATTATTAGTGCTTAGTCATATCAGAAGTGGAGATGTTTTCTTGAAGAGGTGTTGGGATATGCTTCACAGGTTTGTTGTTGGATATGATTAATGGATTTAATGTTGGAAAAATAGTGTACTTTAGAAAATATGCAGGCAGGCATTGCCCAAGAAATCTAGAATTTGAAATATGACTAGCAGATAGTATGTCTGATTCTTATTATTGTAGCTGTGTGTTTTATTGACAATCTGATTTACATTTGTACCTCCCAAGCCCTGAGATTTCCATAAGATGACATGGGTTCTTCATCTTTTCTTCTGCGTTTTGTACCACAGAATTCCTCAGATAGCCTGTCTTCCTGCTAGTATCTATTCTGGTAGCTAAGTCTGTACCTTTGAGAATAGTGCATCTGTATTTGTCCAGGTGGTTCTTCAGTTATTTGATATTCATATTTGCCATTGCAATTTTAGTTTTCATCTTTGTTTCGATCTGCTATGTAAATAACACACGAGATCAGTTGCCTACATGACAGTGAGCTGTATTTCTGTATTTCATCTAGCACTTTTCAGCAATGCCTTAAGGAGAAATTCGGTCTTACGTCTCCATTTTAGAGTATTTCAGGGCCCACCTGGAAGAGAAACAGGAAGTGGAAACACATAAAAAAAGTAAAACTATAAGTATCTCCTTTTAAGCAGGAGTCATTAGAATTTGTTGAATGTCTTCTCTAGAATTCAGCTTTTTTTTCAGAGATGCTGCTAGAAGTTACTCTGACAAAAAGAACAGAGCTAAAAAGTTTAAACTGCCCCCTTCAGCATTTTGATATATCTCCTTTGTTTAGGTAAGAAACTATTTTTGTTATTTTGATTATTTATTTAATGATGTATAAGTCACATGCTAATGACTGTGCCCAGATTCCCCCAAATAGCCACCAGCAGTAGCACATGAAAGCAGATACCTACCTCTAAGTGATACATTGTCTTTTTCTCTGCATTGTAATTCATGTTTTTATTGCATGTCCATCACTGTAGCATTTGTGTATTTCTCAGGAGAAATGAAATCTCTCTTTCCCTCTTCCTTTGGAAGTGAGTCATTAGCCGTTAACTGCTTCAGAAGTGAAGGCTTCCACTCATGTTCATGGTGGTATCTTTAAAGCCACCATCTGGATATAAACTAGAAATGTCTGTCAGCATGTCTAGACTTAACAGGCTTTCACAGAGCTGCCAACCACGCTTGTCTTCCTAATCCTTTTAGAAAGAGTAAGCCCTCTTTGCTCTTTTTGACAAAAGTAATACAAAGAATAGCAAACACGATCAAGCAGGGGTACCAGTGGCTACAGGCAGGTTTATTATTGTATGCTTTGTTATGCACTCCTAGTGTATATAGCACAGATTGATGCTCTTTCGTGACCCACAGAACAGTATCAAGAAAATAGATTCAAACCCCATCCTTACTGTTTAATCCTAAGCTCCTTGGTAGCTTTCCTTCATGCTGTAAACAGGTTAATGGCAGATAGCATAGAAAGCAGGAGAGGCTGCTTTAACAGAGATACATCAAGAACTTTATTATAAATTCATGGTTCTAAAAGAAGAGACAGCAATGTTTTCTGCTTTAAAAAGAAAAAAAAAGAGGTATGTATTCATCTTGCAACCGCCTGAAGCATCCCCAGCATTTCTTTTGCTCACAGGATGAACCCTAGGCAGAGGAATCTAGATTTGCTCTCAGCACCACTTCACCCCTTTATTCAACAACAGTATATTGTGTAAAGGAGATCTAAATAATAAGAAATTACTCAGAACAAGAGAAATTTGTTCAGACTACCATAGCTCAATTCCAGGTAGAACAGTTTTGCCAGACACAGTGTTGTGACTGCTATACTTACAAAGAAGAAAACTTCCTCTGCAACTTAGCTCACGCTTCAAACCCTTTCGCTAAATATTGTCATGCTTAGTGTGGGACTTTCCTGTTACAGCCAGCGATGCCCAAACTTAGTTCAATCAGGTAATGATAAGGTAATGAATGGCATTAGGAGCCAGGTCATGTGTGTGCAGAAAAGAGGTGCATTTCCATCTCCTTTATCTTTACTCCTCTGAAGAGGTAGCCCTAGTTCTGAGCTAAGTTCACTGCTTTAACAACAGTTATGGGTCTCCCCTGCTTAAGAAGGATGGATTTTTGCATGGATGTACTGGTATGTGTGAAAAGGGTTAGGAACCTATGCTCTTGCTTTTGACTTTACTGATACAAACTTTAGTAATTAGTTAGGATGTAGATGGTGAGGACTATGATATCATTAAAGATTGATTAAAATATGGTTAAAAATATATTTAAAATGTCAAACAAGACGTGGTGTGGAGATGAGAGTAGTACTCAGATTTCCTTGGGTTTGCACCTTAAATACAGTTTGTCCTTCTATGTGGTAGAGAAACATCCTGTATCTTTGACCACAGATAGTAAAATTTTTCCTTTTTTGTCTCCTGGAGTGTTCTGTAGGTGTCTGACTATTTTTTTAAGGAAGGTTTTGGATAAATTATGTAATGTTCATCACCCAGTTTCCCTTATTTAAGGTGTGGGCAAATTTATTTTCCTGCCTAGCACGGATCTGGAGAGAGCTAAATTCACTGATGCGCTGAAATTGTTCTGGTGATCATGTGGTGAAGTTCCCTGATCATGTTAGAGAAAGCAAAAAATAAATGTAAGCTTAATAACTATCCTTTGTCCAAATGAATGTTAAATTGTGTCTGCAGTTTTTTCTAATACATAGATTTTTTTTTTTTTTCCCAAATGAAGAGCTTTACTGATGATAACCTCACAGAACAAAGAAGGGGGGGAAAAAACCCAGCAGAAATAAACCCTAAACTCTACTCTTGCAAGACGTTCAAATGCTGGATTTGTATGCACAGTATAAATATGTAAACAATACAATCTGAACAAAAATGTCTCAGTTAATTTCAGTGTAACATCTTCATATTATTGTCATTTTGAGCATATTTGGGGCATTTTGAATTTTCATATTGTAACTCACTGAGTAGAATTTGTTTTGTGAATTGTTCTGGTTTGCATTCTTTTTCATACTGAACCTTTCCTCTAAGTTGTCGTCTCTGGGACAAGTGCAGCATTTTTTTTTTCCACATTAAAAAATTATTAACTAGATGTATATGCATAATTGTTCTTGACTAACGCTATTTAGCACCTGAGAAAAGTGATGGGAGGATGAAGTATCTGCATAATTAACCAGTTGTCTGGAGGTGATTATCAAGAAGTTGCTCAATTTGTCTCAGTTCAGGGTTCCCTAAGCTAGGTGCTTAGGTAGTACATCTTGCAGTGTTATGGCAAAGTCGGTGAAATTAATCTGAAATCTTTCATAGACCAGCATTTAATCTCGTGTCAAGGATCTCTAACAATAGGTCTTCTTTGTTATCCCCAAGGGATTGGAGGAGAAAGTATGCACATAATTGACCATTTTTCTGGATGTGATCATCAAGAAGTTGCATAATTTAGGTCCTCCGAGCTGAGTGCTTATGTAGTACAACTTGCAGTGTTATGACAAGACTGGTGAAATTAATCTTAAATCCTTCACAGAGCAGTGTTTAATCTAGTGTCAAGGACCTTAAACAATACATGCTCTTTATTATCCTGTGGCAGCGTTTTCCAGTTGTGCAAATGCACCTGGAGGTGTTTGAGATATTCAGATATTACGAATGGCTGGCATTAGTCTCTGTTTTGCACTTTTTTGGTGAAACTTGCAAAAAGATGATAATGTTGCGTTCTTGAATTACTTCTAATTATTACTGCCAAAGGTGTGGGTGGCTCTTGCAGCACTACTGTCTGGGCAAGGTCCTGTGATCTTGAGTTTCTCGTTTTCAATCTTGCATAATTTAGCAAGAGTGTATGGTTCACTGAAACAACCTTTTTTCTAGATTAGTTTATGATATTTTAACACTTTGATTTAAATCAAAGTATGCTTGCTGTTTCTTGCTAGTTTAGTGTCATCTTCAGATTTGAATGCTTTATAGTAAAATGGGCTGTGCAAGTGTATGAATGCGCTGTCTAAAGTTGTCAGCTCCGTGGAGACGTACTTGACTGTAGAACAAAGTCTAATGTTGAAGGAGAATGTCACTTTATGTGCCCCACGGTTGTGTAGTGGGCCTCTTAATGCTTGTCTTTAGTTCATTCAACTTAGGATGTGTTACGTTGCCCACACTGATGTACTGTGCTAGTCAAAAGAAAAATTTTAACTTCCAGATGTTTTTGCCTGCCCTTTGTTGCTTTTACCTATTAGCTATCATATTTTGCCATACCTTTTAAATAATATAAGCCTTTAAGTACTTCAGAATGTCAAAGGAATTGATTGCCGTTATGTAGATGTGCATAACTGCATATGTATGCATAATTACAAGATTATCATTATAATAGCAAATAAAGTAGAAAAATATGAGAAAAGAACCCCTCCAATTTGGCACACAACCAGTCATCTTTTTATCCGTACACTGTAGGTTACCCTCATAAAAAGTCTGGAAAAACTGGAGTTGAAATGCTATACAGAGTATACTTTTTTTTTAAGTCAAAGAGTAGTCATTGCTTTTTTCTTTTTTTTTTTTTTTTCCTCTCCTGACATTTATTTCTATTTTGAAAGCTAGAAGTTGGAATTCAACCTCATCATTGTCAAAAATTTAACCAATATAGTACACTTTAGGCAATAGATGTTGTGTTGCCTTATTATTCCACAATTTTGATTCCCTGGAGCAGATCCTGATGGAAACTAGACTGAGACAGCTATTTCATAATAAAGTGGTTGACTACAATATGATATAGAAGTGGAAGGCATTTTTGATTATTCAGTTTGGAGTCAATTATTTGAATCTAGAGTCAGAAGACTGAGGTGTTATCTGTAAAAAGGGAAATTTGAACCTGTTTGCTACTTTTGGCATAGGGTGAGGGTGGTAGCTATAGTTAACTTTAAATGATCTAGTTTTGCTTAGTGAAGACAGATGATGAGATCCAAAGCTTTTTATTTAAATTCTTGTTAGCCACCCATTTTACTGCTTTTTGTAATTCTAATGTAGACAGAGAAGACTTGTGTCAGCATGCTATAGCTGTCATATTGGCTTTCATTGTAAAAGATCACAATGGCATTTGAGTCTGTTTAATTAAAATCCTACTAGCTCATACTGTTTCTGTTTTTTCTTTTACAATAGTTCTGTATGCATATAGAGAATTTTCATGTTATGTGTTTATATATCTTTACAAGTTTTACTCTGTCCTAATCTGTAAGTTTCTTTGTCACAGAAACATACTTGTGTTGCATTATTTTTCATCTTCAATGTTATGATTATGGTTTTCGTGATCTTGTTAACTTGCTAAATCAGATTCCTTCATCTGGCCATCTGGTGCGTGGCACTACTGAAGGAGTTTTCAATAAATCTAAATTATTTCTTCCTTAAACTATTCTGTTAAGATGTGATACAGCAATGTATGGCTCATCTAACAACCAAAAAATATCTTCCAAATATGTGTTAGTTATAACCTACGTCTGAATGGTAAACTTCATGGGGATTAACCAAACCTCATGAAATTTTCCCTTTACTATTCTGGTCTAAAAAGAGTTCATTTTATCTTGAAGTATGATCTAATGGAACTGAAGTGTTAACCGTGCTTCAGTAATTCAAAATCACCAAACTAAACACTAAGCATGAATTTATATCTCTGAACTATGGATTAAAATAAACCACAGATTTCTTTGCAACATAATCAGCTGATACTGGTATAACCTAGAATATCCTTTCAGTTTCCATAGGAACAGATGATAGAATGTTTTGAATCTTGGAATAGCTAAAGTGAATGTCTGGCTTCAATATAGTTCACTTTTATTTTACAGCTTGCAACCTCTGCATGTAAGGGCTAAAAGTGTGCATAAAAAAAGAAAGGTGGAATATTGACATAACACGTATTAAAATGTTTTTAGTAACAGTAGTAATAACAACAACAACAACAATAATAATAAATTTACTTTAAGGTGTTTCTGTGCATAATTCTTTAGGTGTTAGCTCTGTGTTTTATTATACAGGTGCAAAAAGTATTTCCAAATTCATAAGAAAAGAGAAACTATTAATTATTTCTATGTGTTAATGCCTCTTTAAATGTTTTACAATAAAAAAATCTGTCTCGTAGGTCATCTTATTACTTCATTTCACTGCATTACACTGTATGGGTATATTTTCTCATTGGAACCATTTGTACAACATAAGAAGAAACTTCATGTAGCCAGAAAGAAAAGATCAGCAAAACTTTAGTAGAAAATATATAGTGTTATATAGGTGACTATGACAAAAGATGATAATCCAAGAACAGGCAAGGAAACATGCTGGCTGGTATTCATATTTGTTTTATTAGATGTTTGACATCTCTTTCTTAACAGGTCACGTTGCTAAATCAGAGAAGATATGCTTTGAGTGTAAAAACATTAACAAGATTTAAAAGATACCTCTTTGTTGGAGATTAATGGATATGTAACTCCAATATTGATGTAGAGGGAAAATATGGAGGCCTTGTTAATAAACCATTAGGAATCTAAGTGCTTGTAACTTGAGGCCTCATGAATGCAGGTACAGATGATCGTGTGTGACTGACTGCTATCAGTACTTGGGCCCTTTCCATTTGTTAAAATTCCAGCATTTACGATACTTGATCTTTAAAACATTTTGTATGGGGAAGTTAGGATGGTACTGAAAGCAAAAATGAAAAAAAGCAAAAAGAAGCATAATGTGGAAGAAGTAGCAAGTTAACTTGTGATAGTTTCTCTTTTCAGTGCAACAGTTTTTTGGTCTGTGAATGGAGTTACACTGCGCTAATATAGTTCAAATAGTATCTTGTTCAAATATCTGTATTCCAAGATTATTTTCAGCTACCATTAATATAGAAGACTCACGAGAGCTGTACTTGTCGGAACATATGAACAAGTTTAATAGCAACATTTTGAAAATAGAAGGATTTTCAAATAAAAGTAATACCTAGGGCTTTCCTGCTCAGTATTAGAATATAGTTTACTGTTGTAAATGTGTGGAGGACCCTGTGTCACGTGTTACTTTCTGAATATCAATCCTCTTTTATTAATGGTTCTTTTGCAGCATCTTTTAGCAAATTCCTCACAAACTGTGTAATAGGTGGTTTAGGCAGGAATTAGCAAACCTCATTCCACAGGTGGGCAAGTACAGAGAAGTTCTATATGACACGAAGTAAGCAGGAAGGTTCTTAACAAAGTACTTGAGTTTGCCAGTTTCTGTGCTTAAACAGTTATCAACACTGGCCCCTTTTAACAGGCCTTGTGTAATGAAAATGCTTTTTTTTCCCCCTAGGAAAATAATGTTTTTTTCTTAAATAGATCCTGGAAGCTTCTATTTTCTCACCCAGTAATATCTGCAACTGTAATTGTTTATCTTTTGAAATATATTGCAGTTAAAGTAGAATAAGCATTTTAAAATGAATGTAAATTTTAGTCCTTTAATTTATGTCCTGCAGAAAGATTCCGGGTGTGGGACTGAGGACAGAGAGCTAGCTAATTAGGCATCGAAGGACCCCTTGCTTTCCCTCAGCTGCCTTTCCCAATTAGTAACTCTTGCTAGGAGTTTACCTTCCCAGCTCTGTGACGGGTAGGTGGCCATGCAGCTATGCAGTGCCCTCACCTGCATTTGACTCCGCATCTGCTCTTGATAAACTTCTGCAATATTCAGGGTCAGGTTTGGTCCTTATAAAGTTGAAAGATTATTATGCACCAGATACTGAAGTTACGAAGTGTCTATTAGTAAAACAAACAAAATGCACAGGTTTAATTTTTTATGGGGAGGTAGTATTGGGAGATACTTTGTCACAATGTATTAGGGGCTATGATTCGGGTTATGGTTTCAACAAAACCTTCAAATTTAATTAGGCTCAGGTTCGAGAACATTTTTTTCCGTCCTTTGGATTTTTTTTCCTTCAAATCGTATTAAAGTAGAGAACTGAGAAATGAAACAATCATTGTTTCCCAGATTTGGATTGCCTGACTACCTCCACTGGGGTGATGGCAATGGCAGCAGCTTCTATCGCAGTACCTAAGCAGATTCGGGACCTAGTACACGTTCAGGATTAGGGCATGCCGCTGTCCTGCCTTCCTCCATACTTCAGCTGGATACCATTATAATTCCATTTCCCTAGTCCTCAGAATGCCTTCAAAAGCATCCAAATGAAGTCCCCACACATTGGCCATCTTGCTGTCATACCTCTATTGATTTCCAAACTGTGACCCCAGCTGAACCTGCCACCTGCCATGTCAGAGCGCTATATTTGTGTCTGAAATGCTCCCACAGATCACCCCATGGCTCAGACGGGCACAGCAGAACCAGGAGCTGCCTCCACCTTTGCTGTTAGTGTCCCCTGCACCCCGCTGGAGGAGGCGTTGGCTCAGGGGTTTGGGAGGCTTGGCCAAGAGAGTGGTGCGTCTTGTTGATAATCTGTTAGTGCTCTTGGCTATTAATTGTATGTCTGCTGGACACATGTTCCACAGAGTAGTTTTTTGTCAAACTGCAAAGCAGACACCCCCAGTGAGATGTTGTCAATAGCAAATGAAGCATGAAACAGTCTTCCCTTTTCCCTTCCCTTGATGGCAGGCAGTAAGTACACCATGGTGTAATTAGTTGATATGAGGCATCGGCTAAAAAGCACCGGCTTTAAACAAATATTGAAAGTAGCAGAAAGCAGGAGACTGCGTTTTGAGGAAAAAACTGCTTGGATAGACACATGCATATTTGATCAGTCTTCAATAATTCATGTAATATTAATGTGATGTATATGGTAACACAAATGTTTAGTAATGTTTTTGGCTGAAATTCTAATACCTGATTGGGAATTGTTGCCTTTTTTTTTAATATCTTAAAATTTTTTGGGAAAAGGTAGAATTAAGTAAACAATAACATTACTGCAACTATGTCTGCTATACATATTTAACTGAAAATAGTTCAGTCCTTAAAGTCATTAAGCTTTTATTAACTGAAAATTGTGTCTGATTTTCTACAAGTATTTTTGTGCCATGACCTCTTTCAGTGCCTTTCCCAGAGAATCCATCACTATCTAAACTCATTTTTTCCTTTACTGTTTTTCTTCTGACAAGGTGCTGCTTTGTTTGCTAGTCTGAATTAAAAAAAAAAAGACAGCTGTAACAAATAGCATAAAATGCAGCTTTATGTTGTAAAAACAACAAAAAAAAGGGAGACATTGTTTTTGCTGCTCATTTTTCTAGGTTTCATAACTGTTTATACATTTGTGATATTTTATTAAACTGATGAAGTTAAATTTGTATCTTACCTTTCTAACTTGACAGAGTTTTATAATATGATAAAAATCCTCAAGTTTTCATTAAATAGACTTTGAAGACTTTTGGTAGCAACTCTTTTACAAGCTCTTTAACAAAGTGTGGTATTTCTTTATGTACAATAAGGTGAAGATTGTTTGAGCAATTACTTGAATAGTCAGTAACTTAAATCCAGAGGCGGGTCTAGCATTTCTGCTGGGTAAACATGTTGGAACTGCAGAAGAAGGAAAGCATAGTAATTTTTTAAGAGATCTCATGCCAGAGATCCAAAGGTGCAGATTTTTGCAGGCCTACCGGATTAATTTTCAGAGATGTAGTTTTGCCCCATATATAGTGTGCTTTCCAGAGTGAAAGGCTTTATAACTCAGCAGGGAGCGATGAATTCCTTGGTGAATACTGTTGGGAAAACAGGACTACTTGGGAAGAACCTGAGCATACATTTTAGAAGCCCACCTTTTAGAGAGCATCTCTACAGCGTAACCGAGATAACAGAGTAGCAAAGATGACCGTGATAGTGTTTTGTTTAATCCAGCCAGAATTAGTTAACGCCAAAATACATCCCTTGTACTCTGGTTGCTGAACCATGCTGAAGCGTGTACTACTGTTGCTGCCTCTGTTAGTCTTAAGGAAGATAAGCATGGAAGCGTGTGCCCACACTGCAAACTAGATGGGCAGTGTGTTGATATTTTCATTGTGCTCTCTTTTACTGTAAAGCATACATATAACAATGGTTATTGAGTGCTCATATGTATTCCCTCTCCAGAGCTCGGATGGTGCTTATTTTTGTGCAACTTTTTCGCTCCAGGAGAGGGGAAGAAGGGAAGCTGGAAGATAAACTGAGCACAGTCGTTCCCCCTCCCTCCTCCAGTACTGTATGTGAGCAAAGCTAAAATGTAGATGCATTTGGGGAAGAATGTATGCTGGAGTAGGAGTTACCAGTGAGGAGGATGGGAGGGTGCCATATGTTCTCCTGCATTTCAGGTTTTACTCTTCCCTGGAGACTTGTTCTGAAATCCTATTGACTTCTTGTCCAAAAGAATTTAGTTGTCTTGCAGTACTTCATCAGTATTGTAGAAGATTTGGCTATTACTGCTTAGTATTGCTGTCTTGGCAGTTATTGGGGTGTAAGCACTGACTTATTTGAGGAAAGCCTAAGTCACCTTGTTCTTTGTTATTAATGTTAGATGAAGGATTTTTGTGAATTCAGATCTAGGTCAGCGTTTATTTATTAATTATTATTCTTGGGGTTTTGGGTACTGCATGTTGAAAACCACGTTCCTGAAGCACATATGTATCACCCAATAGAAACTTCTGGTGTGACATTAATGTTACTCAGTTGCTTTTTGCTGCAAATTTTTTTTTCTGCCTAAGGAGATGTTAATGCATGAGGCCTTTTTCATTCTGTCTTTCTTTCTACTTGACTTGTTTTATCCCCTTTTAAAATGCTAACTAGGAATATGAGTTTCAAAGTCCTCTACAAATAAATACAAGCAACCTTCCACATACAGAAGACTTTTTCAGTTGGTATGTTGCTACAGGCCATATTTCTAATTATTTGGAAAATTCACTCCCCTTAATTTAGCCAGGCATCAGCACTTCCACCACACCTTAGAATTAAACTTAACCTACCTCATGATCAAGGATATTTTCGTCCTTAATACCAAGTAGCATTCTTCATGGAGACCCTCTGACAGTGTTCTCACATACGGCACAGTGGGAAAGCATCATCGTGTTGAGTTTATGTTTCTTCAGTGCAGGTTATAAAGGGATCATAAAGTTAATAAATTCACAGACTTCTACAGTGAGTAAGAAACCTTGTGCTCATGTAGTCTGACCTGTGCTGGACACATAGAATCATAGAATTGTTTAGGTTGGAAAAGACCTTGAAGATCATCAAGTCCAACCGTAAATCTAACACTGCCAAGTCCACCACCAAACCATGTCCCTAAGCACCTCATCCACACATCTTTTAAATACCTCCAGGGTTAGTCACTCAACCACCTCCCTGGGCAGCCTGTTCCAATGTCTGACAACCCTTTCAGTGAAGAAGTTTTTCCTAATATCCAGCCTAAACCTCCCCTGATGCAACTTGAGGCCATTTCCTCTTGTCCTGTTGCAGTCACTTGGGAGAAGAGACCAACACCCACCTCTCTGCAACCTCCTTTCAGGTAGTTGTAGAAAGCGATAAGGTCTCCCCTCAGCCTCCTCTTCTCCAGACTGAACAATCCCAGTTCCCTCGGCTGCTCCTCATAAGACTTGTGCTCCAGACCCCTCACCAGCTTCGTCGCCCTTCTCTGGACACGCTCCAGCACCTCAATGTCCTTCTTGTAGTGAGGGGCCCAAAACTGAACACAGTATTCGAGGTGCGGCCTCACCAGCGCCGAGTACAGGGGCACGATCACCTCCCTGCTCCTGCTGGCCACACTATTTCTGATACAGGCCAGGATGCCGTTGGCCTTCTTGGCCACCTGGGCACACTGCTGGCTCATCTTCAGCCGGCTCTCAATCAACACCCCCAGGTCCTTTTCTGCAGGGCAGCTTTCCAGCCACTCGTCCCCAAGCCTGTAGCATTCCATGGGGTTGTTGTGACCCAAGTGCAGGACCCGGCACTTGGCCTTGTTGAACCTCATACAGTTGGCCTCGGCCCATCGATCCAGCCTGTCCAGATCCCTCTGCAGAGCCTTCCTACCCTTGAGCAGATCAACACTCCCGCCCAACTTGGTGTTGTCTGCAAACTTGCTGAGGGTGGACTCGATCCCCTTGTCCAGATCATTGATAAAGATATTAAACAGAACTGGCCCCAGTATTGAGCCCTGTGGAACACTACTTGTGACCGGCCACCAACTGGATTTAACTCCATTCACCACAACCCTTTGGGCTCAGCTGTCCAGCCAGTTTTTTACCCAGCAAAGAGTGCACCTGTCTAAGCCATGAGCAGTCGGTTTCTCCAGGAGAATGCTGTGGGAAACGGTGTCTAAGGCTTTACTGAAGTCCAGGTAGACAACATCCACAGCCTTTCCCTCATCCACTAGATAGGTCACCTGGTCATAGAAGGAGATCAGGTTAGTGATTTAAATTCATTAGACGTTGAATTAAGTTTATAGTGACTTAAATTCATTAGATGGTGAACTGTAAGGTGTGAAGAATAATAAGTATTATGAGCTGCAAATTACATTCTAAAGCAAGTGATTTGATAACCAGTTAACTTCTATTGGACTGACCAGTCTTGAATTTTAAAAGAAATTGTATAGCCATGTAAATAAAGTGTCTATTCTCTGAAGTGGTAGACGCAGCAAAACTGCTGCAGAAATGAAGTCGATCATTGAAATAATGTTCTGGCCTGTGAACATCTGAAAATGGATCTCATGCATATTACTTTAAAATGCAAACTAGTTTAGAATCAGGTCTATATTTATCCTTTATGTTCTCTATTCAGTTTAGAAATCTTAAAATTTTATAGAACATCTTTGGGATTTTCTCCTTGGAGAAGGTAAGTTTTAGCACATCTTTTAGTTCTGTTCAAAGATTTTTTTTTTTCCCCTAATTCTAAAACAAGTGATAACAACTTTTAAAAAATGTTAGGTTGTTACCTTTAACTAAAAATTAGATCTTAGATTAGTTCTTTAGTCTACAGCTGAAGTCTTTTTTCCCACACTGGAAGTACCTCATACATTGCGCCTTGATACTTGTATATGTAGGCAGGAACTTAATGCTACACCCTGATAAATAATTGTGCCTAGATACAATTTCTCTCACACAGTTGGGATAAAACTCCTCCTGTAAAGACTATTTCCGCTGCATCTGTATACATTTTTTATGAACAAGTGATTAATATTCCCTTTTTTCCTTGAAAATTATAGTAGAAATACAGCGTGACCCAGGTAAAAGTCCTAAATATTCTAAAACACTGTCATGTTTTTCACACATAATACTACTATGCATTCCAATTTCTAGAAGAGATGTTTGCATCTTTGTTTTCCATAACACATTGTGACCTTATTTATATTTCATGGTAGTTAAGTTCACAGTTTATGTGTCATTCATACAAGGGAAAATACTAGGGGAATAATAGCTGAATTTTAATAATGGTAGTGAATTATAATCGCAGTAGTTTTCCTAAAGCCATTTTAGTTAACGATCTCTGTCAACATTCCCTTTGAATCTTTTATACATATGGAAGTTTTTTACCTTGGCTCTGAGTATTCAGAGGAGGACTGGCAAAGCTAACTTCTGTTTCAGTTTAGAGTTCAGAATGCATTTTCCTTCCAACTTGTAGGCCTCTGTCTTAAAGTTGGTGTAATTTTACACAAAGCATGAGTCAATAAAGAACTTGACCACTAAGTAGTGGCCATTCATACTACTGCTCTGCAGATTCTGGGCAAGCTCAAACAACTAATATTACTTGTCATAATTTTTTAGTGTTCATTTCTACCTCCAGGTTTGTGGGTTTCTTTTGAGGGGGGCTAAATTAAAGTTTAGGTTCTAGTTATCGTCCTTGTCTCATGCATTAGACCAAGTTGTTCACTGATGTCACTAGCACATCTCTTTTGTAGCCAAAAACTGCTGTGCAGGTTCATAACTTTGACATAGAATTCATGAAAACCTGGCACAGTGTATGAATGTACATATGAGCTAAGAATGTTATTTTAACTGAAAATTTACTGAATTTTGTCACTGAGGATCATTATTGTTCTTGTTTTGAAGTCACAGGGAGTTTTCACACAAACTGTAGTGTAAGCACGTATACACGTTTGCATAGCATCCAGTTATGCTGCAGCGTCACATGTGAGACTTAGTTGGGAGCACTAGGCATGCAGTAGCAGTCAGCCAGTAATGTTGAGAGGTTGCCTTTTTTTTTATCCCCCTGAGTTGGGATAAAATGACAGACTAGTGATACAGGCACTTCATTAATGCTTTTAATTAAAGACAGATCTTTTTTTTTTAAATATATGCCCCTAAACCAGAGACACTTCATGTTGATTGTGAGTGGAATTCATATTCCATATGCCTTAATATGACATTTCAGTTTGTACAGACTACAGTGTCTTTGCTTTGTGAATTCTAAGGCTTTCCACCTGTAGAAGTTGTGTGCCATCATGGCTTATTGTCGTCTGCAAATTTTAATAATCCTGTCATCTCTTCTGCTTTTTTCATGTCTGTAAGTGAGAATGTTGAATAGTACCAGAGTTAGGACAGACACAGGTGTTCGAGCATCATATGCTTTCAGTTTTGAAGGGAATCATACAAATACTCTTTGAGTAGGGCTATCCCACCCCATTCTTTATGTCTGTCTTATTGCAGTTCAATCTAGACCATGTTTTCTTGGCTTATGTAAGGCAAAGTCCCTTAAAATAATGTCAGCCTTGCTTCAAATCAAAACGTATTATATCTCCCATTAAAAGGTACGTTACTCTGTCACAGGAATAAATTACTTTGGTTTGGCATGAGTTGTTTCTGACAAAGCCATCTTGGCTATTATTTAGCACCATATTAAAATTTCCTTGTGCATATCAAAAGGTAATTTAACTGTGCAGTCAAATGTAAATAAGTTATTACTTCATAGCAATAAGACTGTATAGTATTACAGTGCTCTTTGATGGTCCAGTTTTGAAGAACAGAAATGTAATATATGAGATGCTAATTTCAGAATACCTCTAGTGTTAATGACTTTGTTATATGAGAGCTTTAAACTCCTTAATGTCTTGTTTGGATTTCAACTCAAGTTTCTGGGAATTTGCTCAAGTAGGTTGATGATTAAGGTACTTTCTGGACGTAATTAGTGGAGCATACTGTAATTAATAAACTTGCAATCACTAAATGTAAAATGTGTTCTTAAAGTACTACAACTTGGATAATGAAAACATTTACAACCTATATCATTCATGGAGAACAATACTACTCCTTAATATATTTTGCAATGAATAAGTGAGCTCTCTTCTTCTTCAGCCCCCGCTGCTGAAAGTTATTTTAAGATCAGAATTAATACTTATGTATATACAGCTCCTGTAAATCAGATGGATTAAAGAAAACAAATTTTTGACAATGTTGAAGCTGAAGTACATTTTCTAAGGTGGGTTACACATCAGCTGTAAATGTGTAGCAGAATTCTTCTGTAATAAATTAAAGTGTTTATGAAAAGCCTGGCTCACTTGCTAGCTAGTAAGCATATTACTCTACTCATTCTAATCTTTTACTTCTGTACGTAGCTTGGCATATCCAGTTAAGAAGTGGGAATAGTCATTTTTGTGGGCTACTACAGTTGGTTCTCTGACAGCCAAATGGGATGATAAAATGGAACTAACATAATCTGAAACTTTTTTAATAAATTCACATAGTTGAAGACAGTTTCTGACCAGCTATTAAATTGGATGTGGAAGTGTAGGCATTCTAAAAGAGCTTCACATTACCTTGTGGGATGTAGCCATGACTCGTTTTTCTGGTTTTGTTTCCTGGAAGTCACCACTTTAAAGGTTGGGTAGTGGATTGGGTGGGCAGTTGCTATGTGACAATTCTCATCTTCTTATTAGGTGTTTTGTGCCCCGAATTGTTCAAATCACATTTACTTCTTTTCTGCTTTTTCTGTCTAATTGCTCAGGTCAAAATTTGTGAATGGATCCTTGTTCACAGTCCCTACAAAATGGGGGGTGGGCAACAGGTAGAGTTTTCCATGGGCTTTCAGTTTCGTTTTTTTCAGAGGAGTTTGAATCTTTAAATCTGAAACCTTTGCACTGAAATAGTCCATTTCTTGAGCTCATGACAGCAATATTTATCTCTACTTATAGCTTTAACTCTGTTAAACTATTTTAGAAAGCTGATTTCCTCCTAATTGAAACTTTGTATTTTTAGAGAATACGTCTATCCCTACATAATTTGTGCATGTTACAGGGAGAAATGTGCTAGAAATAATGAAGGTTAAAGTTTTTTAACAGCAGCAATTTATCTAAAGGTATGATAAGCAGCAACACATTCCTGAAGGTTGTCATAAGCACAAAGCTAACACAAACCAAAAGATTACTGATCCTACCAGTTGAGGGAACAATTAAAAACATTAAAGATTGCTGAGAAGCTGCTCTCTCTTTCTCTTTCTCTCTTTCTCGCTCTCTCTTTCTCTCTCTCTCTCTCTCTTTCTCTCTCTTTCTCTCTCTCTCTTTCTCGCTCTCTCTCTTTCTCGCTCTCTCTTTCTCGCTCTCCTTTCTCGCTCTCTCTTTCTCGCTCTCTCTTTCTCGCTCTCTCTTTCTCTCTCGCTCTCTCTTTCTCTCTCTCTCTTTCTCTCTCTCTCTCTTTCTCTCTCTCTCTTTCTCGCTCTCTCTTTCTCGCTCTCTCTTTCTCTCTCTTTCTCGCTCTCTCTCTTTCTCGCTCTCTTTCTTTCTCTCTCTCTTTCTCTCTCTTTCTCTCTCTCTCTTCTCTCTCTCTCTCTTTCTCTCTCTCTCTTTCTCTCTCTCTCTTTCTTTTACTTATTGAAGATGTTGGGGAAATACATCTACTGTAAAAAAACTGTCACAAGAATAAAAATTGAAAATATTGGCGTTATTTACTTTAGAAGGCAAATAAGTTGGTCAAATAAAATGCATGTAAGCATGTGAAACAGTGGCTGATACAGAGAAGAGAAAGTGGAATCCTTTAGACTTTCCAGTTTTCTAGCCAGGTCATACAATAGTTGTCCAACAGAGGGTTTCAGCCTGGTAAGCAACTTCTGTGACATGTTTCTTACGAAAGTCACAACTTAACAGTAAAACATTAATTTGTTAAATGTTAACATTAGTACCTATGAAGATGCTAATACAGAAAATCTCTGGAACAGTGACATTTAAAATGTAAATTTCAAGAATTTTAATGTATGTTGTTTATGGGCAGCAATTCCATTTAAAATCTGAAAAATCTCTGAAGAAGTCTCTGTATCTCAGAAAATGTGGAGAGATCTGTCTCTTTTAAGAAGATTTTACAGAGCTTTTTCCTTTTAGTTTTGTGCTGGTTTTGTCTGGGATAGAGTTAATTTTCTTCATAGTAGCTGGTATGGGGTTGTGTTTCGGATTTGTGCTGGAAACAGTGTTGATACACAGGGATGTTTTAGTTACTGCTGAGCAGTGCTTACACAGAGTCAAGTCCTTTCCTGCTTCTCACCCCACCCCACCAGCGAGTAGGCTGGGGGTGCACGAGAGGTTGGGAGGGGACACAGCCGGGACAGCTGACCCCAACTGACCAAAGGGATATCCCATACCATATGATGTCGTGCTCAGTATATAAACTAGGGGGAAAGCTGGCCGGGGGACTGCTGCTCAGGGACAGGCTGGGCATCGGTTGGAGGGTGGTGAGCAATTGTTTTCATTTGCATCACTTGTCTTTCTTGGGTTTTATTTATCTTTTTTTTATTTTGTTATTTTCCTTTTCATTATTATTATTTTTATTTATTTATTTTATTTCATTTATTAAACTTTTCTTATCCCAACCCATGAGCTTTCTCACTTTCAGTTTTCCAATTCTTTCCCCCATCCTACTGGGGCAGTGAGCGAGCGGCTGTGTGGTGCTTAGTTGCTGGCTGGGCTTAAACCACAACAAGTTTTCAACATTAATTCACACTCAAGTTAATGTAAAATCACCAGTATGTTGTAGAGGCTTGGCAATACTTTTATGTCATGAGGAGCTTTGGTTAATTATTTGTATAGTTAGCTTTAAAAATAAGATACGCTCGGTCATAATACTAATTTGCTATTGCTCTGCTTTCTCAATAATGCTAGAGAACTCCAAAAATGCATGAAAAGAATAACAAAAATTGCATTAGCATTATTTTTGTAATAAACTTCAGAAGAACAATTGTTAACCACTAGGAACTTTTTTGCTCATGAGAATATTAGACTACATATGCCTGCATTTTGGGACAAGGACGTGCCAATATGTGTTTTGTCACTCAAAAATAGCGAAGTACTGAAAAATCCAAATGCTGTTATTGTGGTAAGGTGTTCACATGGAAGTATTCTCATATGTTCTACAACTTACTTTTTTTCAAGGAGATCTTCAACAGCAGTTCAATGCTTATTACCTATTTCACAGGCATTGATGACCTTTACAGCAAAGCGAAGGCATGCTTATGTATGTCAACTTGCTAGGTTGGAGGCAAATAATGGATTTTTATTGGGAGGTGAATAACTTTTGCTTTACTAACTTCTTAAACAATTTATTAAGTGAGGTAACAATATTTCAACAATGGCATTATTTTAAAAATCAAACTCTTTGTCATGCTTTAATATGCCCATAATGCGAAGACTTGGCTGGCGTACATGGCGTCAAGAGGTCAGTGAAAGATGACTTCTGATTATAGCTTAAGTGTGCAGAGATTACAGCTTAACTGAGTAGTGCAGTAATTTTGTTATATTCTTCAAGGTTAGGAATTCAATAGCAGTTACCCAGTACTTAGTTCAGTACGTTCCTTTTCATAAATAACCAGCATAATGTCCCCAGATAAACAGAGAAATCTTGAGTTCTCAAACAGATGTCTTCTGACCAAATTTGTTCACATGAAAAATAAGTGTTAAAAGGCACTTTAACTTCGGCTTATATATAAAATTCATCCTCAGTTGCTGGCTGCTGCAAGTTAACCTCAGCTGTGTGCTTGTTTATGACATAAGTGATGTCACACTGTTTATCCAATGACATTGTCACAGGAGATAGCTATTGTTAGCCCAAACGTTTCCCTTTTAGGAATTTGTTGGAACCTGATCCTGCCTATTTGGGTTTACATCGATACTAGGTCCCTGAAGAGGTCATGCCCTTTTATTACAAAATGTTTTGTCTCTCTTTTTTTGCTTGACAAAGCAAGTGAAAAACACCTAAACATAATTATGCCCTCTGTCTTGCACATGACCCAAACAAGTATTTATTCCCTAAGAAATTTATATAAAGTCCTTTATCTAGGGTTTTCATAAAAAGGGTGTCTATCATGTTACGTGTCAGAACAATTCCACAAAGTTCAGAGCTGTTGTGAGGAATTGTGAGAACATTTGTGTAGGGCCAACCTAGGGTTCAGTTAGCTTGAACCCAAACATTTGGAGCTGTGAAGTCAGAATTTTCTGCAAGAGTTAAGAATCTGTATGCTAAACATACAGTTTGATGATTGTTTTTGTTAGGATGGGCTATCTGACATTGAATGAAGTGTAGGAAAATAGGTATTCCTTTTGTCTGTAGCCCTATAAGAGAATGGATCTGACTCTGAACAAATGCAAATTATAGTTTTTTTGTCTGGAGGTCCAGTGGATTTTTGTACCCTCTTGAGCCCTTTTAAATGCAATGTTAAGACTTAAAAACATGGTAGAAACAAGGCTGAGCATTGAAAATGCTGGTTTCTGTTTAAATTACATCTCATTGGAGAGTCATCTTAATGCCTACTGATGAAATTCAGCACTTTACTGATGCTTCAGCCCAAACAAGATCCTTTAGTATAAGAATTGTTCAGTTGTTATCACCACTGCAGGGTTAAAGCTGATACCTTATGTAGTATAGTTTACCATAGTAGATCAGGATTAGAGTTACTCCTTCAATTCTCATTGCCGATGTGGAATGGATGCATAGGACCGTGCAACACTTAGGCCTGGAGAAGAAGCCGAAGTATTTTAGGATTTATTCTTACACTATCAAATCATCCTTTGATCCCTTAGAAGGTTAAAGAATGTTTATATTGTCCTTGAGATTTTTGTATGTAGACAGACACAAGCATTTTCCCTGATGTAATGATTCAACAAGCAAAGTTCAAATTATCAATAAGAAACCATAATTTCTGCAATGCTGCCTTATGTGCTCTGTCAGCAAACAAGGAGAGTGAACAAGGATTCATCACCTTCCTAGAGAAATAGGACAAGTCAGTAATGCAAGTGGAGGGTTTTTTTCTTTGCTGACATCAGATCATAGGAATCCTTGCCATAGTTTGTCTTAAGTTTGCCAAAAAATTAAGAAATTATAGCTTGTCGTTGAAGAATGGTACATTTTTGGAATACAGTGCAGAGTGCAGATTGTGCACTTCATCTTTTCAAAATAAAACCTTTTCTTTCTTTTTCTGTGTCACTCCTTTTTAAATCACAGGGGTGAACACAAAGGTCAAGTACTTAGTATATTTTGTTAACAGATCCCTCTTCAGGGAAGAGGATCATGAACCAGGATTTAATTCAGAAAAGAAAATAAGCCTGAATTACTATAATCAGTGAATCTTTGTTCTGATCGATGATAAATGAGCTGATAATTTAGAACTTAATATCAATGTCTGGAAGAATGCTAAGGATCAGATGGGTAAAGAATGAGCAAAATATATAAAGCCTTCATAAGTGGCAACTGTCCATTTGGAGCAAACAAGCATCTCATAATTCTATTGCAAACCACAGAGCCACTGCTTCTGTGGCTGTCCTGAGAATGTGAAAGATGTTGTAAGGTTTTTTTCTCCAGGCTTAGTCAATAGATAGAAGGCCTGTAGGAGAGATACCCATTTGTAAATCAAAATCTGGATCTAGAATCTATCAGGAGGGTCAGAAGTGTACCTGGGATGGCTAGGAAGCTGTGGGTGATTAGAGATGATAGCATGATTACAGTGTGTTACTGACTTCTGTAAGCTAGAGGTTAGAGGGGTGTAGTGTTTTTGTAACTAAGAAGCCTTTATCTCCTTATTAATCTTCTTACAACTTCAAAAGTTAAACTGTATGTATGTTTTGTATGGCTTGTAGAGCAGTCCTCCCTGTATTGACCCTCTCACAGCCTGTTGACTGAATGTATTCCATGCTTCAGACTGCGTTTTGGTGGTATATAATTGTTGATAGCTGCTTTTCAGTAAACCTCTTGTGTTTTAAATATATTCAAAACTTGTCTCAGTTAGTCTGATACTAGATCAAAATTGTTTGATTTGCACTTAATTTCCAATAATCAGTACTAATAGAACAGTTCAAATGGATCAGTTTATTATATGACAGTGAAAGATCCGAGTCAGGAGAGACTGTTAAATCACTTTAGCTGACCTCTGCAACTTGACTTTATTTCAGCTAGAGCATTTTAGCCTCAAGAGATGTGCCACAATCAGGATCATGATCCAGATATCTGTATGGCAGGGAACTGGCAGGGTGAAATATGCCCTTGCAAGCAGTCTAGAGGAAGAGTAAGGTGAAATCCTACAAAGATTAATGCTGTTGATCTTTGAGAAATACTCCTGTCCAGGGAATAGTTTGCCAGCCATTAGAGCATTCTCTATGGCTTGAAGAGGAAGATATACCTGATCCTTTTCCCTTGGCATCTATCTGATGTTTGGTAAGAATCTGTGAAGCCAGTTGTGAGTTGGAGAAGAATATTTTTTCTGATCTGCTGCAGGCAGGGGATCTTAAGTTTGAAAACTAAAAAGATCCATTATAACCATATTACTGTTTTTCACATTTTGATCCTTCCCACCCTGTAGACTTTCTCAGGAAACATGCTTTTTACATGGCCTTCAGAAGTATTTCATAATGCACTCTCTTTAGAATCTATTACCTTTTCAAGAAATGTTTCTTGGTAAGTAAAGACTAGAAAGTTTAAAAAGTAACTTCGTATTTTCACTTACCTTTAATTTTCTCTGGAATAATTAGAAGTTGTATTGTCCGGTTAGTTGACTATTAGTAAAAATAAGCTAGGGGAGAGAGAAGGCAAGGAAGGTGTCAAAAATAGCTGAAGGTAAAGCTGAATATAGTCTATGTTTATAGTGCATGGTTATGTTAGGCTTTTCAGTGGAAAAAATGCCAATTTTGATCTCTAAGGATTAAGGCACATAGCTTTTATTTAATTTTGTGATAAGGCTTTATGTTATTTGTGTTAATCCAGCCTCATAATGACAAGCAATGTCTCATCAGAATTAGTACATAAATTACATTTATTTTTTCTTTGTTTTGCCCTTTTTGTATCAAGCCCAAGAGAGTTGGGCACTCTTTTTACCTTTTTTCAATCCGTGGCTCATCTTTTTCATTTTGGCTTTTGGGATGCTGCTGTTTGCCTCCTCCTTCCCAGCTGTTCAGTAGAAGATTCAGGACTGAAGCCAATTCATTTGCTTTCCTCCTGTATTACCAAAAATGGCAAAATTTTGCCAACGTTGTCATTTTCCCACTTCAATAATAGATAATAAAGTTGCACATGGGAATTTTTGCATATCTTCAATTTTTTGAGTGTGGGTGGAATACTATTTCAGGCTTTTACTCTGAAATGTTAAAACATGAAAGACTGTATTATGTATTTTTTTTTTCCATGATAACCAATATTTTTAGCTTATATCTGATTCATCTGAATCCGAGATAAGCTATGAGAGGCAGAGAAATGAATGGTCATGTATATGCCCTGGGTTTCCTTTCTCTAAACACCTTGTGAAGACAAAGTATTTGAGACAGTTGCCGTGGAGGGAAGAGGGGGAAAAACCCCCAGAACTTATGGGAAATGTATGTTTTTTCTTGTTGCATTTTACTAGAGGAGGAATTTTCTTGACATCAGCTATAATTGAGTTTGATAGGAATTAGTTTATATCTGTGGAGAACAAATGCTACTGACTTTAAAGACATTTAAATACTATATTGTACAGGGTGTTTTGATTTAATTGTATTTTTAAATACTGTATAGCTTTATTTGAAAATGTATGGACAAAATTTTTTGAAAAGGCATGTGGAGAGAAAAAATCTGTTCAGGTTCCCATACTATATCTAGGGCCAGGTATGGACATTGTGAGGAATTACTAAAATAAGTTCTCTAGAAGTAATAAGCTTTGGCACACCATATTGCTGATGTGAAGGGATCTGTAGTCTTCACACCAAATTAACATTGAATAATGTAGCATGTGTGTGCCTTCCTGCTCCAACTTCGTGATGTAATCATGACTTCCACTGTTCCTTCAGATTAAGGTTGTCTCCACCCTTACTAATGAAAACATATGTCTCTATAACAGTTTTGTTTAAGAAGGACTGTGAATTATGAGTTACTGTAGATTTTAAGGTGAAAGGGGAGCATGACTTATATGACTCAAGAATTCCTGCAACTGTGCATATAATCTCCAAGAGCTAAAGGACATTTTTGTAGAAGAGATGCAATTTGATTTAAAGAATTAAAAAAAAAAAATTAACTAACCTCTCCATTAATTTATCTGTTAGGTTGTTGGGTTTTTTAAGGCAGAAAATGTTCATCGTTTGTTCCTTGCTGTCAGTAATGGAAGCTTATTGTAATATAGGCATACCCACTGTCCATTGAGGACGTACTCCTGAAAAATGCAATGCTAGTGTTTCGGCAGATAGCAAAGTAATTTCCCCTGTTAGAGTCAATGTAATAGGGTGCAGATGGGTGTGGGTACTTCAAATACACAGGGACAAGACCTGTGTTGTTGAGGATGGACATGCAATGGCAGGGTTTTCAGGATTGTCAGCTGGAGGAGGTACTGGCTTAGCAGCAGCTGACTTTTCTGACCAGACTATCACTCTGAAAGAAAGACCTCAGCTTCTTCCTACATGAGATTGATTGCCCAGTTTTCATTTATTACTGTGGGCATTCTTGCATTCTGCTACATTTTCACTGTGCAAATCATCTTCCTCAGAATAATCGAGATCAATTAAAGCAGTCAAAGATGAAAGACTGAAAACTGGAGGTTATTAGCAGCCATATGGGTATTAGGTGATGGGTGACAGAAGTCCAAAACTAAACATATTGATGAAACAGATAGTGGAGTGTTCCTTTACCACTAAACAGTCATGTTGCTGGCGAATGTCAGCAATTAGATGTTAGGATAATCGGGAGTTAGTGCTTTTGGAACACATCTTGGAGGGTAACAAATCTTTTAAATACTTCTCTTAGCATTCCCAGTCATGTTGCTGTGTTAATATTTTATGTTTCTGAAATCAAATGCCTTTCTGAGGTAACAAATAAATCTTTTGGCCTCCTAAATGTATTGACTGAATTTTAATTTTCCTTCTAACAGCTGTGTTAAAATACATTAGATACCATTTAAAAATGGTATCAGGAATACGTGATACAAGAAAAAGACTAGGGTACTGACGGATAGCTCAAAGATTTAACCTTTGTTTCTAGAACTTTTCAGCTACTACATTTAATCTTTAAAGGGACAAATTTTAGAGGGTCTCTAGTTCGACTTTCAAAGAAGGGATTGGATGCTGGAAGAAGATATGTAACTTACTCTCTCCTGGAAAAGAGAAATACTTCTCTGACAATTCCATGAGGTGATCAGAAGAGAATGTTCTCCTTTCACAGATTATTCCACCTCAACGTAGTTCTTTAGGTTATGGATTTTAAGCAGCTGATGTATGTGCCAGAGATGATGTACTGTACGAGCAGTGAACCTTTAGTCTGCGGGCCACGTGTAGCCCCTCAGGACAATTGACCCAATCTGATATCTGCTTCTGAGAACTCACTGCATGCTGGGACGTGTGATGATGATAGCTGCTTCCTCACGGCTAGCATCTTTTATGATGGTCTTTAGTGCTTCCCTGACACATCACTATGCACAGGCTTTTTAATCATGTTGCATGCATGAACGCAGCCACACACACACACACTCACACACACTTTGTGATGTCCCAGACATGCCTGATAACAGTGTGTGTGCTGAGTCAACTTCATGATCAGCACAGATTTCTCAAGAACGACTCCTGTCAAACCAGCTTAGTTTCATTCTGTTGAAGGGTGATCAGTTTGGTGGATGAAGGTGTAAAAAGTGGGGTCTGATATTTTGCCTTTAATACTTTTACCTGTGGCATTTTCAAATTCAAACTGAGGAAGGATAATCTAGATAAAACTGCTACAAGATCAATGCAGAACAGTTTGGAAAGCCATACAGTGTTGATTCACTTCTAAAATGGAAGAATGTATCAAGTGAGTTTCTGCAGGGATTTGCCCCAGGGCTAGCACTATTCACTGCTTGCATTAATGATCTGGACAACGGAATACAGAATATACTTATTAAATTTACAGACTGCACCTGTCTAAGAAGGATTAAGAGGTCTTGTAAGGACAGAGTTGGAATTCAGAATGATCTTGAAAAATTGATTTGAAAAAATAGGATGCTGTTGAAAAAGAACAAGTGTAAGGTAATGCATGAAGAAAAAGGAAAAAGAAAAGCATGGGCATATAGTAGAAAGAGCTGTGTGGACAGTAGGCCTGCAGAAGGGGATTTTGATATTATAGTGGCTTACAGGCTGAATGTCAGCCATGTCAAACAGATACAAAGGAGGAAAATACTGTACTGGGAGGTGTAAACAGATGTATAGGTTGTTAAACATGGAATTATCCATGTGCTCTCCTCATGTGGAGCAACCCTTGCGCTCTACTCAGCCCTGTGGGTTCTAGTAGTGAATTCAACTCCTCAAGAAGGATGTGGACTATCCTGAGAGAAAGTCAAGTGGAGAGCAATGAAAGCTAGACTTAGAAATAATAGTTTGGCTAAATTTCTGCTACATGTTTGTATTTTTAGCTGTAGATACAGTTGTTTTAGAGAAGGAGAGTAAACTTGAACTACTTTCTAAGATCTTTCCAATCTTTGTGGTAAATTTAGTAGCTTCTTGGAAAACTCAGATGACATGGTGTCCTGGAACTGATACCTGAACGGATCATCCAGCACCCTGATTGCAGTGGATGCACATGTACGAGATAGCTCACATGAATGTACATGAGCGCCAATTCTCCAGCAAGTGTCATCTCTCTGACATACACACAACGCTACTAGCATATGTGCTGTAATCTTCTCATAGAGTAGGGAACATGGCCTATGCTCCTCTCCTGCACAAAGGCAAGTGGCCCACGCAGCCAGAAAGGTGGGACATCTCCGCAGTTGCTTTATAACTTACGTTCAACATGACACTCACATTTTTAATGGATTTGAAGTTTCATTAAGAGAAAATTGCTACTGTAAACAAAGTAAATCACCTTATTGACAATTCAATACTGTGTTTCACACATTGAGAAGTTTGTGAATGTGTTGACACACTACATGACACGGGTGCAAGGACATTCGATACTAGCAGTTTGCTTTCTCATGTTCGTAGGCCAGCAGCATGCTTTGAAGGTGGAAAAAGAGGGAATCATTGTGGTTTGTCAGAATGCTAAGAATCTGAATGATGACTTTTTTACGTAACAGTTACCAGGAGCCCTCTTACCTGCAAGGTCATCAGTGGCTGGCTGTGATAAGCAAAACACAAGAGAAATCAAGGTAACATTTGTGTAGGATAGAAGATGAAGAAAATTTTAAAAAGAACTAATAAATGAAAAATTCTGAAGAAAAAACATGTCAGGTTTTAAATTAAGAAAACAAAAATGTTAAAATAATTGCTGGTCACACTGATGAAATGGGCATTATGTAGAGTGTTTGTTAAGTAGAGCAGGGAAGAATTTACGCTCTTGGAAACAGAATGGTGTCTGAGAAAAGGACACTCCATTGACAAGTGCTGTAAAGATCCAAACTTGAATAACTTATTTTCCCAAGTAAAAGTATATGTTTCAGTAATGCTAGTCCTTCAGAAACTTATGTAAATCTGGCTATTTAAACTGTCAGTTGGTATTTACTAAAGCTTTTAAATTAGAGCATGAGGTTGAAATACATTTCATATGTTTGTGGTTTGCTGGGGCTCTGTGCATATCTAAGGAACGCTCTGCACACATTGTTAGAAATAATCAAAGAGAAACTCCATTGGCCTTTTGAGGGGTGATGTTCTTCTAAGATAGTACAAAGAATTTGAAGGGATCCAGTCAAGAATTTCTCTCAAAATATTTGTGCTGTACTCACCACACCCACTGACTCGCTTAACATAAGATTCTGTTGAAAAGCTTGTGTGCAGATGTAGAGATAATAGAATCATGTAAAGAAAGGGTAGACTGTAGCTCACATCTTAGGAATTTAAATATACATTATGGGTAGATCATTTTTGTGTAAGGTAGTTAACACATATAACCTAATAGGTTTTCAATTTCTATGCCAGGGATTGTTTACTGAAAATATGAGTAATACTGGAAATCAGTGAAGATGGATACAGTACTTCTGTAGGCTGGGTGGAGCTGCAGAACTTTAGCAGTAAGGCACAATGTAAATTTATACATAAAAATGTCTGTGCACTGCAGAACTTAACACTTGCAGTAACACAGTATCATACTATATTAATAAGCTGAAGAGGACAGTAGACAATTTCCTTCAGTTGTCAGTTCCCCAGATCTCTCCCTTCTATCAACTGTACTTTTCGTCCACTGGCGATAGTGTCATTATGTTGAAACTGGAATTGTACGGTTTTGGTCTTAACTTGTTTAGCGTGTGACAGCATTATTAAGAATGTGTATGACATACACACATGATCCACTTGATCATAGATAAAGGACAGTATTACAAGCTGGTGAGGGGTCTGGAGCACAAGTCTTATGAGGAGCGGCTGAGGGAGCTGGGGTTGTTCAGTCTGGAGAAGAGGAGGCTGAGGGGAGACCTTATCGCTCTCCACAATTACCTGAAAGGGGGTTGCAGAGAGGTGGGTGTTGGTCTCTTCTCCCAAGTGATGAGTGACAGGACAAGAGGAAATGGCCTCAAGTTGCGCCAGGGGAGGTTCAGGCTGGATATTAGGAAAAAGTTCTTCACTGAGAGAGTGGTAACACACTGGAACAGGCTGTCCAGGGAGGTGGTGGAGTCACCCTCCCTGGAGGTATTCAAGGACTGTGTGGACGTAGCATTGTGGGACGTGGCTTGATGGGCATGGTGGTGTGTGGTGTGGGTTTTTTTGTTTGTTTGTTTGTGTGGTGTGTTTGTTTTGTGTTTTGTGTTTGGTTTTTGGTTTTTTTTTTTTTTTTTTTGTAATGGTTGGACTTGATGATCTTACAGGTCTTTTCCAACCTTAGTGATTCTGTGATTCTGTGATGATCTGTTTCTGGGAATTCCTCTAGACTTCTATTAAAAAGAAAATAATTCAGTGGATTTCAATCATCAGACATTTTGGCAACAGTGCATGATTTTGATCTCTATTCAGGATGTCTGTCTGACCAGAGTAAGACTACTTTTTTACATTTATCTTGGTAGTTAGAGGTACTAAATTATGTGTGTACCATGTAAGAGATGAAATATTAATTTCATTTTCTCAAAAAGTCATTATCTGACATCAAATGAAGTCTTACAAACTCATCTAGTGTCTAAAAAAGACATTGTGCATAGTCGTATGTATCTTTTAATATCTTTTTGTCAGTCCATGTGGCTTTATTTACTGGTATATAACCAGAAAAATACAATGTTTAGCTGATACGGACAACTGTCACGTATTGTTTAGTCCTTGTACGAGCTGTTACAAATGTATGCATGTGTTTTAATGGATCAGTTCATTCAGAGATAGTACTAAGTTGCAACATTTCATCACATTAGTTCTTTGTATTCATGATAAATCAATAACATCTCAATAAACATCTCTTTTGATCATGTACATTACCCAAGTTTCAAGCAGAAGGAAAGCAACTACTAAGACTGAGAAACCTTTATGCAATACTGGAACAAGCTGCCCAGAGAAGTGGTGGAGTTACCATCACTGGAGGTGTTCAAGGAACGTGTAGATGTGGCATTGTGGGACATGGTTTAGTGGGCATGGTGGTGTTGGTTGATGGTTAGACTTGATGATCTTACAGGTCTTTTCCAACCTTAGTGATTCTGTGATTCTGGGATCTTCCAGAAATTCTCTGTGCCAAGTCTTATATTTACTGCACATTGTTTCCAGGTGTGCGTAGCAAAAATGCTGTCGCTGTTGCCTTGTATTTGATATATTCTGTTCTGACCTGGAGGGTTGGTGTTTTCGGTAAAAGTTTACCTGAGTTTGATCTGTCCCTCTACATTAAATAACTCTATAATCCGCATTACCAGAATTCCTTACGGTTCCTGTTGCTGTTATCCCTGCAGCGCCTTTGTGACAGAGGTGAAGTACCAACATCTCTGGTTTGCAGGTAAAGAACAGAGGCCCAGAGAGAGAGAGATCATGGACCAGATTTGTAATGCTCCTAGGTCTTGCCACACACAGTAAGGTTTGTGGCAGCGGGGAGTGTGGTGTGGGGCTACAAGAGTGGGGTTCGCAATGCCGTTTTAGTCATCTAGGTTCTGCACTCAGTGAATTAAGTACCTAAGAATGAGATTTGCAGCAGAGAATGTCAGAATATAAAAACTGAACCTCGGCACACATTTGCAGCTCTTCTAGGGGTGGTTTTGATGGGATTCACCAGCCGCTGCCTTTCCTGAGCATAAATACCTGGGGCTTCCTTCTAGGCATGGGTGACTGCTTGTTTAACTACACAAGTGACGAAAAAAATGAAGGTTCTGGTGAGGAAGTGTTAAAGCACTTCGTCAGGAAGTGGGAACGAGGGCCAGGCTCATCCTAAGCCTGAAGGGCTTTGCCCTGTGTCTCATTTGGGAGGGAGTGACCTGCCCTCAAGCACCCGGCAGGGCTGGGGTGGTCACACACTGCTGTGGCTGCCAAAGGGCTTGGCACTAAGGCATGTCCATAGAAGGACTGAGAGCAGCCCTAAGGAGAAGGACTTGGAGATGTTGGTTGATGAGAATCTCAACATGATCTGGCAATATGCGCTTGCAGCCCAGAAAACCAACCGTATCCTGGGCTGCATCAAAAGAAGCCTGACCAGCAGGTCAAGGGAGGTGATTCTCCCCCTCTACTCCACTCTCGTGAGACCCCACCTGGAGTACTGTGTCCAGCTCTGGGGCCCCCAACATAAGAAGGACGTGGACCTGTGGAGCGAGTCCAGAGGAGGGCCATGAAGATGCTCAGAGGGCTGGAGCACCTCTCCTATGAGGACAGGCTGAGAGAGTTGGGGTTGTTCAGCCTGGAGAAGAGAAGGCTCCGGGGAGACCTTCTAGCAGCCTTCCAGTACCTGAAAGGGCCTACAAGAAAGCTGGAGAGGGACTTTTTGCAAGGGCATGTAGTGATAGGACAAGGGGTAATGGCTTTAAGCTGAAAGAGGGTAGATTTAGATATTAGGAAGAAATTCTTCAGCATGAGGGTGGTGAGGCACTGGAACAGGTTGCCCAGAGAAGTTGTGGATGCCCCTTCAAGGCCAGGTTGGACAGGGCTTTGGTGGTCTAGTGGAAGGTGTCCCTGCCCATGGCAGTGGGGTTGGAACTAGATGATCTTTAAGGCCCCTTCCAACCCAAACCATTCTACGATCTTTTACAAGCTTATCATTTACTTGTGCAATAAATTTACATTTGTGCTTAGAGGTTGGATCTACTTGATAAAGATGGTATAGACCCAAGGGATGTGATATTCATGGGTCAAAGGGAAGAATAGTTGTAGTTCAGTTTGGACAGTGTACCTGGGAAGTTCTGGGCTCGGCTCATTTTGTGAATTTAGGCCTTAGTGACTTGCTGAAAGTCAAATCTTGAACTGCTGAGTCTGAACTCTAGTCAATGGATTGTTTTTTTTCCCTATAACTTAAAAGCAGACTTAAACCACTGAAAGAACTGCTGTTTCACAGACTGTTAATTAACTGCGCTGCTATTACGTCTTACCCAAGAATTCACACGGTGGAAACTGATTTTTAAAATAAGCTTGCCCATACTCTGGTGACTTAAACCTGCAAAGAGGGAAGGGACAGCAAACAGCATCTTTCAATATTGCTTCCTTTCTGCTGCTGTTCTGGCTATAATGCAGAGACAATTTAGGTAGAGGGTTTTTTTTCCCCCTTTTTTTAATCTCCCTTTTTTTTGCTACTCAAAGTTATTTTTTAAAATAGAAATAGAGAAGGCAGAAGCAGTGATTACTGCAGGGAAGTACTATGGAAACCTGTCACGACAACAGTTTCAAATTAAAGTGAATCTGCAGCTGTTTAAAAAGTCAAAGTATTTGTTAGATTCAAGTGTCTCCTCTAGAGGCAGAGTTGGAGAGGAAGGAAGTGTATAGAGAGGTGTTGAGGAGAAAATACATATTCTTTCTTTTCACTGGGGGAAAATGCATTTCTGGGCTCGGCCTTGCAATTATATGCCCTGCAATGTACTTGTTATCTGGGACCTAAAATTGCCCAGTTATTTAATCTGTTACAACGCTGTGCTAGCAATATTGTCCTTTATGGTTGATTAGACACATTTGCTGTAAAATCTAGCTTGTAAGTGTTTCCAACTGTTGTTTTTTTTCTTTTTTTTTTTAAAGAAAACACGGGCAGATGCCTCCCTTCTTTGAAGGAATTATTCACAGTCCTGAAAAGAAGTTACTGGTGGTGCATACAGCAGTAATTAAATAAATGTACCTTTAGCATACATTTCAGTTGTGGATGATTGTCCGTATTTTCCAGGTGGAAAATGCGAAGCACAATGTGAATGTGTATTACATCCCAAGTCACTTGATATTTGTTCTCTGTGCCCTTGCTAAAGAAAACACCATCAAAGGCATTTTGTTGTTATTAGTAGACCACGCAGAAGATAAAAAACAACATGAATGTGGTACTGCTAGTAATATTATGATTGTTAGATTCACTTTGGTCTCCTGTTACATTCGCAGTACCTTTTAAAACATGCTAGTTGTTTCAGAAGTATGCTGATGCATAATAGTGTAGATACATATATATATATATGAACATGAATGTTTTTGAATTAAAATAAATGTTTGGAATGCTAGTGATTAATCACTGAAATACAATGTCCAATGGCACTACCTGGGGATATTCCAAAAAAGTGCAATGAATTCAAATACCAAAGTATTTAACCTCCCTGCAGTGACTTAAGTTCCTGGGCATATTTTGTAATGTTTGTTGCTACTAAAAGTATTGGAAAGCAATATCTAGTAAATAGAGGATACATAAAGGAGATTTTGTTTTTTAAATTTAAAAAATACTGCTTTTCTTAAAGGATTATTAAGAAAAAAAAGAACAAAAAGACTTTTTGGTGGAGAGATAATTTTAAAGTACTAGATGAATCTTTTTTACTGTGTAAACGTAGAAGAGAGGCTTTCTTTTAAAATTAACAAAGGTTTTATTTTCACATTTTGACTTTAATTTTTTACTGCTGAGTTATAAAGCCTTGAAAATAATAGACATGGTGATAGTCTCTTTTGTCCTGTGAGAGACTGATCTTTCAGCTTTTGATGGGTCTGTGTACATTTATTAAAACATGTATACTGAATTAGAAACAGATTATGGGATTGTGCAGAATTTGTCTGCTTTCAGGTGTGATATAGAAAGCTTTATATCACTTTGCAGTTGTGCACTCGACCTATATAGAGGTAATTCAGGAAGCTTAATGCAATTGATGTCCAACTGTGACACAGTATTTTTGTAAAAGTAAAATTCTTCACTGCTCCTAGCCTGTGTAAATGGTTAGTCAAAGTGGGTTGACAGATTATGTGTCTGGGTTTTTTCTTCCATTTTTTTTTCCTGTAGGTGTTTGTGACTCATAAATGCGGAATTAGACCAAAAATCTGTGACTGGATAATGGAGTATTTGCAAGTACTTTACTGCACTTTTCAGTGCAGCACAACAAATAGCCTGCACTTTCCGGTGTTTATTTGTAAGGATTTATTAAACTGTGGCCCTGCTAATCCCATCATTTCTGTTCCTGTTTTTATGGTAGTGCAAGAAAGTGGTTTATAAATAGTTTCTATAAATGGGTATTCCTGAAAATACATCTGAACTGAACAATATTTTTACATAACTGTCTTTTATGGTAAAGTAGTAGGTGAAAATTGAGAAGTCATTAATGTTTTATATCCCTTCATTCTGCTGTGAATCATCACTTACCTGTTTGCCAAAATCTTTGTATTCTGTTTAGTGACAATTTTGTATGAGAATCAGCTGGATAATTTTTAAATTCACTCCTTGTCCTTTTCTTTGAAGGTTCATCTTGATTAATTTGGTGAGTTGCCAACAAAATGTTAAAACTTAATCTTCCATTGTAGAGGATGTTTTAAATACCTATTAACTTGGAGCTCGATAATGCTTTCTGAAGAATATGGATAGCTTTACTGGTCCAAAAATTGTAGATATTAAATAAATTCTAAGGAATTAGTAGCTATGCATTGTGTGTGTTAGAAAAACAAAAGTCAGAACACCTTAGAAAGCTATCAGAAACCACCTTGCCTGTTAGATCTTGCCATTGAGACTAGGTATTTTGAAATATGAAACACTTAGTTTGGTTTCATACCAATTAGTAAATGTCATTTGTGATTACTAAAAAATTATTCGTCATAGAATATCCGTCATGAAAACACAGGAATGTTTAATAACATTGAGTTCAGCTTTCTTTGCAGACAGAAATTATTTTAAATTAGAGGCTGCTGCATAGTCTGCTACTGTGTTCTGGTTGTCCATCTGTTTAGGTGGTTTCTCTGGACTGGAAACATGTCAACCATTATGTCTTGGACAGCTCTGACCACACTACAGAACTAAAACTGCACTAAGACTAGCTAGTACCTATAAGGGCAAGAAGGTATCTGGTTCTAATGCTTTTAAGATAATTAATGCAAATATGATAATTGATTCATCCATTTATATGCAGAGGGGCATGGGCCACTGCTATGAACAGCTCAACTGCAAAAGGCTTTGTAAATAAAAGAAGATGTAGGGGGAGAATGGAGGAGACTGAGGACAGTATGTGTCAATACGGAAACTGAAAACTAAGTTTAGGAGTTGAAGGTAGCTCCAAAGAGAAAGATATGAATGGAAGGAGCTGTTACAAGAACAAGACTACAGAAGGGCTGGAGGATGGAATGGGAGATGGATAAGGTGGAGCTGTGAAATAAGGAAGTGGTATTTGCCTTGCTACAGATCAAGAAAGGCAGGCTAAAATTAGATCTTGTTGAAAATAGTTGAGGTAAGATTAGAATGAGAACCATACAGGTTTTTCTTTGTCAGACATTGCAATGCTTTAATTACATGGGTCTAGTCTTTATAGAATGAGTGTAATCAAAACTGAAATAAGGTAGTCTTCTTCCAAAGTCCTTGTCCATTTGAGTGTTTTATACCAAATTGATTAAAATTATTTCTGATTTGGTTTAAATACTCAAAGATAAACGGTGTGTATGAAATTCTACTAGGATTCCAGGGATGCAACTGAGCAGAGACTGACCCTGGCTTTGGCTGGGTCTCTGTATAATCCATCCCAGTCTTTTTAATTGGTACTTTCGTGTATCTGTCTCTCTTCAAAACTAAGGCTACACTGAGGTTCTTTCTCTCCAGATAAGATAGTATGTTATTGTTAAATGCCTTTCCCAGACTGTAATTCTATTTGTGGTTTGTACTGTTGACTGTTGATTGTTAACAGGTTCTGAAATAATGCAATTAAGTGATCCAAGAAAAACACATAAAGCATTAACAAGCCACATCTGCATAAAGCACAGTGAAAAATATGATTGACTAGCCATGATACTCATCTAAATAAGATAATATAATTCGTTTTGCCTTTTTCTCAGGTTAATAATCTTCTCTTTGTCTTAATCTTCTCTGAAAAATGAGTGTTTCATTGTGTTCTTGATCTGCTACTCAGTGCCACATGAAATTCTGCATTATTGTATGTTTGGAGGTGTTCTTATGGTAACAAAAGATTTAAAGCTTTGGGTTAGCTCGAAATGGCATACAGAACTGAACAGTATGTTGAATTAGAAAGGATAAACCTTGTGTCAAAATGCTGCAGTTCCTAGGTGATGAATAATGTCCTCTGTGTGGAACAAGTTATGCACTTAACTGCTTATTCTTCTCTTTTATCTCCCTTCATTCCTTCTGCAGGTATCGCCCCCAATAAGCTCCTACTTGTGTGAAGGTTTCAAAATGCATTACTGGCAGATAACTGAAGTGAGGGGTGGGGACTGACTTTTTTCAGTAGCAGAACTGGATCCTGAATGCATGTGCTAGCTGCAGGCAAAAGTAGGCACAGTATTTCTTTTTTCTTTAGATGACTTCAGATTTTTTTTCTTCCTAGTAAAGTTTTTGCATAATATAGCTTTACCCATTTATTTTTAAAGAGACTACCCATTTATTTTTAGAAATACTGTAGAAATAGAAAATGTATTTCTTTAAATGTAGCATCTAACAGAAAGAAGTCAGTCTTCTGACCAGTGGACAAATTTACAAGCGGGCTTGGAAGACTGATATTATGATCAAGGGGTGGGTAACGCTGGCAGCACTGAAGTGTTGGTCGGTGTGTATACAGACACTTGCTCTCTTTCAAGCTGGCCTCAGTGAAACTCAATGAAAATGACTGCAAGAGTCCATTGTTACATTTTCCTGGAACCATAAGTGGAACTAGGAGAGGAAAGTGGAGCAGGAGAAGGATGTCTTCTGGCTCATTTGAACTAGCCTATCTCTGTCTTGCAAGGCCCTGAGCAGCCTTTTCTGGTAGACCCTCCTTTGAGCAGGGAGATGGATTAGGTGGTCTCCAGCGGTCCCTGCCAACCGCAACTATTCTGTTGACAATATGCGCACAGATTCCAGAAATGAGATATCGTCAATGCACAGGTAATTATTATCTTGTTACAAAGATGAGCAAGAGAAGAAGAAAACACACATGGCTTTTGGTAGATATTTAAATCATTTGGAGCATACTGTTTAAAGGATATTTTGTCTGAAATTGGATTTTTTTGTAAACAGAGAAAAAAATATTCTAATACTCCAGTAGCTAATTCCTATTCTTAATTGTTAAGACTGAGTTAAAAGTAAACCCTGACATTTCTGTTTTGTAATGGCTTTTTTCTGCCAGTTAACAGAGTGAGCATGTACATAATGATATTGTGAGGTGGGAGAAAACATCTGGTTGCAAGCTGCTTTCCAAAGATCAGAATTAGTAATGAGATTTTGTGTCCTTATACTTCTGTGCTTCAGCAATGGGACTTGAGCCAGCAGGTGCAAGTCGAGGTTGCACAAGGACAAGAGAGGTACTACAACCTTGCCTTCTATGACCTTCGTCAGAAAGTGAGACCTGTGTTTTTAATAGAGAAGCCACATCTTCAGATTAACTGGCCAACTGGTTCATTAGTGATGAGGGCTTTAGAGATTGCTCAAGTTGTGTAAGAGGTGAGAGAAGCATTTTAAGAAGCTTGATTTGGCTCAGATGCCCCCATTACCTTGTTGCCTGTGAGTTTTTACCATTTTGTATGATTTCTCCTCTGAATTTATACTCTTTCTAGACTCAAATATAGCACTGTAGGATAAAATTTGTAATTGTTATGGGCTGGCTGATCCAGCTGATCTGTCCTCAGAGGTCCCGGATACTTTCTTTGAAATTGCTGTCACATTGATAGCCTAAGGCTTGGTAAACTTTGGAATATTGCTTGATGTTTCATGAGATAATTCTTTACAACAGTTCCTGATGCTTTTCTGTTCCATTAGCTCTTAGCCATCTGTTGCTTTGATTACACTATTATAGGGAATAAGTGTTTTGGCAAGCTATTTAGCTGTGTTGAAAAAATCTTGTTTCTTTGCTTTCTAGTATTTTATTGCTGCTGTTTCTTTTTTTTTTCCTCTCAACCTTTAGAGTGCAATGCTTCATGTTATTTACTTCTTGTTATTCTAAGAAACAAAAGTCTGACCTACTTGAGGACATGATGAGGTTTATGGCTGTGCTTTATGGCTGTTTTCCTTTCCTGTGAAAGTCCTTCTACCAAAAGAAGTTGTGTATTCCAAACATGGGCTGACAGAAGTTAGATATTATAACCTAACCATATTTAAACGTTTAGCTTTGGGATTCTTGCCTCTTAAACTTAAAATGTGCTTTTCCAGAGTCTGTCCAGTTATGTCAGTATTAGCTTCTACAGAAAATTATAACATCTTAACCTCTCATTCCTCCCAACACTGCAAAGGTCAAAACGGGAAGAACTGGAAGATCATTAGAAAGAAGTCTGTATTCTCTGGCTTTACATTGCCAATTTGACCTTTTCATGCATTGCTCAGATTTTAAAGATGAACAGAGTAAAAGACAGATGGGGTGATAATGAACACAGAGACGTGCTTCCCTAAGTAGGTTCGTTTTTAGGAGTTGTGATATACCAATTAATTTTTTTAAGGCATGGACTTTTGGAAATGAAATAAAATACTGTTTTTAGACTGCAGCTGAATTTCATTGGCATTTAATTTCTACTTTTAGTTTTTTGTTAATTTTTCCTGCAATTAGAATAGCTGAGTGATACTGCAAAGCAAGGATTCCAGCAATTCTTAGTAAATTATTAATTCTGCTCAATAGCCCATTTTGCCTGGGCTGTGACCAAGGTGGCTGAGTTTCCTTCAATGCTTACCTGCTTGAGCTCATTAAATTGAGTTGCAACTTTTCCTGGAGTAACTTCTCACTTTTTTCACTTTTGGTGTCTGTAAGAGATGACTAAGAACTACTTGTAATTGGTAGCTGCAAGTGCTTACAAACAGTTCCTCAGTCACTTGGTCTTCAAGTAGTAGTACTTGTCATTAGGGGTAGTAATGTTATTTATGGGAAAATTATTTGAATGAGGCCGTGTGTTTTAATGACAGCAAGAGGGGAGAAGGAGTAAATACTGTAAATGAAGATCTGACTGTGGGTTTTCAGCCCCACAAAGGGATCTTTTTTTGGATTATTATCTGACCTTGTAAAGCTGTACTGTGTCGGAAATAGCAACTGCTACCTCACACAAACAAAATGAGCTGTGTGAAGTAAACGTAGAAAAGTAACTAAATAGTTCCCAATATAGTAAATCTACTACCAAATGAAATTATTTAATACTAAGTGCTAGTGAAAGATATTCAGAAATACCATTCTGGAAACTGTTTTTGCATTTACTCTGAAAGGACTGCAATAACCTGTTGTACTCCCTGTCAGAGAATATATGTTAGCTTGCAAGTTTGGTTATTTCAATGTGTGTCCTGTTCTAAGGTTATTGTATTTTAATGTTGAATATTTCTTGATGGGTATGGAATGTTGTGTTTTTGTAAAAAATCTTGTTCATGGTATTTGTTGCTTGCCACATTGTCTGGCCACTCTGTTGAAGTGACACCTGGACTAATTAGTAATTATGGATCTTCCTTCAGCTAAGCAACATATGTAATTCTTTTTGTACTGTGTTATGCTTTTAGTCCTTTTGTATGGGATATGGTAAACGTTTTACCAGATAAGAGGTAAGGATGTGGCAGCATACTGAAATCACAGCTGTTGAGTAATATGTATATGTACATATATATATATATATATATATAAAACTTTCTGTTGTGTTCCTGCCACAGCCTTTCCTAAACAGGGTCATCTGTTCTCTGCAGAATGATAAAGATTTTCAGTCAGAGTTGCTGTTCTGATTTTGGTGAGCAAAACAGAAATGTTCATGTGTACATTAGTAGGTATGGAACATCATTTCTAAGTGTGGGACTAGTCCAAGTTTGACTTCTCCAAATGTGGTGCTTCCAAACTGTCTTGTGAAAGAACATTTCCTCGAAGAGCTGTTTTGATTTTGTGGTGCAGGCACTTGTGAAATTTAACTACATGACAGTTAGCAATTAATTAGTTTCTAATACTACTTCTTTATGAAAGTAGTTATAGTTGTCACAGGTAGTATTGGACCATAAATATTTTGGGCAATTAACTTATCTTCATTTGAGAAGGAAGTTCTCAAGGAAGTTTCCACATAGGTGAAAACCCTGCAGCTTGGGGTCATATGGACAGATTTGCACTGGATAAAGAAATAATGATGTGGAGTTACCTATGATAGCACTGGTTGGAGAAGAAAGGTCCACATGGTGAATCCCATACCCTGAGAAATTAGAGTGTGAGTTTGGAAGCTGTGTTTGTAGCACTTGAGCCAATTAGTTTTGCCTGTCATCCAGGTTTCTTATTTTTGGTTCAGCCTTATGCTAGGAATCTTCCTGTCCCCAAATTAGCTCAGTGTCATCACCACAATCCCTTGTGAGGAGCAGGCTTGCTCATCCAAGCTGCGTTTCTAATGATGAAAAAGAATATTGCTCTTTATTTAGCCATGCTTTCAGAAGATCGTTCTGATAACAGCAGTGGCAATCATAAAATAAAAGACTATAATGTTGGACATTATAAAATAGTTGCAGTGTTGGCAGTTGACAGAAAAAAAATTACTTGTTCCATCCTAGGAGATATTTTCAAATTAGAAATGTGATATGTATTTATTTAAGTCTCTAATGACATTTCTATCTAGTCTTCACAGGGTTATTATCTTTGTGGGAAAGGAAGTGACCAAATGGGATTCTGCTCTGCAGAATGACAGTAAATGTCATGCTGAACAGAAGATGCTGTCAGCATCTTCTGGGTTATTGAGTCTAGTTGCCCACTCTTGAAAACAACCACATGATATAATTGTGAAAAAAACATTCATACTTAATGACTGCGTGTCACTTATTTTTCTTCTTGTCTGTGATGGTCTACATGATGTTAGTAAAATGAACAGTTCTCAATGATGTAGAAAATGAGCAAATGCGTTTGGTACGAACATCTCTTCATAGTTGCTGCTGAATGAGTATCTTTATGTTTTACTAAAACATAAATTGAAAAATCCAGGCCTTTTTTCAAGTGGTGGCTAATACCATCCTTCTGACCAAGTCATTTAATGCATTGTCTGATGGATGCTGAGAAACTTTGATGTTTTTAAAAATTTGTGAGAGTTACTTTCATGATAGAACTTGCTTTTGAGCAAGTTGATTTTTTTTTTTTTCCATATGTTGAACTGGTGATTCACCGAGTCTTCCTAAGCTTTTATATTTGTGGAATTTAGTTTCCATATATCTGTAACATATTATGTTGTGACATGCCAGATGGAGGAGTGCTTTGAATGGAGAAGGGTATTATTGGTGGACTTAACTCCATCTCTTCTTAGCTCCCTGCTTCATTATAATTCTTGCAGTCTGAAGATCACTGCAGTTGATCTTTGAGTAGGTAGTGTTGTAGGCCTACAGTTTGTGGGGTCATGGTTTTATTTCACTTGTGTATGGTTGTGTTTATGCACATTAGATTATACTGTACTGCTAACATATTAGTAATTACTGTACTATTTTTCTTTGCCCCCTACTCTCTTGATTGCCGTAACTTAAAGTTTATGGCATATGTACAAATATATTTAGGATGCTAATTTATGGCGTAAAAGGATATTTTCCTGTAGAACAATACCTTGTGAGAAGCAGTATTGTGTCTTGCTGTTCTTCTAACTGCCCATACATTTTTACATAGTAAAACCAGCCTGCTTTGTTATTTGGTAAAAACCACTACTTCTGAGCCTTCATTTACAAAATAAGACACTTAAAACAAAAAGGAACATAGGATATTATAGACAGAGATTCTAAGGAGAACACTTACAAATTGCTAAGTATAGTTGCCTGCAGTGCCAGACAACTTGATTATAAAATACTGTTAATAAACTCATTAAATTCCATCTCAAAAATAGTTATATTATTTTCCCTATTGGTCCTGCTGGATAGCTGTTTTGAATATTATTCTCTGATGTGATTCCATTGTCTCTTATAAATCACTTCTGTAGTCAGGGTTTTTTTAAATTTGAATGCGTGCTTTCCATTTGATAAAAATTGTGGCAATCTTTTGAATCTCAGAAATGTTTAGCTTTAAGCTTTCTCAAATAGAACAAAAATATTGGGGCAGATTCTTATAAATAAAGTCTGTTGGTGGTGGCAAATTCTGCAATACTGATTCTCAAATTTTTGTCCAGTGTGTATTAATGATAAACAGTCTAATTTTGAGATGTGTATGCAAGCCTGAAAGTACAATCATTTATTTTCTTCCTCCTTTCCAACATTTTCTTTCCACACAATAATTTTTGTGTCAAGAGATACTCCATTTTTTTTTTAACGTATTGTCTAAACCTAGAAACTAGCTGTGCATAAAAAATGTGATTCTCTTAGGATTAGTGATAAACCAACAATGGACTTTATATAGGCTGTCTGGGGCATATAAAACACAAACTTCTTTTTGAGGAGAGAAGAATAATATATTTGAAACAAACAAAAAAGATAGTTTATTGTACATTGTCAGGGGTTTAATATATCTAATTCCTGTTATACAAGATGAATCCATGAGCTACAAGCCCTCTGTCAGTGGCCATGTCCACAATTTAAAGCAAGTAAGAAATAGGCCACCTGCATAATCTTTGTTCTATTCTGATTTTAACTTTGGCACTAGATTTGGAAGATACTTTGAGTGAATAGCAGGTTTCCACAATGATGTGTTTTAGTTATTCCCTAACCATTGCTGACTTCAGAATGAATTGTTTGACAACATTTGGCTAAAAACAGTTCTTTTGAAACATAGCTCAGGCTCTGTTGGAGCACATTTTTGTGTCTTTCTTGACCAGTAGCTGCAGAGTTAGTTTGCTAAACTATGATGTGGGAGCTCTGAGATTAATCTTTTTCCTGAAATTATTTGTGCCTATACTGCCTGTTTGTCAGGATAGTAAGTATCTGACCGTCGGTTATTCAAGGCTGGATAGTGCCCTGCTCACCTTTTGATGCTGTTCTATCTTTTTGATAGTTAATATATGAACATTTACTACAGTCTGACTGAAACCTGGTTGAGTGCTCTTACTATAGTAGTAAGGTATTGATTTTATATTACTGACTTGCTGCCTGATTTTATAATTGTGTAAGTATTCTACAAGAAATAGAACAATTTCAACAGGAAAGACTAGTAAATGAGGTGAGTCTTCTCTATCTTTGCTTTCCTTCTTTCAGTTTCAATCTCTTTCTTCCTTCCAGCTTCTTTTCATTCTGTTCCTCATCCTCTGCCCATTTATATTTTCTTTCTCTTGTTCATTCTGTCCCCAGATTCCCTCCTTGCATTATACTACTCTTCATTTTCTGACATCCCATTAATCTTCCAGTCTTTATGGCTTACTTTCCCACCTCCACAAGCACACCCACAGGGTGCTTAGAAATTTTACAGCATACTCAGTTGTCAAAAAACTAAACCTACAAGTCCCAGACCCATAATACTATGCTGGGAATGCTCATTAACTCCCACAGTGTTTGGAAAAAGAAACTGGTACAGTTAGTATAAGGTCCGCAAACCATAATGCATGCCTAATATTCCTTCGCTTTCCATGAAACCTGGAAACTCCTCATTGGAGTTGGGGAAGGACATGGGATCTGGCTTTTTTGCTTCAACTATGGTTCTGATCTTTGCAGAAACCCTAGAAAGAGTGACATGTATGTGTAGTTATAATGCTGTGACCTCCAAAACGTTAGGTTTGAGGAGAATGCACTGTTCATCAATGGATCATAAAACCTGTTGCAGTAGGGCGATGTACCAGCAAGTGGATCCTCAGCACAGCAGCCGCATCGTAGCTTTACTGCTGTGATATCAGTGCAAGTTCTCCACACCTGAGAGGCAGATGAGCACACCTGCTTTCTTTAACTCGAGAATGTCTGGCTAAGAAAACTGTGACCTGGGGAAGTTGAAGCAGAGTTGCATTGGTCTTGCAGTAGACCTGTTTAATGTTAGCGGCTACTACTGTTGCAGCCACCAGCAGGAAGAGTGCAATGGTGTAAGGTCTCACTGCCAGAGGAGAGTCGAAGTGAGGTTTCTAGGGGGATGTGCCTGTGGTCTCAGATGCTTCTGTCCAGTCTGGGTGCCAGGATTTCTGTCAGACCATGTTCTTTACTGCTGGCAGAAGTCACTAAGAAAAATGACAGAAGACTGCATCTCTAGTGTGTGTATGATAACTGACCGCCCCCTCCACTAATTGCTTGTGAATGCTAAATAAAAAAGCAGTATTCAGTGTATGGATGACAGTGCTTAGTTTCCAAAGGCAATAATTCGAGGCTTTTCTCTTGCTAAATAGCACCCATGCCAGTGTTTAGTGTTGCTCAGTGGAATTATCATCAGATTTAGTCTTAATCAAAAGTCTCTTAAACAACAGACCTGAATAGTTTTTGGATAGTTTTCATTCTCCTGTATTTCAGAAAAGCTCTGAAAAATGCAGAGACACTTGAGCTTTTTTTTTTTTTTGCTGGCTTTGGAAATGATCACTGTTTTGCTTTGCACTCTTAATTCTGCTGTGAGGAAGATGAAGTTATTGTCAGCATTGGAAATAGAAATGTAGAAATACAAGCTTAAATTCTGCAGTAGTCAGTAGTAGGGGCTTGACCTGCTTGCCTCTGCTTGTCCTTAGTATTTTTTTTTAAGCCTGTATCACATTTAATTAACCGTTTGGCACTTAAATGACAGTACTGTAACAGATACCATGTGTTAAAACAGTATTACTAGCTACACCATAGCTGAATATAGCTGTACTGTAACTAACCTCAGAATTATTGGATCAATCATTAGTAACGCACCCCAGGTTAGATATTGCCAGCAGTGCTTCCAGTTCCTTTTTTTCTGTTCTTCTTATTCACAGAATAGCACCAAAGGAAGCTAAGCAAAGCATTGCTAAGCAATCAGAGGAAATCTATCCTGTCCTTTACCCTCTGTTGTCTGTTATGCAGTAAGGATGACAGTTATTTAATATTAAATGAAATGAATTAGCAGACTGAACTTGAAGATGAACTTGCCCAATAAAACGATGCCTCATCATGGATAAAAAAAACCCTATAGTACAGTTGAAGATGATAATTATTTTTGAAAATCTTCTTTCTCTAGAATCCTACTCAAGTGGGAACTGCTCTTCAGGTTTTCCATAACCTTGGGACTTTGAAGGATACCATTGCTAATGTGGTGGACGGATACTGCACAGTTCTGGAGGAGAACATAAAAAATGCTTTGGATATCAAAGTGTTGACCCAACCATCTCAAACTGTTACACGAGGTATGATACTTGTTTTACAGAGAATGATAACTGATTTTTTTGATGGAATTACAGTATGTTGTCAGATGGAAGAAACTCTCACATACCAGCCTGTTACAGGAACGTTTCCCTCCTTGCTTTAACCAGTAGAGGATGGGAGTAGGCATGTCTCAGAAATCATCTAGTACAAAGGAAAATTGGGTCTGTCTGTTGTTATTGGGCTCAGAAGTTTTCCTTTATTCCCCACCCCTCTCTTTTTCTTGAATTGCCCAGAAAATTGTCCTCATTAGGTTAAAACTTTGCAGCATTTTCTTAGCAGTTTGTCATGGAAAGATGAATCCAAGTTCTGCTTTCTTTGTTGGTTGGAGGATCACAAGTAGAAATTATTTGCAAGCAATGGAACAAGCCTGAAACTACATTGTGATGCTTTTGTCAGATGGAAATAGTTTCAAAGCAGTACATTAGATATGAAGGATTGTTGCACTATTAAACATTTAGTTCCCACGTGTTAGCTCAGATACCAAAGAATACTGAGGAACTGGGCAGGCAGGCAGGCAAATTTGAATTTGGTAATATGAACATTTAAAACTTTAAAAAAAAAAAGTTTGCAGCAATTTGGGGGTCCAAAACCATAATCACTAACATAATAAAGAAATAAAGCCCCTCTCAAGGAAAGTGGTGGTTTAGAAGCTGCATGCCCTTCAGCTGGAATATCACTTTTTTTGTCATTTTGCCTATGCATTTAAGTCCTGAGCTGGTAATACCTGTATTTTTCACAGCTACTGTCTGTGCCATTTCACTTCGCTATTACATCAGTGCTCATTGGCATTACCTTGGTGTTTCTGTGGAGGTCTGAATTGGTAAAGCAGGTAACAGTGATGAACATTGAAGTATCCCCACTGAACTTCCCAGTTCAGTTGACTTCTCAGTTGAGACAACTGAGGCCATTCACAAAGCTCTGTTATGAAGCTATTTTAGTCTGCTTTGATTTTTTTTTTTTAAAAATTCTTATGTCAGAGTGCATAGAGATCTATATTTCTAATATTTTAATTTTCACATGTGAAAGCTGAAATGTGCTCCTGTATGTTTTAAAAAACATTTAGGTGGCCCTGGTAGAGCTGCTATGCCAACACCTGGGAACACAGCAGCTTTTCGAGCAGCCCTCTGGACAAACATGGAGAAACTCATGGATCAAATCTGTGCTGCTTGCGGACAGGTACTCAGCAGCTAATTCCTGTTTGTCTAGTCATGCCATTTTGCATATAAGATATTAGATGTCATTTTTCATCTCAATGAATTCTTTCTTACAGGTGCAGCATTTGCAGAAAGTATTGACAAAGAAAAGAGATCCAGTGTCACATGTCTGCTTCATAGAGGAAATAGTTAAGGTAAAGTTTTAATTTAGCTGAATATGTTTTACTAATTCTGTTAAGGAAAATGTGATGAGGGAATGCTTTTGTTTACAATTCTACAGTTCCATAAAAATTTTGTAATTAAATTAATGGGAAAGTGTTGAAAGTCAAACTAACATTGAAAGCTACGTTTATGGTCTCTGGGTTACATCTGTAGGGTATAAACATGTTCTTTTTGTAGTAATTTCCTTTGTTTTCTTTAAAGGGAGCTGATAAGGCACCACTGTCAGTTTTTATTACTGATCATTAATGTCATTCTATAAAATACCATGTGATTTGAGTAATTAATTAAGTCTGTTAGTTTGCATAGGAAAATGTGTCTTCATCTAACACTTTCAGCCATCTGTTTCTCTGCTTCTTGGCAATTTCTTCCTTGAAAAATAATCATGGCTGTTCTTTTGAATACCTATTCTTTTCCATTCAGTTGCATTGTTTTCTATTAATATTTGGAATAATTTGATTAATGATCTTCTTCAGTGTTAGGAATAGAATTACTGAAGCTATCTCATCTACCTTAGTAGATGAAAAGAAACAAAAACAAAAGATGTGTTTATGCAGACATCTCCTTTTCCAAGTATATAGCTGGATTTTTAATTTACATTAATTTAATTTTTGAAATATGTCAGGAAACTCTTCATATGTAAATGCGGTCTTCTCAACAGTGAAAGCAAATAATGAAGGTTAAATACAGCATTTAAGTTTATCTGTCTGCTAAGCCCATCTCCAAAAGACATTGCATGGAACATCACTTTTCTATGAAGTACTTCAAGTGTCTCTTTCTGTGTTGTAAAAATACCAACAAACAAACCAAACACAAAACACCTCAAAAAGTTTATAAACTTTTTAGCATATTTACTTCATTACAAAGTTTGATCTGGCAAAACATATCTAATGCTGCCTGGGTGGAACCCTTCAGTAGATCACCATGTTTATGGAGAAACATAGAAACCTAGAGACAGAAAAAGGAACTCTGGAAGGCGCAGGAAGAGTTTGGGTGGAAAGGGAGCTTAGATAAATGAGCTTTCAGTGTTCATGAGTGGCTCCCGCCCCAAGCCTGTGCTTCTCACTTTCACTCTTCCCTTTCGTAGGACAGCACTTGAAAAGGGGATAGGAGTTTTTCCAGTTGTCAAAGATGATAATAGAGGGAAGCCAAAGGAAATATTTTATCATCCTGGAGAATAAATGAACAGGGAAAATGAATCTCAATAGAAGCTAGATGCAGAGTAAGGAAACACTCATTAGAAAATAAAATAAAAGGCTTTTGGGTTGTCATATGCTCAGCATGTTCCATGATCTCTCCGATTACCCTTCCTTCCCTTTGACTTCATACTGCAGGATTGCATCTAAGTGACAAATTGTATTTCCCAAATGAAATCCATCTATTTGTTTCTCCACAGTTATCACTCTTCCAATTAGTTTGCTTTTCAACAGGTGTTTTGGTGTAGTATAACACCAAGCTGGACAGTTGTCATTCTCAGTGAGGCAGCTAATGAGTAGTGCTACGTCCTTGTCTGATGCTAGCAGAACTCTCTCAGCATAACACGGTACTGCTGACAGCACTTATGCTTGTCGTGGTTTAAGCGAAACCAGCCAAAACCAGCACAATGCTTTACTTTCTTCTTACCTGAGATGGTTCACTGTTGCACAGTGTTTTTCTTGGCCCTTCTCGCAGTTATACCATTTGTTCTAGTGTCCCTTGAAAAAGGTATGGCACCAGCCTACGGCTGGGTGAAGTCACACCAAACAGTAGAGCTGTTGTTTAGACAAAACCAGACAAGTACGACATGCTGCTGCAATTCAAGAGTGTATGTACAGATGGCTGTATGGGAGAGTATGAATTGTTGTATACCTTGAAAATAGATATAAGTAAGAAATTGGTATTTTGCCATTTACTAATGAAGATTCCATCTCATATTAATCCAAACTGAAACAACATGCTTTCCTCAGCAAGTGTTCTGGAAAGGGAGAAAAGTTGGATTTTCTGTATTGTATTCAATTTCATTAATAAACGGAGCCAATGAACAAAACAAGCTAAAGGTACTAACATGATACCCACTTGCTAGGGCAGCATGCCCACACCAGAAGATAGGAAAACGAATCATCCACTCTACAGTCTGTGCACTAATTACTGATACTGATGTCAACATTATTATTATAGTCATCTTCTGCAGCAGCTGCAGTACCACTTTGCCTGTCCATCTGCTTCCTTGTTTTGATTACTGCAGTGCAAGTATCATCCTAGGAAGTATAAGAGAGGAGGAGACCCAGCCTTTTTAAAGCACAAGTCCTTTAATAGCAGGGAAGATACTTGCCTTTTTTTTTTTTTTTAATGGTTCTCTTTTTTTCCATTGAGGATTTTTTTGTGTCTTCACAGATAGCACAGCCTGCATTTTTTCTAATTTTGTATTATGATTTCAAACATGTGCTTTCTGGTCTTCTAATTACCTGTTACCATAATAATATTTAGTAGTGTTGTATCATGTTGTATCCAAAAATGTAGTTTTAAAAACACTCACTAATTAATTAAAGGATTCACAAAAACTCATTGTTAAAAAAAAAAAAAGAAAGAAAGAAAACAAAAATCTGACAGATGGAGAAACTGGGGCACAGAAATTGTAAAATTTATAAATACAGAAGTTCAGCAGGAGAGCAATGACAACACCTGAGTCTTTTCTACACTATGGTTTCTCTTACAGAATTCACTTCCAAATTTTTCCACCATTAGATGTGGCCAAGAGTTAAGTGACATACCCAGGCTTACATGAGTATCATGGAAGAATCTCAAGATTAAATGTAAACTGCACTTTTTTCCACTCCTTCCCTGTGCAGATCTAGATTTTGGTATTTTTCCTTTGCCACAGTGTGAAATGAATGCAATTTTGAAAAGAAATCACACACTCATAGTACACTGTAAGAACTGTTAAATTTCATACTAGTAATGAACTATAGAGTCGTTATTAATCAGTAAATATTAAAATTACAGATTTAATTTCCAGAAAGTATCTATGAGATATTTAAAGGAGAAACACATTTCTTTTAAGACTGAATGGACATTTTTGTGTTTTATCTAAGAAAAAAGGCCTTTAATGACTAGATTTTAGTTGAGGAGCAAGGCTAAAAGAATTCAGAATTCATTAAGTTCTGATTTCTACTTTTGGGGAAAGCAAATAGAGATTTAATTTTATACATTTTTTAAAAGGTAGGGTTATTGTTTTCATAATGTTGAGGGTAAAAATTAAAATTACAAATAAGATTTAAATAATGTAAAATTGATATTTTTGTATTTTTGTATAATGACTGGTTATATCACTTCTTTCAATTGCTTAATTCACCTTCAGAGAGCTAATAGGTTACTCCAGTTTATTCTGCTTTATTCCTTCTCTCTTTCAATGTGTAGTGACTAATCCTGCCTCAGCTGTTGTAATACCTAAACTACAATTGACTTCAGTCTAAGTCGCAGCAGAACATATCTTTCTATGACAGCCACCTTCCTAATTAGAGATAAGAGTCCCTCTAAGCCCCTTGTAAAAGAGTTGAAAATGATCTCTGATCCTCATCTATTTTGGGTCCTTCACTCCTACATAGGTATCAGCAAATAGTTCTGCAAAGTGAGAAGCAGCCTTAAAAGCAGCAAATCATTTTGTAGGGAGGTTTTGGGGTGGTCGATAGAAAGGGTGAGCTGGGGTCTCTCTGCTGGGCAGAAGGGTACTACTCCCTGTGAGAGGGCAGATCTGCCCTTTGTCGCCTTTCATCTGCTGATGTCCCGCTTGTTAGCAGCTAAGGCACACCGCAAACCCTGTCATTTACGTAAGCCTCTGGGTAAAAAAGTGAGCTGAGAGTTGTAGGGAGTGTTATTATGTACTCTGTGGAGGGCTCTTATCATTGCCTCTCCTGATGAGCGTTTGGTGAGTAAGCAGGCTATTTTCCTGAGTTGTCAACACTGGCAATATGAGGTGTTAACGCTACAGAAGGAAATATCCTCACCATTACATAAGATAAAGAAAATAAATGGAAAATATAAAAGTTTATTACCCGAAGTGTACTTACATTTCACCTTCTTATTTCTCCTCCCCATCCAAACTTGTTTAAAAATGTTGCTGCTTTGAAATTATTCACATCTAACATTACATATTCACATTCAGTTGACCCAATTAGAAAATAATCCCAAGTGGAAAAAAATTGAAAAATAATCTAATTACTGCCTTATGTGAGTTCAGAAAATAATCTGTTTTTCAACTATTATTGCAAGTATGTGATTTATTTTCCAGATTTTTTTGTAGAAGCAGAGTTGGATTACTTGGACATCATTTCTACTGTGGTTTCTGTTTATTATTTAAGCAATAACAAGGTACTTTGTGGAGATCTAAACACAGGTGAATGAGCAGGTTTTTGACCCCCAAAATACCAAAGATGGCTCTTTATTTCAAACCTACAAATAGTCCCGTTGAATTCAGTTGCAAGATTTTTGAGGCCTCTCTTAAAAAAACAAAAAGGTCTTACCAGTTAAAAGTCTTGATTCTAGTTTTGGATGGATCAGTGTGTCCAGACAGTCCTGCTAAAAGTAATTTGGTTCTAATTCAAATGGGAGGGTCAGAGCCTGTGCAATGGTTTTCTAATGACACTGAGTTTTCTGTAGAAATTCCGTTAATTCCATTTCTCTGACAGAAATATGCAGCCGTAAATAAAAGGGATGGTGTGGAGGTTGTGTGGATTGGTAGGTTATAATGACCTTCATTCTTTTTCACTTCTGGTTTGGTGGGATTTGTGCAAATTGCAGTTCGGTGATTGAAAATTATTAAGTCAGTTGGTTTTCAGTCAGCTTGCTATTCGAAAAGAAATGCATTTACCAGAAGTGCTACCTTTTATCATCGTTCTTGTCAATCTTACCTGAACAACTATGGGCTGAGGGGATGTGGTAACGAGCCACCCTTTTTCATCCTTGGATGGGGTATGTAGTAGTCAAGGTGAAAGCATCGTTTGAATTGATGCTGTACATACTAAATCAGTTCTCTGGATAGAAGAAAGCTGTCAGGTCCCTTGGGTAGTTACTGGCTTTTGGAAACACTAAGTTCATTTACTGCCAGTTGATGCATCTCTTGCAGGAATATGGGAGGATTAATTAATGTTTTAAGTAGTTTTGAATATATAGGACACTGTTTAAGACCTAAGTATTTTTGTTCCTTACAAATTAGTTTTTCTGAGGAATCACTTAAGAATTCTAATATTCTAATAGGGAAAACGCACAGTCTTAACTTTATTTTCTAGTTAAGAAGATTATATTTAAAAAAAACAAACAGGTTTTGTTTCTTTTGTCAGCTGCATGAAGAGACCTTTTTAAAATGTAGCACTACTGCTGGAAGTCTAGAAACTATTACACCTTGGGTATAAACTGATCAACTCAGTGTAATGAAATTCTGTGCCCTGCAGTAAAACAAACAAACAAACAAACAAAAAAAACCAAGGTAATTTTTAAAATCATGGTGTCATTTATTGACATATGTTCACCTGCAGTGTATAATGTAGACAACATTAGAAATTTAAATGCATTGTTCTTTTAAGAAATTTAATCTCGACTACTTTGAGAAGGTGGAAGAGGTTTATTGAAAACACACTCGGAATTGGCCTGTTTCTTTACTGATTAATTGCACTACTGAGGATGATGGCTTTTTGTTCACAGTCTAACGTTTGGCAATTATGTTGCTATAGAAATAGTGCAAATAGGTTTCCTTATTTCTGTCCCATAAGATCTTGCCATACAAAATTGTTAAATCTTTTTGCATGGTTCCTTTATTGGTGTAAAAAATACTTAGGCTGTCCTTTAAATGTCTTTTGTTTTTAGAGCAACATTCGCAAGTCCTGTATTTCTTTATGGCGGAGCCTTTGATTACAGTTAGAAAACACTGTATGTATTAGTATGCAAAGCCTGATTTCAGGAGCCTGCAGCAACTAGCTGCATGGTAATATTCACTATATTGTTTTACATTTCAAAGATGCTTCACAATAAAGATGTTTTTCACATTCTAGTCAAAATATCAGAATTTCTACAGGGAAAAATAAGTTGGAAGTGATTGTCACGAAGTGGGAGCCAGTTAAGAATCAGTGGGTCAGATTTATTATTTGAGTGTTAGAATAGCTATTTTAGACACGCACAAATATGATAATTCACAGATGGGAAATTGTACTCATTAAGTTCTAAATTTACAGTGTAGAGGAAATAGAGACATTTGTAAAAATAAATATATGTCTTTTGAGCATCTTCTTGCATTCTTGTCTAATACTGAATAAGGCGTGTACTTTCATTCTCATTCCTTGAATTTAGATTTAATGTCAGAGACTAAATAGTTATATTAAGAACAGAGCTTAAGAGATTTCATTTCAGTAAGAGCAAAGTTAATTAGTAGTTCGGTATGTTTTTTAAAAATTAGGTAAGCTGTTATGTTTTTATGTTTGAGGAGACTTTAAATCAGTTTTCCAGGCTACAGCATTAATATTGTAGGGTAACAGTGAATACAGACCTTCAAACATCATTGCTCTTATGGTACTGGTACTCGGCCCACTATTGTTCAGTGGTTTATTAACTTACTAGTAGCTATTAGTGAAAATGGGTTATACTTTTTGAACTGTGAAATCAAGTCACTTTCATGTGAGTAAGTGGGAATGGGTTAAGCACGTGGATTCTGTCAGCCTGTAGTTTTTTCCATCAAAGATAATCTTGTAATCCTACAAACAGGCAACATTAATCTAAATTTCAAATCTATACAGCTGAGTAATAATGTTGCTTCACACTATTAATAAGTCTGCATACATGCCATAATACAATGCACTAAAGATATAAAGACTACTGAAAAAAAGAATTTTTAATATGCGAGTATAAATGTTTTTTTTCCCCTGTTCATTCCATACCAAGAAAATCTTTTCCATACCAATAGAATCCTTTCCTTATGACCAGTCATTGTGGAAGATGGTTGAATCTACAGTCTCTCTCAGTTGCACTGTGTGCTATAACAGCCCTCTTTTTCAAGTTCTGAAACTCAGCTTTTTATGAACATAGGGTTGCTCATGAATGGCCCAGCTGACTGGCCAGGCCCAGAGGGTGGTGATCAGTGGTGCAAAGTCTAGCTGGGGCCCAGTAACTGGTGGTGTACCCCAGGGGTCAATACGGGGTCCTGTCCTGTTTAACACCTTCATTAATGACCTAGATGATGGGGCAGAGTGTACCCTCAGCAAGTTTGCTGATGACACAAAAGTGGGAGGAGTGGCTGATGCTCCAGAGCGTTGTGCTGCCATCCAGAGGGACATTAGCAGGATGGAGAAGTGGGCTGACAGGAACCTCATTAAGTTCAACAAGGAGAATTGCAAAGTCCTGCACCTGGAGAGAAACAAACTCAGGCACCGGTACATGCTGGGGTCCACCTAGCTGGAAGCAGCTTGGCAGACCTGGGGGCACTGGTGGCCACGAAGCTGAACATAAGCCAGCAGTGTGCCCTTGCGGCAAATAAGGTGAACAGTATCCTGGGCTGCATTAGGCAGTATATTGCCAGCAGATTGAGGAGGTGATCCTTCACTTTATTCATTGCTGGTGAGACCACACATGGAGTACTGTGTTGAGTTCCGAGCTCCCCAGTACAAGAGAGAAGTGGACACGCTGGAGAGAGTCCAATGAAAGGCCACAAAGATGAAGGGACTGAAGCATCCTTCCTATGAGGAAAGGCTGAGAGAGCTGAGACTGTTCAGGCTGGAGAAGAGAAGGCTCAGGGGAATCTCATCAATGTATATAAATAACTGAAGGGAGGCTGCAAAGAAGCTGGAGCCAGGCTCTTTCCAGTGGTGCCCAGTGACAGGACCAGAGGCAATGGGCACAAACTGAAACACAGGAGGTTGCCTCTGAACATCAGGAAACACTGTTTTGCTGTGAGGGTGACTGAGCAATAGCACAGATTGCCCAGGGAGACTGTGGAGTCTCCATCCTTGGAGGTATAAAAAAGACCTGGGCAACCTGGTCTAGGTGGCCCTGCTTAAGCAGGGGATTGTACTAGATGACCTCCAGAGGTCCCTTCCAACCTCAACCATTCTATGATTCTGTTGACTTGCAGCTTAAAATCTCTGCCTGAAAGACTAGCTAGACTAGCAAAAGTGTTAAACTTTTGCCATTAAAATATTAAATTATCACCCTTAGTATGCATGTATTATTGGGGAAAGACTCAATTTTATTAGTCTATTAACAACAGAAAGATTTGCTTAAGGAACCGTGTCTTAAAATACAGTTCGCTAGTCTGTCTTCACCTAGAATGCACAAGCCTGTCTTCGACTTTGCTTTCTTGAGTTGGGACAGAGAGCAAGATGAACTAGCACTGTCCAGATGTCTCTTGGCACTGTCATTATGCAGTATTATCACACGTTCTTAATTGTTTTATCTAAACCCCCTTCTGTTGTGGGGAAGTAGCACAATACTGCTGTCTGTGCAGAGTATTGACAATAGTAACTTTATAGTAATAGTTGAAACTAAATAGTTAAACAAGGTGAACACGTTTTTTGCAGATTGTTGATTATGGCCCTGATTCAGCAGAGCACTTAAGCACGTTCTTAATTTCACGTAAGTAAGGTATACCATGGAAGTCAAACAGACTGCCTGCATCTATTATTCTAATGAGGGTAAAATTTGTTGAATTATGGCTTACATTAATGATCTTTGTCCAGTTCATGTACACAATAAAGTGAGCCCTACGGTTGAGAAAAATCATGGCCATTTGTGGTATAGCCTGCCGGATGTATTTTGTCTGATTTATGTGTGTAATTTCCATGAGCAAGTAATTCCTATGTGAATAGTATGTGTGACTGAGTACCGAATTTTTGAACAGTATGAAAAAGGGTAAAATTATAATGGATGGGCCAGACTGGAATCTGATTGTCGTGTTTTTCTATTTTATTCTACACAGATGCAAGTGGATTCCCTAGGAATAACATTTTCATAAGTAGCTAAGTGCTTATAGTCCATATGTCTTTCAAAAGCATTTTTCTATTCCCCTGGTTTTGGCCAGCTGTCCAGCAGGTCAGAATGGCAGAGGGTTGCCCTAGTTTATATTACTGGGCAGTTGTTCATTTTGTTTCTGAAAGCAAAGAATTGACAAGAGGAAGACAGTTCTAAGCTGTCTTGCATTGCCCAAGAAGTTGCATAGGGGCTACTAAATCGTTTGATTGCCTGCTCAGCTGTATCAGTTCTGAGGAATAAAGTGGTCACTGGGCACAGCAGCAACAGTATTTTTAATTCCCAGTTTGGGTTGGTAGATTATTAGTTTGTGTAAGTGTAGTTTAGGTATAGGAGCATTTTCACAGCAGATTTTTATGAAAAAATAGCCAGTGCTGTGGCTGATCTTAAACTCCCAGCCAGTTTGTAGTGGTGCAAAGTATGATTTATGTGCAGATTTTCTCTGCTGCGAGATCAAAATAAAGCTGTGAACAAATAGTGCCATCAATTCAAAAATGGTGAGTTAAATGGATCTGCTTTTGGGGGGAAATCCTGTTTTGCCATTGTAGTCCTACAGTTGCTTGCAATTAATGTTCATAGATTTAATTCAGTTGTATTCTGTGATGGGGAAAATATGTATATGTCAACCTGAATCTTGCCTGTCCAGAGTTTTAGATACATTTAGATACATTACATTTAAGGTTCTTTTGCTGAAGAAAGGACATACTGCATTAAAAGAGACAATAGCATTCTATTATATGCTAAAGTGTAATAATTTCATTGTGAGAGAATTTAAATTACATATGGATGTTTTATGTAGGATTTCTATATATGCGGTATGCACCTGGAATGGTTTTGTCCCAGATAACAGTACTAGACCTCTTAAGTTCCAAAGGTTTATGTGTTCCCTGCATTATTAAACACATACACTGATGGGGGGAAAATATGACAGAATGGTGACCTTTTTCCAGTGTTGTTGGTTATGGAATAGAAAGCTGTTGGAAAATGATTGCCACAGAGCTGAAAAGATAATCGGATGCAGTTCATTACTCATCTTGTCAGCTGCTCCTGCTACAAGGGATTGTATCACAAGATGTTAATCTGCTTGTGACTAAATTTCAAAGCAAGCATTTTTATTTTGGAGGGGGTGTAAGTAATTTAACATCTTTCAATTTTATTTCACTTTCAGAAGCAAGAGAAATGGAAAATTCCCAATTTAAAGTCTCAGAATATTAATTGATAAAAATATTAGTACATCCTTGTGGGTTCTGTTACAAAAATATGATGATATGCTGCAAAAAGCTATTTAATTGCAGAAGTTGTTCTTTCTAAGCTAATGATGAGGTAGTGTATTCCTTGAATAGTGGAAGTTAGTCTGCTTAGCACACTTCAGTGTGTTCTGCAAGACAAGTATAGACACAAGACAGATTTGCACCAAAAAGAATCCCTTCTACACATTGAATCACTAATTTGGATGTACCAATGCTCCCATACATCGTCTACCAGTGAGGATATTTGGTGTAAATATAGAGGACAACCAAATTTATTACTTACACTTTACAGACGGGAAGATGACAAGAATGCCATTTTAGCTAGATGACATTTTCTGAAAGTGAAAGGCCCAAAAGAGCAGTTACTTTCTGATACTGTGGGATGTTGCTCACGGTGCTATATGAAGCATAGGGGAAGGCTTATAAACTTTCCATTACAGTAAGATGAGCCAGCAGATTTGCTGTGCACATTTCAGGCAAGCAGTACTGCCCTTTCCTCTTCCACCTTCATTCTGCCTATCTTCTTAAGTCCTTGAAGAAGTTGTCCAGTACAAGAAGAGGGACAATCCTTTAATTTCCTGCTAAGCTGGAGAAAAACACTCCTTTTGCTTCCCTTTTTTGTGTTATTTTCTGGTATTGATTATTGTCAAATGGAATTGCGCATTATATTTTAAATAGTTAAATTATAATTTCCATTGTGATCTATAGGCACAGATGTAATCTCTATTAGAATACATTATTTAAAAAATAAGCAGTGAGATACTTAAAAGTACTTAAAAAATAATATACTGAGTAAGCAAAAGAAATTACAGGTTTAAACAAAATAAATAAACGGTTTCTGGATGCTCATGGTTGCATGTGGCACTTTTTACTCCAGCAGGAGTATCTAATGCTAATGCCTTGCTGTATTCCCATTTTGGTAGCTACAGTCAACCCCTTAAATACCCCCTGGTGTGTGCGTAGGCAACAACATTCTCTAGTTCCTGCCACAAACTCTTACATGGTCTTTTGTGTGCTATTAATCAGCAGCTATATTTCACCTGCAGAGTGACTGCATCTCAACGCTGGACAAAGTGAAATATCGTATCTTACATTATAGAAACAACCAGTAATGACTCTGTAGGTAGTGGTTTTAGTTGGTCCAAAACTGGGGCATTAATCATTTTTTCCCCTAAACATTTTTGACTGAGTAGTCAATCAGTATGAAATGTTATTTGAATTTTCCATGTAGCTTTTCCCCTCTGTTTCTCCTCATACGTAATACAGTTGGTTAGCTGAGACGTGAGGGCTTTCTTCACTACAAAATTCTGCTACAGTTAATGAACACTGTTTGCCCAGGTCAGAAGACACAAGCTAATGGGCAGAGGCTTAATTGGTACAGCTGTGGATACTATGCAAATGTTTACATGAGTACATAAGTATATATGTCTGACTTTATATTATATATGTGTATATATAGGTACATACAAAAGTTACATATTTTCACAAAAAGATTAAATGTCGTCACATGTTTGTTACTGTTATTTGTTACCATGTTGAATCTGACAATTAAGACAGAAATGTCAATGTGGAGGGACTACGTGCAAGTTTGTTTTCAAGACCCTTTAATCATTCAATTTTCTGCTGAGACTATGACAGAGGTGTAGATGGTGATTACAGTAATGAAAAAAAGTTGTTTGAAAGTGCTCTGTAAGTATTTTTCCACCTCCATTAGATTATTTAGAAATTGAATCGAGTTACCATGCTGAATAGGCAAACATTGTTCCAGGCTGGGGTAGAGAATATGAAAGCTAATTAATTTACTCTATAGTTGATGTGAAAGGCCATTTGTTTTATAGTAATTTTCTTGTTTTAAATGTGAAACTGTGAAATGAAGAACTGAGTAATTTCCCATGTATGCTATAGTAATAAATTTACAAAAAAACCCAAAGATATTTTATGCAGTGCACTGTCTGAATCATGGTCTAATATTATAATTTTACTTTGCCCATTTATGAAAATCAAGTACAATTTTAGAGAAAATATAAACATAGCTATAAAATAAGTTACTTATGTTTCATAATCCATCAGTGTCCTCAAGCAGTCAAAAATGAGATTCTATCATCCCAGTTTATTTTAGTTTTCTATGTTAATTCTCATACATTTTAAAAGTATGACAGCATAAAAGATGTTCTCTCTCAATTCTTAACACATGACCCATAAATTTTATCTTTCTTTGAATATCTTTAGAAATAAGGGGTAGGGTTGGATGAATTCCTCATCTAATCTCAGAATTTGTGAAAGCATTCTATCTGATAATCTTTTTTTTTTTTTTTTTTTTTCCATTTTTAGATGTCTCAGTGTACCTTTGACTGTTTTTCAGGTTTTATATCAATTCTTTAAGATGATAGTTTTGGAACTGAAACTTGAGCTTGAACTTTCAATGACCAGATCTTCAAGTGGGATGCAGTGGTACCCTGTTAACGGATGACATTCTAAACACCTTCATTGCTTTGCATGTTATTGCTAATGCAAGTGAATAGAGTGCATTCTTTCTTCCTTTGTCATCTTAAATAGTAATTCAATTTGGAGTAGCTGAACTTTTATATTTGATAGCTAATCTTTTTGTGGTGCTGGGCACTGCAGAAGATGAACTGACACTTTAAAAGGGCTTGTGTTATTAACAAGAACTATGGTTGTTTGGTTGTGGTTTTTTTGTTTTTCATTTTTGTCATAGTGAAGTCACTGGCAGTGCCAAAAGGAAAGCTGAGAAAATGCATCCCTCTTTGACAGCGATTTCAGCGTTGAGCCCTTTGCTTAAACTCATCTTTAGCTGTGAATGTTGTGCTTTGATTTAAAACCTTGGATGTTTCAGAGTCAGGATAGAAACAGCCAAGTGCCAGCATAAGATCCTTAGAATTGCTGACATCTGTCATCACTGCTGGCTGTTTCACTTTTTCGTTCTGAGCACTTTTTGCTGATTATCATTACTGTAGTGATTTGGTCAAACTGGTTAATTTATACAGTAGGGTGAATATGTTACATGTATACCATGCAAGGAAGAAAACCATTCTGTCTGGACTGAGCTTCCCCTTCCCATGAAAATATCGGACAGCCTTCCAAGTATCTAACTGGTGGGCAAGACAGGATGCCCATTGTCATCTCTTGCAATTTTTTTCTACCTCAAACACACAGACAGGAAGAAAACAAAAGAGAGAAAACAAAACCACACTTTAATGCTTGAGCGTAAGTGCAAGATGTTGGGGGGAGTAAGGAAACAGCCTGCCATTTCTTGTATGTCCTTTTTGCAACAATATACTACCTTGTTTCCACTTCTGACAGCAAGCCCTGTTGACACAAGATGGTGAAGAGTCAACTGTGAGGTGCACTGTATTTTCATGTGGTTTATGTTTTTAGAAACAGGAAACTGTTCCATGTGAAGCAGAGCAGCATGTACTGGTCTTGGTCCCTGGTCAGTGTTTGCAAGCATGTTGTAATGGCAGTAACAATAATTGCTGTGATGTAGTCAGCATAAGAACCCCCACAGAATGAGAAGGTCGATGCAATGCAAACAGATTTTCTAACACGGCCCCTGAGGTATACTGCTTTGGTCTGCACTCATGCCCCTAGAGAACTGGGAGCATTTCTTTCAGACTTGAAGGAAAATACTCCATTTGAGAGAAGACTGAAGCTTTTATTTTTGGTTTCTCCGCTATTTTTTCTAGCTTTAAACTTGAGGAAGACTTCTTAGACTTCGTTTACACAGTTTTTATTCTCAGTGATGGTAGAACAGCTTTGACTGGAAGCATTTGCGTTGTTTAAGATTCTTTGAAAAGAGTATGTTTTGAAACTTGTATTTCTTTTGTCCCTTGCTATCAGGATGGCCAGTCTGATATTTTGTACAAATTTTGGACTGCAGTAACTCAGACACTTTCTTCTCAGTTTCAGTCAGCAACAGACTGTAAGTATTCAGTATAAATGATTTGTAAAGTGTTCTATAGTTATTTTGAATCTCTCATTTCAGTAAGCCCTTTGCTCATTATCTCCTCTACTAGAACTATAGCAGTGGTTCATTCAGTGGGGGGTCTGTGAATTTAAAACTTCTTGGTTTTGTAACCAAACAGGGTGATCCTCCTAAACTATGGTTGAATTTTCAGAAAGAAATATTTTCTGCTTCATTAAGTAGTCATTATCTAATAACAAAAATGTATTTTTGCAACTATATGTGGAGGTAGAAATGTTTGGAATGGTACATTATACTTTCCAAAGTGAATGGGTTTGCCAAATTCAAAAACAGTAATTCGGTTTTAAAGAGCAGTTCTTACAGTCTTTTCTTGTTAAACACTGATTAGCTGTAAAAATCTGATTTTAGCCGTTTTTGGATACCTTTATAAATAGGAGTTGAGTTTTTTCAAAATTGTGTCTTGTCTAAATATAAATAAATGGCTGGTGTTCTGACTATACATAATATTCTGTACATATGTTATACATAAATAGCAGGTACAATCAAGGAATATTAAATAAAAATCATGTATAAACATAAGACAGTACTATTAACAGTACATGCTAATGCAGCACGCAGTTGGATCATAGGTGAATGAGGTTCTTTCATAAATATATCTTTCATATTTGTATACAGTGTATAAAGTTAATATTTTGCACATATGGATCAAGTGCATAAGATTTGCATTTATCTTTGTGATCTCAGCTATTGCATTGGCCCATTAAGATTTGGTCCTTCCATGCTTTATAGCAGCAATATAATTTTGAGGAACTAGCTAGTTGATTCATGTTCAGTGGTTGCTATGTAACTAGATGATCCCAAAAGAGAGCATATTCATTTTGTGTTAAAACACATTGATTTTACTGTTTGCTGTACGCATTACTTTAACAGCAGTATGTACACACCTGGAATCTTACATGTTCAAACTGAACATGTGCTACCTGTTTTCAGCACTCGCTTTTAAGATTGTGAAATTGTGACATCAGTTAATGGGATCAATCAACATTTCAGAAGTAAGGGAACTCTTACATTTTGTCAGCAGTACTTTGTCTGACAGCTATTCAAAAATATTTTATTACTTATGATTTTTAATCATGTTTTTCATATAAATGTTTAGAGGGAGCAGTTGGATTTTTGAACTGTGAATGATGTTTTTACTTCGCTACAACTGAGTTTTGGGGAAACAATGCTTACAGAGTGTACACTTTTACATTTAAGTGATGCATCTATATGAGAATGTTCATTTTTAACATATAAATTCTAAGTGATTGAATCCACTGACATCAGTCACAGACCTCTGGATCATATAGATTGGAGGAAGACTAGACAAGATCAGAAAAATAGTGTAAAAATAGGAATTCTTGGCAGTTCACAGAGTTTGATAATAGATCGTGATCTACTTTTATGAGGTTGGTACAGTCTTTATAAACAAAGCTTCGTGACCTAAAATAACTCTGTGTTTGATAATAAATGTGAATCCTGCAGTATTCAAAATTAGAATATATTTGAGTTGAAAGGATAGTCTGGGTGAAATGGGGCAGATGTCTGGAATCTGAAAAACCTACAAATGAATGGAACAGTGTTAATCTCCTAATGTAATGGGAAATCCATAAAGTATGAGTGATGTTAGATCAAGATTAGCATCAGTTGCTAAAACAGTTGTACATTTGTTTCATTTCCTGTTACTTGTGGCAAGCCTTTCAACGCTGAAAATAATACTGATTTTTCTGCAGGCTTTGTCATTCTTTATTTGACAAGTTTAGGAATTGCATTTAGATACCTTATGTTAAGAAGTGTGTGTAAAAGCATATGCTTCCCTCATCAGGTTTCTTAAGACTTTGGCTCGTAGAAGTTATCTTTGTCTCTTTTACATGGATATCTTCAAAGTTGCACAGCACCACACTTTTCCCCCATCAAGCTATCGTTAGAAAATCTGTAGATTTAAAGAGTTCTAATCACACTTTGGACTTAAATTAGTGATAATAGTAATAATCAAGTTTGATACCAAACATTTCATGACCATGATTAGTATCTTTATTGTACAAAATAAGTTTTCCACATCCAGTCTTCCAATTGTGATTCTGTGCTGGTGCTTTAGATACGTACCTTTGTCAACTGCATTTAATGTGATAACTCATGCCACTTTGAATTAATTATAAATATTATGTTATTAATATTAAAGATAGGATAACATTGTATATCATTCATTGATATAAATGCAAGGATACAGGTTGTTTATATGAATCAAAAAATTAGTTTGACCTTAGCAATGCATATTGCTTACTGCTTTATTTTGCAGCCTCTATGTTTTTGAAACAAGCTTTTGAAGGAGAATACCCTAAATTATTGAGGCTTTATAATGACTTGTGGAAGCGCCTGCAACAATATAGTCAAAACATTCAGAGGAATTTTAACACAAGTGGAACTACTGATCTCTTTGCTGAACTACAACAAATGGAAGAAGATACACAGGACATATTCATGCAAAAAAACCAAGATTATGAGTATGTATTATGAACTCTAAGGCAATAAAATGTAAAGCTTTGGACCCTGCAAGAAAACAGAATATTTTTAAGAACTTAGTGTTATTCAAATTGTCAGAGTGGGAAAATTTTAAAGGCTTTTTTTTCCTCCTGCAGTTATTGCTTTAATACTATTTTAGAGCTGTAGGATTTTCATTAGGTTATATAATTAACAGTGTATGTATTTAACAGATTGTCTTGTCTTTCACAAAGTCCCTGACTTTAGAACTTGTTTTATCTTTTTGTCTCTTTGGGTGAAAAAAAAAGCAGAATGATGAAAATTCAGTTTTGTATGTGTTGCGATTACAGCAGTAGCTTTCTCTTAATGATACTGCAGTTATTGGAGTGTGACAAATGCTCTGTTTGTTATGATTCTCAGTTTTTATGTTTATACATCGTAGATAAACATGATCTGAGTGGTAGATATCGGAAAGTTCAAACTGAAACAGGCTCATCAAGTCTATTAGGACTTCTGGATTTATATAAGATAAAATTAATGTTTTATGAGGGTTTTGTATTGTCTTAAGTATGTTCCTGAGCAGTCAGTGGGAGACTTACTATTGACTTCAATGGAAGCAAAGTAAAAAGTTCAGCAAACTTATGACAATGAGGTAAAATGTTTGAGAGAGCTACTGCTTACTCATTTTCACAAATAGAAATACTAAAGACTGAAGCTTATTAAAAGTAAATTTAAGAAGAGTCTATTTTAAGCTTTCTATACGCATATGTATACCAGGAGATACTTTTTTTTTTTTTTAAAATATATCATTGAGTACAAGATATCTGCTAATGAAATATGTGAATATATAAAGGTCTTTCATTGCAGTTCTGGATATCTTGCTGATATTTTGCAGAAGTTTTTACCACTGTTTGTGTCAAGAACACCTTGAATTTGGGATTCCACGTAGGTCTTACAGAAAGTGCCAAGAACTGTATTGAATGACACAGAATGGCTCCCTGACTAGTTACATGGTTCAAGTGAAAAGCAAAGTGTTACACACTATTAAAATCTTTTCAAGTGCATGTTTAAAGAGCAGAAAGAAAAAACAGGTTCAATACTGCGAAGTTTGTAGGGTCTGGAAAGATTCAATGCTATTGTGTATTTTAATTTAAAATGTAGTAATTTTGTCTTATACCCACAGTCCAGAAAAGGCCTTGAAAGATTCACTGCAACAATATGAAGCTGCTTATTTGTCAAAATCCTTATCTCGACTCTTTGACCCCATCAATCTTGTCTTCCCGCCTGGAGGTCGGAATCCTCCTTCTTCTGACGAGCTTGACAGCATCATTAAAACTATAGCCAGGTATGCACATATAATACACTGCAAAACATAATCTTCAGCATGTTTTTTCTCATAAGCTACAATTTTGGAAATGAGACTTCCTTAGCAGTAAAAGGTTGATTACTCTTTAGTTATAAAACTGGTTAGTGTGAAAATTAAGTCAGGATTTAGAATAGAATAGAATAGAACAGAACAGAATAGAATAGAGTATTTCAGTTGGAAGGGACCTACAACAATCATGCAGTCCAACTGCCTCACCAGTTCAGGGCTGACCAAAAGTTAAAGCATGTTATTAAGGGCATTGTCCAAATGCCTCTTAAACACTGACAGACTTGGGGCATCGGCCACCTCTCTAGGAAGCCTGTTGCCGTGTTTGACCACCCTCTCGGTAAAGAAATGCTTCCTAATGTCCAGTCTAAACCTGCCCTGGCACAGCTTTGAGCCATTCCCACGCATCCTATCACTGTATCCCAGGGAGAAGAGATCAGCACCTCCCTCTCCACTTCCCCTCCTCAGGAAGCTGTAGAGAGCAATGGGGTCACCCCTCAGCCTCCTTTTCTCCAAACTAGACAAGCCCAAAGTCCTTAGCTGCTCCTCACAGGACATGCCTTCCAGCCCTTTCACCAGCTGTGTTGCCCTCCTCTGGACGCATTCAAGGACCTTCACATCCTTCTTAAATTGCGGGGCCCGGAACTGCATGCAGTATTCATGGTGAGGCCGCACCAAAGCAAAATACAGTGGGATAATCACCTCTTTATTATTATTTATAATTTATTATAAATTTTATTATTTATTTTCTGTATTTTGTTTTTCTGGAATAACTGGAATTTTAATTTAATTTTTACTGTTTAGGTTTATAAAACATCAGGAAGAGAAACTTCAAACATACTGTAAATGTCTGATATCTTAATTATTCTGACTGTGTCAAAGGGAAGGTGATGGTTGCTTGGCTGCAAGTGATAGTACCTCATGTAAATATTCTGTTAGAGCGAAACAACAAGATAATAGATAAAGATGGCTATTCCAGGTAGAAATTGTAAAATGAGATGCCTAAATTACCAATTATTTTTTTCCCCTCGTAAGGTTTTGGTAAGGACTACTCTGTTAATACAATCCGAAAGTGATGGGCAGTATTCACAGTATGTGTATGTGAGTGTGTGTGTTAAATACTGACACTGTACCTGTGACTGACAGTTGCAGATGCTCAGAACATGCCTATTGGTGTGGTTATTGATCTTATTTTTCTCCATGCAGAGGAGAAGGGAAAACGACATGAAAATTATGAAATTTCAGCTGAGTTTTCCAGAGTGACCTTTAGCTAATGATGTTTGGGGTCCTGCAGAGTTCTCGGTGAAGGTTATTGCTATGTCAGGGTGCCTAGTGTCTCTCCAGTTCTTGGGAGAGTTAATGTCATCACTAGCAACATGATGGTCCTTGTGCTTGTCTGTTCTCATTAGAGCATTTATGAATGCAGCCCCAGTTGATGGAGATCTGGGGGGTTCCATGAACCAGAAATACTGGAAGTGATTTAGAAGTCTTTTCCTTCTTCCGTTTGTTCCCTGTCATTCCTTTGGGGCCTCTGTTACTATAAAGGATTGCCTAAAACACAGCTTATTAGCTGTGTCAAGCTAAGGCATCCCCTGGGTATTTCTGCACAGCTCATGTAATTCCAGAGTTGAATGACTGTGTATTCACCTGTAATGTTTGAAGGCTGCTGCCAAAGCTTGAAGGTAGTTAATTGCAGTCAATATTTTTGAATGGCTTACTAATAGTGATTTCATACTGAAGTGTCATTCCTAAACTTTGCTCATTTTTATTAGAATAGCAACACTATAGAAACACTAGAATAGCACATAAAATTCCCAAATGACTTGTGAAATTTTAAACTGAATTATGGTGCTTAGAAAGAGTTGGTGGTATGTGTTACTCTCTCTAAATTGACATGCCACAGAACTACGTATTCATAGTTAATTCTTTATCAATTAAATACAGCACTGTTTAGTTGTTAACTAAGATTTGTAATCTTTGCTTCCAGTGAGCTAAATGTGGCTGCTGTTGATCCAGACCTGAGTTTAGCTGTGGCAAAAAATGTGGCAAAGACCATTCAGCTCTATGGTGTAAAGTCTGAGCAGCTTGTAAGTAATTTTAAATTTCTAAAAACTTATATTTTTCTATGTACAATGTTCTGGTTTTTGTAGATTTACAATATAACAGTAAAGCAATTTAGATAGACAAAACCTTCAAATTGGCTTTCCATTGTATTTGAAACTTTTTCAGTTAAATTCTGCCTTCAGATAAACACAGTCTATTGATAGCAGTAAAATTTGTCTATATAACTCCAAATTGAATTTGCCATATTAATTTATGAAAATCAAAATTGTAGTTGTCGTTAAGTAAAATCAAGACAATTCAGTTCAGTTTAATATTTACCAACATTTGATATTCCATCAGTTACATGATACATCATCTTTATGGTATTAAAGTCTGGACTATTCAAACATATTTTTTCACTATTTGCAACAAAATTTGGGTATTTTTTTCATATATTTGTTATTTGCCATATATTTAACTGACCCTTGATTTGTTTGCATTTATCAAATGCTTCCAGTTATTTGCCATGCACTGTTATCTAGTGTTAAAGTGAATAGAAGAGGGATCCCCAAAGCCTTATCCTTTGGGTAAGGATCCCCCAAAAGCCAATGGACAGTACAGTGAATGTCGTCATCATATGAAAAAATAATTTTTAAAATCAACAATTTTCTTGTGAAGTCTGTTGCTGAAATTTTAATACTTTTCTTATGAAGAGACGAAAACTAATTTTTGCAATATGCAGACCCACAGGAAATTACTAACTACTTGTAAACAAGATTTTCACTTAAACAACATTAATTCTGAAAGCAAACTCAGATTCTGGTGACATTCATTTACTATACGTTTCATTTAAAGAGAGATACTTGCTAACAATTTTTGGTAACAATTGGCTACAAAACATTGCAGCAATTAAGTTAGTATGGATTCTGTTTACCTTTTATACACCTGCTGTCTCTGAATAACTTTAAAAATATGAAATTCAGTAACACATACCTTGTTTACCACATCTGTTGGATGAATTGTATTGGAAGTTTGCATGCTAGTGTATGGAATAGGAACGTAAGTGAATCAGTCATGAAAGCCATAAAGAATATTTAAAATTTTAAAATAAAATTACATTATTTTGCTATATATTTGGAGCATAGTGCTTAAGTTGGGTCTTCCTTTAAAGACACTGAATCATGGCTTCATAATTTCAGAGTGAAATTTGCTCATGAAAGAAATGAGGATTTTTAGTAGGTTGCCAGAGTCATCATGAGTAAAAAATATTACACTTGTGCCTCTATTTATCATGCAGTGTGGTGTCAAATAGTATTCAACTGGAAAAAAAAGACGTATCAGCTGTAGCTGTGAAAGCACCGGGGTCTGTTGTGCTCATCATCTCTGTTAGAGTTTGAATGTGGCCAGTGGCTTTTTTGAAAACATATATCGTTTTGTGATCAGCCAGCTGGCAAATTCTTAAGAAACCCTGAAAAAAAAAATGTAGAAATAAGCTGACAAGTATATGATTTGTGGCTTTATATTAGCTGACCTCAAACTAAAAGAATGTAGGAGTAAAGAGGGAGTCTGAGCCCTTGCACTTCTTGAATTTGGCAACTGAAAATAAAACCTGAAACTTTGAAAAACTAAGTGACAGGATTAGTTAAACTGGCAGAACGAACATGAATGTCCTTCAAGGATATACCTGCAAATTGTAAAGCAATATCAACTATGTATTGCACAGCTACATTTTTTTACTTTTTTTTTCTTTCCTGACTGATACACATGTTACAAAATTAAAAACTGGAAGGGCTGAACACAGTCGCTAAGGCATAGGTGTATAGTGCCATCTTTAAAGTCCTAAAATACCATGCCTAGCCTCCGGTTGCTTCTCCAGAAGAGCATGGCTCTCCCATTTGTCCTGTGCCATGTTTGCCAGCCCTGTGGATATAATCTAGAACATCTTAACTTTTTTTTGTACCTATTTTTGGGCAGACAGATTGAGCTTGAAATGTCTACCATGTGTAGAACAGGAGCCATGTCAGACAGCACTGTTTCATTATGTTTTAGTGGTGTAGCCAAGAACGCAATCTTCATTCAGTCTTGCAATCCAGCCTCCAACGATAGCTTTCTAAAGCTGAGAATGGTGACCATGTAACGTTTCCACTCAGATGCTTCATTTCAGAGAGTTATAGTAGAGCAGTGCTAAAAATGGAAATTGAATGTCCTGGAGGAATTCACAACTGAGTTCTCTTCCAAATTAAAAGTAAACAAAAGAATCTCAGAATGCCCAGTGAAGGAAGATTGGGGGCGGGGCTTTTAAGAGTCATTAGAAAATGATATTTTTTTTTTAGTGCTGTAATACTGCAGGTAGATTTGAATGGTGAAAAACTGAAATGTGCAGTCATAAAAATGTTGAGACATTCTGCTGTCAGGGTTTTTATTTATTCAATTTCACAAAAAAAGGAACTGCAATTCACTAAGATATCATCGCTGTTTCTCCACTTAGCTTTAGATAGGACAAATAACAAGAAAAATATTATTCAAGACTCAGAAATTTTACCTTTGAGTAAAAGCAGCATCTAGCAATCTGTACATGTTGTAATAAAGCAAAAACAGGTAAGAAAAAATGGCCTCTTCCTGTGAATCCAAAACGTTTGTGTTACTTATAACTTTGTACACTGCTGGCTTTTGGTTTTCAGCTTTCCCCAGACCAAGAACCAGCTGTTGCTGTGCCTGAGACCTGTTCTTGTATTAGCTAGTTCAAGTTATTTCAGAGAAGATATAAATAACCGTCTGTGAGCAGTAGGTAGATATATTCTGTTGTTGGGCGAATCTTTGGCTAACTCCTTCCTGATGCTTGATGCGGTTGGTATATGCCATGAAGTGTTCAGAATTATTGTCCTAATTTCACTCAGTGTAATTGAAGATGTTCTTACTATATAGAGTTTGAAGGGATAATTATGCATTGCACTAAATTTAAAAAAAAATATTTCTGTTAATTTAAGAGTATTACCTTTCAACTTCACCACCCATCCTGTGTTTTGTTAGGTGATGCTGAGGAAGGGTGCTTGGTATATTTTCTCTTTGCCATTATTATTTTGTCTCTTCTTATTCACAGTTTCCCTAAATCAGGCAGCCCAAACATCTTCATAATGATTACAGACACAGCGAGATTTCCGTTTAGTCTCTATTTCTACATCCTTCTCATTCCACATTGGAAGAGAGATTAACAAGTGTGATCATCATGTTTTGGATAAGAGCAAAATTTTCCTCTTCTGCATTTGCACATTGTAATCCATTGCTTACTTTTTAACATAATGGCTGCTTACTGAGCCAGATTTTGTTCACTAGCCACTTTTTCATACAAGTGAGATAGCCCAGATAAAAAAGAACACTAACTTTTCTCCTTGATTTAATAGTTTTCCAGAGGGGTCATCCATTCCCATTTGCAAATTTCTTAAGTTACCTGTCTTGATTGACACATATAACATGTTGTGCTCTTGTTTAACTGGCCACATAAGGAAAATCAGCTCTTTCATCAAATGCTGACAATAAGTACAGTGGAGGGAAGAGATTCATGAGAAACCAGTAAGTTGCATTTCCTGAAAACAAAGAAAAAGTTCAATGATTTTGGGTTTTTTTGAAAATCCATGCTGCTTAACAAAAGGTAGGAGCTCACAAATCTGCCTCCTAGAGAAATTTTTACCCATTTGTCTAACTGATAGTTGAGAAGAGATGTAAAAGAGAGCTTATATCTCACCAACATCTTCATTAGATGTCTTTGATGAGGCAGCAGTAATTGCATGGCAGGATCCTCTAGGGCAGTGGTTTCTAAGCTTTTTTGGCCATGCATCCCTATCAGTAAAAACTTTTTGAGCATATACCCCCATTATATGTATATTTATTTATTTATAAATTATATACATGTACTATTGAAGTTCTGATATTTTCTTCCTGCACCCTGATGGATTGTCTTGCATAACCCCTGTGGTGCACGCACCCTACTTTGAAGACCACTGCTCTAGGGTGATACTCTGCTGTAATCTTCCATAATAAGAAGTGACCAGAATTTGGCTGTCCATTTTTGGAAAAGATGCCTGGCTGATTGCAGAAGTCTTTTAAATTCATGTTTAATTTTGTTCATATGCTACTTTAAATCAGACTTCTCATTTATGTATATAAAAATGAAAATGATAGTCACCTGTTGATTGGAAGTGAGACAAAAGGACAAGAGGAAATGGCCTCAAGTTGCTCCAGGGGAGGTTTAGACTGGATATTAGGAAAAATTTCTTTACTGAGAGAGTGGTGAGATACTGGAATAAGCTGCTCAGGGAAGTGGTGGAGTCACCATCACTGGAGGTGTTCAAGGAACGTGTGAAGTTGGCACTGTGGGACATGGTTTAATGGGCGTGGTGGTGTTAGTTGATGGTTGGACTTGATGATCTTTTCCAACCTTTTCCAAAGGTCTTTTCCAACCTTTGTGATTCTGTGAAAACTGCCTTTCCCCAGTTGATTACCTAGAATTTTGTCATTTACTGAGCTGAATTTTAAATGTACTTGGAATGTTGTGATTTCTGTCATAATTGAAAATATCTTTGTTGCAACTTTGCAATCACTGTTTTGGTTTGCCTGTTGATAGAGGTATTTCTCTTACTGATACTTAGAACTGGATGTCTTGCGGAGAGAAGTCATGAAACATTGAGGGTTAAAAGCTCTGAAAGTTTACAAGATGTGTACTTTTGCCAACAAGCAGAAAAATAAACTGCAAGATCCCTTGTCCCTACAGAGACTGAAGATGGAAGAGACCTATTTGGTCATCTAGTCTATTCCCTTCCCAGCACATGACTATTTCGAACAATATTTATTGTTGGGGTTTTTGTTGCATTCTTTCTGCTTTTAGAGTGATGATTTCAGTTACCTCATATATTGTGAATAGAAATGTAAGTACTGTATGTTCTCTTACTTTTGTGCTATTTCTGTTCAGCTTGACATGTGGGTGGATTGAAATACACTAACGCACCCACCAAGTGCACATAGATGAAATGTGTTGTGCTGTGAACATGAAAATGCAGTTGTTTAGAGAAGATGCGATTCTCCTACTTTTTGAACCTGGAGACCTCTACTAGTTTCCTCCCTAGAGGTACAGTTATCCTGTCAGACTATCTTTATTAATTGCAATCAGAGTCCCACAGCAATCCTTCCTGTCTTGTCTTGTGGAGGCTGTGTCTTGCTGCCTCCTCCCACCATAAGGCATCACTGTCAGAGACAAAGTGGCCTGGTATGTTTTGGCCAATAAACAAGCAAAGAGTAATTTGCAGAGGCGGGATTCTGAAAATCAGGGTGCCCACTTGCTTTTCAGAGCAGGTGGGGGTGATTATGCTGGCAATTTCTGGTGGATTTTAAACTATCTTAAAAGACATTTTTATATGTGGATGTGTAATGGTATGCTTACATGATTTAGGCAAACACGAACTCACTTTGCTGTGCTCCCAGATGATGGGGCACATTTTAGCTCCACTCCAAGCCAGGGTGACCAGCTCGGCCTTGGCACCTTGCTGAGTGCAAAACTTTCATTCAGCTTGGAGCACAAGCAGAGCAAGTTCATGTCTGCTTGAAGTACAGGCAAAGCAATAATCTACATGGCCATATTACACTAGGCAGATTTATCCTAAGATTGGGGTACACACACAGAATCACACACACAGAATCACTGAGGTTGGAAAAGACCTGTAAGATCATCAAATCACACCAAAACAACCCACCCACACCACACAGCACCATGCCCATCAAGCCACATCCCACAATGCCACATCCACATGCTCCTTGAATACCTCCAGAGAGGGTGACTCTACCACCTCCCTGGGCAGCCTGTTCCAATGTTTCACTACTCTCTCAGTAAAGAACTTTTTCCTAATATCTAGCCTGAACCTCCCCTGGTACAACTTGAGGCCATTTCCTCTAGTCCTGTCACTAGTCACTTGGGAGAAGAGACCAACACCCACCTCTCTGCAACCCCCTTTCAGGTAGTTGTAGAGAGCGATAAGGTCTCCCCTCAGCCTCCTCTTCTGCAGACTGAACAACCCCAGTTCCCTCAGCCGCTCCTCATAAGACTTGTGCTCCAGACCCCTCACCAGCTTCGTCGCCCTTCTCTGGACACGCTCCAGCACCTCAATGTCCTTCTTGTAGTGAGGGGCCCAAAACTGAACACAGTACTCGAGGTGAAGATAGGGTAGATAAGGCTAAAATCAGTGGGAGCTGTGATTGCCTATAATTGGAGAGGTTCCTAAATGTGCAATATTGTATTTTATGGAGTAATATGTTCCAGAAAAGTTTGTCTAAAAAAAGGGATCTTTCCAACAGACAAGATTGACAGCCAGCTGAATATGAGCCAGCAGTGTGCCCAGGTGGCCAAGAAGGCCAATGGCATCCTGGCCTGTATCGGAAACAGTGTGGCCAGGAGGAGCAGGGAAGCGATTGTTCCTCTGTACTCGGCGCTGGTGAGGCCGCACCTCGAATACTGTGTTCAGTTTTGGGCCCCTCACTCCAAGAAGGACATTGAGGTGCTGGAGCGTGTCCAGAGAAGGGCGACGAAGCTGGTGAGGGGTCTGGAGCACAAGTCTTATGAGGAGCGGCTGAGGGAACTGGGGTTGTTCAGTCTGGAGAAGAGGAGGCTGAGGGGAGACCTTATCGCTCTCTACAACTACCTGAAAGGAGGTTGCAGAGAGGTGGGTGTTGGTCTCTTCTCCCAAGTGACAAGAGATAGGACAAGAGGAAATGGCCTCAAGTTGCACCAGGGGAGGTTTAGAGCAGATATTAGAACAAACTTCTTCACAAAAGGGTTGTCAGACATTGGAACAGGCTGCCCAGGGAGGTGGCAGAGTCACCATCACTGGAGGCATTTAAAAGATGTGTGGATGAGGTGCTTAGGGACATGGTTTAGTGGTGGACTTGGCAGTGTTAGGTTTACAGTTGGACTCAATGATTTTAAAGGTCTTTTCCAACCTAAATGATTCTATGATTCTAAGAGGCTGCAGGCAGATGATATAATGGAGATCTTTCCCACTGTCAGACTTGTAAGCAATCATAAAGAGGAAGCACTCAGAAGATCGAGGAGAGTGGGTGTAATGAGGGAGGAAGGAAATAGAGAATTTTAATAGTTTTTTTTTATTCCTGTAAGTAAATGTTGTTGGACTTGTCATACATACTACAAAAGTTGATGAATGAGGTGGAGGTCCAAAATATAGGCTGTGGGCAGTGCTCTGGGAGAGCTGCTGATCTGTCCTTTGCCCACAGCTCATGGTAGAGGCTTGGTTTCTCATCAGGATTTTACCCTGGGCAACGGTTGTGGGATTTTCTGATTATCAGGTTTGGCTATTATAAGCCACTTTGAAATTTTTAAGCACTGTACAGAGAGCACAGTCCTTCCTGGCATTTTGAAGAATTCTTCCCCAACCTTCTTAAGAAAACATGAGGTGACACTTGGTGTATTTTATGTATTTAAAAGTTAAAATGCTAAAGACCCAGTAGAAGTGAATTTTGAGATTAAAGATTAAAGAGAAGACGTAAATGCCTCAAAAATTAGAGTCCCTGCACCAAGGTTCAAATAGTTGTCCCATATCCTCAAAGGGCAGGACATTGATTCACATATTGAAGACCTCTGGTACCAGACACGCCAAAAGGCAGAATGAGAGAGAACTTGCTATTCTGATTCCCAAATGCAATGGACCGCTGTACACTTGGGGCACAAAGAAATTTGTATGGATTTTCTTTGGTGAATGAGGTTTTTAGATTCGGGGTTATTTTGAAGGAAAAGTCAGCATCAGCTGATTATCTGTGATAGAGAGTAGGCAGCCTCTATCTCACTATCCCGGATTAAAGTAGTATATTGAGATTTATGTACAATTACTTAAGTAAATATCTGAGTTATGTAATGTTATAGATGGTTTTAGAACGTGCACAGTCACAGAGTACTAGAGCAGTAATATGAGCAGTAATATGCAGGTACTCAGCCAAGTACAAAAAGGTTCTTGGGAAGTAACTGGGTAGCTTTGATTTAGCCTGATGCTGTTTTTCAGTGCAATGGTGAACCTGGATTTCAGAGTTTGTAAAACAATTTTGAATATTTAATTGTATTGATGTTTAAATGCAAAGTGACTCTGACATAAAAATTACATTATTAAAACTAATATACATTATTTCTAAACTTTATTTGTTCTGAGGGTTTACTGAGATCTACTTTTCAATTAACTGATACTAAACAGTGTAACTGGGACTGTGTTATTGTAAAGTATTGTCATCTGTTGTAATAATGAGTAACATGTGCTTGATGACAGATGTTTTTAGTGCATTATTGTTTAAGAAAGCAAATACCAAAAAAGAGCATAAGAAGTAGAAAAACGTAACAATTCATTGCTGTTTCAACCCCTCCTTCAGAGTCAAATGCTGATATATCCCCATCGCTCACTGCTTGTCCCCAAATGGCCTGGATTTGCTTTTGAAACAGAGTATGGGTGTGGAAAGAAAAACATATAACTGTCCTCAGAGCAGTAAGTGTAAGTAAGTAAATGAGCTTGGTCTCATCTGTTTGAAGGCAAATTTGTATCATCAAAGCTTGTTCTGATTAGTGTTGGCCTCATTTCAAGGATCAGCAAAATGTGTCTGTTTTTGCTGCAGAAAAGCTGTGTATTAAATTGCTCCACAGTGTCACCCTGATGTTTATGTTAATGTTTGCCTCTCTCAGTTGAGAGTACAAGGTCAGTAAAGGTTTATTACTGACACTCAGGACTTAATTCGCCATCCTAGCTGTGAACTGTCTCGGTCTCCAACACGGGACATAACAGTAACGTCTATACTAGTCAGCGAAAGGTGCCTGGGCACATTCCTGGGCACTGCGCAGCCCGCGCAGGACAGCCTGCCTCACGGCTGGTAAGTGCTCCCCTTCCCCAAAGCACGCGGCTGCCTGCCAGAGCCTTTTTGGGGATAGTCTCTGCAATGCTGCCTCTCCTGAGCTGTGGCTGGACAGTATTTGGGAGAGTAGTTATTGGCCCAGGCCAAAAACTTGCTAATGACTGTCCTAACAGTTTAGCGGTACAGGTGATCACGTGCCAGATCCAGGAACCTTTCCTGGCACTGTTTAGTTTACTGCTATGGGTGTAACCAATATGTGAATGAGACTGAACGAGAGTGACATGCAAAATCTGTTCCAGAGGAAGCTTAAAAAGCTGACAGATTGTGGTAATTTTTTTCTTGCATCTGGAATTCATACTTTCTTACTTCTGATGTAGATAAATCTCTTAAGGCAAAAGTTAGGAGATGCTGATTTCTTCTACAGTAACATTGCTTTTAGTCTTAAGATTTTCTTAGATTGCCAGAGCTTCAAAAGATATGCTTTCCTAAACATGTTTTTCTGTCTGTAATGCTTGTCAGCTGTACTTGACGTATTTTCAAATACCATTTGGTGTTTCTACCAGAGTTTTAGTCCTTGAAAAGAGCACAGTTGTCTGTGGCGTTGTGGCTAGTTGGCACCTCCGAATACTGCTGGATGGGTGCAAGAAAACTCTTGGATATTAACTCTTTTAAGGAGTTCAACACTTTCTTCAGACAGCCAAATATTTCTTTGAGCCAACTCAGATGACACCTTTTTGGATGCCAGTGCAACCAACCTCTTCTGTAATTTAATATTCTATTTTTAGTGAATGCAATGGATGGAGATACAGGCTGAGGAGCATCTATCTATCTGTCATGTTCAGATATTTTTAGCACTGATCTTTGTAATGCTGATCAGCACCAAATGCATTACATAAGATTAGCATCAAAATATATATAATGGAAAGTCAGCTCTGCTGCATTTGTTCTTAAATTATTTTTAGTATTGCCCACAAAACTTGTATGGCTCAGTGCATTATCCTGTCATTGTGCTCTGACTCTACTTTATAGGAATAATTTTTAAAGATTAATTTCTCTTCACTCAGACCTTTTCAATCACAGGTCTCCTTCATGAGGCTTCAAATAAGATTGTCAGTCAGTGATACACATTACGAAGATTTTAATAAATGCCCACTTTCCAATAGGACTGAAACTGAGACAAACAATTTATCTCTCATCGTCCTTCAATCCAGATTATATTTGAACTTGTGATTTGCAGGTGCAAAATCCCAAATTTTGCTTTACTTACATCCTCAGCTACTTTAATGTTGCTCAGGTGGCTTAATCTTTTGCAGTTACCCATAATGATCTTTTCAATTTTCCAGTTTTAGTGGATATTCAGAATTAATATCTCCCTATTAAATATCTCTGCTCCACTAGCTAGCCATTTAGAATGGGTTGAAGCAGATTATTTGGGAGAATTTTTGAGTTTAAAGAGGCAGGGCAGACTGTGAGAAAATAGACCATATTCTTCTCACACCACTCTAGAAAATTTATTTTTATCTTTCAAATTTTCTGCAAAAAAGCTGATCCTTTCCTTTGAGTAAGTTTAAAAACTAGTTTGTAATTACTGAGATTTTAAAATAGATCTCAACTTCCTGCATATCCATCCCATCATCATAACTATTTGTGATATTGTGGCACGTGAGCCTTGATTTTTTTCATGATTTCTTTCTTTGTGGGTTTCTGGTGCATTTGATATATGATAGTCAATAGAAAATAATCTGCTGTTTGGTTTTGGTGACGTAGTTTTGAAAGGGTAGTTCTGTCATGCCATGGCTTTACAGATCTTCCAGGATCTCTCTTTCTGAGAGTACGATTAAATGTGCTCTGGTCTTGGTTTATATTGTTACTGTTTAAAAACAATCTCTAATTTATTAATGCTTCTCCTTGGTTTGTAAACCTTGTTGCAATAAAGAGAATGAGGAAAGAAAATGCTAGAACACCAGGTGGAATAAAAAAACAACGATTAATTCAGCTTGAACTCTGAGCTGAGAAAGAGACAGTGTCTTTACAAGGAATTTTCTTAATGTTGTTTGTAGAAGAAAAAGTGTCTGTCATGCTTGATCAAAGGAATGAAGATTTAAATAAGCTGTTTTCAGTGGGTTATTTAGATGATAAGCAATATGAATGGCATATTTTTGTCCACAATCTAAAAGACTAAGTGTATAATAACTGATCCGGAGACTATATTGGAACGTCTTGGCTCAATCAGTGAAAATGTTAAGAAAAGCAAAAACGCAAAGGAAGATGGGATTTAAAATTAAAATATTGTGATGATAAAACAATTGAATGAGAAAGATCAGTTCTTAGTTTTCTCTGAGTATTCATGGAGATAGGAATTTCTTCTGAACCTTTCAGTCTATAGTTAGTTGTTGACTAGGAAAAGGCAGAGAGGGGCTGGACTAAACAAGTTCTCTATTGATTTTGCCGCTGTCTGCCTAGTGGTAAGGAAAAATAGCCGTAACCTGTTGCAAGAAAGAAAGATGTTGATCTAGGAGGGCTATAATTTGGGTTTCTTCTTAGGGAAATGAAAAAAATTAAGACCTCATTTATGGAGGAAAGCATTTGTTGGTTTGGCTTTAGTCATATGTATTCCTAAGGAGAAATGTACCTTACACCAACCAAAAACATTGTTTTGCTCATTTAATTTATACAAGTTCCTCAAATGAAATATGCAATAGTAGCAAGAAAATGGATGTGAGCTGCATCTCCGTTAGGATGTTTACTGATGTTTACTGACATAACTATGTGGTTTGGGGTATCTGCATTGTTGGTTTTTTGTCTACCCATCCTCTTACCTGACGTAGCTAAATTTAACTAGCTGAATAATTCAACGAAGTAGGGGAGAACAGGGTGGAGAGGGAGAGAGAAAAGATTTCCTGGAACCAAATTCTTCCAGTGAAGGGATAATACTGTTCATGCACTGGAATTTTGGCACCAAATTTAAACTCCAGCAAATTTATGAGTCCTGTGATGGTTTTGAATTGAAAAGTGTGATCAATTCTCATTGCAATGACATAAAGTGAATTTCTGATTGCCTTTTTTATTATGTGATCTTACAAGAATTAATCCATGTTTCATATTAGATGGAGTTATATTGAATTGTGAGCTTTCATTTGCGGGTGAATCACTATTCAGGACATATTCCAACAATGAGATTTGTCTGACAGTTCCAGGGAGACGTGTCTAGTCCTCCTGTCTAAATGTCGAATATTGTGAACCTCAGATGGAAGTATGAAATGTAATAAGCTCACAAATCTTCAAGAACAGTAGTGAAATGACACTTCGTGAAAGGTTTTCTGTAAATAATGGGTCAGTTACAATGGTGTAAGTAATGTGAAAGATTATATTTTCCCTACTTCTTTTTGAGATATGTGAATTAATTGTATTATACCAGTATCTTGAAGACATGGTGTTACTGTCATTGAAAAACTTGTATCTATGCTATTTAAATAAGAGAACTGAAAAATATGAATTCAATATTTGGCACATTAAAGGAATTCATTAATAGGTATTTAAATAGAATATGTGGGAGGCTATTATATACTAAAATAATTTCAGAATAATTACTGTTTCACTGTACAGTAATAAAAGCTAAAGATGGCAGCAGGTCTAATTTAAAAATAATCAGAAGTCAGCTAAGGTTTTGTAATTTTTTTTATGAAAAGATCAGAAGAGTTTTGTTAAAACAGTCATTAGGAAGCTACTTAGATTGGTCAGAGAATACTTAGAAATATCTAGCTGATAAGTCACTTAAAAAAGCATTTCAAGTTTTAAAAATTGAACTAAAAACCTAGAGGAGAAAGTTGCATTAAAAAATAACTTCACAAAACATTTTCTTCATTCTCATGTTGTCTTTTGCTGGTTAGATCGTGACTCACATAACAAATGTGTGATTTTTTTTTTTTTTTTATTTTTTAAGCGATACTGGCTGAACTCCAGAAAAAATCATCCAAGCATAAAAGGCTGGTTTTGAGAGTATTATGTACTTCATTTTATCTTGCTGGGAAGATTCTTTAGATCTAGCACGTAATTTTGCGAACAGGTAGAAAAAGAGCAAAATCCTTACAGTATTTTGTTATAGTGTGTTCTAAGTTATTTCATACCAAATGAAATTCTACAATTCAGAAATGGATTTGGTTAAATGTATGTTGATATGATGAAGGCTTTGGAATTTTGCAATTTTGGAACAACTTTAATGAGAGTTGGACAATTTAAAGCTCATTTATAACCTTCTGCAGGGTAGAAGTATTCTAATCTCAATTAACGCCTGGACTTGATACCAAAAAAGGCAGATGGCAATTAAGTTAGTTGATTATATTTTTTATGTGTAGGTGAATATCACCCTATCATGTTGGACCTGTCTCATGTGTCTTGGGGATGCATGTCTGTTCTTTGCCTCTGGAGGTGCATTCTCAGTAGTTGGTTGGGACCAACAGTTATTGGGACGACATATAAAATATGATTAATCATTCAGTCATTAATTTGGCAAGCATGAAAAATTCAGGGAACTGTTACAGTCAGAGGTATCAGGATCAACATACATTGTCCTTGAAATCCTCCTCAGACTTGGGCTAGCTGGAGAAACCTGAGTCTGAAAAAATATCAAATACAAGGGGCATAATTTTAGGAATTTGAGAAATGATTCTGAGTGCTTCAGGTTTAGGATTCTCTGAGATACCTTTAAGGAACTGGTTTTATGTGCTTTCTGATAGTGGAGTTGTTTTAAAGCATCTGATTATTTAACAACCATGAACCATTACTCACTTTTGATTATTTGTACAGTGCTTTTCTTCTCAGATGATTCAAAGACTTAGAGATAAATCCTGTCTTTTCTGTTACAGAAAGACCATTTGCTGTTTTCCTTCAATTTCTTCAGCTTTTGAAAATACTAAGGAAGAAACAAAAAACAAAACAGAAATATTCCCAGGGGAACGGTTCGATGATTGGTGTTGTTCTAGCCTGAATAGTATGAGCATGATGTTCGGTCTTTTTTCGTGGTCAAGGACTTAATAGTCGCTTCAAATTTTTTTCCAAAATACTGATTGCGTTTTCTATAAGATTTTGAATGCCTTCACCATAGAGCTCTTTTTCTATATTCCTAGAATATAAAATTTTCATTTTTCTGAGGAAGCTAAAAAAGAAAAAAAAGATAGATATTCTGAAAGCTACAAGAATGTCCTGAGGGTGCAATATAAATGTTTTTATGTACATTTTAAGTTATTGCCTGAACTCACAGCTTATTCCTTTCTTCACGTCTTGAAATATTTCTTCTTCTTTGAAAAATTGGAAGTCGTTCCAAGAACATAAATTCTTAAATTTTAGTTGATTATTTTTTAAAGCAGAACATTCATTTTAATTTATCCTCATCAGTCAAGGACCTTATTTGCCCCAACACATTCATTCAAATCCTACACTTAGAACCTCTAAATTATGTCTCTTCTTTTTGCAAATTGTCCTCTAAGTAGCTAATATATTAGGTGGCATAGCTAGTGGAGTTCAGATTGTTACGTATTTTTCTGCTAAATGGTGTCATATTTTAACAAAAAGTAGCAAATTGATTCCAGTAAACTTTTGTGTTTCTTAAGTAGAGATTATAAAAGGCTCCTTCTGCCATATGGAAAACATTAAACATAATAGTAAATCATCCCAATTATTCGTAGCTTATGGGAGAAATCCCAGGGCCAAGCCCTATTGACTCAGAAACTCTGTAAATGGATTCTGTGCTTTATAATAACTTGTTATGATCAGGCAGGAGGCCAAGTACCAGATGGATTGATTGCTTTCTGCCAGAGGTATGGCCATATCAGCTGCCTCTATTAGGAATGTATTTATTCTTGAAAATGTCAGCTTGACAATTGGAGTTCAATTTGTGCTATCAAAACACATTAGTCTCGTGATCCTAGAGTTAGATCAAATGCTTTGTTGAGAGGCACTACTTTCGTCTTATTTTGATTTAAGATCTTCTCCGTACTCCTTCTGAATTATGATGCTGTTTCCTGATCTTTAGAGAGTGGGTTTGCTGAGGCTGTTTTAGACTAGAGAAATCAAATAAATGGAGTTTTCCAAAACTGTCAATAAGGATGCACGCAAGATCTTAGTTACTTAGTGTGAAACTGAGCTTTTTCACAAAATGTTTAGTCTGTGAAGGGAACGCTAGCAAACTAGCTCACAAATCAGTGTCTCTTCTGAGCTGCCACCTGTTGAAAGAGGGGAAGTTAGTCACTTTGAAATGCTAAACAAATTATAGGAGAAGATGTATCAATAGTCTGAGCTTTTCTACAAGAAAAAGACAAACTCAATTAGCATTTTTTTATAACCCGAGGGAGAACCAATGATTTGATTCATGTCCTAATCTAAATTCTACATTCATTGCTTCATGGTGAAAACAAGAATTTAAACCCAAAGCAATTTTATCATAGCACATGTCTCAGCATGTGAGATCAAATCCATGCTGTCAAATTACACATCTGTTCTTAGGCATTAAACATAGAAAAGTGTAAAATCCAGAACACTTTATCTAGTTGTTTCCAAGACATACTTCCAAAGGAGGTCTATGCAAAGGGGTGAAAATACATTTATAGGGTGAGAATTCATCTGACGTGACTTCAGGCAGTATAGCTACCTGTATGTATCTGCGGTACTGCTTTAGATTCCTTTTATAGCTAGTGAAGGGAAATAGGTGCATACAGGGTGCATTTACTCCCTCCCTAAAGCGGGGTCTCTAAAATAGACTAGATTAATTACTCAATAGAAGTGCTTATTTCTCTACTTTGTGGGTTTCTGCATGTAGTCAGGTGAATCATTCCTGAAATTTTCTGCATTGGGCAACTACTGACCCAATACGAGGCACCTGCAATCTCTGCAGGTGAAGCAGTGTAACCACATTAGTGTACCAAAGAAACTAAAAGAAACTATTTTCCAGAAGGACTTCTGAATTTGGTGAGAGCACAGTGCCAGTCATGGCTTACAGTTTCTTGACCATGTCAGGCTGAAGCAAGTCAGATGGCCTTCAGTCAGCTTGTTCCTCTTCGTGACACATTTTTTTGTGTATCAGCTTCTACAAGTGTCCTTTTTGGTTCAATAAATGACCTGATCTACTACTTAGTCCTCAGATTCTGTTGAATTAGATTTAAAAAAAAGTCTTCTGAGCAGCTTCCTCCAGCTAGTCAGCTACTGGATTGAACCTGCAAATTTCAACCTCCTATCTTAGGGAATGTTCTCATATGAATGTCAGAAAGGCAGTACCTCCGGTGTTTCTTTCTCATTTTAGTTTAACAGCTGCCATTTTGAGTTTTCTTGAAATGCCGCCTGGGCTGGAAGCTCACGTTCACACTCTTGAGGGTACCACAAGACCCAGCTCTTCTCCTAGTGCCTGGATGCATGATAGGAAAGTCCTGGCTAACATTCATTGGTGCGAGACTTCTCTGCCTCACTCCTCTCTTCCTCACTAGCATCTCACATTGCCAGTGTCCTGGTAGCTCATGTTTGCAAAGGGAGCTCATACTGACATGTCAGCCATTGTACAGTTGCCAGTTGCTGGGGAATGGGGTGCCTGTGCTTTGCTAGTGCCCCATGAAATTGCTGTAAATAGTAGACGGGCTTTGAGGTAAAAGCAGAAACAGTTTACCCAACTAAAGTGAAGAGCATAAGAAGTCAGTTGCTATATTTAAAGTCAGATCAGAAAAGTGGAACAGTTACAGTCCTTGCAGCTACAGCTCATTCAGGTCTGGCTTCAGCATGGTTTCTTTTCCTCTGTTTTCTTTTCAGCTAGCAGGCTCAAGCCAGACTAACTCCCTGGGTGACTGCCGGTTCCCTGGAGATGGGATCTGGTCCTTCAGCTATGCTTTGTCTTTTAGTTGTTTCTTTCCCAAAATAGATTCTGATTTGGGATGAAGTCACCCCTTCTGTCCTCCCTATTTCTGCTTAGCATAAATTCACCCTCCTGGCCTTCTGCATTTCTGGATAAATCTGATTAGAAAGGCATCAGCTTTTGTCTCTAGTGCCCTCGTCTAAAAGAAGGCCCTTGGACTGTGTCTTTCAGCTGAGTGGATGTGGCTAGGCTTCACACTTACTTGGTGGGACATGGTTTGGTGGGCATGGTGGTATTGGGTTGATGGTTGGACTTGATGGTCTTACAGGTCTTTTCCAACCTTAATGATTCTGTGTGACTTAACCTGTTTACACAGTGCAATCCCCAGTGGGCAGATAACAGAGGAAGACTTACATTACCACTGGGCTTAAATGCATAAGCTGTGTCCAGCACAGAACTTCAGAAGTACTTGCTATATAAATGAGAGTGATGAATGGGAATCACTGATAAAACCTGGTATGATGGAAAATAAATAGAGGGATGATTTGTGTCGAAAGTAAATGGGCCATAAGTGTGGTTTGTTGGAACCAGGGAGGCACAGTCATGATTTTCCTACCTGGATGGATGATTGTACAATGGATATTAGAGGTGTCAAGAATTCAGTCTGAGGCATGGGAATGTTGGAATAATGATAAACTACCTGAAATCCAGATACATGCCAGTGACAAAGTGCATGTACGTGAACCATGTTGGACAGAGTCAGTGCAGAACCATCTTGCCTCAAGACAAGGTCATAGAAATCATTGTGGTGACAGCAAGAGATGGAACAACCACCTGAGACTTCTGCTGTAGATGGTAGGGCACACCTACCCATGTAGGCACCAGGTGTTCCCTGATGGTGGGGCACACCTACCCATGTAGGTGCCAGGTGTTCCCATGGCACACCTTCAGGAGAAGTGGTCCTAGGGAGCCCTGGGCTGCCCAGTTCCTGCTGCTAGTTGCAAAAGTTGAGTTTTCCAAGCCTCTTTGTTTTAGACCAGTGATTTTATTTTAAGATACACAAGGGATCGACACATCTAACTGTCCAAGTTCAAACTGGTTAATTTAAGGGTATTTAATATGGTAAACAATTTTAGAAAGATTGATCGCTTTTAAGGCATTTTTAGACTTTGCCTGGGAAGCTGTTGTGCACTATTGCTGACTGCAAGAGTTGATTGTTGCTCAAGGAGGGTTATGTTTGTACTTGTTACTGGGTTTACTTATCAGTTAAGCTTTTTCACCAGCAGAAGAGACACAGTCTGATGATTTCATAATATCTAAGAAAAAAAAATGTGAAACCTTTGGAATAGACTCTGAGGAACTGAAATTTAAGTGACTAGGATGTAAAATTTACTGTCTTAGTAGTGTCTTTTATGTTTAATAGTTGAAAATGTGCAAAAAAAAATTGAATAGTCTGTGCAGTGCTTAAAAAAGGTGTGAAAAAAAGTTATTGGGGTCTGACAGGGTGGTCAGCTGGGTGGACAGGGTGTTTCTCTGCACAGCTGTTTTGTTGTTAATCTGTGAAGCTGTAAGCCTAAGAAGCAGAATTCCGAAAACCAGTCAGGTCTGTCAGAGAGAAATACCAGGAAGGAAACAGAGATGTACATAGCTCACGTGGCTGTTCTCATCAGGAAGGCAGGAAGATGCTAAGATGATATATTTGTCAGCTAGTCTTTAAGATGCATTCTAATGTCAAATAATTGAAGATATGTTGGAAAAGATTTTTCCCTCCACAAAGGCCTCAGAAACCTATCTATACTGAAGTAATCCCTAAATTTGAAGAAAGGGAGATGAACTTACATTGTCACAGTAGTGATGTGAATAAGTTTGAGTTCCTGTGTGCTTGCAAGAACTTGTCTAGAACTTCATTATTAGCAGTGCTGGCAAATACTGGATAACTTTGCTTGCATGCTGTCTGTGTTTATGCTGAATGGAAGCTATGGGAAGTACAGGAATAGTCTTTCACTAGTAAAGATTCACTGTTGCCCATAACTTAAAAATTTTCATGTTATGTTTGTTCCTTTTGTTCTTAAACAATTGTTACTGTATATTGTTTTAGTTTAGGAGCTTTCTGTAGGACCTACAACTATGTTCAAAGACACACTTCATAAAAGTCTCTTGATGACTTGTTCAATGAGTTGAATATATTTTTCTGAGAGACTTTTGGAGCTAGGCATCTTCAGGAGTTTCCTGGAGGATAATTTTGTTTCCTGAAATACAGATAACTGGTCAGATAATTATGTCTCACTAAAGCCTTCTATTAATAGCTATTCTTGCTGTAATATTTAGATGTACTTCTTCTAGCATTCACATAGCCTTTTGTCAATTCTTTGTATTTCTGCAGCTTTCAGTGCACAAGAAAATTTCCGTTTGTTTCCCAATTACAATTTATTTTATTTTAAATTACAAACATATGCTGTGCAATCCTTACGAGACTGTTCTGTAGTTAATTGCTATTTATATATCACCCTGGAAATTTGATTTCTGTGATAATGATAAAAAATGCATGCTTTATGGAGTTTGAAGAAATAATTGTTTGATTTTTGCTGGAACATTCATGGATAGAACTCTTTTTAATGACAGGACTAGCAGTTTTGGTCCTTGCAGTTCTATTTTCCTGTTCATTTACAAGCCACTAATATGTGCAAAGCTCTAAGCCATCTATTCGAAGAAACGGAGTTTTTTAAGGAGAGGCTTGAATGGCTGTCAGAAGTAAGGACTGAGGGTATACAGAAAAGCATACACTTTTCAGTTCTACTGCTGCTAGTTTATATTGCATCCTCAGGTAGGTGACTTTACCCTGACTCTTAGGTTACAAAGTTGAAGTTATGCTGGGACTAGGATCTCCAAGAGATCTGGGTCTGGGCGCTGTGGGAGCTGAGACATCAGTCTCTCACAGTTCCTGTTGTTCAGTTTGTATTATCCGGAGATGGAAATCATAGGAATCAAGACAAGAGTTAAATGGAAGAACATTGGTACTGAAGACCTATGACTTTCTGCCGTGGTCTAACTTTAGTTAACTATAATTTTGTGGTGATGCACTGTTTAAAGAGTTGGTACTGTTTTAACAATTTCTGCAATCACTGCAGCTGTCTACTCAAGGAGATGCCAGCCAGGTGATTGGACCACTCACAGAGGGACAGAGGAGGAACGTGGCTGTAGTTAATTCGCTATACAAACTGCACCAATCGGTTCTGAAGGTAGGCTTCCTTTGGTATTTCACTCCTTGCCATAATGTTAACTTCTTTGCTCTATCATATGCATATTCACCCATTAGCTGATGGAGAACCCTGACAAATACAGCCCAATTTTGGGTTAAGAGCTGCACCTCACTATGCATTTGTACAACTCTTTGAGACTTGCTTGGCCCTTGTAAGCACTGCTATGTGACAAATTGTCAATATTAGAAGAGGAGCGAAAGATGTTTTTATAGAGAATAATCACGTCTCACAGCCATTGTTTTGTGAGCCTAAACAATTGAACTCTTTCTGTTTTCTTTTATCAAGTAAGCTCTGTCTTTGTACTGGTCAGCTTGATAGCTCTTGTCTGCATCTGTCCCACGCCAAGCTTATCTTTCTCAGAAGACTCTCACTGCTTTCTCACCATTGTGACCAAACTGAAAAGGGGAAAGAAAGGGTGAAATCAAGAAAAGCAGCACCTCACAATATCTCCATGCATTGTCGCTGTGACCAAAGTCTGGCCTGGAAACGTTTTCAGGACTAAGCACAGTTATGAATAATTCCAATTTACTGGCTTAGTGATGCCAATGGTTACACAGTCTCTATAAATTAAAACAAACAGATATAGCGGTAGTTGCAGTTAATTGTGTTTAAATCCTAGCCTGGTTAGAAAAAAGATCATGAGTACTCCTGACTGTGGATATGTTTAAAGAATGTTAAAAAATGCTAAAAAGCCTATAAAATTTGCTTGGATTTTGCAAACAGATGGTAGATCAACTTTTAAGTCTGCTTTCTCTGATGTATTTAGTAATGAACCTCATGTGCCTTAGTGTTGGAGAGAGATCTGATATGATTCAGGTTTTGAGTTCAGTACTTATCTGGCTTAAAAATACTATTGTATAGCATGTTCATAACTGTAAGAAAATTAGTAGAATATTCCTTCTGATCATTCCTTGACTTTCAACTCTAATATCGTTGTAGCTGTACATAAGCAGCTATTTAACATGTAGTATTATAATAGTCATAATACTGAGAAAGAACAGCCATTCGTTCAAATATTTGCCATAAAGCTGCTTGTATAGTTCTCCATAAATTCTGTACTTAGCAGTGGGAGAATACACCACTTATTTTTATTCTGATTCTGTTAACACTTCAGCTAAATTTCAGTTGAACTCAGTTGAATCATTTCTTTGCCAAGGCAGAAGCAGAGTCCATGAGAGATTTGAGAGCAGAGGACTGATACTGGTGCTTTTGAAAATTCTGTCTGTATAAAACATGTTTGATAGTTACCTATACCTGTGTAAGCCACTCATTACTAAGGATAACTCAGTATGTTTTTAAATTAAATATTATGGATTCTAATAATTTGTTGAATGTTGACTGTTAACAATTACTGTAAAATTTTTAGGTCACTACCAATCAGAGCTCATTTCCAGCAGCCGCTGAGCAAACAGTCACAACTGCCTTAAAGGTAATTGAATGTCCATATGCTGCAGGGATAGGGCAGAGCTTTGCTTTGTTTGTTACACTTAAAATGGGCACTTATTTTCCCAGGTATTATTTTGTGTCAGCATATGTTAGTCAAAGGTATAAAAATATTCTGAAATTTGTATTTTGTTGTATCTGCAGCTACATGTATGTTGCATATGCCAAATCACTGCTTGAGTAGCGTTTGTATTCAAGAATATTCTCATACTGGTCAGAACCCAGATGTCATCTGACTGTGAAAATAAATTTCTTTCTCTGCAGCATTCACACAGCAATAACTGGACCCTTCATCACTCCCTTACTCCTCACCCCGACACGCACATAAAATTATGATTTTTTCATGCTACGTGGTGTTTTTCGGGGGGGCAGTGTGGATGGCTGTGCAGGCCTCTGTGGATGACAACTATCCACATCTGTCTTGGTGTGCACTAATCTGGGAGGGGTTGTGTGCAGAGGAATGAAGGGCAGCTTGCGTGTCTGGGGAATGAACAGCTGAACGAAGTGTGTGCACCAAAACACGTACGTTTACAAACCAAGAATGCCAGATTGTTGTGCACCATTTTGAAGGAAGGCTTTATGTACAAGTAGTAAACAGCCTTATTTCTGTACTTTACTGATAAAATCAATCAAAGAGAAATGTTTTCTTAGGTTTTTGTCCTTGTATTTAGCAGTTTCTGATGCATAATAATAAAAAGCACTGTTGAAATGAACTGTTTGTCAAGGTATTTTTGAGGTATCAAAATGCAAATGCTTCTAGTTTCTGTTTCCTTACTTCTGCCTTTTTCTTATTCTATTTTAGGCAGTCCATGATCTAATGGGTAGTGCTGTTCAACCGTTACTGAACTCTGTAGGAGATTCAGTAGAAGCTATTATCATCACTATGCACCAGGAAGATTTTTCTGGGTAACTAGAAATATTTTTTACATTTACCATTGCTTTAGTAAGATGTCCTGCATGTGTATAATAGATTGTTATTGCCACAATGTCCTTGGAATAAGAGCACTTGTTTGTTTAGTGGAAGGTGATGCTTTATGGTCAATGAACACAGAAAGCAGAATTACACCTATCTGTGGAAAGGTTAATCAGGTAGCATCTGTCGCCTCCCCCCCACCTTTTTTTTTCTTTGCATATCTGTTGAGTAAAATTCATTTTAAATAGAAAAATAAAGCCAAGCAGAGGCCATTTTTGTGCTTAAAAAACCCTTTTGCTTTCAAAACTTATCTTTTGTGAACAGCCTTCAGAACTGTCAACATTCTTGTTTCTCAAAATAAAGCATATAACCTCCGATTCAAAATTACACAGAAATTTTTCTGAAGTATTATTGAATATGAAATGGTTCAAAAAACCTTTTTTATTGAAAGCTCAGATTTAGTGTCTTATGCTATTTCCCCATAGCATTTTAATTAAAATTCCCAGTGTTCTTTATCTGCAAAGATCTTGAGTCCTATCTATAATTGAGGCTTCCTTCCTGAGCGTTATTTTGGTTGTTTTCTCTGTTGTAACATTGCTTATAATCATCATCAGATGGCCTGTTCTTTGTCTTGGAAATTCACTGAAAAGAGTGTATTTTCAGAGGTGTTTTAAATTTTGGTTTTGACTTTTTTTTTTTTTAAAAAAACCAATATTTTACCCTCTCCATCTTTCTTTTGCCACCAGTAGCAAAACACCTCTCTAGGTGGATAAACTGATTCCAGCCAAAGGCTAAGTTTTGTTAGATAGCCTGTATGCTCAGGTTCCTGAGTTTGGAAGAGCTCTTTTGCCTGACTGTGATTCAAAGAAAGAGAAAGGCGATTGATTTCTCTGTCCTGTAGCTTCTGTGCTGCTTCTGTGATAATTAGATTGACTTTATAATCCTGGGTTTGGAGGAATCTGGGAAACTAATTCTATACAGAGAACAGGTTTGGGATAGGCTAAACTAGTAACCCTGTGACATGTGCTTGTATTTTCTGATCCATAATTAGAGTTTCAAATCAACAACTGGGACATTTAAATTTAGGGGCTGGATTTGAGGTTTAGGCTCCAAACTGGTGGAGGCTCTGCAAGTTGGGTAGGAGTTGGGTGATTTCCTTTATCTTGTTAGGGTGGGAATGGCTGATAAAGAGATATTTTTTTGACTACAGTTTCAGAGAGAGCTGCACGCTCTTTATTCTGAGTAGAAATGAGACTCCACAATTCATGCCATGACTTCATGGGGTAGGAAAAAAAATTAAAAGAACCCAATAGTTCTTGATTGTGTTTTAAAGATGAATTTAGCTGTCCCCATTTCTTTTTTCTTTTCTTTTTTTTCAGATCATTATCCAGCTCAGGAAAACCAGATGTCCCTTGTTCCCTGTACATGAAAGAGCTACAGGGTTTTATAGCAAGAGTCATGAGCGACTACTTCAGACATTTTGAGTGTTTTGACTTTGTCTTTGATAACACTGAAGCCATGGCTCAAAGAGCAATTGAACTTTTCATTCGCAATGCCAGTCTAATAAGGCCCCTTGGTGAAGGTGGGAAGATGCGGCTTGCGGCGGATTTTGCACAGGTACCCTTCATACTGATTTTTGCTTTTTACTGTTAATTCACTGGGTTCACTGAAAAGTATCAACACTTTTGTCCCCATGAAAGTATAAACAGGAAGTTGTAGAGATCGGTGCATTCCATTTCTAAACGTCCTCTCCAATGAGGTACTGTGTCCTGAAAAATGCATCCACTAAGTAGTTGAAGATCCCTCATCACCGTAAGGCACATTCAGGGAAGTCTGACAGCTTCCTATCAAGTGACTGTTGCATTTAAATTCAGCTGTGTCTTGACATTTTATCCCGCTTGTGTGACCTCTTCAGAACGTCCATCATTTGCCACCATTCATTCACTTCATTCTTTCTCTCTCTTTTAATGGAATGGTGTGTCGCTTTCTTAATTGCTTTATATATCACAGTGCCCACAGTGGTTAATCGCAAACTCAGCTGCCCTGCAGTATAGAAGACAAGATAAAGAAATACTAATATCCTGTGGAAGAACTGCCCTTTCGGTAACAGAAAGGCAGTTTTCTTGTGGGATTCTCTTCATGACCTGATTGACTTACCTGCCTCTCAGCTTAACCTAGCTCTTTTACTGGACTAAAACGCAAACAAATTGCCAGATTAATACCCACTACCTGTCTGCGTTATCTGCTATATTCAAATTTAATTTGTCAATAGTAACACTATGTGATTAACTTGCCAAAGAATACAGGCATCCCCTAGATTGGTTTGAGGGTCCCGGTTATTATTATGCAAGCAGAAAAGGGAATTAGCACCAGCAGTCTGCATACCAAGTGCTGCTTTTCGATAGTAGGTAACTGAGGTCGGGGAGGAAGGCAGGGAGGGAGGAATCACTGCCATCTCCGTTCCTGCTTGTGGCTGCTTTGTATCTTTTGCCTGTGAGTTACATACTCCTGAGTAAAGTTTTTGTATTCATTACTCAAAAATAGCAAATCAGCCTTTAACCATAGAAGTTAAGGGGAAGTTTTCAATTGGTTTTAGTGGGAAGGTTCCATTCCCTTCTCTATTTTGAAGACAATGACATAAAATTGGAGAAAAAAGGATGCTTGACTCCTCCTCTGGAAGGAATATAGATAAGTTTTATAATTTATCCTGCAGTACTAAAGTAAGTAGTATGAATTTGGGAAATGTCTTCACCTAATTCTACAGTAAAGAGCATCTGATCTCAGCACCTATTATAATAATACTAAAAATATCACTCATTTATCTTTTTTGAACACTTATTTTTCTCATCCTGACACGGGCTGCCTTTTCAGTGAAAAATGAAGGTATGTTTTCATCTGAGTGTAGAGGGATTTGCATGTTCTTCCCCACTGTGCTGAGTATAACTCCTGAATGGACAACTGTGTGAAGATAAATGTTCTGATTTCTTTTCTTTTGTATTGTTGTATTGAAGAAAAAAAAATTAGGTTTTGAATTCATTCTTGTCTGCTACCTTCAGCTGTTGCTGCATCTGAGGACTGCCTTGTGTTTTTGTCATTTTCACATTGCACCATTTTTTTGGCTTGTTTTAAAGTGGGCTTAAGACAAGAACTGGCTATGTCCAGGCAGCCCCATACAGCCACCTCAACGCTCACTCTGTGCCTTTGAGCATCTCTACACAAAGCTCATTAGGGTGTTCCACGCTGCACAGGGGCTGGACACTATATCCTTTTGCTCGGGATAACAGAAAAAGGACTGAAATGTTTTGTAAATGAAAGCTGCCTTATATCCATGTTTTCTGGGGTGTGCCTGCCCCTCCTGAAAACCTGGTGGTTTTGGAAAACGTGCCCGCGATGCCAGCTCCTGGTAGCCCCACTGGGGAGGTTGTAGCTGCTCTGACCCGGCCAGGAGTGCTGGGCACATTTGCTGAAATGTGCCTGTAATCCCAAACAGAACTTGGTTCATTTCCATGCTCTTGTTCCCATAGCACCTGGCTTTGTCAAGGAAAAGACTGGATTCCTCCAAAGAGAAGGGGAGGTTGCAGCTGCTCTGGGCTGAGGAGAGCAGGGAGTAGGTATTTAGCGGGGCCTTGGGCTTGATGGGAAGGATAAATTTTTCCAAGTGGCCGTAAATACCGCGTGCAGAGTTTTTTCAGCCTCAGAAAGGCACTGCATTGTTGGATTAAAGCCAAACCCAAAGGAAAGGACCTGCCTGGAAAGACACTGTGTGTGTAGGAGGATGTTTGTTTATAAACCGTTTTTACTTGTGCTCCGTCTTGTAGAGTCATTTTGAATTTTTACTCAGAAAGGGTTACATGTTCCTGCTTAAAACTGGCTTTTGAGATCTAAACCCCCTTTTGGGGTTTTGGGGTTACTTGCAAGCAAAAGACCTGGGCAGAAATCTGTCCAGAAGCTTTGGTTAATTTGGGGTCCTATTATAAAGACGCATGCAGTAAATCAAATAATCTTGGGTTGCATCAGATTTTGGGTATCTCATGTGCTTGTGCACATTTCTTTCAGGGCACTCAGAGTTAGTTACTGCTGCCTTATACTCAGCAGAATAGTTTTGGCTGAGAGTCAGATTTGAAAATTTTTGCACTGAAAACGTGTTTCACTGATAAGTTGCCTCAAAACAACAGGTGTCTACACAGAAGGGGGAAAACTGAGGCTTCAATTTCTCTTCATTCAGAACTGGGTTCAGTAAGGTGCACAACAGCCAGTTTTCTTCAGTAAGGCTCAGTTACTTATACGGTTAGGAATTACTGCTGTAATTCTGTTGAATTCTCTGTCTTACCCTGTTTCCAGTGTCAGCATTGCATTTTGCTGTCTTGTGCATTGCGGATGTTTCAGCGGTAAGACAAAGTGTGTGCTAGTGTGGCAGCTGTAAACAGAGGTATGATAGGCTTGAAATATGCCTGAATATCATTAATACGATTTCATGAAGATCAGTGCTTCTAGGAACGCAGAAACATTTTAAGCCCTAGAAAACGTCTGCAGTGCTGCGAGGTTATTATCACATACTGTACTGTTCCTTGGGACTCTCTTTTGAAATATTTCCAGTCTACTGGCTGAATTCACCTCTTTTCATGCTTTCAGTTTTTATGCAGGCAATTGCACAAGATTACTTTTCAGTTCACTCCTATAAATTCCTCGATCAGTTTGTTTTCATTTGGTTTTATATTTTTAAGGTGACCATAATTCAGTATTCACATATTGTAATACCAAATTTCACTTTTCAATTCAGTACTAGTCAGACTGAAAAAAATGTTCTCCTGGAGGCAAGGAAGCCAGCAAGCCCTGATGGTTTTTCAACACTTACGTTTCTGGGGAGTACCAGTTCTTCTCCAGAAGACCTTTTAACTTCCTTGGTATTCAGAGTTGTTAACAGCACTTAGGCACACTTTGGGATTGGTGGCTTGTAGTTCAGGCCTTCCTAAAACCCGATGCAAGTGCTGGACAATGCAGCAAAGAATGAAATATAAGCATGATCAACTGAGAAATTTATTTAGAAGAAATGAGGAATCTGCAGTAATATTTGGCATGGATCTTAGTAGTCTGCTACATACAGTTTGTAAGCTGATACAGGAAAATAGCTGTTTATTAATAACAAATACAAATTACAACTGCATGGAAATAAACTAGTCTAGAAATTGCGAAGACTAAGTAATCTTTATGCTTCATGGCATGACATGGTTTCCTATCTTTTCATAGTACAGGTGTATGTTTGGAGTGACATTTAAGGCAAGAGCCAGTGTCTGTGCCAAGAACCCCATCTCATGTCATGACTGATTATTTTCAGCCTTGTTGAGTGAACTATTTTTATTGGTCCTGTTTAAGTAAATACTATTCTATATATACCTTCATATATTTCTTATCTAGGTGTGATTTATAGTTGGGTTTTTTTGGCATTGTTCAGTACTGTGTTCAAACAGTTTTGATGGGGCATAGTTAACACTGCCACCAACTCTTCAAGTCTTTATGAATAAGTTACTGCAAAATGTTTTGGTGTTACTGAATTTTCCTAAAAAAATGTTTTTACTCTAGAAGTTGGCAATGCTAAATTCTACTGCAGAAGAAATGTTTCTATCTGCTGGTTAGCCTACAGTCAGAATCTGGTTTCCTGATTCAGTATGTGGCATTAAAAAAGCAAGAATATTAGGCATTTGGGTTTTTAAAAATGTAAACATTTGCTCATTTGATCAAACATGATGATACAAGTGTAAAAATGCTTTTTATCATTTTTAAAAAAAAAATTCCTTTCTAGTTTCTTACAGAGAAGTGAGAAAAGCAGGGTGCTGTAATCACAGTTGTAGTCATAAGGACAGAAACTACTAAAGCTAAAATGCACTTAATGTTTAATGCTGACTGTCTTACTGGAAGGAAGAAATGATTTTCTGATGTGTGTTATTTTGAGGTATTACAGCTGAAGGATTTACTTAAACATCAACTGTTTTGGAATTGCTGCATAGGGGAGAAATCAAATTCCACATCCCTTCAAGGCCAGCTTCTTTCATATGATAGTTCAGAGCTCTTCTGCTCCCTTGCTTGTTAAAGCATTCTCTCCTGGTGAATGGCTAGAGAAAAGCATTTTGAGTTAACATTTAAAAACTTGGAATTCATCTTGGCCAGGAGGAAATGTAATTGCTAAAAATTTAATGTTAAGATTTTCCAGCTGAAAAAACAGCTGTTTAGTAATGAGAAATCTTGAAAATACCACAATAGGCAGTAAACAATAACTTCACTAGAGGGTTTTTCAAAGCACTCTTCAATATATATGCATTATCTGTATCTAGACTACATATTAACTTCACCCTTGGGTTGCTGAACATAATCCAATTAGAGCAGCCAGCCATGTGATGTATTTTTTTACAATATGGCTAGCCAGTGAATAGTTCAGCAGATAATTGACCACTTAGCCATGGGCTATGGCAGGGTCATATGAGAAGAAAAGATAATATAGCCTTTTTGGTCTTAGAGAGCTAGAATCATTGAGAAGAAGCATATGTTGGGCAGGAGTCTGTCACTGTGCTCTGCAAAGCATAGCAAAATAACATGAAGAAATCATGGAAAAGCAATGGGTTTTAGACAAAGTTAGAAGAAATGAGGCAGAGTCATTAAGCCACCTTCTGTTCTAGCCACCCCTTTCCTTTTTGGCAGGCACATGTACTTCCTACTGCTTCTCTTGGATCCTGTGTTAATGTTTATCTCACATTAGTCGACCAAGCCTCTGTGGTTGCAGATTACCGCTTGGACACCAGATTCATCACTGAATTTAACCTGGATATCTGAATTTTCAAATTTGCAGTTCCGGGAGAGAAATTTGGAAAAGAAACAAAAAATACTACTTACCCTTTCATATGTGAAGTCCATAGGACATGGCTGTATGAAAGGCCTTGCACACACGATACAAATACTGGCTTGCAGACAGCCAAAAACATCACCCGACCTGTAAAAGCTCACCAAAATGCTTTGGAAACTATAGCTGTATATCATAGCAAAAGCTGCTACAGTATAAACATGCTGCATGAATCAACAGTTGATGCAGCTTCAGGTGATGACAGGTAGCAAAAACAAGAAGTGATGTATGCTCAATCGTCTGCCCAATTCCAGCACCTTGAAAACAGCAGCTGTTCCAGCCGAATGATTCCTCCCCGGCAATCACTCCTGGGCCAGTGGTGCCGGCCAGCACAGTGCTCAGCGGAGACACAAAACTCCACTCAGTGGGCCTGCAGAAATGAATATAATAGCAGAAAGATGCTGTAGCATCTCACTACATCATTTGGCTTAGACAAATAGCTAAAATCCAAGTGAAGAAAACAATCTTAGTTATTATGCAAAGTATAGTTTTTACTGGAGAGTTGGGTTATAACACAGAGCAGGCTAGTGTTGTAAATTTAAAAAAAAAACTTTCTGTGGTTTATGTACATTTTTACCACATTAGTTTTCACTCATTCCCACTCTTCATGAGTCAATTTGAGATGGTATAGTATGCTGCAAACCTTAAAAACAATTTTTCTTTGGCAACTAGTACTTCACGAATCAACCATCTGCTGCCATTAAATCTATCTAGTTCTAGCAATACTAATAATTTCCTACAGTGAATAAAGGTTGAAGATGAAGTAATAGAATTTTCCAAAGTAAATTTTATTCTTTAGTACTTAAGACTAAAAATGTTGATTTATGGAAACCGCCAAGTATGTTCGAGAGAAATCATTTAAATTTGTTTTAATAAGGAATTGGTTAAGCTGTGGAAAGTTTCACTTGCATCTCATTACATATTATGTTTCAGGAATGAAACAATAATTTAAAACTTATTAAGCAAAATTATATTTTGCTGTGCTGGGATTTCTTTCCCCTCATGAGTACAGTTTGATCCATGCCATCTCTGTTTCCACAAGTCAGACTGGCAGTTTGCTGCCTGTTATGAAATTCTCCAGGGCACCTAAAAGAATTATCTTCTCCCTGGTTCTTCACAGCTACAAGCCCATGGCTCCCACAAGCGCTGGGACACCAGCTCCTGCAGGATATCAGTTACTTCCAGCTGCCCCTAGCCAATACTGATGCCTGAAAAGAAGCTCTGGAGAAATCAGAGTCTTGCTCCCGTTTGTTTTTCAGGGTCTGTAGGGTTCTTGTATCATGATGCAGCAAAGCCTACCTAATTAGCTCCTCGTTTTGGCTACTTGCTCCTGATCCTGTGCAGCAGACCAGCCTCTTGGCTCCCATATGTGCCCAGAAGTGTCCCAGGGGATCTGGGGGAACAACATGCTGAACTTGCTCTAAGCTTCATCACAGTTTGGAGTTGGAACACCTCCTTGCAGAAATCCCCAGGGAGAACCTGCCTGCCTGTGCGCTCAACGTCGCTCCCTTGTGCCAGCAAATTCAGCACATGGCCCAGCAGCTGATGGCTCCTTCTCAGGCATGGGGACATGGGCTTCCCATTTGTGTGCCTTTTGCACTGTCTGCTGGATAGCGTGCTTGCTCAGGAACTGTGCAGCTGGGTTGTACAGGATCTTCAGCCCAAGAAACAGGTACCTCTTGCACCTGCATGTGGGACAGGTGACCTAGCCCTCAGGCTGCGAGGGTTGGGGGGGGACAGGGCGGGGATCCCACCCAGCTGTAGAGAAAGGGCCAGTTCATAGCCTAGAGTAGAAGATTTGGGGGCCAGAAGGGCAGTAGGCAAGAGGGAGCTGGGCTGTTACCCAGGGCTGGAGCATTCATCTAAAATCAGAAGACAAAGATCCTTATTTCCGCTACCTGGATTTTTATTCACTTCCTGCTTCTGCAAGTTTCTGCTTAATATAAAATGCAGATTTCAAGCTGCCTGGAAGTGCTTGATGTGGGGCACGTACGCCAAGGTTCCTAGGCTCGGGGAGCGGCTTTGCACTGCATGTAGGCTAGCTCTGTGGGGCTTTCCCCATTGCCTTTCAGAGGTGTCCTCCTCACATTGTCTGTAGAGGAAGTGTAGGTGCCTGGGTTACGACTTCTGGCTTTCCCAGCTTTGTCTGACTGACTGTCATGTAGGTGGATACCTCTAGAACATGACCCACCTGACCTATTTTAGATGACTCCCTCAGGGAAAGATGCATCACACCCCAGGAGTGGCTGTTTCTCTCCACTGAGTATGAAGAGAACCTGTAGATGTTGAGAAGTAGGTGCGATGACTCCCATCCTGCCACCTGCTTTTTAAGATGCGTGCCTGAAGTATATGGCCTTGCTTTGCATTAATTGATAATTTAATTTCTTCTGGGTTTAGATGAACTATGGCATCATAATTCACCACACCATCCTTCTTGTTTATGCTGGAACCCCAGCACAGTTACGTGCTCTTGGTGAAGCTGGTGGCCCAGCAGCAGTCTGAGGAAATGCTACAGCTGGGAAGAATAATAGTATTAAAGACTTCACTGTAAATAATGTCTTACCACAAACACTTTGAAACTCGTTCAGCAATGTTACTTAAATGGGAAGCTCATTGTATGGTGTTTTTGATCTTGTTACTTATTTCTCATCCTTTGAAACTTAGCTTAATTGTGTATTATGTGGAAATTAAAGTCTGAATAGTCTTTCAAGTTGGGGATTTTAAAAAACGTACGTGGAGAGTAAAGCTTGCATCCCTCTGTTGACTGATACTTCAGGAGTGAAAAAAATAAAGACTTAATCCATATCTCGCTAAAATTACTTCACCTATGGGGTTTTTTGAGTGGTGGTATTTGTATTAGTGTGCATATTAACTGAAATTTTGCCATGTAATGTTCATGTTCAATCTGGGATCTGGAAGTGAAATTGTTCTTTCTCACTTTTGTGTCCTCACTGTTAATGAAGAGCCTGTGACAGAATTTAGTTTCACATGAATGATGTAAAAACCCAAACGGAGCCTGGCTCTTGTTCCAAAGGACAGGTGAACTTCAGTGCTTAAAAAACAGAAAGTGTTTTAAAATTGTTTGTTTTTAAAGATGGCTGCTCTAAGTCAAAGACTGAACAGTATGAAAATAAGTATGAAAATAATACTCTTACTGATGCTCTTTTGCCTGTGATTCCATATGACCCTGTGGCAATAGGTCCCAGCTGCCTTTTATCTAATCTGCATAGATTTTGTGCCCCAGAATTTGGGGCTGAGTGTACAAGAGGGAATCACTTTAACCTTGTCCTTCACCAAAGGAAAGGATGCCCAGCTGAAATGAATATGCATTTTTACTGCTTTAGGAGTGGTTTGTAGAGACCTGCCTAGATTTGCTTTCTTCCCAGGCTGCGGTCAGGTTTTTAGGGTATTGACATAAGTGCTTCATCAGGAAACTCATCACGAACAAAATAAACCTGCTGCGAGAAACAAAGCGTCAGTCTCAGAAATATCACAAGACCCCTTCTGTTCTTAACCATAGACTATCACTACCGTTTGTCATGGGATGCATACTGTGTTGCCAAGAATAGGGCAAAAGTCTTGGCTTGAGTAATGCAGTATGAAAGGACAGCTTCTTGTCTCAAATTCAGCCACCAGCTAGAAGTCAGTGACTTGGTGTGCAAATTTGGATTATTGCGTAAAAACAGGCTACTTCAATACTAAGTTTTATATTTTGGGACAATCTAATTCAAAATAAAATGTTTGTTTATATAGATGGAGTTAGCAGTAGCACCGCTGTGTCGGCGAGTCTCTGACCTAGGAAAATCGTACCGACAGCTGAGGTCGTTCAGGTGAGTAGCAGTCGCAGGAGCTAGCAATTGGCAGTATGACCAAACTGTATGTCAAAACTGATTTATTAGCTTGTGTTAGTTCTGATTGAACTGAGAGCTTTTTTGGCAACACCCACCTGCAAATTAGAAATAGATTAAAGTTCTTTTAAATTTTATGCAGAGTATAACTATGATTTAACAATCTTTGTCATGCAAATGTTGGCCAAATTGTACTTTTTTGTGTTGCTTTCAGTGCACCTTCTGTGTGACAGTGAGTTCTATAGTTACCTTCACTGAAATACAAAATGTACAGTCCTGTGTTGTTTAATTACAATAGGCAAATTCTGTAAATTTTTACAAACTGAACCTATGTTGAAAACCTCAGATGCAGACTAGTGGAAAAAAATTAGATGATTCTATCCTAACACAATATTACCACCGTATAGGCATTTTTCTAATGCATAAGATAAGCTTTTTCTTCCTTTCACAAATATGTTGTTACATTTTTCCAGACCGCTGCTGTTCCAGACCAGTGAGCATATTGCCAGTAGCCCAGCTCTGGGAGAGGTTATTCCATTCAGCATTATTCTTCAGTTCTTATTTACAAGAGCACCACCAGAGTTAAAATCACCCTTCCAGGTAATAGATCAACCTGTCTTTCCTTCCGAGATGTCCTAAAGAGTAATGAACATTGTAGTTCACCCTAGTTATTTTAGTTAAAAAGTATTCAAGCTCCTACTTTATATGATTTGTTGGCTTTTGTTTTTATTGTGGCAAAAGTGTTATGGTCATTGACTTCATATTTTGATTAATGAACAGTAGGAAGATGGTAACCTGATTTTAAATAGACTCTCAGTTTTCTAATATTCTCATAGAAGCTCACAGAAGAAATTGCAAGTCTTATCCCAGTCTGCAAATTGCCTGGATCCTGCTCATGTGAGATGCAGGAAATCTAGATTCAAACCTCTGTCAGAATCGGGCAAACAGCTGATGCAGGAGATCACCTCCAAGCTCCCAAATAATGTATTGGGCTATTTCTGTTAATTGTCTCTGATTCCTTACCTCATTCTGCATCACTGCAGTATTAAGGGAGCCTCACGTAGCCTTCATTTACATCATCTTTGATTCTGAAATTAGTGTGTTTCCTTTTTCATATTTATGTGTAATTGGTGTTTGTTTGTGTTTCTCTGTGTCAGAGGGCTGAGTGGTCCATTGCCCGCTACTCCCAGTGGCTTGATGATCATCCATCTGAAAAAGACAGGCTTGCTCTCATACGGTAAGTCATGCTTCTTTCTTCTCTACGTTTATGATAATGGAGCAGTAACTTACCTGCACACCGGCACTGGTCTTGAAAAGTAAAAAAATGTGCTATAGGAGATGTATCATCAATACCATTACCCTCTCTCCACTCGTGGGATGAGCTGCAAAATGGGAGAATATATAAACTGAACATTCCCCTCCGCCCCCTGTACCCAAACCCCCCAGTACCTTTGGAAGGAGCACATAATCCTCTTGCAAAAGAAGGAAACCATGCACAATGATGGTTGAAATTAATACTGCAGCAAAGCTGCCTCTCTCAGCTGTTGGAAAGTCAAGGCTGCAGCCATCCTGTCTTCTGTACCAGGAAAGAGAAGCTTTGGAAGCTTAAGCAATGAAAGTGTAGGTAGGAATTTAAAAACAGAAGACCCGTGTTACACCCCTGTAATGTTATTCTTCAGGAAATCAGCCCGGGATATTTAGAAAGTGATAATTACGTCAGATTTTTTAAATCTCCCTAGTGTAGATGACTTTATAGCTAAATACTATTTTGCATCTTAAAATGTTAGGAAAAATTATGAAGAATTCTGTTTTTCAAAACAAGCAGATTTTTAAAGTATGTTAGAGAGAACAGATGTGTTGTATGCATATGACAGAGCCAGCCTGAGGATCCTAAGGATTCAAGGCTCAGATGATCATTTGGCTCCTAACGCCCTAACTCTTCTAGCCATCTTCTCGGTGTCCTGTCCTGACCTCGGTGTCACCCACTCCATTGGCATGGGAAAGGTTGTCACGTATAGCTACACCAGGCTTGATCTGGCTTGGGAGCCAACTCTGTCCTTGAACTTCTGTGTGTGGATGTTGCCAGCTTTTGCTGAAATCATAAAAGCTGACTTTTAAGTTCCAGCAGTGGTTGTGCTTGAGAAAATCAACCATTATCTGTCCACCCCTTTAAAGCAACCAAGAGGAGTCTGCTATAAATATTTACAGTTATTGAAGCTGATAGCACCATACAGTCTGGTGTAGTGCTCAGACCAATTAAGGAAATACTAGTTAATCACCAGTAGATGTTAGCAGGATTTATTTCCAAAATATTAAAATGCAAACTGTGTCTCTTCATATGTGTAGTAAAAGAGTGGTTTTTTGAAAATCATACATGTTGTTAGTGTAGTTTGGCTACAAAACTAGGTTTTCCTGAATCTCAAACCATGAGACCTTGAATTACAGGGGAATGGATAATAGGTACGGGCTGATACAGCTGTATATGCAACATAGTTACGAATATTTTGATTGTAATTTCTGTCCTTATAGTACTGGTAAAACTGATGATGTTGAATTTTAGATATGTTAGGGAAAGCCAAGAATGCAAATCATTTGAGAACTGATGGGATTTTGTTCTCTTCAGTCCTTTTACACAGATTTGAAAATGCCATCCTTAAACTACAAGACATTTTTGTCTTTGCTTGCAATTAAATTTCATCCCGACTGATTCAGTTAATGGGCTTGCTGGTGGTCATGTTCAGACACTGACAAATTGCTCTGACCATGGAGGTATTAAGGGACAAGCCTTGGGACAAGCCTTTTAGGCAGAGACAGTGTCATCCATTAGAGCAAGCAGCGTAGCTGGAATACTTAAGCTTTTCATTTCAGTCCTTTCATCGAACCCTTTATTCATTTTGCATGTGATACCATTATTAAAATATTTTAACTTTGTAGTTTCAAGAATGTGCTGCTGCAAGGTTATTACTTGGCAAGGTTATCACTTGAGCATTTTAGTGAGACTGTGGTCCTTTTCCTTTGCACTGTGGAGTGCTCAGACATTGCTCAGACATCTCTCCTCCCAGGCCATGGAGAAGGCAGCTTTGAAGATCTGCCCTTCCCAAAAGCCTCTGCTGGCACTCCAGGGGCTCTTCCCTACTATTGGTATGCCAGAGTAAGGCTGTTTGTCACTGCACCGCTTGACTGCTTCTCCATCCATCCCCACGCCCACTGCTTGCAGGCGCCACTCATGCAGCTTTGCTGAGCCGCGTGAATTAACTACACTGGATTTGTCAAGCAGACTCTTCCCTCAGGTGGTTTGGTTGGCAGCTTGTGTAGCACTGCATGTCTGGGAGCAAAGAGCGGGGACCAGCGGACCAACACTTGAATGCAGTGAGTGAAGGGGTTGGCTCTCCTTTGCAGGCACTGGTAACCTCTGCAGGCATTGCTGTATGCATTCACCTTTTTACCATCTCCTCTCATGCCTGCTAGTCATTTCTAAATAGGCTGGTTATCCATACATAAGGCAGACAAGCAAACTCAGTCACTACTATGACCATGTTTCACTCATATTTTCTTTAATACTCTGTTGGGAGATTTCTGAGCCTGCTCTTTATGTGTCTCATATGAACCTAAGTTGAACTACAGGCATCTTGCTCATTTGTCTGGAGTCTTCTATCACCCTCTTCAAGCTTTTTATGCCCGTAATTGTTCAGCTGTGCAAATTGAACCTTGGATGTTTTGAGCCTTCAGATCCCTGCACTACATCAAGAAATTATCCTTACGTTTGTCACAACCTTGCAAATGGTAATTTTCTGCAACTTCCCTTTGTAACGACTGTGCGGTTACTCTAGGGACCTGCTGCTTAGATATTAATTTACTTGTGTTATCAGAATCCTTACAGCTTCGTATTAAAGCTGATTGCAGTCCTTCTTCCACTCTGTAGATCTTAAATGCTTCACATGCAACACGGTGTTAATGTTAAGAATCAGTAGCATTCTGAGCATTTTTCTGCATTTCTTTCTGCTTGTATTCAGCATGAAGGGTGGGATTTACCTGGTCAGAGGTATATGAGCTAGACTCCCTTTACAGTCAACAGAAAGAAACAGCCGCTGCTGGGGCTGATTCATCTCGTCCTGAAGTAGGTATCTAAAATAGGTCAGTTGCGTTGTGTCCTGAAAGCTCCATTTTCTTTGCTCAGTGAAGGGAGTGTGGGCTGGGACACGGGAGCTCTCTCAGGCAGACAGCTGCCCTGCAGGCATTTGAAGTTAGGTGAGATGACCCTGCTGCCGGCGTCCTCCCAGAGCGGGGATTGTGTTGAAAGGAGCGCTTCTTTAAGTGGCCAGGGCACTTTTTTTCTTTTTCTTTTTAAATTAAGTTTGAAAGCTCAACCTTTTCTTCCATAAAAGAAATCCTGTTAGATGTGGTAGGAATTGAGCCAGCCTGAAGGACAGTTCATCCACTCAAGGGCCAAATTCTTATCTTTACCATTAGAGTGTGGGTACCCTCCCCTTATTCAAGCTCACTGTTGCTGGAGCGGAGTTGAAAGCCAGACCCAGTGAAGGGTTCATTTTGATAATTGGCTGATGTCCTGAGCCAGAGAGTGGCTCTGACCACTAACCTGCCATGGGGCAGGGACAAATGCCAGCTTGGGGACCACCACAAATGCCCCATCTGTGCATTAGGTTCAGTCTCGCAAGGCAGCAGCGTGACAGCTCTGCCGCAAGCAGCAGAGCCATGTTGGGTCACTGCTCCACTCTGCTTAAACCAAGCAAGCAGCAGCCTCGCAGCGTGGCAGGAGGGCTGCCGCGCTGGCTGCGACGCCTGCGCCTCCGAGCACTCCCCCGGCCAGCGCCAGGCCATTCATAAAAACCCTCGGTGTCAGTTATGCTTGTCTGTCAGCGCACGGTTCCTTTGATCTCTGTGTTATGCAATCTGGAATAAACCGGAGATGTCTCTTGCTAATCTGTTGTCCTATAGATGATGCTGTTGGAAATTTTACTGCTTGGTTTTACAGTAACTTTTATAGCACTCAATTAAATAGATGTGGTGTCAGACAGATGTGCTCTTACACAGCGTATTTTCCTCTTTGCCCTGAAGTTTGCAGAGCAAACAGACTTTTAACAAAGTACTGAAGAAAAGTCTTGGCCCTGGTGTCCTCCAGCTGCTCTGCTAATTGATGGGGACCTGAGTGCACAGGGCGCTACCCCACTACTGAACAGAAAGATGATCCCTGCCTCTTCTGAAGCTTACAATTTAAACGAGGCTCCATTTGACCGAGTCAGAGCCCAGGAGGGTAGTGCTAGTATTCACAATTCCATATAAAATTAACCAAATAATTAGAATAATTCTAAATGATACGCATTCAGATCCCCTTAAGAACCACAGTCCAAATCATACATACTTTTTTTTCTTTTTTGACTGTAGATATAAATCTTCATGGGTTGAAATAACATTTTAAAAAAGAACTATCTGGGTCTTATATAATCAGCTTGTCCTGATTTCCAAGAAAGCTCATGTTTTTGCTCAAGCAAGTGAAGTAATTTAATAAGTGCTTTAAAATCCTTTTCCTTATGTGGGAGGGCATCTTAAACTTAGATTATTTTTTTTTCATTACTTCTTATGGCATTTTTAATGAAGCATTAATATATGCAGAACATCCCACCAACCCTCTTTCCATAGCTCTCTTTTACAAACAGTATTTGTAATGTATACCATAACTTGTCCTTTAAAATAGAAACAGATTGCTGAACAGGTTTTATGTCCTTTATTAGACTGGAAGATGCTGAATTTAGGGCATTATTTAGTCTAATCCCTTCAAGAGTATGTTTTGTATATTACATAAACAGAGTTTCTTCCATCTTCTTAAACATTGGTAATATAACTATGAATTACATCTTTTAATATGACAACAGCTGTGATCTCTTCTGTGCTGGAGATTAGATGATACTGCTTTCACCCATGATGCCGTTTATTTTTCCATTACTACTTATGCACTAGTGTTTTTACAGTGTCCTCTACAGGAGCAAGCCTACCTTTTTTTAAGACAAGATTTTAATGGTAAACCAGTGCATCTGAATTCTGTACTGCCAGCGTAGTTTACAAAAGCTTGTTTGAGCTAGGACTGGTAAAGTTTACAAAAATGTCATGGTAAAATCTGCATTTCAAGTGTTAACGTTGCTACTGAACTCATTTATCTCCCAAAATGAGGTACAGTCATGTAGGCATCTCAGCAACTTCAGCGAAGTGTATTCTTACAAGCCTGAGCTGAAATCTGGCTGTGTGCAGCAGCAACCATCTTGCTTTGCTGTAAGCAGCTTCCGGCACTGTCCCTATTTCTTTACGTCGCAGTTCCGAAATTCCACCCTTAAGACTTGCTAACTGTCTTCAGAGAAACAGCGTTCCCATCCCAAATGTACTTCTGAAATCACATCTACTTTATGACCATTGGTGCTTTCGGTTACCTTTCCCAGCCCGTTCCTCCCTCACACTCTGAAGCAACCTCACTGCTGTTCTCTGGACTCCAAACATTCTTTCTCCCTGGATTCGCGATTTCTGCCGCTTTACTACCTGGACCTTTTGTTACCAGGAGTGCTGTTCCTAATGGGACGGACAGGCTTTCTGGCCTGTCGCTATCATGTCATTACCATGGGCAGCAATGCAGAGAAGGGTTTCCTGAGCTGATCAGAGCTTGACCATGATTACGAGTTGTTCTGAGGTCACCAGGTAGGGTACGGAGCTCCAGGTGGCTGCGGCTGCCTCTTGGCTCCCAGCCTTTAGCAGCTGCAGCAGCTTTTCATCCTCTCACTCAGTGTGAGGCCGCTCCGGCTGCTTTCTTACACCTGCTGCTCTGCCTCAATGGGTACATGAAGCAGGTAGTTCCCTAGGTTGGTTCTGCTCTGGACATACCCGTGTCCTCTGCTGTGTGGGAGATGTTTCTCCATGACTTGATCATTCCATTGCCACTGCAGTTCCCATCAGTTACTCCCCCAGAGTTACAGTGAAATCCCCATCAATGGGAGATGTGGCTTTTGCAAAATAACCTTCACAAGTTGAAGGCTGACAAGTCAAGGGAGCCTGACGTAAATGTTACATTTGGTGAGAAGTCGAAACTCACTGTGCCTTTGTCATGGATTTGGCCATTAGCAAAACTCTTACTGTCTGAGAGGAACCAAACTTTTGTTTTAGCATTTCAGGTCAAGTTACTGATTATGAATTGCATTTTAACACTCAGCCTTAGAGTGTTTAAGTACTTTTCTTGGAGATGTAAACATGGGACATGGGAAAATAGAGAATGCATTTAGAGTATTGAGAAGACTTTTCATTGTTTAATGTAGAGCCGTACAAGGTCTCTTTCAGAAAAATGCCCGAGAATTCACCTTACAGTATCAATGGAGTAGTAATTATTGGTTGTCTTTTGAGCAGAAAAGAGAGTTAGTTAAGATGTTCCTGGGCTGGTCATATTGATGATGTTTGACTTTGTCTCTCTGAAACAACGCAAGCAAAGCCACAGTAAAGAGCAAGCACAGCAGAAGAGATCTGACAAAGATCAACTTCTGTCGGCAGGAGGAGGGTCTGGGCGGTTCTGAGGCCACCAAACAATTCACCAAGTTCCTTTTAGCTGCTTTTTGAGTTGTAAGAGGACAGTGGCTGCCACTGATGGAGTTTTCCAGTTAAATCAGATTCTTTTGAGGCAGGAGAGAAAGAGAAAAGATAAAAGCTGCTGGAAGGTGTGACAGTAGGATTCTAATACTGGTGTTCGGCACTTAGCGTAGCCTAAATCTCATTCCCTCTTGTTTGATCTGATGGGAATAACAGTCTGGCTAAGGATTATCAAGGGCTGACATTGAGTGGTTTTGGGAGCTGCTTTTAGGGTAAAGCTTCTCCCTTTCATCTGAAAGGATCTGGTTATCTCTGTCATCTTTTCCAAGGGCTTTTTCAAAGCAAGGAGATAAAGTCAGAAGGGGATAGCAGTTTTACCATCTGGATAATGATGCCAACCCACAACTTCACCAAGAGGTGTCAGAGCTTTCTAAGTTAAGCAGGTCAATATGTTTTGTTCTGTTTTCTGCTTTTGATGACTTCTAAAAACTATTTGGGCCCAACAAACTTTGGGGAGTGTATAGAGAAAAAGATAGGGACACTGCTGAGTAGAAGGGGAGAGATTCAGCAAGACGAATGACAGTTATAGTAAGGAGTTTCTCAACTGTCTTTTTAATACAAGGGACTGTTCTTTGTGGAAGGTAGAGTAGAATAGCATAGCATAAAATAGAATAGAGTATTTCAGTTGGAAGGGACCTACAAAAATCATCTAGTCCAACTGCCGGACCAATTCGGGGCTGACCAAAAGTTAAAGCATTTTATTAAGGGCATTGTCCAAATACCTGTTAAACACTGACAGACTTGGGGCATCGGCCACCTCCCTAGGAAGCCTGTTGCAGTGTTTGACCACCCTCTCAGTAAATAAATGCTTCCTAATGTCCAGTCTAAACCTGCCCTGGCACAGCTTTGAACCATTCCCACGCATCCTATCACTGTATCCCAGGGAGAAGAGATCAGCACCTCCCTCTCCACTTCCCCTCCTCAGGAAGCTGTGGAGAGCAATGGGGTCGCCCCTCAGCCTCCTTTTCTCCAAACTAGACAAGCCCAAAGCCCTTAGCCGCTCCTCACAGGACATGCCTTCCAGCCCTGTCACCAGCTTTGTTGCCCTCCTCTGGACGCATTCAAGGACCTTCACATCCTCATTAAATTGTGGGGCCCCGAACTGCACACAGTATTCATGGTGAGGCCACACCAATGCTAAATACAGCAGGATAATCACCTCTTTTGACTGACTGGTTGCCCTGTGTTTGATGCACCCCAGGATGCAGTTTGCCCTCTTGGCTGCCGGGGCACACTGCTGACTCTTACTGAGCCGGCTGTCGACCAGCACCCCCAGATCCCTTTCTGCAGGGCTGCTTTCCAGGCACTCCTCTCCCAATCTATACTTGTGCCTGGCATTACCGTCCCAGGTGCAGAATCTGGCATTTGGACTTGCTAAATTTCATCCCATTAATCATTGCCCAATGCTCCAGTCTATCTAGATCTCTCTGCAAGGCCTCTCGTCCCTCAAGAGAGTCAACAGCACCTCCCAGTTTGGTATCATCAGCAAACTTGCTAATGGTGCATTCAACTCCTGCATCCAGATCATTGATAAATACATTGAACAGAACTGGCCCTAGAACTGAACCCCGAGGAACACCGCTGGTGACCAGTCCGTCACCAGCCAGATGTAGCCCCGTTCAGGACAACCCTTTAAGCCCTGTCCTTCAGCCAGTTCTTCACCCAGCACACTGTGAACCCGCTGATCCCACAGTTGGACAACTTGTCCAGAAGGATGCTGTGAAGGACAGTATGACAGGTAGCTAACATCTAACATGTTTAACAATTACTGCTGACCAGAGCACTTGAGTGCTGGCCTGAGGGGAAATGTGAGACATGTCTGACTCTTCTGAAGCATCTCCCCTCATCTTGGTGGGATCCTTGAGCCTTCCCTGCCTGCATCCCCCACCTACTGCTCTGTCTGCTCATGACATGCTCTGCCCCTCATTGCCACGAGAGGCCAGTTTATCTAAAAAGCACACTTACGTGCTGTCCCTTTTACCCAGTCTCACTTCTTCTCTTTAAATCTTGGGATTTAAAACTTACCTGCGGTTGTGCCTGATCTCTCTGCAGTCTGTCAGGCTGATGGCCTTTGCTGGGATTGAGGTGAGCTGCACCCCAATCAGTTTGTGGCTGCAGCAGGCAGTTTTTTAGTTGTTGCTTCTTTCCCTGTAGACCCTGTGCTGCTCCCCAGAGACCATTGGGAATAGCAGGCTGAAGGTTTTCAGGGAGCTGACCAGGTGCAAAAAACCAGCTTTATTTTGGCTAGGTAAAATAAATATTCTTTCCCTGCTTTTCTCACTGTAACAGAGCATAACTTTTCTCTTGCTGTTCGCTGATGTGCAAAAAATGCCAAGTGACTCTTCAGTGTGTGTTGGTACCTGGTGTGAACCCCTCAGCAGTAACTAACTCACTAGTAAGTTGTTACCAAAATTGAAGAGCTCTCAAGTGCATCTATACCAGCACGAGGGACTGTTTCTTTGCTCAGTTCATTCTTCTGAAACCTCTTGACTCTCTCCAATAAGCCAGCCCATCCTCCTCTTGCATCACCTCAGTCTCGGACAATGTGCACTGGGTTTCAGCAAAGAGGGAGTCTGAAGTCCAGCTGCCCTGCCTGGGGATGGCGGGAGCTGCGGTGGGTGGTGAGCATCGCCTCATACCCATGCTGTTTCATTCCCATCCTGTGCTCAGCACAGTTGCACGCTTCACTCCCTGTCAGACTCCATTAGCGACAGGCCAGGGAGTCTGACTGCAAGCGTGTCTTTGCGTGTGTGTGTGCACACACGCGCGTGTGCTACGTGTGGGCACCCAACTCCTCGTGTTGCACGCTGGCAGGGAGGCTTACAGATCAGCACCTGGCTTTGATGGAGGTGAGAAGTGCTGGCAGGAGCAGATGCAGCCCCGGGACCAGCCGGTGGGGCAGGGCTGTCATCGCAGTCACTGGCTTCTCGGAACCCAAAGCTCAGACTTGTCTCTCCAGCAAACTGAGTACAGGCTCTTGGCCTCAGGAGCGTCTCCCACTTGTTAATAAATAGACTTTGCTGGAGATTCTCAGCAGTTCTCTGACATTGCTGGGGTTTAGTTTTCATTTAGGAAGTTCAGCGCCCTTGCTGGTTTAGCAATACCTTTACTGGCAGGCAACAAAGTGTATTACGGCCCCCACTTCTTCCTACCATCTCCTGTTCTGGTTTGCCAGGTTTGCTAGGCTCAGCTGTAGCTTCCCAGTGCTGCAGCATCCCACGGGGATCTGGGCCTCTCCTCTGTCATCATCTTACTCCAGGAGGAGACTGTATGTGCGTTTGAAACACAGGCTGAGTCTCATTCTTGAGTGTTTCTGCTTTCCTTAGGCCTTGCCTGATTAAATGCCTACTCACTTCTCATCACCTCCAGTTGCCAGCAGGCAACATGGGGTGGCAGGGCTGCTTTAGTTCCCCGAACTTGTTGCGGGGATGCAGTATCTCACTGCAAGCATGGCTGCTGGAAGTAGCAGCGAACGTAAACACACCTATGCCCCCCCTTGGCCCAGCCCATATTAGACGACACTGCCACCATCATCTCCCTCAACCCCACAGCCCCCTTCACATCACCAGATGTGCATGACAAGCACCCACCTTGCCCCAGCGGGACTGGGAATGTTTCTGCCACGTTACCAAAACCCAGCAGACCCCTCATTGGCAGAGCAGCCATACTGCTGTGTCCTGCACTTCCATGAAGGAATGCAGGAGACAAAACCCCAGGACTGCCTCCCCACTCAGTGACCCAGAGTGGCGCTTTCAGCTCTGCCGCTTGGGCGTTAGCAGCAGGACCCGCTGCCCTGCGGGTTGGTGCCTGGGGACAGCCGGGAAGGTCTGTGATGAGAGTCTGTATTAGCGCTGCAGCTGTCACCAACCAGAAGAGGAACAGCCGTGTAACAGGAGTTGTCTTAGTCCCCACCTGAAACAGGGTCTGTTGTTTGTGCATGTTTTTTTCCTAAATGTCACAATTTTGCTGTAAATAGCACCAATGGAACATAATATAAACAAAGGGTTTTAGAAGGAAGTCCCACATTCACTGTACCTATTACATGAAGAAATAGGAGAAAAGAAAAAGGAGAGGAAAAAGAATCAATTAAATTAGAAGCCATATTTAAGTAAGTAAGTACGGCAAAACTAACCTGGCCTACTTAATGAACTATTAAGTCAAAATCTGAACAGATCAGCATTTACAAAGTCTTTGTTTTACATGTATGCTGTCATGCAACACCACCATTAACTGGAATCGTTGGCTGAAAGGTGGCCCTGTGTTGTAAAGCAAGTTAAATTACGTACAGACAAGCACATGATCACAGTTGCCCCTTTTAGCTTTGACCTGTTGGTATTAGTGTAAATCACACAGGACTACTCCTATGTATGTGTGACATCCTATGACAATGATGTCCAAAAAAAAACCAGAGCAAAGACTGTGCACTGTATCTGTGGGCTACTGCAGCATTTCCCAAAGGACAGCGGCAGTTTGAAAGACTTTTAGCCAGAAAAATCACCTAGAGGCATCTCGGTTGTTAACCACTGCCCCCGTTTTCAGTCTGTAAGTTAGTTGTACATTGTAGCATCTGCAGCAGCTGGAATCTATCCTTCTAGTTTCTAAAGGTTACCAGTAGAGCAATGTGCCCGAGTCTGTGCGTCAGAGCTGTCATTTCAAGCCATCTGCAACATGCTGCTGTTGATTATTTAAATGTTAACTAACTTGTTCACTCCTCAAAACATGCAAGAAAGGAGAGAAAGATCATGAAATAATTATGTGGAGCTTTGTAAGGCCTTTCTTGCCCACCTCCTTCCACAGAGACATGCAAGTTCATCTGAGGAAGATTCTGAAGTCGCTTAATTTCAGTTGCAGATCCTGAACTTACAGTACTTGTACCCTATTTAATTGCTTTAGCTGCTCTTTTTTTTTTTTTTGTAGCGGTGCCCTGGAAGCTTATGTTCAATCAGTAAGAACAAGAGAGGGAAAGGAGTTTGCACCAGTCTATCCCATAATGGTTCAGCTGCTGCAGAAAGCGATGTCAACCCTTCAGTGAACGCATTTGGACAACTCTCTCAAACTAGGGAATGGGCAGTAACACAGTCATGGGTCTTTGGTGCCACATATATACTTACGATTCATGTAAATTATTCCCAAATATATTAGGTTTACAATGAAATGTGTTTACATACTTTATCTATGAAACTTCTGTCTTCTTGCTTCAGGTCTGCATTATAGGAGCTCATTTATACAAGAATATTACAAGGAAATTGTACAATTTTTATGTGCTGTAACTCTACATCTAATAAAAATGAATCATTCTTTAGCATTCCTTTTCAATTTAGAAAGGTGTAAAATCAGAACTTGCTGAATAGCTCAAATAAGGAAGTAGCTCTTTTCCTACAATTAAAACCAGTTGGATACATTTTAGCCTTATTCAGAAAATTGTACTTTTGAAGCACTAGAACCATCAGTTTCCATCTAAAAATCACTAATTTTAACATAAGGAAAGATGTTGATAAATAACATAAATGATTCTCAATTGCACTGCTATTCGCTTTGAAATAATTTATATTGATTTCAACTCCCTTTTGCTTAAACTGTAATAAAGACATCATTGACTATCCAATCCCGAATTCAGTATTTGAAATTCTTCAGCAGCTTCCTAAATGCAAAGCATCAAAATCTACTTTAGAAGGGTACATGTAAAGACTTCCATGCAGAATGTGCTCATCTCTGCAGGGCTGACTTTAATCATGATTAGTCGTCTTCATTTTATAAAATACACAACACCGAATTTTAATGAATTTATTTGAAATAATATACAAGAATATAGTGTGCAAAAATCTTAGGGGCAACATAATGTAGACATGTGTCATAAACTGAAATTTACAGTTGTGATTCTTAAAAAAAAAAAAAAGAAACACACAGCTGTTTAGTACATGAAAAGCCATGATTGTAAAAAGTCACAGCAGAAGCAATTGTAATCCTAATGCAGCTGCTCTAATTTTAGACAGTTGGAGGAAAAAAAAAAGTAAAGTGCAAGTGTTGCACGTATAGTTAAGTGCAAAGTTTTGCAAAGTTTGCCCCCACCATAAAGATGTCTTATGGCAAAATAAAATATTGTAGAATATGTGGCAAAGACAAAACACAGAGTTAAAACTATGATGGTGACGATATTAACAGCACCATTTTTCTTGAGATAACCCTATTTATTCTTTTCATCCTGTCCTGGGCCATTGTTTCCACAGCTCTCACTAGTGCCAGCTGGTGCAAAAATATCTCACTTGTGGCTACAAATTCTATATGTGGCAACCCAAGAAGCAGCTCCTGTGCTACATTACACTACGCTCTCCGTTTACCACATGTTCTGGTAACTTGTTGGTATTGGGGCAGGCTGGGAAGCTAGAGGCTGATAATACATTTTGCCATTTCAGAAAATCCCAGGCCCCAGAATCATAATTAATAATATGGTTGTGCAATACATATTAATCAGCAATAAGAATCAACGTATATAAACAGCTGTTACATATTTTAAAATTCCCCTTTTTGTACATTTTCTTTTAAAAATAAACATTTATACACATCTCCTTCGCCTCTTTCTAAAGTACTTTAGCACCACAGGATATCCATTTTCAAGCCTATATTACCTGATACATATATGAAGTTTGGAAGAAAAATAAGGCAATTTGGTTTAAAATGTTGATAGTTTTAGCTTACTTAATGTTCTATTGTAAAAAGCAAATCTGCACTCATATTAGATCATTTCTGACGTGATGGTGCCAGTATTTTATGGTCACACAAAGTCACAACAAATAGTAAGACCTTGATCTTGCATCTTCTTGCCATCGAGCAACAGCCGTTTTGTAAATACAGAGTCAACAGGAAAATTCTGGCTTAATGCTGTTGTGAGCCCTGAGAAAAGAGAAGAGAACACCAGATTAGCGGTTACACCAAGCAAAAGGGAAGTAGACATTATCTAGCAAACACTTATTTTGAAAGCCACAAGTACTTGTCATCATTGGTCAGTTATTCAGAAGAAAACAAAAGGCCGAAACATGATTTTATCCCCTGATCATCAAAAGACCATCAAGACTTCTTTGTCACAGCCTGGAGTCCGCCATCATTACTTGGTAAGGTAACCAAGCTGCTAACAAAATTCTTAGTTTGATGAAATAAAACAAAGAAGGTATTGGCTGCTGTAACGCTGAGGTAACAGGTTCTACAGATACTGTTATCTTGGCCTGAAGATCCTAAGAAAACAAGGAAAATCCTACTACAAGGTAGGGTAAGAAAGCCATCCTTCTTACTAAGGCCAACCCATCACTGTTCCTGTCACTTGTAGACAAACACCCCCACTGAGTTCCCTGATCTCACCATCCAATGCCCAAGACTGCAGCAGTGTAAAAGCAGAATAAATAAATAAATAGCATTATTTTAACTAAACACCCAAGGAAATCTAACAGAAGCTGTCGCTGTTGATTAAAGTAGAATACAGTGAACAGAAAAACAGCTTGTTCCTAGCAGCTGGGATTTGGTGAAACCGTCTGCAACAAGGGACAGAAAACTCGGCACCAAGTATGTACAGCAATAGGAAGCAACTTAGCGTTGGAGCATTTCTTCTTATTCAGTCTCAAGGCAAGACTTGCATATGCTCTTAGGAAAGTAGCCTCATTTACACATGAAAGGAAAGGCGGTAATTTGAGGATGAAATCTTAAACCTGTGAAGTCCACACCACACTTGATGGTCCTACCCAGGCATAAAATAGCTGATGAACAGACCTGGCATTCTGTGCACCTCAGTGGATCTTTCCTTTCAACCTACTCTTCTAGCTGAACATGCAGGTTGGCACAATCTCCTTTTTCTGACGTTCTGTTTATATGATGTACTAGCTTGAAAGCCCTTATCTTACCTAACACATCCACCACTTACTAAAACATTGCTGCAGACTCTTAAATTGATGGCTGCCTACGAAGTGGAGAACAATTTATTTTCCTACAGAAGAAGTGTTATCTATTATATTATTTGTTTTACAATTAAAACAGAGTAATAAATGAAAGAGATTAATGGAAAAAATTAATTTGCTCCCTCAATAACTTCATATATGCTGATATAAACTATGCGTAAAAAAGATAGAAAATGGTAAAGAAAAAGCTTTTAATGAAGAAAAAGGAGCCTGACTGAATCACAACAGAGAAGGATTTTGTGGGAGTTTCAAGGTTTTTGAGGAGAATGGACAGGTGTAATTCAGGTACAAACTTATAAACTCAGTTACTTCAAACAAAAGGTGACGTACCCTTCCTCTGCATTTCACAAGCACACTCACTTTCAGTCCAACAGAATTCACGGAACTCTCATAAAATATTCAGAGACAGACCCTCTCCTGATCTGTCTCCTGCCAACTGTCCAAAAGCAGGTTACACAACACAGGGGAGTAAAATGAAGGTTTGGGCTACCAAGACAGAAGTAGCCAGCAGAATTTATCCTGAACAAAAACCACTGTAGCTACCGTATGAACATATTTAACTGCATAAGGAAAAAGAATGCTTCACAAACATACAGAATTTGTTCGTTTTCGTTTCCAACAGTCAGGATTTAAACGTTTCTGTTCTTCCGCCAAGGCCTTGGCTTCTAGTGTGTACATCCGTCTTTCCTCATTTTTCATTTTCTTCCACCTGTCACCGAGTATCACACTTATGGCTCTGCAAGAGAAATGTTTACAGTATGGTCAGGACACGGTGTTAAGAAATATCCTCGTTTTTTTCTTTTTTATCTCAGCACTTTAAAGAGACAGAAGTTAACGGTGGAAATAATTCACACAGAAGAAATCAGCTGTATCTTTAAAAAAATTTTCTTAAAACAATCACGTTTCTGATTATCTTGTCATACTTCTTTTTTAACAGTTAAACAGCTGGGACTTCTGTGTTAGCTGAGCACGGGTCAATGCACATTCTAACATTTCAAAGGGTGTACACTTCAATACACCACAACTTGCATAAACAAGCAAAATAAGGATGTTAAAAAAAACCACCACCAAATGGTAACTCACATTTGTTTTGCTCTACTTTCATACTAGAAGATCGTATGACAGATTTGCTGAAAATATGTTCTCTAATGATTAGGGCAATGATCTGAATATGACCTCAGCCAAACAAATATTTGATTAACTGCAAACCCCCACGTCTATTTAACAGATGTGTGTAGCTTCCTCCACCTTTAATCCATACTGGGGAGAACACGAGTGGGTAGAACGTACTGGTAAGTTCCTGTTCCTGTACAAAAGGAACCATTTGTTCTAATACACCTATCATCATTTCCAGAAGCTGAATGAATTGCTTTCCTACTCCTTATAAACTTGATTGTCTTTCAGACAACATTTCCCCATATTATCACACCATATTGCTTAATTGCACTCCCAAATGTTGGATCAATATTCCATTAAAGTTTTAACTCCATCCTTTAGCTGAATGAAGATCTCTGAACAACAGCTCTTTTATCAATGACAATTACTAAACTACTGAGTAGGTATGCTTTGGCTTCAGGTTACAGCGATGAAAAGTTCTATGACCAGCTTTAAGAAAAAGGTGCATACAACTAAGTACTTTGTTTTATCCTGTTAAAAAGTTCCTTGCTGGCAGCAAAGCTGACTTCCTAACAGACTCAAGGAGAGCACAGTGTCATCAACCATTTCCACAGCATTTCACAAACAGCAATTCTGAAGGCTTTCCTGCACCATACCAACAAGAAAATGGATTTTAATCCTGCAAAACCATGTAGTACCGTTCAGGCTTCCACAAGCTGCAGAGCACTCGGAGAGCACAACAAGAACTCCACTGGGGCTGCCGTTAAGCCTGTGCTGTCACATGCTCTGGTGACTCCTCAGAACAAACTCCTCAAGCTGCAACCAGATCCCATCAACATCAAATCCATTTACACAGCCTGTCTCTTTGGCAATGGAATTCTCATTTTCTATCCAAATTAAGAACCAGTATCTTTTGTCTGTCATCAGAATTAAACACACTCCAGTTTAATTAGCAGATTTTTCATGTTTTGGCAGTATCCGGAGGCAAATCAACAGCACCAGAAATCTGCCTGGTTTTGGTCACCAGTTTGTACTGGGTCACTCATACCCCCAGGAAAGAACACAGTGACCCAGAGAGAGCAGGTTTGCTGAAAAAGCCACTGCATTTCCAAATAAAAATGCACTATGAAATCTTTGTATTTCAGATGCAAAAATACGTATGTATTTTATACTGCCAGAGAAAAAACTGCACTGAGGCACTGAAAGTGAGTACAGATCTGTACGTTTCAGAAAACCTGAAAAATCTAATGCAGAGACAAGACCTCCATTTCTCCAAGGAAATAGTTCTATAAGCAAACCACTGAGACTGAATAAAGAGGTGTACAGAGAAACTTCCTGACATAACAGAGATCTAATTCTCCTGACCAAAAACAAGTAAGAAAAAACTGACCCTACTGCATCACTGCCTTAGGTGCCCTTCACCTCATCAGAACTTTGCAGTGCTCTGTACACTGCCTTTGTCCTCTTAAAACACTAGTAAGACACCCGACAACATTTTAGCAATAGACTAATGTAGAGGATGCAATCCCTTATACTGCAGTTAATTCAAAAGAAATTGTCAAACAGTAGTTGAGAATGCCTGAAGTTTACTCAGTAATTATGTTCAGCATAAACAAATGCTGTTAATAGTTTAGGTGATTTTCTTCATCTTAGAACGTATGCTTACTCAAATTATTCAAGTATTTCTGAACGCACAATCAAGTCCAACTACGGTTACCGTGAGAATATCTAGAAAAGAAACAAGCGCTTCCCCAACACCAGTTTCTCAAGTACGGTCTTACGGTCCACAGTATTTTTAAGTATGTGAATGCTGACTTCTGTTTTGAATGTTTACAGCTCACTATCTTGTTGACATAGCTTGAGCTACTTTGTCTCAGAATAGACTGTTTAACTCAGAATACCTCAAGTTCTGTCCTTTCTTACATGCACAAGAAAAATAAAGTAACTGTAGCAAACATAAGAACTCCAGTGTACAAAATGGGTACTACGTGTAACCAACCGTAAGGTATACTCAGTAATCTGAAAATGACACACTTACATTTAAAAGACATGAGAGTTGCCTCTGAACAGGTAAATTAATAAATGCCCCAGCAACACTTCAGCAACAGTAGCTGAATGCCTATAAAACCAATTATCACTACCTCTTATGATTTCTTCTGTACTATATTTTATGGATGCCAAGAAACTACATCCAAATGTGCTGCTTTCCAAATGGGACAGTGAGCAGTGCACTCTGAAGCTTACTTGTAACTTTGTCATCATGTTCCTTCAAGGTAAATCTGCTCACTGAAATATTCAACTTATTTTCACGTGCATCCAGCTGCAGCTCCAGCTCACTGCATCCATTTGAAATCAGCATTTTAAATTAAATATATAACCATCATAAACTTTTCGAGCTGACACTCTGTTCGATTTGTCATTGATAGCTGCAATGAATTTAAAGGCAGCAGATCTGCTTCACTGAAATTACTATAAACATTGCAGAACATCATTGCCAGGACACACAGGACTGGCTGGGATTTAAGGATGAGATTATTTGCATGGTAGGACTTTATTTCTCAACACTAGTTACAGCCTCCTTACTAAAACATTATAAAATAGCCAAAACGCTCTCAAAACCCTGTCACCTTTAGTTTTTACAGGATTTAGTACTGGACTTTTTATGTGACAATGCGATTTTTACGGTAACAGTTTTCACAATGTTATATACATAAAAAATCTGATTATAAGATCAGTGCATGTTCATGTGTTTTAGTTTAATTTATATATGCACAATTAGGACAAAATAGTGATTACTTACATATAACAAACATCTTTATAAAAAATGTTTTAACATGAACGTGCATTTCAATAAAAACAAAAAACAAACCAACAAAGAACCCTCCTCCAAACACAGGGTCATACGACTCTTCCTGCAAGTTTCAGCAGATTGTTGAATGTCTTTAGGACAAGCGAAATCCGGCAACGTACTGTTTGTATTAAGATCCTTCAGATAACCTAACAATCAGTACTCCATTATTCAATGTGATATACAGACTGAGAATAAATGATAGTAACTTCATGGAACAATTTGCAGTATTATGTCAAGACTTAATTAGAAGAACCAGAAATTTCCTTTTTCCATTACAACACATGAGCAGAGAGCCTGGTACTTTTTTCTCATGATCATTTCTCATCAGTGTAAACAAAGACTGCTGTGAATTTGTGACCCTGCCGGTGCACATATATACATATATCAGTTGCTTTACTCAAACACTTTCTCAGAAGGTAAGTTTGGCAAAAAATGGCTTGTATCAGATTTAGAGTACTATGAATATTTGAAGTCCGCCCATAAATTAAGCTTTATGTCAGCATCTTTCAAAACTTGTTTTTAAAACAATATACACACATTTTATTTCAAATGCAAAATTTAGTCCACTTTAAAGGTGGGACACATATATTCTGCTAGCTCACCAGTAATAACAAAACTACAGTTTTATACCATTACCTGTTGTCTTTCCCTGGATACATCTGAGTATATTCAACTCTGTATTTTTTGGCAAAAAGCATGAAGGCATTCATTGGTCTTTTGCACTTGTTTGGAGAAGTGGCACTCACAGTACTTGCAGTCCCTGAGCTGTGGCTTTTGCCAGCTTTGCTGTACAAAGAATTGGAGGAAAGATGTGATGATGCAGTAGACGCACAGTTTTTACTACTGCATTCTGATCTCTCAGCATCTTGATTGTTTGATCCTCCACAAGATAGAGAAGCGCGACGCTGGCGAGCCATGCTGCTTAACACATAAACTGCAGAGGAATCCATTGGTGTAAAATCATAACTACAAGAAAAAGACATATCATAAAATGATCAAGTAATTGTCATGTAAAATCCCTAAACAGCTATTCACTCTTCATCTGTACTACATTTCTAGTATTCTGATCTCTTTTGTGTGACGTAATGATTTGTGCTTGATGCAAATGTCAGTGTGGGGGGAAAAAAAAAAACAAAACTTTGGCAGATGAATTAATAGTTTTTTCAATGCGATGGCGGACAGCAACTTTGCAAGATCAACTCCCCAGGTGTATATCAATACACTGTCTTCAAATTTCATCCTCTTTTGAAATAAGCTTCTTTCTTTCTGCTTCTGTCCTTACCATAAATCAAATCTGGTCAGTGAATGATAGGTACTGAAAGGGACAACTGATGTGGGAAGAGTAAGCACTGAGTTCACTTGCAATACATATTAATTACAAATATGAAACCACTGAATTAAAATAAATTATATTACATACACTACTGTATAAATAACTTCTCTAGGCAGTTAAAGACATATTATTTTCCAGACAAACCTTCCACCAAGATTAAAAAAATTGAAGACCCATGATGTTGCATACTATTTGATTCAAAGCTGACAAACATCTGCCCTCTAGTGACAAAAATGTGAGATTCCTCAGTATTTCAAGGTATTTCAACAGCTTAGATGAGTTGTTTCCACACAATTTAGACCTCCAAATACTATAAACTGTTATAAGTTTTTGTTGACCAACTACAATTAACCTCTAACTACTACAGAAGAAATTTAATTCCACAGACTATTTGTTATCATCTCCAGGTGGGTGCAGATCAGTCTGGGAACCACAGGCTATGCTGTCTTTAACATGCTATATGGGGAAAAAACACTTGTAAAAGTGCTACTCGACCATAAATCTAAACCACTAAGTTACCACCACAATAGCAACATAAAATGCATATAACTCTAAGGCTCTGCTCACCCACTGCTCAATGTGGCTATAGCTGCACAATTTATGGCAAAAATAAGAGCTTTGAAGAGCTTTTTTCCCTGCATACAAAGAACTACTAGCAAGGAAATGATGCAAGGGGTAGTCCAGTCCCCATCTGCAAAGGCAGGTCCTTTCTGTGGGACGGAACCAAAAGCAAGGGTGGAGCCTAAAGGGTTGCCTCCAAAATCCCTTAGAAAGGTAAAAAGCAACAAAGAAGGGATAATGCTGACAACCTTGCAAGCAAGTTCACAAGATAATGAGAAAGGACCTCTCTGGTCTACGAACAGTCCAGCACCCTTCCTGTTCCTGAGCTCTTTCCCGTAACACAGCAACAGGATTTTGTTTTTTAATTCTTCTGTCCCGGTAACCACAGCTGCTGCTGCACACTCCTTTCTCAGTGACTTACTCCCTTCTGCCCAGAAAGACAGACAAGGAATTTGAAGTGTCTAGGCAGTATTCAGCTGGGCTGCAGGAAGAATAAGGAGCCACAAGTCCAATTTCTTCAGTGAGATGTAATGGTTCTAACAGCTCTCTACATATGCAGTTCAGAATAGGGGTTATTAAGAAGAAAAAAACCCAGACAGCAAATGAGTGAAGACAAGCAATTTGAACTCTCTCTCTATGCCAGACTGAAATCATACAAAAGCTCCTAGGGCTTGAACTGCAAACAGCATTTTAAACTCTTTTCTACTGTAAAAAAAAAGGCAACTGGACTAAAAACAGATGCTAAAAAGTAGCTAACATCATAGGAGAAGATGGATTCTACTAAACCTACTAATCTCAAAAACATCATGGAAAAATCTTTGTAAGGGATTGCCTTAGAATCTTAGAATAATCTATGTTGGACAGGACCTCTGAAGGTTATCTGGTTGAACTTCTTGCTCAAAGCAAGGCAAACCTCAAAGTTAATCAAATTTTGAGGTCAGGTAAGTTTGATATATTAGAAAAGAATTGCAAAAAGCAGAGTATACAAAATAGTAAGAACTAATTATGAAAGTACGGTATTCTAAAGCCATAGCACATGCATTTATTACTAAGAAACTACTGAGGTAATTCAGATACATGGCTGCATATGAAGCAAAAGTTAATAGCTGGCAGACATACTATTGTGGGAAAACTGTACTAGGTTTTTCAAACATAACCCACTTTACCTGAAGAATTTATACAAATAATACATGTATTTTTACTGCTTTATCTAATCTGGCTTAAACTATCATAAAAAGGGGCTGAAAAGTTATTTCACTCCAAGGTATTACTTAGCAGTTTAGAAGAGCACATAATTACATAGCTTTCCTAGTATCCAGTCTTCATTCTTCCCTCTCATTTATCTTGTATTACCAAAAGTATTGTCTCTTTGATCTACATAATGCTTCAAATTCTTGCAGACTTAAGGTGCCTGTTCATTAAATACAAGAACCACTGAGGCCACTTTATCCAAAAATTACCTTTTAAATGTATCAAAAACACCTGAATCATCAAAGTTAATGGCATCAGGGTGTCCAGGAGGTAGACACAGATCTCCAAGATGCATTTCACAGCATGGAATGCCATGCTGTACCACAGTCAAGCTTGGATAAAAAGATGACCAACCTGAAGTGGTAAAGAGTTAAATTAGACAAACGGCCAGACAATCTCTCTAGTTCTTAATTGGAGCAATCCTATATCTCTAAATGATATCATTTTATAAAAATGTTCTGATGTAGTTTCTTTCACCCAAAAGAAAAAATCAGAAACACTCAGGGAATTCTTACTGCAAATAGTTTATGTTTATCTCAAGTAAAATCTCATTCTAGCAAAAAAGTAATCAAAATCTGGGAACTTTTATCATCAGAAGTTCCATGTTTAGCAAGTGAGAAAAGCCTCCCTCATTTGCAGCTTTCCTTTCTCCCCCCAATTTTTTCTGCTTTCCTGAGCTCCATTTATATACTTGAACAAATCTTTCCTTAAGAGACATGCAGTATTTCTGTAGCTTTATAGTTTACAACTTTCTTTGTTCAAATTCTGGATTTCTTTACAAAGACAGTAAATTGATTCTAAAACACCACTTTCATCAATTTCTTGATCAGCGTGGGATGCCACTAAAATCTGCAACCACTTTCTAAGAATATTTTAATACACCAGCAAGTATACTTGTAGTATTTCATACCTTTGTTTTTAACATAAAAAGGATGATCAAGTCTGCATTCTACTGTAAGCAAGCCATCTTCCACTGTGCCAGGATCAAAAGTCAGCTTCAGCACTGACTCACCAAAGGAAATGCTTTCTTCGTGAGAAATCAACTTCAAACCATCGGAACCATAGCCCTGTAAACATACGTACGGTTCAAAATTTTTCCCCTCAAGAAAAGCATGTAACTGCATGTACACCTATAGGTGTATATTCATCATCTTACGTTATACTAAAAAACACCAACATTCTAAGTTTTCACGCCAGAAACTAATAAAAACAATATAACATTCAAAACATACCTAAATGAATTCAGTTCAATTGCTTTATAGAAAGATATTCAAACAGTACAGTGATCAGCTCTAGACAAGTTTAGTATAAACCTGAGACAGTAATTAAAGGCACAGGGATAACACAAGAAACTAAATAGTTGCTACAGGTATTGAAATGAATTTATTAGAACTAATAGCTACCTTGTAAGGACTCACTGAGCGATTTTCCTCTTTTCCACAGCTTTCAGATCTTGCAAAATCTTCAACATCCTGCCATTCTTTATTACGTCCTTTATGAAAGCACAAACGAGAGCCTAATAGATTTTTTCAAGAAAAAAAAAGAAAAAAGGTTACTGTTAGGTAAAAAAAGTCTGTGTTACAAACAAAAAAACCAAGACAAAACAAATACTTATTTGATGATACATGTTATTTTACCTTTTAGAAAACAATGCCAAACAGTTGAGGGCCAGGAATGGCACCATCCTAAATCATCATCATCTGACAGTGATGACATGCAGAAAATGCCAGATTCTGATTCACTATTCGCCTATTAAAAAAAGCAAAATGGTGTTGATATTTTACTGTGGAATATTTTAGGGCTGGTCTTGCATGTCTGTAGACACATTCTCTAATTTGCATCTGTGTCATCATTTTGCCTTAAATACTAACAGGAAAGTAACATAAAGACAAAGATTCAAGGAATGCAGTAAATGTGAATGGAGTATTTTCACCTCCTTTTCCTCAAATGTGTCATCCTGAAATTTTTGGGTTTCATTCTCTGAGATTCATTTCACACCTGTGGATTATCTTATGCTTCAGTACAAGCATTTTACAAGCCATCATTCCTTGATCATCCACAGAACCACTCAAAGCACATGTTACTCTATGGTCAAATTACTGGAAAGCTGTAGGGCCAAGTCGATTCTAGATAAATCACTGGGAAAAACTCAATGTCTTTAACAGACAAGTTTCACACACAAATTACTATGCAGGAAAGGGAAAAGCAGGACTGACAGTTTTGTGTGTCTAGAAGGAGATGGTTCTGTATTTCCTTTTCAAGACAGCAAACAAGTTAACACAATTCTTTAAAGCTTGCTATAGAAGGAACTACAAGAGAAGCAGAGCTTTCTTAGAATGTGATCTCTTGCAAAAAAATGTGGACTCTATGATGTAGCACTACAAGCCTTATTACATTTGGTAAAAGGAAAAGTAACAGAAAATCTAGCTTGAAATGGTATTAAAATGAAACAGATTTTTTTTAACTAGTTTCTCTTTTCAAAAAGCTTAACCCATTACTCATGCATCTTTATTTATTTTAGAAATGTTTCAGAGTAACTCACCCTTTCATGTCTGACTGGTGTTTCATCCAAATCATTCTTGGAGAAGTTAGGATCATTCTTCGAGGATCCTGGTGGAGGACGTGCATAGGAATGTAAACTTTTGCTTGTAGCTATTATGTGAACAGGAGATGATCTACAATACAAAAATGTATTTTACAATATCTCAGATTAAGACAACACAAGACTTAGTTGCCATTACTCTAAAATGCTTTTATTTAACAAGTATTTCTGTTTGCATGAGCTGAATACCAAACAAACTTCCCACACACCAATATTCAAACGGGATGACTAAAGGGTGCAAGCTCAGGCAAGGGAGTATTTAGTGTAATTCCAGCATAGCTTCTATACACCACCCAAATGACAGTATTACCTTCACATCAGCATCTCCTTGTCACAATGCTGAAGCTTTAACAAGTATCTTGAAGTGAATACCTCATTCTTAGAGTACATAAAGACATCCACTCTGTCCTAATGATTAAATCCCAACTGCATTACTGTTAACAGTACTGCATTTAATTTTCTTATTATAAACCTAAGACCAAAGCCATACAATAAAAGGTGAAGCCCAGAAGTTTTTAAGATACCACACTGCTTCTCACAGCCTTACGGAATTTACAGATCACAAATCTGAAACAGTATCAACAAAAAATACATTGCATTAGATTTCCAACTAGCTCTTTAAAAAAAAATCCGAAGTCAGTGCACTAGTAAGTATTAAGAATTTAACGTAACAAATTCATCTTAATTTTTCATCTGCTGCTTCACATGAGGTAAATACCCGTAATTTCTGAGCCTTCTGTGGTTAGGCAATGTCCTTATACCATCCTACCTCATCCGTGGCTAGGAATCAAGCAGCTTTTGCAACAGGCTCTGAAATGAGTCCTGCAATCTTCCACAGAAGAATAAAGCTACTATATAGAAAGATCAAAAATAGGGCTCCAGTTCAAAGTCAGAGGGTGTGAAGAGTGAAGGAAATGTTTCTGGAGACATATTACAAATCTTAAGCGTTCAAAATTGAAATTAATGTCAGTACCTGTTATAAAAAGAACATTGCATCAAAGGACTCTGAGGACTTGTGGCTATATTTGCTAATTCTGTCAACCAGTTCACCCCATTCTCACAAGAATAAGCACTTTCTGAATTGCTGTTTGAGGTATGTTGGTTCCATGAAGGCCTTGAACATTCCTGATGTGAAACATCAGCACCAAGCTGAAAAAGTGCAGGTGGAGTAGAATCTGTCTGCACAGCCTGTAGTTCAGGAAGATCATCTATGAAAAAAATGCACAAATCACCATAATTATATCCAATGATAAATTCTAGGTGACACCAAATCTTGCAAATAAAAATCAAAAATGAACCACACTGAACTAACTGATTGTATTTTCTCGTATCACAATTATCAACGTTTCACAAACCCTATTCATAATACTGACAAAATGGCCAGAGAAATAATCACATCTCTAGTCTATTACAAATTCATACAAGCAATTTAAGAAAAATATTAAGTAACTAGATAAAAATGTAGTCCTGGTTTTAAAGTTTTTACTAGACTGACTAGTTTACACAGAACTGTACTGCAGAATTATGGAAAAGTAGCAACATGCTTCATTAAAATATTAAAACATTAAACAAAAGGCAATTAAATTAATCTGTCCTAGCAGGTGTGACACTAAAATTTATCAACATTGGGGGCTGTACAAGGTAGAACTTTTCCATGTTTCCACCAGGAAACTGGAATTAAATAACTCAGAAGTCATGAAAGCTGAGTATACAACCTGGTGAGGGTGAATTCCTACCAATAATCTACGTATTTTACATGTTATGTAGAATATCAGAAGAGAGCCCCGCTTGTTATCAAAAGTCTGTGTTACATGCTCTCATGTAACTAAGTATCATTATTCTTAATCACTCCATTACTTCAATTAAATGTGTTGATATAACCAATTAAATATTAGTACTTTGTAATGTACATGCTATTTTTCTCCAATATAGAACAACTGAAGTTAAATGTTCCTCTAGCCTAGAATCTCTACCTGCAGCTGATCTAAAGCAGTGTAATTTCCCTTTAGGAGGAGCTCTTGAGCTTTCTGTTTGTTATTCTTGGCCAAAAAAACCTCCTCTGGAGATAAGAAGCAGAAATTTGTATCTCTGAGTTGAAGAACACATTTAAGTCAACAGGCCAGTGTGTCAGAGCTGGAAATGGGTTACACGGAAATGTGACTGCAAAGTAAGACCTTCAGATATCACAATTAACTGTCATATTCCCTGCCCTACTTAAGTTAAAAATCATTAATCTCAATTCAGTCAGCTTCCAGTAATTTCACTATAGGAAAACTACAACAAACTTCAGAATTTGGCTTCTTCTGAAAAGGTCATGTTATTTACCAAGTTCCATGTGTTCATCACAGGATGCATATCCAGGAGAAGAGGGCAGGTTTTCATTACACTTCAGCAACTCCAGTGACTCATTCATCCCTGAAGTTCTCTTGTCCACTACTAGAAGGAGTTTCTGAACTGCATTCGGCATTTGATTTGTCTTCACTTCCCACACCATGTTAGGATGCTCCAATGTATCTGACTTCAAAGAGATGGAGGTTAAAAATTTGTATACACATAAACTGTTTTAAGTTGCATCTGACAGGCTACTTCATTATCAGAACCCTAATTCCTCCATAATCTGTTGAGAATCACAGCATAGTTTAGCTTGAAAGGGACTTCTAAAAATAACCTGGTACAATCCCTGCAGAAAGCAGAGCCAACTCTGAAGTCAGATGACACTGCTTGAGGCCCTGGTCACTTGAGTTTCTAGTATCTTGAAGGATGGAGATTCGCTGACACTTCTCAGGAACCTGTTCCAGTGACCACTCTTGCAGTAAAGAAGTTGTTCCTTACGCACAGTTTGAACTTTCCTTGCCATAGCCTGTGCCCACTGCCTCCAAGAGTCTGGGGTCATCTCCTCAACCACCACTCAAGCCAAGAAAAACAACATTCAGTTGGTACCCTGAGCCACACATCTCATCACAGAAGGCAATCAGACTGGTCAGACAAGATTTGTCTCTGGTTAACCTGTCCTGGCTATTCCTAGTCATCTTCTTGCCTTATAAGAGCCAGAACATGGCTGTCAGGAGGATCTGCTCTACAATCTTCCTGAAGGCTAAGATTAGGCTGACCAGCCTGCAGTTTCCCCACATCCTCCTCCTTGAAACCAGGTGTGACATTTTCTTTCTTCCAGTTATTGGAAGCCCTCCCGCCACCAAATTCACTGCCTTTTGGAGACCGTTCTCATGACACTGGCCAGCCCCCCCGACGCATCCCATCCAGTCTCATAGACTTGTGCGTGGCCGGCTCACAGAACTGGCCTACCCCTTTAACTCCTCTACCGTAGACAAAGAAGTACCCCACTCCGTCAGACACGAGGCCCAGGGACTCGAGGAACCTGGATACAGGCCTTGCAAATAAAGACCAAAGCAAAGAAGATGCCGTCCTCAGCCTTTTGACATTAGGTCTCCTCCAGGCCATTTAGCATCAGGCCCATGTCTTCCCTAGTCACTCTTTCACCACTGGCGTAATCCACAGAAGCCTTTTTCACTGCCCTTCACATTCCTTGCTATCTCAACTCTAGGTATAGTCTCAAACACATTTGACTGCTAACATCCTCAATTGTGCTATAAATGGAAAGAAAAGGAAGCCTCTACTAGCAGATTTCACTGCAGTTTCGTTTCCCCAAATCCCAGTCCTTTAACATTTATACCAAAAGAAGTATTTTAAATCATCTTCAGCAGTCAAAGAACTGTGTGATTATTCTACACAACCACTGCTTCTAAAGGCTGGAAAACAAGGTTATCCAGTCTTTAGTAATTTGGTTATCTATGACGATGAATTAAAGCTGCCGTAACATGATCATCTTGTACTTTAAAGAAGTGTCATTGAAAAAGTAATTGTGAGTCCCTCACAAAAGAGCAGAAAGCACAGCTTAGTAAGAAAGAAAATCTGAAAAGTCTACCACATGCATGTCCACTAAGTAAGCTATCATGCACATTAGAGAAATACAAACAATAGCTAAAAACAGTCTAATATTTTCATATGAAACAGTAAGTCTATCATCCTAAAAGTTCCCTTAGTGTAATGCATAAAAAGCCATATGATAACAATTATAGAAAAAAACAGCTTTAGTTTAACGAACAGTTAAAAGGTATTGTGTGTATGCAGCCAACATTAACCATATTCCATGTTTTTACTCATTCTATGAATTTGCTTCAGCCATTTTGCAGCTTGTCCTGCACATAATATAGTTCAGACCTAACCCTTCGAATTACATACTGGCCCTACCAGAAGAGGCCTGACCTAAGCAGTAAATTTTTTTTTACTGGAAAATTTCTAACCTTCTCATCTCCTAATCTTTCAAATACATGCAAAACTTACATAAACTTGCATTCCAAACATAAAAAGATGTTTGATTCTACTCAAACAACACTACTACAAAAGCCACAACAGTGTAATTCTGATTTTAAGATGGTGGAGGGAATATAAAATAAATGAGAATATACAATCAAATAAACTATCAATGGCATGTGTATTTCACCTCTAAGAAGCATCTTTAATGCAAATTATTCCTCTGTCACCCATGAGGGACAGTAAAATTACAGAACACCACAAAAGCAGAAAGCTCGGTCATTTCTGAACAGAAAAATCAGACCTCAGTAATACAGGTCAGGACCCTGATGATTATCTCCAAGTAATCAACTCTGAAAAGCCACTCCTTGTTTTTCTGGCTTGTCTACGTCCTTCCTTTCCCCTCTTCTGCCTTATTTTTCCCTCTGTTTTTTCTCTCTTCCTTTCCCATTTTCCTGCCAAAATGAACAAGCTAACTTGTTTTGAGAATGTTACCTTCTCCTTCCTGCCTGCCTGCTGCCAAGATTTGAAAGTACCTGTCCTAGTATCATAACACACTGAAGGTCAGAGATAAGGTACAGATACAACACGCTAGTCGGACAAGAAAGAAACTTGTTTGAGAAATGCATTGTTCTTCCAAGTCACAAGAATTTCTCTAAACCAAAGCCACCCGAGTACAAAAGCCAAAAAATCCTCTAACAAATTAATTAAAAAGAAAAAACAAAAAAAGTGCCCAACTTTACTTTTCGATTTTTTCTTATTCTACTTTATTAAAGCCTGCTTTGGACATCATGTGCTTCTCTTGTCCTCAGTTCAATGTTTTGGAACTTTAAGGGAACGGTCATTAGTTGCCTTGTAAAGATTTTTTAGTTCAACTTCATGTTCAAAACTTGTTGTGACAGATGTTTTCTAGAAGTATGCTTCACAGGACTATAGTTACTGCCATTTTCTTTAGAGGCTAAATAAATTTATTTATGAATTTGTGCTTTAAAGTAAGTCAATTTCTCATGCTAAAACAAATGGCAATATTAACAAAGCACTTCTTCATTAAGCCATGTCTGTTTTTGCGGGACAAAAACAAATTCCAGAGAAAAGTAAATAAAGACTGTGGCTGAGAAGGGGTTCAGCAGGAACGGGGCAGCATCCACTCAAACCGGACTGTGCGGGAACGCCTGGGTGGAAGTGCTTCCCGTGGTTTTCCTTCTGCTATTCGCCTACCTTCCCCCAACCTACCGCCGAAGTCTCAGGCAAGGTCCACGCCTGCAGCAATTCACTGGATGGAGTTTAACACGGGGAACAGCTTCTCCAAGCAAAACACAACATACTGGCAAGACTGGATCTACACCAGGGACTTTTACTGGCACAGCTGCTCTGATGAAGGATCCTCGCTCCACAGCCCCGGCGCGCACAGCTGTGCCAGCAACGCGCTGCAGAGGCAGGGCCGCGGAGGAGCACAGAACATGATTCACCGTGTTTTTGCAAAGACGGCCTTTTGGCATTGCACAGGCCGAACCGCAGCTCCTGCCCGACTCCCTCGGATGTCCTCCCCTCCCCCGCGGCGGGCCGCGGAGGAAGCGCTGCCCTCCCCGCACCCCGCGGACGGCCGCCGCAGACCAAGCATTGCTTTGATTACATAAGGAAGACGTTTACAGCAGAATTAAAGGCGCGTGAGCACGCATCAGTATGCCACCGACGGGCGCGGCCGCGCGGGCCGCCGGAGGGGAGCCCCGTCCCCGCCCCCCGCCCCGCGGGGCCGAGGCCGCGCGCGGGAGCGCGCCTCCCCCCGCGCCGCTCCACGGCGCGCGCCCGCCCCCCGCAGCGCCCCCGCCCACACACAACACACCCGTCATGTGATCCCCGCCAGGACGCTGCCCTTGTTTATAAACTTCTGCCGGCACCGCGCATGCGCGCAAGGCCCCATTCATTCAGAACTGCGTAACAGCTCGGCCCGGCGGGGGGAGTCCCCCCGGCCCCCGCCGTTACCCCCCGGCGGAGCCGCTATCCGTGCCGGCGCCGGGCTCACCTGGCTCAAAGCTTCCCCCACCCCCACCACCTTCCCCAAACAGCCACTGCTCCCCGCGACGGAGCAGAGCGCCCTCGTTCTGACAGACCGCGGCAAGCGCACGCTCCCCTTGGAACGAAAGAGGGGGACACCCATTCTATTTCGCTTGCTTTCGCGGTCTGGCGCCGCAACTGAAGCGCCCCAAGGGGAAGCCGGCGCCCCCGCGCACCCCGCGGGTCTTAGCCCAGCAGTGCGGGAGGGTGGCGGTTCCGCCGAGCCGGTGAGGGAAGGCGCCCGTAAACAATGTCCGGGCTCCCGCCGCACCCAAAAGCCACGACCCAACGGCCTCCTGGGCTCGGCCAGCGGCCGCCACCGCTCCCCTCAGGCCCGACGGACCTCGTCCGTCCCCCACCGGGGCCTCGTAACCCCCCAGAAGCAGCAGCTCCAAACTTTGTGGCACTTACCAAACCCGTCGCCATTACCAAATTCCCCTCAGCTTCTCCCCCCCCCCCCGCCTCATCCCCACAAGAGAGTCCCGCCCGAACCCAACGGTGCTCGGTCGCCGAGTGGTCGAAGACGACGTTGCTCAAGCCGCAGCAACTTCCTATTGGCTGTCTGGCCTGCCTATCAGGAATGCGCCCGGAAGGCGGACATGTTTTGACTCTCCTGCGCAGCGGATTGCACAGCGCTTCACATCAATCACCTCCAGACAGCGCCCCGATTGGCCAATGCCTCCGCTGCCTCGCGGAGGGGCATTCTGGGAGCTGTAGTCTTCGCCGCCGCCCCCGCCTGCCAATTGGGACGCGATAAGACGACAGGCCCCAGGATGCCTCGCGCGGCGCGCGGCTGATAGTAAACAAGAGTCATAGGGACACGTGTACCCGCGCCTCTCGCCGCCCCGGCCCGCAGCCGCCCGCCGGGGCCTGCGCCGCGGGGTCCGGGCGCCGGCGAGGTGGGCCGCCGGTCAGGGCCCCTCGCTCCGCAGCAGACCCGAGCGCGGAGAGGCGCTGCCTGACCTGGTGCTGGCGCGGGGGAGGCAGCGGAGGAGCGGCGTCCCCGGTCTCCTGCGGCGGCAGGGCCCTTGCGGCTCTGGCAGCTCCACCGGGCCGGGCCAGGCGCAGGCCCCGAGATGGCGGCGGCCTCCACGGCGGGGCGGTGGGGCGCTGACTCACGGCGTCAGCGTGGAAACGGTGACGGGGCCCCTGGTTGGTGCCTGCTGTAACGATCCCCAGGGGTGCCCGGTACCTTTCGTGATTTACCACCACTAATTAGCGCTCTGAAACGCTGTTACGAAACCGGCCCCGCTCGCAGTTCACCAAATAAAGACTGCGGCGTGCAGAGGTTAAAGGAAGTTGCTAAAGGTCAGAGAATGAGTCAGCAGCTGGGCATGGTCTCCGCTCTGGCCTCTTCCCTCATCTTCGTTTCATTAAAAAGACAGTGGGGGTAGCTTAGGTCCAAAATACAACAGGTTTTTTTTTTTAAATCCATAACAGGTTTATCAGTCCACTAGTGTCTCCCAGACATTCCCATGCATTTATTGCCGAAATAACAACCTGGTTTGGTTCGACATTACTTCTGTTTTACTGACAGAGAAATGAGACTATAGCTGTTACAAGATTTGCCCATTTACACGGTAACTCTGGGAGACTGCAGGGATAAGAATGGACGACTGCTCTCCTGAGGCCAAATCCTCATCATAAAATACACTCCTATGCATGATCCAATACAAAGCAAATACATGCACAATTCAGAAATAATCAATAGGATTTTAGAAACTGACGGAGAGTTTCAAGATTTTGCAACTGTTGGGATTTTTCCAAGAAAAGCATTTCTTCCTTATCCCATTTTCAACATCATCCCAATCACGTGAACATGGCCTAAATCCTGTATCAGACCTCTTGCTGTAATTTGGTATCTACAACAGTTCTGACTTTCAGGCACGCTAACACAGTTGTGCAAGAAAATAAGCAAAAAAAAAAACTATTACAATTTAAATAGAAATGGTTCTATATTTAGAGTTCTCCGCAAGCTTGGTGCTCCATGAAACATGCTGTTAGTGGCCACTAGAGGGAATGGTGCTTTTATTGTTTCCACAGGTCTACAAGAGTAATGCAATTCAAAAGGAAAAAAAAAAGTAAATCACACACGCCAAAATTGTACTGAGCATCAAAACACACTTGGTATGCAGATGTCATTGGCACATCAGTGTAAGATTTGGCTTTTCCAAGAAGTACTAGTTTGCCTGTTAGTAAAGTCATTGGCATCTGTAGGCACTGTTTGAAGAGACATGAGACATTACTTTCAAAAACATGCAGTATCTTCTGCAGTGTGAATTGGCAATTACTACTTTTTATAGCTTAAAAAAAGAAGTCTGTGCTTAATCACGTAACAAACCAACCCTTTACAGATCATTTTCCCAGTTTGAAAACACAAATGCCTCCAAGAAAAATCTGAAAATTAATGTTGAGATTCAACTATTAAGCGACTAGACAGCTTGTTGTAATATCAACTGCTTAACCCTACATTCCACAAGCTCAGATTTTTCCTATATTTAGAATTCAGGCTTTTCCTAAATAACTGATACATCTTTATCTTAAGAAAGCTATCATGGCATCTTCTACAAAGCTGTGTTCCTTCCTCCCCTTCCCCTTTCTCTTATACATCTAAACAGCCTTTAGGCTCTTTGGAGAGAGACCCAAGCTTCTTGGGTTAATAAATTTCACTGCAGACCCTGCATTTCCAGATCAAGGTTTGGCAGAAGACCTGTGTATGCAGATGTCTTCATTCTGCAAATAGGCTACTCTGCTTGTGGTACAGCCACCTGCAAGATAAAACTCAACAGTTTACTCTTCCAAAAGCTTCGTCTGCCGCAGTGTGGGAGATGGAGAGCGCAGAGGCCGGATCAAGCAACCACAGAAGATAGGAAATCCTGTCTCATGCCCTATCAGGTTCTTCAGAAAAAGACTGTTGGCCTAAAGGTTCGTATCTTGTTAACAGAGCATGTCTCCACCCCAATATGTACTTTTTCTACCCAAAAGGAAAAGCATTTTTCCCAAACTAAATGTTAAATCTATTTTCTGTTAAGGTTCACAGTTCTGTACAAAAACTTACGCATGACTGGTAGGTGTGAAGCCCAGTCCTCTGAGATCCACTGGCCCAGATTCCAGATACAGGTCTAGACAAGTAAATACCACTGCTGAATTAGAGCCTTGATATCACACTTAACCATCTATGACATACCCAGAAAGCACAAAAATACGAATCCTGCCTAGGACTGAGATTAAAATCTTGCAAAGATGAGTGTCTGAATTGTTTTGCAGTTCTAAAAACAGACATGTAACAGCTTTCTTATTTTCCAAGCTACCTTTTCTCCTTTGCATATGGTAAATTAACATTTACTCAGTGAGGATGTAAGAGAAAATGAGTAAAAGGACAGGTAGCCCATGCAGTAGATGGCAGCAGGACACTGTGTCAAAGCTTACTTACTAACACACCCTTGGCTGAAGTCAAGTGCGTATCTTCTAAATTTCAGAATTAAGATCATGTCAATGCCACACTGCTTGCTCTGTATGCCTAGTCTCTAATTAAATCATTACTCCCCCTCCACACACCCTACTTTGCCTTACTCCATGCTCAAAATGAATGCGTGCTCAGAGAATGAATCAATACTGTGTAACGTGTACATTGTTGGTAGCTTTGCTGATTCAGTTGCTTCTGCTGTTGTAAGAGAGAGAAAATAACGTGGGGGTTTGGGAAGCATTAGTTGTGAGTCCTTGTCACATTACGGATGGCTACCAAGAAGCACAAAATAAGCAGGAGAGGCTACGCAAACAGAAAATAAAGATACAGATAAATTTGCATCCTAGCTATTTACCTCTTAAAATTGCCAGCCACAAAGTTAAGAAACCACAAGATAGATTTTAAAAATGCGTAATATTACAGCCAGAGTCATATTAGTAAAATAGATATTATATATTGTGTTTGCACCTATCTCAACTTTTAATCTCTCCTGTGCAAAGCCAATGTCCTGGCCTGGCCTTATGCCACAGTTGCTACTACTGCATCTCTCAAATACAGCATATCATTATTTTATTTCTGCTACAGGAGCTTTCACATCCACATGTAGACATCCACCCTCAGTAATTAACTAAATACTCCCCAGACATCAGAGCAACCCTGCTCACTAGAGCTCCCACTTTTACCCAGTGTGGCAGCCTCTATTCTGCAGCCATTCTGCCAGACCCTCTCATGTCAGTTTTCTCCTTTCATGATGGCTTCTGTATCTCCTAAAGCTATTCCTACTTTTTCCCTCTTTTCACAGCCTTTTGTGGCTAGCTGAATGGTGGCTGGTGCTCTCCACCTTCCTAAAGACAGCTCTAGGCATGCCCACCCCCACATTTCACCTCTTTAGTCTCCTCACAAAGGATTCCATTGGGAACGCAGAGCAGAGAAAGAGAGGACTTGTTGCTTCCAGAGAAGATGTTTTTTCTGCTCCTCGCCTCTTAACTTCTTTTGTGAGAAGAAGGAGTGTCCAACTGAATTGAGTGCTAGAAGGAAAACTTCACTTGCCTCCTGCAGTGACTCAAGTTGGGGAGAAACAGAACAAACAACAGCCCAGAGAGGTTTTCATTTTTTCTTCCAAGACAGGTCAGGAATTAATGAGAAATTTATTTAATATCATTATGGCACAGATTCCAGTTTTAGCTGAACTTTTATCACCTACAAAGATAGAGCAGGACAAAAAATGACAGTAGTATAAGGAGAAAAGACAGACCTGACATATCAAGAAACAATCCAGAAGAGTGATAAATAAGAAAACCCTTTATCCCAGCACAAAGCTTGCAGAAAAACAAGTCAAAGAGAGACTACAGATGATCTGTATGTTCCCTCTATGCTGGCTGGTAAATTAAAATGCCAGGAAATGTTCCTGGGCACTGGAATACAATCATCTGTACTCTAAATTTTTTTAGAATAGCCCTGGCATAGTTTTTGTGGGGGCCAGTAGCAAATAATTTTCGGATGTGGTTTGGGAGCTACCATAGGCCAAGGACTATTCTCAGGTGGCCATCTGTGTATGGCCACCCCGTATGGAAAGCTGGGAAAAAAGCTTGTAAGACAGCTTATAAATGAGCCCACAGAAATACTGGAAAATAGTATGAATGTTGGCCATTCAATGCCTCAGTACTAGCAAATAGTGTCAGGCACATTAAATTTCCTACGATGGACATAACCATACAGATGCAGCCAAAAACTAAAGAGACAGTAAAGCTAAGGTTGCTTAAGACAGCCGCACCACCTGACAAGGACAAAGCAACAAAAAGAAGATACAGCTTGGTTGGATGGCTTTTTCCAAATAAGACATTTATCAGAACTGAGTTTCCAGCACTTCCAGAAATGTGGGGGAAGCAGGTCCAGGAGGCTGGAATTAGTCCTCCACAGAGAGACCTGCACAGAGCGTTTTACCCTTTCCCAAAACTTTGTAGCTGCTCAGCTGAAATAATTCAATACCTTCAAAGAAGAAAGGACAAAATATTCATACCATGCCATGATGCTATTTTTAGGCTGTCCTAATTTAATTTACCTCAATAAGAAAAGATTGAGTCAGCAGATACTGTCACAATGGCCTAGTATAACCTCGTGTCAAGAGTTTTTCACGTGGTTTTGACTGGGCACAGTTTCTTTTATGTAACAGTTTAGCCTTTGTCTCTTTCCTGTTCCCCCATACATACATATACCCCTACCAGTTCTAAGGAAGAAACACAACCCTACCCATGATATTCACATAGCCATTGCAACACCATTACTGCACCCCAACTGAGCTTAATTTGCCATCCTGGCAGGAACAGGGACGGGACAAAGAGGATGAGGAAAGGAGAGTCACTGCCCAGTCAACCAGATCAACTGCATCCCAGCACGGACCCAGCCAGTCACTCCATTTGCCTCACATCCCCCTACTGCCACTGGCTCTTCACCTGGCTGTCAGAATAAAGGTAATTTAGAGGGAAAGAGAGAAATGGGGTGAAGGAAGAGACAATGTTAAAATGTAATTTTCTTCCGGTTTTTCATATCCTACCAAGATTATTCAGCTTCCCTTCAGTCCATGAAGTGAGTGCATCCAGCCTGTTAAGCATCTTTCTGAGCCAGAAAGTAGAAGAAGAACTTGGAAACAGTCTTGGTATATATCTGAAGGAAATCCAACTCTCAGAATGATTTGAAAATAATCCTAAATTTTGTAAGACCATCAACAGCACAGACCTGTACATACTCAGCATACAAAAGAGGCAATTCCTCCCAGAGAAAACTGCAGTAATACTTATTTGAGGACTGCAGACACAGGAAAGACTCTTACAAACTCCAAAAAACCACACAACTATAACCATCATATGTATGAATGGATAAAAAGAACATTAACATAAAAACTTTAGCGAGAGCATGTAAGAATGTTCATGCTGTGGCAAACTGACTTTCGGCAAAGCACTTTGTTCAGCAAAAGCTATCTATCACATGCAGCAAGCGTCTGAAAAAAGACGACTAGGAATTTGAAGTGCCAGGTCTGTGAAGAATGACCAGCAGATGCTGATTTTGCACATCTGAGAATTCTTGACACTGAAAAACAATAATGCCTGCCATGGAAGGTGTGTCATAAACTACAAAATGACACAAATAGTGATGTGACTGATCCCAGAGTCACCCTATAGGAGGTTTAAAGCACCAAACATTTCAAACAAAACAAAACCACCAAAACCAACCAAAAAACAAACCTACCATTCCAGCAAGGACCAGAACAGTCTTTACAGAATACAAAAGACAACACAAGGAAAAAAGATGGATTGACAGTGTTCTAGTTTGTAGATGGTTTCACAATGCTCTTCACAGCTTTGCCCCAAGACTTCCACAATCAATCACTGCTGGACCTCAAACAGGAGATCCAGAAGGGAATGGTTTCCTAAGTGTTTATTCCAGATGAACTTGAATGAAATCTCATGAAGCACAAACAAATGACATTTAAAAAGTGACAGCATCAGCACTAGGACCAAGGAAGCTTGCTTTCCTCAGGGTTTATGTCTTGTCATCGACTGACGACTGTGGTCATTTTTTTTCCCCCATGGTTAAGCCATTTGTAAACATTTGCTGCCATGTGGATTCTCTTTTGCTTAGTAACGTGAGCTCTTGAATGCCTTTCTCATACAGGATTTCTCTCAGACTTTTCTCTCCTCACCCAGCGGCGCGTATCTTCAACAAACTCATTGGAGCATTTATTTATTTTATTTTTCCTCTTTAGAACTTAGTCATCTGTCAAATTAATTTAAATCATCTGCAGAATTACAAATTGCTGGCGAGGTTGGGAAGAGAGGAGAGAAACAAACCAACGCGTACATGCCAAGTAACGGTCAAAGTCCCATTCCTTTAGCGACCTGACTACAGACAAGGACGATAAAATCTTTAATAACAGAAGCATCAGGTAATATAAGTATGGACAGAGATAGTCTCATAAGGTAAACATGACATAGTATTGTTTAAAATTATTAGAACTATCTACCTTTTTTTGGAAAGGTCATTAAAAATTAGTGACTTGGTATGATTTCCTTCTTAGGATGAATGCTTGCCACATTTACGACAGAAAGACTGGCATGTTTGAAGCATACATATGAATAGATCCAGGAGAAATCCCAAGTGCTGACTGATGAAGGATATAATGATTTGGACAAAACTTACAAAGCGACAATTTGTTACTGTTGGTTAAACCCCCCTGAATTCACCAACAAAATTCCAGAAATCATCCAGTCCCCAAGAGCAACACAGTAAAACTGCTTCAACATGAAGCTGTACTTTGGGACTCAGAAAATCCAAAGTCGTCTCTGATTATCTTACATTTGTTACTCCACGGCTTTTTCCCAGCTAAAAACTACATGAAAATCATCAAATACAAAGTAGCTATGACAATTACCACACCAACATGTCATCTATTCTGAGTAGACACAGCATCCGCATAACATCATTTATGAAAATCAACGAGAAAGTGTTAAGAATTATGAATGTTTTAATAAATGAATATAAATAGGTCACTTGTAACTTTATGATAATGGCATTCAAACATAGTATCAATAAACATAGATTTTTTTAATATAAAAGTGTCGTTTATTGTAAGGAAACTTTAAATATAACCAACAATATTGAAAATATTGTGACTGGCATTTATGGCCTTGATTGTAGTTTACTGCTGTACAAGTAATTTCTAGCATTTTTCTCAATCACATCAAGCTAGTGCAAAATATAGGTAGCTTTTAGAGATTAAGCATACAGAATGACAAGAGTGTAGATTTTGGTTACCTGATATTTCCTTCTAGTATAACAGGCTTCTCTTTTTTTTTTTTCCCCCATAAATCAAAAGTACAAAGGCAAGTTATCATATGTGCAATTATTCATACCAGGTTTCTAGGTAAAAAAAAAAAATTACATTTGTAAATTTTGCTCAGATTGTATTTTGTTAGGAATCTGACTTATAATTTATACCATACTGTATGATATAAATTATATATTGTTATAATTATATAATCATAATTTCATATACAGGTATGATTATATAAATTGTCAGAACATATCACTAACTATAGGATAACAATTACATCAACATACACAAATATATGGCATTAGAAAAGTCATTATCGAAGAAGGAAAGGTGTTATAATTCAGATGTTTGAAACAGGGTGCAAGCAGCCTTCCTACAATTCTTGTAGTATCATTTTGGCAGAACTACTGCCAATCGCCATTATGTGCACTAGCTTTCCATGTACATCAACAGACAGGTCAGTAAGCAGTATTAAAATTGGACTGTGCTTGAAATTTCCAGTCACAGACCCTTGTAAGCAATGAGCCCTGTGCTCCTAATTAAGATGATATTCTCTCTCCTCAGTCTCAGAAGGTATCCCATGCTATTATGGCTAAAAAGATATTATTTTATGATGACAAAGATTTTTGAAAGCAGGACATGCTAGCTTTAACAATGACATACTTCCCAGACTTGTACAAAGCTTCTGAAGTATCGATCTTTCAAATTAAAAATATTTTTGTACTTCCTGATAAGGATTTTTCAAGGACAAGCTTAGTTTAGCATGGCTTTTGGTATCAATCACTTCAGTAATAGAATCTGGTCTTTGATAGCCAAGATTAGACTGCAAGAAGAGAGGTATACAAAGATCATTTAATTTGAAATAGGTAAAAGATTTAACAGATAAAGAAGGCAAGATCTAAAAAAAAAATTAACTGGAGAACAAGCATAGATAGATAAGACAAAATGCATAAATATAAAACAAGGGAGAAGGAAAACAATATAGGTTATGCATGATTAAGTAGAACGTGACAACGACGTATGCCTTTGCTTTTAAACCATTAAGGTTAATTTATCAGCTGTCCTCACTCTAGACTGTACAGAATACATGTAACTAATAAAAAATGCATTTTATTGCAAAAATATACAAGTCCTCTAATTTGCATAAGATATTACAATGTCGTGCTGAAACATGACATATTAAGCAAAGAGGACTTTGAAACAAATTACAAAATGTTAAAAATCAGATTTGGGTCATGAGCGTTACACAAAATGCATTGTCATGCTTTATCTTACGATTAGTCCTGTGATTCACTACATCTGTGATAAATGCAACATAAAATCATGACAACTGTAATAGTCAGAAAGTAATATCTACTGTATATCTTCTGTATTAATACATATAAACACTTCGTGTGCACTAATACTTTCAACATACCACATTCAAACTAACAGTCTTTCCAGAAAAGTTGTAACCTTTTTGAAGAACAGAAGATGGTTTAACAAGTTCATCGCATGTGGGTTTTTTGAAATCTACTCTTTAAGGAAATGCTGCGTTAAAGGACTTGATTTTTCAAATGTGCTGTGCTAATATGGGTCTTCTTAATGCCAGATGGAACCATCAATGCTAAGCACTTTCAAAGATCAAGCCCACAATTTATTAAATTCCTATTTTGTTTATTAGTATTTCCACTGTAGTAAGTCCAAAAAAATACCCCCCAACCCACTCTTAAAAATCACAGAAAATGCTTGGCATCTATAGGAAGAGAGACAATTTCTCAGTGGACTAACCACTACTGTGCTATATTCTCATAACAGATCTTGTTGCTCCAATGTCTAGTTCATGCACTGGGATCGGCAATGTCCATGTTTGTTCCAAACAGAGCAACTAGCTGCTCTTCATAGTTTGCAATGTTTCTTTTCAGAATTTCCATACAAGGTCCCAAAAGCCTTTCAAATGCCTGCACATCCATAACTAAGATAAAAGGGGAGAGAAAGAGAAAGAATATAACGTGCTCGTCAGTTGCAGACACTAATCTTGGTGTTTATGACATTCCAATGTAAAATTTTAAATGATAACAGGACAGATACTACTGAGGCATATACTTTGTTTGCACTGAAGAGCACCACTTACCGTAGCAAAACCAAGATCAACCAACACACTGCTGTCTTGAAACTTCATAAACAAACTTAGAATTTGCTGGGTTTCTTATTTTGAAAATATTTTCATATTAAGATTTATGTGACCCATGAGCTGCTGAAGAAGTCTGGAGGGGCCTTGATTCCTCCACAGAATACAGTTTTAAGACCTTTAAGATTTCAGAAAAACACACCCTTTGCCCATGTTGTCGGCTGTATTTGGGGTCTAACTTAGCATATTTCCTTGCTATTTTTACTTGTTTCCACCCACAGTGGAAATTGTAATAGATACTTATTTCCCAGCAAACGTACGAAAAGTCGAAGACAGTAATTCACGTGCAATGTCAATACGTAGCCAACCAGAGTATTTTCTTTACCCGATCATGTAATGTTATCCTCCGTAGTTCTAGCCAATAGGCCAGGGAGGAAACTTCATACTTGAACCAGCTTCCAAGCCGGTGGCCTGTAGTCTCTTAGCTCCTGAAAAAAGTTCAAGATCTCTGCTATTTGGGAAGTGCCAGACATCTTAGCGACTCACCCATACTGGGTAATGACACTCTTCCTCACCACTGCCTCTTATTCTTTCCTCTCTGTCATCTTTGATCTTTATTGCCTGATCATCTCCGTGTGTTTGGAGATAAGGATTTTAAAAAATAATACCTTTATAAGTAAGTGAGAAACTTTTTGGTTACTAGCTTGGTAATCAAACTGTCATTCAAGAATACCAAATCTGTCTTTGCAGTTTACAGTTTTCCCATAATTAGATACAAATATTTAGGAGCTAAACATCATGAAAAGCAATGGATGCTAAGGGTTGTCCATGAGCACAACTCCTATGGTCTTTGCTTTTCCTGTGCCTGAGGCTACAGTGTGATGGAATGATTAAGTTAACAGCTGGTGAAGAAAAAGGATTTGTTAAAGCTTAAGTCATGGTGATAAAATGGGACAGGATTTTTACCACAGTTACTTCTTGGATGAGAGTCAGTCTGCTGAGAAAAGAAATACTTTACCTTTCTGCAGAGTATTAGACGTTTATCTGACAGCTATAAATGGTGTGCAGCAATAGTCTCTGTACTGTCCTGAAACATTTTTACTTCCATGCGATCAGAGAAACGTTGGAGAATTTGTGTTTAATACCAGTTATCAACTGCAAATAATTTTTGCAGATTAATAAATAGGAATGCACAGTAATAGATGATGTACTTAGTCTTATTTGGGTAATGGTAATTAAATCTTATATTCTGGAGAAAGACAGAGTTCACAATGAAAACAACCAGATAGATTAGGTATCATTTTATATTAGATATAAAATATTATTGAACAATACCTAAACATTTGACAGTGCCAAGAGCAAATGCAGAAGCGGCTCGTGGTTTGTTAGTTACAAGAGCAAGTTCTCCAAAATATTGTCCTCTTGAGCATCGAGCTATTTCAACTGCTCCATTCTCTTCCACATCTTGTTTACCCTGAAATATCAGGTAAAAAAAAGAAAGATAAAGGAAGAGAGAGAATTAGAGAGAGGTTTGCTGAAGTCAGGATTGCATAAGAAAAATTAGTAACAATGGTAGCATTACTGTTTAACACTTAGAATATATCAAGATTTTTTAAAAAGTAAAATTCTGTGTTTTTACCTTCCTTGTCATTATAATCCTTACTTCTCCAGATTCCACAATGAAGAAAGAATCAGCCAAGTCACCCTGTAGAAGAAAAAAATAAAGTGAGTAAAGGAAATGTGAAATTTCCTTTTTAGTTTCATGGTAACATTAAATATTTGCAGCCAGTGCCTTGAAGCTCATCTTTTTGATACCTGTTGCAAAAGAAATCACTTTTAGTGTGAAAACCATACTCTACGTACAAAATAATCAAAACATCTATACAGAACTGGCAGCAGAGCCTTTCCATGAAAAGACATAGCTGACTGTGCCTTATACAAAAAGCAGAGAAAAACAATGTTATGGAAGATTTTAGGATCCTTACTCCTGTTTCTCCACCTTTGTATTCCTTCCAAATTATTTCCCTTACGGAGTTTCCAGTATAAAAAGCCTCCAAGGGCTATCTGATACCCAATAATTATTTTGGGGCAAGACAATCTCAGTTGCCTACCCTGAAGAGTTTACTTCTGCATTCTTCTGAAGAAGATTATCCTATTTTAACAACAAAAACAAGGTAAGTCTTCAGTGCTCCTTATTGGAAGCAATCATTCTTTTATACATTTTAAATTTCTAAGTATACTAAAAATGTTAACTCCTTTATTCATACCAATAAAGAGGGATGTTTTTCAAAGTACAGTAAGTGAAAAATTAGCTTCTGAAACAAAATAATCACCTCTCTTAGATGCAACATTCATTGGTTTTGTTTTGTCTGAGAAAGAAAAAACATAGTTTAAAAGTATGTATTGTCTACAGATAAAATGATAATTGTTACCTACTGGAAAAGAAAAACTAGAACTAGTAATAGAACCATACCTGAGCAATGATTTGTTCTCCATCTTTGTACACTTTGGTGCCAATCACATCAACCACTTTTAAACGCTCAGATACCTTAATTTAAAAAAAAGAAAATGTAAGAAATATTTGGTTAACATTACAGTATTATATTTAGAGAGCCCTTTCTTTTTTTTTTTTCATGAATCTTTGCACAGAACAGGGTATCTTTATTTTCCCAGTTTGGTAATCATTAAAAAAAGGAAGAACTGCTGAATAGTATTCCAGGGGGTATATTACAGTCTTAACAGCTAGATGTTTTGATAGACCTTCCATTTTTTTTAAGAAGTCTATATATCCCAAGTCTTCAAAAATTATTTTCAGAAAAGCATGCATGTAAAAATATAGCTGTTATATGAAATCACTTTGAAATTCCCTAAGTCATTTTTTAATTTTGTTGGCTAATATCTAGCAAAATTAAGCTTAAGAAAATGAAGGTAAAAAGATAATACTTTTTTTCAAAAAAATACAGTATTAACAATAGTTCTTTATCCTGAAAATTTAGAAATATCAAAAATATGGTCTTTCTCTGAAACAAAAGTATGTAAAATTTTCTTGTGGAGAAAATTTGAATTCCAAATTTAAACTCTGCAAAAGCAGAGTACCAGGTATCAGAGTACCTCTGATACAGCCATTAAAATAATGCAACAGAAATCTTACTTCTAAAGATTTAAGGAATGGCAATGACTCAATAAAATTTTCATACATTCTTCTCTTTTTGGCATTATTTTTTACAATGATCCTTCGGAACGTTACCCTGTCCTGTAAACACAAAGAGAAAAAGATAGTTTATTAACAGAAAATATGTGTGTGGTAGAAAATACTTTAGAAATGGCTGAATATGTTCAAATTACCCAATTTTAGTCACTCAGTGTAGCCATCAAACTAGCTGGCTAGTCTCCCCATACAGTCAGTTGAGAAAGATTCCTCTAGAGGTCAATCAAGAGCTCCTAAAGTTAAGCTCCTGATCTGATTTCTGTTGTGAAAAGCTTCTCTGCCCTTCCGCAGAGAATAATACATACAGAGTTTACATATAGAGGGTAGAGCGTTTGCCTTAAACAGTTTGGCTACACAACGAATGCTGAGTGGGTAATTTAAGATACTTAAGAAATCCTCAATATTCAAATACTTGATTTACAAAGTTTATTCATTATCCTGAGGTCCCATACACATTGATATGTACTCAAAGACCTTTTTATATTATTATACAAACAAAACCAAAATACACGAGTCTGGGTCTTAGGTCACAGTCCACTTTCTGCTATTTCAGCAGAACAAGACTGACTGCTGCCCTGAACAGCCAACCGGTCATTCCTTAGTATTTGGCAATCCAAGCAAAGCAGACAATGGAAAAACTATACATATGCTGTTTTCTTCTCTTAACTTCATATGACTGTGTCCTGGTGACAGGCAGAGATGAAATGCTTTGCAAGCCTTCACTGCTACAGGTGGGACTTGCTGGTCAATACAACCCAATCCAATTTAAAGCCATTCTTACAGTGTCCTAAACTCTGCCATGATACCAAAAGTCATATGGATTAAGTTGGTGAAAAAACATGCAGTTTGCTTCAACAGGAAAACGTTATCTTGGGATCCGTCATTAGACTGATATATACATCTTGAAAAAGATGGCCATCCCAGTTTTACTCTTTTGGTAAATTCTATTACTGTTGTCAAAGATCCAGATAGTATAACACTGATAAATAACCTCATATTTGAATTCTATTCTGGATCCAAAGGCATTTCCTATCAAGGAAGTGGGAAAAAATTTTATGTATGTGTTGAAGTAATTGTCAAATGGTTTGCAATTTGGGAAATTATCATTAAAACTGAATAAAACAAAATTATTTATTAAAAACCTCAGTGTTTTCTTAAGCCTTAGGTTTGCTTCTGCAGATTCTGGAAAAAGACAGTATTGTCCTGGGAGTTCTCAGAATTTTTAAAAATAAACTTTCTGAAATTATAATTCATTTTTTTATGCTGATATAGCATACCAGTGGAATGTATATAAAATAATTAAAACAAATAATATCTTAAACAAGTATTTCACTTACCAAACCCCAGATGGCACCAGGAGAGGTAGCTATAATAGTAGCTGCTCTGGGTGTATTGTACATTAAGGCCAACTCACCAAAACTTCCTCGGTTATCATACGTTCCAATACACCTCCCAACACCATCGCATTTTACATAAATATCATATGTACCTCTGTTAATAAAATATATAAATACAGTGAGTAGAATCCAGTCCTGGTCTTTGCTAAGCAGCCTCTCCCTATATTTTTTAATACTATGAATTCAAAAGATAAAGCATTTGAAACATACATTCGCTCGTCTAAGTGACATTAAACATATTAAACACCTTGCAGAGACATCTCAATTTCTTCCATAAATAATAAAAGTAGTTCCTTTTTAAAGGGAAAGATAGGGTTATTAGTCTTTACATTAACTCAAAGATAGACTTCATGTACAGTGATCTCTTGATCACCAGAACTTATTAAAAATTAAGATCTAATTTAGTATCTGTTTCTTAATTTCATTTTAAACACACTAAATACAAATGTAACAAGTCTTTGCAAAAATTGCTATGATATGATCACAGAAATAGCAATACAAGTTATTTAACATTTAAAATATTTTAAAGTAGTATTTATAATGTAATAAATAGAGGAGATGCAGGAAACAGAAGGAATGTATATGAAAAGCAACATAAGATTATGAAATAAAGATATGTATTTATCTAATATATTGTGGATTTCTTCTCCCCATCATTAAATTAGTAACTTTTTTGCTTTGGAAATGCAGTGAAATCTGGTATCTCGTAAAACATGACATAGCCACCCCCACTGATGCTAAGCCATCATTTTGTTCAGCGCTCAATATTTGTATGGTACATGTTGATAAATCATGTGAATGCAATGCAAAAATCTGTACAATTATTTCATTGATAAGGGACTTAAGAGGTGATTCACTGCACCTAAAAACTGCAAGGTGGACAGAATACTGTGAAGTCCCTGCAACTTTTGGATAAGAGATGACACAAGTGTAACCTCACCAAGCTGAAAAACACTCTTCAGCAAAGAATCCTGATACACTTCCACGATCTTCTGATTGAATATTTCAGTTGGAAGGGACCTACAAAAATCATCTAGTCCAACTGCCTCACCAGTTCAGGGCTGACCAAAAGTTAAAGCATATTATTATGGGCATTGTCCAAATACCTGTTAAACACTGACAGACTTGGGGCATTGGCCACCTCTCTAGGAAGCCTGTTGCAGTGTTTGACCACCCTCTCGGTAAAGAAATGCTTCCTAATGTCCAGTCTAAACCTGCCCTGGCGCAGCTTTGAGCCATTCCCACGCATCCTATCACTGTATCCCAGGGAGAAGAGATCAGCACCTCCCTCTCCACTTCCCCTCCTCAGGAAGCTGTGGAGAGCAATGAAGTCACCCCTCAGCCTACTTTTCTCCAAACTAGACAAGCCCAAAGTCCTTAGCTGGTCTTCATAGGACGTGCCTTCCAGCCCTTTCTCCAGCTGTGTTGCCCTCCTCTGGACGCATTCAAGGACCTTCACATCCTTCTTAAATTGCGGGGCCCCAAACTGCACGCAGTACTCAAGGTGAGGCTGCACCAACGCTGAATACAGCAGAATAATACACCTCTTTTGACCGGCTGCTTATAATGATTCACACAGACCAAAACCTTTGCATTTCTTTCAGAGTTCTAGCATAATATTCCTTTCAAACACCCTCAGAAATCACTGCATTAGCCTAAACTAAAGGTACAAATGAGAAAAGGTGGTTTAGGATAGCCTGGCTGGAGCCTATGCCAACAGACTAGTGAAAGATGCCAAAGTAAATGCTCTTCCTAACTCACTGGATTCAACAGCGATCAATATCTAGGATTTTCTTAGTTACCTGCTTTTTGGTACAGATCGCCAAATGAAGAGTAATGACTTAGCTACTCAAGGTCTAATAATGTTCATGTGAACAAGAAAGTCTACAGATAGTATTGAAATGCAGTAAGATTTCAAATACTGAGCTGTAAAACTTTTCCCATTGTGTTTTGTATAAGATCTATTTCTATGTTACAAAAAACCAAACCAAAACAAACAAAAAAAAAATCAACCACAAACCAGCCTTTGGGATCTAGTAATACATAAAGAGGACAGGGACGTATTTCCATATGAAAAATCTTCCTCCTTTCAAAAACTGCTCTCCATAGCTCAGACAGAGCTGTACTGGTTCACATGTGTTCTTTTTTCTTTCTCCCATGCAAACATATGTAAGAGTTAAATACAAGTACGTAGAGAAACAGATTTTTCTTAATGGACTGCTGCTCAATACTTTATGCTATAGTAAGAGACAAGCGATTCACCTATCAATGACGTAGAAGTTGTCACCATCATCCCCTTGATCAATGACATGTTCCCCTCCTTCAACCAGCTTTTCAAACATTGCATCTAACACCTGAGACATCTGTTCCTATTTAAAAGAACACAGACAAAGACAAGAAATTATCATCTGCTTTTAAAATTTTACTCTTCAAATTAACTAACTGTCCAGCCTCCCAATATGCAGATAAAAAATTTTCATGGATGGAAAATATTCACGGTACAGAAGTAGATCAATCAGCAAGAGAGTTTTATTTAATATGCAGTGTTAAGCTTTTTCTCTTCCAGTGTTCAAAGCCCAGCTTCCCTTCTTGTCCCTGCCAATGATAACATAGATCTTGTCTGCAATATAAATTGCTCATGAGCTTCCAAAGATAGAATTTCACCTTTCACAACTGCGTAACATTATACAGTTAAAAGAAAAAACTGTATCCCTTTATTGGAAACAATACACTTACCTGTTTTTGTCTTTAGAACTATTTTACAGAATTTAAAGTTTCAAAATGATTGTAAAGTATTGTGAAAAATCTAAATTATACAATGCCTGCACAATGGTGGGATAGATATAACCATAAAGGTCTGCAGTGCTTTGGTTGAGTAAGTAAATGCTGGACTCATTGGGAAGTAGGAATTTACACACGGCTATAAAACTACTTTGTTAATTTGAATGGAATACAAATGTTTAGAGAGAAATGTTAACAGACTAACAAAATGTCATCATCTGAATTATGACTGTCTAATAACAAAACCAAATTACGTAATTTGTCTTGTCTAGTGTAAATCTACTAAAACTTAACTATTCACATCTAAAAAACCCAAACACAGCTCGTTGTAGATTAATGATATGAATCCTAAAAAGATAACTTAATAATTTTCATTTTAATTTCAGCTTATCCAGCAATATGCCTGAAATTCTGACAATAAACACAAAATTATCCTCTACTTTTTGAAACTTAAGTATGCATCATATTGGAACAAGCAGGTTCTAGTGAAAACCACAGTAAAGAAAAGCCTGTAGATTTAGATCCCCATGCATTTTACAATGGTTCAATTCATAGCATTTCCAGCCACTGAAAGATGGCATTTGCCTTTCCAAACAACAGCAGCCTAAGCCAGTCCTCTAAAGTCCTTCTGCAGCCCATGGACAGAGATAACCACACTAGATAACTCAGAATCATTCTCTAGAGAGTCCCCTTTCTTTCCTCTGATGATAGAGAGATCTACTGTAACTCAGTTAGACACTTAATTTTTAGACGGATAAAATTAGGCGGCATGAATTCCATCCTTATTCTGTTGAATTTCTTCACTTCCACAAAGCTTTTAGAAGTATCAGCATTAGCGTGTTATCCAAGCCTTTTTAAAAAATGAAAATACTATTTCCAAAGAAATACAATTCCAAAGTAAAAAAGTAAATACAATTTTACTTCACAGAGCTCATTGTGTGTGGGCACAAAGAACAACAGAATGGCAGCATCCATCCTCAGTGCAGCTGATCATTGTAAAATACAGTAAGACATCATGCAGCCTACCTAAGCCAGCAAGGAATCATTTGACTATGTTTCTATTTAGTACCTTTTTTAGTATATACAGGTATGTATTTGCAAAAAGAAGGATCATTTTACTATCAGTGAATGGGTTATAGTTCATTTCAGAGAAAGAGAAAAGTGTGTGTGTGCCATTGGGAGAGACTGAAAAATAGGCACAGGACTTGCCTTTTAAAAACTTTCATGCTTAAATTAATAGGCAATAGAACATCGGTCTTTTCAGTTCTCCCTATGTAAACTAAAAGGAACTCCTACAGAATGTGCAAAACTGACCTAATGTCAGTTAGATGTCTAAAGCATTTGAAGCAGCATGTTCCCTTCCCCTAGCTTTACATATGAATAGGCAAAGTGGCTCCCCTACCAACGGCCCTTGGCTGCCATTTGAAAACAAGTAGGAACATGCAGAATGCTCCATACTTTATGGGAGGGTAGAGGGTATATGTTATCCTCTAAATGCAAGCAATGCAAAAAAATATATATTATATGGGCCCTGATCCTTGGAAATTAAAACACTCCCAAAACATCTTGGAAAAAAGATTAAACTAAAAAGACTGTTATTTGCGGTACTGAAGGAATAATACATATAGTTATAATCTTTATTCAGTGTGCTTCATCTCAGATTTCAGGTTAAAACATTTTCAATCCCGTAATTATGAATCAAGCTCACCAAAACACTACTTTTCTGGTAGGTAAATCTATGACTTTTTTAGGTAACAGTAGAATTCACAAATACAATTCCCTTTTAAAAAATGTTTTAAACGCTTGAAGGTATTTAGTACGTTTGAGAGCTGTCTATTACCTGCTGAAGTACTGCACATGTATTTCAACTTTCTAAATAAATTGCAACTAACTTAAGACAACTGGTCCCTTCCCAAAGCTTTCTACATAAAATTAAGATAGAGCAAACTGCAGTAACCAGACCAGGCACGTGTTTTTTGCTTTTACCATAAGAATTACAAAACTTGTTTGCCCAGCTTGCTCTGTGTGAATCCTCTTGATTCTCTGCCAGACTGAGACTCAATTTACTGGCACCCTCCATAGTTACCGTCAAAGGATAAAGATGGGTAATTTTAGAATTAAAAGGTAGACCTGTTATCACACACAGAATTAATTCTGGTATTTTGCAAAATGGTGCAGTCTGAAAGCTCTTCTTCCTTAAAGCAGTTCTGGTTTTAAAAAATACATATAAAATGAAAACAGGAAAAGGTTTTTTATATCAGTGTTTGTAAATCTGCTATGTGTAATGCCATGGCAATCTGGTAATCAATATTCTAAAGAATGATACTTTAAAAACATGATGAACTTTTTAACAAATAAAATTTATAAAGAATTTGAAGTATTAAACATGTATGTTGTGCAATCTTTGTGACTTCTGCTGAAGTTTAATTATGTTAATAGTTTTTTCAAATATAATACATCATCTATTTTTCTTAAGGATAACGCACTCTACAAATATAAAAAACCAAAACTAAGAAGTTTAAATGATTTGAAATTTGATTGTTTATCTAGTGTTTATTTACATACTCTGATTAATACACGCAATGTATTTTTTTTTTCATTCTAAACTGTGAAGCATGTAAATGCTTCAAAAAAGGAACATTTCTGAGAAAATTACGGGAACCTTGGGTTGTTGCCATGAAAGCACACTTTGATCACCATCCTTTGAGACAGAGAAAATATTTTAACTTCCTTAACAGTGAGGAGGCTGAATGGGAAATCAAATTTTCTGAAAGACACATTCACAATACAAACCAAATTAATCTATCAAGATATTCTTTTTATAAAGATATTTTCTTTTTTTGAAGTGTAGTTACTGCATTTCTCTGAAAAAGTCTTTCTAACAATCAGACTTTAATGACAGAGCGCGATTTCACAAAGTAATTTACTATACAAGTGAATAAACATGCCATAGTTACAGCCATCATTACTGTCTCAATCACCCTTGCTTTCAAGTGTGGATCTAACTACTGGGAAGCAGGAGCCCAAAGGAGCATTAACTCCCTTATCAGCATCAGCCAGCATGATATACCCTCTCATATGTGGTTTTCTTCCCTCGCTTACTTAGATCGAGGTGGTACTTACCCTAGTTTTATACCAACTTAAATGAATTGTGCTAGTAAAGTTATTTTGCATATTTAGATCAGCCAGAATCAGAGATTACAACTATAAAGTACAAACTCGACAGGACCAGGGGATGGACTCAAGCACTGACATGGTACAGTCTGGGCTGGTTTGCTCTTGGTGCAATTGTCAGTACAGCTGGTACAGTTTTGGCTTGTGCCAACTACCACTCCTCCTGACAAACCCTGGCCATGGCTTGGAGGAATGCTTGAGCCAGGGCTTCTTGCCAGTAAAGGTAAAACCACCCTGGTTAGTTGCTTGGTTTGGTGGGGTTAGGAGGAAAGGAAGATGCAAGAGAGTTTAACTGTATGTATGTATGTCATACTGCACTGCATGGCCTCAGAGGATGTCCTCTGATCTGGTTTGTTGTTACCAATTACTGAATAAAGGTAACAAGAATGGAAAATTTCAAAATAATCTACTGCAGTCAGTCAAACTCTGCCTTTGGGCATCCTTCTTAATTTCCTGACAAACAAAATCTGTATTTCTAGACAATCAAGTGACATCTTCCCTGTAATTAAAGTCTTCAAAATACTGAACTAAGGAAACATTTCATATGAAAGGGCATGGGACTATGACTGATAACTAGTAAAAAAAACAGCTAGCAGGTATTCTTAGCTCTTTAGTCCCAAAACATGTAAATCAACTGCACAACCTCTCCGGGCAACCTGTTCCAGCATTTGACCACCCTCACAGTAAAAAATGCTTTTCTTATACCTAAATAGATTTTTTTGTATTTCAGTTTGTACATGTTGTGTCTTAGCCTGTCACAGCACCACTGGAGAGCAAGTCTGGTCAACAGTTTGGTGCCTCCATCTGCTGTAGAAAGGCACTCTTGTCTCTTTGGTGGACCCTCAAAAGATGCTGATGTTTATCCTGCTTGATGCTACGCAGTCCTTCTCATGTCCTCCTTCAGTTCCTTCAGCTGGCAGCTCGGCACTCTGACCACAGCACATATCCCCACAGGTGAAGCCATCATTGCCCTTCAGCCTTCAGGAGAGACACCTACCACTCCCAGCAGCCTGAGACAAAGATGGTCACATCATACCTCTGGATCTGGGTAGAAACCTCTAGATGTGCCACAGTTGGCCAGTCCAGCTGGTGCTGGGGAGCACTCCCTGTGGCCCATCATCACCGTCACTGCACCAACTCTAGCAGTCCCACACTGTCCTGCACACTGTTTCCAGTTCCCATTCAAACTCCCATTGGCACAAACCACCATCTGCACAAACTACTCAACTGCAAAGTCTCTGCTAGTTTGTCCTCTTTACTGTAGCTCCTGCAAGCTCTCTCTCCTCAATGGCAGTTACACAGATGTGCTTTGTCAACATTTCACTAGAAGCTTGATGCTCTCTGACAGTCTTCATGTGCTAAGTATCCTAAACACGACACACTCATGGCAAAAATTGCCCTCTCTTCCCCTTCATCCTATGGTGGCCACATGAACCTCTGGCATAGAAGCAGAACTTTAATGTCAAAAAATACCTCTGGTACTTACCATAGTGCCTATGAACAGCATTGCACCTAAGCAGAGGTTTTATGAATCACTCTGTTATGAGTTAGGACATATTTTAGTGCACCTGAAGTGCAACTCAGATACCAGGTACCTTTATGAATCTAGGCCTGTGGTGATACCCATGCATAAGTAAGGTGTGTGCAAGCCTGATGTATTGCCATTTCATATCTGAAATGTACAAAATTGTGTGCGTGTTTACAATCAGTTAGAACCAAAATACATGACATGAGATTCAGAAGAACAAAGCCTCAGACAGCAATGATAACTGGTTTGCCAAGGACATCCCCCTGGAACACTGCCTGATTCCATCCTTCTTGCCAGGTCAAGTGAAAAACTGCAAATAATCACTCACAACTCTCCTAACGTATACTTTGTATCACAAAGTACTGTCCTCCAGATGCACGTTGCATTATTTGAAAACAGTATGTTAGCCTCAATTTCTTTCAAGTCAACAAAACAAACATGGTGATTACATCTCAAGACAATTCCTTGAAAAAAAAAAAAAATCAGTTAGACAATGGACATTGAGTATAATTAAAACTGCATTTTATTTAGTATACATTTCACACAGATTAGAAATCCAGTCACTTTTATGTCCTTGCAAGACAGCTTTTGATTCATTCAGAAGAACTGGTAGACCATGACATGTCCTTCCCAAATCCCGATGGCTCTTTTAACTGCCAGACTACCAAGTGATTTGCTACCACTGTGCCAGGTACGTGTCTTCTTAATATCAATTTATAAATTTACTGTGAGCTATTTTGTAAAGCAAAAAGAACAAAAGTTCTCCATACTAAACTCAACCACTCAAACACTGGGGCTTCCAAGAAGCACCGATGTTTAAACTGCTGATACAAACGTTTGGTGTTTGACAAAATGCTACCCATTCTGAATCAATGAAGGCACTGTAGATAAAATGGAAATTAGGACACAATCATCACCATAAGTCATGACAATAACAAATGTAAAAAGTGACTTCTGAAAAATATCCTTTGCCACTATTTAAGAAAAGGTATTCAGAAGATAAAAGACACAGCTGCATTTCTACAATTAAAATGATATGGCTTCTGACAGCAAACTGAGACAATCTTAATATGGCATTTGACAGGAGCTGGTAAACTCCAGCTGTTAAACTTAATGCAGTGAGTCCCAAAAGTATTGGATGGCATGTTGGGATTATATATACTTTGGGAATCCCCCAAAAGAAGGATGAGTGTGCTGCTGGAGTGCTCCCTAGCAGACAAGAAATCTCAGTTAATTTCCCTTTTAGATCCAAGACATCCTGCACAATCTAAGCACACATGAGATTGCCTTGCACTTCAGTACAATGGTAGTAACAAGACTTGCCCATCTCATATGACTTGTAAAAATTTTAATGTTCTGAGACACAACCACAAGACTATCATATGAACAAAGTGAATCCACAGTTCTTCTATTGCCCCTGAGTTCATAAACCACTTTATTCTTTACTCCTACAACCATTTTACTAAAATAAGCCCAAGTTAAAACAGCATCCTGTTGGCCACCTTATCCTCACTTTGAGCAATATGAAATATCAATAAATTAATGCTCAGCATGATATTAAGAAGGTAATAAAGCAGACAGAATACCAGAATAAGAAGGGGCGAAAGGGGGGATAGTGGGGGGGGAGAAAGAGAGAGAAAAAGTTAGCAAAATACAAGCAGGGAAACCATCGGAAGAAAAGGAGTTCTTAATCAACAGGTCAGGACCTTGGAGAGGAAGAGTAAATTACAGAATTCATGTCTACAGCTCTCCACATTTGTTTTTTCAGAACAAAACCATGTACATAGACTCCCCTGGAACTCTGATATAAATGTTAGCAGCACTATTGATCCAATTCAAAATGTTTAGCTCCCTTGTGCAATACCCACTTGTAAACTAATCAAAAGGCTTTTATTTCTTCACTATCAAAGAATCTAATTTGTATTTTGATATATAATCAATATTTTCAAGCAATAATATTTTCCTTGAGAATATACCTTAACCTTCCTCCACACGGATATATATTTTAACTTAGTATTCTGCCTCTCAAATGTCATGGCCATGCCCATCAGTTAGGCTCAGTTACACTTTTCATATTTTGTAACTAGCCTTCTGAGCAAGTTGGCTGATTCTTTTTAGAGGTTTGCTAAAAAGGAGCAGAAATAATTCAGAGTTGCAAATAGTTTCCAAAATTCTTAAGCCAAAGATGAAGGCATCTTACATTGGGCCATTCTTTTGCAGAAGATCTTCAATAACTGATTACAGAATCATAGAATCATTTAAGTTGGAGAAGACCTTTAAGATCATTGAGTCCAACTGCTAACACTGCCAAGTCCACCACTAAACCATGTCCCTAAGCACCATGCCTACACGTCTTTTAAATACCTCCAGGTATTTAAAACTGACTAAAAGTAACTCCACCACCTCCCTGGGCAGCCTGTTCCAATGCTTGACAACCCTTTCAAGTGAAGAAATTTTTCCTAATATCCAGTCTAAACCACCCCTGGCGCAACTTGAGGCCATTTCCTCTTGTCCTGTCGCTAGTCACTTGGGAGAAGAGACCAACACCCACCTCTCTGCAGCCCTCTTTCAGGTAATTGTAGAGGGTAATAAGGTCTCCCCTCAGCCTCCTTTTCTCCAGGCTAAACAACCCCAGTTCCCTCAGCCGCTCCTCATAAGACTTGTGCTCCAGACCCCTCACCAGCTTCGTCGCCCTTCTCTGGACACGCTCCAGCACCTCAGTGTCATTCTTGTAGTGAGGGGCCCAAAACTGAACACAGTATTCGAGGTGCGGCCTCACCAGTGCCGAGTACAGGAGGACAATCACTTCCCTACTCCTGCTGGCCACACTATTTCTGACACAATAGGCAAGGTGGAGAGAATCCCTGGTTGCTAGATCTAATGTAAGTATTAATTTTGCTTAGGAAAAAACAGAGGATTAAGTGCAGTTCTATTTGTTTGGGAACCCATTAGCTTGCAAAGAGTTTTGTGCGATCTAAGAGGGCAGAGTATTAACACGTTCAGGTATTCAGTGCTCACTCATATATATATGTATATATGTATTCTCATTAATTGCTCCAACATCTGTAGTCCTAATTCTTCACCAAAATTTTTAAGAACTTAAGAGCAGTATGAGAATCTTCTGTTAGTAGCACTTTTCAAGGAATGCTTTGGCCTAAGAGTCCACTATTCATAAAACACAGTTGCATTATGCTTTCTTTCATCTTCCTTCGAGTTAATCAATTCTAATTGATTAATCAATATTTGTGCTCTCTTATAATAACTCTCCAGGTGTATGAGTGGCAATATGCCCAAAAATTGCTCTTGATATTTGTGAAGAATATGTATAATTTATTACCTTTTAGAAAAGGGTCAAAACCTATTTGAAATAGTCTCTACAAGCATTAGCAGGGCAAAGCTCTCAAAAATAAAATTTCCCTGAAAGAGAATAGATGATCTAACACTGCTTGTGAATTTTTGCAAAAGAAAGGATTCAACCTTTAAGTTCAAGGGTGCAGCACAGCTTTGATGGTACCAGCCTCTTGAGCCACCATGTTAGTCTGACAATAGGTTCATCAGGTTTTTTAAACTGCTGGCCTATGGGCTGTAACCACCAAACCAAATAGCCTGTTGTTAATCAGCCCCAGCAAAATTTCCTCTTAAAAGACAAAACCAAAAGAATAACTTCTCTTAATTGCACTGTAAAAAGGAAGTGTAGAAGGCTGCGTTGGCCACTAGATGAGCTGCTGCTGCTGTTCCTCCCAGTGATAAAACAGTTGTTAGGCTGAACAGAGACAAATTCCAGTAATAGCGACTTGGGGTTTATCCTCAGTAATGGCCCAAGGCATCTGGTTATCATCTTGTTTTCTCCTTGCAGGCTTATACAAAGTGAAAGTGGGGGGAAAAGAGGGCATGCAGCTCCTGATTCCACTGCCAGCAACCTCCAGCATCTGGAGCACAAAGGAGAAGGTGTGGTAACGTGCTTTGTGCATGGATGTAGAGCAAGCAGCCTGGCACACTATGGCAATCCTGGGAGAACAAAAGTGATATTAGGATTTCAGGCAATGGTGTAGCAGGCAATCGAGAAGAACATTAAATAATACTGTGGTCTAATAGGAAGAGGTTTTTCTGGGAGGAAGAACAGAAGAGGTGCTTTAGCAGAGGAATGAGTTAATATAACACAGTTTATATTAATAGCATGGGGAGAGGAAAACATAATCTGCATGCACCTTTCTCTCTTCTAATTCACTCATCCACACAGTTCTGCTCCTGGAATTTCTCTTGATTCTTTCCTGATCTGGTTCTCTAGAAAGTAGCCAAAGAGCTCTGCAAAAACCTCTTTCCCTCACCTTGTTGCACGTGCATGTTTCAATCCATATTCTTCTCTTCAAGTAATTTTTTCAATACTGTTACGCACTAGCTAAAACTGGTATTGAGTGACAGCAACCAGATGGGAACTGATTAAGCCCCCAGAAAGGTGAAAAGAATACTAACATATTGTCGTGGTTTAGTCCCAGCCGGACTAATCACCACACAGCTGCTCACTCACTCCACTTCCTCAGCTGGACAGGAGAGAGAAAATATGACAAAAGGCTCGTAGGTCAAGACAAGGACATAGGGAGATCACTCACCAATTACCATCATGGGCAAAATAGACTTGACTTGGGGAAATCAGTTTAATTTATTACCAATCAAAATCAGAGTAGGATAATGAGAAGTAAAACCAAATCTTAAAAAAAAAAAAAATCACCTTCCCACCACCCCTCCATTCTTCTCGGGCTCAACTTCACTCCTGATTTTCTCTACCTCTTCCCCCCGAGTGGCGCAGGAGGACAGGGAATGGGGGTTGCGGTCAGTTCATCACACACCATTTCTGCTGCTCCTTCCTCCTCACGCTCTTCCCCTGCTCCAGCGTGGGGTCCCTCCCACGGGAGACAGTTCTCCACGAGCTTCTCCAACGTGAGTCCTTCCCACGGGCTGCAGTTCTTCACAAACTGCTCCAGTGTGGGTCCTTCCCACGGGGTGCAGTCCTTCAGGAACAGACTGCTCCAGCGTGGGTCCCCCACGGGGTCACAAGTCCTGCCAGCAAACCTGCTCCAGCGTGGGCTCCTCTCTCCATGGCTCCACAGGTTCTGCCAGGAGCCTGCTCCAGCACAGGCTTCCTACAGGGTCACAGCCTCCTTCGGGCATCCACCTGCTCCTGCATGGGGTCCTCCATGGGCTGCAGGTGGGTATCTGCTCCACCGTGGACCTCCATGGGCTGCAGGGGGACAGTCTGCTTCACCATGGTCTTCACCACGGGCTGCAGGGGAATCTCTGCTCCGGTGCTTCACTGACCTTTGTGCCTGCAGAGTTGTTTCTCTCACATGTTCTCACTCCTCTCTTCTCCGGCTGCCGTTTCCAAGTTTTTCCCCCCCTTCTTAAATATGTTATCACAGAGGCGCTACCACTGTTGCTGATTAGCTCGGCCTTAGCCAGTGGCAGGTCCATCTTGGAGTCGGCTGGCATTGGCTCTATCAGACATAGGGGAGGTTTCTAGCAGCTTCTCACAGAAGCCACCCCTGTAGCCCCTCCTTCTTATTCAAGGGAGTTAACTCCAGAGTACCTCGCTGAACTGACATTAGTTGACCAGTCACATCCTCATCAATCCACAAAGTTAAAGAAAGTTTCCAGAAAATTCAAGTAGCTTCACAGACTTTAAGGAATTTATAAGCATTTGCCTTTAAAACACAGAGTGCTGCTCAGGGCATTGTACCAGAACTGGTGTTCCTTTATACTATGCCTTATTTTCAATCAGAGCCAATATGTGAAATGTTGATATTTATAAATACTTCTCCATAAGTTTACCTATCCGATATTCAAACACTGCTATCAGGTAAATGCAGGCTCAAGACAATGTTGTGTGTGTTTAGAAAGTCCTAAGTTGTCTCAAAGTCTGAAGGTTATCTTTTTCTCCTCTCTCATTTCTCTCACATTCACATGGTTCTGCTGTTTTTCACTTCTATGTGAAGGCTCTTGTCTGTTCAAGATGGACTCTTTAATTAAAATGCTGAGCTGTACTGTAAGTCACCTCCTAACTACTGCAACTTCTCCTTCTGCTTTAATGATACCCTTACCTTATCCTTCCATTCAAATTAAAACAGTGTGTTAGAGTGGGATAAAGTTTTAAGCAAACGTGGATTCCACTTAGCGTCATGTGCTGAATGCAATTCTGATCATGCTGTTAAGACATGTTATACTGTATTTCAGAGTGGTGCACTATCTAGGAATGGTGTTTGACACCTTGCTAAAAGGCCATCAGGGAAAAGCCATTAAGTGCTTTACATTGTCTCTTTAACTCGCTGACCTCTGAAATAATATTTTTCATACACAGAACTATAGCAGAAAGAGGCTGAAGTCAAATGCAAGAAAAAAAACCAGTGGGAATGGGAGATGCTATTGATACACAGCTTGACTTTTGTTCCAGAAACTTTAGCTTCAGCAGCTGAAGATACTATTTCTCTCCAAGATGAGGAGCTTTTTGCTAACACACCAGAGAATGAACTGCAGCAGCTGGCACCATGCACTTGTGCTGCAGGGTGGAGAGGCTGAGGTGAGGAAGAGAGCTGGGATAGAAACATTTATATTACTGCAACTACAGTGGCAGTGCTCTTGAGTCACTGCCTAGCAGCAGAACAAGAAGGAGGAGTGGGAGAAGTCCCCTGGGGACTACAGATCTTGGTTCCACAGAAGGAGCCAGGCAGACTGAAGAAGGCTACATTTTAATATTCTTGCTATCTTCAGAGCTCAGTAGCTTTCCAATGCCTTTTATGAGTGAAGTTATTACAATGAAAAACTCCTTCACAAAAGTTATCTTATTCAACTTCCCAGAACACTGTCTGTGAAGGATTTAAAGCAGAAGGAAGTGTTTTTAATCCACTGGACAATCTGAGCAAAGGGGTGTAAACAAGACTTGGGAGATCCCAGGAGTGGATTTCAAGGCTTTGGATTGCAGAGTACCACAAGGGGAGGACTCAGCTAAGAAGTCTTCTGCTAAACACCTGGAACAGACTGTGGGAACTATTAGCAGTTAAAAGTAACCGATTCAGAAGCAAAAAGTAAAAAAGGATTTCAAAGTATCAAGGGGATACGGTATCAAGACAGCAGCACAGTCATCACAGCAGATTCTAGGAGCACACAGTAATTCATTGGGTCACAGGGCTCCTAAGAGAGAAATGCTCAGAGACTAACCAAGAAGAGTCTGCCAAAATGCCATTGGCAGGCTAATGTAGTGATGGTTCAGCCAAGTGGAAGCTGGGACACAGCAACAATAAGGAAAATATATAATAAAGCAATTTCACATCCAGAGCAGATGCCCACAAACCACTTTGTATCCCTGAAGTTATGCAGAATAATAATTCAGGAGTGGAAGGGGCAAATGTTCGGGTGACTTTAGCTTGAACAAGTATAGCGGAATAGCTAATTAACTACCCATTAAACAGACAGCATGAGGGCGTTAGTTAGGAAATCTGTGTCAGGATCCCTAGTGTCCCAAGAATGCACACATATTAGCACCTATGTTGAGACTTTTGATGCCCTCCTACAGCTCTAACTCCAGGCTTCTGCAAAGCTGGGGGTCTGTGGCTCACTGCCTCTCAGGGCCTCGCTGGGAACAGGTACCCGGGGTCAGGGCTCAGCCTTTGTGCAGACAAAAGCAGGAGCTGGAAAACTGAACCACGCATTAACAAGCATTCTCTGACTTCCAAACAGAGCTCCAGGCTGGTCTTTCCATTAGCTCCCTCTTGAATGAAAATTTAAACCTTTGTGTTCTCATGCTTAAAACTCTACATAATTATTTCCCCTTCCCCTATGCTCCCTCCACTGACAGCACTGAATCGATTCTCTTGAGGAAGCATTTGGTGTGCTGTGAGTCATCCCAACCTCAGTATGCATGTTTTGATTGATACACTCACCTTTCCCCTTAAACAACCCTGTGCTTTTTTGTAGCATTATCACCTTTGTCTGATCCAGATCACTCATTCACTGCATTTAAGCTTTCTTAAAAGCCCGTAATTGTTTTTATAGGCAATAGAAGGAAATTACCTCCACAGAAGAAAATTATCTGTAACATTTTTGTGATACCTGTATTAAGTGAAATAAAAATGTAAACACTTTGCTATTGCCTTTCTCTTTCCCTCTATTTCATAGCTTGCTTGTTCAATTACATCTGTAGCTAAACTGTCGGCTTTGGGGGTAATTTTAGGTTTTGATGGAGCACTGAGCACACTTTTGGATGATAAAAAGTAACTAGTAGAAAAAACTTAAACATTCCCCTTAACTGATGAGTTTATATACATCAATGTACAGCAAGAAGATTTAAAATAAGAAAATATGAAAATACAATGCTTTATAATCATATTAATGTATACATTCATATTAATGTACTTCAAGACTATCATTCATGGTGGTGAACAACAGGATCTCTATATATGATGTACCAGTTATAAAAATAGCATTTCTGGAGTTTATTAAATGGTCAAGAAAGCGTACATAAAAGCTTATAAAAGTCAAATCTGTAAAATTCTGTTCAAAAGAATTAATTCTTAGCAGCACTGCTAAATGTTCATTAAAAAGAATCTCTTACCGGATCTAGGTTCTTAAAAAGAAGAATGTCCTTGCATGCCTCCTGCAGTCTGTTTCTTTGATCATCTGTTTTAGGGTGAATAATCTGAGGGATATAATAGAAAAACCTTTAAAGTGGTTATCATATAGCAGCAGTAGCCGAAGGACTGAGCTAATTCAGCTAAGCGTTTTACACAGTATTTTGGCCATGCTTCCTAACACTTTCATTTCAAAACCCTCAGAATTTGAATATACGCTCAGTGATAATTTTACATCACCATAGCATTAGCAAATGAAGCACTGCTGTATTTAAGCTAACCAGATCTTACATTTGTAGAAGCCAGTTAATCTCAAGTATTGCTGCATAAACATTACTCTATTATTCTCTAATCATATTTGGAGCATGCATGTTTTTAACCACTGTTACATTTAGCCACTTGCCGTGACTACTTCCCAAAGAATATTTTGTGAAATAGTATCCGTGTTAAACTTATATCAGAAGTTTCATGGAGTAAACAACAGACCTGACACTATCCGAGTGAGCCAGAGATGTACTAAATTACCAAAGCCTGGTTAATGTGATTATGAATCAAGTTGTTCATTCAACTCTCATGCTTAAAAAGGTATGCTAGGTTTCAAAGCTGTGATACTACAGAATAACCTTTTTGACAGTTTTACAAGCCAGAAATTAGGTAGAATATAAACATTTAAACTTGTCTTAAAAGTCATACTTATGCTATTTCATATTAAAAGCTAAGTAAATGCCTTTAAGAGGGTGACATAAGTAAAAGAAATAAATATAGTTCATTAGTTACTGCACTGTACATCTGAAAATCTCAGCGATTTTATAATTTAGCTTTTTTCTGCCTTATGAAAAATACTAGAATATTGAGGAAACTACTGCAAGATTATGAGGACACCAAATAAGTATTTTTAGGAGCAGGCACTCTCTGGGCAAATACAACTGCACAAAAATGTTTCCTTAACAGACCACGTATCAAAGGTGTGGTAATTTAAAATAATACTCACATCAGGTCCTACATGGGTGACTATTACAGAGTTTTTAAATGTTTCTTTAACATGAAAACCCAAAAGATTATTAAAGCATATTATAGCAAGGATGCTTTTGGAAAGGAATGGTAATGCTGGTTACATTTTTCTTCCTAAATTTAATGCCTGAAAACAGAAAAAAATAAGTATTTGACTCAAAGCATTAAATACCCTAGATTCTGTGTCATCCTCTTCCTCATCAGGATTGTAAGTTTCTGCACACACTGAAATAAAAAAAAAAGTATAATCTTAATTCAAAGTACAATAATGTTTCACAAGATTTACAGAACAGAAAATGCAGAAAATTGTGTGTCACAGTAATAATAAGCAGTAATGTAACACACTCAATAGATAATCACAGAATATACTGCTGATAGGGTCCATAGGAGGACAGCTCCAAACTGCCAGTGAAACAAAGCTACACTTGTATAATTGTTGGACATGTTTTCTGTGTTTTAAAAGACCTCTAATATAAATATCTCACCTAACCTGTTCTAAGTCATCTTACCTTACTATCAGAAATTTTTTTCTGATGTCTAACTAATTCTACCTTGTCAAGAATCCCATACAGGATGCGGAGATCAGATCATTCCCTTCATCTGTGTAAGTTCAAGGTGGTTTGGGGTTTTTGGGTTTGGGGTTCTTTTGTTTGGGGTTTCTTTTTGTGTGTGTTTGTTTTTCGCTCTTTCTTCTGCATACTTGAAAACTTCTCTTTTCTCTCCTATCTTTTACTTTTTAGGGTAAATAATTCTGGTTCTTCATTTTTTTCCTTACAAGTCACATTTTTCAGCTCTCTAATTATCCTCATTGCCTTTCTCTGAACTCCCTCGAATTAGCCCTATCTTTATTGAAGTGTGATGCTCAAAACTGGACCCAGTATTTGAGCTAAGCAGAGTACTGAGTACAACAGATTAATTACTCCATACATTTTGCAGGCTATACGTCTTTTTCATCTATCCATCCCTTTTTCACAACAGCTTGATTATGTTTACTTATGTAATATTCATGACTTACATACTGTTTTCAAAACCCACTGCTTAACCAGCTGTCCTATGTCCTGTATACGGCTATTCTGCCCAAGTGTGGTACCGTGCACTTACACCTATTAAATATTACCTTATTCCCCAAGCCATTTCTCCAATGTGTGAAAATAATTTTCAATTCTAATCCTGTTCTCCAGCATCCTTCCAATCCATCCTCAACTTTGTGACAACTGCAAATTTAATAAGCATACTTTCTAATACATAAGCCAGATTATTACTGAAAAAAACCAGAATAGTGTCCAAAATAAACTTTTGTGGAATACACACATGGCAGTGACACAGCAGTAGCTGCTTGGGGTTACCTTATCCAACCAGTTTTGCAGCTATATCCCATGCAACTTACATTAAGACACTGCTTTATGTTCCCTAGCTTGTTTATAGGAGAGTCTTGTGAGACAGCATTCAGAAGTTTCTTAAAGTGAAAATGTAGGACATCTGCTCCTTTTCTTTTATCCACAAGTTTTAATCTCTCATTATAGGGTATTAGACAGTTCCAACAAACCCACGCTGATTGCTCTTTGTTGCTTTCCTCCAGGTACTTAAAAAATGTTTGAATATTTGTCTGCAATTTCTCTAAGAACAAAAATTATCTGTAAATCTGTGATAGGCCTCTTCCCTCTGTAGCTCTCCCACCCTTTTAAGGATCGATTTTTCTGGTTTTGTGTTTTTTCACACACTCTCATTTTTCTTCTTCAGACTCGCAATGGTAATTGCTAACAGGGCTGAGACTGATTTAGCCAATTCTTCCAGTTTCCAAGTATAGTGTGTCTCAGGCACAGCTAACCTGGGAACACCTAACACATTAAGTACTCTCTGATTTCTCCTTCTCTATTCTAGGCTGAGTTTTCCATATGCTCTTAATACTGCTAGTGAAGACCGATGTGCTTCTGTTAAGCAGTAGAGCAACACTTTCCTGGAACATGCTCTTACCAGAAATATACTTGCAGAACAATTTCTGTTACTCCTCATGTTCTTTCTTGTACATAGTCTTTTCCTGTTCACATTTTTTGGCGTTGGCTTCTTTGATTTTTTTTTTTTCCCTTTACATTTTTTGCTATTCTTTTGCACTTGTTCTGAATAATTCAAACTAGTTTTACTTTTCTACATGGTTCCTTCTTGTGCTTGATATAAATGAGGTGCTTACATTTAGGCAGATTTAGTTTACTATGCTTTTTGTCCTTCTCCTGTACTGTCTCAATTTCCATTTTTTATCTTCATATTTTTTTTTGAGGAACAACCAATTCCTTTAACTTTTCTCCAGACTCCTTTCCAAAGAGATTATGCCTACAGTCCGCTCATATCCCCCTGAAACCTCTTGTTCCGATTCTTTTACTCAATCTCTTTCCCTTCCTGAAATCTGTGAGCTCTATCATCCCAGGGTAATTCTCACAAAAGCTGCCTTTTCTCTTCCTATTCTTGAACAGTTTCTCCATTAGAGTTGGTATCAAACAGAATAGCTTCCCCTTCAATTGCTTTTCCCATTATCTCAAAATTTGGTCATAAGTGCATTGCAAAACATGTTGGGCAGTTGGTATTCTCTATTGGTTTCCAACAGATGAGTGATTAATTAAAATCTCCCATCATCACCATCTCCTGTACTCTGCCAATAAAAACCCCCACCTACCTGATCTGTTTGGTGGTCTGTGCAATGCCTGCATAATGATGGAGCCCATAAGCTTTTCCCCTTTTAGTATTACTCATAGAGCGTCAGTATGTTCAACTCCCTCCACAGCTGGGTCACAGCACCAGTGTCTGAACCTGACACACAACAGCAACAGCCTCTTCCTCCTCCCTGTCCTCCCACTGCATCTTTGCTATGCTAGTTCAGTCACACTGTTGCTCAAGGATTAAGATTTCAGGCCCTCTTCTTTATTGCCCATATTTCCTACATTATTATACAAACAACTTACAAAGTAGTGGCCATGTAGACCCATTAACCTCCTCATTACCCCATCCAATTAAGACAATTTCATGGCAAAGCATATCATTGCACATATTATGCAGAGTCCCAAAGGAAGTTTTGGTCCTCACCGTATCAGGCACCCAGCAAACACTAAAATGTCAACTTTGTAAAACTTGGCATCTTCAACAACTTAAAGAAATTTGATACAAGTCCCTCTGGAACTGACTGAAAGATTCCTACCAAGTTTACTAGGAACTGGATTTGGTCCCAAATAATTACAAATGCCCAGAAAAGGAATTCTGCAATCTGTTGAACAACTATAGTATTTTACCTCTACATAAACAAAATGTTCCTACTGACTGTTTTATGGTACTACAGCTACTTCAGTCTTGTCTGAAATAAACTTTAGGGGATTTTATTTAAATAGCAACCATAATAACATGCCAAGTAAGCACCATATCCCATCATAATGTAAATCATTACTTTGTTTCAGCTGGTATCAGCCTCTGTGCCCTAGTGCACGGATGTGTACATGGGAGTCAAAAAATCTGTGTTACAGTACAGTGTGCTGCTGGGTGTATGAATATTCTGTCTCAACCTGCAGTACAGTTACATTTTGTCCTTACCTCCGATAAAGCCTCTACATGAAAAAAATTACACAAAACAGGAATTTAATTTAGTAACTTTGATGTTGTTATCCCAGAATTGACAGGTCTCATCTCGCCTGGCTGAACATTTAACAGTCTTCCAGACCACACAAATGAAACTGAATTTAGCCTCATCCATGCCCATCCTGAATCATCTTATCAGTCCCTTTCACATAGCCTGAAGCAGGATCAGTCCATAAAGAGAGCATGTTCCTGAGGTCTTCCGTGTCATCTAGTGTCTCTGCTCTAACTTCACTCTTCTCTGCTAGACGCTCATTTCAGTCAGTCTCATTAACTACTATCAGCAGGTGCTGTCATTAAATATTTCTTCTTTATCACTGATTACAGACAGTTATATTTAAGAACGACAGTTTCTCCTGGCTAGTGCCCATCTGCCCAAATTTTAAAATTATTTATTTTTATCATCTGTGATGAGAAGCTTACTCTTCTGGTTACAGTTCTGTACTTATTTTGCCTTGGCTTATTTTTTTGCCATAATCAAGGATGCGTCTTTCATTTGGGTCACAACTTGAAGACTATACCAATGCTGTGGCTCTGCAGTTTTAAATATGGGATTTCCTTTCCATCATTGCTTATTTCAGTAGCCTGTCTTTTTACAGACTTTATTATAGTCTAGTAACATATTAATTTCTAAGTGCATACCACTAGATGTCTCATGGAAAAACTTGATATATTTTACTTCTTGAAATATGGTCTCTGACATTACTATGGTCCACTGAATTTCATGACATGAACATTGGCACATGAGAATCCCAATAACATAAAACATCTAAAACTACAGGAGATGCCTCTTAGGTAGACATCCACATCTGCAGAAGTCATCTGGATTCCAATTACAGTCAATGGAGAGAAACTGGTACATTTACGAAGCGATTCATCTGACCTGTATTACAGGTCCAGATTAATGTAAGATTAATTAAAAATGTGACTAATTGGCTGAGATAAATGCTATCCCTCTTGAGATGAGGCCTGTTAGTTATAACAAGCTGCAAGACTGGCTCCACCATTTCTCCATTTAGTCCATATTTCTTGGAGAACAAAGAAATTCATCATCTGATGATGACAGGTTGCTCACGCAATAGCACACCTTCTTCATTCATTTTCTGTATTCCAGGGAGACAGTCTGTGGTCCCCATCTCTTTTGTCTACGGCTTGACTGGCACCACAGACATTAATTCTGAACCATGCCTCTGCTAGTGGCTGCAATATTCATAGTGTTCAGTATTTTATTTTTCCATCTTTCCACCTCATTCCACACTCCCGGTGGTACACAGTACATGTTGACTTCATCATGCTCAAATTCCCTGCCACATTTTGCTACGTGTCACTGCTGAATGCAATACTCACATCAATGCTCAAAAAGCAGCCCTAATACCATTCTTAGGGACCTATTTCATCCCATGCATAATTATGGCATTAAAAAATAGTGATAAAAACACTGTACATATTTCTCCACTGGTTGCTAAGCTCAACTAAGTGAAACTATTTTTATTCATTTTTTCCAACTGAGCACTATGTTTCACAGATAATTCCCCAAGATGGACACAAACACAAACAAGCCCAAATACATCAGCACAAAGTACTCATAGGAAAAAATCTGAATTGTCAAAAGGCAGTGCATTATTAAAATACACATGCACTAAAAACGGCACACAACTCTAAATGGATTGCTTTGTCAGCAAGAAGAGGTAAGCTTTTATAATTTCTAACTCATCACTCCAAGTAAAGTCAACTTTCTGGTTTTCAGCTAGTAAATATGTTTTATATTCAAAACCAGAAATACAGTCACTTCAGATATGAAGGAATTCTAAAATGAAAATTAAAATACAGTTAGTAATTGTAAGATTACAAAAAATGTTAGTCAAGCTCTATCTAGTCTGTTGATGTATCGGGAAATAAGCTATCAATAATGAAATGAATGAAAATTCATATATCGTCATAAAATAATGTATTATACTCAAAACATGGCAGGAAAAATGATCCATATGTGTGTACCCTTTCCAAAGCACAGAACCCCCGAGTCATAAAGCATATTACAAAGAATTATACAAGAGAAAGAGAGCTGTGGAAATACTTCTTCATCCCGTTCAGGGCAAATCAAGACTACAGTTTTGCCAGCATGACTATCAGGGTGGAGCGTAAAAACAGACCATCTCTAGCCACTGCAGCTATGCCAGCATGCTGTTTGTCCCTACCAACATCCCTAACTACAAAAGCTATGCCCAACCCCTCATACAACAAGAATGTCACCTCCCTCGTTTAACCGTACAAAAACTGCTAAGGTGGCTTAATGGCAGTGTGAGATTTTTTTCCATTTTGTCAGGATGTACTTCTCTTCATCTACTAAACACAGATTAGGAACACGGTGCACACAGACTCCTTGCACAACACGTGGAAGTTCCAAACTAGACCACAACTACTACTGACACGGAAACCCATTTTTTAACATCTCACCAGTTCCTACCACTGCAGGAGGAACTAGCAAGAGAGCCCTGCACCCCAAAATCCCAATTTCATAAGTAGTCTTTATTTAAACAAAAGCAACCCTCTGTGATGGTAGCAATGAGAAATAATTGGTCGTGGTCTCTGATACTTGTAACTAGCAAGTCCCGTATTATTTCTACACCTGGTTTTGACTGGACCACATGGAAGATGAGATCAAAGTTCTGTAAGTAAACATTAGGACTGAAGAACAACCCAGAGAAAGGAGATCAACTTTCTCCTCTATCTGAGTGCACAATGAGATGAGATAAAATTTACCTGATTCCGTGCATGATATAATAAGGCAATACCAACTGGCTCTGCTGCTGAGATCCACCATTTGTGCAAAACCCTGAAACCATTTCAAGGAGTTAAGTTTACTTTAAATATAAGCTAATTTAGAACAAAGCATGATCTCTGGGTCTATAATTTCCCATGATACTGCCAATAAGGTGGCATCTGTGAATTGCCTACCATTAGTGATAGGGTCACTAAACTGAAACTTTATCTAGGCATAATTAGGAGAATTAATACACAGAATACCTGATACCTTGCAATTACGTGTTATTACTATTTTAGACATAGAGCATTTATATTACAAACGCTGTCCAAACTGGAATAAAAGTATGTATGCTCAGAAAAAAGGTCTGGCAGTCACAGAGACATGAATGTTCTTGAGATTTCCTCACATGCAACAAACCAAAAACTGAAGAAATTTCCCTCCAATCTACCAGATTTATGGGGTAACGACTTTTGAGTGAGTGGTCCACTATCTAACACAAATCACAAAGTGCTCAGGACACCAGCCTAAAAATCCGAAGCTGGATAAAATTCACGCAGCTTGTTTCCTTTTTATTATCAGCAAGGTGGCCTTCAGTTCATTAGGCGCGGACTGACTGAATCGGAGTCTTGGGAGCACTGCCAAGACAGTCTGTTTCAAGATCAGCTGCTCATGAAGGACAGTTATCTACTCTTGCTTTCAGTGTATAGACTGAAATTCTTCAAACACTGCCTGATAGTCATGAACACATACCAAATATTGAGTTTGTGCTCAGCTATGCAGCTCAATGGCAAAACCTTTTGCCAGAGTTGGAAGACTGCTCAGCCTGCAATACATGCTTGCAAGAAATCAAAGACTCACACAATCAACTTTTCTACAGTATTTCCTCTTGTCCATCTGGTACCAACGCTATTTCTAATTAGTCAAACTTCAAGATATTTCCGCCAGCATTTCTAAATAACATGAAGTGCCTAATATAACATGTAGCATGTTCAATGAGGTCCATACCAATAGCGAGTCACAGAACCTCCGAAGGATTCTCTGTTCAAAAGTCCACATGGGGTTTATTCATTGTTCACCAGTCCTCACACCGAAGCAGGGATTTCATCAAGATTGTACTGAACACTATGAAAGCCCATTTGAAGAAACACGATGGCCCACACAAGACATTTTTGAATAACTTTATCCCAGTTGAGTTATTCATATGTGGACACCTTTGCACCAGTTCCTTAATATTATTTGGTATGTAACAGTGAAAATTGTGACGTGTTAGACCACAGTACCTTCCTGTACTCCAGAGGCCAAAGCACTCTGCATCACAACTAGCACACTTATCGCTGGGTCAAAGATGCATGCTTTTCCCCGAAATCATAGGGGTTTGAATCACTAAATAGGCTCCTCCACAGAAACAGTATGTTCGAACTTCACCACAAGTAGATGAAAACACTTCCCTATTTTTAAATAGGGAACCAGAAAGGGGCTTTAACAGAATTTCCCTAAGGACTTACATAGTACTTAGTCCTCTTTCTAGTCCTATTTCAGTTCTTTCCATAATTGTGTAATTTGTCAAGATGGAGCTAAAAAAACAACCAGGCTTCTGGCTGATGGTAGGAGGCAGTTTTGCTTGGTTTCTCAGGAAGTGCTTGACTTCATCTGGCTAGCTAGTGAAAACCAGCACAAACACACATTACAGTGTCCAGAACACTGCAGGTAGTTATTAAACAATAAAATCGTTACAAAAGTAAGATGCACTTCCAATAGAAGAGTTTGCCAGTATATACCATGTACTCTACTACTTACTCTATAAGCTTTCCCAATGTAGCATATGGAGTAGCATAACATACAGCAACATACTGTACTCTGATGTTGACTTGTATAACCTTCTGTTCCCATTCTCATATGAGTCCAAGCAGTTCACAATGCTACAGTGTGTTATTTAGGACATATCTGAAATATGCATAAATATTTGACAAAGTCTGAGCAGACACAGATCTCTCTGCATACATTTCAACTTTATATTTCCTAATATTACAGGATAAAAACAGAACTGCACCCAGCTCTTCCTCCCATATTTAGTACTTCATAGCCATCAACTACAGATTTTTTTTTTCTTACTGAGACGTCAGCATCAGGAAGATCTCAGAGAGTGTACATTATTTTCCCACTAGAAAACTCATCCCTTACATAGAAAGTGAGCAAATATAAATTGCAGCTATTAAGAAAACATATTCTGAACAATGCAATCTAACCTTTTTGCCTATTTTGTATCCGCTTTATACAATCAGATTTAATATTTTACATCAAAATATTTTTCAGTATTCTAAATACATTTCAAATACTAAACAGCTTTGAAACCTGATTTGCTACAAACATTTTAAAAACTGAAGCTACAACTGTTCATCCCCAGACCCTACATCCCAAGATGTACATATTTGCATTTTTAAACTAGTAACATAGTAGTACAGTTTAAGGAAACCATATATAATGCAGTAAACCACAACAGCAGCTTGTTTTTACCCAAAATGAATTATCTATCCAGTCTGACAGTGTTTGTAATTAATACTGTACCTCATGCCAGGTTTCAGAGCCAAAAATTATAAAATAGTTGCTGTTGATTTTTACTAAACTATGTAAACTTCAACAAGAAACTATTTAATGAGTTCTAATACATTTGAAGACACATTAAAGCGGTCAATAGCACACTTAGCCACTTCTTGAAAAACTACCGTAGCCAAATTTTTCAAGCTTGATGGCAAAATTATATAAATTGAATAGCTTACAGAGGAAATAGAAATAGACATTCAAATGAATTTATTACCCATTAATCTCTTTTAATCTCTCCTTTGGTTTGTCCACTCATCTCTTGCCCTCAAACTTGCAAAATATCTGAAAAGGAGGCATTAGTTTTGGTTGTTAAATGAAATATGTGTATTTGGGGCTTAATTATTAAAAATAATTTTTTTAACGACGGGTTAAATACGAAAGATGCGTGCAGAAAGACACCACTGAATTTACAAACCTAGCAGACTAAAACATGAAACTATTAATACAACAGAACAAAACAAAAAAAAAAAAAAAGAAAAGGAAATGGGAGAAAAATACAAGTAGAGAGAAATACCAGAAAAGGAAGTACTCAAATTTTGGACTTATGAGAAGACATTGAAGGTGAGATGTAAGAATCAGTCAGACATAGGACAGGGTGGGTAGAAAGAACTGGAAATTATCTGCAAAGAAAGAAGTAAATGCAAGTAAATAAGTGTATTGGGTTTGCATGAAAGGTTTTGGTAGTGGGGGGCTGCAGGGCTGGCTTCTGTGAGAAGCTGCTAGAAGCTTCCCCTATGTCTGACAGAGTCAATGCCAGCCGGCTCCAAGATGGACCTGCCGCTGGCCAACGCCAAGCCCATCAGTGATGGTGGTAGCGCCTCTGAGATAACATATTTAAGAAGGGGAAAAAAACGCTGCGCAGCAGAAGGTGTAGAAAGGAGTGAGAACATGTGAGAGAAGGAGGCTGTGAAGAAGGAGGGGGAGGAGGTGCTCCAGGCACCAGAGCAGAGATTCCCCTGCAGCCCGTGGTGAAGACCATGGTGAGGCAGGCTGTGCCCCTGCAGCCCGTGGAGGTCCATGGTGGAGCAGATACCCACCTGCAGCCCATGGAAGACCCACCGCCAGAGAAGGTGGATGTGCCAGAAGAAAGCTGTGACCCCGTGGGAAGCCCATGCTGGAGCAGGCTCCTGGCAGGACCTGTGGACCCATGGAAAGATGAGCCCATGCTGGAGCAGGTTTGCTGGCAGGACTTGTGACCCCGTGGGGGACCCACGCTGGAGCAGTCTGTTCCTGAAGGACTGCACCCTGTGGGAAGGACATGTGGAAAGGACCCACGCTGGGGCAGTTCGTGAAGAACTGCAGCCTGTGGGAAGGACCCACGTTGGGAGAAGATTGTGGAGGACTGTCTCCCATGGGAGGGACCCCACGCTGGAGCAGGGGAAGAGCGTGAGGAGGAAGGAGCGGCAGAGACAACGTGTGATGAACTGACCACAACCCCCATTCCCTGTCCCCCTGTGCCACATGGTGGGGAGGAGGTACAGAAAATCAGGAGTGAAGTTAAGCCTGGGAAGAAGGGATGGGTGGGGGGAAGGTGTTTTAAATTTTTTATAAATTTCTCATTACTCTGATTTGATTGGTAATAAATTAAATTAATTTTCTCGAGTTGAGTCTGTTTTGCCCATCATGGCATTTGCTGAGTGATCTCTCTGTCCTTATCTGAACCCACGAGCCTTTCGTTGTATTTTCTCTCCCTCTGTCCAGTTGAGGAGGGGAGTGATAGAGCAGCTTGGTGGGCACCTGGTGTCCAACCAAAGTCAACCCACCACAGTAAAATAAGTAAGGACATACAGAAGGGGAAGAGGGGAAAGACACTCTTCTCCAAGGCACTCTTAACTAACATACTGGAGAAGGGGGAGTGCCTATGCTGTGTAAAGGAGCACTTGGAAAAATAGGAGTAGAGCCAAAAAAGCGTAAGAAACACAAAATTCAAGTGGGGAAAATGAACAGCAGAACGCAGGTCTGCCAGCAGGTCACCAGGTAAAACAGCCAAGCACCACCCTGATTTAACGGGACTGGGGCGAGGAGGGGGGAAAAGGAGAGGGACTAGTGTTACAGATCTGCAAAGAGTTAAAAAGGCTAATGAAACAAAAAGAAGGTGATTATTTTATGAAACCACATATTTATGGCTATTTTATATGCTGGTGTTTTAAAGACTAACACAAGATCTTGATAGCTAAAGGAAGGATGTAGTAAGGTAAAGAAAATGGTTAGGAGTGACACACAAAGAAGATAACCACTGATGACAGGACATGTAAAGATATAAAAGGATTCAAGAAAACAGAAAAAACGTAGATTAAGGGCAGACAAGAGAAGGTGACCTCCAAGCCAAAGACTCATGCAAAGAATGACTGCAGGGAGGTTAGGGACAAAGCCAAAACTATTGGCTCTGACAAGTTTGTCTCAGTGTCCTGCCAGCGGACTGACCCGTTTTGACCAAGACAAGGTGAAAAACCTGCCAACAGCAGTATGATCAATCATCCAGCAAAATGAGGAAAGTACAGATAATACTAAATCTAGAATACTCCTAGGAGCCTTTGGGATGACATCTAATTAAGTCATAATTACAAGAGTTCCTCAGAGGCACGTGTCAAAAACAATGTTCCCACGTACGGGGTAGACTTGGTTTGGGCAGCTAAGGGAGTACAAAATTCAATCTCAACAGGCTTCACAGAAAACCCTGCATCCATATGGGATTCAGAATAGTTAGCTGAGGATAGACACCTAAAAAAGAGGCAGAGTCATCCTTTTAAAAGAATGTTTGCTATAGTAAATTTACCTTTGCTTTTCACAGCTAATGGGACCAAGGGAAGGAAGCTTGAACCCACCTCTCCCCATTTTCCAGAAGTGCCCTACATTCTACATTACAAAATACTCTATAATGAGATGCTCTTCAATCCTCCTGGGCCCAGGCTGTTAGGCAAAATGAAATGCAGTAAGAAGCTAAAGGAGCTTGTCTCCTGGAATTTTAGCATGCTGGTTTTAGGTACGTTGGCTTTGGTTGAATGGGTAGGTCATGCTCACGTAATCCTCTGTATAAGAAATATGATAAACCAAATTTACTAAACAGGTTCCAGATAAAACAGGAAGACAGGTAGACAAAAAACATTATGGAAAAGATTTCTGCCAAGTTTTGAAAAGGTTGATTTTGAACATCTGGTTTCTCAACAGTTCCAGAAAATCCATTTAAGACTTTCTGATGACAGGATTCTCTTTAGATAGCCAAAGGAAGTTTAAAAGACAAATCATAACTATGAAATAATATATGCTGCTTTACTTTTTCATAGTCAAAATATAAACTGTTGTTATGAAATAATACCGGTACTACATAGTAAGGTAAGAAAGCCAGCACCCAACATAGCAATCACTACACGCTCACGTACTTCTGTAATGGTGCAGACAACTCTAACAAGCCAAAAGACGGACTACAAATATTATCCTTCCAAGAACTGGGACTGTAATCACCCTGAGAACACAGATTACCACACTTATATTCCCTAATAATAGAAGTTTTCCATAACTGCATGACTACTTACCACTCAGAAAAAGAAAGAAGGCATCAAGGTCTCACAGAACTAGTTAATCTTTTTCTAAAAGTAAAATAACAAAAACAAACCTCCACTCATTCAGCTCATGAGCTGTCACTACTTGGAACTAATATTTCTCAGAAAGTCCTTAGCCAAAGGTAAAGGCAGACAGTGTACTCTGATGACTAAAAAAACCCCACATCTTCATTCCCAGCTTTCTAAACACCCTCCACCCCTCCCATACAGACACATTTGGTACCATTATGAACTAAATACTACTGTATTCAAGAGACTAAATGGGTGAACACACAACTGATGTGAATCTAGCTTTTTCCTGCATACTGTAAAGCCAGTTTTATTTCTTCTATAGATGGATCTTGCAGATATCTACAGTGCTGTTTTGCTCCCTCTTGTTTTATACTATTATAAGAAGATGCAGAAAGGCTGGATGAAGTGTCATGAACACACGTAGGACACTACTACGTAGGACAAAGTTGTATTACTCTTTTATGCTGGTCACCACCACCACTTAACTCCATTTTCTCAGTACCTGCTTAAAAATCACATTGCACTTGAAGAGAAGCTGGCTAAAGATGAACCCAGGAAAACCGATGTAATGTATGCAGGAGAAGATCATTGATGAACACCTGGCAATGTGACCTCAAACAGCCTCAGACTGTCAAGATAGCTGTTTTGGACTTCCCAATCTACTCCATGCCCAAATGGCTGTGATGACAAAAGCACACTCATCCACCTGCAGCTGACCAAGAAGGATTGTGCTCTTTCCACTTAATGAAGAAAGGACCAAAGTGATCCATGCATGAATGGCCTCCAGACTTCTGCAACAAATCTCTAATAATTCCATCACATTATCTTGGAAAAAGCTGACCACATCTCCACAAATACTTTGCTGCTGTATTCCAGTCCCTGTTCCAGTATTTTCCATTTTCTGCAGAGTTACTCATTTTACACAAACCTCAACTCATAGTTTCTTGTCTTAATATGCAGGATCTCCACTGGGACTGGCTCTTGCGTTCCCTTGCACAACCACAACCCTATACTGCTTCAGCAGAAAACGAAACTGTCAGACAACAGAAAGCTCATGAGTGCGAATGCAGCAACTTTCTCAGCAACTGAATCCAGACCGGAAAACCTCAGAATAAAAGTGGACTTGCCATTTTGAAAAACTAAACATAAAATTCATGCTTCTAACTCCGTTTTGTCTTGGTCAGCTAGCTATACACGCAAAACAGATCCATACTTTCAAGGAAATAATATACACTTTGAATTATTCTTACTGAATGGAAGGGAGGAAAGATTTTTAGTTCTATTTTTACTTCATGAGAGGAGAGATAATAACACATGCCCCCTTTGTAAACTACAATTCCTTTAAATTTGGAGAGGAAAAAAATAAAGATCTTGAACCTGAGCCAGGCACCTTACCTTTACTGAAACCAATATCCTAGGAAATCATGTATCCCAGGTGACCACTTTTCAGAAAAGCTTCTAGAATTATAGCACAAGTTAAAGAAAGAGTTAACAGCTCACTTTGCAGGGTGCTAGAATTCAGGCTTACAGTTCAGTCTTTTTCTCTCAGGGAAGGAAGTACCTACAGATGCTCTTCAGCAACAACTCTGTTAAATATCAGAAGGGAATAAATGAACCCTTAGGGTAAGACAGAGCACCTAGCTTCTTCAGCCAAAACAGTCATTTGTAACAGAATGTTCTTGCAGAGATAAAACTTAGAGGGAATAAAATCAAGGCCACAGAGAAAGCTTAAGGAACCCCAAGGAAATTGTATTCCTTTATAAATGTCCTGTGTTTAAACAGCAGTGCTAAAGAACTTCTTGATTTAATTTGTACACAGTTCCCTTGATGCTTCTAGAAATTTCAGGTTTAATGATTAAATAATCGAAGTTACCAAGATAGCAGCACAGCTGGGAGATAACAAAAATATTCTGGTTGAATGACCCAGAACATTTGCTGACTGAGGTACCCACTGCTGATATATTAAATAAAACTATTCTAATTCTAAAGAAATAGAACACAATAAAAAGCAATTAAAATTAAAAGCTACAAGTGTTAAAAATAAACAGTGCCAGACTTGGAATACTGTGACAAATGAATTTGAAGGTACTACATTTAGTGTAACCACTTATAAATCAATGTGGGTTTTTTGGTTTTTTTTACACTCTCAGGGGCCTTTCAATGTGCTGACCTGTAAAGCAAAGGTAAAGTTAGTTACGAGTTGAAGCTCTCAAAGATGCACAGTACACACAAGCCAGCACACAGATCATTCAAGTCTCGTGAACATTTTTCATCTTAGACTACCCTCAGAAGAGGCACATGCACCCAAACATCCCTTATCCTCACCCTCAGCCCTGCAAGAGCACTCATGCTCAGGGAGCAGCTCCCCTAGAACGGCCCTTGGGCTTTTGGTGGGCAGCTGCGGACCATGAGCCAGCAGTGTCCCAGCAGCAAGGAGGACCAACCACTTCCTGGGCTTTATGAACAGGAGAAGCGATTGTCCCCCTCTATTCCACACTTATTAGACCACATCTAGAATACCGGGTCCACTTTGGGGGCCTCCAATACAGGAAAGATATTGATAAACTGGAACTATCTCAGTGGAGGGTCACCAGGAAGGTCAAGCACTTGCCCTGTGAGCAGAGGCTGAGGGAGCTGGGTTTGTTCAGCCTGGAGAAGAGACAGCTTTGGGGGACCTGACAGCAGCCTGGCAGTACCTATGGGGAGGTCACTGAGGCTCTGCACACTGGTGCATGGTGGGAAGATGACAGACAAAGGCATGAGTTGAAACAAGAGAGTCTCAGACTGGATGTAAGGAAAACTTTTCATCATGAGGCCAGTCAGGTGGTGGAGCTGGTTGCCCAGAGAAGTTGTGCAGTCTCTCTGAGTCCTTAGGGATTTTAAAGAACCAACCCTGCTTTGAGGAGAAGGTTGGACTAGAGACTTCCTAAGGTCCCTTCCAACCCAAATTATCCTAAGATCCAGAAGAATTCAGTCATTGGGAAATTATCTTTTTTACTTTGAGTCCACAAGTATATTCACATTATCTGTAGTTCCAAGATGTTCCCCTGATGCCATTAATTACCTGACAAAAGGTATCTGAATGGTTATCAAAAAGAGCAACTACAGGACCACTTTAGAAAGTGCCACAGGCAAGCTTAAGGCTTTTCTGTCATCACTGATTGAAGGACACATCTGATGTCACTGTCCTTGAAGGTGGGTGGAAAAATTGGAGACATTCTCTTGCAGATTTTGGCCTGGTCCTGTCACAAGGAGTGTTGCAGAACCTGAAGAATAGTGACCTGCTTGCTGTGTAGATTTATCACAGAAGACTACAATGAAGCCAGAACTGGAAGTAAAATCTAGTGTGAAATACCACAAAAATTCAGTACACCACTTGTCACAGCAGACATTGATGCTGAGCAGTTGACCACAAGGTAAACCATTGATTCACGGTTAGTATAAACTAGAATTTATTGTTCCAAAGTCAGCAACTGGTCAAGCGAACTTTATAATCTGTGATGATACAAGACTTGACTTTTATCTTGAGAACCACTTGCACAAAGAGAAATCGATAATATGGAGAAACTGAAAAGTCTGGTTAATAATGGGATATACAGAAGAATGATCATCAAAATGTGGAAGAAAATATTTCCAAATGCTTAACATGAGCAGCATCTCCCTTCAGCATGCTGGTGAAGACTGTAGGAACTGCAGACAGACAAATGCATAAAAGACAAAAATGCTACTGATTCTAGCCCTGAGCACATTATTGGTGTTTCTGTCCCAATGCCCCTAACAGAGGAATCAAAGTTCATTACTGTTTTATGGTGAAGAAACTTCTGCTTCTGTGTAGTTCACTTGATATTATTATTTTGCAGATATTGCCTTTAGTTTAACCATCTGAGGCCTCACCTGAGGCTTCTCACCCTGATAAAAGCACAGAATGAAGCAAAAGGAGAAAATGTTCAACATACCCAACAATGGCCTGCAAATTTTTGAAGGAAATCAGGACAGTATCCCAGTGACTGAAAAAAACCCCCAAAACCAGGAGCCATCATATAACAGATTCTTAACAAACATCAGCATGATCCTATACAGGCCAGAACTCTGAAACCATGATGCCCTAGTGAAAACAGCAGCTGCCATGAACTTTGAGGCCACACCTACACAGCTAGAGTACCTCAAAGAGATGTTCTGGAAGCAATTTGGGCTTCAGCAAGGAGTCCTGTTAGTTGGAGAAAGCTGGATAAAGACAACGCAAGATCTCCATAAGATGCCATCTTTCAGAACAAACAGATTCTGATAAATCGCAAGTCAGAATCACAATGATGAAAATAAACACACACTTTTTTTTTCAGACTGCCAGGCATTTAATTTCACCAGGAACGAACGAACTGCACCACAGCATAGAAAATTCACATTCATAAAAATATGTTTCCTCAGCAATTCTACAGGCATTAAAATGGCAAAAGATAGCATTTCTCCTAAGAAAGTCAACTGATTTCAGAATGACCTTATTACTGGGGAGCAACACCAGAAATGCAGACAATTGATGCAAAATACCCATGGGGTATCCATATGTTTTAATTACAGAAATCTTAAGCTAACCTTCCACTCACCTGAACGTAACCTGACAAGAACACTGGCCACTGTAATACATTAAACACTGTCCTCTCTAGCATGAGATGGAGAACACCCAGACAGACCTACTGTCTCAAGAGAACGTAGGGGCCAAAAAAAAAAAAGGCTGAGCCCACGTCCTGAAGTGAGATACATCTGTCTACCTACTTCGCAATTAAGCAGCTGAACTGAAGCATCCAATACTACTGTTCGTTGAATTATAAAAAGAGAAGACTAGGTCCTCAGTATTTACATCAAGAATCCAATAATCCATCAGGTGCAATGAATGACCATTGCTCTTACAATACCCGCAGCTCCTTTTCCCCCTTTTGGAATAAGATGCATTTCCAAATGACCACCCCCACCACCCACCACAGAAAGTGCCCAAGAGAAAGTTAATTTTCATATCCACATTCACATCCTAGGGACTGTATCACAGCACTGAGGATCTAAGATTATTTCTGGTATGGAGGGATCAATGATGAGGCTGAGACAACACAGTACTGTAACAAGTTAAACTCACTTTCTTGAACAAGTGCTGCATGTTACTACTGAGAACAAAGTGTCACTTCTACAGAGGCATCCTCAGTTGGTGCCAGGGGATCTGACAGAGCTGTAAACTGCACAGTTGCTGAACTGGAGAAAGCTGATATATGCTTAAAATCTTGGTGTATATTTGGTAAGCCAGTGCTACGGAGTCAGTGTCAACCCACAAGTTTCATCTATGCCACAAGACTCTGTGGTAACTCCATGGGCCCCACTAGTCTTGTCTTTATCATGACAAGTCTGGAGAAAGAGACAGGCACCTCCTTGAGGAGTCACCTTAGGAATGGTATCCCAATCAGTTTGGTCCCAGAGGTGCACAGAGCAATGCTAGTCCCTGGCAGTGACCAAGAGGCTCACTACAACCTCAGACACCTGATCCAGATGAGACCTTCGTGGCTTTCTCAGCTCCACTCCTACGCAACACAGGCACCCAATCCCTTCACTTGCTATATTTAAAAGAACAGCAAATAAAGCACTTATCAGGAATGCATCACTTGCTAATCAATAAAAATATTTCACATATGGATCACAGATGGAATTCAAACCTCCCAAGTCTCACAGCAATAGATGTAAATTATGAAGACATTACTGCTTTAAACAAAAAGAACAGGATACAGAATAATAATCCACCATGCAGAAGAAAATCTGCCTAAGCAGTAAGTGGTTCATCTCTGCAGAGTGGCTGGAGGAGTGGACATGTCTCTGAGCATGTTAGAGCTCGTGATGTAACCCACTCCTCCCTCCGAGGACGAGAAAGGGTTGGGCATCGAGTCTCTACAGGTACTGCCAAGGGAAAATAACAATGTGAACTGCAGTGAGGAGGAGTATGTACACTGACACTGTCAATGTTCACTTAGAGTATCACCCACAGAAAGACACAATTATTTATTGATAATAACAAAACTATCTAAAATAGACATGAATTCCTACTGTTACACTTATACCCAGTAAGAAAAAGGCCTTTCATATTTTCTTTTCTTCTTTTTCAAGACAGTTCAGAATAAAGTGTTTGCTATTAGGCTGTCACCACTGAAAATCTAATGACTTAGAAAAGGCACAGTACAAGAGGGAAGGAAAAAAAATTCAGTGAGCTGCTAATGAAAGGAAATTTTAAGATCTTCCAGATCATATAAACACATTCATAACTCATCAGCATACTACACTGACCTTTGAAAATTTTAGATTAAAAAAAAAAAAAAAATCAGTCAAAACTTGGTAAAAAAGTATAAATATTACCACTGGTTTCAGTGGGCATGCCAGAAGGCCCTCAGAATATTTTTAGGCCCTCATGAAGTTAAATATTATTAACATAACACACCTGTAAGGATGAAGTCAGGTAATAACTATAGGACTATATAAGAATTAGAGACACCATGTAAAAGCACTGTACATACAGCATGGGTAGCCTGTGGGATCCAGAGAATGGCGGATACACCATATACAGAGCCTCCGCTCCCTCATACTGGTGCATCTGTCCCCCGTAGTCCCCAGCCATTCCTTATATCTGCAAGAATATAATAGAAAGAAAAGGCATAACAGGGTACTTCAAGACCTGAGAGAAGATGGGAGCACATGGTTCAGGGTCTCCACTCCCTCATCCAGGTACTACCCAACAACTCTGGGCCTTCAGTTCTCCATTGTGAAGAACAAACTTCTGAAGTTTAATGGCCATAATGGCATGGTGCAAAATGCTTATGATGTTTAATACAATTTTTAGAAGGCAGGGGCCACTGCTAAATGGCTTACATTTACAGGCTCTTGTTCCAATCTGTTTTGTAATGTTTAATCACTGTAATTCTATATTGTGGTAAGCCACAAAAGAGAGTGTATGAATAAAATTGGATTTCTCAAGGAAGCAACAATCGAAAGACTTGAAAGCAAAAGGAACTCTCAAAAGCCTAAAAAGAAAGTTTTCTAGTCACCAGTTTTGTTGCCTGCAAAAAGAAATTAAAATTCTAACTTATATTCCCCAATATCCACGAAGGGAAACAGCATACAGTTCCCAAAATATGTCTGTGGCTGCATCAACTAAAGGATCAATGACTTAACTGGAAAATGGAATTCTAAGTCTTCATTGGACATGATCCTCCACAAAAACGAGAGGACAATATGAAGAAGCAAACAGTCATGCCGTTCCCACTTCATTTTGTGTAGAACACGAAATAAACCCGTAGGCTAAAAACCCCCAAAGTTCTGATACTAAACATTTGTTTAATAGAGAAAGAAGTGTACACGCTTATCCCAGATGGCTGGGAACAAAGAGCTTCCATTAATCCAGCCAGCCCAGGGTTACATTATTCCCTCTGTTAAGCCACTTACGTATGTCCTACGCACTTGCATCAATGCGCAATTTCATAACCTAATCATTAGAGTGTGTTGATTTTATCTCCAGAAGGAAGGACAGTGGTAGTTTTAACTTTGCAGTCATGAAACCAATGCAAGGAAGGAAAATGAAGAAGTTTCATTAAAAAGGAGTATTCATTAAAAATGGCAACATGGGGATGTAAATGCAGAGTTCCTGCTGGTACCACTCGTACAATAAATGCGCTAAGAAACCCAGTAGTCAGATGTGATTGCAACCAGCCTATAAATAGGCACAATTCCAATTGCTCATATAAATAATGTCTTTGAAAACGATCCATCAGTCACGTTGTGTTCTGATTAAGAAGCCCTGCATGAAAAGTGTGAACTGAGCAGAAATGTCCCTGAAATTTGCTTCCTCTCTTGCACAATACAACCACTTGCCACCTCAATCTCCATCCAACTGAGCACCTTCATTCTCATTGAAATCAGTGGGAGATACTTACCACTTTTTAAAAATAAGGTCTAGTCCTGAATACATAGGCTTAATAAATTCATGATAGAAAACATAACTCACAATCAGTCAGTTTTAACTTTTGCCAAACAATTTTTTTCTACTTAATAATTCAACCCTAACGCAGAGCTTTTAATCATAAATTTTAAAGCTATTTTGTCACATATCTGGTCATTAAACTAAAATCACATAACACAGAAACTGATTTTGCTTCAGCCTTGAAAATGGCACAGATATTGAAAGAACTTTCCTCAAACTCCAAACAATAATTACATTATGGTCAGAGACAAACCACAAAATATTACATTCTAAAAATTATCTTTCAGAAATTTATGGGTATGTCAGAATTATGGGTATCATTGGCACTTCTTAGTAACCACAATTATATAAGTCCAGTTACTTAAAGAGTTGTTTAGTAGAATAAACACATTCTGAAACTCAATAAATTTCTACTTTTTATGAAAACTAAGGCTGGTACATTCACTCTAGAAAAATTTGCCATTCAAACCAAGCATTTAAAAAAAAAAATCAGTGCACTGTATCACAATTTCAAATCTTTTCCCCCCAACTCAATCAAGAAAATACTATAAAAATTGAAAAAAAAAAAAAAATTGGTAAATCATTACCACAGCAACTGACAGAGAAAGCCAGTTAGCACCCCTGAAACCTTGTTTGCTCTTTCAGAATGAAAGAAACTTAAAATGTAATGCAAACAATAGAAACAAGAAAAAGAAAAGCCCACAAAACTTTAAGGACAACAAAATCAGGATTTCACAAGAAGTATTGAGAAAGAAAACATGCAAGTAATTCTACTTAGAAAGTAAGAATACATACACAACAACGTGACAAAACGTATTACAGCTTTTAGGTGAATTTAGCAAATACTGTTACTTAGTGTTTTGTATCTATTATTAAATATTTTTTACAAATAAATTTCTTTTTTAACAAAATCATAAACATAACCTATGTTTCACTTAAAGCATCTCTCTACACTAACAGTTACACACTCTGTAAATATTCCACTAGATTTACCTAATTTAAAAAGCTAGAAAACATAAAATATACGGTTGTGTGCCATGCCTGTATGTGTGCACACACGGCCACAAAAGCTGTATGATTTATTATTATACAGTTAGAAGAGAAGCATACATATGGCAAAAGCTGCGTGTGCTTTTGCATGAACACATGCCTCTAAGCATGCACACACGTATTAGTCCTTTCTCTACATCACACATCCTCCTCCATCCACAGACACACTCTAGAGTATTTTGAGACTGCCACGGGCTGACCACCAACGCAGACCAAGACCTCTCTGTTCCATGTGTGCTTTTATGCTTGAAGGGCAGGAGGACACTAGTGTGCAAATCTAAAAAAAAAAAAAAAGTCTCTTTTTTTTTTTTATTTTCTTGTCCCTTAGAGGCCACTCTTGTAGCTCATTCCAGGCACATCATTCACAACCATTTAGAGAACAATTACACAGATTATTTCATTTCTAACTTTTTATTTATTCAAGATACCATTTATACTGCTGCTCTGTAACATCACAAGAGCCTGAGCTGTAATTCCCAGTGATCTGGGGTACAGTCCCATGTACATTTGTTTATGATCTCCAGTGTGTCATGACAAGCTAAATGCACTTGTGAATTCAATTAATTGCTTTTCGTGTAAATTTGTCAGGACAGCTTTTGTTCTACGTCAGGTGACAGTAATATTCCATCTTCGTGGGGGCCAGAGCATCAACAGGAATGAATTTATTCCTGTTACTGTCAACTTTAAATCTACACAGTTTCTTGACCATTCCACAGTCAAGTTGTGTTCAGGAGGTTTTAAGCAACTGGCATCCAGACTCAGGCGTGAGGACACCATGAGCTGCACAATCGCATCAGCAAGTATAGAGTATCAGCATAGCGATACACACAGTTAACACCTCTGTCAAACTGCAGCAAACCATTCTCTAATAGCAGGCAGTCTTTATCTTCTTTATGCAGCACAGCTTTGATGTCATCATGCATTTTAATCTTCCCTCCCTTTGAGACCAGGTTCTCTGCAGAGATGGGAATGTGCACAGTGCAGGAAATGCGGATGTCTCACACCCAACAAGCACTGCTGCTGGGCACTTGGTGGTAGGCATACCACAAAGGATTTGAAACCCCACTTAACTTTTTCTTTTTGACTGCATCAAGCATAGGCTTCCTGCTCTCCTCTTGTAGGTCCTTACTAAGCCGGTATGTCAGCTACTGTCACACCGTGTTACTCCTCTCTGTCTCTGCTTTGCTACTGTGACAGCTGCCCGACCACAGTTCTCCAACAGCCCTTCTAGTATTTTTCCACACCATCCTTTACATGTGGATTGTGTTTCTTGAGCTGATCCATAAAAATTGTACCACTTCCCCTTTCCCATTCTTGCAGCAGACCAGTTTCTTGGATGGCATATGAAAGAAAACAACCGGGTTGATTTAATAAGCTTCAAACATATGGGGCTTACTAAGATGAAGTACTCCATATTTGTCCTTCCTACATGGCTTGACTTGTGCAAGCAAGAAATTTAATTAGCGAAATGTATGGTATTCACCAACATGCAGCAACATCTCAGTATTGTTGGGCACTACTAAACCATGATGACAATTTAGATTCTCCTCTGTAATTACTCACCAACAAACTGATCCTCCTGAGGTGTGCTCCTGGGATCTTTTAGATTAGGTTCTCATATTTTTCAGTGTAATTATGCCACACAGTAGGCATAATCATTTCTTTTCTCCTTTCTTAGTTGTCTTGCATCTGAAGCATTCCTTCATACTGACCATGAGAAAATGGGATTGACTCTGTGTGATGTGCCTAAAAATCCTACAGAACAGCAGGTAAGCCTTATATAGGGAACCGTTTTTGCCATGTTTTATATAAATACATACACACACATACACGTTTTTGTCTGCTGATGGCTGATTCTTTGACCTGGTCTACTTGAGCCAAAACCTCACACTGGTGATGGTGACTTCCCCAGGAATTTATTCCCAAATGGCTAGCATAAATTGGGTGGATCTTTTAAAATAAAGAATAAGATTATTGTCTATCTTCTCAGTAAAGAAAATGCCTGAAGAATTGTCCTGCATGACTATTTTTGCACAACACTTAAGTATATTATTATGATGGGATAGACAAAAAAGGAATAAAAGAGTAGGTGTACTCTGCTCTAGACCCACCCAGAATAGGTGTGAAAATAGTTCCCAAACCAACGCTAGCAGGAGAAAAATGAAGAAAGATGTCTCTTCCTGTTTCTGACTGGCAAGAATATGAGGGAGCAGAAAGTAATTCTTGTTTAGGACTCCCCCATTTTGGTGTTCCAAAAGTCCCCAGCTGACAGAGCACACTTTTGCTACAGTACTGCTCCACTCTAAAGCTGTATTTCCAAAACACAGACTGTGAGAGCAGGAAAGATCAAAGCTGGCAAGTAGGCGTTGAACTTGTGCCTTAAAAGATGCACTCGTCACTTACTAGACTGTATGCACAGGAATTTTAAGGGTATAAACTCCCAGTTTTGTTGCAGGGTGTAGCTGATGTTCAGTATGAAAGATGGTTTCAGAGGTTGACTGAAGGTTTGAGATTAGCCTGATGGGGGTCCTTCTTGTGTGACTGGTTATTTGAAACTGAATCTCCACATTTCTTTATGTATGGAGAGGGGACAGAGTTAAGTGTTCCCATGCAGCCTGACACTTAACAATAAAAGCAAGCAAGGCTTTAACATTTCCACTTAAAAGGTAGTCCTCTGACAAGTTCATTTTTCTTTATTTTCTGATCAAGTTCTGTTACCTATTCTAACTACGTAATAAATACATACATACAATTTTCTTCATGAGTGGATTGTGGCACATAGCAATTCTTCATTCTGGCATGCTCATAATAATTCTTCACAATAATTGTGAAGACACCAGAAAACAATCTTTCTCACTTTCACACAAAATAGTGTTCAGAAAAAGAACAGGAATTTTCACCTTTTTGTTATTGATCTACAGCACTAACTTAAAACAAAAAACCCTTAAAGATGCATTGCATTAATACAATAAAACTTTATTATTTTTATATTTAATTCTCCCCTAAAGAAGAAAAGGGATTTAATTTGGGTGAGAGAGATACGGAAGAAAAATATTTCTAATATTTATTCAGAGAAATTTCTGAAATTAAAACTCGGGAGAGATTTTCAAATTCATGTTCTTATAAATTTTATACTAAAAAGCTATGTATACCCTGCTTTACACACACGGACACCACTACCATACAATGGCCAGATTCTTCTCCACTTGCCATGTGATTAAGCATCATGGGAGGGAGCAGGACTCTTCCTGATTTACACAGTCAATGTAAGATTGAACCAGAGGGAGAGATCCTGAGTTCAAAATCTATTAAGGAGATTCCTTAATGGTAAGCTAATAATCAAATAGGACAAGTGGGATTAAAAACAGTACATGCAGAAGGATGTCTTTAGTCCTTCACTGCAATATGCCTTGCAATGCTCCACTGTCATTTCATGCTGCTAAAACACAACTATGCAGAGTACAAAAGCTAGTTATTCATACTTTGCTCTACCCCAACTGTTTGTATGCAACGGTCACACAATCATTTCCATTAGTTTCTGTGTACAATAGTAAACCAAACAAATCTAATGCACAAAGAGTTATGAGCTAGGATCTGCAAGTGTTAAAACACTGTAGATAATAATAGTATGATAGGAACAGTGACTTGCCCTAGCACAGTTCTAAGTAACCCCACTTGAAAGGGCACACATACACACTAGATTTAAAAATTAGATCTCCAATAAGTTTTCAAGACAGAAGACTTTTCACATCTTTATCTAGAAGAGAAAGCAAGAACTGAAATGAGAAAAAGGGCATTGCCTAGTGTTAAAGAAAGCAAATACGGTTCCAAGTTAGCCACAAAACTATTACTGGAATGTATCACAGAATAACAGAATCACTACAGTTAGAAAAGGTCTGTAAGATCATCAAGTCCAACCATCAACTCAACACCACCATGCCCATTAAACCATGTCCCACAATGCCTCGTTCACACGTTCCTTGAACACCTCCAGTGATGGTGACTCCACCACCACCTCCCTGGGCAGCCTGTTCCAGTGTTTCACCACTCTCTCAGTAAAGAAATTTTTCCTAATATCCAGCCTGAACCTCCCCTGGCGCAACTTGAGGCCATTTCCTCTTGTCCTGTCACTAGTCACTTGGGAGAAGAGGCCAACACCCACCTCTCTGCAACCCTCTTTCAGGTAATTGTAGAGAGTGATAAGGTCTCCCCTGAACCTCCTCTTCTCCAGACTGAACAACCCCAGTTTCCTCAGCCGCACCTCGTAAGACTTGTGCTCCAGACCCCTCACCAGCTTCGTCGCCCTTCTCTGGACACGCTCCAGCACCTCAATGTCCTTCTTGGAGTGAGGGGCCCAAAACTGAACACAGTATTCGAGGTGCAGCCTCACCACTGCCGAGTACAGGGGCACGATCACCTCCCTACTCTTGCTGGCCAATCTCCTTGGCTGGTATCAATCTGCTTGGCTGGTAAACTTATATGGATGTCCCACATAGAAGTATGAATGGCTTTGGAGGCACTTGTAGGACCCACTGACAAGAAAACAAATACTGATTTTTGGAGATACTATCTTTATTCTACATTCCCTCCCATGCTTTATACTTGTCTATATCCTCCAAACCAGATGTTGGAGAAGTGGATCTGAGAGATAAATGATAAAGACACATGAAGCAAAGATGCTGTGAAACAGGATTTTGTGACAGCAGTGGGGTGGGTGCAGGAAATAGGGAGCATTTGATGGCGAGAAAGCCTTGGCCTTGTGCTTTGACAAAGGACATTTTGTTTAAACAACCGAGAAGTACACCCCGCAGCTCAAGGCAACATGCTTCCTACAAAACATACGGAACTGACACGGAGCATTTAGGAAGCAAAATATCAGGCTGCTGTTCATTTTATATAATGCGCATAAATGGCATCTGGTGTTTTAAACGTCACAGTATTTAGCAAAGACATTTAAATATATAGTTTTCCCCTTTCTTTGACTCCACTGTATTTAAAAGAAGTAGTACTTGCCAAATATTAAGCCAAACTTGAAAGTCAAAGGCCAAGCCATTTGTATTATGGTGTTCTACAAGAAAACTTGCTAAGCAAAATGTTCCACAAATACTGTTATTCCATTTTTAACAACTCACTATGTAAAACATGCCATGTCTTATTCATCTCTTATCCTCCAAAACAAATATTCTATAGCACGAAAGTCAAACCACATGAAATCACAGATAGAATGGAACTGTTTTGGAAAACTGGTAAGCAGATACTACAGCCTACAGATTCATGCTCTATCACCTGCAGTGGAGGTAGCATACCTCCCTAATCTAAATACAAATATTGAAGAACAAAATAGCACAGAAACCGAAGTTGAACTTACCATAGACACAGATACTGAAATATTTCAAGAGAAGAAAAATCAGAATTATTAAATAATGACTATCAATACACATCTGCTCCAAAAATTATTTTAAAATCCTTCCTACTTCTTTCAGTAATGTGCATACTCATTAAAAAAAATAGAAATTATTTTATTTCTTTCAAAATCATGAGTTATGAGCATCCTGATAAAAGCACTGGAAGATTATTAGCTTCTCTGATCATGTTTAGATTCTGGGGTGTTACTAGGATCGCCGAGATTATCAATGGTGAATGCGAACTTGGAAACAGGTTAAAACAGAAAATACAGTATGACCTACAGGTTATCAGACAGAAGAAGAATTTGTGGTGTGTCAGATGTTAACAGGAGACAAGAGAGGAACTATTAATCTGAAAAACCTGGCTATAAAATGAAGAGAAGTTAAAATATAACAGAGAATAATCTGTATTTGATACCAACTAGTTCACAGCACTCACTGCAGTCTGAGAGCATCCATTAAGAAATCTTAGTCCATTTATTCAATAATCATTGACATGTGCAAACTACTGCTTGCAGATAAATAACAGCCATATTTATTGTTATTGATATGAACGTTTGGCCTCATTTCTGTATTTATTTTGACAGAAAGTCTGTGTTGTCTGAAAAACCTGTTTTCTCTGGAATTTATTCACTAATACTTAGCTACATAGCAAGAAGATCTCCTCTTTGTCTATAAAGCATTTGTTTGGTCATGAAAGAAATATTAGATAATACATTAAAGCATTCCAAGTACAAGAGTGCCAAATACTGGTCTGTCTAAAATAAAAGGAAAAAAAGTTCAGCTCCTTAGATAGACCCCTATCTAGTCTCAAGCAGAACAGGAGACTACGCCGACCTGAGTACCCGAGAAAGCAGGGGGGACCCAGGCTCTGGCGCGGTCCCTGGCACAGTTCCAAATGGGACTGTTCCCAAACGACAGTATGGATGAGGCCACACTGCTGGCTGCGGGAAGGGCTTAGCATATAGACACAAGCTCTACTGTGGCACTTCCCGTACCCATCTTATATACTAGTTACATACATAAAATGAGTTTAAAGGAATTGGTCAGTCAGTGTAACAGCTCCGTACCTTGCTAGGATATCTGAGCTCTTCATCAAACTGACTGGGCAATAGCCCATTAAGATGAATTTGATTTATATTTCAACACAAACCTCTGGTTTATTTTTCATATATATGAAAAAAAATCAGCCCAAATAGGTGAAAAAACTACGGTGATTAATTTTATTGTTACAAAACTATATGCAGAATACTTTCCAAAGGTAATAGTAAAACAGCAGGAAAAATTACAGTTTCCCATAAAGGGGTGTATGCAGTAATTTATGAACTCAAAACACATTTAGAACTCTCCTATTTTCTAAAGGGGTTGCTATCTAGCTTAACCAAATTGCACAACTTAAAAATAATTACTCTGTGCATTTTAGTCAGTCTATAAAATGCAGTCTAGAAATACGTGCTTGCAAGGACATCTAAACAAACACAGAAATACAGATGAAACCTCAAGAAATCATCTAAATCATCCCTATGCACTGCTGCGGTATGAATTACACCACTACCCCTGCAGAAAAACGTCTTAACTTTCCTTAAAGCTTCTGAGATAACACAATGTTCCTGAGCAGTTTAGTCTATTGCTTCACGAAGTGTTTAGTTAGAAAGTTTTCCCCAAAGCATAGCCTAAATATTTGTGTGTGTAAAAATTAGGCCAGTCACTATTTGTTTATTTCCTTCCTTCCCTGCCACCTCCTTGGGACGAATATTGATAGCCCTCTCTAGCAACCTATCGCACAGCAACCTATTCCTACTACCGCCCCTCCCTCCCTTCTCTTGCCTTCTTTCCTCCCTTCCTCCAACACCTCAAACTTTGCCTTACAGTATGCATCTACTATATCTCCTCTTATTTTATTAAGCTTAGTGTTAAACTGTTATGATAAAACAGCTTAAGCATAGCCGTATCTAAAATATGGCATGACATCAATTTGCAACAGTTAGCCTATTTTTGTAACTTGGCTCCATAAATGGGCTCTGAAAAATTCGTGTTCAAACTCTGCTGATGATCTCTACAAGGAAACACTTTGATACAATATTCTAGAATCTGTGTTTCACATTTTGGAGGTTTAATAAAAGGAATAAATGAATGCTGAAAGTGAACCACTTAAAAAGTTCCAGAAGTAATGCACAGATAACCTAAATTTTGTTTTCTTTTGAATAAGAATACTAGTGTCCAACTATACACTGTAGTATGGAATAGTTACGGTATAGATGCAATGCAATCCAGAGAAGAAAAAGTTTCATGAGCAGAATCTTTCACTAGAATGGCTGAAACAACTGAACCAGAAAGGAGGCAGACAAGTTTCTGAGCACATAAGCTCTTCTTTAGATCTGCATCAAAAGCAACAAATCTCAAGGTAACAACAGGTCAGGAACAAGTACTCCAAGTTTAAGGTCATGATGTTATTTTATTAGACATTGTGAACAAAAACAGTGGTTAGCACTGGGAAGCAAACGTGCACGCTCTCTAAGCATCCCTAAGCCTCTGTTACTATATCATTTTTCCACAGGAACTTTTCTCAAATTCCCAGAAAATACAGGAGGAGCCTAGACAGAGCAAATTAAACTCTTGTTTCTGTGACTCATTTGCAGCAGAACTTGTGAAATGCACAGCAAATAAGCTACGCAAGAGAAACTAAAGAAAGGAAGCTGGATCACTTAGTTACAGATTGGGTGGGAAACAGCTTCTATTGCTAACTTTCCACAGACCCGAAAGTGTTGTGGCGCAGGCCACTGTAATTAGTTCTTCATTCTCAAGGACCAGGACCAGACTGAAGCACAGCACTCTCCCTGACCCAGTGCCTACAAGGCGCCTACAGCTCAGTGCACCATGCCCATATTGTCACACAGCAGCTTAAGTGCAGCCCAGAGACAAGTCCCACTGGCTCTTGTGGCCCCTGATATCAGAGGCTACTCTAGGAAAAACTCTGTGGCTCATTTCTCCCTGTGACACTGGCCATGGGATAACCCTGCAAGAGCAGGTGGAGTACGTGAGTTGGAAGTTTCACTATGGCACACAGAAAAAAAAAAAAATAAGAGTGTAGACATACCACAGGGCAAAGAGATATAATCACCTCATCTTTAAAACTGCTGTGCACATACAGTTACAGCTATACTCTGTAGGAGTTACGATGCTAGGTGCTTCATGGAAAGAAAACAGGGATTGCATGTAGGGCATTCCATTTCTGATGCAGGCAAAATTAGTGATACAGTTTCTGACTTGAATGTGGATTCCTATAAGCTTAGGATACTCCTCATTCATTAATGGCAATGGGTGTTGGGTAATTCCTCAAGGTTCACGAAGGATTTAAGTGTGACAATGATGGTAACTGTAAGAGAGACCATGACAAGGAAAGACAATATTCTCTGTAAGGACTGGAGAGTATAGACTACACAATGCATTTGTGGAAAATCACAAAATAAAAAAGGGAGTATGTTCCCAGCAATTAGCGATTGAGGCAGCTGCTATTGTAGAATATGGTGGAAGAGGCACGGCTGCATAGGAAAGGCGCGTGAAACAGAAGCGGTAACTGCCTTGCAAGAGGAGCAGGAGGTGAACAAAGGGCGTGTCCACTCACAGAACGATGCACGGTACATGTCTACACCTATGTACAGCTGCAGCCCCATGGAAGTCAGCACAGTCTAACAATCCCTTCAGCAGGCTGAACTTAGGTAAGATACTCTGCTTCTGTGACCTCCAGTAAGCCATAACTTGCCACACTAATGTGCTACCGTAAGCTTAGGTGCCCTTTACTCTGCTCTGTCATGCAATGTAGATACACCCTAAAGTTCTGACACCATTTTTTCTTCTGGATTTCCTCACCGCTACAATGGCAGCCTTGTGCTTAACTGAGTTTTAGTATTTGATACTACTGTATGTCAGTTGACTATGTCCCTGTTTATTTAAAAAACCTGAAGGATTGGGCATTTTAAATTATGGATTGACTACATGCAAGTAACGAAGAACAAAGATGAATCCAATATCAGTTGAATTCAGTTTGGGGGTTGTTCATCGCTGGAATTACTGGTTCATCAATAAAGTTCTTTATTCTTCTCCCTTCTGTCACTATGACGTGATATGCTTCTACAACACTGCCTCCTACCTGAGCATTTCAAAGGGGATTTTACAGTTACTGCATTCCTCACCGTTATTTTTGGTACAACTCCAGTTTCTGCCTTACTGCATAAAAGGGAATAGCACTTCACTTCAGTTAACTGCCTTTCTCTGACAGTTTTTAACATGCCACAGGAACGTGGGTGCCAATCTCTCCAAGAAAATCTCAATGTAATTCAAGCAGATTGAAATTACAAATTAAGTATTGTTCCTAGGGGCATATTCTACTCTTGGCTAACAGTATCGATTTGCTCTTCCTAAATACTAGTTTATATTTAACAGCTGAATTTAGTATCACCTATGTTCTTCCATACTTATTATTCCAGAAAGCAATCAGCCATTCCTTCACTAGCAGGACTGCAGTGGTCTAAATTCAGTAAAATTCCTCAGTGTTTCTCAAGTGGGTTGTCACATTTTCTGTAGAAATCATTAAATTGAAAACTAGCAGGGATATATGTAAATGCTACTGTGGGCATGACTAATCCACAGTCCACACATCTGCTCAGAATAATGAAGCCCGAAACTTTCATCTTGTCACTTTCTTCCTAATGGCACCTTACACAAAGATGAAGAATGAGATGAAGAATAGATAAATTGTTCTGGCAAACTTGCTCCCAGATGTTCCCTTTTATGAGGGCTGCGCAGAACCTCCCTCCTCCTATCTAACGCATGCCAAAACACAGGCATCTATCATATGCCAGGCAGAGGCGTGAGCCCTGTGCATCAGACAGGGAAAGCTAAGAACGCCCATCTCCACAGCCGCGTGACGAGGGCAGGAAGGGCCGCAGGCCAGTCATGCCGTAGGGATAGCCCTGTAACGTGACCTGTGTGTGATGAAGTGGGCATGCATGTGTCCAGTCTCTGATGTAGTGGCACCATCCTGCTCCCAGCTGTGCAGTTGCAGGGCTTGGAGGTCTGACAGGCAACCCACCACTGATGTCACCATTATGCATAATGATACTATAAAGTACTCACTAACTTGTCTGTGAAGTGTTTCACTGTGTGTATGTAGTACTTTAATAAAAACAACTAGCTTGAGGGGCTTAGAAATTAATCAGTGTGTTTCAACTAAAAGATTTACTTATTTCTGAAAAGTCTAAAACAACTGAAAATGTCACAGGTTTCCTATTAAGTGTTTTCTGCCAACTGAGTTTAACATAAAATATTTCTAATCTGCAGAAATTCTTGCTGGAAAATATTTAAATAATTGCAAGGTTTGAGCAGAAGTGAACTAAAACCACTTCTCTACCAATTCAAATTAACTACCATCTGTGTTAGACCGTTGCATTATCACAGCTTTTGGGCATCTCAAGCAATTAAGAATAAAGAGAATGTTGCATCTCCTTCTTTCTCTTCAAACTGCTGACCTTTTGTAAGTCTAAAATTTGTAGAGTTAAGTAAAATGAGTTTTGGTTCTTAGAGAAACTTCTGTACTTCCACAAAAAGGGCGGGAGGGAAAGGGCGGGGGTGGGAGAGGGGCCACTAAACGCAGCCCCGTCTTTATCAGAAATTACTACAGCACATTAAGTGTACATACCAAAATTTTTTTAATTTGAGTACCTGCATAAAAAATGGCTTCCTTCTTTCTCAGCCTTTCCTCTTCAGCTAATCAGCCATGTACCTAAAAGTGACAGTTCTTAACAGTGTGTGTAAAGGCAAAAAAGTATTTCAAAATTCAACATCTGCAAATTAAAAAAAGTTTTGAAGTAAAAAAAAGAAAAAATATTATTTGTTGCACAGAGATCTCCTCTACTGTTAAGTGAGATTCTCGCTCTTTCTCACTTAGGTTGATGGCTGATGCAGTTTATAATGTAAGCATCAATTTACTTACAATGTGTTTCTCTCTTTTCTTTGGAGAGGTCCTTACTGGCATCCATGGTGAAGAAGCCTGAAAGTTTTCACCTTCTCTGCTTCCTTCTGTTCTTTCCACAACAGTGGTATCTCCTTGACTGCAAGTTTATTCCAGATATACCTACGCCAGTTTTCCCCTAGAAGTTCAGTGCTGATGTACTCTGCCTCTTGACTATGTTTAAACTGTTTTTCTTTAGAGCTTTGTGGAGAAGATGGCAAATAAATAAAGCTACTTCTCTTTCCCATTTGGTGGAGAGAACAATATTTAAAACTTCATTTACTTCCCTTCCACAGGACAAAAATGGTATTTTGAAGTTAGATATTGTTTGGGGGAGAGGAATGAGAAAGTTCTCTGTTGCTAGTAAGAGGCTCAATGGTATCTGCGGGGCATCTATCTACCTGTTCTTCTTAGCTTAAGAAGGCTAACTCACAGCAACCTCAAATAGGTTCTCTTCACTGTTTCAGAAACTTAAGCAGACACATAACTGAAGTAACTTCATAGACTGTTCTCTATTTCTTAATTAAGACGATATTATACATTTGTGTATAATATTAGTAAATGCCACGTCCACACGCTTCTTGAACACCTCCAGTGATGGTGACTCCACCACCACCTCCCTGGGCAGCCTGTTCCAGTGTTTCACCACTCTCTCAGTGAAGAAATTTTTCCTAACATCCAGCCTAAACCTCCCCTGGCGCAACTTGAGGCCATTTCCTCTTGTCCTGTCGCTAGTCACTTGGGAGAAGAGACCAACACCCACCTCTCTGCAGCCCTCTTTCAGGTAATTGTAGAGGGTAATAAGGTCTCCCCTCAGCCTCCTTTTCTCCAGGCTGAACAGTCCCAGTTCCCTCAGCCGCTCCTCATAAGACTTGTGCTCCAGACTCCTCACCAGCTTCGTCGCCCTTCTCTGGACACACTCCAGCACCTCAATGTCCTTCTTGGAGTGAGGGGCCCAAAACTGAACACAGGATTCGAGGTGTGGCCTCACCAGTGCTGAGTACAGGGGCACGATCACCTCCCTGCTCCTGCTGGCCACACTATTTCTGATACAGGCCAGGATGCCGTTGGCCTTCTTGGCCACCTGGACACACTGCTGGCTCATATTCAGCCACCTGTCAATCAACACCCCCAGGTCCTTTTCCATCAGGCAGCTTTCCAGCCACTCGTCCCCAAGCCTGTAGCGTTGCATGGGGTTGTTGTGACCCAAGTGCAGGACCGGGCACTTGGCCTTGTTGAACCTCATACACTTGGCCTGGGCCCATCGATCCAGCCTGTCCAGATCCCTCTGCAGAGCCTTCCTACCCTCGAGCAGATCAACACTCCCGCCCAACTTGGTGTTGTCTGCAAACTTGCTGAGGGAGCACTCAATCCCCTCATCCAGATCTTCAATAAATATATTAAACAAGACTGGCCCCAAAAATGAGTCCTGGGGGACTCCGCTTGTGACCTGCTGCCAGCTGGATTTTGCTCCATTCACCACAACTCTCTGGGCTTGGACGTCCAGCCAGTTTTTTACCCAGCAAAGAGTGCACCTGTCTAAGCCACGAGCCACCAGCTTCTCCAGGAGAATTCTGTGGGAGATAGTGTCGAAGGCTTTGCTGAAGTCCAGGTAGACAACATCCACAGCCTTCCCCTCATCCACTCGGCGGGTCACCTGGTCATAGAAGGAGATCAGGTTGGTCAAGCAGGACCTGCCTTTCATGAACCTGTGCTGGCTGGACCTGATCCCTTGGTTGTCCGGCACATGACCTGTGAGCGCCCTCAAGATGAACCTCTCCATAATCTTCCCCGGCACCGAGGTCAGGCTGACAGGCCTGTAGTTCCCCGGATCCTCCTTCCGACCCTTCTTGTAGATGGGTGTCACATTGGCAAGCCTCCAGTCGTCGGGGACCTCCCCTGTTAACCAGCACTGTTGATAAATGATGGAGAGTGGCTTGGCAAGCTCCTCCGCCAGCTCCCTCAGTACTCTTGGGTGCATCCCATCAGGCCCCATAGACTTGGGAGTGTCCAGGTGGCATAGCAGGTCATTAACTGCTTCCTCCCGGATTATGGGGAGCCTATTTTGCTCTCCATCCCTGTCTTCCAGCTCAGGGAGCTGAATACCCTGAGGATACCTGGTCTGGCTATTAAAGACTGAGGCAAAGAAGGCATTAAGTACCTCAGCCTTTTCCTCATCCTCGGTGACAATGTTCCCTCCCGCATCCAATAAAAGATGGAGATTCTCCTTGGCTCTCTTTTTGTTGCTAATATATTTATAGAAACATTTTTTGTTATCCCTTACGACCGCGGCCAGATTGAGCTCTAGCTGGGCTTTGGCCTTTCTAATTTCCTCTCTGCATGACCTAATGAGATCCTTGCACTCTTCTTCAGTTGCCTGCCCCTTCTTCCTAAGGTCATAAACTCTCCTTTTTTTCCTGAGTTCCAGCAAAAGCTCCCCGTTCAGCCGGGCCGGTTGTCTTCCCCACCAGCTCTTCTTATGGCACATGGGGACTGCCTGCTCCTGTGTCTTTAAGATTTCCTTGTTGAAGAAGGTCCAGCCTTCCTGGACCCCTTTGCCCTTCAGGACCGTCTCCCAAGGGACCCTCTCAACCACTGTCCTGAACAGGCCAAAGTCTGCCCTCCGGAAGCCCAAGGTAGTGGTTTTGCTGACCCCCCTCCTTACTTCACCAAGAATTGAAAACTCTATCATTTCATGGTTGCTAAGCCCAAGATGGCCTCTGACCATCACTTCTCCCACCAGTCCTTCTCTGTTTGTAAACAGCAGGTCAAGCAGGGCCCCTCCCCTGGTAGGCTCGCTTTCCAGCTGCTTCAGGAAGTTATCTTCCACACACTCCAGGAACCTCCGGGACTGTTTCCTCTCGGCTGTGTTATACTTCCAGCAGACATCTGGTAAGTTGAAGTCCCCCACAAGAACAAGGGCTTGTGATTGTGAGACTTCTGCTTCTTCATCCTGGTTGGGTGATCTATAACAGACACCCAACAGGATATCTGCCTTTTGTTTGCCTTCCCCCTCATCCTTACCCATAAGCACTCGACCTTGCCATCACAAATGTTGAGCTCTATACAATTAAAAGACTCCCTAACATACAGAGCCACCCCACCGCATCTCCTTCCTTGCCTAGCCCTTCTGAAGAGCTTATAGCCATCCATTGCAGCACTCCAGTTCCTGAGTTCACCTCATGAACATACTCACAGCTTTCTCTTCCACTTCATGTTGCTTCTACCTCCATGCCCCCCTTTCTTCCCATCCAAGACTCTTGATCGCCTCAACAGTTTTCCTCCTCTCTCTTCATCTCAGTCCCACCAGATTTTAAAACAAAAATTAAGGATTAACTACTTGCAGCTGTCTCATTGTTCATTCTAGCTCTATAAGGCATTTTTAACCTCCTCTTCTTGCTAAACTCCTCTATTTAAGACTATAATATCTATTATTCTTTGTGCATAGCCTAGAACAATGGAGTGCATTATTAACTAGCTCGTAAGTAGCTACGTCATCAGCACTATGGTATTATGTGTATTTTATGTATAGAGCCCACATTGCATATATACACACATACGCATAAACACACAGAAAAGATACTAAATTAGGTAGCTCAATAAATTTTCAGAATTGAAATTCAAGAACAATTAATTGATCCTAGTTTACTTATGCCTTTATCCTCTACATACCAATGACAGTACATTAATACATTCACAGCATGTTAACAGGAACGGCTGTTAAATAATAAATGCCTTACTATATTGTTTTCAGCAGGTGCTTCAGCAATTAAACTCTGGCTGCTTAATTTCTAGTTTTCTATTTTACCAAGTAAAATACTAGGCATTATCCAAAGAATAACAGAAACATCAAAATCAAGATATCCACTGTAGAGAATTATTGTTCTTTGTGAAGAAATACGTGTCACCTCCAGGCTTCTCCCTGCTTACCATTACAAGAGCTCAAAAAGCAGCTTTTAGCAGAATAGTCTAGGAGGCTTTGCTGTGGATATCACTGGATGTTTAGCCTCAACCAATGTCAGTAGTTCAGCTCTTTCTCCATCCCACCACTGGCTAAATGCAGCCACAACTACCCCTCTTTCAGATGTAGTTATTTGGGAGCCACAGCACAGGTCAGTTGGAGACCCACTGAAAATCTACACACCAAAACCTCCTGTATTTCTGTTTTCTTTAACTCAGTGCACCCTCAGGCAGCACAACTCCTAGATCTATGCAAGGCAAGTAGAGACAACCTATGGGCAGAGGTGTGACAAAGCCAGGGACCCTAAAATCACTCTCTTGGAATCAGTCTACAGTATCACTAGATCAGATGCAACATGAAACCATGTGCTACAGCTAACTCTCTGAGTATTTGTCATTAACTTGGAGTCATGTTCATCAGAAACAAGTATTCAAAACCACTCAAGAATCAACAATCTTGCACATTTCAAATTTTAAAATAGCTCTTAGCTAAATAGCCTAAAATTAAGAGAAATCCATACTTGAGAAAAACCCTACATTTCATTTGGTCAGCTTCTTATTTCCTGAACCTGAGAATCAACTTCGATTACAGAATGCTATTAAGCTACCAAGCATAAAAAAAACCAGCTGCTATCTGGCTTTTCCACTTGCAAGGTATCTTGATTACCTTAATGTATCCAAACAATTGTTCAATTAAAAAAAAAAAATCTAAAAATATAGTTAGGACTGCAAACATCCCTGTAAAATGTTTGTATTATCAGCATAGTCTGTTTCATAGTTTTAATTTTATATTTTATCAATCAAGTTTCTTAAATGTACTGTACCTCTCCAGCAGTCATTTAGTATTTAAGAAAAAAAAGTAAGAACTATCACCTTTCATGGGCTTTCTTGTTTGAAAAATAGTTATTTTGACTATTAAAGCTGCCAGAAACTTAATAAAATAGTACATATAGTAGACTGCAGTATTACCTTGTTCCAGCTTGAAGTGTATTCACATGATTTACATCTGGACCCCACCATACTACTCGATCCATTATTCTCAATAAGATAACTCTATTTTATCTCTCCACAACAAGACCAAACCACATGAAATATTAATTGCCCATAGAAATTATTTCCCCAATAACTGTGCAAAAATTTCAGGCTTCTAACATGTTTCTAGTTTCCTTTTAAAGGAACACTAAAAATAACGCAATTTTTTTTTCCTGAGCAAGTATTAGCTTTTCAAACAATCAAACTCTCCTACTGAAATGCAAAAGCTTATCACACATCGGTTATAAGGACTGCATTCATTAAAGTCACCTATCAATCAGTCACAGTAAAACTTTCCCTTAAAACACGCAACATAACTTGCATAAAGCCCTGCTCACTCTTACTGAGTGCTAGTTAACGAATCATTCCTTTCATTTCATGCTACAGTACGTCATGAAGTATTATCATTACTTAAAACATGAGAATATTTGGAATTCATTACATTTTCTTACTTTGTGCTACATATGCTATGCACCAATCCTGCAAATGCAAACCTCCATTTTTCTATACAGTTCCTTAGTAATCCTGAGGATCTCCACTAATATTTTTATATTGACAAGGAACTATCTGACTGAGGTTGTAACTCGCAAAATTAGAAGTCTGGATAGACGTACTGCATTACGGAATACAAACTTTATTATATTTCCTAAAAAAGATCCGCAGTTGAAAACAGAAAAGTGTTTTATAGTTAGATTTTAAACTTAGCATACTGAAATGACTAGGAACAGCTCACATCTCCTGCTCTGCTGACTCTTATGAGTCAGTCGTGAGTCTCATTACATTTAGTGGTGGCTTTTACACCTCACTTTCAGATTCACAGTATTTCAAAACAAGTAAGACTTAGGTTCTGGGCCTCATGCTTCAGGACAAAAAGCCCTCAGAAATGAAGCCTAAAGGCTATGATACAGCAGAACAGTAAGGAAAGGCCAAGAATATTCATTTTTAATGGTATGTAATTTGGAGGGATCTGTTACATGTAATGGAGTAAGGTAAATAGTCCTCTGAGCCAGTACAAACCAAGTTAACTTGAAGAATACACAAATTAGCACCAAGCTAGGCAGGCGCACTCCTAGCACAACACACCACCACCACAGCAATGCTCCTTTAGGACCTGATCTGCCAGCTCTGCAGGGCGGAACAACACACCATGCACACAAACCAGCTCGGTTTTGAAAAACACAGGGAGATTTCTAGCACGGTTGTACATTTTCTCATGCATAGATGAACACCGAATTGCTCTTTAAGGCTGTCTATGAAGTCAGCAAGACAACCCTGCATCAGATTACATTCAGTTCTTGCTTTCGAAGCTCAGTTATTAGGACTAAAATTATTTTCTTTAAAGGAAAAAAGAAAAGCTTAGGTTCTTCATAAATTCCACAGCAACAAGAAGGCTTCATGCAAGTTCTGTGACCTGAAACCTTGGCTACATTTTTCAGTAAACCAGAAAACAAATTTGAGGTTAACCTAAGTCAGTCATCTTCAAAGAAATCTGATAATACGTTTTACATGACAATCACCATCAGCATTATGTTTCAACTATTACGTAGACCAATGAAACATGCAACTTTATCCAACTTACCTGATGCCCGTCTGGTGAATCGGTTTATCACTGGAGCTGAAAGAAAACATGGCATTTCAATTAGATTCTTTTTGTAAAGGTCTAACACACTTTAAACATAACAATGTTATACTTAATTCAAAGTGCGACCACTACAAAAGTCTGTTAACCATTATTTTTGTGTCTTTATAGAAACCCATGTTAACTTCATACACGCTTAAATTTTAAGCAGCTTTGCAAGAGATACAGTAGACAGTAACTACTAAGCTTTCAAGACCGTTTTCAGCTTCTTAAGAGTTACTTACTGCTGTTCATGACTGGCTGTGAAACATTTAGATCTGCATTTCGATTATTTATTGAGAGCACAGAAATTGGCATCTTGCAAACAATGATACAAGCATGGATTGAAAAAAGGATGTAAAAAAATAATTTTACTTCTACAAAATATACCTATTAGAAATCTGGCACCAAAGATACTCCTATAGAGAAAAAGATTAATTTGCAATCCCATCTGAAAGATCAACTTTTGCTTTGACTAACCTTTAAAACTCCTTGGGTAAGTCAGTAACAATGCCACCCCCCACCCAAAGCCCAGTTTTACAGTGCAAATAACTGTTTTACAGTGCCATCTTGGCACACCTCCAACTGCATGCTGCCAACATTTGGAGTCAGGCTCCTGTCTTGTTTCCAACTGGGAGAGATTGTGAAATACACCTTAAAGCACACAGTTTTGCCTGTATTTCATTTCCAGGTTTACCAGCTTCTTCAAGACCTTCTAGAGTTAAAATAGATAAAGAAACAAAGTTTTATGTCTTGCCTTCGAAATACAACCTTCAGTCTGCTTCTAATTAGTTTAAAACACCAGTCTTGAACGCTACTTTCATGTGATACATTAACTGCTGGAATAAACAGTAAGGAGAAAATCTGAATGACCTAATTTCCAACGTGGGCAGCAGCTACATTAAAAATGTATGCCCTTACAGCGCTTATTAATATTCAACCTTAAAAACTGCTCTTAATGTTTACATGGAATTGACAAATGAAAAATATTGAACTTTTTTATTTTATCCCACTTAATTTTACATGGCAGTTATGCATCACTTCTTGAATATCTAAGCCCAGATAAAGAGAAAAAAAAATTTCTGATACAACAGGAGAGACAGTAACAGCCTGAGATGCAAACTGACTTTTTATTCCTTTGGGGAGAAAAAAAACAGAGCAAAGCTACAATTTCTGAACCACAGTCACAGATGCTTTGTGCAAGCACATACAGTAGTGACAGGTCCAAGTGGCAATACACTGAGAAACCCGACCACAGTGGTTCAAGATTGCTAGTCACGAGCAAGGAAACCTCTGGTGAATACACTATCACAAACCCCAAACATATATATAAACAAACAAGAAAGTAACATAACCAGCAAAGTTATTTTTAAATGTGAATTCTGATTCCTCTCAACAACTTTTTTTTTTTTAAAAATAAAACTACAAGAATTTTTTATTAGAGCAGACACCATATTTTACACAAATACTGTTTTGTAATACGCAGGGCTGTTTCATTCCTCAAAACTGTTCATTTTGTCACTAGGGTTACAGGCCAAATTTATTTCAGGACACTAGTCATGACTGTCACCATCAGATGGCTGAGTTATCTCCAGCATGTAAATTAGCAGCAGTTCTCAGCAGACGTGCTCATATAAAAAAAATACTTGGAATCTGACATATTTCTAATAAGAAAACATAAAATAGTGCTCTGCTCCCATTCAAAAGCTTTCTCCAAACTTAGGGAGGGTATTTGGCTTTGGCTGTCACTTCTGTACATTATCTGTAGATATGAAGATTTAACTTCTCTAGACAGCTACCTCAGCACATTTTACCAACACACAAAAAATAATACAACATTACAAAGGAACATCTAACACAAAACTAACATAGTTTGGAAACCACTTCTCTTTACTGGAACAGTCAAAGAGACAAGTCCTTTTCCAGCTACTTCCAGCTACATACTTCTAAATTCACTCTTTTATTTGGCTGCAGGGAGCTTAATTTATTTTACAATAAATTTTACAAACTATTTACTGTTAGGAAAGAAAAAAAAAACAGAAAAAAAGAGCAAGAATGTCAGAACCTTGATAAGCAACTATTTTTGAGCTCATGTGAATAATCAGTGTTTGAGCAGCAACCAGGCAAAGCCTTCCTCCCCAGACTGGGATTTCGTGAAGGTCATCCAAATGTGTTACTGGGAGATTTAGAAGCAGCACCCACAGTTCTTTGTTATGGAGCAAGATGAACTACTCTCTATTTCTCTTTTAGCAAATTGCAATACACTTTTGTTGCCCAGAAAGATGGAAGCGTTAGCTTACAAGAAGGTCTCAGAGAATCATCAGCCCTACAGAAATTCAGCTGGTATTTTCACTATAAGGTAGATGCATGGTCATCCAGGTCACTACGATGGCTGACAGGATAAGCATAGTAAGTCTGAGAAGCATTTTGCTGGAACCTTAAAAAAAAAATTAAATTATCTTTCAAACATGTTGGAAGGTGAAAGTCTTGGCTCAGAAACAAATGGACAAATCGATGGCAGAAATATTCAATGAGGGACATTAAATGCTCCTCCTGGAGCCACAGAGCATCAGGAGCAGCAGAGAGATTTCCAGGGAAGAAGCACTACTTGCTCTGCCTGTGCTTATAATCCTCCCTGGATATCTTTTTTTAGCCACTGTCCTTACTGAGTTCTAGTCTAGGCTGACTCTTAGGTTTGGACTGGGATGACTGTCCTGATTCACAAGGCTGAAGTGAAAGCAGCACCCAGAGAGTACCATGCCAAGAGACAGTCTTGATTTAACTATGAGGGCAGTTTTGAAATCCTGCTCACAGGCCACACGGATACTGCGCTTACGTCTGTGGGTTCAAACCCTGAGCTATACACAGGCAGAAGAAGCGGCGCTTCGCTATGGTGCTTCCTACCCTGCTGCTGCAGCTGCTCCCCAACACCCCTGCTCGCCCCCCTCCTCCCAGCTGTGTCTGAAAGCGGCTTCTCAGGACTTTCGGTGCCTGTCTGCAGGCACAGCAGAAAGTAGCTGGCTGTTGGGCTCTATAGGCTGCCCAAGGACTGCTCCCTAACATGACAAACTCAGGCAGCCTTGTCAGCTACCCCATCCCCGGCAAGACACTGCATGCAACACTGCTGCTGATACACACCAGTCCACAGCACCGCAATATTCCAGCGAGGGTAAACTCGGGAAGGGAATGGGCTTGAGGCAATACCTACATGGCTATTGAAGTTAACTCTGCAGCAAAAATATACCTTATCTTAAAGGTTATAGTGAGATTGTGCTGAGGGTTGGTTGCTCAGAATGACTCAATAAAACAACTTGCTGGAAAAAACCTCCTTACTGAAACTTACAGCTGCACACACACACACACACCCCCCCGGACTTGTGCAAAATGTAAAAGCAACAAAAACATGGATTGCAACACCTCATCATTGCAAAACCCAGGGATTTTTCCCAATAAAGGGTAAACTGTCATGAGGATAAATTCAGAACATGTCCAATGACATCTGGTTTGTTGTTTTTTTTTTTTTTTTTTTTTTACAGTGAGAGAGAGAGCGCTGCACCACAACTGAGTAATGTACCACTGTGCACAGAGGATCTTGTTTAAGTGTGTGGTGTTACTCCAATATTAAACATGACTTTTCATGTTCTAGTTTGTCTCAACCAAAATCGATTACAGCCTTACATAGGGGAAAATGAATAAAAGACAAAAAAAGAGAAATGACAGGGGTTTGTATCCTGACAAAGTTTTGAATAAATTATCATTTGAAGCTGTGTAAGCTGTCGATCCTTACCTGACATATTAGAGTTGTTTTGCTGTTAGCACTACATAAGAGAGAATTCCACTAAAATGTTACCTGCTGGTAACTGAAACGTTTACAAATCTTTGCTCAGATGACTGTACAAAAGTACAGTTTTTAAAGTATTTTGGCAATACAGATCAAGTAAATAAACAGAAATAATTGATAAATTAAATGTTTTAACGTATCTATTCACCTAGAATATAAGCTGTAAAAACAACATCAAACTACATGAGGCATGCACTAAAAATATTTCCATCACTCAAGAACTGTCTAACCATTGCTCTTTTCCCCACTGTATTTTACCACTCATACAACTTTTCATGAGCATTAAGCAGTCATCACAACAGCCCTGCGAAACAGACCATAAAAGCAGAATAATTTTGTAAGTAGAGGAGGAAATGGGGGTCTATGGGGTTGTTTGCAGAGCACCAAGACTGAGAAGGTAATGCTAAGAAAGGATCCCTAGCTGGGCATCCTCTACACGGTTAACTTGTTCTGATAGCTTGAGCTGTCCCTTTTTGTAGACTCCCAATTTAAGTGCTCAAAGTCAAGTTTGCTTCAGAAACTATCAGAGATTCTTGTGCCATTAATGTCACTTGGAATAAGAAGCTAAACACATCGCAGACGTTAGATATGCAGCCTTCCTAAGAAGTCAGGGACTGTCAGCCTGGGATTTAACAAGAGGTTCTGCTTATCAGGGGCTCCTAAGGACATGTTCAAGCACTCTCTGACAACCAGATCTGTAAGCTGTGCCTTCTGCAGGTCTGCAAACCAAGTGTCATAGTTTAACCCCAGACAGGGTTAAATACACAACCCTGGGCCATGCTGCAGAGCACATGGGGACCCCACATGTGCCCAAGCCAGGGTGAGCACACCCGACTCCCTGCAGCCACTCCAGTGGACAGACGCCATCAGGAGACTGCTCAGGCCACGTTTATGGCAACTCAAGGCAATGCTCTTTTAGAGCAAAATACACATAGCCAAAATGTCTGCTCTGAGTGATGAGGGCTGGCAGGGGATTGGTGATTAATCTTCAGCATTAGTAAAAGTTAAGAATACTTTCCACAAGCCCCACTTCCAATTAGCCACTGTAATTTCTTCATAGGGCAAAGGGCTAAAACCCCTTAAAAACAACAAACAAAAAAATTAAATTCAGCCATTACGTGTCCAAAGCCCTCAAATTTGGCAGCCCATAGCCCAAAAAACCCAGCTCTGTTTACAGAGCAGGAATACCGCTAATGTATCTTAAAGGGTAGACACAAACCGGAATATCTGCACCATAGTGTGTCATCCTTGCATGGAAGATGTAAATGCCCCAAGTGAGGTTATGAAACAAAAGTCATAGCCGAATCACACTTTTTTTTCTATCCTATTGAAGGCAAAGCAATGTTAAAACTCTTAAGGACTTCACCGAGTTCAGCGTGTTAAACATAGCCCAAATCTCAACAATAACCTACTCTAAACACACTGCATGGTTTTATACAGTTTACCTCCACTGATTTCAGAAGAGTTATTCCTGGTTTATGCATGTTTTTTCATCACATATCTCAAAATCCCAGGCCAAGTTTCAACCAATGAACATCATGGGCACTACGGGCTCCACCTTTCCATTTCCAAGCTCAATTATTTCTCAGATGCCCAGCAACTTTCAGAAATACTTTGAATTATGCCTATTGTAATCACATTCCTATATTACACAAATTAACATTCGCTTGTCTTCTTTCATAAACAGATTATTCATGAGAATGAACTAATCGGAACAAGAGAAAAATCAAATCTAAATGAATGCCTCTCTAAAAATTCATGCTTTAGCCAGACTTATGTTTTTATGTCCCAAATGGATGAAATACAGTTAACTCCCCATTACCGAGGACAATGATAGACTGGGACACCATGGATAATAATAATAGTAATAATTCGGAGCCCCTCTAATTTGCCTCCATCACCGGAAACTTTCACTTTAATTCAGGATTATTCCAGGTAGAATGATTATTTCAGAGCACTCCCAGGTTGAGACAGACATAAAATAATACAATGATGTTAATGTACCTTCACACTAATAAGACCTCACAAAATCTCAAGGAAGGTAGGACTAGCCACCACCACTGCCACCACCTTGTGTGCTCTTACCCATGGGAGTCACCCATAGCCAGCCTCAGCATGGGCATGCCTGCCTCTTCCAGCGCTGCTGTAGGTTCAACTGAGCCTAGGCTAACAAAACTATCTTCCCAAAACTAACTCCAGCCAGATGCCTCTGCGTGTCGAGTTCTGCAGGCACATCATGGGGTCACCCAAGTTGGCCCCACACAAGGGCAGCTACGGGGCAGCACTGGAGCTGGCTCTAAAAGCAGTTCAGCTGGGCTTGTGCAGCGCTACCAGCATGGGTAGCAATGGCACAGGTAATCCACAACCACAATGGCACAGACTATCCATAACAGATAATTTACCAGTGCAGAATTAACAGCTGATTGTATTTACAGTCAGTATCATACTCGAGGTCATGGTACATGGTCTTTTCTTGCTTAGAATCTCTAAATATTACGTAGTACTAGAATACAGATTTAGGAAGATGATAAAAGTCAAGCCATTCAAGTTAAATGAAATACATAAATTATGTAATAAAACTGTACAATATAGATCTCTATATTCCTTAAGAAATTTGTTACAGTTGGAATAACTTTAGAAATGGTTCACTTTACTCTGAAGAGCTATTCTTCCTTCTAGTTATCAGACTCCGGCTGGTACATTCACTGACAGTTTGAAGAAGTGACTCTGACAAAGGAGAGAGTTATCAGGTCTATGGAGAATGGTTCTCGTCTTTTCTCTGTGAAAGGCCGTGACGACTGTGAGGAATGAGAAGAGGGGATGAGCCCAGGGAATATGCAACTATTATTCAGAAGACAAACAAACAGCCCTTGCAATACAGTAGTTAGATAGAGCATAGCTTTCTAAATAAGCGTGTTTCAATTTCTGGAAATTTAACAGCAACAGTAATATTTTAATTATTAAATACATAAGATACATTTCACTCACCAAATAAGTCAAGCTCAAAATATGATTTTTTTTTTTTTTTTTATTAAAAGCAAAATTCAAGAACAGCACATAGGCTGGGCCTTTACACAAGGTGAAAGGGTAAATCACGGCCACACAGGTGCACGCTGTAAGTAACACTCGGCCAAAGAACCTGACAGGTTAGACAGCATCACTGCAGCCAAATTTCACAATAAACAAACCTTAACATTTCAGGAGAATCTGAAGTCCACTCCAAAACACTGATTTTCCTTGGGGAGGAAAACCCACAGCTCCTCAAAGGGTAGGATCTGCATGCAGAGGCATCTGGCTCCATCCAAAGAAGGGCGCACTGCTAGAAGGCATTGCAAGTACAGGCTCTTAGGAAGAGTGTGCTCTCTAAGGAGTCATGGCTGCTACGTACCCAAGGAGGAAGAATGCATACATATACATGCATTTATATTCACAGGCAGAATGCAGTCAGTGAGACATGAAGTAAATGCATGCTTTCAGGGAGTCTTGTAGACAAGAGACTGAGAAGTCCAAGATGAGGAAGAAACGATGCTACAGCGGTAGTATTATGTGCTACTGGGAGAAAAAGTGAGAGAGAATAATTTGGCTGTTGCAAGAAAAGTAGATGTTGGTGAGAGAAAATAGCTACATCAGATGGGATGCCCCAAGATTATTTTTTTCTTTAAATTAAAAATATGTGCGGATTTTAAAACCATCTGTACCACAACAAATACATACATAATTATTCCTGTCTCTGAAGACATCAACACATCTGCAGAAGAATAAAAATATACAGGAACTGGAATATCCTGTTATCCCCATTTTTATAATATGCCACAAACTAAACTAAATTTACAAGAGGTTGTAGTCCTAAACGCAGTTAGTCAAAACTGAATTCTGATTTTTTTTTTATCGGCTCTACAGATTATTTCTTTTCATTTTTCAGTCTGGAAAATGAGTTTCATTTCACTGTAGAATAGTTTCTCAAGAAAGCTGGGAAAGCCTTATAGTCACAATAATTTGAAAACTACACCAGATAATTGCCTTGTGCTCCTTGTGATTTAGCCCTGGAGCTCATATTTCCAGAATTATGTGCTGGTACACTAGGATTGCCCCTTTCCAAACCCAACACCACACAATTCCAAAGGCTGCACAGGATTCTGTGGTCTCTCAGAATAACCTTCAAAGAAAGCTGAGATGAAGAATCCCAGCAACTTATTTTATTCTTACAAATACATAAACTGTCCTAAAAAAAGGCTGTCAAAAACAGCACGGAAGAAGGCTACCCTTCTTTATGTACTTCATTCCACATACTAACATCTATCTCCCAGGTGATACACATAAAACCAAAACCAAACAGTAAAGTCTTCTACCTCATCTCTCTCTGATGACTACACAGTAACAAGCCACAAATTATTTCTTCAAAACCCAAAAGCTTGATTTGATAAATTGCATCAAAAAAGCTCAGTAAAATTTTTGGCAAATTAACTCATTGATTACTAAGATGTCACCAAACAAGAACATGAATTAAATATATGGGTAAGAACCTCGGGTTTTGTTTTGCTGAAGATTAAAACTCTGTGTATCCATTCAAACACATCACAATGGTATCAGGAAAACAGCACTGTTATAAATGGAGTCCCTGAAAACATTTAATAAACAGAGAATCTAAGATATTATTTCAGGATTTTTCCATTATTTCCAGGTTATAATTAGCGTTGATGTTAAAATATTTGTTTTTAAAATGCTACTATGGAGCAGCACACTTTCATGGTCATGTTTTGACACGTACATACAACCACTCATTATGCTGTAAGTTGGCTGGTTGTTTAACCTGTCATAACACAAACCTTGAAAGAGAGGCAAAGAAATCTTTCCCACTTTATCAGTTAAGAGATTTCAGCTCTTGTGAATAATTGAAGCTGCACATAATTACTAACACTGAAAATAAGAAGGTGAAATGCCTGTCTGATGCGTTAGACCAATGACCCAACACAGTGAAACAGGCTGTCACAGCCCATTAATGGGAATGAAATTCCCACTCAAGCAGCTCGTTCGAGATTTGGGCTTTTTTTATTTTTTAAATCTATCACTTCTTTCAGATTAATGTCTTATTTTAGAATATAAAAGTATTAAGTGAATATGTTGCCGTACTGAATTTTTTTATCTGAAATATGTATTCTGTTACACAGTGCCGCATGCTACACATAGCACATTTCCCCTTACAAATTCATCATCACTGCTTGTGACCAGTACACTTAGTCATTATCTCATTAAAAGTAATCAGTTAACTAGATAAGAAAACAACAAAAAAATTTTTTTAAAATCTTTCACAGCAGTATTTCTAATCCTCAGTTGTACCAGAGGCTACAGTAAGTTAATTCGTGCTAGAATTTGTCTAGGCACAAGCTGAAGACGTGTACCTGTGCAGAAGCGCTGGCCTGGAGGGCTTGCTGCCCTCAACCCCAGGTTACTCAGTACGTATGATGAAAACTAATGGTGTGTATATGAGAAGTTTTCTACCCGCCAGAGACAACATATTTCTAAAGCAAAAAGGCAGTATGAAGTTAAGCCTAAAAATACAAATGGAATGAATGTATGAGGGAGGTCAGTCTTCCCAGGACATGCCCTGGGCTATGAAAACCCAAGCCTTCCCACAGAGCCAAAATCCAAGACCTGAAGCACCACTTCAGCTTGGCCACCACCTATAGATCCCTGTTTTGTACAAATTACCAAACTGCCTATTTCTGCCTAGCAGAGTGGGATGGGGTTTTTTTTAGTTTGGTTTTTTTAACGCGCTCACTATACCCCAACACCACTTGTGGTAACATCCCTCTTTGCTAAGCAATTTATTACCGTCTCCAAGGAATATTCTGCTATAGCCATAGCATAGTTTACAATTACTACTAAACCCTATCTGACACAAAATGTCAGTAGTGCTTTTATCTTCTTACCATCTGTAAATGGCTTCTTTCCACTTGAAATTTCATAAGCTATTTTAAGAATATTATGATTATTTGCTTTCTAACACTGCAGCGTAGGCGTTTAGATCCAATTTCATGTTCTTTTCTGCTTTCTAATTTTGCTGCCTGAAGCATATTTACTAATGTATGCGTGTTCCTAGTCAGAATGGGAGAAGTGGCCTTTCTGCCAAACCTCTACCAGCAATGCCCAAATCAGTTGGGTGGTGCTGCTCATCTGTAAAACTACCAAATTGACATTTTATATGTCATCAGGCCTCAGGATCACCATCTCATAAGATGAAGAATAATTTGCACCTGTTCTTGAATCAGTATTTCTGTCAAACTGCAAACCAGACTGCCCAAGATTTTACAAGAGTGACCTGTTCTCCTGAATTCCTGGTAGCCAACAGCCTCCCTTAACTACCACACACCTCTGCTTTAGGCCTTCCCCCCCCCCCCCCCCCCCCAAAATTTTGGCCTACATTTTTTGTCTCTTGACAGTATCTGCAATTTATATTTATTACATGGGAATAATGTTGCAATCTCGCTGATGGTAGTGGGTTGGAGAAGATGTCATGACTGTCAGTATTCTTCTCTGAGGGAGTACACCTTTGTGTGGAGTTTATAATTATCTCATCCACTTTATACGGTTTAACAACTGTGAACATAACTGCTTTCTCCCATACACATTCATACTACCCGTGTTTAATCCAAAGCCTCAAACCTTTTAAGACTCAGGCTTTCCTACTATTATTCATGTTTTTGTCACTTTGCCATTAGATTATTACAACAAATCCTACATGGGCAAACACTATTAAAACTTTCTGAAGTTAAGACTTTATACAAAGTCTCTGCCTGCTTCCTAGGACTATCTTGGCAGAAACCTGTGCTACAAAGTACCTTGATGAAGAAGTATACGAACGTGTACGATCTGCAATCTGCATTGCCTGCTTATTCACTTCCTGGTGAAATTTAGGATTTTGGACTCGATGTGTATTTTAAAGTTTGCATATTTTAAGAACATCACGTACTTAAAGGGAGTTTCTTTTACATTCATGATAATTCATTCTTAGCTGGTCAGAACTAAAATAGACAATTTCATTAGCTTTCAGATCATGAGGCAAAGCACATTTTCCCACTTGGTTTTAGAGAAAGGCCGAGAGATGTACCTCATCAGAGAGCACTGACTCTAAAAGAAAAAGAAAAAAAAAGCCCAAACCCCAAGCGTTATTGCTTGAATATAATGAGAAGAATGGCATTGAGGCTATTTCAGGGGAAAAAAACAACCAAAAAAACCAAAAAAAACCCCTCCAATATATATATATAAGCATCTAAATAGAAAAGTCATGACCAAAAAGAGAAGCACTTGAGCGTTATTCTGTCCTCACTCCTGCCACATAAAAGAAGCTTGCTGATAACACCGATGGCAGGATGGTGCTTCCTGACTCCAGCATGCTGACTGTCAAAGTATCTAACTCAGTCCACAGGCAGAGTGTATCACCTATTTTCTGGTCAGACATCTCACTGGTTTAACAGCCTACAAATAACATGCTTCCCACCACTAGACAAACTGTCTGTTGTCTGGCAGCCAATAAAGCCAGCTAGTGAAAAAACAACAAAATGAAAAAGTCCCAGTGTGCTCCCACCAGCTAGGAACATACCCGCTGGAGTCACTTACCTTGGTGGCTGACACCTTGCCCAAGCTCAGGTCCCACAGGTCAGAGTGTAGTTTCTGAGAACGGATTTGGGATATTTTGGGGTTTTGTTTTTCTGCTTTAGTAAATCCTTGCACTCTTAGGCTGCAGGCCTGGATAACACCAGCAACATAAAAGCCTGGGCTACCAGAAGCTACAGTGTTTAGATGTGAGAGGTTGAGCCAAAGGTTGAAAAGAAAAAAAAAAAAAAGAAAAAAGATTTTACTGTTCACCTCCCACATATGTGCAATGCTTAATTACTGCAAGCAGTTGTCAGGGATTACGGTGAAGCTGTTAGCCAAAGCACCCCTCATGATTTGGTCTTTCCAGTTCTCAGGGGCAAGTGAATGAAGCACAGCTGGTGCTGGTAGCTGCACTCACTTCAACACAGGCCTTAGGTACCCTTGCAGTATCTGCTCTCATTTACTCTGGCAAACACACAGGACAGCATGCAAACAGGACTCCACGGAGAAGGTGGGATACAGGTTCACCTTTGATACTACAAGCCTCTATGTACCTTTCAGACAGTCAAAACCACTATCGACATCCACAAGACTACTGATGATGCACTAACTATAGAGACCCCAGGCGTAATGCTGATTGACCACCATGAATGGCTTTATGAGTCAAGGAAGACTGTAGAGAAGGCCACCAAAGAATCCCTCGTGACAGCAATACCTAAGTGGCTCCACAAATTTTCACAGGCTTAATCTTGAATTAGCCTCACACTGGCCTGTCAACATGGCACCAGCAATGCAGGTGCTACTGAAGACGTCGTGAAACCTGTGAGGCCAACTGAAGGTCTGCAGATAATGGCAAAAATCCGTCAACAATGAGCTACCATGACCTGCAATAAAACAAATTCTTGTTCTCCCTATTGATAAAACACACAAAGGGGCACCACATAGACATACCGTCCTGCCAACAATGCCAAAAGAGCTGCAGAAATTTATGTAAGCAAAGTCTATTATCTAATGTGTTTCCATCACCCAGAAGGATATCGACCGAGGACCTAACAAATGGCACCTCCCAAATTGCACAGCTGGCTATTATTTACCCCTGAACCAGGCAGGTAAAGAATGGTGGCAATTAGGGATGACCACTTTCCAAGCGACCAGGCAGCACTCTTCCTTGTACCCATTGCCTCGTGACGGCTAGCTACTGAACAAAGGGCAAACAGAACACAGACCTGATCTCCACAATCACCACCGAGGGTACTGAGGGAGCTGGCGGAGGAGCTTGCCAAGCCATTCTCCATCATTTATCAACAGTGCTGGTTAACAGGGGAGGTCCCCGACGACTGGAGGCTTGCAAACATGACACCCATCTACAAGAAGGGCCAGAAGGAGGATCCGGGGAACTACAGGCCTGTCAGCCTGACCTCGGTGCCAGGGAAGATTATGGAGAGGTTCATCTTGAGGGCGCTCACAGGGCATATGCCGGACAACCAAGGGATCAGGCCCAGTCAGCACAGGTTCATGAAAGGCAGGTCCTGCTTGACCAACCTGGTCACCTTCTATGACCAGGTGACCCGCCTAGTGAATGAGGGGAAGGCTGTGGATGTTGTCTACCTGGACTTCAGCAAAGCCTTTGACACTATCTCCCACAGAATTCTCCTGGAGAAGCTGGTGGCTCGTGGCTTAGACAGGTACACTCTTTGCTGGGTAAAAAACTGGCTGGACAGCCAAGCCCAGAGAGTTGTGGTGAATGGAGCAAAATCCAGCTGGCAGCTGGTCACAAGCGGAGTCCCCCAGGACTCATTTTTGGGGCCAGTCTTGTTTAATATATTTATTGAAGATCTGGATGAGGGGATTGAGTGCTCCCTCAGCAAGTTTGCAGACAACACCAAGTTGGGCGGGAGTGTTGATCTGCTCGAGGGTAGGAAGGCTCTGCAGAGGGATCTGGACAGGCTGGATCGATGGGCCCAGGCCAATTGTATGAGGTTCAACAAGGCCAAGTGCCCGGTCCTGCACTTGGGTCACAACAACCCCATGCAACGCTACAGGCTTGGGGACGAGTGGCTGGAAAGCTGCCTGATGGAAAAGGACCTGGGGGTGTTGATTGACAGGGGGCTGAAGATGAGCCAGCAGTGTGTCCAGGTGGCCAAGAAGGCCAACGGCATCCTGGCCTGTGTCAGAAATACTGTGGTCGGCAGGAGTAGGAAAGTGATCGTGCCCCTGTACTCAGCACTGGTGAGGCTGCACCTCGAATCCTGTGTTCAGTTTTGGGCCCCTCACTCCAAGAAGGACATTGAGGTGCTGGAGCGTGTCCACAGAAGGGCGACAAAGCTGGTGAGGGGTCTGGAGCACAAGTCTTATGAGGAGCAGCTGAGGGAACTGGGACTCTTCAGCCTGGAGAAAAGGAGGCTGAGGGGAGACCTTATCGCTCTCTACAACTACCTGGAAGAGAGATGCAGAGAGGTGGGTGTTGGTCTCTTCTCCCAAGTGACTAGCGACAGGACAAGAGGAAATGGCCTCAAGTTGCGCCAGGGGAGGTTTAGGCTGGATGTTAGGAAAAATTTCTTCACTGAGAGAGTGGTGAAACACTGGAACAGGCTGCCCAGAGAAGTGGTGGAGTCACCGTCACTGGAGGTGTTCAAGGAACGTGTGGACGAGGCATTGTGGGACATGGTTTAGTGGGCATGGTGGTGTTGGGTTGATGGTTGGACTTGATGATCTTACAGGTCTTTTCCAACCTTGGTGATTCTGTGATCCTGAAATTCTCCCTTGAATGGCTAACTCTCAGTTCTGGAATATGATACCCCATGGTCAGCTATTCCTCCTCTCCCAAATGTAGGCATGCAGAACATATTGCACCTCACAGCATAGTACGTAGCACAGCACAGTTTCTGTCTTGTACTCAGTCTTGATACAACTGTGCCAGCATTTGTATGACCATCATCAAACACAGACCCATGCTGCTGCATGTTACTGTCCCAGTGCCAAGACACAAACGACAGCAAATAACATAGTGTATATATGGTATAATGCCTTTGTTTAGGTTCTTTTTCCAGACCTGCACTCATCTCAAACTGTTTTTCTCTTCCATGGTAACAACTCAGAACTTCCTCAGAACAGTCCAGGATTATAGCCCAGACTACAGAGAATATGTGTAGAGAATGAAGAGAGAGCTCAGTTGCTTAACTTGGTGTGGATATTTTTGTGCCCCAAAGGTAAAATTTGTGCATAATGATACCAAATGTTGTCATTTGAGCCCCTTTATAAACCTAGTCTTTGTTCTCAAACTGCCTCTTACTGAGTCAGTATCTGTGCCTCAATTATGGAGCTTTTGTGACCAAATAACTAATTTCTCATTAGAATGGAGAGGTCAAACAGATTCCATGGTGTGAACACACCTTAATGGACAGGTTAATAGGATATGTCTTTTCTGTCCTGAACCAATCGACTTGTGCAAAGGAGGTGAGGGGTGACAAAAGAAGCTGCAGATAACAATTTACTTCAGTACCCTCTGTTGTGTTAGTGTGAAACAGAGATTACTGTTACCACCTGAACAATGCCCCTTGAGAAAAGGGGTGGTTAAAGTACAAATACAAAGATCTATCTTCTGTCATTTGTTTTCTTCTTACACTGCAGTAGCATTAAAAGCATCCTATGAGATGATGTAAAACTAAATCCCATTACATGCTACGGCTCCATTACTTGTGGATAGCATTCAGAAGTCTGAGTACGGAGCAGTGCTGAAAAATCCACTACTCCATTTTCCTCAATAGTTCGGGTAGCATTTGAAAAGTTGCATCTGTTGTAAGTAAACTTTGGCATCAGTCTCTTTCGCTACCATTTTGCTCTGCTCCTGGCTAGCAAAGCTTGAGAACGTTGTCCTGACTTCCTTCTGTAACTATCTGTGAGATTCCTACCAGGGGCCAACTTCCCATGACTCTTGATAACAAAACGCTCCAATGGGCTGATTAGTCAACAGGCAATGAAGTAACTCCTGGCATCAAATAATGGTCTTCCACCAGACAACTTTTAGAAAAATAACCTACTGCACTCCCAGTTTGGATTCCCTAGCAAAATCACATTTGATAACGACACCATTACCTGACATACAGCTAAAACCCATCATAACAAACATATGTGGTTGTGACCCAAAGATCTCCTCCCTCTAGACCCATCCAAAAAGTTTGACACACACTTTTTCATGTCGTCTATTTACTGTTACCTACCTAGGCAGATAATCTGAGGTTCAGGTACTGAACATGGAAGTATACAGAGACAGAAAAGCAGACCAACAGACACAGCTGGAGATCTGGAGTCTTGCTCAGACTCTCTGCTTTGGGGACATGGCAGAAACTCTTTACTCTGTGTCTGGTGTCCTCCCCCAACCTCCAGTGCATTTCAAGAAATTCTACTTCTTTTAGAGCAGGTAAACATCAGAAAGGGAAAGACAACAACTAAGGGATGAGTTTGCTTGACACTTGTTAGATGTCAGACTAGCAACCCACACCTACAAAAAAAATGCCCTATTCCGTAGGCCATGCCATATTCCAAGGGTAAGCACTGAAAGGTCTTCTCTTGAAGTCAAGTCAATGTGCAAGCAAGTACGCTAAAAAGCAGGTAAGATGCCTGACTCCAACCTAGTGGTCTGGATATTCAAGTGTCCACAAATAAGACAGACTAGAGCTTCTTTTTCAACTTACTGGAATATGCATGTTTTACATTATATCCTCAGTGGAAAAAAATAAAATCCATTTCTGTAAAACACTTGTAAATTTCTAACATTGCTTCTTTCCTTTCTCAACAACTTTTTTTAAAAAGTAAATTCCTTTAGAAAGTTTCTGAAATTAAAGGATACTCAACTTCAGAAACTTAGGATAAACAATACTTTTAACTTATGTTCCCAGTATCCCCATTAGGGTACTAGACTTGAACATGAGGAGTACTACTGCTGCTACTTCTTTTTGAAATTATTTTGGACAAGAAAAAAATAACTGAATTCTACTTTTTGTCCTACTAGTGGATTTTTTTTTTTTAAATTGCAAACAAGGACAACAAGGCATTCCTGCACATTTCAGTGAAAGATAAATCTATTATTTTCTACATTTGGCCAGAAAAAAAATTATGCACCAGACAAAAATTTCTTAAATTCTAGCATCAGCTGGGCCCTGAACTCTAGATACTAGAGATTTTTTTAAAGTACTGCAGGCAAACAATGCTACGTGAGCCCCTCACAACCCTTCATGCACATATTGCTACAAGGTCCCCGAAAGATGGGGATGGCAAGTATTCCGTTTTACCAAGTTACAGCATGTGCTCAGGCATACAATGCAAATTACTCAAAGGCACACAGCAAGTCTGTGACACACATGGAGATTTAACCCAATTTGTCTTAACTCTCAGAACCCTATTTTTAATTGCTGGATCATTCTTCTTCCTTAAAAGATGATTATCAATGGATAAGATTAGAAAAGACCAAACCTTAGCCTTCAGTCCAAATTCCTTTGTCTTGTGGATTTCATCCAGACCCACAGAGTATTTAAATAAAATTTTTTTTACACAATTTTTAAGTATCTCTTATGTCTGGTAGGATACAGGAAAATTTGCCCTCAGTTTCTATACTGCACCATATAGACTCATTTAAATATGTGTTTACCACTAACTTGACAGACCATAAGAGCTTCAACAGACCAGTCTACAAAAATAGACATGCATGTATTTTCTAAAGCATGTAGTTTCATAGACCCTGTAGGTGTTCCTGTATCGTGACTTAAAATTTCTAGAAGTATTACAGGTGAACAACTTTACAGACACACCAACAATTGTGATTAACAGGCCTCTTTCATTTGTTTCACAGCTCCAGAGCCAAATTCTCCTTTTTGCTATTAAAACAAGAGGTTACTTAGAAATCAGACCACTTGCATAAAATATGTAGGGTTTGACCAATAGAAAACAGCAGTCAATTAATAATAATACATATTATTTTAGAAATGAAAACTACTGATCACCAGAAAAAAATTTTTAGAACTGAGAACTATGATTAAACTTCCTTTCAATGGAAACAGAAAAAAGTGACAGTTTTCTATTCAGTGGTGAGTTTCATCTCACAGTCTAACTGGAATTTGTGTGACTTTCCAATTACAGACTACAAAACTTGAACCTTCTTGCCGCTCCCTAAAGTACAATTAGTTATAAGCATTTGATTCCTCACTCTATAAACACAGAAACCAATGTCAAAGAAACTACACTAAGAGAATTTGTCTTTAGAAAACACTGCAACTGTTGAATCTCTAATACACAATTTGTGCAATAAAAAGTATGAGGCCAGTCTTATAGAGAAAACAAACTTTACTACCTAAAATTTACTCCATAAAAAACTCTAACATTGAGAGGAAAACTAAATTCATCCCTTCACCTAAAAAAAAGTAGTTCTACAGCTCTATAAACTGTTTTGTCCTGGAACACAGAACACAAGTTAAACAATGTCAGTTCCTAGCCAGAAGTAAATATAAAGTAGAGCTTCCGGAATGAATGCGTAAATCTTCTTGGCTCTGCCTTTACATTTTTAAAACAGCGCGTGTGTTTATATTCTGACCTTTATACCTTTTCAAAGTGAAAACAAAACAAAAAAATCAAAAAGAAATACTTTTCAGCAATAACCACACTCCTATTACTTTCCGAGTGTCGGTTACAGTAACGGGTAACTGCCGTAAGTGTAATAGCAATTATGTTTCTATTCTTGATATTTAGGAGGAAAGAGTGTACTTCCACAGAACCTGACCTGTCAATTTTAAATTAGTTTCATAACAAACCGTTTAAACACTAGAAACAAGCAAGAGTAATTTCATTTTGCAAATGAGATACCAATTGCTAAAAAAAAAAAAGCAATTAATAAGGGCTATTGCATGCTCTGTTGCTATTAACTGCTGTCAGTAACAACTACCTCATTTCCAGAAAACTGCTGCTTCCTGCTTCATTTCTTTCACCTTGGTTCATGGCAAAGTTTATACCACCACGTTATGCACCTGGTTGTTCCCCTTACTAGCTGCTGAACTTGCTGAACAATTTCAATTAAATTTAACAATGAAGAAAGTCTCAAAGCAAAAAGGCCCTGCTAATTCGTGAAAAATAGCAGCTGACACCAAACTGCTATCCATCATGAAGGAAAGGTCACATAAATTCAGTACTGGTCTGCCTCACTTGGCCTGTCAGCCAGCTAATCAGTACTAGATGGCTCTGAACATCAGTACTAGATGGTTCTGGAGCACAGGCACTCAGGTGCTGCCCCTATCTGAGCACTGTAATGTACCTTCAGTAATGTGCTTCCTGAATAAAACTAAATGTTGCAAGGGTATGATACGCACTCCATGTCATACACCAACTAGCTCTTTCAGGCCATAAAACATGATTTGTTTTGTTTTTACCCCAACTGAACATATACCAACCAATTAGAGTGCTGGGATAACTTCACACTATGATTTTTACATTATAACTTAAAGATACAACAGAGGTATGTGCCAGTTTGTATGTTCAGTGCTGTGTAGTCAGTTTTATTAGTTCTCCACAAGCAACTGGTAACAGCTTCAACAAATAAACCATCAAGACTTCAAAAAAAATTCCACTGAAGAGAAACTTGAATAAATGTTGATGGTGAGACATCGGATTGCTATGTACTGACTTCTACCACTGCCAGGAATGATAACTCCTTCCTCAGAAGTCAAACAGATCTCAGAAAGCACAGAAGACTCTACGCACGTGAGAAGCACAAAAAGTAATTTTGCTCAGTGGTTGACTTTCCCCACCCCAGTGGCACGACACCCTGGCGGTGCCCAGCCTGCCAGCACTGCCTGCCTGGACAGCTCCCGCCCCAGGGGAAGGACCAGGGACCAGCTCCCCAAAAAGGGACCCTGGGTTTGTCACCTCTCAGCCAGAGAAATAAGGAATGGCCCATTTTATTAGGGACAAGTGCTAACAGGCTCCTTGACCTTTAGGATTTAAAGACATTTCTTTTTGAAGTTCATTCATATGCTTTGTTTTGATTCTGTCAAGGATTCAGATCCTATGGTGGCAGAACTCTTCCAGAATTAGACGTAAAAACATTCTTCTAACATAAAAAAGTATGTTCCAGTAAGCCCCAGATGAGGCACAGGCCGATACCAAAATCACTACAATGGTCTGGATCCAAGAGAACTTGCCTCTTCTTCCGAAAGGCCTATACATGCACCTTACTTCAACTCACTCCAAGATTGTCTTCCATTATCTGGTGCTGCAGCTATGAAGACAGTGAGTGTCATGCCAGAACTGTAAATATCAACCTGCCTCCTTTCGATTGAGAAGTGTGATCACACACATTTCTGTGATTTATCTTCCATTACTGTCAAACAAAACTGCAAATAGGCCTTTATCTCAAAACAAGGGAAATGGATGTTAGCCACTGATTGAGCTTCCGTATAAATAGCAAGTCAAGCAATCTTCTTAATTTTGCATATTAAAAAAAAGCAAAAGAAGGAAAACAAAACACTTGACACACTCTTAACAGCAACAAAAGGTGAAAAACAGAAATGCTGTTACTGATTTTTACTGTCTCCTACTACCATGGATTTTGTTTGTTTTTTGGGTTTTTTTTAATCCAGTGCATGAAAAAGATCCTTTAGCAAAAAAACATACCGAGATGGAAGAAGTAGACTGCAACTCATTGCTTTACTCTTCTGCTCCATATAACCTCCCCAGGAAAACACTCTCTTTGGTAGAAACAGATCAATGGCATCCAATTTTGGCAGCAACATGAAAGTCAGGTCTTTCTAGCAGTATTTAAGGAAGTTCATGTTAAGAAACTTTACTCTGGAGACAGTGCCACGCTCCCTGAACTCCCCAAAAACAACATCAGAGAAGAGGACAAATGCCTACATGTTTGCATGGAAAGCACGCCCTTCTCTCACAAGCTCAAACTGTTCTTTGATTGAGATTTCCCAAGATCCCAAGACTTCCCAATCTCTTTATACATCCCAAAGCCTGCATCTGCACTGAATGCAATGATGTGAGGGATGGACTTAGAGAAATTGTTTCTCTTCTTTTTTCAATTTTTTGATGCCATAACCTGAAGTAATTACAGACAGACTGTGTTCATATGACAATGTATTCCAGACAGACAGTAAACTAGAGCCCACTTAAAACAGCAGCTCCATTTTGTAAGTGTTTCTAAGAAAGCAAAACCAGTAGAACAAATTACTTCTTTTTGCAAGGTGGATAATGGAAATGAATCTACATCTACTCCCACCTCAACTGCCAGCAGCAGCTAAATTCCAATAGAAGGACAAAACTGACAGATTAGCAAGGGAGACGTGCAGATAAATACTGCAGATAAATTTTTACCAAGAATTGAAGTTAGCGGCACCTAAGAATAAATAACCATCTACTTTCAGACTGATTTTTTATACATGCATTAGCCATTAAATAATATTTCCTGTACGTTGAGGCAGTAGGAGGGAAGACAGGCTGTTAACTCTATATTTAAATTACCTCGCAAATGCTTAAATAATGTAGTGGTGAAGGCTAGACCGGTGTTTCTCATGTTTTGAGTACCTATTAAAAAACAATAGAGGCATATAAATTATCAGCTAAAAGATGGCTTTTAGAGAAAGATGCCTGAACGTTACTCAAAGGTATGGAACAAAATGGCTGGAAAGAGAAAACACTACGTATTAAAACCAGAAAAAAACCCTCACCCAGAACTAAAAATAAAATGATGACTGGGTGTAGTACTAAAAGAGACTCATGAAGACGCAGATCTATAAAGGTACCTGGATCCTAATTCCTCAGTTTCAACAGAAATTAGCCATAACTGAAACAAAAATACTATCTGTCCCCCTAATGTTTAACAGCATCTATTACTGAGAACCTAGATTTTTCAAAACTCATTCATGATGAAAAAATGGTTTTATTAGAACGGTAGAAAACATTGTATTCAAAGCCTTAAGAAAATTTTAACATATGTCTATAGTACACATCTTCATTGTTTCTGACTATAAGTGTGACTGATGAGTATCACAAACATTGTTTTGGAAGAGAACAAGAAATCTCAGGACAATCCCAGCTCTCCATTAAACAAAGTTTTTGTCGTTAAAGCTCTTAACCATTGCTAATCCAGGAAGAGTGTTTAAACATACTAGCTTGTAGGCATTCTTTTGCAAAACCTTAAAAAGCAAAACTTAAAAATTTCTTGATCAACACCTATTTCAAGGACTTGTGACTAGTCTGCACTTTTTAGCAAAGGCAATAACCGGCCGAACGATCCTTAAGCATCAATGCAAAGAAGTGTTACAGCTTCAGAGAGGGGATCTAAAAGGGAACAAGTTCAGTGGTGAAAGTAATGAGAAACAAATTAGAAGGACCAGATTAGTGCAGTGACAATATATGCTCATTTGTGGGGTCATCCAAAAAAAGGCCACAACAATGCTGTCATGAACAGCTTGAATTCAGGTGAATCCATACCCTGCAACAGTTACAAATGCCTTATAACTCATGGCAATGGATTTTATTTTTCACACTAGCATTACAAATCTATCATTAAAATCAGAATGGGAAAACATACCAAACCTTTCAGCCTGTGCTCTCAGCCTAGCAAGTCTGAATGTTTACACTTGGTTCCAGCTTGTATCCATCCCAACACTGAGGATTCTATACATCTTTTATTTATAGTCTATACTGAGGCTTTGCAATGAATGTTTTCTTTCCAGTATTGGGCAAGGATTTCTTTTCTTCCCATCTGGTATGTTTTACAATAGACATGTCTGCTAAAAAGTTATACTACGAAGAGACTATCACTATTTATAAAAACACTTTTTACATCTGCATCACAGGGATTCAGAAGAGGTTGACGCTGTTATAAAGATCTTTATATAAGCAGGATGGTATCTGGAACAAGTCTGAGCAGGAAAGATCATGTTACTTCTCCTTTCAAAATTTATTTTGTACAGCAATTTTCTAGTCCCTCCATTAAGGAAGTCTACATAATATTTACTAATTGGCCCTTTTAGTCCAGATTTACAAAAACCACTTTAGTCAAATAACTGGAACAGTATGTGTAAGAAAGCTATTCTCATTATCAGCTTTTACCCGCCCAAGCACTCAGCTTCAAATTCTTTGCTCTGATGATTTTTTCTTAATATTAAATTGCTCTGCTTAATGATATTAAGAGGCAAACATACAAATGAAAAACACTTTCTGTTGTTACAGCATGTTTTTTACCACTCTATCTTCCATTATCCAGAGTGTTATAGTACAAGGCTGACTACACTAAAATTTGGACTTTTTTTGTATTGTTTCATTCCTTGTCATTTCCTCATTTTATCTGTGGTCAGTAAATTACTTTTCTGAGCAGCAATGCTAAAAGGATGCCTTTTATGGAGAGAATGGCAAACTGCCATATGGCTGTTGTTCAATTCACTCTGTGGATACCTTGTGCCTACAACCTGCGTTTTACTCCCATGCACTTCAGACACACTTGCTTGTCTACATCTCCATTCATTTCAGATCTCGCACTGTTTCATGTGACATGGTTATCATTTAAAATGCTGGATAAGGCACTGGACATTTGATTAGCATCATCTTTTTGATGTAGCCCCAAAACTGTACGTCTTCTAGGTTATTTGCTGTTATCGATTTAAATCTGGATTGATGTATTACACAGCCTAGAGACTACAAATAGAAATTCGGTGTGAGTACTTCTGCTATTTTTATCACCGAATGCACAAAAACTTGAAATAGAGCTCTGAGTTTTTATATGAAAACCAGAATTGACAAACATGAAGCCTTTCTTCAGGGAAATAAACTCCACCCTCTTCAACATCATCTTATTTAGTACTATGACTGAAAACTGATCTACAGAACAAAAACATATTCTGTAAAGATTAAATAAAACCCAAAGTTTCTCATTACTTGTTATGATCAAAATTCACAGTAAGAACGTCCATTTCAGTTCCATGAAGTAAATGTATTCCTACCCAGCAAGTGAAAGGATTAGCCTGAAAGGGTCCCCTGAAAAGATAAGGGTTTTCAGTTTAAAACCTCTACATAAAGCTATCTAGTCATCTGTGTCATCATTCTATGCCCCAAAGAAAAGGAAACAAATAAGTATATATTTCCTTTAGAATTCTTGTAAGACTGCTTTCAAACAATACCATGCTTGATTTTTATGGTAATAATATCTACTTATAGATGTGCATATTTCTTTTAACAGATTTACCTAGCATGTAGTAACTCATGCATATATGGACTTCATCTTTTATGCACCCACATCCATTTAACAACCTACAATATAAAAAGTCTATGTGATAAATGTATTAACCCTAGTAAGATCACCTCTTTTTCTCCTAATTCATGTACGTCAAGACCTATTCCAGCAGCAGAGAATACTGAGCCATTTTAAATGGCTCTTTTTCTCAAAGCCTTCTCCCTCCTTCATTCACTTTTTAAAAAAATCACTCACCTTTTAAAAGCACAGAACCTCTCCATAATTACACTCACTTGAAGCTCAAAAAAAGAGCTTGAAGCTGGAGTGGGAATAGTTTTTCTATAGCATGACTTTAAGGCATTCCCATTAAAATAATAGTTGGTGAAATAACCACTGTGATTTTTATTAAGCACTAAAGAAAGGGACATTTCACAAAGGGTTTGTTATGTACGATTCAATATTTCATTTTTCCGTCATCACCAAAACCATCTTAACTCTCTATGAAGACTGCAGCTGTACCCACGTGCCTATTCACTTTCTTGATGATGACCACTACTGTTATTTTCTGAAACAGAAAATGGTTGAGAACAATCTAGATTCTCCATGAAAAACTCGAGTTGAAACTTTCATTAGAGTACACATTCATTAGAATATAAGTGTTATGAGTCTCCAGATACAGATGACCATGTCAAAATATTTAAATGATCTCTCAGCATCAAATGACCGAGTTCACATTCATACAATGCATTCACCACTAATGTTAGCTTAAGTTTGCATTTATGCTGTTCTGAAACACATTTCAGCCAAACAGAATTTCAATAGAAAATTCAGGACATAAATTTGGGATGTATACATGATGAGAGCAGGGTTATATCTGGGTAGAGAAAATAAGAGCAGATAATTTAATGCACGCTGTCTCACATGTGCTTTCTATTCTTTTATCTTCCTCCCCTTACTTCAGTTCTGTGCCTCCTCCTTCCTCTTGCTTTAACCTTTGCATTTTTCTTACCACACTCTGACTCCATTTTTGCCTCTATGCCCTGCCTTCCACCTTGCCTTCTTATTTCTTTCATCACTGTCCCAACAAATGAGATTTCCCAATCTAGAGGTCATCTTTGATACTGGAAAACCAGAAGCAGGGCAGAAGCTCATACCTTGATTAATCTGTACCTTGTGACCTAAATGTGCGATTTCCAAACTATGTTCCAGATTTACAGGGGTAGCTAAGGCCAATGAGTCTGCAGAGATTTGACTATTTAAGGTAGATTTCCCTCAGAGTGAGGGTTCTCACCGGACAGAACTAGAGAACAGAACGCAATACTTTTGCATAACAAATTGGGGATAAACCCCAAGATATGTATTAAACCAAGCTTAACTTACTGACAGATGCACAAAGCACCTCTGTGCAGGTTACAAATGCTAGGCTATTACGTTGGTTTTTCTAACTTAAACAGGAGTACATTCTAAAAACAGGCACGTTCTTAGTGTCCACGGATACAACTTTATTCTGTTCATTACAAAAAAAAGAGGCAATTGGTCTTCCATTCATGTAAATGCATAAACAGGAGTAAACACAGGGAGGAGGAAAAAAAAGTAAGGTTTCTTTGGGAAACTGAACCGAAGTCAGCAAGTGACACTAAACTACAGCATACTTGAGGAAGCCAGTTTTCCTTTAAAAAAGACATGACACGTGCAAGAAACAGAGTGGTGGTGTGCAAATGTTAGTACTGACACTTTATACCTTGTCATTCATAATGCAATCATTACAAACTCATGCCAACAAAATTTTATGTCTTGCTATACTTCCTGAATTAATGCTTCCTGAATTAACGCTGTTCTCTTTTTTCTGAGCTGAGCAGTCAGCCAAACTCAGTTTCAAGTTGTTTCTTTAGCAAAAAAGAAGCCTGGAGATAAATTCAAATGTTTTTGGTATAGTTCTACTACTTTTCCGTCCTTCGGTCTTCGGAATTTTCTCCTGCTTCTCTTAAATGCACAGACACAAACTTTAACAACTTAATAGCCAGCAGAGACACCTTCACTCATGCATGCTTTTGTTTTGAGTGGGGATACACATATACACTTTTGAGTGGAGGCTGCTATCATTTCAACGAAATTCTTAATACAAACATACTTAAAAAAAAAAAAGGGGGTTATAGCAAAAGTATGCTTTTCATCTACAATCACAAATATTTGCACAGCTGAGAGGGAACCATATTCCTTACTACAAAGACTACTAAATGCTACCCATTACAAGTGCACATTTCTAGTTGCTTATAATTTTGTCAAACTCATTTTTTAGACTGCAATTCTCCCAACCTGAATAAAACACCTGGGTCAGATTAAGGGATTTAAAAAAAAAAAAAGAAGAAAAGACTAAACTGTCAACTTGCTCAGGTTTGTTTTCTAAAATAACTGTTAGCAGAAACAAAATATTTTGGTTTGCTCCTGTCAAAAATACAGGAAACCATTATTTCAAAAAACTCTATTATTCTGAAGATTTACAGCAAGGATTGAAAGCTTTGTGTTTTCGTGACTACATATACTACTAGATGAGAGCAGCCAGCAGCCATCCCCTGACCACCAAGGCCCACTGAACCAGGCAGGCTCCCATCCACGTGGCTAAAACTCCTTTCCCTCTAGAAGCTGTCTGAATCCCAAACGCCTGTCCCAAATGGTCTCCTACACACACTATGCTCTGAACCACACTGGACACAATCCAGAAAAGCACAAGGAGGTATAGTCCAAAACTACGCCAAGGAGTGCACCAACAATGCCAAGCTCACATACTGTCAAGGGACTCGCCTGTAACTGGAAGCTTCTCTAAATTGCATCCAGAGTAAGGCTGCTCCAGCCTGGGTCTGATTAGGTTTGTCCTTATAACCACAGAAAGAAATGAAGCATTATTCGTATATTTCAGATGCGTGACCATAGAAATTATTAAAACTTCACTCCTAAAGTTGGCTAAGCACATATTAAGACAGTAATGCTTTCAGCCACCACGCATCATAACCCAGATTTTAATTTGAATATACATATTTTTAAGAAATTCGCATGTTTTTCTATATGGTCCCTGATTTAATGATATCCTACTACAACCTATACATGTTTTTATATTGCCCCCTTGCTATTACTAAACCCTTCCACTGCTCTAACCTACCCATTATCATCGCACGACAGACCTACAGGAAGGTTACAAACTGTTCAGTGCTTTCTGGTTTTGTTTTGTTTTGTTTCAGGAAGAAAACCGTAAGTAAGGTTAACAGAACTGATGAAGTGCCATTTATCATCAAAAAACTGGCATGGATATGGTTGTGTGCAAATCTTTCTACGATGCTCTGGTTTCTACAATTTACCTATTATCCCAAAATTTGCATGAACAGTATGTATGTAAAGCAATTCAGACTGAATGAAGGAACTAACATAAAGACATGCCTTTAATATTGATATTTTAAGCTAGAATACATATGTTTTACCTAAGCAGTGATCTCTTATTATTTGAGCATAATCAGTGGGTAAAGCTGAGATATATACTTGCATTTTATAGCTCAAGTTTTCAAGGAAGGAACTCAAAGCAACCAACACACCAACAGAAGCACACGGGGGAGGAGAGGGACAGCTGTAGTATTTTCCTGCTAAAATACATCACTATCTGAGAAAAACACAAAAACAAACCAAAGTAAAACAAAAGAAAAACAAAGTAAACGGAGGCTACATGATGACAAATGGTACCTACAGCATTGCAATTTTAAAGTTTAAAGAACAGCAATGTTACCTCTAAAAACTTCTCTACTAATTCATATTAAGGCTAGAGGAACATGGTTTCGTGGTGGACTTGGCAGTGCTAGGTTAATGGCTGCACTCGATGATCTTAAAGGTCTTTTCCAACTTAAACGATTCTCTGATTCAATGAGATACAAATTTTTAGCTATGACAAATATTTAAAAACAGCTGTTACAAATGACATGGGTTATTACCCATCAAAGTAAGTTGCACATAGACAAGCAAGGGGTAAAGTGAAAAGTATAGTCATTTATAAAAGAACAAATAACCTACTGAGCATTTTCAAATTTTGCAGACACAGTATAATAAATTTTAATACACACTTCAAACCTACAAAAAGTTAGAAGAATTTGCTAAGAAGGGGCTCGTTTTTATGTATATGTCCTATTCAATTTAGTAATTGCTATTAGTATTAGTAGAAATTAGTTGTCGTCACTGATTAACACTAATACACCTGTGTAGGACAGATACAGAGAGAGAGATATATACACATATATATAAATAAATAAAAACTCACAAGACAACTAGAAGACCTAAAAATCATTCCCAAATTAAGCAGTCTGTTCAGAAGGGGATGATCTAAATGCTCTGAACACAAAGAATATAATTTCAGAGGTCACCTTAACTCCAGGTGCCAATTCAGAACTATGACACCAATACGAGAAAGTTCTCCCTCTAGACAAGGTAACTGCTTTTACCTTTATTTGATTTCTGCAATTCATGTAATGGACACAGCAGAGGACCTGAATAGAGTTTATTTCATGGTGCACATACGACTCTTAATTCTGAGCATAGGTTTTTTTTCTTTTTTTCTTTTAAACACAGCTTACACCTCAGCTTGTCATCTCTGAAACAGGATAATGCTGATGCACCTTCCAAAATGCATTTCAAGGACAAAACTAATACTGACAAAGAGTTCAACTGCGGTGCTTGTAGGTATTTAGAAACATGTAGGTATTTAGAAATATGTACTGGGGAGGGGGAAGAAAGTCGGAGACAATAGCATTTACAAGGAGCTCTCAACAACATCCTGTTTGAATTAATTAAGGAATACTGTCAGCTTGACATTTCAAGCGTACTGCTTTAACAAAGAAAAGATACCACCTCTAGGTCTGAGCGCCTTCCCCAGAGGTTTTTATTTTACATTTGCTTATGAACTTTTCCAGTTTGTTTTCCTCTCCTGTATGAAAGCAGTGTACAAACAGGCCAAATTGACTATACTGAAGCAGTCTGACTATTCATAAAGGCAAAAGAAAAAAAATTAAAATAAAAAAAATTCCTCCAACATAAGTTCAAGAATTGCTATTCATAGCAAGAGAAAACCCTAAAAGAAATACGCTTTTAAATTGGTATTTAAACCCATTAAACAATGATTTGAATACAAGCCTTTATACCTCCAGTTATTAACAAAAGGCTCAGTAGATGCATTGTTATGTTATGTTACCTTAAAAGAATATATATTCAGGGCAGACGTAAAATTTGAATTTAAAATACACACTCCTGCACAATGCACACAGACAGAAGCACACCATTAGTAATCATTTACTATAACTTACTTATTATCCACCTTCCACATGGTTCCATAAATATTTCCATTTTTGTTACTTTTAATTATTAAGTATTCCAATTGACAGAAATTACAAGCCATAACGCAGTTAAATTTTCAAAATATATCAGGCTTAAAAATGGGATATTTTAAAAGGTTTCTGTCAAATGCTTACATCAGTTAAACTAAGTCATTCTAGAATGTCCCTTAATGAGAGTATTGACAATAATGGCTTTCCTTCTTCATGATCACAACAAAGAGAATGCCAAGAGAATCTTGATTACAGGTATTCATTAGAAAAGCTTAGAAAGCTTCTTAAAACACCCTGTAAAGTTTTACGTATGGAACACATACACGCTAATAAATCAAGCTACATTTCTGCACTTTCCTCCATACAACATTCCAGTTCTCCATTCACCAATGAGTCTGTTTAGTGTTATAATAATTCACGTTTGAAAACCACATCTAGTGTTAGTGAATTAAGGTAATAATTTTGTTCTCCCACGTTATCACCATTTCAGTTTTCAAAGACAGCAAATTTCCAGATTTTTACTAATCTCACATAATCAGCATTAGAGTTCAAAATTACCACATAAATCTGCAGAACCTGATTGACAGATTCAAATTCTCATTAAATACACATGGTATAACTGCAAGGAACAGATGAAAAGAATGGCGACTGTCTTACAGTGTAACATAAAGCATTTAGAAAACTTACCCAGTTCTTAAACATCTACATTTTTTTCCTATAAAATGCACATAAGACATTATTTTAAAAACTGTACTGATACTCATCTAGCAAACAGCTGGTTTCTGTACTCTGCTAAGCAAATCAACCTCCAGCATGACCTGGAGGGATGAATGCTTCAATGATTTGATGAGATATACTTCAATTTCAAGCTGTTCTCAAAAAAATAAGCTAATGATAAAGATGCTTGGACACTTTCTCTTCTCCGTCCAACCTTACTGACCGACCTCTCAGCATCTAACCGTACTGACTGACCCTTTGGTTAGCTTGCTCGCGACACAAAGGAGAAGCGCTACCCAGCCTCCAGAGACAGCTACTACTCGTCCCATAAATCAGACCAGCTGATGATTGACATTGTCTCTAAATAAAGCCTGTCAGCCACACAAAGGTAAGGTATCGTTAGATGCGTGCAGATAGGTGTTAACCTCAAACACAAAGATACCGCATACATTCTTTGCTGTCTTCACAGCTACGCTTCCTCCATAGGCCCTTCTACCATGCAGAAAATTTCACCCTGGCTTTCAGGAGGAAATTAAGTTTTAAATTGTGCTCTACTTTTTCAAACACATAGACGTACATCTGCATAAAACACTGAATCAAGTGCATAAATACCGTAACATGCGCATGAGAAGTGTTTTTAAGGCAGACATACCATTGGACTAATTAGAAAATGTAGATTTGCGCTCTTCTAAAAAGGAACTATACAGATCTTCTGAATATTACAGGCCTATGCACTATAAGCAAGACAGCTGCAGACTCCGGTGATAGCTGTGTGCCCAACATCCAGCACCGCTGAACAGAAGGCAAAAACGCGGGGAGTTAAAGTTTGCAGCGGGAGACGGGAAACCTCCCGTGGGCTCCGCTCTTTGGCGTCAACGCAAGCGGGGGACGTGCCCACGGTGCAACCGCGGAGGCCGCCTCTTCCCATTCACTCTCCGGCCGCCGAGGCCCACACGCTCCCCACACCCCCGGCTCCCCGCCGCTCACCGGCCCCGCGCTCACCCCCGCACGACCCACCCCCGCCGGGGCTGGAGCCGCGGCCTGTGCGCGGCCCACGCCCCCCGCGCTGCCGGGAGGCCGCCCCTCCCGCGCCGTGAGGCCGCTGAAGCGGGAGCCCCCTCTCTTCGCCCCCCCCCCCTCCCCAAGCTGCCCTCCTGAGCCCGGGCTGCTGAGGGAGCCGACCCCGCCCTGCCCGCGCTGCGCGGCCGGCTCGCTCCTTCCCGCCGGGGCCGGGCGAGGCGGGGGGCCCTTACCCGGGAACTGCTCCTCGTCCTCGCCGCTCTCGGAGTCGGTCTGCATGGGCTCCTCAGCGAAGTTGACCCCGCGGGCGTCGGGGGGGGCCCGCCGCGGCGGCTGGCTGCCCCTGTCATGGCCGGGAGCGGGGGTGCCCGCCTTGCGGCCGCTCGCCTCCTTCTCCGCCGCTGCCGCCGCCTTGGCCGCCGCCGCCTCCTCCTTGAGGCGCCCGAAGTACTGGAGGGCGAACTCCAGCAGGTCCCCGGGCTGGCTCCGCAGCACCTCCACCGTGAAGCCCTGCAGCAGCTCCGTCAGCCCCGCCGGGATGGAGATGCTCATGCCGGGGCCGGCCGGGGGGGCGCAGCCTGGCTGGGAAGGGGGAGGAGAGGGGAAGGGGAGAGGAGGAGGAGGGGGGGGGGGGGGGGAGGGGGAAGAGCCCACGAGCGGCGGCCGGGACCGGGGGTGCGCACCCCGGGGACGCGGCGCGCGCGGCGCACCGGCCGTGAGCAGCGGGAGAGGGATGGGCGGCGGCGGCGCAGGTGGGAGCGGGCGGGGGGCGGATCCGCGGGGGGCAGCGGCTCGCTGGCAGCCTCGGCGGCGGCCGCAGAGTCTCGCTCGGCTTCGCCCCGCACTTGGCGCCGCGGCAGCCCCGACCGTGACTGAAGCCTCCCCGCCCCCGCCACCTCCTCCCTCCGCGCCGGGGGAACCTCGCACACATGTGACCCGGGAAACCATGACAACCTCCCGCCGGGGACTGCGGCCCGCAGCGCGCCCCCGCCCGCGCCGCCGGAGGGAGGGAGGGAGAGAGGGGGGCCGGCCTGCCTGGCTGCCCTGCCCGCCCTGCCCTGCCGCGGACGCCCGGCGGGGCGGAGAGCCCCTCGGGGCCGGGCAGGTAGCCCTCGCTGCCGGTCGGGGTGCTGTTAACCCGCCCGGGGCCTCCTGCCGCGCTCTCCTCGGGACCCCGCCGTGATGGGCCCTCCTCACGCCCCTTCCCCTGCCGGGGCGCTGCCCCGCCGGGCCGCCGCCCCCGGACACCGCGGCCTCCGGTTTCCCCGGTTCTCCGTGAGTCCCGGGGTCCCCGAGGCTTTGGGTGCCTTTCCCCTGTGGTGGATCCAGGCATCCGCGCTGGTGATCGGCGGGGATTCCTAATGAGCGGACATCTCCCCGCTCAGTGAAGGACCACAGTGGATGTAGTATTTCATAGCTGATGACTACTGTGCTTTTTCACGGCCATGTACCGCCTTAAAGATACTCGCCACAACATTCATATACATAGATATGCTATATTCATCGATACTATTTAGGATGAGATGGGTGATGTGGTGCTAGAAAACACATCCTGTTTGTCAGCTGGTTGTCTAAGGTCCGTAAAAAATTTAGCTGGAGAAAGAAACAATTGTTAAAAAAAGTCCAATTTAAACGTTGTCGAGTGCCAATGCTCAGCATAGACACTCTTCCAAGTCATGCTGCAGAGACTACTTAGCACAGTGGTAAGTTCGTGCTGCTTGTCATCACCAGGAGGCTTAAATGTTTTAAGTAGCAATTACGGGTGCCCTGTTTTTCATAAGGCTTTGCTAAACACTTCCTCAAAGTGAGATCCTTGGAATGCATGAAAACTGCATCACTCCCTGATTCGTAATCACTTCTAAACATTTGGCCAACGTTTGGGGTTCCAGAAATATCTGTTAGAGTCTTTTTTTTATGCACCAAGCAAATTAACTGCTAGAAAGTCTAAGGTTGGGACTACTTGGCTGTTTGGTAATTGATTTCACTAAACATTCAGCATTACTCAAATTGCCTTGAAATATACTTCATGAGGGCTTAGGGTAAGATAAGCAGTCAAAATTCGAGTTTCTAGTAGCAAGATACTGAAAGACCTGACTTCAGGAAAGTAATGTGACAACAAAACATCCCTATGATGCTTTTCACGCAGATCTGGATCTCAAAGCCATTTTTACTTTAATTAGTTTCGAAGTGGAACCCAATGCTCCCTGTGTATGTATTTTCAAATGGAGCTTGGTTCACAAGTTGGATCTTCAAAGTGTTACAGACCAGTCAAATTATTAGTGAAGTGCGTGATCCATGCATGCGTGGGTGATATCGCTGCCCTGTAGCAGGCAAGAGACACCTCTGCCAATGAAGTTGTGGCATACCTTTGAGCAACATCTTGTGGCTTCATTTCTCCCTGCAGGAAAAGCCTAGAGCTAGTCATTATGAAGTACTTATTTGAAGTGAAATTCACTGACATTTAGCACTGTCCAGCCTGAGGAACATCTTCAAGGTCAAGGTAGGTCCTCTGTGGGCAGACCACAAGTGCTCTCTGGGCTGCAGAAGATTGCTCTACCAGTAGCCTCTAAGAATTGCTGCAGTGTGCTGGGGTGCCTAACAGCCTAGCCAGCACACCCACACTTCATGCCATGCCCCAGCGCTGGCATGCCCTGACCACAGCTGCCTTTACAAAGCACTGCTGGTGCAGCACGTAGCCACATAAATTACGATGGCCAAGAATCAAGTGCAGCAGGAGAGCTGACATCTGCACATCACGGACAGGTGCATACCTTAGTCATTCTAGAGGGTGGTTTAGCTAGACATGCCAGATTGGCTCGTTCACAAGTTTAGGAGCTTAAAAGCCCCCTCACACCACTGAGAGGACTGATCGGTTTGTGACGAGGAGTGCTGGTTTTGGCTGGGGTAGAGTTAATTTTCTTTGTAGTAACTAGTATGGGGCTATGTTTTGTATTTGTGCTGGAAACAGTGTTGATACACAGGGATGTTTTAGTTACTGCTGAGCAGTGCTTACACAGAGTCAAGGCCTTTTCTGCTTCTCACCCCACCCCACCAGCGAGTAGGCTGGGGGTGCACAAGAAGTTGGGAGGGGACACAGCCGGGACAGCTGACCCCAACTGACCAAAGGGATATTCCATACCGTATGTCGTCATGCTCAGCATATAAAGCGGGGGGAAGAAGGAGGGGAGGACGTTCGGAGTTACGGCATTTCTCTTCCCAAGTAACTGTTAGGCGTGATGGAGCCCTGCTTTCCTGGAAATGGCTGAACACCTGCCTGCCCATGGGAAGCAGTGAATGAGTTCCTTGTTTTGCTTTGCTTGCCTGCGCAGCTTTTGCTTTACCTATTAAACTGTCTTTATCTCAACTGATGAGTTTTCTCACTTTTACTCTTCTGATTCTCTCCCCCATCCCACCAGGGGGGAGTAAGCGAGTGGCTGTGTGGGGCTTAGTTGCCGGCTGGGGTTAAACCACGACACCAGGTTGAGAGATACCTAAGCTCTGAGGAAACCTCCAGGAAGGGAAGTGTTGGTGATTGGTGCCTTCCAGGCACTAGGTGTTCTGTGAGCATACACTGTTCCATTTACTGGAGTCTGCCAGGGCTAAAAGGATTGTCATCCCTGAGGTTTTCTCTTAGCCAGACAAGGCACTCTGTTATTCTAGGAATTTACCAGCAGCATAGTGGCTTTTGCCATCTAATCAAGGATTTCCCTAGCCTGCCAGAGCCTCCCATCCTCCCAGATGTGAAAGGAGATTGCTTCTCTGAGGACATCCTCAAGAGCCAGTCTTTGATGTTTGTATGCCAAACTGGGACAATTTGAATATGAGATTCCTAAGTGGTGGCACTCTAAAGAATGATTATTTTTTAAAATTTTCAAAACAGTCCAAAACATTTGTGTCTAGTGAGACTTATCTTGACTTTTGTTGTAGCTCAAAGGATGGCAGTGAACTTTGTAGTTCAAGTTGGTGTCATCTGGTTTCCTTAGATACTTTCTGTTCCAAGGAGCTTGCATTGACATTTAAGTTGCTTTTAAATTCTCGTAAGGAGGACAGCTGTCCCAAAATGTGTTATGTCTAGCCGAGTGAACAGTTAGGTAATGAGAGTATCAGTTCACACCTCACTGATGAGTTTTATTAGTTGCCACTAATATTTGTGTGTCATTCTACTTCAGCTGTGAACATCATCTTGAAATGAAATAATATAAAACCTTCAAAAATCCTTCTGTACTGAAAAGGGATTAGGCAGAACATTCCCCTCACAATTACCAAGAAAACGACGTAAAGACTTGTGTTGTCTCCTTTCCTCCTAGCCAACAGATGCATTCTTCATAACACACTGCTTACCAGATTTGGATGTCAATCTGTCCCTTCACCTGGTTCGAGGCTATGAAAAACTAGGAGAATAAAGCTAGCAGCTGAGCAACAATTCCAGACAGCATACTTTGGACAGTGGTTGGGACTGCTTCTGTCAGAGACCAGAGAATGAGCTCTTGTCTGAGCATGGAGAGGACAATGAACAGAGTGCAGAAGGAAAGGGGGACAGACTTTCAAGCCTTGTCTTTACCAGGCTAGATGCAAACTTAGTAAATTTAGTAAACGTGAGCTAACAAAGTCCATCCAACAGCCAACTACAAGCCTTTTTTTTTCTGCCAGCTTTCAACTCTGCCTGATGGGAACACCCTTCTCCCATCCTTCCCAAGATGTTCTCTCAAACACCCATCTTCTGATTAGCCCTGACTAAGCTCTGTAATCCAATACACACCGTACACAGGCACAGAAGTGTGTGCTTAATGTCGTGAGTGTAAGACTGGGTAAAGCCTTTTCTCTTGAGTGGAAAATACCTGTAGCAAGCACACTAGTGGAGTACAGGCTTTTAAAAAACCCTCTTAGTTACCTTCTTGGAGGCAAGAGGAACTATTATTATCTGCTTGGACCAGCTGCACAGCTAGCCCACAAATAAGAGACTCTGATCTCTTTATCTGTAGTAGTGTCTCTCCTAAATTGGCAGCCGAGCAACTCCCAATGGTGGCTCTCGATGGAAAGAGAGTTTGTATTGTACTGGAGAAAACACAGGACAAAACCTGGCCCTATACCTATTGCAGTGTAGTAGGAAAAGACTGACATTTGGGTGTGGGAGATGTTACTCTCTGTTATTTCCTGTGTTTTAACAATTTTTGGTTTGTGTTAGCTTAAATCTTTTGTCCTGGCTTTTAAATTTTTACATGCAGACACACTTTGCATACTGTATAATTAAAAGCTGCTGCTGACAAACAACCTTCATGTTTTATATTTACTTCAAAATCTCTTTAGCTATAGGGCAATGTTTTTCCTTGCTGGCTCTTGATCAAGCAATAGCTGGTTTGTAAGTTTGGAACAACCACAGTAAATAGGAATAATCACACACCAATTTCTGATTTTCGAAATACCTTTAAAATGTCACATATATTGACTTTTTTTTTCTTCTCAGTTTACAAACCAGCTCATGCTGGCTTACTAAGCAAATCTTGCTCACAGAATTTTCTTACTAACAGTTTTTAATGGCAATCATTCAGCCATAGATGTTTTCAGCAATAACAAAACTTGCAGCTGTGCAGATCCATAGTTTCCTGCTTTTCTGTTCTTCTCAGTAGAATGATATGTCACTATTATTATTTTACCAAATCCATTACCAAACCCAAATCCATTTATCAGAAAAATGTTCAGTTCTATCAACAATATAAGAAACTAGTGCCTATAATTCATGGATCAAATTTGAACACATTCCTCATGACTCCTCCTTTACTTGAATCTCCTGTTCTCCATCTCGTACCCTTTGTAAGCCCTAAGTGATTATTGTTCTGTGGATTCAAACCACTTATCTCTTCCCCTGCCTAATGTAAATCTAGAATGGCAAGGACCAAATAGCCATTTACATACTCAAGTAAAATTCTTATTTATCCCCTGAGCAAGCAGAGAGGCCAAGCTCAAAACTTGGGATGGAAGGACTCCAACTCAGGAAACAGAATAGTGGTGAAGCATTATAAATTAATGCTGCCATTTTCAGTACCAATTCACAATCAGTTTAACCTGATCTAAGGTTTCAGGAGTTTCCCTCCACCAAAATGGCACCCTGCTAACCCTTGAACAAGTGTTTCTGTCCTCTCCCTTGTATCACCTTTTAGCACTTGTAGGGCTATAAGATAGGTCAAATTAAATGCCCGATAGAGGTCAGATGAATCATCACGTTGACAAAGAGAAGAGAGCAGAAATCATGGCTCAGGAGGAGAGGTTTTCAAACAAGCTTGTCTACTGAGATAATAAGGTCAGAAGAATTGCAGAGTATCACATCTTCTGACCTCAAGTCCCTTAATTTTCCACTCACCGTAGTCCTTCTTAACCCAAAACTGGGCTTTCCAGGAAGTATGAGCTTCATGACTTACGCAACTGTTATTATTCAGTGAATGAACAGCTGTTGATTTTCATTGGAATCTATTGTTTGTGGTCCTTGATATTCAGAAACTACTGGATACCCTGTCTTAGAAAATCAGTTCTCTTTATTTGCCTCAATTTGGGCACTCACAATCACCTGTAATTTCAGAAAAAATGGACTAGAATGTTTAAAGTCAATATAGAGAGTGCTGAATTTGCCATTAAAAGTAAACCTTCTCATTTTAAAAGTAACAAGATAAAATGACAGTGTAGATGTAGTAGACTCCGGCTGTTTTGAGGATCTTATTTCATACGGTGTCCTACTCTGTTTATAAAAATGACATGGTACACTGTCAACACAACCTGTGAAATGGCTAACAGAGACATCTCTCCAAGTAGTTGACAACAGAAAATCATCATCAGATGGAGAACTTCCCCAGGAATTGACAGTAGGCTGCTTCTATTCAACACCTCCTGCAAACACTTGGGAGTAAGTATAAGTGTTGCTGATACAATTTCCAGTTGACACAAAACCCAGTCAGAATGGTGATATCAGTGAGCTCAGGAAAGCACAGAGTGGTTTGGATCACTTGTCCATTTAAATAAAATCTTTCTTGACACAGATACATATTAAGTCATTGACTTCAGAAGAAAGAGTGCAAGGAGGAATTTATCTTGGAAAGCAGTGCTTCTAAAAGAGTTTAGAAATCAAAGTGGAGAAACAGCTCAACCTGAATTCCCAGTATAATTCTGTATAGAAAGGGGCTAATGAGATTCTTGGTTGTTTCAAGAAGGAGACCAGAAGTAGGAATGGGGGATCCTCCCTTTGTAAAGCACTCTTGAGACCAGTAAAAGTGTATGGCCTACAGTTTTGGTGTTTATATGTTCAAAAGAATATGGAAAAATAGGAGAGGTGCAGAAAAGAGACACAGGAATTATTCATAAGCTGAAGGAAATGCCTTGATTTGAAAAGACTTGGAGAGTTCACAGCCTCTATCTAAGCAGTTGTTACTATGCTCAGTAGAAGAGGCTTATGCTGAACGATCTAAGTGATGAAGGATATCAGTCTAGATAGTCTAGTGGTTCCTTCTAGCCCCTTTAAGGCGAAGAATAGTATTGGTCTTGCATATCAGAAATGGCTCAACATCTTCTCTTGGAAAGTCAAACTGTTTCATGTCTCTCAAGGAACACACAAATATCCCAAAATATGCAGTATTTCTTAGATCTTATGAAATACAAAGTAGTAGTGAGAAAATCATAGTACAAATATACTTTTAAAAACCTACAGTCACCACTGTGGATGCTTGGGTATTATTTAAATGCAAAAGAGCTATAGTGAATGGATAGTTTTGCTTTTCATTTTCCTTGAGGGAGCAGAGGAATCTGATGACTTTTGAAAAATGAACTTTCTCCCTGCAAGCCCTCTTCTGCTCTTACTAGTCCTGAGCTTAGATCCAAAATCTTCAGATCGTCTGCTGTGTGGCAAAAACAGCAATCAAAGGAGTAGAAAGACTGTTGGATGGGGAACAACCCTACAATTCAATGCCTTGCATTGCTCATCATCTGCCAATGTTCCTCCAAACAAACCTACTATGAGAATTATCTTAGGTTTCTTGTGACTAATTTCCAAAAGGGGGGGCTCAGAGCTGTGGAGTCTGTGGTTCTAAGTGATGTCTTCTCCTCCTAGGGAAGAAGCAGCTTTTTCAAGGGGCATTAACTGTTGGGTGTTTGGTTTGGTTTCTGGTTTTTGTTTGGGTTTTTTTCCCCGATAGATTTAACTGTTGCTCATTATTTTCTTGAAGAAATTAGTATTTATTCTTGGCAGGAGGAATAAAGCGTCTGCGTAAGTATTGGTTAAAGAGAACACATAAGCACCAGCTGAAATATTTTCCTGGGTTTGAACCTTAATGCAGTCGTAATGTTCCTGCAGACTTTCATCCTGGTGAAAACTGAGAATAGCATTAGTGAGTAAAACCACCATTCTGACCCTAATGAAGGATGTGTTTCTTTCTCAATTTGGGTGTCTCTGCACACCTACACACAGCTTGGGTTGGGCAGGTAGACACACTGGGCTGTATGACAGACACTTTTGTGTGTTAAATGCATCAGACAAGAGCGGTTCAGGTATTGCCTAGTCTGAGGGAAGACGTGTGCCTGTAGTTGGAAGAACTACGTTTGAGAGAAGAACCTTAATTCAAACCAGCAGACCTTAAAGGACATATGTGGATGCTTCCGAGCTGTGCACTGGAGTGCCAAGTCTCCAGTTTGTCTCAGGATGGTTTGTTTATAAGAACCTGTAAATGTGCATTTGATGATTAAAAAATAATCTAAATGTAATGACCTTTACAGATTCTGGAACAGAAAGACTGTCTATCTTTCTCTCATATAAGTATATGGGTGTGCATGTATATATAAATACACATGCATACGTATACATCTGTATATGGCATTACTGTTTCTATTTTGGCAGAACCTGAAGATCCCATTGTAGTAATCACTCTACGAATGCAATATAAGTATCTTAACTTAGCTGACTTGCAGTGAGTTAAGACTGGCTATTTAATATAGACTTATGGATCATCAAAAAAGTATGTGATTATTTTTTATACTTTTATAAGAAACAGAAATATTTACATTTTTAAAGTAAAATTCATAATTGCACCACCCTTTCAATATTCCATCTTTAGCCCCAGGAGTGGAATATAAGCAGTGCCAGACATGCATTCCCATGAGTTTTTTATCGTTGTTTTCGGCACATTCTATTTTTATTCAATTCTATGGGAAATGCACACACTTTGTGCAGCTGCCAGAATGTGATTTCCCAATGCCCCCTATTTATTTCCAAGTGTGCTTTTTTCAGATTCAAGTACTTTTGCTACAGCACTTTTTCATGTTTTAGCGTGTAAGTAATCCTTGCTTTTACTGAACCCATTTGCTGAGGACAACGGTTACATATGTGGAGCTGAAAGGGCAGCCATGTAAGTTATTCACGCTCACTCCACCTAAAGGCTGCATGGACATAGCTGTGTCTGGAGCCAACAAGGCAGAATCTTTGCTTTGTTCAGATTCTGCTGAGTGTAACAGAGTCCAGCAGTTGTTGGGGAGATGGTGATGTTTTGTTGAAATCCCTCTCTCTGGGCCTACATTGCAGGACAATTTGGAGGCTGCCCAAATTCATAGCAGATTAATCCGTAGGAACCATCCATGAGCTGGGGCTAGCCAGAACACATCAGACTTCAAACTGATTTACAACATAACAGTTGCATAAGGCACTATGGAGAGGTTCAAGCTGATATAATGCGTCTGTTGTACAAGAGAGCAGATTTGGCTGTGGAACCTGCCCCAGAAGGACAACTTAGCTAAATAAGGACAAGCTAAATAAGGTCCTTATTCAACGTATCTACTCAAATTTGCATGGTACTTTTCAGGTCAACACCATTTTCGGCCCTCAGATCACTTTCACTCAGTAGACTTTTTTCTCTTGTTTACCTTCAGGGTTTATTTGTGTGTTAAAATCAATCTGACAATGCCCTTACATCCATACAAACCATCCATTTACATCAGTACCATATGGCCTAGTCAAGGTCTCTTGTGTTTGGACACACAGTTGCAGTCTCAGCACAGTCCTTTACAATGTGCCTTAGACATGTCCAGACTGCATATAAATGGGGCACCACTGGAGAAGACCTCTCCCAAACTCCTTTGCAGCGTGCTGTGTAAAAGACATTTTAATACCTGTCCCAACCCCAACTCTTCTGCAGTATGTGCACCACAGAACCTGCACCATGACATCCTGCATAAATGCCCTACCCTTATCTCACAGCATTATCCAGCAAAGCCTTCAAACTAATAGGGAAAGGAAGAAATGTGGTGTTGACGTCAGACATTTAGGTCAGTAGGCCTTCCTGCTTCTTCTACCTGCCTTGGTTTATACCTGGTAGATCAAATGCGAGCTTGTTTCTGTAGTTTTGGCCTGTCTGAGTGTTATACCCTTCCTCGTGTAACACATATAGCAAAGATCTGGGGCCAGGGTACTCCCTTTGCCCTGTGGGTTTCTCCATCATCTTTCTGCCATCTAGATGATGGCACAGCTTCCTTGTACCATAGGCACTTGGACCAGAAGCAGCTGGGTTCGGTAGCAGCTGGCAAGGCACATAGACTACTGAGGTGCGGGAAGGCGAGAAGGTTCTCTGTGGGTCTGAGTTAATGACTACATCTCAAAACTGAGGTCCATTGCTATAGCAATGAGTCAGGAGCCAAGACTGCAAGGTTGCAAGTGAAACATGCTTTTTCCGTAGCAAGTCTCCTCAACTGATATTGTTGTCTAGGCTTTTTAACTCACACAGGCACCAGGCAAAAAGTAGCCCTCTCAAGGCGTGACAACCTCAGTCTTCCAAAGCTGTATAACTCATAAAGAAAAGAGGACAAATATTTTGAAATCTAGATCTCCATGAAGTAGCATTGAAGTGGAGCCTCTCAAACTGGCAACGTCAAGACTAGCCTCTCAGACCAGGTCATTTCACAGAATCCGTTGCACCAAAAGTATCTTTCCCTGAAAAGCCAAGAATTCCCACCAAGGAAAGGTACACCACTGTCCTTCCAGTCAGCCTTCAAAATAATTGTTTTCAAAGACAGTCTACTAAGCCAATTGACCAAGAGAAATCTGCATTAGGCATGTGCTGCAGAATGTTTCCTTCCTCCCAAAACAAAAACAAAAGGAAAGAAAAGAAAAAAATAAGTATAACCAAGAGCTGCAAGGGCTGTAGGCTTGTCCCTGGTAACTTCTCTGGCCTATCAGCTATTTCTAAGTTTTGGGCTCTGAACACCTCAAAAGATGTTACCTGTTAAGAGACCTGGCTCTGAAAATGAAGCAAGTCTTTTTTCACACAGTTTATATAGACTGCCATGAGCAATCGGCTAAGGCACCCTAGGATCTCTGAGCTCAAATGAGTCTGTGGAGACAGCACAGCTTCCGAAGTCTGTATGGATCTGCATGCTTCTCAAAATCATATCCCTTCCTTCTCCTGAGTGCATGTGTTTGAGAGATCCAAATCTCCCACTCTAAAGGGTCCTAGGACAGGCCACTGGGGTGGAAACACTAGCAGAGACTTCAAAACACAGCTTGTCTGCCTTTTGCATAAGAAAGAAAGGGGAGTGAAATTGCCCCAGAACAGTCACTTTGAAAGGTAAGAGCAGCTCTCTGTCTTCGGTGGTCTGCAATAATTAGATGCTTGTTTTGATGTTCTTTTTCTGAAGGTGATGAAGAAGGAATGCAGAAGGAATGCAGGCACAGAAGTGTGGGGGGTCTTTGGGTGAGAAATTTCCCCTTGACCAACCATAGCCCTGGCAGGACCAGTCATTTTTCAAAGTAAGTCCTCAGTTTTTATCCTTCCTAAAAAAGTCAAGGTGCGGCTGGAAAGATTGCAATATGGATGCTTCACAGATTCCCTGAACAGGAATAGAAGAGGAAGATGCAGGCAGTGGATATCCTGTTTTACTTACATTAGGCAGCCAGATTGTCCTGTGGGAGCTGGCTGCAAGGTCCAACTGGTCTTATCCTTATTATAGAATAGGATAATGATTATGGAGAGCACAGAGAGATTCTCAGTGTGTGATCAGTGCCACACTGCTGCCTTGGCCAGCTTCCAATGTGATATTCACCAGGCTGGGATCTTTTCCTTAATCCAGAAAATGATAACCTACTTTTACAGTCCTTCCCATGGAATCAATTTCGCATGGATTAAGACACATGGAGAAGCCCAGTCATGACTGCAGGTGGGGTGGGAGGGAAGGAACATGGGCTGGGATTGCACTGGTCTCCTCATCTGTCCTGGGAAAGCCCAGATCAGGCACATCTGCAAATCTGGTGTGTGCTCCCAGTGAGACAGCTCTCTGTGAGTTTCCACCATTTCTTGCCCCTCTTTCGTGCCCTTTCAACATAGATGCAGAGAGAAGGGAGTACCATAACAGACCAGGAGGAAGGGTTGACTCCTTGCAGACCGTTTCTCTACCTCTGTGTGTTGTTATATATCTGGTGCGGGCAGCACTGTTCCCTACTCAACATGGGCCCAGCTGGATGGCAAGACAGCAGGAAAGGAATGGGGAGGGAGAGCAGACCAGGGCAGGCAGACAGCAGTGTACTGGCTCTCTTGGGACTAAAAGGCATCATATCCTGGCAGGGGCCATCCTGGAGAACCACAACTAATCATGTCCTGGGCTCTAATGTGCACAGTTGCCAAGTAAATTTGGGTTTCTTAGCAACTGAGATTTTCACCGTTTGATTGCCAAAGTAAGAGCAGTGAACTTTGGGCAGTGGAGATGCTCTCAGTGAAAGCCGACAAGCAAGGGGAATGCAGCATCGCAGGCTTCTGCCTCCCCGGGCGGCCCTCCCTTCGTGAAGGGAAGCTTTGGTACAGAGCTGGGCACACTCCTTTCTGCCATGGAAATGGCACAACACTCCTAAATGATGGAGGGCAGTGATTGGCTGTATCGTAGTAAATCTCATGTGCATTCACAGAAAACAGTGGGCTTTGATTATGGCTGCATTTTACAAGCAGTGAAAACTTTCCACGTCCTGTCAGTGTTTCAGTACATCATGTGCAGAACTGATACAGAGGTAACTGAAGCTGCTTGAACACTGCTGCCCACTACAGAAGATGTTGGGGTCAGGTTCTACCAGACTCATATTATTTTCTCCTGTGAAATGGTGACTTAATTAGAGGTGAAAAAGAGACAAGAACAGTTCTAAAATATCTACTATTTTTAAATATCTACTACTTAGTAAAGCATTACACATCATTATTTCATTTTAAACATGTGCAGCATTTAAGATTTTAACTTTTAAAACATGTAGATATTTTAAAATTACTCCACTGTATAAACAAATCCTTGCTTAAAATTACAATGTCTTGAAAAAATTCAACATAATTTAATTGATGGCTTTTATTTTCTTTTTGTGTCTCAACCATTGGCATTCCTCCATTTAGATGTCAACATTTCTATGCCTGGAAGCTGGAGAATAAAAATAGTTACACTCTAAAAAGGGACAGTGCTGAAGGTGAAAGGTCCTGATCTTGCAAGTTCTTGCTCAAATGGAAACTCAATGGGACTACTTGGGTGAGGAGGAATTACTCACCCAGCAGAAATTACAAAATGAGGCTGAGCTCCTCTACTAAAATGGTAGCAACTCAAACACGGAAAAGTTTATTCACTCTCTTCTGATGAAACAGGACAAGCAGGAGTGTACAAATTTGTGATTTTTAAAGAAGTGACCACAGCTGAAACCGACTGGAAATCTGTTTTGAAAACAGATGAGAATCTCCTGCTAAGTGTTTAGACTGCAGTGATGTCTTAACAACTGGGGGTTTTTTTTAGACTTTTTATATTTAATATAGATGAGCTATAGTGATTGCAGGCCTGTTTGGAAGCCAACTATGGATTCATGTCAATATTAACAATGCCTTGAGCTAGACAGAAAACTTGAAAACTATGTATTAACATAAATAAAAATCAGTGCATTTTTGGAATTACTTCATTCTGTGTCCTTAAAAAGAGTTCCCTTGTCACAGTAAGATGACCTTATCCTTGAAAAAAAAAGTATTATATGGCAGAAATATCTTTATTTCCTGACACAGTAGGACAGAAAAGCCACTTTTATTCCAAGCAATCCAGCTTGTACGTACAACGCCTAAAGAGAATTAACACATCATGACACCACAATACTGATTGTCTGACTCTTGAAATAAGGGTGAGTGGCTAATAGCTGTTTTCCAGCCAAAGAGCACTCAGCTAAGAACCAGGGTACGTGTCAAGGAGGTTTTAAAGGGGAACATTACTCACAGCTCAAACTGATTAAAGAATATTGAAATAGGCTGCAGAACTCTCTCTCTTCTTTCACTACTCCAAATGAAGAGGGAAAAAATCCCCCAAACCCATAAATCTTCTCTTCTCTGGCCCTTTTTCTATCTGGAGCACCGCACCACCTTCTCTGGTTCTGAGCACCTCTCTGCTGATCTTCAACTTAAGTTTGCTAGAAGAGGCAGTACCCCACTTCCAGGATTCAAGGACAGTCTGGTTGATGTGGCCAGACCCTGCATGAGGACTCTGCCACACCTGGCCAGTTTCAAAGCTGTTTGTAGCAAAAGGTGTTTTCCACAAAGGAAGATCCACAGTTCTGAATCCTTCAAAGCATCACATCTAATGTAATTGCAACTAGCAGTTCTCAATCTGCAAAAGAGCATCTAAACTTTTGAATTGCTGATCCCATTACCCTTTGCTCCTTTTGTGACATTTCTTATTTTCTATCTGAAAGATGATGAACCCATGAATAATTAACTAACTTCCTAACTTGCTTCTTATCTGTTGTTTGTGGCAGATACTCCCTAGCTGTAGGTTGGAAATGAAAAAAATTCTCCAGTGCAAAGCTCTTTGCTTAGCACATCTTGGTGGTTACCTCATGGAGAATTTAATGGGCAATACAAAAATCCTTTCTATTGTTCCAGTGCACTAGATTGTCCTTCTTCTCAACCTTTTCAACTGGAAAAAATGGTTATTTGAACATATCTAGTATAGCTCCTAATATGGGAAACTATAGAGTCTTCCCCTTATGTATTTATAGACCTACTTTTAGTCAATGCTGATTTCCTTCCTTACTTCTGGTTATCTCTGAACATATTTGTTGTATTTGAAACAACAGAGCAATTACCTTCTCCAGATCTCAGTGGTTTCCTCTGTTGTTCTAGGTCATAATCTTTTAAGTAGATGTACGCCTATGGACCTTTTTGCCTGACCATCTTTCACTGTTGGATGAAAGTCTAACATTTTATTTCTCGGAAGTATTTTTGTAAATAATCAATTTCCAGTGGAAGACTGCAAATGATTGGTTTACCTGGGGGAAAGATCAGGGGGCCCTGAAAAAATGGCAATGTCATGTTTTTGTGTTGAAGTCTGTTCTTGGACCTTGTTGATGACTAAGCTACTAAAAACTGGACCAGTCTGTCTGAGTTTACAAGGATATAATCCATCAGAAGAGACTCACAAAGAAGTTGGGTTTTTTTCCCCAGGATTAGCTCATTTTCTGAGCAAAGGAAACCCATATATTACATTAAATAAGTCTTCCACAGTTTATTGTTTATTTGCAGGCCTGTTCTTTAGAGGATAAGCCAGTTCCCTCTCAAATGCAGCTCATTTCTCTGTGACCCACTCTGACAGCTGTGACAATCTGTCACAGAGCTTAGTACATACCGATTTATACATTAAAAGTAGCTGGAGGTGGAGCAGTCTCATTTGTGGATTTAGGACCTTAAAACATGGTGTGAAGATTCACCAGATTACTCCCTGTTTTTTTAAACGATGACATTACTTTTTAACCTTGCACTTCAGTGAGTTCTCTTACAAGAGTGACTCTTACCTGGAAAAAAATACCTCCCTGAAATGTCCTAATTATCCTCCATGTTACAAATATGATAACATGGCAGTGTGGGAATACACCAGGCTGAGACCGGTAGTGGGCTCTTTGGCATTCTGGGGCGAATTGTTTCTGGCTCGCTACCATATGCCTAATGGTGGCATGTGTCTTCTCAGGAAGGACAAATTGCTCTCCTTCATATTTGGCAAGCTCCTGCTGGCATGCCAAAGAGGCCTATATTTAGTACTGGTACTGTTTAGCCAGCAAGCTGGGAAAATTGTCATGATGATGCAACTAGAGATTTACCAAGACTGTTTTCCAAGAGCTGAAGAAGACATGGTTGGAGTGGGCTCTGAATCTTCTTGTTCCTATTTTCTCTGGGTACAGTACATCCTGCTCCCAAGCCCAGGCCTGCAGCGTTGCAGCTTGAACTAGAGCTCATTTACTGTGATTTGGCATTGGTAGGATTCCTACAAAACTGGCTATTTTGATATACAGCTTGGTACCCAAAACTTTGCTCTCCTTGTTCTGTTGAACCCTTGCTGCAACCTTTCCTGCTACCGTGGTGACATGAGCTGTCCTGGCTACCTAAAGCACATATGCTCCCAGATGTGCTGAGAGCAGAGATCCAGAGAGCAGCAGCAATTGTTCTCATCAAAGCCCTCTTTGCCTGTTATCTGCAATGGGCACATGGCCTACGTACAATTCAAAAAGCTCCTGAGATGGAAGGACATATGAGCCCTTGCGCTCACTGTGGGAATTTCACCTCCTCTGTTCTTTCCCCTTGTGAAACAGCAACATCAGGAACCTCCCAAGGAAGTGGAGCGATACCAGGGGGTTATCTTCTTTCTTATTTATCTTATTTCCACCCCAAATTGGCCACAGGGACATCCACTGTTCAACAAGAGCATCTGAGGTTCTTCCTCCCAGAAGGCCATGCCTATGGAAATGATGGTCTTGGCTATCTACCATTTGCATTTAAATCACATTTTCAACTGGAAATTTACTCTATACGTAAGCTTTGCATATATAGCATTGTTAGCAAAAGTGTGAAAGAAATCACCTCTTTGGGAAAAAAAAGGCAAATATCCCAATGTAAACATGATTTTATTGCCTTTATTTAGGCTGTGTGAAGGAATGGAGATCCATATGGAATGAGCTAAAGTAAACAGGCTTTTTATTAACAAAACTTCTCAAACACACACTCTGCTCACAACAACTCAGCTCAAGGCACATGAAAAAAAGATTAAGGAGGACTTTAATTTCCTCTTCCTTGCTTAAAAAATCCATACAACTATTTGCTTGTGTCTTGCCACACATTCTCATAAGCAAAAGAATTTTGGAGGTATTCTTAGAACATTGTCAAAATGTACCTTCGCTTGGGCATTTAACTCTTCCATCCGAAGCAAGTGTTGTTTTTGGTTCTTGTAGCTATAGCCAAAACATGACTAATCAGCTGTGCTTGAGTTGGCTGCACTGGAGTTTTCTATATGCTAAGCAGGAGGTTCCTGGGGCTTGCTAGCGTTGCATGCATTTTCTCTTAGTTTGCTGTTTCAGTATTCCTGACAGCATATTGCACAACTAAAAGCAAGGAGTTTCCTTTTTCCCTGTATGTCCCTTCTGTGTGCATAAAAATTAGGTTGTTCTGCTGATTTAATTCCTGTGAGGACAGATCATTTTCTTAGGCTTCTTGTCACAATACTGACATTCCTTGTGGAAGTTTTAAGTGATTTGACACTTTTTATCATAGTACAATTTCTAGCTCATCTTCCAGTGAACAAATGTTGATTAATAACTCTTGGCATTAGAAACAACTCACAGCTTTTGCTTATTTTCAGTAGTTCAGTAAACTGAGGGAAGGTCTTGACAACCTTCATTTGCTTTGATTAGTAGCTGACTGACTATTTTTGTATCTTTCTCAGCCTTCTGTCCATTGGGCCAAGAATAATATGGAGAGTGGGTTGTGCATGTCTGAAACATCCACCCTGTACAGATCTGTTAAATCCCTCAGATGTTTGTTGTTGACTATTACTTGAATAAATTCACTGCAGATCCCTTATCTAGCTAACACTGCCACATGGTGACTCATGGGTATGTACATTCTCCAAGTCGTAAAGCATCTCTAGTCCACTTATCTGCTAGGAAGATACTTGCTTGCATATTCCAATGGGGCCCTTTTTCCATGAATAAAGTAGCATTAAGAAAAGTGCAAGCCACAAACCAGTTGTTGGAGGGTAGGCACTCAAGAGTAAGCTGATGCACACTCCTACTTTTACAGGAGCAGTTCTGATGTTTTCCTTACGGACTTCTTGGTCAGCATGAAGGAAAAGATGCTTTTATTTGGGCAAAACAGTCAAGAAACTAAGTTACAGCAAAGGATTTTCAGCCTGGCTCTCAGTCTTCAGGGCCTTGCTGTCGTTTGGACTGAAAGCAGACTCCAGCAAGAACTTGTCCTATTGCACCTCCACTGCCAGCTGTCCCTTCTTTACAGGCCTTTTTGATCAAGACAACCATTGAGCACAGATGAATTCCTGGACTAGATCCTCCTGCAGAATTTTGAGGCTAGTGACAGATAGCACCTTCCCTTTTTTTCTTGCACTTACTCATACTCAGTTCAACAAGTCACTGTGTGTTAATGTTAGGTGTTGGTGAAAGTGCCAGAAAAGCATTTTGCAGGTTGGTTTCTCGATCAGGGAGCCAGGGCTCGAGTGACGCCAATACAGCCCGTGTGCAGGGGCTGGATTCTTCCACTGGGCTTGGTGCTAACATTAGGCTTCCTACACTCATCCGTTCTACACCAGACGGTCACTTTAGCTTGGTATAAGACTTTGTAAAACATAGATTTTTAGGAAAAAGTACACAGGAAATTAACAAGAAACATCTTGCTCCCTGCAATTTGTAGAGACTAAATGGGATACATAGACCTGAAAATGTATTGAAGATCGACACTTCTCCCCTCACAGCCCGGGAGCTTTGTAGGGCTCTGTCACAACCTGATTTGCTGTATTGTCAGCTCCCATGTTGTTTGATTGAGTCTGACGAATTACCATGGTAATCAACTATCAGAAGGTAATGGTTTCCTCTGAGTTGAGAAAGAGCAGCTGCCAACTCCTGCTGTGCTCTGTTGGGTGCATCAGGTATTGCCGTCAAGCTCCTTGAGTTCTGCTTCTGGTGTTTTGAATGAGGGAAATAGTCTCTAACTATTTTTGATCATTCTTGCTGGGGAAGTGCACAGCCCATCTTTCCCTGTGTGTACCATCCTGAGCAGTCTCCTGAGTATCATTTTCAGAGCCGTTGAGGTATTTCAGTTGTAATGACTAGGTACTCTGTTTCTGCAGTCCATACTCGGGAGTTAACTTTGTTTCTTCCTTCCAGAAGTCTTTGGTAGCCAAGAATACTTTGTTGTTCTGCAAGTTAACCAGATTTCCTAAATTCTCCCAAAAGGACCGATTGTCCTAAATGATACATTTTCTCACTGGTCTCATTTTATCTTCATTTCTAGTAGGCACTGAGCAGTTTGGGGGAATTATCTGTTTGTGTTTCTCAAAATGTTGGGGCTTTTTTCAGCCTTCTATCATGGTGTTTTTTCTTATGGACTTCTATATGTTTTCATGCCATGCTTTTATGTCTTTTAAATCATGCCTTTTGTGGATTTGTGAAATTTCTGACATCTGCAGATATTTCCTTTCCCTGTTTGAATGCAAACGTTGCTATAAGGATGTTTGTGCCCTCGTCTACACTCATGGAGCTTCGCCCTGTAACAGTGCTGTTCTCACTGGTGCCAGCAAGCTGTCTACTTCTAGTGGTGTTTAAATTGTGTTTCAAGGGTTGTGGTATCCTTTAAGTTTTTGGGAGGTCTTGCTGTGAACTATGTGATATCAGCTGTATTTAAACAAATCCTGGCAGGTTGTTACCACCTGTACTGTGGTTTCCACACCTTTTTGACAAAATGGTGCTTTTGCTTTCCTGTGATTCAGTTTCAGGTTTTATTCTCTGTATCTTGTAAATAACACTAATAGAGATTCCTTGTGCTTTATCTTTGATGCTGTTGTAAATTAGGATATTGCAATTATGATAAAGACTCTTCCATGTATCTTTTTTATTGGCCTCTCTCTTGTGAAGATGATATAGTAAAGGGCACTATCTGAAGTATTGCTTTACGAGGAGTACTGAAAGTACCTGACTTGCTTCTCAGCAGGTCCAGTTGCTGATGCCACTAGCTAGATTAATCACAGTTTTGGATAGGACGCATACATAATACCAACTGGGATAACTTGACTATGGTGGTCCCACGTTACTGCTTTTTCTGAGTCTTGGTCATCCTGTTCCTACTGCACTCCACTTTTCCAGTCAAATGTGTATGCACTATAAATTTCCTTTTCCACCTTAGGCCCATTGGTAATAGTAGTCAGGAGGGTGAATACAGAGCATTAAACTTGAGAAAGCTTGGTCTTCCAGTGCTTTGCACCGTGAAGCACACACGCACAGCTTTTTCCGATTTCTTTTGCTGTTAGATTACTTTTCTAAAGGGATTCACAGTCAGGAGAATTTTTAGCAAGTTTCTGCCAGTGCAGGTGTTGACAGCGTCTCTAGCTACCTGTATTTTTGACACATGGTTCTTTTGCTAACATTCAGCTGCGCACTTCCTGGCTATAAGAAGTGGACAGTCCATTCTGGTTTTAGATTTTGAGGTCCAAGCAACAGCAACAAGAGAATAGAACTGAGGAATTGGGGCGAAGATCCTGAGCAGCAGCAAGGAATAATCATTCACATTATGGCTTTACCTACTGATAAAAAAAAAAAAAAGAAGCAAGTTTATATTTTATAAACTGTATTTATTCTCATTGAATAGTCCTGATAACACTAGTACTTAAGGGCTGTGAGGATAAGTTTTGCATTAACTAAAGACCACTCTGCATAGGTTGGGGTTTTCCCAGCATTTATGTGGGTGGCTGATGTCATAAAAATATTCCTCCACATACAGAACTCTGTAGCTCATGTAAATCTTCATTGGGAAACATGAGGTAGAAGAAGAATGCTTTATTTTTCTTGGATGTTCATTGTTCTTTTTCCAGATGCACTTTGTAGGGCTGGTATAGAAAAGGAATATGGGGCCCTGTGGGAAAGCAGCCCAACAGAGAGTTAAGAGAGAGCAGGGAATGAATGGTGGTCGGCTTCTCAGAGGGGTGATGGAGGGTTAGAGGAGACACCATCACAGCAGGCATGGAGAGGCGTGTATTTATGTGCACATCCACAGCTGTCTTTTCAGAATAAGACAATTGTATGTGCACACGGGGACAGAGGAAGAGAAGGGAGTTAAAAAAGTCAACACTCTAAAAATGTACTTGATGAGTTAGGGTTTTTTTTAATCTCCAGTTTGGGGTGAGGGTCTTGTGTTTCAGCCCCCTTGAAGACAGTTGGTTCCTTTCTTCTGGTGCTAACAACATTGTGAAAACAGTCCTCTTGCCCTTTTTTAAAATCCTAATGCTATATAATGTTGTCTGTGTTTAGATAGCTTGTGGGAATACGGAACTCCAGAGGACAGGGTAAACTAAACAAGCTTTTATGTAAGGATAAATAAGGATTTTTAAGCACACACTAATCCCTGAAGAACTCATGTTAGCATTTACAGAAGAAAGCAAGAGAAGAATAGGAAAAGGAGAATACTGGGAATAAATGAGACTTTAGGGAAAAGTCTTCCAAGAGATGCTTTCCTCAAATCCTTGAGAGGGACACTTAATTAACATTGAGTTAACGAACTACAGTTGTGCACAGCAGTTGCAGGAATCCCATGAAAGTGTCCTTTCAGTAATGTACTTTATCTGCTGAGGTCTAAACCCTGCTGGTGGTGCTGGCTGTGCACTCAGAGCCTGCGAGGGGGGTGAGTGGTGCCGTTCCCTCCTCAGACGGAGGGTCAGGGGTCTACCTTTCCTTTTTCAAAAAGCTGAGTGATGGGCTCAGAATCTGTCATCAAATGGCTTTCGGTCTGGCCTTCAATGCATCATGCTTACTCTTGCCTTGAAGCCCCAGAGCACACAGCTCATCCTGGCACTTAAACCCTGATTTCTCCACCCGTTTTTGCCAGGGCTGCTGCCACTGGGTCCCCGTTGGCCTGGGAAAGATGCAGCTGAACCCAGTGGCCACCTACTCCCCACGAAGCTGGTGTCAGTCTCCACAGGACCTTCAAGTCTCTGGTCTTGTTAGAAGCCACTCTTCGCCCTCGCTTTGGTGTGCTGTTGCAATGACAGATTCCCAAATGTGGTCCTCTGAAAAATGAACGTTTAGGTAATTAGCATCTCCCTAGAACGCAAGGTCTGCGGTGGCATAAAGAATAATTGCCTGCCTTTGTATGAGGCATCACCTTGAATTGAAAGGTCCTTGACTAGAGTGTTTCGGTTTCAGACTGCTTTGAAGTTACTGAGATCTCTGGGTATTTTTCTCTCCAGGCAGGCAGAATTACTGTTTTATAAGGTTTGGAAAATACATCATATTCTGTGGGAAAGAAGCAGGTTTGTAAAACAGAGATGCTGTCATGAACTTCATCAAAATGAAGGATAACTTTGGCTGGAGGGAGAGCATTTCCTGAGGAGACCTGTTTATCTCACTGAGATCCTTTTGTGCAGAGACTTTGACAGCTGAGCAGAAGAGCTGCCATCCTGCATCAGAGCCAGACTCTGTCCAGGCCAGTCTCCTGTCCCTGACAGGGGCCAGCTCCAAATGCTTCAGAGAAAAATGCATTTCCATCATGACGGGAAATAACTTCCCCATGTGATGAGTTTAATGCCAATTCCAGACACTTGCTGGTTGATTTGGGGAAGAAGCACAAGACTATTTGCATTATTTTTAATCTCAGGTAATTTAACGGTAAATATTCTGAGCAAAATTCAGCTCTAGCCAGATCTTGAATTGTTAATGAACTCTTTATCATGGAACTGCATTGTGGCAGCAGATTTCTTGGGTTATTAAACAGTCATAGCCCTTGTAGACTTTTGCAGGATAATTACTTAGTCTCAATAAAGGAAGATATATTCAAAGGCAAAGGAGGATCTGGTACAAAGCCTGAGCTGTAGTTTTAAAACTGTTTTGTGCTATGGGCCATTAAGATTTCTATTTTCTTTCTCTTTCTCCTTTCAGGGATCTTGCCTGATTATTCTTCATTACATTAGATTTGCCCTTTCTTTGTGTTATCTACTCAATGTTTATCTTTTCAAGAAATGCTGCTATCTACAAATTATTATTTTCCATTTGTTTCTTCATGCACTTAATAAATGGATTGGTGGTACACTCTGCCCATAGACACTACAGCTTTAGGAGCGTGACCAGCACTTGCAAACCATGACTCCTGATGCTGAACACCAGAGAGATTGCACCGAAGTGTGGGATGTGCTCGTACTTACTAGATATAGCACTTCTGCCATACACAGGTCTCTTTTGTTAGCTAAAATTAACTGGCATGTTTCTGGCACTGTGCTCCTGCTGTTTCCAAAGTGACAGCCTCTTCTTTTGCATCCCCAGAAGATCACCTGAGAAATGGTACATCTTTTTCTAAACACTGCCTACTTGCCTTCCCCAGCCTGTGGAGGGCTCTTGCCATGTCAAGTGCTGCCGTGCACCCTCTGAAATGACAAACCCCCATTCCCACGGGTCGGAAGGAAAGAGTTTTTCCTGTCAAGTGCCCACTTGCTCATTATCAACAGGCAGGACACCAGCCTCTCTCTTGCTGGGTGTGAGAGACCCACTGATGCTCAAAAAGCCTGGAAAAGCCACGTCCTTCTGATTGCCTTCCCTGTATCATACTAGAACTGGTCACCAATGCCTCTCTTCTCTAATAACATGATGTACGAACCTGACATAGTTATAAACATGTCATTTGTATCTTTGATCGGTCCTTACTATTAACAGTGTAACTGCAGACAAACTGCTTTCTCTTCTCCAGTATGAATGTTGTTTTCTGTAAACATGCCACAAAGTTTAAAAATGTATTAGTACTTTTTCTGGCCAATTCTGCCTCCAAAATGCAGAGTGGGGTGAGCATGGCAGGAACGCCTTCCTGCAGACTCTGTCCAGGAGAATACGTGATTTCTGGAATGCTGTTTCCAACTGCTTTTCTATTGCGTAAGTTGCAATTAGAAGATTCATGAAAGCGCATCACTGTTTTACAGATACTTCAGTGTCAGTGGGATACTCAAAGAGCCCACCAGACCCTGCAGACAGTTTGGTATCCCAGATTTTAATAATTTCTTATTTTCGAGACTACTTTACACAAACTGCATTAGAAAGTCATCAGCACAGAGTTTGTAATCTACATAATCCTGGGGACTACTCACGCGGATTTGTAGAACGCTGCTAGTAGGCAGTAAAAAAGGTTTATAATGAAAAATACCCTATAAGACTTATAATTTCCATTGGTATTTTTCTCAAGTCAGTTGTTCATATCTGTATTTCTGTATCATTGGTCACATTTCAGAGGAAATGCTGCTAAACATGTTTTAAATAAGGCTAAATATTCTGCTAATGATAGATTAAATACCTCTGACAAGTGCAACCAGTGTATTCAATGAAGATCTAAATATAATCACGCTGTACACCTTAGCTCCCTTTCGACTTCTCTTCCTGTCCTGGAATATAATTAGGCTGGAGCCTTGGGGACATACTCATCGCTAACCAATGTCTTGATGATCCTGCTGGAGCCAAAGTATATGTCAAGTCACAACTGAGTCTGAGACGCTAACTCTAAGAATATATTCAAATTTCCACTGTTAGGTGCAGTAGTAATGTGAATTTAGACTACCAAGAAAATATCATACATCTTAAAGAAAAAGCAGCCCTTAAAATTAATTTTCAAAAAATAATCTTAAGGCTAACAGGAGACAAGGATGATAATTGAGACCTACTCAGAAAATTCAGTAATTTTCTCTCTCTGCATGCTGTGTTAGAGCCTGTGAAAAATGTGGTTAGTGACTAATTTACATTTCCTGTTTTATAGCCCTTATAAACCAGCTATTCTGAAGGGTTGGTGTGTTTATGCACTGGGAGACGTGAGGCCCAAACTCAGGAAACTGTGGTTCAGCTTCCTGCTCCGGCAGTGGTGGCTGTGCTATAAGCTCCAGCTTTCAAGGCCTTGGGTACATAGCTGCCACTCCAGAAAATGACGGCCGTATTCTGCACTGGGACGGGCAGATGTGTACTTGTGTCCATCTCCTCACCTGAAAAGCAATTCCACTCCACCTCAAAGCTGGACTGCCTCAAAACACATCTCTGCGTTGTTCTTCCTTGCGTCAGGGCTTGCCAGAAAAGAGTCAGTCGTGGGTGGAGGTTTCCAGAGGCACATGAAAGCCAACAGATAATCAGCCATATGAATGCACAGCTATTTATAAATAAAGTGCTGGTAAGCTGCCTAATAGCTTGTTCTGTAGGTAAAAAGGAGATTTGGCAGCTACTTTTGATCTCCCAGAAGTCAGGCTGGCATACATCTAACACCCGACGCACAGGGGGTGTTCAAAGGGAGACACAAGGCAGCTTAGCACTGCCCAGGCAGCCCAACCGTAGCCTTCACGGGCAAGGAAAGCAATGAACAAGTCTGCTAATTAGCACAGAGGTGTTTCAGACATCTGTAAGAAACACTGTATACAATTCAATATAGCACATTGTAAACTGCTGATAAAAATCATCAGTCTAAGTTTAGTGCAAGACTAAACTTCTTTCCTCTGGGTGCAGATCTCTCATAGAACTTTTTCTGCGAATGGAGGCTCCCTTCAAGAGTGCCATTTCCCTTGTTGTGATGAGCATTTATTTCCCCATGCTGGAGTTAAATATAGTAGTAGATTTACTTACTTTTAAAACTAGGTACTTACTAAAATCTTCAGATTTTTCTTTATAGAACAAACCAGGAACAAATAAAGTGCTCTTAGAAAGTGGTAATATTCTATTCACATTTTACAATTATAATAATTGCAATTTTAATACTATAGACTATTAAAATTTAAGATATCTGACATCGTACAGAGTTATTAATATGGCACTAAAACAATTCCTCTGAGTGGGACTCTGAATATGATTTCTTACTGAGATTACGCAGTCTTTAAGTAACTGGATAAAAAATATTTATGTGTTATTTTGGGCTAAGCTGCTTATTCATGAATGATGATCAAATGAATAGAACATGTCAATTTATTCGAGATCTATAAAATACAAATCTAAAAATATAATTTTACAAACAATATTCACCATTTAGTTTATATTTTAGTATGGTCTTAAGCCTATCTTGCACAGAATAATAATGTAACAGAACAACAAAACATTCTACATTTTAACTTTTAAGAATTCCTTAACTAGAGCCTACCATACACATCAAAAATATTGTTGTGCACAGTAACTAATTAAACATCTACATTTCAAGAAAAGATTGGCTGTATCTCATAACTGAGACACCAATTACAGTACATTTATTAAAAATCCTTCAAGAATATACTCAGTAGTAACAGTGGTAGCAGTAGTTAAAATCTTAACGGTTCTGTGAAATGATCAAAGCAAATGATAACAGAATTAAAAAATTCAGTTAATCATTTATATGTAATGTAAAACCCATGTAACACTACAATGAAAGAAGAAATTACACGGGCACAAGTGCAAAAAAGCAATATTGTAAGCCATCTTCTCTCTTTGGTAAAAATCAATTAGCAGGAAGTATACCATAATAATTCAAGTCAAAGATTAATTCATGCTATATATTTTTTTCCTTTCCTACCATAGGCAGACTTGATGATTTGCAGGCATCCTACAGTAGAGAAGTTAAAATTCTACTTAACACTGCCCATTTTTTCCTCTTTTAAGTTTAAATATTGAAATTAAAGATAAGGATTTTTTTTCTTTCATAAATAGCTTTTCAGTAGTATAGTCTTTCAAGGAATTTAAAAATAAATAGCAAAATATACACAATTTCAAAGATTACATTTAATTCCTCCTAGGTATATGCTGAAAATGTATCACCAAAGAATAAATAACTTTGGGTTTCTCAAATATTTGGTAAAAAGTCAATTACTCTTACATAAGGAGTTTTCTCTGAAGAATAAGGAAGTACCATTGCTTTTCCTACAAAGCTTTTACTATACAGGTGGAGTTTCAGTAACTTTACAGTAAGAATATAATCTGTAATATAATATGGATGTTCCCCATTAAAAAGTACAGTAAAAAACCCTTCAAAATTAAACCTTCAGAATTTCAGGTTCAAACCTGAGGAACTTCCAGGTAACTATGAAGTTCTCCTGGCAGGACAGTCAAGCTTAGTTGTCTATGTTAGGAGGCTACAATAATAGTAAGGTAATTTCCTCTAGTGGTAGAGCCAAAGCTATTTTCTACTGACAACATATTAAAAATCTAAAAAGGACAAAGTGTTAAGGAAGGGACAAAAGAGAAGGATGTGGGTGAAGAACACTTGAGTTTAAGCCATCCTGAGAAAGAAGTGAATTGCCTACAGGGATTTCGTTATAACCATAGATTTTAAATAGATTCTTCTGCTTTTGAAGGGCTTGACCATCATGAACAATTAAAGTTATATCATAGGGAATTTCTATTTGAATTTGCAGGTTATCATCTTACTTAAGCTCCTCCTTCATATTTATCTGAAATTACTACTAGAGAAAACACGAAAAATGCAGGCCACATCAGCAAAGCAACTAGTTAAAAGAATCCAGCAACTTGGAAGTGCCATTAGACGTTAAAAAAAAAAAAAGTCTTAACTGCAGGAAGATCTTCTGGAGGGGCAGAGCAAAAGTCCTTGCGTTTTTAGAAGATCCATTTAAGCTGCCAGCAAAGTAAAGGCAATTTGACTGCTCATTTATTCGGAATGCATAAATAACATGTAGATTCACTAACCTCCTATTCACACCCACAGTTAATTTACATAAAATGTTAAGCAGAATGCTTTTCTACTCCTTGTTTGATTCCAAGCACAAGATGTAAAAACCAGTTAAATTGCACAGTCCAGCCCTTATCTCTGCAAACCTCTATCTGATCAAGAAAATGCTTTTTGGCATCTTCTTCGCTTTTCCCTACTGTCAGTGCATCCCGGATATATTCAATATCTTCTTTGCTGGTTAATTGGGGCATTCCAGTCATTAGCATCATGGAGAACAGGATGATCAGCAGGTTTGTGTGATGTCGAAGAGCTAAATAAGCCTTCACACATACGTCCTACAAGAGAGAAGAATTTTTTGTTAATTGATGAGGTGAACTGAGAGGGATGGAGTGGGAATTTCACAGGACTCTCAACAACCAACACTATTCAATCACTCGAGTACATCAGAGAGAGGAGACCGGACAGAGACATTCACCTGAGCAGAAATGTGAAGCAAACTTCTGCATCCATCACTCGGTATTACTTCATTCTTCACGACACCTTGGGGCAACAAGTACTGTTTTGCTGCACAGACTAAAGGCTCTTTCTAATAATATTATATTAATTACTAAAGCATAAAACCTTAGCTTCACCAAAATTTCAAATTAATTTCCCTGTCATATAATATCTTTCTGTGGCTGTTAGAAGAGACAGCAATAATTCATTGTCTTCCTTTCCCTTTGGTATGTTCCCATTTAAAGACCATGGCTGGCAAGTGATATTGAATAAAGCAGCACCTCCAGGGTACTGTTCTTCATTTTATATATATATGTCTATTAACTTTGCAGAGGTGGCAGCTTACTTAATGGAGAAGATTTTTCGGGCTTGGTGTTCTGAGAAATTTTTACAGCTGACAGCACTAGTTTTCAGGCACACTGCCTTGCTGTAGGACTTCTATGTTTATGTACTGTCATATGGGTTCCATAGATTTCTTTTTTTATAGCTTTTTCACTTCCATATCTAAGTAATTTATGCTTAACAACATAACCTTTAGAAGAATAAAATCTCTGCAGCTTGGAAAAACACGCAATGCTTTTTAAAAGAGTATTTAATGCTAAGTGACTAATACATAAACTGAAATTATTATTTCTTATATTGAATTTATTACTCATTTACTTGTAGGAAAAACATCTTAAGGAAGACAATGCAATGAAGAAATCAATCATATATTAGAAAGTTAAATTGGGCCTGCAATGCAGTAATGCAAAAAGATGAAAAATATTTCCAAGAAGGTTGTTGCTATTAAAATCAAAGCTGAAGCAATGCTAATTTTTACCCAATTAAATATTCAATTTAACCCTTCCTCAAATGTATATGAATTTATTAAGGAATTCTTAAGAAATCCAAATATGTGCATGAAAGTTCCACCAAATCTCATCAACCCTCTAGAGCACTGTTTATTTTTGACAAGGTGTAAGGTTTTTTCCTTCCTTAGAAACAGTAAGAAGTGCACAAATAATCTTAACATCTATCACTGTTCACATCAGCAACACCAGGACAACAAACCAGATAGGTTAGGAAGATACTAAGGAAGATGATATGTTGAAGATCTGTCTGTAGGGTTTCTTTTTTCCTATTGCCTCGGCCCTTAAGTCTTTCATTCCAAATAAATTCTGTCCTGAAATAAGATCATACTTATGAACTCTAATGTTAGTTTAGCTCTAGCAAAGCAGAAGATCAATTGCAGTGGTCAAAGCACAATTTACAACAGAAAACACCCATCATCTCATCACAGGGATTAGTTTCCCTCCATGACACCAAGGGAAAAAATAATAATAAAAAAAAAAAATTAATTCTACTTATGTATTATCAACTTCAAACAGGGAAATCCTGTCGCAAGAGTTAGTGTATGTTTTGTTCCCCTTGAAAGAGATGAAAGCTCTTTCTAGTTATATCAAAGGAGGTTTTACATTTCTCTGTGGATGATGCATCTCACTACTGCAGGTGTCTGAGACAGGAAACCAATTATTCAGTCAAGAATGTGGCATCCTGCATCTTAAAGGCAGTCCTTCCAGGAATTCAAAAGATTTTAAAAATCTGTATCTGCTTGTTACAGTTATTTATTCAGACAGGAACTGAATGGAGTTTTGAATTAACATCTTCCAAGAAAACTAATTTTTACACTTCTGAGAGAGGCAGAGAGAACCAAAAATAACATATACATACGTGTCAAGGATATGTAGATGCTTACCATGGGATTAAGAAGAAAGCTGCTAACTAATCTAAAGCCATAGGCAAAATGAGAGGAGCTGAGGAGAAACCACTCCCATTGTCCAAGAGACAATGAAGAATAATTATTCTGAGAGCTTGAAATGGTCCTAAGTATTAGTATCCTAAAGGTCAAGCATTTTCATAATATAAAGTGTCCAAGTTCTGTTATAGAGGCCATCCCTTCCCTGTAGGGTATACTACAAATAAGTATTTTTCAGTGATGGATTGTACACCCTTCTGCTTTCTGTCACCTTTATTTGACAATCAAATACATGAGATTTTGTAAACAAATGGTACAGAAGTATTTGATTAGTACTTGAAAATACAGATCTCTATTATCAAGTCAGCAGAGTAATGAAAAAATAATGAATGAAATAAATTAAATATAATGAATAAAAATGCATTCAAAATGTAATGCAAAACCTAGCAAAGATAATTTTAGGCAAACTAATAACAGGTAGGTGGACAAAGCTCAAAAGACTACAAAGATTTTAAATGAGGCTCTCCCAAGGGTTTCCACAACTAAGAAGTGAAAAAGTTGCATGTACATAAGAGTAAGAGAGTTGCATGCATTTCAGCCAAAGGCTGGAAAGGAAATGCCACCAGATATGACACTCCAGTAAGAGAAATCTGGACAGTACTAAGGCAGCTGAAAAATTCGTAGATGGAACAGAAAAATACTTGTCTTCTCAGATTAAGTCATACTTAGATACAGTTTTGCAATTAGGACAAAAGACCATCAAATACTGCTTCCTACTAAACATATCTGTGATGTCATTAATAACCTCTGGCCTCTTAATTTTCATTAAACCATCATAAGGAATGCAAACAAAAAGGGAAGCAAAATTTAGATTAAGAGCTAATAGGAATGAGCTTTATTGCTAGTTCCAGAAAAGTTCCCAGGCCAGCGACAGCTTTAGAAGTTCACTAATAACGATCTATACTCTGTTGCAGTGAACTTTGGTCAAAATTATTTGCCTAATTAACCCCCTTTGACACCTGCAATAGAAGCTATGGCTAACCCATCTTTATGGACTGTATCCAGTAGGTGACAGAGAAATTTTTTTTTTTTTTTTAAAGTAGATATTTTAAAATATCAAAACCACCAAAGCCTGTAAAAAACAAAGGATTCCTCTAAAGTACAACCTATTTTAATGCAGTTGAAATACAAATTAATGAGAGATGCTCTTAAAAATCAATGAAGGATATATGCATTAATACATGAATAAGTCAGCTCGCACACTGAATGAGTCCCTCAATATTAGGAAACATGATGAAACCAGCCAGTTGAAAAGTGAAGCTATAATTTTGTTTATTTTTGTACTCTGACCATATAATTAAACCATATATTTTTTACAGCAAAATATGTGATGCAGATCTTGCTCTGTGTTACTATTTTACTTGTATGGAAGTATTTTAACTTTCTTTTTATAGGTCTTTGAGACAGAAAAGCCTGTTAATGTACTACCGGAATACCAGTTTATAACCAGTATCTAATGCAGCAGTACTGTACATGAACTTACATTTTTTTGGTCAGTGTTATTGTTGTCTGCGCCTAAATCATCCCACTTAAAATGACCAGGTCACATATCACGGTCACAGTTCACAAAGCACATTTATCACCTTTCATCAGGTTAATGACCTGCACTATCACAGCATTCCTAAACCGTCTGCATTAGTGGGATGGTAGCAGGATTTAGAAATTAGTACCAGAGTAACAATATGTGTATTCAGTCAAACCCAGGACTGTGTGATGAAGGCACAGCTTATTGAAGAGGGGCTAAGACCAAAATCACCTCCCATTGCTTTTGGTATTTTGGCTGCTGAAGATATTCAGCAGATATTCTCAGATATTCTCTAAAAAGCTGAATGATCCATATATACGAACAGAACATTACCTCACTGCAGACATTAACAGGTTGCTAGTCTTCCAATTCTCCATTAGCACACTTTCACATTTTCAACTATTTTCTGCTTCCAGAACAGAGGTCTTCTATGAAACAACATACCCTAGAGTGGTGTTTTCAGCCCCACACTTGTACATGGCTTACAGCTGCGGTAACAGCATCTTTCCTGTATGCAGCACAGCTCACAGGCTTCTCTGAGAGCATGGGCTCAGCATTCCCCTCCCATAGCAGAACCCACCCTGCTCTTAAGTCTTTTGAGCCACAAGCCCCCTTCAAAACACCTGCACTGTGATAAAGCTAGTCCTTGTGCAAAACAAAGACTCAAAAATCACACCTAGTTCTTCAATTATTTTCAGAAGTCTGGGCTCAAGGATGACAACTGCCTCATTATTTGCTGTACAATCATGTATATGTTCAAAGGGACATATTCACTATCCAACAGTAAGAATCTTAATTTGGTACTCAGGTTAGAAACCAGACTCTTTAGCAGGAGAGAGAGACTGGTTCATCCACAGGGAATCCAGAACATCTAAGTTAAGCTTTTGCTTTGACTCATGCACTGGAGGAGACTTTTTCTTTTGATATTATAGGGAACCTGCTTTCTAAATCAGGCCCTTTAAAGTTCTTAAAGAAGAGCACAGGAGTAACACCCCAGACATCCATTTACTTCTGTTCAGCCATGCTCTCAGCCATTTCATTAAACATACTATACAGCATTTTGCTTTGCTCCCTCCTTGCCCAGGTCATACACAAGTTTGAAAAATCACAACTGTTTCAGAGTGGCTCAATTTCAAATAGAAGCCGCAATAGAATACATTTTTAACACCATTCTTTTCTTTCAGATGGTTAAGTCCATTCACTTCGCAAAACCAGAATCTGACATAGCTTAGGGTCACTGCAGATTCCTATTCAGATGCAGTAGTCCGAGCCCCAGAACATGAGGGAATAACACTGGCAAAGCCAGCTGGGGAATGCCTCGCACCTGCTCATACTACACAGTGGGCTCTGCTTAGTGCTATGAGTCTCCTCTAATTGTGCAAATTCTGAAGCCCTCTACAAAGCATTTTCAATCAAGACAAGAAACAAAGGAAGGACTGCCTCTCTGGTCTGCTGCTAACTGAAGCTTTTCAATGTGGCTTTGTGGATGCTTGAAATCTAGTCCCCATAATCCTACAGATAATTTTTGCTCTTAGTTGGGCCTAAAATATCCCGGAATTGTGTTATGATTCAGTAAGTTTTATTAACGTAATACCCAGGAGCCTAGACCTTTGAAAACTAAGGCACTAATGTTCATTTTAGAGGGTAAAAAACATTGCTTAATTGATTTGCAGCTAGATATTCACTCCTTACCTGAAATTTATGGAAATGGAGACTTGTCTTCTTTCCAGAAGTCCCCATGACAAACAGAAAATCCGGAGTCAGCACAAAAGGAACTCTTTCTTTATTAATTCCAAGGAAGCTTTTATAATTCCCAAGAATATGTCCAAAATCAATATGGAAAAGGTTACCTTCATAAAGAGAAGAAGTCACAGTTAGGCTCAAATACAATGAACTGCCAAGAACACTTACTTGTATTCACAATAATTCCACAACCTCTTTTTTGGGGTATATATGATCAATCTTTAGCAGAAAAGACTATTTTCTCTCTTTTTTTTTTTTTAAATACACAATTCTGTCCTCTTGGCAAAGTTACTTTTTATTTATCTTTGACAGCTGTTAAAAACCTGGCAGAACTGCTGTATTTTCTAAACATAAACTCACAGCTCTTCAAAAATTGACCAAGGAAAGCTTGTGCCTCAGATCCATAACAATCAGCTCCCAGCACATTGTTACATGGAAAAGGCTTGTGGATTACGTTTCAAATACCCATGGGATTCTGGCGCTATCCAGCTCCTTGGCTAATGTCATTCACTAGAACATGCTTCTGCCCCACAGACCTGCATTACCAATTTCTCAACCACCCTCTACTGTGGTTTGCATTGTCACCCTTTGGGTAACTTTGAGATTGCAGTAGGGTATCAGTTCCCAGGAAAGCAATGAAAACCCCCTCTTTTAAGGATTGCTACACCTACAGGACTGGAGTGTGCTGCTGCTCTTCAGATTACTTTATTACTTTCACTGGCAGACAAGATGGAAGTATAAGAGTATGGTTACTTAAAAACATAGATTTGTAATAGTGGTACATGTAGAAAAAAGATAAAACATCAAATGATGTAAGATGATACTTAAGAGTGACCTGTAAGTGGAACATCCTTAGATGTTCCAGCATTTCAGCAAGTTTCCAAGTCCTCCCAACCTACCAAATCTCACAGTCTCTGAAGACCTCTCAGACTGACATCCTTCTGGCTTCTGTTGCTCAAGACAGCTTCCGTTAAAGACTCCAAGGCAAACCTGCTCCTGACCACAACAGAATAACCTTTTTTTCTTTGTCTCTCTTTCTACTGACCCGTCCCTCATTTTCTGCCAATGGGCACTAACATTGCATTGTATTATATATAAAGTTGAAATCAAAGCATTTCTTTGCCTTCTTTTCCTCAAGGACTTCCAGTGAACTTTATTACTGTAGTCTTCAATTAGCTCATTTCTGCCTTCAGGGTACTTTTCTCTAGCCTTCAACTGGTAAAACTTTAACTATAATATGATTAATATTAAATATACAGCCTTCTAACTAAGCCCAAAAGTATTTTCTGTCTCTTAGCATTAAGACTAATTATGAAGCAAGAGGATCATGAAATTGGAATTTAATTTCTTAGACTAAATAAAACTCCTCCATATGTACTGCTCGTTCTGGGGTCCTTTCTGGGGCTTCCATAGGTGAGTAAAATTAGGGATGAACCAATGTGCAGCTGCAGAAATAATTCCCAAAGTTTGTAACACAAAAAAATTGTGATTCTTTCAGGAGGCTTGCAACCATCCTACAGACGTCAGTAGAAAAACCAATACACTCCATGTACATTCACTTTCTAGGATTTTCTACAAAGGTATTTAAAGCAATTATGTTCCTCGGAAGTGAAAATAGTCCAGTAACATCTAGATTCTGACACAGTTCCACTGAACACTGTCAGAACCACATCCACAGTTCAGACAGATGAACAGCTGCCTGCTTTTTAAAGTTTTTTGACTTTTAGATCCGAGATCTAGACACTAAAAAAAAAATAGTTTTACATTCCTCATGACTTAGTTTGTAACAAACTCATCCTTGGAAAAGAATGGTATTATTAATGATAAATATCTAGAGCCTATATGAAGGCCAAAAGGGGTGACAATACATTTCAATGTCACAGGAGGACCTGAACTTGTAAGCAATGCTGACAGAACTAGATTGTGTCTCTTCATTCATTGTTAAACGCATTATTTATTAAAATGAAAGATAAATCCAGTGAAGTACAGACAATCCCCACTACTTCTATGAAATTCTCAAAAAATAACTCACCTGTTTCTGTAATCATAATGTTGTCATTGTGCCTGTCTCCTATTCCAAGTACAAAGGTTGCCACACAGTATCCAGCACAAGAATAAACAAATCTTTCCACAGCTGCCTGAAACTAAAAATACATCTTAGAGGTGTTAAATGCTTCAATGCTAGAAACTAAATTCAGTCATTCTCAAAGTCATACACCTTTCTGTCGACATGTGTTTATCAACAGACAAACTGTCTTATAAAATACACCGTTGCACAGCAGAGATTAAGATCACAGCCCTACATTGCACTTGCTGTACTGTGCAACCAGGCTCTATCCCTTAGAACAAATAAAATAAGCATATAGTTGTCCACACTTTCTGAGAAAAAAAGCTGGCAGCAAGCTCTAGTAGGTCAGTGGACCTACCTAAGCAAAGGAGTTGTGAGTACCCAAACCTGTATTTAAATCCTTTAAAACCACACTGCCTTTCAACGTTCTTAGATGTCCTTTCAATCTGCTCCTCATGGATCACTTCTAAATACCACCGACAAAGGAATTATTTCCAAAGCATCTTATTTCTCAGGAGCTCAGCTGCCAGCTGGATGCTAAAGGCTTTTTCACAGACAACCACAGCTGAGTACAGGGAAAATGAATGGATTTTTAAAACTCACGTTAAGTAACACAAACACAACTGTATGGGCTCTGGGCTCCTTTTGCCAGAGCAAAAAATTGGGTCAAAGAACTTCAGCAACAAGCAAGTCCTAACATTGTAATAGCTTTAGCAAGAAACAAAGCTGATCTAGCTAACAAAAGAGCTGTGGATTTCCAGGAAGCACAGGCTTGTGCACATGACAACAGCTTATTGTTCATGGAGATGTCTGCCAAAACATCTATGAACATAAATGAAATATTCATGGCAATTTAAAAAACATTGCGCAAGAATGAACCACAGAATGCAGAAGCCAACTCTGCCAGAGGAAGAGGAGCAGACCTTACTGAACCCATGCAACCACCCAAGAGTCAATGTTGTAGTAACTAAAATATCAATTGCTTTAAACTGTTCTGAATATTCTTCTGCTTCCTAACTGCTAATAACTATGGAATCGGAGTGCTTAACCTGGCCCAGTACAGCTTCCAAACAGCGAAGAGACTTATAATAATAGTCAAGTTCATGATACAGAGGGGTTTTTTTAACCTAAAATTTTAACATGCATGTATCCAGCACTGGTTGTAATGTTTCAGCAGTAGAGGAGAGATGGAAGTGGAAGAAAATTCCTTCAGTTGATAGATTTTTAAAATCACTTACCATTAGGGGTGTAGAAGAACTACTTTCCGTGGACCTAACTGGCCAGTTCCTGTAGTTTCAATACTGATTACTCTTATAATAAGTAGAATTGGGACTTTTCATATGTCTCAATTGTGCTTTAAAACCTTTTTAGAAACAGGGTCTAAAAATTACTTATTCACAGTATTGATACAACCAGTTGTTTCTGCACTTTGCTTGCAGGGAAGTGGAGTTTTAGTTGGTACACTGTACGTAAATTATATCAACCCAGTTAGTTATCTAAAGGAATTACTGATAAATCAAGTTTAACTTCATTTCTAATCTGTTCAGAGGGTACAGACCAGTAAATTCAAGTTTACGACTTAGGATTTTTTTTCCTCTACAAACTGTAAGAGCTTTTCAAGTAAAACCATAACAAACTCAGAATTTAAAAAATAAAATAAAATAAAATAAAATAAAATAAAATAAAATAAAATAAAATAAAATAAAATAAAATAAAATTACAGGCTGGTTTAATGGGCCGAGGCCAACTGTATGAGGTTCAACAAGGCCAAGTGCCAGGTCCTGCACTTGGGTCACAACAACCCCATGCAATGCTACAGGCTTGGGGACGAGTGGCTGGAAAGCTGCCTGGTGGAAAAGACCCTCAGGGAGTTGGTCGACAGCCGGCTGAAGATGAGCCAGCAGTGTGCCCAGGTGGCCAAGAAGGCCAACGGCATCCCGGCTTGTATCAGAAACAGTGTGGCCAGCAGGATGAGGGAAGTGATCGTCCTCCTGTACTTGGCACTGGTGAAGCTGCACCTCGAATACTGTGTTCAGTTTTGGGCCCCTCACTCCAAGAAGGACATTGAGGTGCTGGAGCGTGTCCAGAGAAGGGCAACAAAGCTGGTGAGGGGTCTGGAGCTGGTGAAGAGTCTTACGAGGAGCAGCTGAGGAAACTGGGGTTGTTTAGTCTGGAGAAAAGGAGGCTCAGGGAAGACCTCATCGCTCTCTACAACTACCTGAAAGGACGTTGTAGCGAGGTGGGTGTCAGTATCTTCTCCCAAGCAACAAGTCATAGGACAAAAGGAAATAGCCTCAAGCTGCATCGGGGAGGTTTAGATTGGATATTAGGAAAAATTTCTTCATCAAAAAGGTTATCAAGCATTGGAACAGGCTGCCCAAGGAAGTGGCAGAGTCACCATCCCTGGAGGTATTTAAAAGACATGTAGATGTGGTGTGTAGTGACATGGTTTAGCAGTGGACTTGGCAGTGTTAGGTTTACAATTCGAATCAATGATTTTAAAGGTCTTTTCCAACCTAAATGATTCTATGATTCCAAGTTAGTAGGGTGCATTTGAAAATCCTACTTAAAAATTCAAAGAACTCACCTTCTCTTCAATCATGCATCTTTCCTTGAGCCACTGGTTTAGTATTTCATCCTTAAATGCACCAGTGTTGCCAACTGTACTCTGCTGAATTTTGGCAATTGTTGTAGCATCTTTCACAATTTCGATCATTCCTAGAGAAAACAAAGAAAATTTAAAAGATGTTATTAAATCTGTATCAAAGCATTTCAAAAATATGCAAAATTAAATTTAAAACTGTGTTTTTTAAATCAACTGCAGAACTTCATAGGTTGTGAGCAGAGATCTATTTTACAAGCAACAGCAGTTCTTGTTCATTCCCAGCTGAAACCAGCCAGAGCTCATAACTAGCCTGGCATCCTAAACTCCTCCATGAGAATGTAAAACCTTTTAAAATGGAAAGAATCATATGATGAATGGGGACCCTCTGCATAAGGCTCTTCCCAAGGAGAGGGACTACCTCCTGTCCTGATTCCCTGCAGAAGCCCAGGTACCGTTCACATTCCCACCAGCTTCTCTCCAACTTCACAAATTTGAAGAGCTTAAGAGAAGCTGCAGCGTTGCAGCAGCCTAGGGATGCAAGTGTTGCCAGAGCTATGGTAGAGAAACAGAGCTGGCCCTCCTGCAGTAAACCCAATTTAATCTTCAGTGTGCATATGCACAGAAATGTTCAGAAATACCAGTACACAGTGAGTTATAGCAGTGGGACTCCTGGTAGAAAGCTCTGGTTGTTGGGGCCCAGAGGCCGGTCTCTAAACTGAATAGATCCTTGCAAGGGCAAATCAACACATCACAGCAATATGGTGCGGAAACAAGGACTTGTACTGTTTATACTAACATGGCATGCGATGAAGGGGAAGCTAGAGAGAAAAGCAGAAACAGAGGCTGCAACACAACTCTGCACCGTAGCCAAGAATAGCAAATGCAGCCTGCCCTCGTACTGGGCATGCCTGTATGGGGGAAGGTCAGATTTTAGTTGAACTTACTTGATAACTGGAAATACTATATTTTCTTCCTCTGGTTCAAGTTCAACAGTGTCTTCTAGGTAAAAGCCTGGCTTCAGCTCCAGCTCAAAGATAAGCAAGCAAACAAAAATATCCTTTCTCCCCAAAGTGATTCAAAGAAGTTTCTGATTCGGTTTCAGTTTGACTCTCTCTCTGAGACAGATGAACTTCTCTCTATTCACAGTCCTACTCTTTTGCAATTACTGAATTATGTGCAAATTTTTCAGTAACAGAGTAACAACGCAGTAATCTCTTCCTGCTCCCTGCCTTCCACACATGGCTGAATTCATGACTGAAAACCCCCTGGACGTATTTCTCCCATCTTGACAGTGGCCTGGATTTGTTTGTAATAAAACTATTGTAGAAATATGACTGCCAAAACCCACCGCCAACACCACCAAATTAAAAAGCTTTGCATTTTGGTCTGTACTTGTCAAGCTGTTGTTTTCCTCCTGGGAGTGAGCTCCAGATCACATTCCAGTTGTTGAAAAGGCTTTCCCTGCCTGTGCTCACAAATCTCCCTCTACTGGCCAACAGCTCCTTGATTCCAAGGGAGCCGAGCTGTTGCAGGAGGCATCTTCTGCTTCCCCTTGTGCTTAAAACTTCTCCCAGCATAGCTATGTTGATTAGCAGTGTGAAAGGTCCCCAGATTTCAAAGTAGCTGTTAATGAAAACCCTTTACTGATCATTCTGCACTGCCAAGAGTGGTATAAAACCTACACATAGTGTTGTGCAGGTTATTCTGCCCAAGTAAATACTTTAAAATTATTGTGGTAAAAAAAGTTAACTGCTGGAACAGTATAGCTCTTCTGGCAAATCCTTCTAAATACAGACATGCCTCCTGGTAAGTATGGTTAGTCCTAGAGAAGGCTTCAGTAACTGGGACAGAGGATCTCAGCTGGGCTGTATTCAATTGGGAGGAAGTGCAGCAGTAAATGCACTATGCTATGTGTTTCTGGGGATCTGCAATACTAAAGCAGGTGACTCTTACATTAAGTGCCAGCTTGAACTTCTTAAATTTGGCAGTGATACAGCATAGTAAGTAGTGATAACTGCCTCACAGAGCCGAGAACATATGGCCATGTCAAAGGGAGAGAGAATAGGGTATAATCTTTTACCAGGGATAGATAGAAGAGAAAGTTCCTCCTACAGAGGTCTATTTGACAGCAGCAGTGGGGAGGATGGATGCTTCCAAAACTGCAAACTGCATCAAGATGTCTTCAACAGACTGAGAAAGCTCTACACAGGAGGGGGTGCCAGACCCAGGTGTAAGACACCTGGCTGCTTCCCTGTGCTCAGTGCAGAATGGAGTACCGTCCTTGTGTCAATAGACAGAAACTGCCCCACGTTCCATGGAAATATTAAGAGGGAGGGGAAAAAGCAGCTTTGAAGAAGACCACGTTACAAATGTTGTGAAAGAACATTGGCATGCCACTACTTTTTGGTTTTGTTCCAAACAAGCATAAGCTCTACATCAAAGTGTCCCACACTGGGTATTACTAATTTAGGCTGCAGGTATTCTCAGCAAACTGAACAGGAGTCTTTATGTGATTAACCATGCCCCCACTATGGTGCTGAAAGGATGCTAAATTCTTACACCTCCCCCATGCGTATAGGAAAATAAACAATTATTTCCTTGAGATAAAAGAATGGGGAGTCAATTAAGAAGTCATGAAAGAATAATGAAGTCTGTAACTTGAATATAAGAATGATAGGATCACTGGCAGAATTCCTGCCGCTTACTTCATTATTTCATTATATTACATTGTGTTAAGATGATTTTAAACAAAATTAAATTAAATCCTAAAAATCTCTCAAAAAAATTGGATTTGTTGTAACAGACCTAAAGGAGAGGGAAAAAAAACAACCCTCCTTATATTTAGTTAGTTAGTATTTTGGTATATAATGTTCTATTTCCTTTATTATTAGAATTCTGTCAATGCAATTTATTTAATTTTAAAATACTTATATTAGGAGAAAGGAAACTCTTTTGTATCACACTACTATGTATTTTATCAGTGAGTTTGTGTTTTCTGCATTGCTGAGATATCTTGAAGTCAAAAGAAAGAATGATAAAAATTTTATGTGGCAATGGATTTTAGAGAGGAAGTACATTACAGATATAAATTAAAAAGAGTTCTTAATTTTACTGGGACTCAGTTCATTATTCTTCGATCCATAAAGCAAAATATATTGCTGAAAAAGAAAAGAACTAAAAAGCTGGAGATCATGGGAGACGCATAGCAATATTTATATTATCATTACTTTATCAATCCATGCAGTTACTATCATACTGCCAGCTACACCGATGACAGGAATTAACAAACTTGCTGATTTTTACACGTTCAAGCTTTAAGTAAATGGCAGAGCTGTACTTGCTAATCTCTCACTGACGCACTGTTTATACCAGCCAAAGCATTTTTTTCAGCACAATAGCTTCATTTGGGCATGCCCAATTTTTCTACACCGAGGAGGCTCTTCTCCAGCTAATCATTCAAGAACTGCTCAGCAAAATTGGCTCTACAGTCAATTATGTATTATCTGGATACTAGGAAACTGTGTAATGTGGATGTGCTAGGGTACATAATATATGCAAATCCAACAACAAAGAGTCAGTTTGGAGCCATCAGGATGTATAAATTATACATCAGTTTGGCATTTCTGGATGTAATTGGACTCTTCCAGAGCTGATCAGGTTGCTCTACACATCAACACAGTTCTCCAGAAGCTTTGTAAGCAACTACTTGATTTCTCCCACCATGAATTCTGGAAAACAGATCATCTGTGCTGCAGGAACTAATACCCACTGAGAAATATTGCCTGAGCATCCTGTTGAGCAATACTGTTGCTTCTATGTAGTATAGCGTATGAAGCTTTAGGTCAGGAAAAAAACATAATTTTTTTGCTATTTTAACTCTCCTCTCTATTTTATTCTTATCAAGACATTAAAACGCATCTTGAGTAAGTCACCCACTTTCACCGCTTTTTCATACCAAATACTGTTATTAAAAAGAAACTTACAGCAGGACTCAAACAGTTGGACTTGCACAGGAATCACTGTCAGTTAAGCTAGTGCAGCAGTTGAAGGATACCCATCAGAAGGGCAGAAACCATTGCTAAGATGCAACTGAAGGCTGCTCACAGAAAGTTTAATAAACTGTTGTTTATCTCAGGACCACAGTGCATACTAGAATAGTTCTGCTATATGCAACTTCTGTAACTATGGTATTTTTAATTTCTAATCACAGTAAGTATACATACCTATTTTGTTCCCTGTAGAAATACAACCATACGGTAACAAACAGAGGTCCAAGGATTCTGCTTCCCAAATGGATTCCATAATTCGAAGAATCTAGTAAAAACAATTATCGCTAAGTTATTTTAAATTATTTGGACATTACTTATTACTCACACAAACAACACTAGCCAGACTTCTGAGATGGGGCTAAATTTACTTGTCTATTTTACAGATTAAGAGATAAATACAGAAAGTGTGCAGCCATTCAAGATTATCAGGGTTTATATTTCCTCATCTGTTCTGTGCCCAGGCAATCTCTACTGTTTTATAAAGTATTAATAAATACATTGTATGATTTCCACATGACCTGAGATTGAGTATATCAGCAATTATGTCCATTTTTCCCATAATTACCCCCCAAAATGCTTACAAACCAGTTTGTCAGAACAATCACTGAAATATTACTAAAGCAACGCTACCTACCAATTTCTTTTTCATTTGTAAATTCACCCATTGCATAAATAAATGATAAAAATGCTTCATCAGAAAAACAGACCATCTTGCACTAAATAAGATTCCTTCTCTAGAACACCAAAATGTGAAGTTTGTATGGCACATGGCAGGAGAAAACAGGGTAACAGTATGTCCTGGGTCCGGCTGGAATGAAGTTGATTTTCTTCAGAGTGTCTCGTATGGTGCTGTGGTTTAGGTTGGTGACCAAAGCAATGCTGGTAACACACTGATGTTCCAGCTACTGCTGAACAGCGTTTGCAGAGTGTCAAAGTTGCCTCTGTTTCTCACTCTGCCACACTGTGAATAGATCAGGGGTGCACAAGAGTTTGGGATGGGACACAACCAGGCAGATGACCCAAATCAACCAAAGAAATATTCCATGCTGAATAATGTCATGCTTAGCAATAAAACAGAGAGGAAGGGGGTTAGGTAGGTTAACCATCTTTTGCGCAGGAACTGGCTGGGCATTGGTCTACCCATGGGATGTGGTGAGTGACTGCCTTTGCATCACTTGTTTTGTTTTCTTTCTCTCTTCTTCCACTTCTCCTTTGCTTATTAAACAATTTTTATCTCAACCCACAAGTTTTCTTGCTTTTACTCTTCCTTTCCTCTTTCCCCATCCCACCAGGGTTAACCCACAACACAGTAACATAAAAAACTGTAGTACAAGAAAGAAGATCCAGTTTTGATGTCAGCCTTGCCATACACAGTTTAAAAAACAAAAGACAACCTCGTATTTCATATGGACAGTAAAGATAAGGTATACACATCTCTGAAAAGTAAAATTATTTTAAAATATTTTCAAATATTCACTTTATTAATTTTATATATTTTAGCTATCATACCTGTAAAATAAGCATGTCCTGACGGAGGTCATCTCCATGTTTAAAGATTATGCCTATGGTTTCATTTGATAGAGCTGTTGGATCTGCACATTTAAACTCAAGCCAGAGGGGCTTCTTCTTAGATGCCATTACTTTACATTTTTCTATCTGTGAAAGACACATTTATTGCTAGCCATTGTACTCCAACATCAACACAACTAACCTTTTTACACACCAGCTACAGAGTAGTTCACCAACTTCCAATCAGTTTTAACACAAGAAACACACTGAAAGCACATGTAAGGAATGGTATTCAATTGCCACATAAAGCCTCACTGAACCTGCACAACTTTTAACACTGTCCATGATAAAGGAAAAAGCATACCTTGACTCTCTGAAACTGGATTTAGCTTGTAAATCGGCTTCAGACAGAAAAAAAGCCTTTTAAACCAGGAATAAGAGATTCTGACTGAACTGGCAAATAATGGACTCTCACAAATGCACTCTGAGAGGTGCTTTGCAAAACCAGAACACAATCATTGTCCAATGCAATTTACCACATCATCCACCCTTGTGACTTCTAGCAACTTCAGTTATTCCAGATTGCTTGATTCAATTCCCTTAGCAAATCATTCCAATTCATGGGGAAAATGGCATTTGTGAAACGAATTTAACATAATCATTCATAAAATAAGAAAATAAATTCCCTGTTTAGTTTTATTACATTTTTAATCTTGAGAAATTCAGCACTGAAACTACTGAAATTGCATTATTTCAAATGTTTTCTCAGCTAATTATGTCTAATACAACTGTAGTATGTAATACCTTCTATTCTGGAATTCCTGGTTAATTGTTGAACATTACTATGTACAATAAAGCCATCTAAAATAATAAAAGCAATTGCACATTAGTGTTTGAGAGCTGAAAGAATCAATGACATCAGAGAAGAGTATTTTGGAATATTAACGTTTCATACATTGAGGTTCTGAGCTTGTAGTTTAAAACAAAACAGTTTTTACCATCTTTATTTTTGAAAAGGAAAGAAGTTGTTAAATCTTTGAACTTACTAGAAACACTGATTTTGCTTCTAATATTTGGTTTAGACTAGTCAAATTTCAGGGTTTGAAGATTATGGACAAGTAGCACTTGCTAGAATGAAGATGAAATGAAAGCTTACCAATACAGTTTGTTATATCAAATATTTTTATCCGTATAGTTGGGGGGAAAAAAAAGGCTGTAACCCATCTATTTTTGGACACAGCTACCTCCCCTTGTAAATCTACTGTTTCCTTCATGTAGGAAGGTCCCAGTAGGGCTGCATACTTCCTAAGTGAAGGAAAACTAGAAAATCCAGAAAGATCTTTTATTTTATTTTGAAATCCACTTTTTGTCATGCAGTTGGTGAGTTTTGTACACAAAAAGCTAAAGAGAGAGGAATACAATCAAGAAAATAATATTAAAGAAGCCACAAATTCCCTATTTCTGAGTAAACAATGTTTGAATTGACTCCTGCACTGACAGTACCTCAGTAATGCCCAGCTGGAAGGTGTTTAACTCTGTCAGCTTGAAGATAGACTAGCTTATACCCTGTCTATCAAGGCACAGGTTTATTTAACAGAAACATGGCCAGATATAGACAACTAATATCAGTTACCCAAATGAGTATCCTACTACTCAGTAATTCCTTAGGTTGGATCGTTTGTCTGTCCCTAGCTAAGACAAAAATCAAGGGATTCTTTTCTTGTAGACTCCTTGCTGCACATCAAGTGAATCCAAAGATCTTCACTATCCTACTACTCAGCAATTCCTTAGGTTGGATGGTTTGTCTGTCCCTAGCTGAGACAAAAATCAAGGGATTCTTTTCTTGTAGGGTCCTTGCTGCACATCAAGTGAATCCAAGGATCTTCACTGTGCTTCTTTACCCAAACCTCACATTGCTTAGTAGATGCATGAGCCAATCCCCTTTCACTACACATCTGCTGATTTATTAACCTTGTTTTTAACTCTGAGTGGACAAAAGCCACTGCAATCTCACCACAAAACTGGAGGCAGCAACACAGAAAACCCCAAGTGTTTCTTAATGTATTTCTAAAAAAATCTTAATGTATTTTCTAATAAAAGCAACAAAAGCAATATTGAAAAATCAGAAATAGCTAAGGTAGACATTTTTGCTAGTAAGATGAAGGTCTGGACCTAAACCTTAATGACAGGTATGAATCAGGGTAAGACAGAAAAAGTAACAGGAGGAACAGAAACTGAATATCCCAAAGCCCCTGATGTCAGATAAAACAGTTTTATACAGGTATTTAATGTAAAAAAAAAAGTCAGTTACCGGGTTAAATTCTGGATTAAACTAATGGAAAAATCATTTAATTATTAGGATTTTATGGGTTGTTGCAATTTTTTAGTGCATGGTGGCATGTCATTACATTTAGAATAATGCTAATAGCTTTGGGAACAAAACCTTACTGAGTCCATGAAATGTCATCGTATTCACAGTGAAATAAGACCTTTAGACATATCAGCAAAAATTTTTACCAAATGACATATATTTGCATATAGGAGATCTTTTTCAAAAAGGATTTGTAGAAACTCAGAATATACTTACCACTAGGGTTCCTGCTCTTAGCCCAGGGTCATATGGAACTCTAAAACTTTCTGGAAGTTTGCTGCTCTGTAATTTTTCAAGCTTTTGTCTCAGCTGTGCAATAACTGCAATTACAAGTAAGAAAACACAATGAAATCAAAAGTTGGAAGGCAAAAAAGTTATATGTAATCAACTTTGTTAAGCATCATGATTTAGCTAAAAACCTCCTCCATTTAGCTACTTTTTCAATTGCTTTCCTCAAGGATCTCCTGATTTGAGGAATGGAGAAAGACTCTTTAACTTGAACTATTAATGGTCAGGGTTGTTTCAGATACCTAAAGGTAAAGTCTACAAGAACCTCACAGGACATGTGCCCTCTACACAGTGTCAGAAGTGTTTGGTGTTCTTCTGAAGACTCAGGAGATTACATTAAAATGTCACCTTTCATTTAAAAATGAAAACCAAACACAGCACAACACACCAAAAAATATTTTGTCCTTTTAACTGCCATGGACATGTTGATTTATCTACCCCAAAGGCTCAGAAGGAGGAGGTATTTAAAAGCACCTCGCATTTTCCAGTATTATTTTGACCTACCTCATTGCTCTTGCAGACAGACTTGTGGCTTTTGAATTCTTGAAGTCAATTATACTGTAATCATAAGGACTCGAACTATAGAGATACTGAATTTCCCATCCTCCTAAAACTGGTTTCATAGTGCAGCCTTGTTAATCTCACATTCCAGTAAGAAGAAAAATTGCTGCATATTTGTATGAACAAGAATTTTAATGTTCATAAAACCTCAAGCTTCTGAATCTTCAGCTTAGAACATTATGCATTATGCCACATATGATGCATTTTGTTCATCTCAGCTAGCAGGTGTTAGCAGTATAAGCAATACGCTGGGTATTACCCTTCATTAGGACAAAGACCTGAACACTGTTCTAAAAGCCATTGCAGCTACACAGCAAAGGCTGCATACACATGTTCAAGTAATTTTGGAAATAAAAATTAAAGAGCAAAAAAAATTGTAATGAGAAGGCTAGACATGGACCTGGATACTTAATACACAAAATCATAAAATCATACAATTGTAGAATGGTTTGGGTTGGAAGGGACCTTTAAAGGTCATCTGGTCCAACCCCCCTGCAATGAGCAGGGACATCTTCAACTAGATCAGGTTGCTCAGAGCTCCGTCCAACCTGACCTTGAATGTTTCCAGGCATGGGGCATCTACCACCTCCCTGGGCAACCTGTTCCAGTGTTTCACCACGCTCGTAAAAAATCTTCCTTGTATCTAGTCTGAATCTACCCTCTTTTAGTTTAAAACCATTACCCCTTGTCCTGTAGCTACAGGCCCCACTAATATGTCTGTCCCCATCTTTCTTATAGGCCCCCTTTAAGTACTGAAAGGCTGCAATAAGGTCTCCCTGGAGCCTTCTCTTCTCCAGGCTGAACAACCCCAACTCTCTCAGCCTTTTTTCACAGCAGAGGTGTTCCATCCCACTGATCATTTTTGTGGCCCTCCTCTGGACCCGCTCCAACAGGTCCATGTCTTTCCTGTGCTGAGGACTCCAGAGCTGGAGGCAGGACTCCAGGTGGGATCTCATGAGAGCAGAGTAGAGGGGCAGAATCACCTCCCTCAACCTGCTGGTCACATTTCTTTTGATGCAGCCCAGAATACGGTTGGCTTTCTGGGTTGTGAGCGCACATTGCTGGCTCATGTCCAGAAAATGAAGACATTTCAAAAGTTGCTATCAAATTAAGAAAGTCAAGCCAAAAGAATTACCTGCGAACTCACAGGACACAAATGTTACACTTATCCTAAAGGCTTTTAGAAAAGAACTACCTAGCAGTGCCAGGTGACCAATGTGGTATCTCCTCCGGTAAAAAATAAAGAAATCTGACAGCAAGATACAGGAGCTAATAAGTGGACTTTATAATTAGACACCTTTCAAAAAACCAAACCAAAACAAAACCAAAAAACCCCTGGGTTGTAGTAACTTGGGTCATGAAACAGCTTTCTAATATGCAACTACTGATTTCCTAGACAAATCTAGCTTGATTTCAGTAAGTCTCCTCATTGTAATGTAATGTAATTTGAAAATTGTGTGCCAACCAATTGAAGCTAGTAAAGATTAGGAATTAGCTGATTTTAAAACAGAAGTGAAGGCACTTGCTAAAACAATTTCAAGTTGATCTGGCTTAAGAACAAAGTGCTATGCATTTTAAGAGAGGAAAGCTGCATAGACACCTTCTTGGGAGACACATTATCTGGTAGAGTGGTGATGAAAGCAGATAATCCTATGCAAGCTGTAATATTATGTTCTTAAGAATTTATTTATTTATTATTACTCACTACGTTGAAATATAAGCAAAGAGATCACATGAAAAGTGAAAGAATCAGTTTGACAGCATGATTGCTACTGGACTAGTATGGACCTAACAGGAAGGAATTTAGTCTTTAAAAAATCCACAAATACTGGAGAAAGAAAAATATACACAAGAATTAGATGAGGCTGCATGACAGAATGAAATGAAACAGTTCGAAACATTCAGACTGAAAATATAAACAACTATGAACAATAGAAATGATGGGGCAAAAAAGAAGCAGTAAAGTAAAGAAGAAATTTTAGGATATACATTTTTAAAAATTTAAGAAGTAGAGGGTGCCTGTAGGAAAAATCATATCCTCAATAATCTGAGAATAAATTAAATTAAATATAACATTAGCAGGACACTCCACAGTTTCAGGAAGCCTTATTCAGTGAAAATGTCAATTATATAAGTCATCTTTCAATGTTTTACTGCACATTACATACAAAGATTCTTTAAATTCAAAACCTGGTGGGTGTTAACGTGATTGCTTTCTCTTGAAACTTTTCTTCTTTGCCCACATATTCTTCAAAGATAATGTATTATGGAAACCACTGCTGTTACAGACATGTACATCTGCAAGGCTGCAAAGTTTCTTTCCAAAACATGGGATTCTGACAAAATATATTTAGATTATAGAGCATTTTAAGATAAATTTTAAAAAGTTGTTTAGAAAGAATATTTTATATGGGGGCTCAGTAAGTCCCCTAACTCACACTATGTGGTAACATAACTGATACGACATTATATATTGAAGAATAAATGCGTATTTCCTTCAAATTTCTTTTGAAATACCACCACAGCCACTTCTGCATAACCAGAACGGAATGACTTTCTGAACCAAGGACTTCCTGGCCTGGAACATACCAGGCTGAACATGCAGGAAGACCTGGTCTCTCTACAGCTTTTAGAATTTGGATATTGTCATATGTCTTCTTGCATTTACTCCCAACACCAAGCAACTAACAGCAATGATGACAAACAAGCTTTTAAGGAAGTCGGGGGGTGGGGGTGGGCCAGGGCAGGAAGAGGCAGGCAAAACCCAGAGGTAAACAGGCATTGCATAACCCTACTGTAGCTTCCAAAGCAGTGCTTACAGGAACTAGAAATAACAATACCACCTCTGTGTCTCAGAGGACTCCCATTCAGCACATCGAAAAGCCCCAAAGATGTGCTCTGTATATTCACTGCTGATCCACCAGCTACTTTCATGGCCTAGCAGAGGCTGTACTGCACTCCTCCCTGGTCTTCTTGCCAAGAGTCTCTTAGTGACTGCTTAGGGTAAGGCTGCGTTTCTTGGCAAGTGTCGCTTTTTCTCTTTATTTCCAGTTAATATTTGTGTCCTGGGTTGTTTCCTTCTTCAGTGCTGGCATTCAGCTAAGGGTTATGTACAAGAACTTAGCTGTTTCCCAGTTGCATGGCATGAGGTTCAAGAAGATAAGCCAAAGCATGGGAATGTACTGGGTGTCTATAACATTGATATCCTTCCCCTTTTGGGGTGGAACAAGCAAACAATTATATTATTGGTTCAATCACTATCAACTTACATTGGCATTTTAAAAGAAGTAATAATGATGCCCTTTGACAGTAATTTATCCATGAATTTTCAAAATAAACAATACAATTTGCTGCCTAGATTTTCACACCCAAAGAGAAAAAACAGTATTATTACAAATGAAGAAATGCCTGTTAACAAATACCTTGAGAAGTAACGTCATACTTTTCTGCAGAAACTGATTTTATCTCCATTGTGACTTTATGCAGCAATTCAATTACTTGAACCTGCTTCATGAAATCGTGTAGCATTGCTTTTCCACAGCCCCTAAGATAGGCTTCTAGGATGACCGCAAACCTCTGCTGGTAATGCATGGACTGGGCAATCTCACTTCTTAAGAACCAAAACAAGAAGTGACCAATTCTTTTGTTCTAGAGGTGAAAAAAAAAAATACTGCAATCAGTATGCATTTATTGACAAAGGGTTTTAATAATGCCAGTAACTTCAGCGTACATCAGCTGTATTTTGAAATACTTACTCTCAAACCACGCTTTAGCAGAAATCTGGCTAATGCACTGTCATGATATGGCTCAAATTTCACAGCCTGAGGAATACAAACATAGAAGACACGTTATTAACATATTTAAGAACCCATTGCACTTACACTTTACCGATGACATCTAGAGAGCGCATTGCTGCAAGAGGAGAAAAATGTATAACAAAACAGGTCGTTTGAGGAAACAAAGCTGAAGAAAACAAAGCAAGGCTTCTCTGTGTTTGATTCAAGAAACACTTTTTATTTCCAACAGGTTCTTTTCAGGTATATTATTAATGCGACAAATAAAGCAACACAGGGAATAGCTAGCCAGAGAGACTGATCTGAGCTCATGAAGGCATGTGAACAAAGCAACATCATTCTCAGGCCGTAGCAAAAACCAGCGAGATCAGAAAAGAGTCTGCAGTCTGACCAACACAGAGAAGGCTTGAAAAGATTATTGCCAAATGAAATGATGTATTTGTAACCATTCTTTAATGAAAATTTTCAATAATAAAGCGCTGCTTGTTGACAACATCCACCATTTCAGGACTGGGGCACCAGGGTTCACTGCTGGGTTCCCCAGCAAGTCCGGGATACAGGAGCAGCTTTTCGGAGCACCTCATCTCAGGCATTTTGCCCTTTAGCCCCTAAAGGAACCACAAAATAGCATAATGCACATCCTGTATTAAAGGAGTGCAATTAAGAGGAAGACTTCACCAGAGCTTTTTTTTTTTAATGACTCTGTGAGCACAGATGTATTTTTTCTCTTCCAACAGCCACTCCCCTCCACCCAAGCCCACAGATATTTCCAAGCTACTGCCAAAAAAGGGTGGAAACAAAAAGTCAACAACTTTTTTGAAGTGTCAGGATTGGAATTTTTTTGCTGTTATTCTCCCCCCCCATCCCAATAACCAAGTGAATTGGTCTACCAGAAAACTATCCCACTCCCAGGTACTGGGCTGTGCCAGGGAACTTGTCTACTTCAAGTGGTTTTTCCAGCAGCTTCTTTCTCATTGCTTGAGGGACTCAAGTTGATAGGAGGTTTGCATTAAGATTAACGGGGGAAAAAAGATATGCATGTATATCCCGTGGCAAGAAAAAAGAAGTAGCATACAACCTCTGGAATAGTGTCACAAAATCCCTGTCATGGACTGAGTGGGCTGGTGAATGGCTTCTGGTTCTGGAAATAGAGAGCCAGGAAGCGGCACGTAGGGAGATTAAGGGAAAACAAAGGGATGTGCAGAAAGCTGGGTGCATGTAGTACGCTCAGCTTTCAGAAGCAACAAAGTATGCAAACCTCTAGCGATAGTTATTCAACAGAATATAATGGCTCTTTCAAGATCACTGTAGCCTGCAGCTTGCAAAGAAGCAACCAAGCCATCAGCAGAGGTCTACTAAACTCATCAAACAAATCATAGGGTTTTATAAACTCTTAAAAGTACTGTGGCACACAGTTGTATTTTTTATTATTAAAATATCAACACTATTCCTGAAATGTAAATTGTCCTGTGGGTTTATTCAACAGAAAAAAAAAAAAAGAAAAAAAAGATGGAGCTTTTTCAGTCAACCTTCTAGAATGAACCGACTTATAAAAATGCTACAAAGACTTGTTCTTTCCAGCTGCTGGCTAAGAGACAGACAAGAAAGCCAAGCACCAGACTTGCCCTTCTACAGTATCATAATTCTGCAAGAACTGTCTTGACCGTCTCTGCAATACTGTTTTATTTCCCCAAGCAACACCATCTTATTTAGGAAAGATAATGAGAACTCACAAACATAAACTGATTTTAAAATATATAGATCCTTTTACTTTGTGTATGAGATTATGAGGTATGAGAGTTTTTTAATAACAATTAATTTTCACTGCAATAAGGCACTCAAAAGCAATAACTATTACATAAATTCAAATGGATTTGCTTACAGTTCCAAGAAAGCCTATTAAAAACCTCATACTGGTACATACTTTGCTGAATGTTCTCTGTGCATATCCCTGAAAAACAATTTAAGAATGAAATACAGCCAAACAACCGGCCATTGCTTCAAAACAAAACCTCCTTATATGAAGGTTGCAAATACATTTAACATAAAAGAACATTAGAAAAATGTATTATGAGCATCTGTATTATGCTTACGTTTTAGAAATAATGATTTTTAAAAGTCAATCCGATTTTTATTTTTTCTTCACAAAGTCAAATATCAACATTTGAATAGCAACAATAAAAGCTAGCCATTAAAAAATGTCTGCTGGCACTTCATCAGGTCCCTGCACATACCTTTGCCTTGTCAATTCAGCAAGAGAAGAGCTTTACTCACTGCCATATACAAGCAGTGCAGTTGCTGATATTTGGTTTACAATGGATTTGGGGTTTTTTTTTGTGTTGTAACTATCCTATCCATGTTTTATCAACTGCGCAGAGAACAAGAGACCTTCATAGGAAGCTCAATAGGTTTGTTTATGGCATGGCTGCTTCTATTTGGGACAAACCTGGGGGGAAATAAAATGTTTGTCTGATTTCTAACTCTACTGGGAGGTAAAATGGGAATATCCTGTGCAGAGTGAAATAAGCCAAAAGCTTTCACGAAGGCATGCATGTGAAAAGTGATGACCCTTTGCAGAAAAGACATCTTGGATGTGTCCGTTACAGCAAATGAATGGCTGACATCCATTCTCTGAAAAATGTGGATTTTCAAATACACTGTGGAACCAATGCTTTGCTGCAGGACGCTGTCGGCCTGTGCTCCATTGTTAGCCAAGGAAGGAAAGACAAGGAAGCAGCAGAAAGGAAAAAGTTGGGATCTAGTATTTTTTTCCTTTTTGGGGATGGCAATCTTTTAATTTCTTACTACATGTCTTACTAAAAATGACACAGTGAAGTTAAGCTACTATGATTTTATGCTACAGTAATTTAATTTACTGTTAGAGAGATTTATTCTTTTTAAAACTCTCCAGATTTGTACTTCCCAAAACCAAATAATTTCAAAAACAAATGGAAAAACCCCAGTATTTCCCCCATTCTCTCAGGCACTTTGATATCAACCAATCACCATCCCAAACCCCTAATTTGGGTACAAAAGCGAATAAAATTGCTGAGCCACATCTAGACAGCAAAAGCTCACAAGCCAAACATATATATAGCAGCAGCTACGTGGGAGGCCCAATGAGGTAACCGTAGCGACTCCTTTGGTTAATGCAGAAGTGCATAAATTCTGCCTGGGGAGCCTAACCTTCAGACAAGCAAAGCCAAGGCTAAAAAGGCCTTGTTTAAAGCACTACTGATGCGCAGCAAAATCTGAAATACTAACTTCATTTTCCTGGGAACCCGGGCTCTCTCTGAACCCGCAGAAATTAAAAACCCCATCCCGCAGCTTCCCCAGCTGCAGCAGTTTCTTTTTTTTTAATTTTGAATGCCATTTTGTCATCTGATTCTTTGAAAAAAGTATTTCCTGCTCTGCAGGGCGACAGCCTTTCTGCACAAACCAGAGCCCTGTCGGGTTTGCAAGGCCTGCGGAGTCACCTTGCTTCAGGGGACATATTTACCAGGAAGAACCGCAGGTTTACACCTTTCATCAGCCATCAGACGTGACTCTGCTGCTGAGAGACTGCCCACCTCCGGCACTGCATTGCAAAAAAGCAAACAAACCAATTTTCTTGTATAACGGATATAAACCTTCCCAACGTTTCATCTGGCAGATCCGCACACAAAGCGCTTCAAATTGATACAGCGGTGATTCATTGCCATTAAAAACACAGTTTTTCACCCAACTTCCCAGAATGAATGAACCTTATTATGGAGTCCTAGCAACCCTTTATTTACTTTTTAAAATTTTTTTGAAGCTTCTAGATAAATTCAGTCCCCTTAACAGTACAAGACTGAAGTCACTGCAGCATACTATGTAACTACAGTGTTATTCTTGACCTAAAGAATTTTTCTTCAGGCCTTGCCCATGTCAACATCTGCCTTTACTTTCTTTCTGTCCCCACTCCTTCTAAACTATTGGTAAAGATGGTCAACAATTCTTCAGTGCTGTGTGATTCAGACCTGATACAAACAGGATTAGAGACGGCACAGTTTGGATTCGCTCCAAACATAGCTGTGCTAGTGTTGACAATTTCCAGAAAATTGAATTACTGTAAATGCAAGATGCAAATTGTAAGACACAAGGCACCAGTAACACAAAAATAACAACACAGGCAAAAGGCAAAATGCAGAAAGTATGTTTTGGGTTAATTTGTTTACTATCACTGCTTTGACTAAACACTGAAGACTTCAAAACCAGGGATTACCAACTAGACCTACTAACATGGGAATGATGATGGGGTAATGCAAATATTCTCGGAAGGCAGAGTTCAAGAATGCAAATACACCTTACCTGCACAAGCTGTAAAAGATAATGAAGAACATCATCATCTTCTAAACTTTCCAGTTTTTGAACTGCCATTGCTCGGACATTTTCATCTGAAAAGTTACAGTCCAAAAGCTGCATTGTGAGTCCAACATCTAAAGTGCTTTGATCCCAAACCTCCTTTTTAGCTAGCAACTGGTATGTTTTAGCCACTATTTCTTGTTGTCCCCATTTCACAGAGCTAAGCAGCTTAGGATACGCCTTGGGGTGCTTTATGCTTTCATATCTGAAGTGCCACAACAGTTCTTTGTCCTCAGGAGAAAGTGGATTAAGTGGGTCAGTTGCTATGATCTCTTCAAGTTGCTTGCGAAGCTGGTTGGGCATTTCGGCTCGTGTCCTATCCCCTTGGGGGTCCGACGTTATCCTGTGCTTGGGCAAGGCAATTGGGTGACAATATTTGTCCAGCACAATAGAGATAGCCATCGAGTTTTCTTTATCCGGGTTAGTTGCTGATGTGAGTTTGTCTGCGTTGATACTTCCTTGTTCTTCCCCCTTGCCCGGAATTTTCCACATGTGGAGCACATACTCCCCACTTCGTAGCAAGAAACGGTGATCTATTAACAAAAGATTTACATAATAGAGAAGCTGAGTTTTGCATTTTGAGTCAGAGTTGGGGGATTCATGTGACTGAAGGTTCGTCCTTGTGGACAGTCCCTGTGCTTTGCCACAATATATCTGAAGATTCAGGAGTGCTCCTTTAGGCAAATCCTTGATTTTGATATCAAACTCCAACCAAATATTCCACAGAACCTCTTCAGTAAAAGGCTTTGATGAAGTCCTCCTCTGTGAAAGGAGCTGCTGCCCGTGTTGAATGTTAGCCTCCACAAACACAGTAAGATCAGTATTTCTCGGTAAAACTGGGATATCAATGCCAATTATTTTCACCCTAAATTTCCTATTACAATCCCACAAAGAGATAGTGAAGACTCTCTCATGATCTTTTCCATCTATTGTCAATTGTTCATGATACCCTGTAACTCCTGTACAGTCATCCACCAAGGGCCACTCTTCCTTCTGAACCTCATCCTCATTTGGGTCAGGGGGATTGTCTAAGACAAGGTGGATTTCTTCCCCATTCTTAAGGCACTGCCTTATCCAGTGAAAATCTTTGATTGGTGTCTCTCCAGTAATGTACTCATCTCTGCCACAAATCCTGAGAACAAAATCCAGTTCACTATGATCTTCAGGAATGTCCATCAAAGACTTTTTCTTTGCCATTTTTGTGAAAAAGCTGTGGAGAATCGTATCTGGAGTGTCATCTATTGACACTTTAATTTTTTGGCTAGTTGTTCCTCTATGTATGATTATGAAAATGTTATTATTAGTGATCTTTTTAAATAAATATTCTGGGAGTGGCTTAGATGTAGTCCATGGATGCATTGCGTACAATTTAGGATCTCTACAGGCTACCTCTATCATTCGTGGAGTGACTAATCTGCGACGGGTAAATTCTAGTTCGTCATCATGAACGTTGCTTACATCAGTGACGTCATAACCAATTAAATCATTAAGTTGCCGCTGAAATTCCTGAACTTCTTCTGATGGTTTTTGTTTCTGGACAACATAGATCTTGCCTACCTTTTTCTGTAACACTTTCCAGTACAGTATGCAGTCCAATGTCTGTAATACTTGATGTTTATCATAAATTTCATACCATTGCCCTTTCTTCTGATACTGCAGAATAAACTGATCTGGGGTGAATGTGTGGTAGAAGTCTGTGGTTTGACTCATCTCTATTGCACGCACCCAAATCTGTGCTTTCATTTGCTCAACCGTACAATTGCCAGCTATTTCAAGTAACATCATTTCCGGTACTTTAGTATGTTTATTGCTTGTAGGTAAAATGAACTCAATGGATATCAGTTCCATTGATGACAAATTACTCGACATACAATGAGGTTTCATTCTTCTTCTCCTTCGTTTGTTTTCCTCTCTCATAACAACGGGCTGTTCATAATCCCCCAACTCCATGCCAGAAGAAATCTAGCAAAACATATAAATACTTGATTACTTTCTCATTTACATTTTTCTTTACTCTTATTTTTTAACTCTTCTTAATTAAAATCACAGGCCAGTCAGAATCCTGATATGTATACGCTTTTTATATTTCCCCTTCCCCTTAATTTCTGGTCATAAATACTTGATTTACATAAACCACCTCAGATGTAATCTGTTAAATTCAATAACAAATATTAAAAAAACAACAGCAACCCTCCAATGATTAAATAATTAAAATAGAGCTTTTAAACAGTCTTCCCAGATTTCACTGAGGATAAGCAGCCTGACTATGTATTTCCTCCATACTGATTTGCTCTTGTTTCTATTTGATCAAGCACTGATTCTCTGCTGCTTCATCTGTTTTGATGCTGCTGATACTAACATAAGTGGATTTTCATAGAAATCAAAAGACATGCTACTGTGTATGAGCCGAATGTGATCCCACTGAGCTCCAGGAATGACAGAAAGTAACAAAACAAGCAATTTATTTGCAGACTAGACAGAGGTGAGCCTATTCCCATTTTCCTCTGCCTCTTTTTTTAGTGATGAGGAATAAGGACTTACACCAAAAAAAAAGCCCTTAGGATTCAAAAGTCAGGGACTACTTCTGAAGACAGATATTTAACATGCAGCTAAATTCAAGCCTAGTATCCTTAGATATGCTTGTTTTAAAAAAATCAATTCACTAGACTGACAACATCCATCCATTTTAAAAGTAAACACTTCCATTATAAACTATTAGATTGTTACAGAAGAAAAAACACCCAAGCTGATGCTGATTTATTACCCTATACATCAAATCACACCTAAACCGCCTGTAAAACAACTTTGAACATGAGTAGGCTACCTTATCAGCTTTCAGTAAACAAAAAAAAAATGTTGCTCACAGTTAATCTCCATTGAACAATATTAAAGTGGAAATTATTCACCAAGAGCTTGGAAGAGGAAGGCAGCGCTGATTGAGCGTGCTTGCACAAGCTAAGTTACAGCAACATACTGAACTTCTTTCGCAGACAACGCTTTTTACACATAAAATCTTTCTCTAACTCTGGAAAAACTAAAACCAATGTAACGATGCCTTAACAGATAACAAAACAAGAAGATAAAAATATAAAAGGTTAAACTGAAACAACATAGCACGCTAACTAAAATTCTTTTTTCAAGTTCCGGAAAGCAACGACTGTGGACACACCACCTCTTAATTGACAAAACACAAGGAAATATTACCTGCTAATAAAATAAAGGCTGAATTGCTGAAGACGATTCATTTGTTTAATTTCTGAAGTTCCTATTTTTTTGAAGGAAGATCATTCACACAAAAAAATTCTTTGTTTAAGCTGTTCTGCTTTTCTTGCTCGCCCTCATATCCAGATGCAAAGGAAGTGCTGCACTTACCAGGAAGGAAGTTTTAACCAAGTTGATTATACATATGATTGCTCATTTTAAAAAAAGTCAGAATGCTTTTCCTGTTACAACAGCAAAAATATACTAACAGTACACCAATTTAATTTTAACACACATGCATAGAAGACACACTTAAAGTCTTTTAAAAATAGCTGAGAATAATCTGGGCAATAAATCTAATGAATTCAAATAAAATATTTTAAAAACAATGTATTTTGGCGAGCCTAACTACTTTATAAAAGACTTAAATAAAAATACTAGATAAAAGACAACTAAATCTGCAATGTTTCCTTATTTTTATTTTCACGGTGATAGCTCTTTGAGGACTCCTAACTTAAATTCATTAGAGTTTTTTAAGCCAGTCTGCATACAGGTGTCCCATGGAGATGGTATCTGCCAAGGATCTTGCGTGGTAACGTCAGCAATAGAACTGCTGGGCAATCTTCCTCCTAGTATTTTTAACTCATCCACTTATGATTACAAACACACAGTGAAATCCACCAGAAATGATGACTTAAGATTCGGGAAGAATTTAAACCATGGACTTTCAACCCTAATTCTTGTGGTTAACTACAACCTGAAGAGCTGTTCCTTTACTAAGAAAAATCCCCACAGCCAAAGATTTGGGAAAACATGTACAAATCAGAAAGAAAAGACAGAAAAACCTCTAATCGTACCCTTTTCCCTTATGACTTTTCCAGTGAAATACTGACCATTTTGAAGAGCAATAAGCAGTACACATCCTACAGCAGTACATATCCTACAAAAATGATGACTTTTGACAAGGAGAAAAAAATATGAAAAAACTGAAAGGTCTTTTAGCAACAGTGAAGTGGTGGTGTCTTTTTTTTTTTAAACATATACACACTTCCTGTCTTGTAAGACACCTTTCTTATTAAAAAGAAAAAAAAAAAAAGCTTCCTCTGTATTGGCAAAAAAATTTGATAGTCTCTTACCTGCCTCCAATGTGCCACTCACAATCTCTGAAATTAACACTTTGCCAAGGTTAAAAAAAGGAAATACCCTCCACTGTAGACATGGCTCTTCTTTCTCAGAGCATCATTTTGCTTGGCAGCTAAGACGATTGATTTCTTTTTAGAGGCGATTCTTCTTAGGAAGTGAGTTTAGGGAAAACACACTCTCTCCTAGCTCCCTCTACCTTTTAGAGCCAGTACTTGAAATTTCTCAATGAAGTGGTGAAGTTGCCCTGAACATTTTGTCGCTGCCATGAAATCTACCCATATTGGCCAAGACATCTCCAACACTCATCCTTGACACATGTACAGCCTGTCAGCCACAGTCTCTGTGGCATCTCAACACTACACACCACTTTCCCCTCCGGTCCTCCTCTCATCTGAAAAAAGCACTTGGTTGCTGGAAAACTTGAGCACCTATAACCTCAACAACAGTGCCCAGGGTGACAGAGGAGAAGGAAGCAGCTGGTTTCGCATAAAAAGGAAAAGGAGCTGGAGGTGTAGGAAAAGAAAAGGAGCAATGCTGAAGGGGAAAATGTGTTTTGCAAAACCTGTATTTTGAAATTCCCTGACTTTAGAGAGCTTGACTTTGCAACGCTTTTGCAGAGTCTGTCTTTTGAAGTATAATTTCTAAAACGTGTAATATAGTCGCGTATTTTTCTTCATTTAAACATAAGCAACTAGCAGTAAGAGTTTTTTCATGCCAATGGGCTACACAGATTTTTTTGCAAATATCCCTCATTCTAAAAGTCATTGTGTTGATCCTATTACGTAATCCTGGACTCATTTTGTTTTCACTGGGTTTTGCCAGACCTAAGAAAGCACGCTGTTTTAAAATGTCCTCGTTTTGCCACCATGTGCTATGCATTTAAAGACTAGTTTTTCAAACACATATACACACAAATATTCTATCTCTTGCTACGCTATTCTAGCACTACTTCACTGATCAAGACCATCAAACACCGCATCTCTACCTAATGCAGCAGAGAACTACCCTGGACACTGCTCAACGAATGTAAATGTTTGACACTCTCATCCACTTAAAAAGACAGGTAGAGCAATATTGTGAAAGGTTCAGACATTTCCCCACAAACTGCATCAATACAATGCAAAACGCACGACACTTGTATAACTGCCCATACAAGATTGTCTCTTCTCCCACATTCATTTGGGCTGTGACCTGTCATGTCTAGTCCAGTCCAATCTCCATCTCCAGTTCAGCTCTGACCTCTTTTCATCAGCTTCAGAAGCCAGTTCTTGGAGCGATGACTGTCTCTAATCTGTCACTGCAATGACAGGCACAAAAGTGTCCCCATTCTTAGGATGACACCAAATTGTATCTATTTTCTGCTAATCCATGTGTAGGCATGGCAAAACCATATTTCCTTATGCACATGCATCAGAAAACGTTGACGTTTATAACAGAAAATCATTTAAAGTAACTTCCTAAAACCTTTGTCACGCTTAAGCATTACTCACAGTATTGACATTTCTATACACCTACTGCACCACCACCACAAAAAAACCCCAAAAACAAACCCACTCTTTTTTATTTCTAATTCTAATGAGCCTCATCAGCCCCAAATTTCCTTTTATTAGGAGAACTGTCCTACCACTGGCCCATGAATCCTGATGGGGTGCAATGGAGCAGGAGGAGGCGGTCCTGTAAAAGGTAACTAAGACAAGCAAACAGGCTCGCCTTTTGTCTCCAGTCATGTTCCTGTCTCATCACCCAGGTCAGCAAACTGATCATAACAAGAACAACAAAAAAATATGGTTAATTTTCAGCTGGATGAGTTCATTGATCTAACTCATCGCTTGCAGGAGTGGTAGGGCAGGGGAGGGAAGAGAAGGGAAGGGAACAGAGCCAGCACAATTTAGGGTAACTGAGACTGAAACATAATTCACAGCAGGATTAAGAGACAAATTCATGAGTAAACTTGTTAAATGATTTGAAAACACTGGCTGAAAGGTGCCTTAAAAAGACAATGTGGTATTATCATGAATTACTTCATATATTCTGCTATAAAAAATTCAAGATATCTGTCAAACTTCACTGCTTTGTTAGGACTGTGTTTAGAGTTACTTATTCTTTACCAGTTATTTTCATGCTTATTCTATATTAGCTCCTGCTTCTGGTTTAACCCACCATGTGAAGACCTTATTTTAAAATTGTTCTTTCCACTTTAGCGTGAACTCCTTCCCAGACAACATAACCTGCATGAAAACAGGCACTCTCTATCGGAGTAATAATTACCTCATGCACACATTATGCAAATATAATAATAACAATCCGTTTACATTCACAGTTTCAGACAAAGTTAACTTTAAAGATAAATTTAAAAACAACCCCAAAACTACCATGACATGACCCAAAGTTTCCCAAGCAGCATACTACATCTACTTGCCAGCATTGTCCTGTAGCAGGAGACTGCTTTGCATTTGCCGGCTAGGAGTACAATATATCTTCCCTACATCTACGATGATCCAGTGCTGAACTATGCAGGCAAGATACAGCACCAACATGTTAAGCATGAACACAACAAAAACCACTTTGCTCAGTTCTTTCGTCAAGTCCTTCGCAACTACTAGCTCTCATAGGAATGAAATCAGTGCAGGTTCCCATTAGCAAGTAAATTTCACAGATAACACAGTCATATTCTTCATCAAAAAGTATACTAATCGGCAGATACAGCTCAACATCTCAATTGGAAGGTTGCTGAGTCAATCAGACTGCTATTATGGCTGTAATATTTTCAGGCAGGGGGGGCCTTCACTATAGACCTTTGCATGTTTTGGTTTCTACATGAGGTATCTCCTTGGGGGTGCTTCTGGAACAAACAGTAGCTTCTAGCTGGCTCCGAAAATATAGGTAAGAATTTTAGCAAAGTTCTAGTTAACTGGAGTTACACAAGCGATGGGTGATCTACCTTCAAACGAACACTTCATGGAGTTTGAAAACACAGCGATTGCAGCTATGGCTCCTGCAAGAACACACTCGCTATTTGGATACCGTCTGTCCTTTGAACTTGTGCCTAGTTTTCAAATACTGATCTTTAAACAGCGTGATCTAATCTACACCGACAACCAACTCCCGAATGCCCTCAGCTATTATTTCAGACAGTTTGTGGTGGGGGAAGGTTTTATGGTCTACAGGTACCGGATAGACACAAGAGGTTATTATTTGTTGGATGAGGAAACAGTGTTATCTATTGTTTAAAAGCTGTATTATAGCAGAGTTGACTCATAGCTCTTAAGACCAGCGGGAACTGCTACCACCGTCTAGTGTGATCCTTCACTTCGCATTGTTTTATTCAACATACTAACAGTGTCCCCAGCAGGCTTTGCATCGAACCTGTAACTTGTTTGGGCCAGGATGCGAGCCGGGATCAAGGCCGCGAGGAGCGAAGGACCGGGCGGCGTACGGCGGGGCTCAGCCCCCGCCCTGGAGACTGCAGCGCTGACCCGGCCGCTCACGCAAGCCCTGCTGGAAGGGGGCTCTGGGCGAAGCGCTTCGCCTGCTCCAGGCCCGGGAGGCGGGATGCGGCGGGGAGCAGGGGGCCGGGGCTGCCTCCCTCACCCGGCCCACCGACCGGGCCCCGAGGCCGCGCCCGCCGCCCCGAGATGGCGGCCGGGGCCGCGCCACCCCGCAGCGCCCGCCGGAGCAGCAGCGGAGTCGCCGCCGCAGGAGGGCAAACCTCGCCGCGCCCAGGCCGGCGGCGCAGCCGGGGGCCGCGGCCACCCCGCCGCGGGCGCGCCCGCCGGGCCGCTCTGCCCAGCGCCGCCGCGGGGAGCCGGGTCGCGCCGCCCCGGCCCCGCGCCCCCGCCGCCACCTGCAAGCCCGGGCCTGGGGCAGGGTCCGCCGGCGACCCCCGCCGGCCCCCGGGACGGAGCTACTCACCGCAGCGGCGCGGCCGCGGCCCCTGCTCCGGACAGGTGTTTCCCTCAGCAGGAAGCGGAGCGGGCTGGGGGCCGGAGGGGAGGCTCCATGGCCGGCGGTAGGCAGCTCCGGAGCTGCCGCCAATCACACGCCGGGCAAAGAGGGAACCGGCTGTGGGGCCTCCCCGCCCCGCTCGGCCGCCGCCGCCCGGCCCCGCCGCGGCCGCGGGGCGCCCGGCCCCGGTCCCCGCCGCTGCGCCCGGTCCCCGCCGCTGCGCCCGGCCCCCGCCGCGGCCCGCCGAGCCGGGCGCCAGGACCGGGCCCCTTACCGCGCGCGAGGCGGGGGCCCGGGAAAGGGGCCGGCGCTGGGCCGGGACGCTCTGCGGGTCTGCGGAGCGCGGTGCCCGGCCGTACCGCCCGGAGGTAGCAGGCAGCCCTGCCGCGGTCCGGGACCCGCCGGCCCGGTGCGGCCCCGTCAGCCGGCGTGGGGATGTATCCACTGTTAGGGTAAAGCACCGCAGCCTTAGCGTGGTTTAATCGCCAGCACAAGGCACGCAGGACCTGTCCTGGTGTCAGTAGAGGCTACAGAACCTCTCTGGAAGCAGCTTCAAGAGGTGTTCATTGCCTGGCGTCCCCGAAAGCTGCCGTGCCCATCAGCGGGACGGTGCTGAGCAGCCACCACCGCAGCGGTGCCAGCAGCCAGAGCTGGGGTTGCCCGGCCAGGCCTGTGCCGGGCACTGCTGATGGCCCATCCAGCCCCACCTGCTAAGGCGAGGACAAAATTAGTTTGCCTAAGCTGCCCTCAGAAACCCCCGGTGACAGCAATCTGCTCTAGTGTGCAGTGGCCTTCTTCCTCTGAAAGATTTTCATGCTTTCTTATTAAATGTCTACTCCTACAGGTGTAGCCTCTTACTTGTCTTATTCCTTTTTTTTTGCAGCTACTTTTTGTTCAAAGGTGCTGTATTCTTGTTTTCCTACTGTTTTCCCAGCTCCAGACTGGGCAGTCCTGGCTCTCTCCTTTTAGGTCATATTCCTTAGACCTCCCGCCATTCCTGTAGCTCACCTCTGGGCTCTTGCCAAATGGGCCACGTTGTTTTTGGAAGGCACTGCTCAAAACTGGACATAGTAGTACTTCAGCTCGGGCCTTGCCAAGGCTGCCCACAGCAGGAGGATTAATTCATCAGCCTTACGGTGCCAGGACTCCAAATGCAGCTCAGGCATAACCATTCACATCCAATTCAAACAACACCCCATCACCACTCTTTTCCCACCCTGGCTGCTGGCTGTTTGGCTCTGAATGCAGCTGAGTGTTTCTATCTCTGCAGCTCTTTTTCGGAATGAAGAGCAAAACTCTCTTCCGTGATTATGCTGAGACCTTTTTTGACCCTGATCTTGCAATGAGATTCACAGGTAAACCCTGTACGGCACGGAGCCCGCACACTCGCCCTGAAAGCCATGCTGACCTAAGGTTACATCTTGAGGGAGCGCTTTGCAAGACCATAGGTTGCCACAAAGACTATAAAAATGAATTTGATTTTTCTAGGTACACATTATTAACTTCCATAGAAAGAAAATACCAGAAGGAAGTAACTAGTAAATTAAGCATACAGATACTATTATAAAAAGTTGGATAATTGTCATAATAGCAGTAGGGTTCTTTTGACTTAAAAAATGGTTTGCATGACAACATTAAAAATCATAATACCAGCCTGAAGCAGAAAGTAATTGAGAAACTATTGTATAAACACGGAGTTTCAAAATGAATATACGTTACACTGAACTGTGGCTGTAAGAAACCATAACTCTGTACTGGCCTCAAGTTCCCCTTTTTACAAAGATGAAAGCAAAGTAAAAACCTTTAACAACCTTCATGTGATGTGTGTACAGCATAGGGGCGACACGGTGAAGACTCATTCACTTCGTGCTTGGTTTTGCCTGATATAGTGGGTAATAACAGTCAAAGAAGTTCAGCTTTGCACAGCACGTGTATTACTGAATGCTTTAAGAGATTAAAAAACCTTATCAAAATAGGAAGCCTTTTTTTGTCGTTGTTGGCTGGGTCCCCAGATGGATCACTCCAGGAACACAAGTGTAGCCACTTTGGCGACTAATCCTGTTAAAATCCATGGACTTTATTTGGGGATGCATAAACATATGGAGATTTGAGCAGCTGAATGAAAAAGACTGTCATTTGTCAAAAGACAGGTATAGAGGGAATAATTTACAGCTGGAGCAATTGACACGTTTCATGTTGACTTCAGCCAAAATTGTATAAAATATTTTTAAAATAGCTGTAAGTCAGCATAATGTTATTTGCAATGAAAGAATACATTATTTTATGTATAATATTTGAGGAAAGGAGGTAAACTGAAAATCTTTGGTTTTTCATGATTTAGTAAGTTAATAAAATATTAAATTTTTGCAGTTAATCTTCAGCTCCTCTATATACAGCACAATTTTCTTTATTGACTTTTCTGGCAAATTGAGTAATACAAACCTTCCTATTGCCAAGGATGCTCTCCTTATAGGTTGTATATTCTTTGGAAATATACATTTTAACATTACTTTATTCCTGTTGATTTCCAAATGTGACTTAAACCCTTTCCCATAAATTATCTGTTGGTCTTGTCTTTTTTTTTTTTCCCCCCAGCAAGAACAGCCTGTACAATAAATTGAAATGCACATTTTACCATATAAAAAACAGAACTTTAAACCAGTCAGGAATACCATAGCTTAATGAAGGGAGGTGAAGAACACAATTTGGTATTTAAATGAAGCTGATTTAATCAAAATTAGTCATGCAAAGAAGCAATCATTTTGCTAATATCATCTTGTGGGGTGCAGTCAAAATGCAATTATTTCCTTTATCTTTCAGCTATAATAAAAATATGACAAGGAGTTGCTGTCATGATCTTAAATGGGAGTTTTGGAGGTTGGAAAATGTAAGATGGTATCTGTTGTGTACAGTCAAACGTCAGTTTTTATGTTGTTTCATGGAGAAATGCAATAAAGAATAACAGTCACTCAGCAACAACTTTATATACTGACATATGTTGGAACTGGATGTAAATGTTCTGTTGTCATTGACAGGCTGGGTTAATTGCAATTTATGAAATAGTATCTAATAGTTTGGGTTGGGTTTTATTTTCTATATTGCCAGCAGAGAAAAAAAATAAATGCAGAAGCTTTGTAGGTCTTGTACCAACAAAGCCAGAGCCTGCTTGCCTAATCCCAGCAATAGCTACATTCAGTTTTGTAACTGCTTCCTTATGCAAAGAAAATTGAAAAAAACCACATTGTGGGATACTTTGTGCTTCCTGATGGAATGGTAGGTAGCATTCTCCTTTCTTGCAGAACTTACACGTTGGAATTTTCAAATTGGGTTGTAAGCACTTTATGATGCATTCAGTGCAGGATTTAAAAGAAATTGACAGAATCCCTTTATTTTATAGCTCTGCTCTAAAAACTGATCACGTATATGTGATCAGTTGTGTTAACATCATTGCAGTTGCTTTGTCCCTATACACGATCATATGGTAACTTTGGTATCAAAAATAAGGTTTTTTTCTTGCTATAACTTGCCAACAAGCAGAGGAGGAGTGAGCTGGATTTTAGTTTGACTTTTGCATCATGTTCTAGGTATGGTGGCTGCTTGTGTAATGGATATAACTGATAGCTAAGCATTGCCTGCAGATCTGTCCTCCATTCAGAGCTTTATTTCACGGGAAAGGCAGCCCATCTCTTCTTATGCCGGTTCTGGGTCATTGCTTGGGGAGGCAGTATAAGCCCTGGGGGAGGGGGGTGGATCCAGAAGAAGAGCAAATTAAGGCTGGGCTCTTGCTGCATCCCTCTGAAGGGATGCCAGTGGACACTTAAATCCTCTGTAAGATGTCTCCTACATGAGCTTGGGTTCCCAGGGAGAGGCATCCAGGGGAATCTTTTAAGATCTGCTGGGCATGAAAGTAGCGTTGTGGCCTGATTCAGAATCATCTCTGTGAACCTCTGTAGGCAGAGCAGAGTCAGGAAAGCTCAAACAAGGGAAAGAGGAGTCTTGCCTATCTCTAGTCCCTTCTCCTCCAAGTAATACCTGCTCTTTCCTTTTCTCCTGCTAGGTCGCTGCTCCTGGTGATCAAGATTCTGCACAAAATCTCTCACTTCAAACATCTAAAGCTTTCAAAACAGGAAACAGCAGGTGTTCAAAAACCTTCTGAGATACATCTGCTGAAGGCTTTGTCTCCCATTTTACTGATTTATGCTCTTAAACTTCAGAATAGGTATTTAAAGCACAGAGGTGGGAGTGCAAGCTGTTTCCTCCATACCACATACGTACACACATCAGCTGAGATGTAAAACTCACGTAATACCTCTTACTGACTTGAATAGCTATTTTTGTCTGTTCATATGAGTTTGTCAGAGAGAGATGTACTCCTTGGGGTAGCAGAGTGTGTGTAAGCAGATCTTTAAGACCACTGGCTATTCATAAGGGGTGGGGAAACTCATGAGTTTTTGTGGCTGCTGTCAGAGGTCTCAGTATTAGGTGGTGATGCAATATTGCATCATGTTGTGGTGTTGGGACTTCGGAGAGGAAACGAAAGAGGTCAGAAATAGAAACATAAAGAAAAGAGTTCACACTTCCTACAAGGCCTCTAGTCTAGTAGCATTATATTAAGTACTCCTAAATATAAGATACGGATAGGATTTCCTCAGTCTCTGAAAGTTTCTGACACCGAAAATAATGACTCTAATTTGCTTCCCGGAGACTATATTATACAGACAAGCTCTCTGAACTGTGTTGCTGTGTTATCTTCCTGTCCTGGTATTTATTACTCTTAATCTTTGAAAATTTGCTCAGCTGTATGCTTATTTGTTGGTGCATCCTCCTGCCCGTGAGGAGGTAAATATATTCGCATTGCATAGGAGTTATGTAAGGGTAGACTTTTATCACAAGATTTCTGTATTTTTGTTGTTGTTAATGACTAATGTAAAATGCTTTCCCTTTAAACTACCTCATTGTCTCTCTCTGTATCTTGAAGTAACATATCCTTGACACACAAAAGTGTTTCTTACCAGAGTTCCAGGCACCCTGCAGGCTAATTGATCTGCTGTCATAAGACCTGTAGTACTAAAAAGACATTCGAGTAGGAATATATTTGCTCCACAGAGTTCAGTTGAATACAAAATCAGCTACAAAGAAAGGTCTTTCCCAGCCTGATCTTTTCTGGAAACATACCTTTAACCTTCTCCAACAGCTTTAACAGGTGGTCTTAGCAGAGTGCCCAGAAGATCACATTTGGGGTTTTTTGGACTGGATAAGAGGATTTTGTTCCAAAGTGATGAATCACTTATATGGAGAGCCTGTGGGCAGGTCTCTTTCTTTCAGGAGGAGGCTGGGGATCCTGTCTGGGTGCTGGGAATCCCGTTGGGGTGCCGGGGTCACATCTGTGATAGCACTTCATACGCAGGAGAGAGTACCTCATCATAGTGGTAGCTTTGCTAAATAAACACCTATCCTCACACTGGAATATAGAGCTTCTGCCTTTACAGACAAATCAAAGCCTTGACAGACAGACAGCACAATCACAATGAGTAAAAAGCCAGATTCAGGCCTGAAACTTTGTATACTTGCTTCCTAGAAATGAAAAGCTAAGAAAAGCTGGGAAGCAGGAGGATGGGAAGTGTCAGTCCTTACACACAAAATGACGGCAGCATTATGCTGTGGGTATTAGTGCTTCATCACGTGGCAGTCTGGTCTGTATAGGTGGTCCTCCATTGTCTATGTCTGCTAGGGATGGTTAAAGACAAACATGGGAGCATCACCCAGATAAAACATCGGGTATTGCCAGATATCCCATGTATTTTAGGATTCCTTGAATTACCACCACAAATATTACATTACCTCTACAATGCATGCCCCCATACTTTCTTGCCTGCAGCAGAAAGCCAGGGCTCTCCAGCAAACTTTTGTGAAGCCTCTTTAGTCTTTTCTGTTTTGCAGCATGAAGCCTGAGCTGTTCAGCAGGGGAGGACATGGTACCTGAGCCCAGTTTGGGCAGGACTATCCTGGTCCCTCGTGGAAAGCAGTAACTGCTGCAAAGTGCTGGTCAGAGCCTGCTCTTCACACGCTCCCTGTGCCCAGGAAAGTAAGCTGTGCCTTATGCTCCCTTGATCTGCAGTTCTGCACCCCAAAGCCCGAAGGGAACATAGCAATGTCTGTCTCTACACCATGACTCAGACGGAGTCACAACATGTCAGGTATCAGCTAGATAGGTGTGATAGAAACTTTTTATGTACGTCTCTTATTTTTGCAGTTAAAATGTGGCAGATGGCCAGATCATGTTTTCCAGAGCATGTAGGACACAGTGATCCCAAGTATGTTGGTCAGACTGATGCATCTCCAGGCTTTGTTAGGCCAGCTTGCCTGCATGCAGCTATGTGGCTGAAAACAGGTGGGGCATGGAGTTGGATCTCTTTATAGTTGTTCATCTGGTTGTCTATCAGCTACTGAACAGACATAGCCCACAATATTCATCTCTTGAACAACATTCAGAGTCTCTTTGATGCATTTCAGAAGCTACGGGAAGTCTTCCTAAATTCACATAATGAGGCAGACATGCAGGACCCTTGTGTTTCATCCCAGCAGGGAGCAATTGTTCTTCCCTGGGAAGCTAATGCTGTTTCCCAGTATTTTTCCCATGTGCTTCCAACAACAAAATGTTTTAGCTGAGATGCTGTGATTTTCCTCCTTGAAGAGGGTGACCTAGTACAGGATAGACCAGATGCTGCAGTCTTTCCAAAGTACAACAGTACCCCAAAGGTGTCTGGTAGGTTGACAAGAATGCTATAGAGATGCGGAACACATGGGAGGATACTAGGAGGGTATTCCCTCTCTGGTCTCAGATGATCTTAAATACCCCAGATTGTCCTTGGACTCTTCCTGGATTCCATTAAAGAGAAGAAACCAGATGTATGGAAGGTGAATCCCTGCTATGCCCAGAGGAAGAGGACTGGAGGACACTTTCTTCTAGGGAAGGCCATTTCATTAGGAATGCCCTCGGTCCATGGAGGAATGATTGATATTAGGGATGTGTAACAAACCCAAATGAATGAGTGACTTTGAAGGCCGAGTTTTGAAAATCCCTCAAGAAGCGGCAATTCCCCTGATGGACCACAGAAAGCTACACAGCAGAGCTTGTTTTAGGCACAGAAGTTGCTGGTACTGGGATAGCAAGCACTGCAGGGCCTGCCCCGGAGGAGTGGCTGCGGATGTGGTGGGAAGCGAGTCCTTAAGAAGAAGGATGGTGAGTACTGGGATCAGTGCTGCAGAGCTGGCCCTCACGAAGGGTGACCTGTGGCACAAGGCTGCATGGTCCCTTGGGCATCAGCACCTGCGCAGAGGATGGGGCTTCTCAGACTTTCATCCCATCAAAAAGTGAACTTCAGAAGAGTGTAATGACTCCTCTATCTTGATAGGCTGAGCACTGGGGGTGGCAACCACACTTTGGTTCATCCTTTTCCTTGTTTTTGCCTCTGTTTCAAGTAATTGGCATCACAATAGTTGTAGATGAAAGGGACCTTTGAAAAGGTGTTGCTGGGAGTTTAGGAGTTGAGGGTTTGCATCCAGGAGGGTGCTAATGAGGGGAAGCAGCCCAGAAGACCACGGCTTGACTGTGACATGCTCAATACATGAGTTGCCTGTGTTAATAGCTCAGGAAAGAACAGTGTTGGCTGAGTTAACCTTCTCAGTGTCACTTAGATAAACAGCAAGATACTCAGGGCAGTGTCTGTCTGCTAAAAGTGAAGGCGTATCAAAAGCTGATTGGTCTGAAATCCCAGATTTAGCTTGCAAGATGCTCTAGTACCAGTGAGGTGAGTACCATGAGCTAACCTCGCTGAAACTTATGGCAGATAAAATGTATGGAGGCCAATGGACTACACAAGCCATCCTTAATTAACAAAAACATTATTTAGGTAATGCATGGTCAATGCACAGGAAAAAAAAATTCATTTTAGGGTTCTATGTAGTTAAGGGATGTAGTTAAGGTGCAGAGGCAAGAACACTGCAACTTCAGAAAGGATCTGATTTTGTGCACACTGATGGGAGAGTTTGTGTTGGCAGTCATTTCAAAGGGACTTGGCATTACGCTGTTATCCAGCCTTAATTCCATGAAAGGAGGAATACAAATGCAAAGATTCTCTTTGCTAGTGAGTGGGAAAAAAAAAGCTATTTGAATCTGAGTTGTCTGATAATCCCATTTAAACAAATTATGTATGTTGAAACACTGTGGATTTCTGAGATAAGCAAATCCATCACAGGTTCTTCACTCAGGGAGAAGGGAAGGTCTCGTGTTTGATGTGCTTGGGGAGATATGCGTGCAATTTCTGGCACTGTAACTCGCCAGGAAATTGAACACAAGTCCAGATTCAGCCCATGGAGGAGGATTTAAATCAGCCTTTGGAGGTGTCTGTCTATCGGTGGTAACTACATTAGCTGGCGTGAACCTAGCCTTTCAGCTGCACTGTTGACCACAAACACTCTCTGTGACTTCACTGTGCATGAGGTTTGGTACCTAACCTCTCTGACCTGCCACCCCATCCAAAGACATGCCCCTCACCCCCAATGTTCTGCCTAGAAAATTAAGTGGGTAACCTTTCCTGGGCATGCATTTGGTGTTCATCCACAGCAGCAGAGCTCTGGCCTTTCCCCAGGCATCAGTGCCCTGCTATGACACCATAAATAACAGCAGCAGTGGCCTGGCCAAAGGTCGCAAAATGACGTCGTTCCTGCAAACTTCTTCTCCCCAGAGACGCCCTTTGCCTCTGCCTGCTGGCTGCGGCTACCGCCGCCCGCCTGCGTCACGGGCCGCTGGTGCGACGTCACCACCCGCCCGGCCTGCGCCAGCATTGCGTCATGCCGCGGGCCAGAGGCGACCCTGGTGCTGTGGTGACACCTGCTGGGCCGGCAGGAACATCACCGCGGCTCCGGCTGCGGCTCCGCGCGTCCCCGCCGCCCCGCGGGCTCCCGGCGGGGGGACGGGGCGCTCCTGTTTTCCAAGCCCGGGACCGGGGCACACGGGGTTTATTCGTCCCGCTACAGGGACCTGTGCGGTCGGGGCAGGGCCGCGCTGCCTGCGTGCCACCAGGAGGGGGGTGACAGCGCACCGCTGCCGAGACAAGGAAGGTCCCCGCCTCGGGGAGCCTGAGCTGCTGTGGTGATGGGGGTGGGGAAAATAGGCTCAGGGGAAAGCTATACCTTCTATCCAGGAGTTTTAAAGAGTGTGTCCTCTTCCTCCTTATTTTTCATGTCCCTTAGAAACAAAACAGGAAGACAAAGCATTGTTATGAGGAGACTTTGGAGCCGATGGATCTAGGTCTTCTTTACGCTTCCAGTGTGACTGCAAGGAAGGTCTTTGGCTTTCTGCCTCCGCCTGTCTCTCCTTCATCCGTGGGATGTGGAGAACAATGTTGCTCACCAGAGTAACCCACAGGGCTCTTGTATGTTTTCATTCTTTAGTGTCTGAAGTAATTTAAGATCCTTGGGGCATGGAAATGCAAAGTATTTGTGTGTTTATGGTTGACAACCAGCAATGTGATTTTAGCGTATCTGTGCTACAACTACATGTATCGTCCAAAATGAGCGTTGGCACAGCTTTCACATCACACCAAGTCACTGCTTAAACTGTGTCATGTAAGCACTTAAATCCAGTTCTGGACATGACTTGACAGAGAGGAGCAGAACAGGAAAGTGAGTTCTCTTGCTGAGGACAGGCTCTGTGCAAGAGCTCGGTCTGTCAGAGGTGCCTGTGCCAGAGCTGCCTATCTGCTGCCAACCGCGGTTTGAGCCAAGGCTTTGCCAGAGTTGAGCAGACAGCTCGAGTTAAGGAGCTCAGACGTGGACCTGGGGTCTCCAACACCTTTCCAACTTTCCCCTGCCAGGGGTTACAGCCCCTCACTCACCCTGGGGCACCGCACAGACTGGTGAGACCGCTGACATCTTAAGGCCACTGTCATATAGGTCTCTCTCACATACAAGGTCGGTCTGAAATCGGCACTGAGGAACGTGTGTTGCTTGACAGGGTGGCTGCTGATGCTGGGGCTCATTCAGGCCTTCTGGCCACTGTAATCTCCCAGCAACATGAGTCTTCCTGACTCCATTTTATTTTCCATTTTTTTCATCTTCCTGACTCTGTTTTCTGCAAAATGTTTCCCTACCTTTTAACGTGTACCCGGGCGCATGAGCACTGCCTGTGCTTTTGTCAAAACTTTCCATCAGTCCTGCACTCTCCCTTCTTTCAGCTGTACACTGGCTAGATCTGAGGAACTTGCATACTTTATTTCTCCTGCTGTCTGAATCAGATAACCACCCCAAGCACAAAGGGCTGTGTGAGTGCTGTCAGAAATACTGAGCCTGCCATGTGTGATGCTGGACATCAACTCACAGAATCACAGAATCACAGAATCACTAAGGTTGGAAAAGACCTGTAAGATCATCAAGTCCAACCATCAACCCAACACCACCATGCCCATTAAACCATGTCCCGCAATGCCACGTCTACATTTTCCTTGAACACCTCCAGTGATGGTGACTCCACCCCCTCCCTGAGCAGCCTGTTCCAATGCTTGAGCACTCTCTCAGGAAAGAAATTTTTCCTAATATCCAGCCTAAACCTCCCCTGGCGCAACTTGAGGCCATTTCCCCTTGTCCTATAACTTGTCACTTGTAACTCGAAGGTGTTAAAATCCACCCCCAACCCCCAGCCTAGCCTTTTTCCTCAAACCCTCTGCTTTTGTGCAGCCACCTTCTCTCCACAGCTTCTCAGGTAAAAATCTTTGAAAACTCTTAAATGAAAGCTACTGTCACTACAGTTATTAGACACAATGGGATATCTGTGACAGAGTATCACCACAGAGGATGATAAAACTCTGCACCCTCACAGCACCAGTGGATCTGATGGGGAGCTGATGACGTGGCTTCTATCCAAGCTCATAAGTTAATAGTTACCCCTAACACAAGAAAGCAGAGTACAGGACAAAGTTATTATTAAATTCAGATGTAAAGTTCCTAGTCAAGATATTAGCAAAAGGGATACGGCAAATATTATCAAGTTCAGTAACGGGAGCCAAATGGTTATGAAACATAAATACTTTTCCAGTAACATGAGATGGGGATCAAGTTATATTGAATTCCAAGAAGGAGAAAGAAAAGCATACCAGTAGAACTGCATGCTGACTTGGGAAATGATATCTAAAAAAGGAGAAGTCACAGTTTCTGGAGAAATATGGGAAGTTGAAAGGTATGCGGTCAGCAGTATTGATGAGCTTCAACACTCGGCTTTTCTGGAGCAAATGGAATGTTTTAAGAAACCTCTACCTTTAAGTGGAAAGATGGCAAATTTCAAAAGTTAGACCTCCATTAGTAAGCTTTAAATACATTTAGAATAATATGAAAAACTTAAAATAGCTTCCTTGGATTAAAAAGTTTTCCAGAAAATCTGTATGAGTGGGTAGAAGCATGAACTGACCCTTTGGAGCTTTTGGTGGCGCCGCCCTCCCTGCCTCCCTGTCCTCAGTCACTGGCTGTGGGGGAGGGACCGTATTTGTTGAGTTGCAGGTGGTCTTGGCCCTTCGCAGGTTGGGAAGAAACCCCAAATGCCAGCTCTAGTGAGGGCACAACAACTTATTTCCAACAGGGAGGGCTGGAACTCACTGGGAGCCTCAGTGCAAGGGACTGCTGGGAGATGTGGCTCTTGGGCACTCACTTGGTGGGCTTAAGGTGAAGAAAAGCCTGCTGTAAAGTTTGTTTTCTCCCAGAGAAAAGAAAGAGAGAGAGGAAAGCAGAGAAGCTGGTTGTTTCCCTCTGGAAAGAGAAAATATCTGCCATTTGGCTTGGTTTGGCTGGAGTGGGTGTAGCTCGCTGACATGTTCAGCCAAGGACTTTCCACATGGGCATGCTCCTGCCTTCAGTCCGTTCCTGCCAGACATGGGGGCAGCACAGGCAGATGAGCTGTCCTGCGTGGGGGAACAGGTCTTACCGTGCTCAGCCGCTCTGCAGGGCCAGCAGAGCGTACGGCTGGGCTAAAGGCAGGATGGTTCTGCCTACAACACTAGTGAGCCAATGTTATCTGTATTGCTGCCGCATGCAGTGACCGCCAAAGTAGCTATCAGGAGAAGGAAGACATTTATACACAGAGGTGAGGTTAATGCACCAGTGATGTACAACAGGCAGCTAGGAGGTAAATGACTCATATGGGCTGGGCAGGGATGGTAACACAAACAGGGAATGTCTTGTTCTCACAGCCTTGCGGTGGTGAAGGGTAAGAATTCAGATGAGGACATTTTAGACTGCGCTGTGCAATGAAGAGGGCATATTCCCATTCCTTTTCAGTCAGTTGTCTTATTACTGTTTCTCTGATGTGTGGTTTAGGATACTTTAAGATAGGTTGCTATTTCATGGTTTGGAGTCAATGCCTTGCATTTTTTGCAAGTGCACATATAGCCACGTGTCACATAACCAAATCCATTTGTTAAGAAATTCAGCGTTAAATAAAATAACCTTGATATTATTGGAATCTTTGAAGGCAAACAGCTAGCCAGCTGCAAACAGCTAGCTACAAATCTGTACGCTGAACTCAAAACTGGATTGCAGCTGTTTGGCAATAACTGAAGCACAGCAACCTAATGGTGACCTTAGTTTCAGAGCAAGACTCGGTGTAAGGAGGTTTACTGTGCACAGGTGGTGGCTCAGGACACATCTGCCTGTCCTGGTGCACAGGATGCCCAATTCCAGGATTTTCCAGTGTTTCCCACAGGTAACCAGAGCGAATGTCTGTACAGCACCTGGCCCTGGTTGGCCCCCATTCTGTCAGAAAATCTTTAGGGAAGTGACAGGCATCTCTTCAGGGTGGTATCTCTCTTGTTCTCCCTTTGCTTTGTGCTGATCCTGATGTCCATTTATCTCGGGAGAAGTGTGATGAATGTCTCATTATTGGCCTTTAATTTTTTTCCTGCTTGTAGTGGATCCAGAAGAATTCCTTTGTGTCACCTCAGTACAGCTAATGCTTAGAAAATGGAAGAGTGCCTGGAAAAATACAAGAATGCCATCCTGGGGCATGCACACTACCTACCTTAGCCTATTTTAAACAAAATTCAGAGGATCTGAAACTAGAAGGCCAGGTTTTTTTCTTTAATTGAAGAGTAACGCATTTTCCATGGGAATTTCAGCATCTAACTTAGATGCCTAAAGTAAGTATGTGATTACATCCTTCACTTGCTGCATTAGGACAAGACAAGTTGGCTATTTTTATCAGCTTTCTAGGTTTCTATTTCCTCTTGTTAAACTACTTTGTTCAGCAGGTACCACCAGTTAAAACTGGTTATGGTAAGAATCTCCTTTTATTCTTTTTTCCCCCTTCTAATTATAGTCTTTGAGGCCTGCTTATGGGTTACAGCAATCATGACAGATGCCTTTTACCAATATTTATTCCTTTTTAAATTAATAAGTACAAAGTTTGTAAAAAAAAAAATCACAAGTTTCCTTACAGGGTTTAGTTTTCACATGCTAGAGGGGAACCCTGGGCCCCTGTCTCTGCCCCCCTGAAATTAGGTCCACCCTGTTGCAGCGTCCTTCAGAACTATAATTTTATCTAGCCCTGTAATGTTAATTATTATTTTCATTTTCATCAGTACAGCAACTGCCACTTATGTACCTGGAGGAGGATCAGCATCTCCAGGCTATGCTCTGGACTTAATCCTGGGGAGACAACCAGGCTTCTCACTAGCACATCCAGGCCAAGGCCTGACCTGTGGTATGATTTAATTCAGTAGTTCTTGGTAGATTATTTTCAGCCATGAATTTGTCTAATTGTTCTTTGAATCATGAAAGCTTTTGAAATCCATGGCATCTTGCAATTAGTTCCACAGCTTAATTATGCACTGCATAGAAAAGTGCCTCTTTTGTCTGCCACCTGAGAATTTGATTTTATGCCTTCTAGGCATTATGAGAGACGACACACAACCATTCCCCATTTGTCTTTCCCATTCGCTTGTGATTTTCTCTCTCTGCCATAAACCTATTTTTCACAGGCTAAAATTCCAAGGACTCATTCCTTGTACAGAAACCATCCCATTGCTTCTTCACCATGTTAAAATTTCATCCTTGTAACTTTTCTAGGTCTGTTACACCAAAGCTATTGATAAGACCTGTACATTGTCTTCAAAGGGGTGCACCATGAATTTATAGTTGCATACTGATACTTTCTATTTTGGTCTCCTGTCCTTTACTAATAATGCCTTTTCACTTAAATAACGTATCACCTAGACTCATTTGCCCCTTGGAGAGAGGAGGATGTTTGATCAGCAGCTTGCTAGGCCTCATGCTGCCCGAAGATTTAGGAAGAGTTGTGACAGTAGATGCTAGAGAAGAGCACACAGTCCAGCGCTACACCAAAGCCAATGAATTCAAACACAAGAACAGAAAGTACGTGCCCCTCACTGGCTATGATTAATCTTTTTTTCAGGAACTTTGCTTGCATGCTATGCAAAGACATACTTAGCGAGGGGATGATAGTAGTGTGTACTGCTGCCTACCTGAAATTACTGCCATGGTGTTTTCCAAGTGGTTGCCATTGCAGTGCAAGGAAGGCCACAGCCATTTAGAGGCAACACGTCTTTTGTACATTGTTTGTGAAGCTAGGGAGAATGTTTTCACCAACAGCAACTACAAATGTTCCTTCCAAAAAGGAATGATTGAACCGCACATTTCTGGTTAACCCACTGCGACATCTCCAATTTCATTCTTCATCTCCTCCTCTTTATAATGCCTTTGGCCCTGTGCTGTGCACTGGATACATTTAGGCTGTGAGTTTGTGGTACTAGCAATGCGGTCTATTTCTTCATAAAATGAGGTTCTTCTGGACTATTGCCCTTAGCTTTTTTGTAGGTCTCCTTAAAACACTTTATATTCTCCTTGCAATTCTTTCCAGAGTAATCTAAACCCCAGCTGCTGGTTTCCAGTGTTCGTTGCACAGGAGACCCACATTGCTCCTGGGCTGGTGATGATGTGAATGCTAAAAATTCACATGGGTTAGGGGAAGCCTGAGAACAGTCATAGAGGAGAACTCTGTGGCTTCTCGGTTGCTCCAGAGCAGCAGCACTCCACCTAATGTGGATCCTACCCCAGCTGCTGGCCACCACTTGCCACCACCTGTGATTAGAGGATCTTCTCTCCCTCAGCATCCAGCACAAACAAACAGAGGGAAATGGAAGCATGTATGAGTAGACTGGAGCTTTTTTCTTGCACCCTCACAACGCTTGCACAGGGAAAGAAAAGAGGGGCACCACCACAGCACTACACAATTTCCAACTTGCAGCTGAATTTGCAGCACTTGTGTTACCACTGCTGGCTGAACCTCCACCAATACCACTACCTAACCCTGTCAAGCGGCAGGAGCCAAGAGGTGCCCTCTGATACCTTGCGATTCACTCTTTGCCTGTAGACAAGTGGAAAGGAATAACATGGTTTGGTGGCAGGTGAAAGAAAAATGAAAAAAGGGACAAAGAAGAAAATGAAAACAGATGGAGAGCAGGAGGAACTGCATGCAAAAGAAACATTATAGAGAGGAAATGAAAGGTGAATGGGTTTTGTTTGTGCTAAAAAAGGAGGCAATAAGTGGAGGGAAGGGAGAAGCAGTATCTGAGAAGGGTAGCGATGCACATAAGAAAACAAGGCTGCCCTTGATAGCCCTTGGGGGCATAGAAGAAAATTTGGGAATTGTGTGAGCTATGTCTTCAGGTGGTGATTGTGGGTTATGCTGTATTAAGGTACTAGGTGCAGCAGTAGCCACAGAGTCCTAGACTCTTCCCAAACATAATGAGAGATGAAATTTCAGAAGATAGTGGTGGCAGTGCTGGCAATTCTCACACTGTTGATGCTGGTGGTGGTGGCACTGAGGGCTGCAGCCATAGTGGTGTTGGCTCTTCTCCTTGTTTCCATCTCTCTTTACTTGGGTGTTAGGGGAGAAGAAAATACAGAGAAAGACAGCTAGGAGCAGAGCATCTTGTTTAGCAAGTGTGCCTGACCTACAGAGCAAAACAAAGTGGGTGATTGCCAACTCTTTTCTACAGCTGGCCACTATCACAGACGGACCTTCAGGCTATCCCAGTACACCCTTGTCAGAGCCCTCAGTGCCTCCTGGGGCTCTGAGGAGTTTAGCTGGCTGAGTCAAGCTCAGCTTCTTCATTGGTGAGAGCTGTTGTGAAGGAAATGGAGAGAGCCTGCCCCTCCTTCCCTTGGGAGCTGTTTTTAAGTTAATGCTTCTAAGTTAATGCGTGTTCTGCCCTGGACCTGCTGACTTGACTCCCTGGCTTGGCCTCAGACCTTCTTCATCACGACAGATTTCCCGGCCTCCAGACCTGCTCCTGATCTGGAATCACCGACTCAACTTCTCGACGCCTCATCAGCAAGGCAATGCTCCTGCCTGCATCGCTGTCACCCTCAGCTGCTGGCCTCCACGCCTTCCCTGGTGGAGCAGCCTGCCCGTGCTGCTCCCTGACAGCGTTCCTGTTGTCTTACAGAGCTCTGCATTTCAAATGCAGAAAGTGTTAGACATGGTGAAGTATATTTTCATGTCAGCTGAGCTTGGGCAGGAAAGAGGTTTTTTTGTCCTGAAGGTATTTTCAAAATTTCAGAAATATTTTATCTTGCTGTAGACATCAGAATTTTCAGGATAGTTATTCTGGTGATAAAGCCAAAGTAGGGAACAACTCAGGGCTTACAACATTTTTGGGAGACCATGGCTCATGTTTTTCTACCACTGCATGATTAATCAGCTCTACAAAACGCAGTAGTGCCAAGGAATTACACTAAAGGAATCCTACACTATATTAGCCATAGTTTGAGACAACTGGGTTGAAGAGTGATAATGGGAGAATTAGAAGCCAAACATGGATGTGCCAGATAACCAGTAGCTCTAGTCTGTACTAGGAGCTGTATATCCAAACAGTTTCCCAGTGAAAACTCTTTTACCTAGTTTTTCTAGGTTCATTCATCTTTAATACGAGCACATGACATACTGCTGAAAATAATGCCTTTTTTACCAGCCGTAATGAAATGATGCATCTCTGGATCAGAACCTGGAGATGCTGTTCAAAGGGATTTGACCACAAATATGAAGTGGTGAGTGACTTCTAGGAAAGCTAATGTACTGGAAGATAGTCCATGAGGAGGGACAGGAGAAGGCTGCACTGGAGCTGAACTGATTTAACAATGACCAATTTGGTTTTGCTACAGATCTCTCCGCTTCTGCTCTGGATATCACATAACCGATGCTGGTTAATTTAAAGAAGAGAGTGGCTGAAGGAAATGATCAGTTTTGAGTGAAAACATATCTACACCTGTGATAGAATTAATTTCACTTTAATCAGGACTCCCAGAGGACATTTTAGTGATTTTGCGCATTTTAGTGATTTAAAATGTGTCTGATTTAGTTTGCTATCAGGTAAACCATTTCCTTACAATCTGCTTGTCTTTCTCTGCTCATTTTCTAATCCCTTTCTAATCCTTCCACTTTTCTATAATTGGCCAACTCTCCATCTTCACGTGTTTTAACCTCTCCTGGCACAAGAGCTGTCTCCTAGGAAATGCCTGCCACCGGGGAAAGCCATTCTGTAGTCTGCCTTGGTGAGACAGACTATAGATTTACTTTTTTTTCCTCCAAATTTCATGCAAATACAGATTGTATCTGGCAACCATTTTCAGCAATGGTTCAACTCTTCATTATCAATAATTTTTACATCAGTCCTGGAGTCTCAGCTTTTCAGTTTTCTCTGTTGTGTCTTTCCTGATCTATTTTTCCTTTGCTATTGTACGTGGTGTGTACATATCAATATCTGCATATTGTCATATTCACTTTGTAACTAAATTTTTTAGTTCCATAACCATTGTGGGACAAAGCAGAACACGCAGCAAGCAAAGCAAACCTGTATTGTAACATATTAGTCACTGTGAGGAAGTGGTGCTTTTGGAAATACCAGCTCATTTTGGCAGGAAGCAAATAAGCAGGAATTTCAGTGATTCAGCTTTCAGTCAGGGAGGGACAATCAGGAAGAATTTGGATCAGGAAGAAGCTAGAAAAGGAATGGAGAGTATGAGGAATATGGAAGGAAAAATAATTCTGGTGCATGTAATATGCAATGTTGAGGATAAATGTAGTATTTCTCTGTTACGATATGTCCAATCCATTGCTACAGTCTAGAGTTCGAAGACGCCAGTCTTTCTTTCAGACAGGACTTGAGGTTAGCCCCTGGCATCTTCATTTCACTTCTAAATAATGACCACTTTTTCCAAAGTGATGGGACATTTGCAGTTCTCATTGCCTGCAAGGGAATAATGAATGTCTCAGGCCCTGAATTGCAAATGCTAAGCACTGAGTAGCTCCTTCCAGACAATGCATTGGGACTTTAACTTTAGGCTCCTAGTGTCAAAAACTTACTCAAAATGCAGGTGTAAGAGAATGCTAAAGGGTAGTGAAAATTCTGGCTTCATTAGATGGCTTTAATTAAACCAGTGCTAACCCTTGTGTGGGTACTCTTAAATGTGAGTAACAATGGCTCATTGAGCTTAAATTGAATAGGAGCCAGTATAAAATAAACTGAAATATGCCACACATAAACTGGAGCAAGTGACTGCACTAGGGCTTAGCATGGGTTTAATTAAATTAGTAAAAGATTAAACCACTAGCATTTCTTACCTGGAGGAGCCTTCCAAAGGTAGCTGAGGGGAATGGGGATCAATGTGGATGATTTGTTAATTTTGACGACTTTTTCACTTTATAATGAAAGTTTGGGGCCCTTGTATAGTTTGGAAAATATTTAATGGAATTGCTGGTTGATAGCATTCATAATATGTATATGCCTCTGTGAGAATAAACACATTAAGTAATTCACTATATTTCTGAAAGACAATTTTAAAATATTGGTAAATGAGCTACTCATCCACCTGAAGCCATTGCAGGCTCACCGAGGATGAACTTGCCTTAAATATTACTGTCTTTTGAGGAGAGATTTTCTAATAAGGCAGATCATGTACAGGGTCAAAACCTCAGCTAGCATCAGTCACTGTATCTGTATTGAAAAGAAAAGTATCTACAGTTATGGAGTATCTTTTCTTTCATTTTAAACCGTACAATCTAAAAGCCCAGTTCTCACGGTATTATCTATCTATTTTTTATTCTTTAGAACAATATTCTCGAAATTGGTAAAAATAATTAATGTGTTCAAATTATCCAGTTTAGTTAGTTATTTTGTGCTGATGTGAATTCACAATAATTTTAAATAGACTATAAGAAATGCTATCAACCAAGTGTTACGGAACTATAAATTATTAGACTATTTTGCGAAATGGATATGAATCACAATTTGGGCTTTTTGAACCAGAATTGCGTTGAATAACGTATGAAATACACTCAAGGAATAGAAAGTGATACAACTAAAAGTACTATGGGCAGACCTCTAGCAGTTTTTAAGCCGGGCCGGGATCTCAGTTTAGTAAAGAAATTCAGCTCACCTTCAGTGAGCCGGCACCTCCGCTGCTCCCTAAGCCCGGTCTCTTGTGCCGGCTCACAGTGCTGTACCCAGAGGCCACCTAAACCGGGGGGCAGAGGTCTCTTAGCAGGAGGAATTGAGAAGTGCCGAGGTAAGCCTTCCAGGCTTTTGAAGCCCACGCCTAACTCCGAGAACAAAAGAGAGATCCAAAAGGAGGTGTTAATGCTAACAGCCAACATCTACATAATAATTGAGTGCTTACAACACTCACTGAAACAGAGAGATCAAGACCCGTTCCCACCTAAGGCAGCTGAAGCTCACACTCCTCTGCCCTGTGAAAGTGCCAGAGACGACCTGAAAAAGGACCGGTTTCTATCACTTTCCATTAAAACGAACACAGCGGGCAGTAAGGTTTTCAAGATTCATATGGACAAAGAGAACAAGTAAGAGCGAGCCTAAGACGTGGTCCAGTGACACAGTAAAGCTGCTGTAAGTATCTACTTAATAAAGCCTCATCCATATGACATACCAAGCTGAGCTAGTAACAACTCCCTCACTCCAATTCGTCCAAAGCATTTTGAAGGATAACTTTCTCTCCATGGACTTTATGCTGGATCACGTATCGTGTCCTCTCTAGGCCAGCATAAAACATAAATCCAATATAAACATTGCATTGTACCCTGTGGCAAATTCAACAAAAAAATCAATTGCGTGCTCCCACTGTTCTGGAGTGAATTTGCACTATTAGCTTATCTGGTAGCACACAAATCTGGTAGGAGGGAGAATGGAAGCACAGGCTGTACACCTGCACAGGTGTATCATGAAAAGAATTCTTGAACTGACATGCTCAGCAACACTTTGTATCAAGAAATAAGACTTAATAAGGTTATTAAATAATTGCTAGTAGGCCTTAAAAATTGTCTGGTTTGAGACAAGAATAAAATTCACTTTTGTTTTAACAGTCTCAGTACTTCAAATAGAGTGCCTCAGGAAACAGTATGATCAATATTACAAGACAACATGGTCTGTGATGTGTGAGAATCATGTTCTCGAGCAACATATTTCCTATGTTGGAATTATATTCAAAAAGCAGTACTAAACTGATCCATTTTACACCTTTGATAATATAGATACAGAGTTTTGACTGAAAACATACCAGTTGGTCCTGTATTGGAAAGTAGTGCAGATCGTCTTTCTGTTCTATAAATGAGGATTATGATTTGAAGGATGTACAGTAGAAACAGAAAGTGACTGAAGAAATAGAAGAAGAATGTTCTAGTATAAATTACACCAGCAGAAAATAGAATTTAAAAAGATGATAAAAAGAAAATAAAAGGAACAAAAGAAAAAAGAGAAAAAAAGAAAAAAAAAAGGCTTTGCCTTTTCTCATTCAGTGGAATCACAGAATCACAGAATTGTGGAGGTTGGCAGGTACCTCTGCAGACCATCTAATCCAACCCCCCTGTTCAAAGCAGGGTCAGCTACAGCAGGCTGCTCGGGACAGCGTCCAGTAGGTTTCTGAACATCTCCAAGGATGGAGACTCCACAACCTCTCTGGGCAACCTGGTCGAATGTACAATCACCCTTACAGTAAAAACGTTTTTTCTTATGTTGCTGCACAGTCTGGTGACATCTTCTCATGGCTTCTTTACCTGGTGACACAGATTCTCAACAACGGCACACCTCCTGCAGGTGTGGCGCAGCAGTTTGGGCGGAAGGGCGTGCAGGAAGGGCGCTCAAGCTCTGCCAGCTCGACCAGGGAGCAATGGTATCCACCCGGCAGAAAGGCATGTCCTCTCTAAGCTCTGCACCCACCACGACTGATGCAGCTTCCCAGACAGAGCTCCGGTGGGAACACGCTGCCACCCAGGTGTCAGGCTGCAGGCTGTGCCCTACTCTTACACCAATACTGGACAGCAGCAGTGAGCACACCTGTGGGAGGTGCACCCAGGTAGAGGAACTCCTCCGCTTAGTGATAGAGCTCCAGGAGGATGTGAGCAGGGTGAAGAGTATCAGGGAGTCTGAGAGAGAGCTAGAGTATGGGAATGGCACCCTGCCTTCCCCGGGACAGGCCCGACAGGCAGACAGGATGCATGACATGGAGGATTCCCTATCCTCTCTACGCCTGGCTGAACACAGTGACTTAAGGGATAGGGGGCAATGGTGACAAGTTCCTGCCCGGCACAGCAAGCGCGTCTCCTCTGTGACTACCCCACCTTCCCAGGTGCCCTTGCATAATAGGTACGAGGCTCTGCAAGTGGAACCGAACAATGACGAGGACGATGGTTCATCTAGCTTGGAGGTGTTGCCAAGGTTAAGTCCGCCTACGCTCTGCATCAAAACTGCTTCCATAAAGAAAAAAAGACCGTTTACTGTCATAGGAGACTCCCTTCTGGAGGGAACAGAAGACCCAATAAGCAGACTGGACCCACTTCTTAAGGAAGTCTGATGCCTCCCTGGGGCCTGGGTTAAAGATGTGAAGAGAAAGCTTCCTACCCTGGTATGGCCCTCAGATTACTATCCGTTATTGCTTTTTCAGGTAGGCAGTGATGAAGTTGCAAAAAGAAGTCCGAGGGCAATCAAGAGTCTTCAGGACCTTGGGACAACTGGTTAAGGGATCAGGAGCACAAGTAGTGTTCTCCTCTATCCTTCCAGTTGCCGGGAATGATGAGGGAACAAACAGGAGGAGCCAGCAGATCAATAGCTGGCTCTGAGCCTGGTGTCACTGGCAGAATTTTGTGGGTTTTGATCATGGGTTGGTTTACACGACACCAGGCCTGCTGGCGACAGATGGGGTACACCTGTCTCAAAGGAGGAAGAGGATCTTTGCACAGGAGTTAGCAAGGCTCACTGAAAGAGTTTTAAACTAGATTTGAAGGGGGAAAGGGATAAAACCAGGCTTACTAGAGATAAGACTGGGTGCAGCACGCCAAAGTTTGAGGGACGGTGTGCTAGCGAGCTCCTTCGGTCTGCCATCTCAGTGGAGGTAGGGGATGGAGAGCCATGCGACAGCAAAGACGCAAGGGTTATTAATGTGTTGGAAACCACAGAAGCGCGTGAGAATGGTCACGTAGAAATTAGGGCTTCTCCCCCTAAAAAGGTGGCGGGATCAATAGCCCAACTGAAGTGCATCTACGCCAACGCACGCAGCATGGGCAAGAAACAGGAGGAGTTGGAAGCCATTGTGCAGCTGGAAAACTATGACATAGTTGCCATTACAGAAACATGGTGGGATGACTCGCACAACTGGAGTGCTGCAATGGACGACTATAAACTCTTCAGAAGGGATAGGCAAGGAAGGAGAGGTGGTGGGGTAGCCCTGTATGTTAGGGAGTGTTTTGATTGTTTAGAGCTTGATGATGGTGGTGATAGGGTTGAGTGTTTATGGGTAAGAATCAGAGAGAAAGCCAACAAGGTAGATATCATGGTGGGAGTCTGTTACAGACCATCCAACCAGGATGAAGAGGCAGACAAAATATTTTATAAGTAGCTGGCAGAAGTCTCACAATTGCAAGCCCTTGTTCTCGTGAGGGACTTCAACATACCAGATGTCTGCTGGAAACACAATACAGCAGAAAGGAAACAGTCTAGGAAGTTCCTGGAGTGTGTGGAAGATAACTTCCTGACACAGCTGGTGAGTGAGCCAGCTAGGGAAAGTGCCAGGCTGGACCTGCTGTTTGTGAACAGACTTGTGGGGTATGTGATGGCTGGAGGCCATCTTGGGCATAGCGATCACAAAATGATGGAGTTTTCGATTCTTGGAGAAGTAAGGGGGGGGGTGGGTGGGTGAGCAGAACTTCTACCTTGGACTTCTGGAGGGCAGACTTTGGCCTGTTTAGGAGACTGGTTGACAGAGTCCCTTGGGAGGCAGTCCTGAAGGGCAAAGGAGTCCAGGAAGCCTGGACATTCTTCAAGAAGGAAATCTTAAAGGTGCAGGAGCAGGCTGTCCCCATCTGCCAAAAGACGAGCTGGCGGGGAAGAAGACCAGCCTCGCTGAACAGAGAGCTTTTGCTGGAACTCAGGAAACAAAAGAGAGTTTATGACCTTAGGAAGAAGGGGCAGGCAACTCAGGAGGGCTACAAGGATGTCGTGAGGTTATGCAGGGAGAAAAATAGAAGGGCCAAAGCCCGACTAGAACTTAATCTGGGTACTGCCATAAAAGACATTTAAAAACGTTTCTATAAATACATTAGCAACAAAAGGAGGGATAAGGAGAATCTCCATCCTTTATTGGATGTGGGGGGAAACATAGTGACAAAGGATGAGGAAAAAGCTGAGGTACTTAATGCCTTCTTTGCCTCAGTCTTTAATAGTAAGACCAGTTGTTCTCCGGGTACCCAGCCCCCTGAGCTGGAAGACAGGGACAGGGAGCAGAATGAAGCCCCCATAATCCAAGGGGAAATGGTTAGTGACCTGCTACACCACTTAGACACATGCAAGCCTATGGGGCCAAATGGGATCCACCCAAGGGTACTGAGGGAGCTGACAGAAGTGCTCACCAAGCCACTTTCAGTCATTTATCAGCAGTCCTGGCTAACTGGGGAGGTCCCAGTGGACTGGAAGTTAGTGAATGTGACACCCATCTTCAGGAAGAGCTGAAAGAAGGATCCGGGGAACTACAGGCCTGTCAGTCTGACCTCAGTGCAGGGGAAGGTTATGGAGCTGATCTTCTTGAGTGCCACCACATGGCACGTACAGGACAACCAGGTGATCAGGCTCAGTCAATCCCCTCATCCAGATCATCGATAAAGATATTAAACAAGACTGGTCCCAAAACTGAGCCCTGGGGGACTCTGCTTGTGACCAGCTGCCAGCTGGATTTCACTCCATTCACAACAACTCTCTGGGCTTGGACGTCCAGCCAGTTTTTTACCCAGTGTCTAAGCCATGAGCCGCCAGCTTCTCCAGGAGAATTCTTGGGAGACAGTGTCAAAGGCTTTACTGAAGTCCAGGTAGACAACATTGACAGCCTTTCCCTCATCCACTAGGCGAGTCACCTGGTCATAGAAGGAGATCAGGTTGGTCAAGCAGGACCTGCCTTTCATGAACCCGTGCTGGCTGGGCCTGATCCCTTGGTTGTCCTGCACATGCCCTCAAGATGAACCTCTCCATAATCTTCCCCAGCACCGAGGTCAGGCTGACAGGCCTGTAGTTCCCCGGATCCTCCTTCTGGCCCTTCTTGTAGATGGGTGTCACATTGGCAAGCCTCCAGTTGTCGGGGACCTCCCCTGTTAACCAGCACTGTTGATAAATGATGGAGAGTGGCTTGGCAAGCTCCTCCGCCAGCTCCCTCAGTACTCTTGGGTGCATCCCATCAGGCCCCATAGACTTGTGAGTGTCCAGGTGGTGTAGTAGGTCGTTAACTGCTTCCTCCCGGATTATGGGGAGTTTATTTTGCTCTCCATCCCTGTCTTCCAGCTCAGGGAGCTGAATACCCTGAGGATACCTGGTCTGGCTATTAAAGACTGAGGCAAAGAAGGCATTAAGTACCTCAGCCTTTTCCTCATCCTCGGTGACAATGTTCCCTCCCGCATCCAATAAAAGATGGAGATTCTCCTTGGCTCTCTTTTTGTTGCTAATATATTTATAGAAACATTTTTTGTTATCCCTTACGACCGCGGCCAGATTGAGCTCTAGCTGGGCTTTGGCCTTTCTAATTTCCTCTCTGCATGACCTAATGAGATCCTTGCACTCTTCTTCAGTTGCCTGCCCCTTCTTCCTAAGGTCATAAACTCTCCTTTTTTTCCTGAGTTCCAGCAAAAGCTCCCTGTTCAGCCAGGCCGGTTATCTTCCCCACCAGCTCTTCTTACGGCACATGGGGACTGCCTGCTCCTGTGTCTTTAAGATTTCCTTGTTGAAGAAGGTCCAGCCTTCCTGGACCCCTTTGCCCTTCAGGACCGTCTCCCAAGGGACCCTCTCAACCACTGTCCTGAACAGGCCAAAGTCTGCCCTCCGGAAGCCCAAGGTAGTGGTTTTTCTGACCCCCCTCCTTACTTCACCAAGAATTGAGAACTCTATCATTTCATGGTTGCTAAGCCCAAGATGGCCTCTGACCATCACTTCTCCCACCAGTCCTTCTCTGTTCGTAAACAGCAGGTCAAGCAGGGCCCCTCCCCTGGTAGGCTCGCTTTCCAGCTGCTTCAGGAAGTTATCTTCCACACACTCCAGGAACCTCCGGGACTGTTTCCTCTCGGCTGTGTTATACTTCCAGCAGACATCTGGTAAGTTGAAGTCCCCCACAAGAACAAGGGCTTGTGATTGTGAGACTTCTGCCTCTTCGTCCTGGTTGGGTGGTCTATAACAGACACCCAGCAGGATATCTGCCTTGTTTGCCTTCCCCCTCATCCTGACCCATAAGCACTCGACCTTGCCATCACAATTGTTGAGCTCTATACAATCAAAAGACTCCCTATAAAGCCACCCCACCGCATCTCCTTCCTGGCCTATCCCTTCTGAAGAGCTTGTAGCCATCCATCGCAGCACTCCAGTCATGTGAGTTGTCCCACCATGTTTCTGCGATGGCGACTACATCATAGCTGTCCTGCTGCACAATGGCTTCCAACTCCTCCTGTTTGCTGCCCATGCTGCGTGCATTGGAGTAGATGCACTTGAGCTGGGCTATCGATTTCACCCCCGACATTGGAACGCCACCCCTAGGCTCATCTCTAGGCAGCCTGGTTTCATCCCCTTCCCCCTTTGAATCTAGTTTAAAGCCCTTTCGGTGAGGCCCGCCAACTCATAAGTAAGAATCCTTTTCTGCCTCGGGGATAGTTGAACTCCATCTGCTGCCAGCAGGCCCAGTGCCGTGTAAACCGCCCCATGGTCAAAACACCCAAAATTCCTCTGATGGCTCCAGCCTCTGAGCCATGTGTTAACCAGGTGCGTTTTCCTGCTCCTTTCAGTGTTCCTCTCTGCCACTGAAGGGATTGTGGAAAACACTACCTGTGCTCCTGATCCTTCAACCAGTCGCCCCAGTGCTCTGAAGTCCCTCTTGATCACTTTTAGGCTTCTTTGTGCAACCTCATCGCTGCCCACCTGCAAAACCACCAGCGGGTAGTAATCAGTGGGCCATAGCAGAGCAGGGAGTTTCCTAGTGACCTCTCTCACCCGGGCCCCAGGGAGGCATCAGACTTCCCTGTGGGTTGGGTCCGGTCAACATATTGGGCCCTCTGTTCCCCTCAGAAGGGAATCGCTTATGACAATTACCCTCCTTTTTGTTTTAGTAGAGGTAGTCGTAATGCGTGGGGCTGACTGACTCACCCTAGGCAACCCCCTGGACTGACTTTTGATCTGCTTGAGGGTAGGAAGGCTCTGCAGAGGGATCTGGACAGGCTGGATCGATGGGCCGAGATCAATTGTATGAGGTTCAACAAGGCCAAGTGCCGGGTCCTGCACTTGGGTCACAACAAACCCATGCAATGCTACAGGCTTGGGGACGAGTGGCTGGAAAGCTGCCTGATGGAAAAGACTCTGGGGGTGTTGGTCAACAGCCGGCTGAATATGAGCCAGCAGTGTGCCCAGGTGGCCAAGAAGCCCCATAGTATCTTAGCCTGTATCAGAAATAGTGTGGCCAGCAGGATGAGGGAAGTGATCGTCGCCCTGTAGTCAGCGCTGGTGAGGCCGCACCTCGAATACTGTGTTCGCTTTTGGGCCCCTCACTACAAGAAGGACATTGAGGTGCTGGAGTGTGTCCAGAGAAGGGCGACGAAGCTGGTGAGGGGTCTAGAGCTGGTGAAGGGTCTTATGAGGAGCAGCTGGGGGAACTGGGGTTGTTTAGCCTGGAGAAGAGGAGGCTGAGGGGAGACCTCATCGCTCTCTACAACTACCTGAAAGGACGTTGTAGCGAGGTGGGTGCTGGTCTCTTCTACCAAGTAACAAGTAATAGGACAAAAGGAAATGGCCTCAAGTTGCGTCAGGGGAGGTTTAGATTGGATATTAGGAAAAATTTCTTCACCGAAAAGGTTATCAAGCATTGGAACAGGCTGCCCAGGGAGGTGGTGCAGTCACCATCCCTGGAGGTATTTAAAAGACGTATAGGTGTGGCGCTTAGGGACGTGGTTTAGTGGTGGACTTGGCAGTGTTAGGTTTGTGATTGGACTCAATGATCTTAAAGGTCTTTTCCAGTCTAAACGATTCTATGATTCTAAAAGACCACCTCCCGCTGCCCCCAGCCCAGCGAGAGGCCCCAGGCACTCCCTGCAGCCTGAGACCTGCAGAGCTGCATCCTCCTCCTGAAGCTCCTTCTGGAAGTTGTCCTAGAATAAAATAGGTGGGAACAGAAAGGAAAGTGGAATAGGTACTCTGAAATAATCTCATCTGTGGAAGCATTTATTCTAGAATAAGAATGTTGGGGTTTTTTCCTCCTGGTCTAGCATGTTCAGTTTCCAAAACTTGCATGTTCTATCTACACTACTTCCCCCCATTTGATTTCTCACCTTACCAGCTCAACTCGTGAAGACAATACAGTGTGGCTACCACCATGTCTCCCACTTCGCACTGGCTTTCCAAAGATGGCACAGTGGTTAAAGTACTGCTACCTTGTCTATAATAAAGTTAATATCAGGTGAACTGGAGTAACATCAGAGAACAGGAGATTTGGGAGTATAATATAGTCAAAGCCAACATGGGTGGTTAAGCAGATGGCTTAGGTGGACTGAAGGGAATAAGAGGAAAAATATGATTAATTAAAAAGAGGACTAGCAAGAAAAGTTTTCACTTTGGATATATAAACCAAGGACTTCTTAACATTTTAGACTAAGAGACCATTATTGACCCTCATGACTGTAGTGACCACCAGTATGGCTATTATCAGCCTTTATTAGTAACAGGGCAATGATGATATAAGTGATGCAGAATTTGCATGTTTATCTGCATCACACACAGATTACTTCCCAGAATGTGGAAACAAAAGTTAAACCACTTCTGCTAAAATATCTTCTAGGAGTGCTTCCTGTATCACAAAGCATGCTTCTTTGTGTATTTTTATTTTTACTGTTGCTTCAGGGGTTTTTTGAATGTATCGAAGTCTTCTGCTGAAATGTTAAGAGACTTTTTTCCTCTTCCAAACATTGTTGTCAATGAATGCTATTAAAATAAAAGGCTTATTTAAAAAAATATCCTTTCTTCCCCTCTGCACGTAGTCAGTCACCATTTTGAAAGAGGGTGTATTGAGGCTATGAACAAAGTGAAAAACGAGCATGCAATAATCAGAGCCAATGGAATACACTTTACCTCAGGCTCCGTCCTTGCTGAGCTTTTGCCTGAGTGTGGCTCCTGGCTGCTGATGGACTCTGTAACCTCTGCATTTCTTTCTCTGTAAATGCTTCATTGCCTTTTAGCTCCAGAATATGTTCTTCCAGCTGTTGCAAACTGTTGCAACAGTAAAGCTCTGGGAAAGAAACACTACATTTTGTTGTTGTGGTTGTCCTCTTCTGTCTTCTAACAGGTCTGTAGCGTAGAACCAGCCGTGACGGCCAGCTCCAGGGTCCACCTAGTTCCAGCATCCTTGTCTGTCAGAGGCCAGAAGAGGAAGGTTAGGAAAGAGTGTGAGGACGGTGCAAACATTGAGGGTTACCTCCCATGATGTATTCTTCCTTCCTTTCCTAGCCCTCGGCTTACAGGCTTTCTGAGCCCAAGGTGCTAGACTTGGTTTTCATGTACAACAGCTCTTGATGGATTTTTTTTCTTTCATTCATGTCTAATAATTTTGAATGGTGTGCTCTGTAATGCCTGCAACCCCTTCTCAATGAGCTCTTCTTTATGTTCAGTACTGGGGTACATTTTTACATTTTGGGACCCACAACTTTGCTGGAAAATGAACTCCACAGAGTAATTATGAGTTATCTGAAACAAAAAGTATGTCTTTTCAGTCATTTAAAAACTTCTGCTTTATAGCTTCATGTGCTTCCCTGTTGTTCTTGGATTATGAAAACTAAGACATAATTTCTTATCTGCCTTCTGTTTTTTCAAGCTGAAGAGTCTTAGCCTATTTAATCTCTTTTCATAGAGAAGCTGTTCCATATTTCTGCTCATCCTAGTTGCCCTTCATTGTTATCTCCTTTTAGAGATGGTAAGACTAGAAATGCACAATATTCAAGATCTGTGGAGGCACAATGGACTTGTACTCAGCAGAATGCTGTCTTCTATTTTGCTTTCTATCCCCTCCATAGTGATTCCTAACATATTATTTCCCTTTTTGACTGCAACTGTGATTCCTACAGACAGTGATTCCACCATTTTTTTTTCCTAATAACTGATTGAGAGACTATTCTTGTAAATTATTTGCTTTTGTGTCTCTTTCAAAGTATTTTCAGGAATTTTGCCAATGCTTGTCTGGGCGCTTCACAGACCCAGGAACCTGATGACTATTGGGTAACGTCTGAAGTTTAGTTGCGAATGGATGTGGAGTCATGCTTGCATTGTCACGCAGACTTTCCTGAAAGTATGCTAAAGACATGTAGGAAGCAAATTAACTGAAGCAGGCTGCCAGTTAATGCAACCTTTCAACAGCAGAGGTAAAGATATTAGAAAAGGGTGGTTATCTTTAAAGGCATTGGACAGTAAGTCTGTCCTTGCTAATCTGGGTAGAAGACCATGAGTATGCTGGAGGAAAAGCCCCAGCAGCAGAAGTGGTGTGACTTAATATCCAGGATTTTAGGGTTCATCAGCAGAACTCAAAACTCGATGTGTTCATATGTACAGATAACATTGCTAGCACTTAAAATAATTAGCAGTTACCAGGGTTTTTTTGGTAGTAGGCAGGAATTATTTAAGAAAATAAAGTATCCCTGCAGTAATTTGTCAATTGGTACTTTGCCCCCCCTTCTCAAGACTTGTATAAAGAAAAGAAATTCTGACAAATAATTGGGAGCAAAGATTACAGATGTTTTTTCTCTTCTCTGTTCCAATGTAGACATTCACTGTATTTTTAGAATAATGACTGTTATAAATTAAGATCTACAGAAAATTCAGTCATTGAGTCTATACATCTTAGTCAAGCCATTTTAATCCACTTCTTCATTTTATTCATCTGTTAAAGCAAGGCAATATTTACTTACATAACTCAGGAGTACCATGAGTGATAACTAATGCTTATAAGCAGTAGTATGATTAAAATGAAGAGCTGTGCACTTCCAAAGGATTATTAATTTTATTATCATCATTATTACTGTACTGAGCTATTGTAAATTACTAAAAGATAGCCAATTACCATGGATTTTCTTGAGATGACTTTGTAAGGTATTAAAAGGAGAGTGGTACACTGCAGAAAACTCATAATGAACTTGTAAAAGTGAGATTACTTCCTATGCCATAAAATGGTATTGTCCATCCTAGAAGCAAAAAAGTCAACATAGTTAATAAATGCTGATTAACACAAAAAAATGTACTAATCAGTCTTTTCACTTGTAGCTACAGTGACTCGTTTACCACTTGCTGAAAATTCCCCATCTCTGCCTCAATGATTTTTGAGTCATATGCCAGAAATGTTTGTAATTTTGGGAAAAAGGTTATGGCCAATGATTATAAGCAACTGGCTTTCTGCAGTTTAATGAGGGCCCACTTGTCAGCTGAGCTGCTGAATCTGAAACACTAGCAGAGGTCAGCTCCTGTGGTCCAGCAGGTGATAAGCCTCTTGCTAAGCTGCGGTCACCCTGTGGCCATGACCAGGCACTCATACGCCAGAGTGTGACTAACTGCAGCATGGCTGGATCAAGAGATGCCTGGCCCTAACACTTCCAGCTCCGCGCTCTTATCCTCTGCATTATAGGATACCTCCCTCAGTTAAATCAACCTGCCTGCACAACTGTGCACTAAAGTATGCTGTGAAATGAATCTGATTAAAAATGGCACTAACATCATTGTTTTGGGAAAGGGTTTTGGTTTTTTTTTTACAAAGGGTCATTTATAAAGCTGGTTTAGAATATGGCTGCACCTCGAGACTGTCCCCATGAAGATTTAAAATAGCTTTGTTAATATCCACTTTAAATGGTTATTTGGATTAATATTCTTGAGTTTCCCACGAACACAAGCCGAATTATACTGCGAAGAAAATTGATTTATTTCCACTGGCAGTAAGGAATAATTTCTTATGCATAATTTCTGCCTCTTATTTGACTGGCTTTCTAGACATTCCAATTTAGGTTCTTGATGAGTTGAGAATAAAAGATTTCCCTATTCTAAACTGAAAGATTAATTACAGAACAAAGACTGTCAATGAAGAAAAATGTTATTCCTCACCCTTTACCGATGCTGAGAGAAAGTAATTAGTTAGGAATCTAATCAAACCCTGAGTAGGATTTGTAGGGAAGGTTAAACCACCTCTGCCCTTGCTGATACCTTGCTGTTCTGGGTGCTGGAAAGAGCTCTGGTTTAACTGAAACAATCCAGGAACCTAACAAGACATTCTCCCTGTGACAGCAATCTCTGAAGTATTGGAAAGCATGGTCTAAAGGGACACGGGATTTCACAACAGCTGACAAAATTGTGCTATGAAGTTGCAAGTGTAGCAGTGTCATGCAGGAATAAACGGTGCTGTGGACTCAGCAAGCTGGTGAGTCTCACACAGGGCTCAACCAACGCAAAGACTGAGTTTTTTCAACTTCATTTGGGACATGCTTTGTTGGGATATAAAGCCAATCCCAGCGATGCTGTGAGTATTTCAGTGTCAACACACTGGAGAAATGGGCTGACAGGAACCTCATGAAGTTCAACAAGAAGTGCAAAGTCCTGCACCTGAGGAGGAACAACCCCGTGTGCCGATATATGCTGGAGGGCCACCCAGATGGAAAGCAGCTTGGCAGAAAAGGACTCGGGGGTCTTGGTGGACACCAGGTTGAACACGAGCCAGCAATGTGCCCTTCCCGCAAAGAACGTGAATAGTATCCTGGGCTGCATGAGGCAAAGTACTACCAGCAGCTTGAGTGAGGTGATCCATCCACTTTATTTGCTGCTGGTGAGGCCACAGGTGGAGTGCTGGGTCCAGTTCTGAGCTCCCCAGTACAAGAAAAATACGGACATACTGGAGAGAATCCGATGAAGGCCCACAAAGATGATGAAGGGACTGGAGCATCTCTCCTATGAGGGAAGGCTGAGAGAGGTGGGACTGTTCAGGCTGGAGAAGAGAAGGCTCAGGGGGATCTCATCAATGTATATAAATACCTGAAAGGAGGGAGCAAAGAGGATGGAGCCAGGCTCTTCTCAGTGGTGCTCAGTGACAGGACCAGAGGCAACGCACACAAACTGAAATGTGGGAGGTTACCTCTGAACATCAGGAAACACCTTTTCACTGTGATGGTGACCGAGCACTGGCATAGGTTGCCCAGGGAGGTTGTGGACTCATAGAATCACAGAATCATAGAATCTCTCGATTTGGAAGGGCCCCATAAGGATAATCAAGTCCAACTCCCTGCTTCTGGCTGGACTACCTAAATCAAAACAATATGACTAAGAGCATCATCCATACGCTCCTTGAACTCTGACAGGCTTCGTGCCGTGACCACTTCCCTGGGGAGCCTGTTCCAGTGACCGACCACTCTACAGTGAAGAACCTTTTCCTAACGTCCAATCTGAACTTCCCCTGACTCAGCTTCATTCCATTTTCTCGTGTCCTATCACTGGTCACCAGACAGAGGAGTCTCCATCCTTGGAGATATTCAAAAGCCATCCAGACACGGTCCTGGGCAACCTGCTCTAGGTAGCCCTGCCTCAGCAGGGTTGGACAGGATGACCTCCAGAGGTTCCTTCTGTGGTTCAGTGACTTACGATCTTGGTGAACGACTGGCCTACAGGTTCATGTTAAAAAACCCCTCTGCAACAGGACTGATGCATTTAATATTGTAAGGCAGACTTCACCATATCGTAGCTGTTCACCGACTTGTCGTTTCACTCTGCTTTTCCTCCGGGGGAGCTTGCCCACTGGAGCATCCAACCAAATCCTTACTTGAACACATTTCACAGAAGAAACCATCTTTGCCCACCGCCCTGTGAAGAACCTCATCCTTGCAGTGAGGCGCGCCGCCGCCACTCAGCACAGCAGTCGTGTGAGGCCCGCTGGCACCCTGCCATGGGGGACCCTCGCGCCGTGCTCTGAGGGAAGGGGCCACCAACTGGGATGCTCTACTGGAGGCCGGGGGGAGCCGGGGTTCAGTGGCATTCTACGTTTCCCCGTTGGTGTCCCCTGGTGGCCCCGGTGACCCCAGGGAGGCCCCTCCCGTCCCCCTGCCCCAGGGCAGGAAGCTCCCGGCAGCCCCCTCGCTGCCCCCACCTCGGCCTCCCGCGGGGCGCCTGCCGCCCTCCCAATGGCCGCCTCCACCGTGCGGGGGGCGGGGCTTGGCCCGCCCGACGTGTTTCAAACGGGCCAACCGCCAGGCGCGGAGGGAGGGCGGTCCGGCCCGCAGTCCCCGCCTGGGAGTTTAAAGCGCCATTTTGTGCCGGGCGGCAGGATATCGATCGTCGTTCTTCACTCGGCGCGCAGGCGGCGGGCTGCGGTGAGGCGGCGGGCGCCCGAGCTGCGGCCGGCGCCTCTCGTCTGCTCTCCCTTCTCGGCCTCTCTCTCCCCCCCCCCCCCGCCCCAGCCCGTCCGTCTGCCTCCATGACCCGCAGTAGGAAGCAGGCGGCGCTGGAGAGAGGAGCCGGGAAGATGAACCAAGAGGCGGGGAGCGCCGCGGGCGGCGGCCGCGGGAGACCGGGCGGCGGCGGGGGCAGCCGGTGGCGGAGCGGCGCCCGCCGCCTGGGGGCTGGAAGGGGAGGCGGAGAAAGTTGTGTACTCGCGCTCGCAGGTCTCCTTCGCCGGCACCAAGGCGCTGGGCGACGCCCTCAAGCTCTTCATGCCCAAGTCCACGGAGTTCATGAGCTCGACTCGGAGCTGTGGAACTTCCTCTGCAGCCTCAAGCACGAGTTCTCCCCGGTCATCCTCCGCAGCAAGGACGTCTACGGATACGCCTCCTGCCGCGCCGTCGTCCCGGACCCGCCGCCGCCCTCGGCGGAGTGGCCCCCGCCGCCGCGCCGGCAAGCGGCGCCTCCCGGCCGCCGGCGCCAAGCGCCGGGCAGCGGCGGCGGGTGGCAGCGCCAAGCGGCGGAGGCGGCGGCGGCGCCGCAGGAGGGGACGGGGGAGGCAGCGGCAGGCGGCCGCGCCACCGGCGGCCGAAGGCCCCCGGCGCGGGGGGAGGCGGAGGAGGTGGCGGCGCTGGAGCCGCCGGGCGAGGAGGCGGACAGCGAGCGGGGCAGCCCGGCGCAGGGCGCCGCCTGGGAGCCCTTCGGCGGCAAGTCCCTGGAGGAGATCTGGAAGGCGGCCACCCCCCGCCTCACCACCTTCCCCACCATCCGGGTGCGGGGCAGCGTCTGAGCCGGCGGAGCCTGGCGGCGGCGCGGCGCCGGGCGCAGCGGATCCTCGGCGTGGACCTGTCTCCCGTGGTGGCGGTGCGGCGCTTCCCCGTGGCGCCGTCCCTGAGGGCCGCGGGGGGGCCCCTCTCCCCGCGCCGGGAGGGGGGAAGGCCGGCGCCTCACCTTCGCCGCGGTGCGGACAAAGAGACCGATATCAGTCACCTGTTTACATTGCTTTTGTCTGGATCGTGTTCTGCTGCTGCACTTTACGGCTCGCTCGGGCGGGGGGCCGGGCCCCCCAGCCGCACGGGGGGCGGCCTGCCGGGCCGCCGCGCAGCCAGGGCCCGGCCTCGCCCCGGCTGGGCCGCCGCGCCTCCCGTCCCGTTCCTGGGGGGGGGGGGGGGGGGGGGGGGGGCGGGCGGCGCGAGGGACCGTCTGGCAGGTATCACGCGTGGGGACCAAGTTCCACTTCCACTTTTTTCTCTCCCATTGGGCTACCTCACTGGTCCAGAAGTCCACCCAAGAAGTTATTTTCCAAAGGAACTTACTTTCATGCTTGTATAATAAAGCACCATCTGATTCTTGCTATTTTTTTTTCTCCCCCCCCCCCCCCCCCCCCA